>NW_028270183.1:76389390-77681564 GCF_037043375.1 Chiloscyllium plagiosum
AATGGGGAACAGAGAGTTGGGGGACAGAGAGAATGGGCCAGAGAGAGAGGGGACAGAGAGAGGGGGACAGAGAGAGGGGGGACAGAGAGAAGGGGTCAGAGAGAGGGAGGACAGTGAGAGGGGGACAGAGAGAGGGTGGACAAAGAGAGGGAGAACAGAGAAGGGGACAGAGAGAAGGGGAACAGAGAGAGGGAGACAGAGAGATGGGTACAGAGTGGGGGAGAGAGAGGGGGTCAGAGAGAGGGGGACAGAGAGTGGGGGGATGGAGAGAGTGGGGGACAGAGAGAGAGAGGGCGACAGAGAGAGAGGGGTGCAGAGAGAGAGGGGTACAGAGAGGCGGGCAGAGAGTGGGGGCAGAGACAGAGGGGGCAGAGAGATGAGGACAGAGAGAGGCGGACAGAGAGGGGGCAGAGAGAGAGGGGGCAGAGAGAGAGGGGGCAGTGAGAGTGCGACAGAGAGGGTGTCAGAGAGCGGGGGAGAGAGAGAAGGGACAGAGAAAGAGGGGGACAGAGAGAGAGGTGGGCCGAGAGAGAGAGGGGGGAAGAGAGAGGGACAAAGAGGGAGAGGGGACAGAGAGAGAGGGGAACAGAGAAAGAGGGGGACAGAGAGGGGTGGACAGAGAGAGAGGGGGGACAGAGAGAGAGGGGGACAGAGAGAGGGAGGGAGAGATAGAGAGGGGGACAGAGAGAGAGGGGGACAGAGAGAGGGCGACAGAGAGAGTGGTGACAGAGAGAGAGGGGGACAGTGAGGGGGTAAAGAGAGAGATGGGTGGGAGAGAGTGGGGTTCAGAGAGAGGGCGACAGAGAGGGGGGGGACAGAGATTGGGGGAGATAGAAGTTGTTTAGAGAGAGGGGTACAGAGGGGGGGGGAAGAAAGAGTCGACATAGAGAGAGCGACAGAGAGAGAGGGGAACAGAGAGAGAAGGGGACAGAAAGAGAGGAGGACAGAAAGAGAGGGACAGAGACAGAGGGGCAGAGAGAGAGGGCCAGAGAGAGGGGGGACAGAGAATGGGGAGAAAGAGGGGGAGAGAGAGAGGGGACAGAGAGAGAGAGGCAGACAGAGAGAGAGGGGGACAGAGAGAGAGGGGCAGAGAGAGAGATGGGGCGGACAGAGGGGGGAAGAGACGAGGGGGGCGCAGAGAGCGGGATACAGAGAGAGGGGGACTGAGAGAGGGGGACCCAGAGTGAGGGGGCCAGAGTGAGAGGGGAAAGAGAGAGGGGGGGGGGAGGGCGACAAAGAGAAGGGCACAGAGTGGGGGAGCGAGGGGGGTTCAGAGAGAGGGGGACAGAGGGTGGGGGACAGAGAGAGAGCGGGGGACAGAGAGGGTGCAGAGAGAGAGGGAGAGATAGAGGGGACAGAGAGAGGGGCACAGACAAAGGTGGGGACAGAGAGAGGGGGACAGAGAGAGAGGGGGCAGAGAGAGAGAGGGAGAGATAGAGGGAACAGAGAGAGGGGGGCAGAGAGAGGAGGCAGAGAGAGGGGGCAGAGAGAGGGGGCAGAGAGAGAAGGGTACAGAGAGAGGGGGACAGTGAGAGGGGGACAAAGAGAGAGGGGCAGAGAGAGAGATGGGGGCGGACAGAGGGGGGCAGAGACGAGGGGGGCGCAGAGAGCGGGATACAGAGAGAGGGGGACTGAGAGAGGGGGACCCAGAGTGAGGGGGCCAGAGTGAGAGGGGAAAGAGAGAGAGGGTGGGGGAGAGAGAGAGGGCGACAGAGAGAAGGGTACAGAGTGGGGGAGAGAGGGGGGGTTCAGAGAGAGGGGGACAGAGGGTGGGGGACAGAGAGAGAGCGGTGGACAGAGAGGGGGCAGAGAGAGAGGGACAGATAGAGGAGACAGAGAGAGGGGCACAGACAAAGGTGGGGACAGAGAGAGAGGGGGACAGAGAGAGAGGGGGGCAGAGAGAGAGGGAGAGATAGAGGGAACAGAGAGAGGGGGACAGAGAGAGGAGGCAGAGAGAGGAGGCAGAGAGAGGGGGCAGAGAGAGAAGGGGACAGAGAGAGGGGGACAGTGAGAGGGGGACAGAGAGTGTGGGGATACAGAAGAGTGGGACAGAGAGAGAGGGGGACAGACAGAGGGGGGACAGAGAGAGGGGGCAGAGAGAGAGGGGGACAGACAGGGGACAGAGAGAGGGTGACAGGGAGCGGGGGAGAGAGAGGGGGCAGAGAGAGTGGGACAGAAAGGGGGGGACCGAGAGAGACGGTGACAGAGAGGGGGCAGAGAGAGAGGGGGACAGAGCGTGGGTGTGTCAGAGAGGGGGGGACAGAGAGAGAGGTAACAGACAGAAGGGGGACAGACAGAGGGGGGACAGAGAGAGGGTAACAGAGAGGGGCAAGAACGAGGGCGACTAACAATGCTGCACTCCCTCCACACTGATCCTCTGACAATGCTGCATTCACTCCATACTGATCCTCTGACAATGCTGAACTCGCTCCACACTGACCCTCTGACAATGCTGCACTCCGTCCACACTGACCCTCTGATGATTCAGCACTCCCTCCACACTGAACCTCTGACAATGGTGCACTCCCTCCAAAGTGATCCTCTGACAATGCTGCACTCCCTCCACACTGATCCTCTGACAATGCTGCACTCCCTCCAAAGTGATCCTCTGACAATGCTGCACTCCCTCCATCCTACCTCCTGACAATGCTGCGCTCCCTCCACACTGGCCCTCTGACAATGCTGCACTCCCTCCACACTGACCCTCTGACAATGCTGCACTCCCTCCACACTGATCCTCTGACAATGCTGCACTCCCTCCAACCTGACCCCCTGACAATGCTGCACTCCCTCCACACTGACCCTCTGATAATGCTGCGCTCCCTCCACACTGATCCTCTGACAATGCTGCACTCCCTCCATCCTGACCCCCTGACAATGTTGCACTCCTCCACACTGACCCTCTGACAGTGCTGCACTCCCTTCGCACTGATCCTCTGACAATGCTGCACTCCCTCCATCCTGACCCCCTGACAATGTTGCACTCCCTCCACACTGACCCTCTGACAATGCTGCACTCCCTCCACACTGACCCTCTGACAATGCTGCACTCCCTCCACACTAACCCTCTGATAATGCTGCGCTCCCTCCACACTGACCCTCTGACAATGCTGCACTCCCTCCACACTGACCCTCTGACAGTGCTGCACTCCCTTCGCACTGATCCTCTGACAATGCTGCACTCCCTCCACACTGACCCTCTGACAATGTTGCATTCCCTCCACACTGATCCTCTGACAATGCTGCACTCCCTCCACACTGACTCTCTGACAATGCTGTAATCCCTCCACACTGATCCTCTGACAAAGCTGCACTCCCTCCACACTGACACTCTGACAATGCTGTAAGCCCTCCACACTGATCCTTTGACAAATCTGCACTCCCTCCACACTGACCCTCTGACAATGCTCAACTCCTTCCACACTGATCCTCTGACAATGCTGCACTCTCTCCACACTGATCCTCTGACAATGCTGCGCTCCCTCCACACTGATCCTCTGACAATGCTGCACTCACTCCACACTGATCCTCTGACAATGCTGCACTCCCTCCACACTGACCCTCTGATAATGCTGCGCTCCCTCCACACTGACTCTCTGACAATGCTGCACTCCCTCCACACTGATCCTCTGACAATGCTGCACTCCCTCCACACTGACCCCCTGACAATTCTGCACTCCCTCCACACTGATGCTCTGACACTGCTGCACTCCCTCCACACTGAGGCTCTGACAATGCTGTATTCCCTCCACACTGATCCTCTGACAAAGCTGCACTCCCTCCACACTGACCCTCTGACAATGCTGCACTCCTTCCAAGCTGACCCTCTGACAATGCTGCACTCCCTCCACACTGATCCTCTGACAATTCTGCACTCCCTCCACACTGACTCTCTGAAAATGCTGTACTCCCTCCACACTGATCCTCTGACAATGCAGCACTCCCTCCAAACTGATCCTCTGACAATGCTGTACTCCCTCCACACTGATCCTCTGACAATTCTGCACTCCCTCCACACTGACTCTCTGACAATGCTGTAGTCCCTCCACACTGATCCTCTGACAACGCTGCACTCCCTCCACACTGACCCTCTGACAATGCTGCACTCCCTCCACACTGACCCTCTGATAATGCTGCGCTCCCTCCACACTGACCCTCTGACAATGCTGCACTCCCTCCACACTGACCCCCTGACAGTGCTGCACTCCCTTCGCACTGATCCTCTGACAATGCTGCACTCCCTCCATCCTGACCCCCTGACAATGTTGCACTCCCTCCACATTGACCCTCTGACAATGCTGCACTCACTCCACACTGACCCTCTGACAATGGGCACTCCCTCCACACTAACCCTCTGATAATGCTGCGCTCCCTCCACACTGACCCTCTGACAATGCTGCACTCCCTCCACACTGACCCTCTGACAGTGCTGCACTCCCTTCGCACTGATCCTCTGACAATGCTGCACTCCCTCCACACTGACCCTCTGACAATGTTGCATTCCCTCCACACTGATCCTCTGACAATGCTGCACTCCTTCCACACTGACTCTCTGACAATGCTGTAATCCCTCCACACTGATCCTCTGACAAAGCTGCACTCTCTCCACACTGACCCCCTGACAATGCTGTACGCCCTCCACACTGATCCTCTGACAAAGCTGCACTCCCTCCACACTGACCCTCTGACAATGCTCAATTCCTTCCACACTGATCCTCTGACAATGCTGCACTCTCTCCACACTGATCCTCTGACAATGCTGCGCTCCCGCCACACTGATCCTCTGACAATGCTGCACTCACTCCACACTGATCCTCTGACAATGCTGCATTCCCTCCACACGGATCCTCTGACAATGCTGCACTCCCTCCACACTGATCCTCTGACAATGCTGCACTCCCTCCACACTGACCCTCTGACAATGCTGCACTCCCTCCACACTGATGCTCTGACACTGCTGCACTCCCTCCACACTGAGGCTCTGACAATGCTGTACTCCCTCCACACTGATCCTCTGACAAAGCTGCACTCCCTCCACACTGACCCTCTGACAATGCTGCACTGCCTCCACACTGATCCTCAGACAATTCTGCACTCCCTCCACACTGACTCTCTGACAATGCTGCACTCCCTCCACACTGACCCTCTGACAATGCTGCACTCCATCCACACTGACCCTCTGACAATGCTGCACTCCCTCCACACTGATCCTCTGACAGTGCTGTACTCCCTCCACACTCTTCCTCTGACAATGCTGCACTCCCTCCACACTGATCCTCTGATAATGCTCCGCTCCCTCCACACTGATCCTCTGACAATGCTGAACTCCCTCCACACTGACCCTCTGACAATGCTGCACTCCCTCCACACTGACCCTCTGACAATGCTGTACTCCCTTCACACTGATCCTGTGACAATGTTGTACTCCCTTCACACTGATCCTCTGTCAAAGCTGCACACCCTCCACACTGACCCTCTGACAATGCTGTACTCCCTTCACACTGATCCTCTGACAATGCTGCACTCCCTCCACACTGACCCTCTGACAATGCTGCACTCCGTCCACACTGACCCTCTGACAGTGCTGCACTCCCTTCACACTAATCCTCTGACAACGCTGCACTCCCTCCACACTGACCCTCTGACAATGCTGCTCTCCCTCCACACTGACCCTCTGACAATATTGCACTCCCTCCACACTGACCCTCTGACAATTCTGCACTCCCTCCACACTGATCCTCTGACAGTGCTGCACTCCCTTCACACTGGCCCTCTGACAATGCTGCGCTCCCTCCACAATGACCCTCTGACAATGCTGCACGCCCTCCACACTGATCCTCTGACAATGCTGCACTCCCTCCACACTGATCCTCTGACAATGCTGCGCTCCCTCCACACTGATCCTCTGTCAATGCTGCACTCCCTCCACACTGATCCTCTGACAATGCTGCACTCCATCCACACTGACCCTCTGACAGTGCTGCACTCCCTACCTACTGAACTTCTGGCAATGCTGCACTCCGCCCATACTGAACCTTTAACAATGCTGCACTCCCTGCACACTGACCCTCTGACAATGCTGTACTCCCTTCACACTGATCCTGTGACAATGTTGTACTCCCTTCACACTGATCCTCTGTCAAAGCTGCACACCCTCCACACTGACCCTCTGACAATGCTGTACTCCCTTCACACTGATCCTCTGACAATGCTGCACTCCCTCCACACTGACCCTCTGACAATGCTGTACTCCCTTCACACTGATCCTGTGACAATGTTGTACTCCCTTCACACTGATCCTCTGTCAAAGCTGCACACCCTCCACACTGACCCTCTGACAATGCTGTACTCCCTTCACACTGATCCTCTGACAATGCTGCACTCCCTCCACACTAACCCTCTGACAATGCTGCACTCCGTCCACACTGACCCTCTGACAGTGCTGCACTCCCTTCACACTAATCCTCTGACAACGCTGCACTCCCTCCACACTGACCCTCTGACAATGCTGCTCTCCCTCCACACTGACCCTCTGACAATATTGCACTCCCTCCACACTGACCCTCTGACAATTCTGCACTCCCTCCACACTGATCCTCTGACAGTGCTGCACTCCCTTCACACTGGCCCTCTGACAATGCTGCACTCCCTCCACACTGACCCTCTGACAATGCTGCTCTCCCTCCACACTGACCCTCTGACAATATTGCACTCCCTCCACACTGACCCTCTGACAATTCTGCACTCCCTCCACACTGATCCTCTGACAGTGCTGCACTCCCTTCACACTGGCCCTCTGAAAATGCTGCACTACCTCCACACTGACCCTCTGACAATGCTGCACGCCCTCCACACTGATCCTCTGACAATGGTGCACTCCCTCCAAAGTGATCCTCTGACAATGCTGCACTCCCTCCACACTGATCCTCTGACAATGCTGCACTCCCTCCAAAGTGATCCTCTGACAATGCTGCACTCCCTCCATCCTACCTCCTGACAATGCTGCGCTCCCTCCACACTGGCCCTCTGACAATGCTGCACTCCCTCCACACTGACCCTCTGACAATGCTGCACTCCCGCCACACTGATCCTCTGACAATGCTGCACTCCCTCCAACCTGACCCCCTGACAATGCTGCACTCCCTCCACACTGACCCTCTGATAATGCTGCGCTCCCACCACACTGATCCTCTGACAATGCTGCACTCCCTCCATCCTGACCCCCTGACAATGTTGCACTCCTCCACACTGACCCTCTGACAGTGCTGCACTCCCTTCGCACTGATCCTCTGACAATGCTGCACTCCCTCCATCCTGACCCCCTGACAATGTTGCACTCCCTCCACACTGACCCTCTGACAATGCTGCACTCCCTCCACACTGACCCTCTGACAATGCTGCACTCCCTCCACACTAACCCTCTGATAATGCTGCGCTCCCTCATCACTGACCCTCTGACAATGCTGCACTCCCTCCACACTGACCCTCTGACAGTGCTGCACTCCCTTCGCACTGATCCTCTGACAATGCTGCACTCCCTCCACACTGACCCTCTGACAATGTTGCATTCCCTCCACACTG
Organism: Chiloscyllium plagiosum; assembly: GCF_037043375.1. NCBI lineage: Eukaryota > Metazoa > Chordata > Chondrichthyes > Orectolobiformes > Hemiscylliidae > Chiloscyllium > Chiloscyllium plagiosum. Next base: position 76,396,972 of record NW_028270183.1, read on the forward strand.
ATCCTCTGACAATGCTGCACTCCCTCCACACTGACTCTCTGACAATGCTGTAATCCCTCCACACTGATCCTCTGACAAAGCTGCACTCCCTCCACACTGACCCTCTGACAATGCTGTAAGCCCTCCACACTGATCCTTTGACAAAGCTGCACTCCCTCCACACTGACCCTCTGACAATGCTCAACTCCTTCCACACTGATCCTCTGACAATGCTGCACTCTCTCCACACTGATCCTCTGACAATGCTGCGCTCCCTCCACACTGATCCTCTGACAATGCTGCACTCACTCCACACTGATCCTCTGACAATGCTGCACTCCCTCCACACTGACCCTCTGATAATGCTGCGCTCCCTCCACACTGACTCTCTGACAATGCTGCACTCCCTCCACACCGATCCTCTGACAATGCTGCACTCCCTCCACACTGACCCCCTGACAATTCTGCACTCCCTCCACACTGATGCTCTGACACTGCTGCACTCCCTCCACACTGAGGCTCTGACAATGCTGTATTCCCTCCACACTGATCCTCTGACAATGCTGCACTCCCTCCAAGCTGACCCTCTGACAATGCTGCACTCCCTCCACACTGATCCTCTGACAATTCTGCACTCCCTCCACACTGACTCTCTGAAAATGCTGTACTCCCTCCACACTGATCCTCTGACAATGCTGCACTCCCTCCAAACTGATCCTCTGACAATGCTGTACTCCCTCCACACTGATCCTCTGACAATTCTGCACTCCCTCCACACTGACTCTCTGACAATGCTGTAGTCCCTCCACACTGATCCTCTGACAATGCTGCACTCCCTCCACACTGACCCTCTGACAATGCTGCACTCCCTCCACACTGACCCTCTGATAATGCTGCGCTCCCTCCACACTGACCCTCTGACAATGCTGCACTCCCTCCACACTGACCCCCATGACAGTGCTGCACTCCCTTCGCACTGATCCTCTGACAATGCTGCACTCCCTCCATCCTGACCCCCTGACAATGTTGCACTCCCTCCACATTGACCCTCTGACAATGCTGCACTCCCTCCACACTGACCCTCTGACAATGCTGCACTCCCTCCACACTAACCCTCTGATAATGCTGCGCTCCCTCCACACTGACCCTCTGACAATGCTGCACTCCCTCCACACTGACCCTCTGACAGTGCTGCACTCCCTTCGCACTGATCCTCTGACAATGCTGCACTCCCTCCACACTGACCCTCTGACAATGTTGCATTCCCTCCACACTGATCCTCTGACAAAGCTGCACTCTCTCCACACTGACCCCCTGACAATGCTGTACGCCCTCCACACTGATCCTCTGACAAAGCTGCACTCCCTCCACATTGACCCTCTGACAATGCTCAATTCCTTCCACACTGATCCTCTGACAATGCTGCACTCTCTCCACACTGATCCTCTGACAATGCTGCGCTCCCGCCACACTGATCCTCTGACAATGCTGCACTCACTCCACACTGATCCTCTGACAATGCTGCATTCCCTCCACACGGATCCTCTGACAATGCTGCACTCCCTCCACACTGACCCTCTGATAATGCTGCGCTCCCTCCACACTGACCCTCTGACAATGCTGCACTCCCTCCACACTGATCCTCTGACAATGCTGCACTCCCTCCACACTGACCCTCTGACAATGCTGCACTCCCTCCACACTGATGCTCTGACACTGCTGCACTCCCTCCACACTGAGGCTCTGACAATGCTGTACTCCCTCCACACTGATCCTCTGACAAAGCTGCACTCCCTCCACACTGACCCTCTGACAATGCTGCACTCCCTCCACGCTGACCCTCTGACAATGCTGCACTCCCTCCACACTGATCCTCTGACAATTCTGCACTCCCTCCACACTGACTCTCTGACAATGCTGTACTCCCTCCACACTGATCCTCTGACAATGCTGCACTCCCTCCACACTGACCCTCTGACAATGCTGCACTCCATCCACACTGACCCTCTGACAATGCTGCACTCCCTCCACACTGATCCTCTGACAGTGCTGTACTCCCTCCACACTCTTCCTCTGACAATGCTGCACTCCCTCCACACTGATCCTCTGATAATGCTCCGCTCCCTCCACACTGATCCTCTGACAATGCTGAACTCCCTCCACACTGACCCTCTGACAATGCTGCACTCCCTCCACACTGACCCTCTGACAATGCTGTACTCCCTTCACACTGATCCTGTGACAATGTTGTACTCCCTTCACACTGATCCTCTGTCAAAGCTGCACACCCTCCACACTGACCCTCTGACAATGCTGTACTCCCTTCACACTGATCCTCTGACAATGCTGCACTCCCTCCACACTGACCCTCTGACAATGCTGTACTCCCTTCACACTGATCCTGTGACAATGTTGTACTCCCTTCACACTGATCCTCTGTCAAAGCTGCACACCCTCCACACTGACCCTCTGACAATGCTGTACTCCCTTCACACTGATCCTCTGACAATGCTGCACTCCCTCCACACTAACCCTCTGACAATGCTGCACTCCGTCCACACTGACCCTCTGACAGTGCTGCACTCCCTTCACACTAATCCTCTGACAACGCTGCACTCCCTCCACACTGACCCTCTGACAATGCTGCTCTCCCTCCACACTGACCCTCTGACAATATTGCACTCCCTCCACACTGACCCTCTGACAATTCTGCACTCCCTCCACACTGATCCTCTGACAGTGCTGCACTCCCTTCACACTGGCCCTCTGACAATGCTGCACTCCCTCCACACTGACCCTCTGACAATGCTGCTCTCCCTCCACACTGACCCTCTGACAATATTGCACTCCCTCCACACTGACCCTCTGACAATTCTGCACTCCCTCCACACTGATCCTCTGACAGTGCTGCACTCCCTTCACACTGGCCCTCTGAAAATGCTGCACTACCTCCACACTGACCCTCTGACAATGCTGCACGCCCTCCACACTGATCCTCTGACAATGGTGCACTCCCTCCAAAGTGATCCTCTGACAATGCTGCACTCCCTCCACACTGATCCTCTGACAATGCTGCACTCCCTCCAAAGTGATCCTCTGACAATGCTGCACTCCCTCCATCCTACCTCCTGACAATGCTGCGCTCCCTCCACACTGGCCCTCTGACAATGCTGCACTCCCTCCACACTGACCCTCTGACAATGCTGCACTCCCGCCACACTGATCCTCTGACAATGCTGCACTCCCTCCAACCTGACCCCCTGACAATGCTGCACTCCCTCCACACTGACCCTCTGATAATGCTGCGCTCCCACCACACTGATCCTCTGACAATGCTGCACTCCCTCCATCCTGACCCCCTGACAATGTTGCACTCCTCCACACTGACCCTCTGACAGTGCTGCACTCCCTTCGCACTGATCCTCTGACAATGCTGCACTCCCTCCATCCTGACCCCCTGACAATGTTGCACTCCCTCCACACTGACCCTCTGACAATGCTGCACTCCCTCCACACTGACCCTCTGACAATGCTGCACTCCCTCCACACTAACCCTCTGATAATGCTGCGCTCCCTCATCACTGACCCTCTGACAATGCTGCACTCCCTCCACACTGACCCTCTGACAGTGCTGCACTCCCTTCGCACTGATCCTCTGACAATGCTGCACTCCCTCCACACTGACCCTCTGACAATGTTGCATTCCCTCCACACTGATCCTCTGACAATGCTGCACTCCCTCCACACTGACTCTCTGACAATGCTGTAATCCCTCCACACTGATCCTCTGACAAAGCTGCACTCCCTCCACACTGACCCTCTGACAATGCTGTAAGCCCTCCACACTGATCCTTTGACAAAGCTGCACTCCCTCCACACTGACCCTCTGACAATGCTCAACTCCTTCCACACTGATCCTCTGACAATGCTGCACTCTCTCCACACTGATCCTCTGACAATGCTGCGCTCCCTCCACACTGATCCTCTGACAATGCTGCACTCACTCCACACTGATCCTCTGACAATGCTGCACTCCCTCCACACTGACCCTCTGATAATGCTGCGCTCCCTCCACACTGACTCTCTGACAATGCTGCACTCCCTCCACACCGATCCTCTGACAATGCTGCACTCCCTCCACACTGACCCCCTGACAATTCTGCACTCCCTCCACACTGATGCTCTGACACTGCTGCACTCCCTCCACACTGAGGCTCTGACAATGCTGTATTCCCTCCACACTGATCCTCTGACAATGCTGCACTCCCTCCAAGCTGACCCTCTGACAATGCTGCACTCCCTCCACACTGATCCTCTGACAATTCTGCACTCCCTCCACACTGACTCTCTGAAAATGCTGTACTCCCTCCACACTGATCCTCTGACAATGCTGCACTCCCTCCAAACTGATCCTCTGACAATGCTGTACTCCCTCCACACTGATCCTCTGACAATTCTGCACTCCCTCCACACTGACTCTCTGACAATGCTGTAGTCCCTCCACACTGATCCTCTGACAATGCTGCACTCCCTCCACACTGACCCTCTGACAATGCTGCACTCCCTCCACACTGACCCTCTGATAATGCTGCGCTACCTCCACACTGACCCTCTGACAATGCTGCACTCCCTCCACACTGACCCCCATGACAGTGCTGCACTCCCTTCGCACTGATCCTCTGACAATGCTGCACTCCCTCCATCCTGACCCCCTGACAATGTTGCACTCCCTCCACATTGACCCTCTGACAATGCTGCACTCCCTCCACACTGACCCTCTGACAATGCTGCACTCCCTCCACACTAACCCTCTGATAATGCTGCGCTCCCTCCACACTGACCCTCTGACAATGCTGCACTCCCTCCACACTGACCCTCTGACAGTGCTGCACTCCCTTCGCACTGATCCTCTGACAATGCTGCACTCCCTCCACACTGACCCTCTGACAATGTTGCATTCCCTCCACACTGATCCTCTGACAAAGCTGCACTCTCTCCACACTGACCCCCTGACAATGCTGTACGCCCTCCACACTGATCCTCTGACAAAGCTGCACTCCCTCCACACTGACCCTCTGACAATGCTGCACTCCCTCCACACTAACCCTCTGATAATGCTGCGCTCCCTCATCACTGACCCTCTGACAATGCTGCACTCCCTCCACACTGACCCTCTGACAGTGCTGCACTCCCTTCGCACTGATCCTCTGACAATGCTGCACTCCCTCCACACTGACCCTCTGACAATGTTGCATTCCCTCCACACTGATCCTCTGACAATGCTGCACTCCCTCCACACTGACTCTCTGACAATGCTGTAATCCCTCCACACTGATCCTCTGACAAAGCTGCACTCCCTCCACACTGACCCTCTGACAATGCTGTAAGCCCTCCACACTGATCCTTTGACAAAGCTGCACTCCCTCCACACTGACCCTCTGACAATGCTCAACTCCTTCCACACTGATCCTCTGACAATGCTGCACTCTCTCCACACTGATCCTCTGACAATGCTGCGCTCCCTCCACACTGATCCTCTGACAATGCTGCACTCACTCCACCCTGATCCTCTGACAATGCTGCACTCCCTCCACACTGACCCTCTGATAATGCTGCGCTCCCTCCACACTGACTCTCTGACAATGCTGCACTCCCTCCACACCGATCCTCTGACAATGCTGCACTCCCTCCACACTGACCCCCTGACAATTCTGCACTCCCTCCACACTGATGCTCTGACACTGCTGCACTCCCTCCACACTGAGGCTCTGACAATGCTGTATTCCCTCCACACTGATCCTCTGACAATGCTGCACTCCCTCCAAGCTGACCCTCTGACAATGCTGCACTCCCTCCACACTGATCCTCTGACAATTCTGCACTCCCTCCACACTGACTCTCTGAAAATGCTGTACTCCCTCCACACTGATCCTCTGACAATGCTGCACTCCCTCCAAACTGATCCTCTGACAATGCTGTACTCCCTCCACACTGATCCTCTGACAATTCTGCACTCCCTCCACACTGACTCTCTGACAATGCTGTAGTCCCTCCACACTGATCCTCTGACAATGCTGCACTCCCTCCACACTGACCCTCTGACAATGCTGCACTCCCTCCACACTGACCCTCTGATAATGCTGCGCTCCCTCCACACTGACCCTCTGACAATGCTGCACTCCCTCCACACTGACCCCCATGACAGTGCTGCACTCCCTTCGCACTGATCCTCTGACAATGCTGCACTCCCTCCATCCTGACCCCCTGACAATGTTGCACTCCCTCCACATTGACCCTCTGACAATGCTGCACTCCCTCCACACTGACCCTCTGACAATGCTGCACTCCCTCCACACTAACCCTCTGATAATGCTGCGCTCCCTCCACACTGACCCTCTGACAATGCTGCACTCCCTCCACACTGACCCTCTGACAGTGCTGCACTCCCTTCGCACTGATCCTCTGACAATGCTGCACTCCCTCCACACTGACCCTCTGACAATGTTGCATTCCCTCCACACTGATCCTCTGACAAAGCTGCACTCTCTCCACACTGACCCCCTGACAATGCTGTACGCCCTCCACACTGATCCTCTGACAAAGCTGCACTCCCTCCACATTGACCCTCTGACAATGCTCAATTCCTTCCACACTGATCCTCTGACAATGCTGCACTCTCTCCACACTGATCCTCTGACAATGCTGCGCTCCCGCCACACTGATCCTCTGACAATGCTGCACTCACTCCACACTGATCCTCTGACAATGCTGCATTCCCTCCACACGGATCCTCTGACAATGCTGCACTCCCTCCACACTGACCCTCTGATAATGCTGCGCTCCCTCCACACTGACCCTCTGACAATGCTGCACTCCCTCCACACTGATCCTCTGACAATGCTGCACTCCCTCCACACTGACCCTCTGACAATGCTGCACTCCCTCCACACTGATGCTCTGACACTGCTGCACTCCCTCCACACTGAGGCTCTGACAATGCTGTACTCCCTCCACACTGATCCTCTGACAAAGCTGCACTCCCTCCACACTGACCCTCTGACAATGCTGCACTCCCTCCACGCTGACCCTCTGACAATGCTGCACTCCCTCCACACTGATCCTCTGACAATTCTGCACTCCCTCCACACTGACTCTCTGACAATGCTGTACTCCCTCCACACTGATCCTCTGACAATGCTGCACTCCCTCCACACTGACCCTCTGACAATGCTGCACTCCATCCACACTGACCCTCTGACAATGCTGCACTCCCTCCACACTGATCCTCTGACAGTGCTGTACTCCCTCCACACTCTTCCTCTGACAATGCTGCACTCCCTCCACACTGATCCTCTGATAATGCTCCGCTCCCTCCACACTGATCCTCTGACAATGCTGAACTCCCTCCACACTGACCCTCTGACAATGCTGCACTCCCTCCACACTGACCCTCTGACAATGCTGTACTCCCTTCACACTGATCCTGTGACAATGTTGTACTCCCTTCACACTGATCCTCTGTCAAAGCTGCACACCCTCCACACTGACCCTCTGACAATGCTGTACTCCCTTCACACTGATCCTCTGACAATGCTGCACTCCCTCCACACTGACCCTCTGACAATGCTGTACTCCCTTCACACTGATCCTGTGACAATGTTGTACTCCCTTCACACTGATCCTCTGTCAAAGCTGCACACCCTCCACACTGACCCTCTGACAATGCTGTACTCCCTTCACACTGATCCTCTGACAATGCTGCACTCCCTCCACACTGACCCTCTGACAATGCTGCACTCCGTCCACACTGACCCTCTGACAGTGCTGCACTCCCTTCACACTAATCCTCTGACAACGCTGCACTCCCTCCACACTGACCCTCTGACAATGCTGCTCTCCCTCCACACTGACCCTCTGACAATATTGCACTCCCTCCACACTGACCCTCTGACAATTCTGCACTCCCTCCACACTGATCCTCTGACAGTGCTGCACTCCCTTCACACTGGCCCTCTGACAATGCTGCGCTACCTCCACACTGACCCTCTGACAATGCTGCACGCCCTCCACACTGATCCTCTGACAATGCTGCACTCCCTCCACACTGATCCTCTGACAATGCTGCGCTCCCTCCACACTGATCCTCTGTCAATGCTGCACTCCCTCCACACTGATCCTCTGACAATGCTGCACTCCATCCACACTGACCCTCTGACAGTGCTGCACTCCCTACCTACTGAACTTCTGGCAATGCTGCACTCCGCCCATACTGAACCTCTGACAATGCTGCACTCCCTGCACACTGACCCTCTGACAGTACTGCACTCCCTCCACACTGATCCAATGACAATGCTGCACTCCCTCCACACTGACTCTGTGACAATGCTGCACTCCCTACACACTGATCATCTGACAAAGCTGCACTCCCTCCACACTGACCCACTGACAATGCTGCATTCACTCTATACTGATCCTCTGACAATGCTGCACTCCCTCCACACTGATCCTCTGACAATGCTGCACTCCCTCCACACTGACCCTCTGATAATTCAGCACTCCCTCCACACTGAACCTCTGACAATGCTGCACTCCCTCCAAAGTGATCCGCTGACAATGCTGCACTCCCTCCACACTGATCCTCTGACAATGCTGCACTCCCTCCAAAGTGATCCTCTGACAATGCTGCACTCCCTCCATCCTGACCTCCTGACAATGCTGCGCTCCCTCCACACTGACCCTCTGACAATGCTGCACTCCCTCCACACTGATCCTCTGACAATGCTGCACTCCCTCCACACTGACCCTCTGACAATGCTGCACTCCCTCCACACTGACTCTCTGACAATGCAGCACTCCCTCCACACTGACCCTCTGACAGTGCTGCACTCCCTTCGCACTGATCCTCTGACAATGCTGCACTCCCTCCATCCTCACCCACTGACAATGTTGCACTCCCTCCACACTGACCCTCTGACAATGCTGCACTCCCTCCACACTGACCCTCTGACAGTGCTGCACTCCCTTCGCACTGACCCTCTGACAATGCTGCACTCCCTCCACACTGACTTTCTGACAATGCTGCACTCCCTCCACACTGACCCTCTGACAGTGCTGCACTCCCTTCGCACTGACCCTCTGACAATGCTGCACTCCCTCCACACTGACTTTCTGACAATGCTGCACTCCATCCACACTGACCCTCTGATAATGCTGCGCTCCCTCCACACTGACCCTCTGACAATGCTGCACTCCATCCACACTGACCCTCTGACAGTGCTGCACTCCCTTCGCACTGATCCTCTGACAATGCTGCACTCCCTCCACACTGACCCTCTGACAATGTTGCATTCCCTCCACACTGATCCTCTGACAATGCTGTACTCCCTCCACACTGATCCTCTGACAAAGCTGCTCTCCCTCCACACTGACCCTCTGACAATGCTGTAAGCCCTCCACACTGATCCTCGGAAAAAGCTGCAATCCCTCCACACTGACCCTCTGACAATGCTCAACTCCTTCCACACTGATCCTCTGACAATGCTGCGCTCCCTCCACACTGATCGTCTGACAATGCTGCATTCCCTCCACACGGATCCTCTGACAGTGCTGTACTCCCTCCACACGGATCCTCTGACAATGCTGCACTCACTCCACACTGATCCTCTGACAATGCTGCGCTCCCCCCACACTGATCTTCTGACAATGCTGAACTCCCTCCACACTGACCCTCTGACAATGCTGCACTCCCTCCACACTGACCCTCTGACAATGCTGTACTCCTTTCACACTGATCCTCTGACAATGTTGTACTCCCTTCACACTGATCCTCTGTCAAAGCTGCACTCCCTCCACACTGATCCTCTGACAATGCTGCACTCCGTCCACACTGACCCTCTGACAGTGCTGCACTCCCTTCACACTAATCCTCTGACAACGCTGCACTCCCTCCACACTGACCCTCTGACAATGCTGCTCTCCCTCCACACTGACCCTCTGACAATATTGCACTCCCTCCACACTGACCCTCTGACAATTCTGCACTTCCTCCACACTGATCCTCTGACAGTGCTGCACTCCCTCCACACTGGCCCTCTGACAATGCTGCGCTACCTCCACACTGACCCTCTGACAATGCTGCACGCCCTCCACACTGATCCTCTGACAATGCTGCACTCCCTCCACACTGATCCTCTGACAATGCTGCGCTCCCTCCACACTGATCCTCTGTCAATGCTGCACTCCCTCCACACTGATCCTCTGACAATGCTGCACTCCATCCACACTGACCCTCGGACAGTGCTGCACTCCCTACCTACTGAACTTCTGGCAATGCTGCACTCCGCCCATACTGAACCTCTGACAATGCTGCACTCCCTGCACACTGACCCTCTGACAGTACTACACTCCCTCCACACTGATCCAATGACAATGCTGCACTCCCTCCACACTGACTCTGTGACAATGCTGCACTCCCTACACACTGATCATCTGACAAAGCTGCACTCCCTCCACACTGACCCACTGACAATGCTGCATTCACTCTATACTGATCCTCTGACAATGCTGCACTCCCTCCACACTGATCCTCTGACAATGCTGCACTCCCTCCACACTGACCCTCTGACAATGTTGCATTCCCTCCACACTGATCCTCTGACAATGCTGCACTCCCTCCACACTGACTCTCTGACAATGCTGTACTCCCTCCACACTGATCCTCTGACAAAGCTGCTCTCCCTCCACACTGACCCTCTGACAATGCTGTAAGCCCTCCACACTGATCCTCTGAAAAAGCTGCAATCCCTCCACACTGACCCTCTGACAATGCTCAACTCCTTCCACACTGATCCTCTGACAATGCTGCGCTCCCTCCACACTGATCGTCTGACAATGCTGCATTCCCTCCACACGGATCCTCTGACAGTGCTGTACTCCCTCCACACGGATCCTCTGACAATGCTGCACTCCCTCCAAAGTGATCCTCTGACAATGCTGCACTCCCTCCATCCTGACCTCCTGACAATGCTGCGCTCCCTCCACACTGACCCTCTGACAATGCTGCACTCCGTCCACACTGACCCTCTGACAGTGCTGCACTCCCTTCACACTAATCCTCTGACAACGCTGCACTCCCTCCACACTGACCCTCTGACAATGCTGCTCTCCCTCCACACTGACCCTCTGACAATATTGCACTCCCTCCACACTGACCCTCTGACAATTCTGCACTCCCTCCACACTGATCCTCTGACAGTGCTGCACTCCCTTCACACTGGCCCTCTGACAATGCTGCGCTACCTCCACACTGACCCTCTGACAATGCTGCACGCCCTCCACACTGATCCTCTGACAATGCTGCACTCCCTCCACACTGATCCTCTGACAATGCTGCGCTCCCTCCACACTGATCCTCTGTCAATGCTGCACTCCCTCCACACTGATCCTCTGACAATGCTGCACTCCATCCACACTGACCCTCTGACAGTGCTGCACTCCCTACCTACTGAACTTCTGGCAATGCTGCACACCGCCCATACTGAACCTCTGACAATGCTGCACTCCCTGCACACTGACCCTCTGACAGTACTGCACTCCCTCCACACTCATCCAATGACAATGCTGCACTCCCTCCACACTGACTCTGTGACAATGCTGCACTCCCTACACACTGATCATCTGACAAAGCTGCACTCCCTCCACACTGACCCACTGACAATGCTGCATTCACTCTATACTGATCCTCTGACAATGCTGCACTCCCTCCACACTGATCCTCTGACAATGCTGCACTCCCTCCACACTGACCCTCTGATAATTCAGCACTCCCTCCACACTGAACCTCTGACAATGCTGCACTCCCTCCAAAGTGATCCGCTGACAATGCTGCACTCCCTCCACACTGATCCTCTGACAATGCTGCACTCCCTCCAAAGTGATCCTCTGACAATGCTGCACTCCCTCCATCCTGACCTCCTGACAATGCTGCGCTCCCTCCACACTGACCCTCTGACAATGCTGCACTCCCTCCACACTGATCCTCTGACAATGCTGCACTCCCTCCAACCTGATCCTCTGACAATGCTGCACTCCCTCCACGCTGACCCTCTGACAATGCTGCACTCCCTCCACACTGATCCTCTGACAATTCTGCACTCCCTCCACACTGACTCTCTGACAATGCTGTACTCCCTCCACACTGATCCTCTGACAATGCTGCACTCCCTCCACACTGACCCTCTGACAATGCTGCACTCCATCCACACTGACCCTCTGACAATGCTGCACTCCCTCCACACTGATCCTCTGACAGTGCTGTACTCCCTCCACACTCTTCCTCTGACAATGCTGCACTCCCTCCACACTGATCCTCTGATAATGCTCCGCTCCCTCCACACTGATCCTCTGACAATGCTGAACTCCCTCCACACTGACCCTCTGACAATGCTGCACTCCCTCCACACTGACCCTCTGACAATGCTGTACTCCCTTCACACTGATCCTGTGACAATGTTGTACTCCCTTCACACTGATCCTCTGTCAAAGCTGCACACCCTCCACACTGACCCTCTGACAATGCTGTACTCCCTTCACACTGATCCTCTGACAATGCTGCACTCCCTCCACACTGACCCTCTGACAATGCTGTACTCCCTTCACACTGATCCTGTGACAATGTTGTACTCCCTTCACACTGATCCTCTGTCAAAGCTGCACACCCTCCACACTGACCCTCTGACAATGCTGTACTCCCTTCACACTGATCCTCTGACAATGCTGCACTCCCTCCACACTGACCCTCTGACAATGCTGCACTCCGTCCACACTGACCCTCTGACAGTGCTGCACTCCCTTCACACTAATCCTCTGACAACGCTGCACTCCCTCCACACTGACCCTCTGACAATGCTGCTCTCCCTCCACACTGACCCTCTGACAATATTGCACTCCCTCCACACTGACCCTCTGACAATTCTGCACTCCCTCCACACTGATCCTCTGACAGTGCTGCACTCCCTTCACACTGGCCCTCTGACAATGCTGCGCTACCTCCACACTGACCCTCTGACAATGCTGCACGCCCTCCACACTGATCCTCTGACAATGCTGCACTCCCTCCACACTGATCCTCTGACAATGCTGCGCTCCCTCCACACTGATCCTCTGTCAATGCTGCACTCCCTCCACACTGATCCTCTGACAATGCTGCACTCCATCCACACTGACCCTCTGACAGTGCTGCACTCCCTACCTACTGAACTTCTGGCAATGCTGCACTCCGCCCATACTGAACCTCTGACAATGCTGCACTCCCTGCACACTGACCCTCTGACAGTACTGCACTCCCTCCACACTGATCCAATGACAATGCTGCACTCCCTCCACACTGACTCTGTGACAATGCTGCACTCCCTACACACTGATCATCTGACAAAGCTGCACTCCCTCCACACTGACCCACTGACAATGCTGCATTCACTCTATACTGATCCTCTGACAATGCTGCACTCCCTCCACACTGATCCTCTGACAATGCTGCACTCCCTCCACACTGACCCTCTGATAATTCAGCACTCCCTCCACACTGAACCTCTGACAATGCTGCACTCCCTCCAAAGTGATCCGCTGACAATGCTGCACTCCCTCCACACTGATCCTCTGACAATGCTGCACTCCCTCCAAAGTGATCCTCTGACAATGCTGCACTCCCTCCATCCTGACCTCCTGACAATGCTGCGCTCCCTCCACACTGACCCTCTGACAATGCTGCACTCCCTCCACACTGATCCTCTGACAATGCTGCACTCCCTCCACACTGACCCTCTGACAATGCTGCACTCCCTCCACACTGACTCTCTGACAATGCAGCACTCCCTCCACACTGACCCTCTGACAGTGCTGCACTCCCTTCGCACTGATCCTCTGACAATGCTGCACTCCCTCCATCCTCACCCACTGACAATGTTGCACTCCCTCCACACTGACCCTCTGACAATGCTGCACTCCCTCCACACTGACCCTCTGACAGTGCTGCACTCCCTTCGCACTGACCCTCTGACAATGCTGCACTCCCTCCACACTGACTTTCTGACAATGCTGCACTCCCTCCACACTGACCCTCTGACAGTGCTGCACTCCCTTCGCACTGACCCTCTGACAATGCTGCACTCCCTCCACACTGACTTTCTGACAATGCTGCACTCCATCCACACTGACCCTCTGATAATGCTGCGCTCCCTCCACACTGACCCTCTGACAATGCTGCACTCCATCCACACTGACCCTCTGACAGTGCTGCACTCCCTTCGCACTGATCCTCTGACAATGCTGCACTCCCTCCACACTGACCCTCTGACAATGTTGCATTCCCTCCACACTGATCCTCTGACAATGCTGTACTCCCTCCACACTGATCCTCTGACAAAGCTGCTCTCCCTCCACACTGACCCTCTGACAATGCTGTAAGCCCTCCACACTGATCCTCGGAAAAAGCTGCAATCCCTCCACACTGACCCTCTGACAATGCTCAACTCCTTCCACACTGATCCTCTGACAATGCTGCGCTCCCTCCACACTGATCGTCTGACAATGCTGCATTCCCTCCACACGGATCCTCTGACAGTGCTGTACTCCCTCCACACGGATCCTCTGACAATGCTGCACTCACTCCACACTGATCCTCTGACAATGCTGCGCTCCCCCCACACTGATCTTCTGACAATGCTGAACTCCCTCCACACTGACCCTCTGACAATGCTGCACTCCCTCCACACTGACCCTCTGACAATGCTGTACTCCTTTCACACTGATCCTCTGACAATGTTGTACTCCCTTCACACTGATCCTCTGTCAAAGCTGCACTCCCTCCACACTGATCCTCTGACAATGCTGCACTCCGTCCACACTGACCCTCTGACAGTGCTGCACTCCCTTCACACTAATCCTCTGACAACGCTGCACTCCCTCCACACTGACCCTCTGACAATGCTGCTCTCCCTCCACACTGACCCTCTGACAATATTGCACTCCCTCCACACTGACCCTCTGACAATTCTGCACTTCCTCCACACTGATCCTCTGACAGTGCTGCACTCCCTCCACACTGGCCCTCTGACAATGCTGCGCTACCTCCACACTGACCCTCTGACAATGCTGCACGCCCTCCACACTGATCCTCTGACAATGCTGCACTCCCTCCACACTGATCCTCTGACAATGCTGCGCTCCCTCCACACTGATCCTCTGTCAATGCTGCACTCCCTCCACACTGATCCTCTGACAATGCTGCACTCCATCCACACTGACCCTCGGACAGTGCTGCACTCCCTACCTACTGAACTTCTGGCAATGCTGCACTCCGCCCATACTGAACCTCTGACAATGCTGCACTCCCTGCACACTGACCCTCTGACAGTACTACACTCCCTCCACACTGATCCAATGACAATGCTGCACTCCCTCCACACTGACTCTGTGACAATGCTGCACTCCCTACACACTGATCATCTGACAAAGCTGCACTCCCTCCACACTGACCCACTGACAATGCTGCATTCACTCTATACTGATCCTCTGACAATGCTGCACTCCCTCCACACTGATCCTCTGACAATGCTGCACTCCCTCCACACTGACCCTCTGACAATGTTGCATTCCCTCCACACTGATCCTCTGACAATGCTGCACTCCCTCCACACTGACTCTCTGACAATGCTGTACTCCCTCCACACTGATCCTCTGACAAAGCTGCTCTCCCTCCACACTGACCCTCTGACAATGCTGTAAGCCCTCCACACTGATCCTCTGAAAAAGCTGCAATCCCTCCACACTGACCCTCTGACAATGCTCAACTCCTTCCACACTGATCCTCTGACAATGCTGCGCTCCCTCCACACTGATCGTCTGACAATGCTGCATTCCCTCCACACGGATCCTCTGACAGTGCTGTACTCCCTCCACACGGATCCTCTGACAATGCTGCACTCCCTCCAAAGTGATCCTCTGACAATGCTGCACTCCCTCCATCCTGACCTCCTGACAATGCTGCGCTCCCTCCACACTGACCCTCTGACAATGCTGCACTCCGTCCACACTGACCCTCTGACAGTGCTGCACTCCCTTCACACTAATCCTCTGACAACGCTGCACTCCCTCCACACTGACCCTCTGACAATGCTGCTCTCCCTCCACACTGACCCTCTGACAATATTGCACTCCCTCCACACTGACCCTCTGACAATTCTGCACTCCCTCCACACTGATCCTCTGACAGTGCTGCACTCCCTTCACACTGGCCCTCTGACAATGCTGCGCTACCTCCACACTGACCCTCTGACAATGCTGCACGCCCTCCACACTGATCCTCTGACAATGCTGCACTCCCTCCACACTGATCCTCTGACAATGCTGCGCTCCCTCCACACTGATCCTCTGTCAATGCTGCACTCCCTCCACACTGATCCTCTGACAATGCTGCACTCCATCCACACTGACCCTCTGACAGTGCTGCACTCCCTACCTACTGAACTTCTGGCAATGCTGCACACCGCCCATACTGAACCTCTGACAATGCTGCACTCCCTGCACACTGACCCTCTGACAGTACTGCACTCCCTCCACACTGATCCAATGACAATGCTGCACTCCCTCCACACTGACTCTGTGACAATGCTGCACTCCCTACACACTGATCATCTGACAAAGCTGCACTCCCTCCACACTGACCCACTGACAATGCTGCATTCACTCTATACTGATCCTCTGACAATGCTGCACTCCCTCCACACTGATCCTCTGACAATGCTGCACTCCCTCCACACTGACCCTCTGATAATTCAGCACTCCCTCCACACTGAACCTCTGACAATGCTGCACTCCCTCCAAAGTGATCCGCTGACAATGCTGCACTCCCTCCACACTGATCCTCTGACAATGCTGCACTCCCTCCAAAGTGATCCTCTGACAATGCTGCACTCCCTCCATCCTGACCTCCTGACAATGCTGCGCTCCCTCCACACTGACCCTCTGACAATGCTGCACTCCCTCCACACTGATCCTCTGACAATGCTGCACTCCCTCCAACCTGACCCCCTGACAATGCTGCACTCCCTCCACACTGACCCTCTGACAATGCTGCACTCCCTCCACACTGACTTTCAGACAATGCTGCACTCCCTCCACACTGACCCTCTGATAATGCTGCGCTCCCTCCACACTGACTCTCTGACAATGCTGCACTCCCTCCACACTGACCCTCTGACAGTGCTGCACTCCCTTCGCACTGATCCTCTGACAATGCTGCACTCCCTCCATCCTCACCCACTGACAATGTTGCACTCCCTCCACACTGACCCTCTGACAATGCTGCACTCCCTCCACACTGACTTTCTGACAATGCTGCACTCCCTCCACACTGACCCTCTGATAATGCTGCGCTCCCTCCACACTGACCCTCTGACAATGCTGCACTCCATCCACACTGACCCTCTGACAGTGCTGCACTCCCTTCGCACTGATCCTCTGACAATGCTGCACTCCCTCCACACTGACCCTCTGACAATGTTGCATTCCCTCCACACTGATCCTCTGACAATGCTGCACTCCCTCCACACTGACTCTCTGACAATGCTGTACTCCCTCCACACTGATCCTCTGACAAAGCTGCTCTCCCTCCACACTGACCCTCTGACAATGCTGCACTCTCTCCACACTCACATTCAGACAATGCTGCACTCCCTCCACACTGACCCTCTGATAATGCTGCGCTCCCTCCACACTGACTCTCTGACAATGCTGCACTCCCTCCACACTGACCCTCTGACAGTGCTGCACTCCCTTCGCACTGATCCTCTGACAATGCTGCACTCCCTCCATCCTCACCCACTGACAATGTTGCACTCCCTCCACACTGACCCTCTGACAATGCTGCACTCCCTCCACACTGACTTTCTGACAATGCTGCACTCCCTCCACACTGACCCTCTGATAATGCTGCGCTCCCTCCACACTGACCCTCTGACAATGCTGCACTCCATCCACACTGACCCTCTGACAGTGCTGCACTCCCTTCGCACTGATCCTCTGACAATGCTGCACTCCCTCCACACTGACCCTCTGACAATGTTGCATTCCCTCCACACTGATCCTCTGACAATGCTGCACTCCCTCCACACTGACTCTCTGACAATGCTGTACTCCCTCCACACTGATCCTCTGACAAAGCTGCTCTCCCTCCACACTGACCCTCTGACAATGCTGTAAGCCCTCCACACTGATCCTCTGAAAAAGCTGCAATCCCTCCACACTGACCCTCTGACAATGCTCAACTCCTTCCACACTGATCCTCTGACAATGCTGCGCTCCCTCCACACTGATCGTCTGACAATGCTGCATTCCCTCCACACGGATCCTCTGACAGTGCTGTACCTTCTCCACACGGATCCTCTGACAATGCTGCACTCACTCCACACTGATCCTCTGACAATGCTGCGCTCCCCCCACACTGATCTTCTGACAATGCTGAACTCCCTCCACACTGACCCTCTGACAATGCTGCACTCCCTCCACACTGACCCTCTGACAATGCTGTACTCCTTTCACACTGATCCTCTGACAATGTTGTACTCCCTTCACACTGATCCTCTGTCAAAGCTGCACTCCCTCCACACTGATCCTCTGACAATGCTGTACCCCCTTCTCACTGATCCTCTGACAATGCTGCATTCCCTCCACACGGATCCTCTGACAATGCTGCACTCACTCCACACTGACCCTCTGATAATGCTGCGCTCCCTCCACACTGAACCTCTGACAATGCTGCACTCCCTCCACACTGATCCTCTGACAATGCTGCACTCCCTCCACACTGACCCCCTGACAATGCTGCACTCCCTCCACACTGATGCTCTGACAATGCTGCACTCCCTCCACACTGATCCTCTGACAATGCTGTACTCCCTCCTCACTGATCCTCTGACAAAGCTGCACTCCCTCCACACTGACCCTCTGACAATGCTGCACTCCCTCCACATTGATCCTCTGACAATGCTGCACTCCTTCACACTGATCCTCTGACAATGCTGCACTCACTCCACGCTGACCCTCTGACAATGCTGCACTCCCTCCACATTGATCATATGACAATGCTGCACTCCCTTCACATTGACTCTCTGACAATGCTGTACTCCCTCCACACTGATCCTCTGACAATGCTGCACTCCCTCCAAACTGACCCTCTGACAATGCTGCACTCCATCCACACTGACCCTCTGACAATGCTGCACTCCCTCCACACTGATCCTCTGACAGTTCTGTACTCCCTCCACACTCTTGCTCTGACAATGCTGCACTCCCTCCACACTGATCCTCTGATAATGCTGCGCTCCCTCCACACTGATCTTCTGACAATGCTGAACTCCCTCCACACTGACCCTCTGACAATGCTGCACTCCCTCCACACTGACCCTCTGACAATGCTGTACTCCCTTCACACTGATCCTCTGACAATGTTGTACTCCGTTCACACTGATCCTCTGTCAAAGCTGCACTCCCTCCACACTGACCCTCTGACAATGCTGTACCCCCTTCACACTGATCCTCTGACAATGCTGCACTCCCTCCACACTGACCCTCTGACAATGCTGCACTCCGTCCACACTGACCCTCTGACAGTGCTACACTCCCTTCACACTAATCCTCTGACAACCCTGCACTCCCTCCACACTGACCCTCTGACAATATTGCACTCCCTCCACACTGACCCTCTGACAATTCTGCACTCCCTCCACACTGATCCTCTGACAGTGCTGCACTCCCTTCACACTAATCCTCTGACAATGCTGCTCTCCCTCCACACTGACACTCTGACAATATTGCACTCCCTCCACACTGACCCTCTGACAATTCTGCACTCCCTCCACACTGATCCTCTGACAGTGCTGCACTCCCTTCACACTGATCCTCTGACAATGCTGCACTCCCTCCACACTGACCGTCTGACACTACAGCACTCCCTCCACCCTGGCCCTCTGACAATGCTGCGCTACCTCCACACTGACCCTCTGACAATGCTGCACGCCCTCCACACTGATCCTCTGACAATGCTGCACTCCCTCCACACTGATCCTCTGACAATGCTGCCCTCCCTCCACACTGATCCTCTGACAATGCTGCACTCCCTCCACACTGAACCTCTGACAATACAGCACTCACTCCACACTGAACCTCTGACAATGCTGCACTCCCTCCACACTGATCCTTTGACAATGCTGCACTCCATCCACACTTACCCTCTGACAGTGCTGCACTCCCTCCCTACTGAACTTCTGGCAATGCTGCACTCCCTCCATACTGATCCTCTGACAATGCTGCACTCCCTGCACACTGACCCTCTGACAGTGCTGCACTTCCTCCACACTGATCCAATGACAATGCTGCACTCCCTGCACACTGACCCTCTGACAGTGCTGCACTTCCTCCACACTGATCCAATGACAATGCTGCACTCCCTCCACACTGACTCTGTGACAATGCTGCACTCCCTCCATACTGATCCTCTGACAATGCTGCACTCCCTCCACACTGACCCTCTGACAATGCTGCACTCCCTCCACACTGACCCTCTGACAATGCTGCACTCCCTCCACACTGACCCTCTGACAATGCTGCACTCCCTCCATACTGACCCTCTGACAATGCTGCACTCCCTCCATACTTACCCTCTGACAATGCTGCACTCCCTCCATACTGACCCTCTGACAATGCTGCACTCCCTCCACATGACCCTCTAACAATGCTGCACTCCCTCCACACTGACCCTCTGACAAGGCTCCACACCCTCCACACTGATCCTCTGACAATGCTGTACTCCCTCCACACTGACCCTCTGACAATGCTGCACTCCCTCCACTCTGATCCTCTGACAATGCTGCACTCCCTCCATACTGACCCTCTGACAATGCTGCACTCCCTTCATACTGATCCTCTGAGAATGCTGCACTCCCTCCACACTGACCCTCTGATATTGATGCACTCCCTCAGTTCTGACTCTCTGACAGTGTGGAAGTGGCCCATTACTGCCCCGAGGACAGTGTGGCCTAATCTCAGGACAAAAGCTCTGACAGTAGAGCACTCCATCATGACTGACACTCTGACAGTGCAGCACTCCCTCAGTACTGACCCTCTGACAGTGCAGCACTCTCTCAGTACTGACCCTCTGACAGTGCAGCACTCCCTCAGTACTGACCCTCTGACAGTGCAGCACTCCCTCAGTACTAACTCTCTGACAGTGCAACACTCTCTCTGTACTGACACTCTGAAATTGCACTGACTCAGAATTGACACTCTCACTGTGTAGCGCTCCCTCAGTACTGACCTTTTGATAATGCATGCTCCCTCAGTACTGACCCTCTGACAGTGTAGTGCTTGTTCAGTACTGACCCTCTGATGGTGCAGTGCTCTCCGAGTACAGAGCCTCAGACATTGCGGCATTCCCTCTGGACTAAACCTCTGACAGTGTGGTGCTCCCTCAGTCCTGACCCTTTGACAGTGTAGTGCTCCTCAGAGATGGCCCTCTGTTAATGCAGCAGTCCCTCACTCTTGACCCTCTGACAGTGCGGTGATCTCTCAGTACTCACGCTCTGGCAATGCAGCAGTCCCTCAGTACTGACCCTCTGACAGCGCAGTGATCCCTCAGTACTGACCGTCTGACAGTGGGGTACTCCCTCAGTACTGACGCTCACACACTGCGAAACCTCCTCAGTACTGACCATCTGACAGTGTGGCACTGCCCCCATACCGATTTTGTGAAAGTGCGGTACACCCTCAGTGTAGATCCTCTGGCAGTGCATCTCTTTGACAGTGCAGTGATCCTTTAGTTCTGACATTCTTACAGTGTAGCGCTCCCTCAGTACTAACCCTCTGAGAATGCACCGCTCCCTCAGTCCTGATCCTCTGACAGTGCAGCACTCCCTCAGTACTGATCCTCTGACAGTGCAGCACTCCCTCAGTACTGACCCTCTAACAGTGCATCACTCCCTCAGTACTGACCCTCTGACAGTGCCGCACTCCCTCAGTACTGAACCTCTGACAGTGCGGCACTCCCTCAGTACTGACCCTCTGACAGTGCCGCACTCCCTCAGTACTGACGATCTGACAGTGCGGCACTCCCTCAGTACCGACCCTCTGACAGTGCGGCACTCTCTCAGTACTGATCCTCTGACAGTGCAGCACTCCCGCAGTACAGACCCTCTGAAAGTGCAGCACTCCCTCAGTACTGACCCTCTGACAGTGCGGCACTCCCTCAGTACCGACCCTCTGACAGTGCGGCACTCTCTCAGTACTGATCCTCTGACAGTGCAGCACTCCCTCAGTACTGACCCTCTGACAGTGCAGCACTCCCTCAGGACTGACACTCCCAAAGTGCAGCACTCCCTCAGTACTGACCCTCTGATAGTGCAGCACTCCCTCAGTACAGACCCTCTCACAGTGCAGCACTCCCTCAGTACCGACCCTCTGACAGTGCGGCACTCTCTCAGTACTGATCCTCTGACAGTGCAGCACTCCCGCAGTACTGACCCTCTGACAGTGCAGCACTCTCTCAGTACTGACCCTCTGACAGTGCAGCACTCCCTCAGTACTGGCCCTCTGAGAATGCACCGCTCCCTCAGTCCTGATCCTCTGACAGTGCCGCACTCCCTCAGTACTGAACCTCTGACAGTGCAGCACTCCCTCAGTACTGACCCTCTGACAGTGCCGCACTCCCTCAGTACTGACCCTCTGACAGTGCCGCACTCCCTCAGTACTGAACCTCTGACAGTGCGGCACTCCCTCAGTACTGACCCTCTAACAGTGCATCACTCCCTCAGTACTGACCCTCTGACAGTGCCGCACTTCCTCAGTACTGAACCTCTGACAGTGCGGCACTCCCTCAGTACTGACCCTCTGACAGTGCCGCACTCCCTCAGTACTGACCATCTGACAGTGCGGCACTCTCTCAGTACTGATCCTCTGACAGTGCAGCACTCCCTCAGTACTGACCCTCTGACAGTGCGGCACTCCCTCAGTACCGACCCTCTGACAGTGCGGCACTCTCTCAGTACTGATCCTCTGACAGTGCAGCACTCCCTCAGTACTGACCCTCTGACAGTGCAGCACTCCCTCAGGACTGACACTCCCAAAGTGCAGCACTCCCTCAGTACTGACCCTCTGATAGTGCAGCACTCCCTCAGTACAGAACCTCTCAGAGTGCAGCACTCCCTCAGTACTGATCCTCTGACAGTGCAGCACTCCCTCAGTACTGACCCTCTGACAGTGCAGCACTCCCTCAGTACTGACCCTCTGACAGTGCAGCACTCCCTCAGTACTGACCCTCTGACAGTGCGGCACTCCCTCAGTACCGACCCTCTGACAGTGCGGCACTCTCTCAGTAATGATCCTCTGACAGTGCAGCACTCCCTCAGTACTGACCCTCTGACAGTGCAGCACTCCCTCAGTACAGACCCTCTGACAGTGCAGCACTCCCTCAGTACTGACCGTCTGACAGTGGGGTACTCCCTCATTACTGACGCTCACACACTGCAAAACCTCCTCAGTACTGACCATCTGACAGTGTGGCACTGCCCCCATACCGATTTTGTGAAAGTGCGGTACACCCACTGTGTAGAATCTCTGGCAGTGCATCTCTTTGACAGTGCAGCACTCCCTCAGTACTGACCCTCTGACAGTGCAGCACTCCCTCAGTACTGACCCTCTGACAGTGCGGCACTCCCTCAGTACCGACCCTCTGACAGTGCGGCACTCTCTCAGTACCGACCCTCTGACAGTGCGGCACTCTCTCAGTACTGATCCTCTGACAGTGCAGCACTCCCTCAGTACTGACCCTCTGACAGTGCAGCACTCCCGCAGTACAGACCCTCTGACAGTGCAGCACTCCCTCAGTACTGACCCTCTGACAGTGCGGCACTCCCTCAGTACCGACCCTCTGACAGTGCGGCACTCTCTCAGTACTGATCCTCTGACAGTGCAGAACACCCTCAGTACTGACCCTCTAACAGTGCAGCACTCCCTCAGGACTGACCCTCTGATAGTGCAGCACTCCCTCAGTACTGACCCTCTGAGAATGCACCGCTCCCTCAGTCCTGATCCTCTGACAGTGCAGCACTCCCTCAGTACTGATCCTCTGACAGTGCAGCACTCCCTCAGTACTGACGCTCTAACAGTGCATCACTCCCTCAGTACTGACCCTCTGACAGTGCGGCACTCTCTCAGTAATGATCCTCTGACAGTGCAGCACTCCCTCAGTACTGACCCTCTGATAGTGCAGCACTCCCTCAGTACAGACCCTCTGACAGTGCAGCACTCCCTCAGTACTGACCGTCTGACAGTGGGGTACTCCCTCATTACTGACGCTCACACACTGCAAAACCTCCTCAGTACTGACCATCTGACAGTGTGGCACTGCCCCCATACCGATTTTGTGAAAGTGCGGTACACCCTCTGTGTAGAATCTCTGGCAGTGCATCTCTTTGACAGTGCAGCACTCCCTCAGTACTGACCCTCTGACAGTGCAGCACTCCCTCAGTACTGACCCTCTGACAGTGCGGCACTCCCTCAGTACCGACCCTCTGACAGTGCGGCACTCTCTCAGTACCGACCCTCTGACAGTGCGGCACTCTCTCAGTACTGATCCTCTGACAGTGCAGCACTCCCTCAGTACTGACCCTCTGACAGTGCAGCACTCCCGCAGTACAGACCCTCTGACAGTGCAGCACTCCCTCAGTACTGACCCTCTGACAGTGCGGCACTCCCTCAGTACCGACCCTCTGACAGTGCGGCACTCTCTCAGTACTGATCCTCTGACAGTGCAGAACACCCTCAGTACTGACCCTCTAACAGTGCAGCACTCCCTCAGGACTGACCCTCTGATAGTGCAGCACTCCCTCAGTACTGACCCTCTGAGAATGCACCGCTCCCTCAGTCCTGATCCTCTGACAGTGCAGCACTCCCTCAGTACTGATCCTCTGACAGTGCAGCACTCCCTCAGTACTGACGCTCTAACAGTGCATCACTCCCTCAGTACTGACCCTCTGACAGTGCCGCACTCCCTCAGTACTGAACCTCTGACAGTGCGGCACTCCCTCAGTACTGACCCTCTGACAGTGCCGCACTCCCTCAGTACTAACGATCTGACAGTGCGGCACTCTCTCAGTACCGACCCTCTGACAGTGCGGCACTCTCTCAGTACTAATCCTCTGACAGTGCAGCACTCCCGCAGTACAGACCCTCTGACAGTGCAGCACTCCCTCAGTACAGACCCTCTGACAGTGCGGCACTCCCTCAGTACCGACCCTCTGACAGTGCGGCACTCTCTCAGTACTGATCCTCTGACAGTGCAGCACTCCCTCAGTACTGACCCTCTGACAGTGCAGCACTCCCTCAGGACTGCCACTCCCAAAGTGCAGCACTCCCTCAGTACTGACCCTCTGATAGTGCAGCACTCCCTCAGTACAGACCCTCTCACAGTGCAGCACTCCCTCAGTACCGACCCTCTGACAGTGCAGCACTCCCTCAGTACTGACCCTCTGACAGTGCGGCACTCCCTCAGTACCGACCTTCTGACAGTGCGGCACTCTCTCAGTACTGATCCTCTGACAGTGGAGCACTCCCTCAGTACTGACCCTCTGACAGTGCAGCACTCCCTCAGTACAGACCCTCTGACAGTGCAGCACTCCCTCAGTACTGACCGTCTGACAGTGCCGCACTCCCTCAGTACTGACGCTCACAACTGCAAAACCTCCTCAGTACTGACCATCTGACAGTGTGGCACTGCCCCCATACCGAGTTTGTGAAAGTGCGGTACACCCTCAGTGTAGATCCTCTGGCAGTGCATCTCTTTGACAGTGCAGTGATCCTTTAGTTCTGACATTCTTACAGTGTAGCGATCCCTCAGTACTAACCCTCTGAGAATGCACCGCTCCCTCAGTACTGATCCTCTGACATTGCAGCACTCCCTCAGTACTGATCCTCTGACAGTGCAGCACTCCCTCAGTACTGACCCTCTAACAGTGCATCACTCCCTCAGTACTGACCCTCTGACAGTGCCGCACTCCCTCAGTACTGAACCTCTGACAGTGCGGCACTCCCTCAGTACTGACCCTCTGACAGTGCCGCACTCCCTCAGTACTGACCATCTGACAGTGCGGCACTCCCTCAGTACCGACCCTCTGACAGTGCGGCACTCTCTCAGTACTGATCCTCTGACAGTGCAGCACTCCCGCAGTACAGACCCTCTGACAGTGCAGCACTCCCTCAGTACTGACCCTCTGACAGTGCGGCACTCCCTCAGTACCGACCCTCTGACAGTGCGGCACTCTCTCAGTACTGATCCTCTGACAGTGCAGCACTCCCTCAGTACAGACCCTCTGACAGTGCAGAACTCCCTCAGGACTGACACTCCCACAGTGCAGCACTCCCTCAGTACTGACCCTCTGATAGTGCAGCACTTCCTCAGTACAGACCCTCTCACAGTGCAGCACTCCCTCAGTACCGACCCTCTGACAGTGCGGCACTCTCTCAGTACTGATCCTCTGACAGTGCAGCACTCCCTCAGTACTGACCCTCTGACAGTGCAGCACTCCCTCACTACTGACTCTCCCACAGTGCAGCACTCCCTCAGTACTGACCCTCTGACAGTGCAGCACTCCCTCAGTACTGACCCTCTGACAGTGCGGCACTCCCTCAGTACCGACCCTCTGACTGTGCGGCACTCTCTCAGTACTGATCCTCTGACAGTGCAGCACTCCCTCAGTACTGACCCTCTGACAGTGCAGCACTCCCTCAGTACAGACCCTCTGACAGTGCAGCACTCCCTCAGTACTGACCGTCTGACAGTGCCGCACTCCCTCAGTACTGACGCTCACACACTGCAAAACCTCCTCAGTACTGACCATCTGACAGTGTGGCACTGCCCCCATACCGATTTTGTGAAAGTGCGGTACACCCTCAGTGTAGATCCTCTGGCAGTGCATCTCTTTGACAGTGCAGTGATCCTTTAGTTCTGACATTCTTACAGTGTAGCGCTCCCTCAGTACTAACCCTCTGAGAATGCACCGCTCCCTCAGTCCTGATCCTCTGACAGTGCAGCACTCCCTCAGTGCTGACCCTCTGACAGTGCCGCACTCCCTCAGTACTGACCCTCTAACAGTGCATCACTCCCTCAGTACTGACCCTCTGACAGTGCCGCACTCCCTCAGTACTGAACCTCTGACAGTGCGGCACTCCCTCAGTACTGACCCTCTGACAGTGCCGCACTCCCTCAGTACTGACCATCTGACAGTGCGGCACTCCCTCAGTACCGACCCTCTGACAGTGCGGCACTCTCTCAGTACTAATCCTCTGACAGTGCAGCACTCCCGCAGCACAGACCCTCTGACAGTGCAGCACTCCCTCAGTACTGACCCGCTGACAGTGCGGCACTCCCTCAGTACCGACCCTCTGACAGTGCGGCACTCTCTCAGTACTGATCCTCTGACAGTGCAGCACTCCCTCAGTACTGACCCTCTGACAGTGCAGCACTCCCTCAGTACTGACCCTCCCACAGTGCAGCACTCCCTCAGTACTGACCCTCTGATAGTGCAGCACTCCCTCAGTACTGACCCTCTGATTGTGTAACACTCCTTCAGTGTTGACCCACCGACAGTGCAGCACTCCCTCAGTACTGACCCTCCGACAGTGCAGCACTCCCTCAGTACTGACCCTCCGACAGTGCAGCACTCCCTCAGTACTGACCCTCTGACAGTGCAGCACTCCCTCAGTACTGACCCTCTGATAGTGCAGCACTCCCTCAGTACTGACCCTCCGACAGTGCAGTGCTCCCTCAGTACAGACCCTCTGACAGTGCTGCACTCCCTCAGTACTGACCCTCCGACAGTGCAGCACTCCCTCAGTACTGACCCTCCGACAGTGCAGCACTCCCTCAGTACTGACCCTCTGACAGTGCAGCACTCCCTCAGCACTGACTCTCTGACAGTGCAGCACTCCCTCAGTACTGACCCTCTGACAGTGAAGCACTCCATCAGCACTGACCCTATGACAGCGCAGCACTCTCTCAGAACTGACCCTCCGACAGTGCAGCACTCCCTCAGCACTGACCCTCTTTTTTCTCTTTCATTGAGTCTTGTGGAAATTTGGAGACATAGGGTTTGCAGATTCTGAGGAAGCGTGAGAGAGACACACAAACCAAACCCTGTCTGAAACTCTCTGTAATAGACTATTCAGAGGCACAGAGTCACAGAGATGCACAGCTTGGAAACAGACCCTCCTGCCCACCTCGTCCATACCAACCAGATATTCTCATCTCATTTCATTCCATTAGCTAGCACTTGGCTGATATCCCTCTAAACCCTTCCTATTCACATACTCATCCTGATGCCTTTTAAATATCAGAATTGTACCAGCCCCTATCACTTCCTCTGGCAGCTACCTGCATGCCCTTGAATAAGTGCTCAAACATTCATACTGTCGATACAAACTCTAATAAACACCAACCTACGAAAGGCTATCATTGTCATTTTCAACCCACCCTTTGCTTCTTCATTATGCTGATTTCAACACAGGTAATAAAACAGTGTTAGTGACCATCCACCGTGACCCTGTTATAAAACTTATTTACAAATGTGGCTTGCATGTGATTCCCACACCCTCTAATAGTTGCCTGGAAGGTAGGGGTGAGCAGTACTCTCCTGCTGCAGTCCTCGGGTGTCCCACAGTGATGTTAGGGAGGGAGCTCCAGGATTTTGACCTGAACCATGTAAAGAGCTCTCTTACTGGAGGGCCTTTTTAAAGTTGGGAAGTTATTATAGCCCAGGATGACCCGAGAGCTGCTGTCTTGCCAGAGAGAGAGGCCTGGTGGGTCACCTGCCTCAGGTGAGGGGTGAGGTTGAGAAGCTGGGGTCTTCATGGTAATTTCAGACATGATAGACATTGAGCCAACAATGTTGGCATCACGAACCTGTTAGCTGTGGTAAGTGACCCTCCTTTGTAGCAGAGGGATTCAATCCCTTTAATACAGCAAGCTTGAGAATTCAACACTAAAATCAATCTGTACGGACGCGCTGGAGACCTGAAACATCAATATAGAGATTGCTGAAGGAGCTAAGCATGTCCGGCAGCATCTCTGAAGGGAGAGGGAGAAAGAGACAGAGAGAGAGTTCACCTTTCAATCCAGTGATTTCTGCGGGAAAGTTCCTTCAGAACAGACCGTTTTGAGGAGGGGTCACTTGAAATGCGAATTGTTCCTCTCTCTCTTCACCGTTGCTACCTGCTGAATTCTGCTGAATTTCCCCACCATCTGTTTGCTTGAGAATTTGACCTGATCCAAGCGTCACTGAGTAATTCAGTCTGTGTTCAATGTCCTGAGGCTGCTTCTGCTGAAAGTTGACAAACAGGTTTAAGGCTTTGTAAGGTATTGTATTCGGAGTGAGGGATACATGGGAGAACAGATACAGAACACAGGCACTTCACAAAGATCCTTCTCAATGTAACTTTGTGATGTTAATTCAGAAGGAACAGCTCAGACCTAACATTTCAGTTAATCAGCCAAGGGGAGTATATATGTCATGATAAGGACTTGTTGTACAGACTGTACCGAACTGAACTTTAGTGACTATGTTTGTACGTAAAGTTCTTGTTGTGAATAAAGTCTCTTTTTGATATTGATATAAATATTTTTTCGAGGGGGACCAAGCATCTTGAGCTCGTGGAGGCATTGCCCTGGAAGGTAGGGGTGAGCTGTACTCTCCTGCTGCAGTCCTCGGGTGTCCCACAGTGATGTTAGGGTGGGAGCTCCAGGATTTTGACCTGAACCATGTAAAGAGCTCTCTTACTGGAGATCTCTTTCTTAAATAATCGCTAGACAAGTTCGATACTACCCGGGTATAGACATCAAACGGTCATCAACGGGGAGGAGATGGTGGGATGGTTACCGGGGCTCAGTGTTGCCTCACCCCACCCGGGTTCGATTCCAGCCTCGGGCGACTGTCTCTGTGGAGTTGGCACATTCTCCCTATGTCAGCCTCCGGGTGCTCCAGTGTCCTTCCACTGTCCAAAGATGTGCAGGCTGGGTGGGTTAGCCAGAGGAAATGAAGGGATCCAGGTATAGAGTGGATGATGGGCTGCTCTACTGGGGATCAATGTGAACCTGATAGGCCGGACGGCCTGCTTCCACATTCTATGATCAATCCAGAGACCCAAATAATGTGTTGGGCCCTGGGCTCCAATCTTGGGGGTGGCTGTAGATCATCCCAGGGAGAATAGGTTTGGGAATGAACACGGTCCCAGGGGGTAACTGGTTTGTTTTCTGAGGTGTTGAGGGCATGAATGTTTTGTCGAGGTTCTTTGGAGATAAATATACTGAAGAGGTGCTTTCTGAGGTACTGAGGGAACACTATCTGGCGGTACAGGGTGCAGTAGGTGGAATGGTACAGATACACTTCCCTAATCATTTCCTGAGTGCCCCCACGGCACGCTGATGTGGTTATCTGAGATGGAAGCCACGCCCCATTTGAGATGATTAGATCAACACTCAGTGAAAAATAAAACACAAACACAAGCCTTAAACATGGATTGGAGTGTGAGAAACAAAAGCTCACTCACTTTAATAATTTCAGTCCGAGACCAAAAATCTGAATCCGAGTCGTTTATTTGTACACTTGCAAGTGGGTGCCTTGTCTAATTGCCAGGTACGGCAATTAGAAATGCACAGTAAACCACAACAAACTCTTGCAATATATACAGTTTTTTCCCATATGTTTTCCTTATTCCATTGTTTGTTCCCTGCTTCACTTACGTCACTCATTTCCTTTAGACTGATCCCTCAACTTCTGTTTATCCTGTCTTGTCCGTGACAAACTCTTATCTCTAACTCCCATAAGAGTGTTTGACGTCAGTCTACTATAGGTCATTGATTAGGCATATATTTTCTTCTATCAGCATCTATTTCTATCCAGAGGCAACTTTGACCTCTTTGATTAGGGTTTGTTCCTGTGTCTCTGTACAAGTGGGGAAACAGATGTTTTTCCTGTTTGCCCATG
This sequence comes from Chiloscyllium plagiosum, assembly GCF_037043375.1. NCBI lineage: Eukaryota > Metazoa > Chordata > Chondrichthyes > Orectolobiformes > Hemiscylliidae > Chiloscyllium > Chiloscyllium plagiosum. The sequence goes on from NW_028270183.1 coordinate 76,428,036, forward strand.
CATCCACCATTGTTCTGTAATCACGTCTCATGCTAACATACCATTTTCTTTAACGGATTATATGTTTCCTCATTTTTGCTAAGTCAGCTCTCGTCCAAAACAATCCCAAACGACTCGGCTTCAGATTTTTGGTCTCGGACTGAAATTATTAAAGTGAGTGAGCTTTTGATTCTCACAAGAGGAAAACTGTTATGAATCTATCATCACTTGTTGCTTGGACATGTTTTAGAAAAGCAGGCACACAAACAGACCAATGCTGTCCATGCAAGGGGTGCTGCACAGGAAGATCCAAGAATTCATTTGCCGTTGATGTCTGTCTCTCTGCAGAGGTCATCATCCGAGTTCAGGGTTCAGACCTGGGTGAAATCATCTCTCCATCAAAACCTCAAGTGTGTGTGTGTGTGTGTGTGTGTGTGTGTGTGTGTGTGTGTGTGTGTGTGTGTGTGTGTGTGTGTGTGTGTGTGTGTGGTTATATTGTATATCCAAGAAAATAAATTCCTGCTGTTGTTTCAGGTTGATTGGTCCTTGATTTTCAAAAAACTGGGGAAGATACAAATGTGAAAGCTTTTAAAAGCTGCAAAACACACTTAACTGGGGTAAAGTGAATGCTGTAAAGGTCCCAAAAGAGGTTGGGATGGAAGAAACAAGTAACATTAGATTGAGAAGAGATGGTGCCATTCAGGTGCAGAGGTATTGTTGGAATGTCTATTCATGATTAACTAAGTCATTTCAGCAGAGGAGAAAACAATTCCAGGTAGATCAAAAACACCTTGGAGATAGTTTCTCAACCAACCTGCTCAGTGATGGTATGATATTCCTCTGGACCAGGTGGGACTTGAACCTGGATCTCCTAGCTCAGAGGTAAAGACGCTACCACTGTCCCTTTCTACCTTCCCCAAGCTGTACATGAGACCTAACACTTGGCTGCAGACATCAATTGAAAACAGCCTATGTGACAAGGTCTTAATGAAGGAAGGAGGGAGAAACCAGGAATCTACAGGCCAATCACTCTGACGGCGGGGAAACTGTTGGAATGAATACTTAGGGACAGAATGAATCTGCACTTGGAGCAGGCAGGGGTTAATCAAGAACAGAAGGTGTGGTTTTATTAAAGGAAGGTCATACCTGACCAACCTGATTGAATTTATCAAAAAGGTGGCCAGGTGACAGCAATGCATTTGGTGTAGGCTACTTGGAATTCAGTGAGGCTTTTGATAAGGTCCTGCAAGGGACACTGATGGCAAAGACAAGAGCCATGGCATCCAAGGAAATTTGGCAAATTGGATCCACAATGGGCTGAGTCACAGGAAGCAGAGGGTGAGATGTGCTTCTGTAACTGGAAGCTTGTGCCCAGTGGGATCTTGCAGAGGCCAGTATTGGGTCCTCACAGTTTCTAGGTTCATAGAAATAACTTTCACTTGAAAGTTGGAGGATTGATCAGTGAGTTCACGGATGATATGAAAACTAGTGTGATGGCAAACTGTGAAGAAGATAGAATTAGACCATAGGAAGACAAACTTAATAAGGGAATACATGATGAACTATAGGGCCCTGGGAAGCACTGAAGATCAGAGGGACCATGTTGTCCATGTCCACCAGTCACTTAAACACTGGGACACGCCTTTCCTTGTGAAGCACAAAGGTTGAGCTGGGAAGTTCTGTCGGAACTGTCGAAAACATTGGCTCGGGGACTGGTAGCTTGTTGATTGCATTTCTGGAATTCACATTTAAGGAGGGATATGCTAGCACTCGAGACTTGGAAGGATGTTGTCTGAGCTGGAGAGTTTCAGTTATGAAGAGAGACTGGAAAGATTGGGTCATTTTCCTTAGACCAGAGAGATTGAGAGGGGAGTCGCAGGTAGATAGGACAGTGAAGAAGGCATTTTGTATGTTTTCCCTTATTGGTCAGAGCATTGAATAAAGGAGTTTTGTGTGCAATTCTGCTCTGATTCATGTAGAAAGGATGTTGTGAAATTTGAAAAGGTTCAAGAAGGATTTACAAGGATGTTGCCAGGTTTGGAGGGATGGAACTACAGGGATGGCTGAATAGGCTGGAGCTGTTTTCCCTGGAGTGTTGGAGGCTGAGGAGTGACCTTCCAAACGTTTATAAAATCATGGAGGCATGGATAGGGAAAATAGACAATGTCTTTTCCCTGGGGTGTGGTAGTCAAGAACTAGAAGGCATAGGTTTAGGGTGAGAGGGGAAAGATTTACAAGGTCCTAAGTGCCAACTTTTCATGCAACAGGCCGTGCGTGTATGCAAGAGGAAGTGCAGGCCAGTACGCGGCTAGTAACATATAAAAGGTATCAGGAGGGGTAGAAGAAAACTCCACAACCACCTGATGAAGGAGCAACGTTGCGAAAGTAAGTGGTTCCAATTAAACCTGTTGGACTATAACCTAGTGTTCAATGATTTTTAACTTGAATTGGAAGGGATTAGAGGGCCAAGTGTTCGTAAATGGGACTAGGTTAATTTCGGATATCTGGTCGGCATGGACGAGTAGGGCTGAAGGATCTGTTTCTGTGTTGTACATCTGTTTGACTCTATAACATCATTGAGATTTATAAAATAATGAGAGGTGTTGATTGGGAAGACAGTAAGGAAATATTCCCCTTGATAGAGGAAGTAGTTAAGACAAATGCTGTAAAGACTGGAAGGCTGTGCAGCATTTGAAGGTAAGGGGCAGGAGACTTACGGGGAAGGTCAGTGATAAGGTCATACAGCATGGAAACAGACCTTTTGGTTCCCCCCAAGTCAATGCTCATCATAATCCCAAACAAAACTCGTCCCATCGCCTGCTCCTGGCCCACATCCCTCCAATTCTGTCCTGTTTGTCCAAATAGCTTTTAAACATTGGAACTGTACCCGCATCCATTAATTCCTCTGGACGTTCACTCACACACGAACTACTCTCTGTGTAGAAAAAGTTGACCCTCATTTCCCTTATAAATCTTTCCCCTCTCACTTTAAAATATGTCTCCTAGTCCTGAAGTCTCGGGGGGAGTAAGCTCCCCAGTCCAAGGGGAAAATTTCCTCACTATCTACCTTATGAACACCTCTCATTATTTTATACATCTCAACCATGTCATCGAGTAATATAGACTTATAGCACAGAAACAGATCCTTCGACCCAACTCATCCATGCTGAACGGATATCCTAACTTACCCTAGTCCCATTTACCAGTACTTGGTCCATATCCCTCTAATCCCTTTCTCTTCATATACAAGTCCTGAAGTCTATCACCCGAGGGAAAAGACATCTGACATTCACCTTATATATGTCCCTTATTATATTGTAAACGTCTGTAAGTTCGCCCCTCAAACCTCAAGCTCCTTTCCATATAACTCAAACTCTCTAGTCCTGGGAACATCTTGTAAATATTTTCGGAACAGTTTAACAATACCCCTCCTCTAACAGGGAGACCAGAATTGGACACAGTATTCTAGAAGAGGCCTGTACAACCTCAACATGATGTCCTAACTCCTACACTCATGGTCTGTGTAATGAAGGAAAAAGGCTTTCACCCAGAGGGTGGTGAAAAAAACTGAATTCACTGCCGGAAGGGGATTGCAGACAGAATCTCTCAAATCATTGAAGAAGTATTCAGAAGTGCACTTGCAATGCCAAGACATACAAGGTGATGGGTCTTGAAGGAGAACCATTGCTGGTGATTTTGAATCTGTAGTCTGTACTGTTTGCCCGAAACATCAATTTTCTGGCTCCTCGGATGCTGCCTGAGTTGCTGGGCATTTCCAGCCCCACTTTAATCTAGACTCTGGTTTCCAGTATCTGCAGTCCTTGTTTTTACCTGATATAAGGTGATGGGCCAAGGGCTGAGAAATGAAGTTACCATAGTTTGATGGTGGTTTTTGACTGGCACAGAATCAATGGGTTGAAGGGACTTGTTCTGCACTGGATACCCCTGCGATTCGAAAAAAACAGGACAATGAAGAGACTTTGATTGAGGTGTTGGCACTAACAATTGTCAATGTGGAAGTGCCACAAGATTGAGCTTTATTCAGACACACTGTCAGACCTGAATTTAAACTCTGTTCTCACTCTCTGCAGATGCTTCTGCACCTGCTATATTTCTTCAGCGCTCCGCGTTTATTTGTGGCTACAGATAGGATCTGAAGCGGCAGAGGTGAAATCTAATGGTTTGGAAGATATGGCAAAGCAAAGCAGACACTTCCTGATTGAAAATGAAAACTCAAATATAGAATTGTGAGGCTGTTAATGTATATTTTGTTCCAAAAATCCAGACAACACAAGTTTCAGTACAACAGCAGACGCTTTATTATCGGAGTGCAGTGCGAGATTCTCCATGTCCCTGAAAGTAGTCGTGTGTCTACTTGTGGTGACACTTCTCCACGAATCTCTGCTCTACACACAAAGCAGTACTTTTTATGGGAATAATACAAAAGGTCTCTCAGCCACATGGTTGATTGTCGTTACATTGTTTAAGATGGGCAATTATCATCTTACAAGGCCCGGTGAATGTCGATGTCCTGCGATAACGAGTGAATGGATTACAGCGACTGATTATCGTATGCTTCATGATCATGTGTCAATGGGAAGAGATTAAAACTGAAGGGTTTTTACGGTTTTCAACCGGGAATTCACATCCCTATGCTAATACGGAGAGGAAGCAAGATAATGGGAGCAGGAGGAAGTTCAACAGGGTTGTGGCCAAGGCTATCAGTCTTGGCTGGGGAGGACAGATACCTTTACCTGAGGCTGCAGAGGAATCCACATGTGTGGCAGCAATGGATTACTTCTCTAAGATTCAGTTATCCCACTGAGACGTTCTGTCTATTCAGTAATTGATACTGTAGTGAGTCTGTTTCAGAGTGGAATGTTTAACTGTTGAGTGCCCAGGATGCCTTGAAAGAGAATTAAAACATGGAACTGATCCTTTTCTGGATTTATAACGTCCTCACCACAGTCAGTGACAGCAAACTCCTCCTGTCAGATATCAACCAGCCCCTCACTCACTGACACCAATCACCCCCTATCGAATATAAACCACCCCACAGGCACAAATCTCCCCATGTCTGATTTCACCCTGCCCCACAGACAGTGACAATATTTTCCTCCAATCTGATATAAACCAGCCACACAGTCACTGACACCAATCGCCCCCTGTCTGATATAAACCAGACCCACGGTCCCTGACACCAACCTCCCCCGTCTGATATAAACCAGACCCATAGTCCCTGACACAAATCTCCCTCTGTCTGATATAAACCAGCCCCACAGTCACTGACACCAATCTCCCTCTGTCTGATATAAACCAGCCCACAGTCACTGACACCAATCTCCCGTTGTCTGATATAAACCAGCCCACAGTCACTGACACCAATCTCCCCCTGTCTGATATAAACCATATCCACAGTCACTGACACCAATTTCCTAAAGTCTGATATAATCCAGCCACAGAGTCACTGACACCAATCTCCCCCTGTCTGATATAAACCAGACACACAGTCACTGACAGCAATCTCCCTCTGTCTGATATAAACCAGCCCCACAGTCCATGACACCAATCTCCCCCTGTCTGATATAAACCAGACCCACAGTCACTGACACCAATCTCCCCTTGTCTTATATGAACCAGCCCCACAGTCACTGACACCAATCTCCTTCTGTCTGATATTAACCAGACCCACAGTCCATGACACGAATCTCTCCCTGTCTGACATAAACCAGACCCACAGTCACTGACACCAATTTCCTAAGTCTGATATAATCCAGCCCCAGAGTCACTGACACCAATCTCCCCCTGTCTGATATAAACCAGACCCACAGTCACTGACAGCAATCTCCCTCTGTCTGATATAAACCAGCCCCATAGTCACTGACACCAATCTCCCGCTGTCTGATATAAACCAGCCCACAGTCCATGACAGTCCTTCCTGAAGAAGGGCTAATGCCCGAAACGTCAATTCTCCTGTTCCCTAGATGCTGCCTGACCTGCTGCGCTTTTCCAGCAACACATTTCCATCTCTGATCTCCAGCATCTGCAGACCTCACTTTCTCCTCACAGTCCATGACACCAATCTCCCCCTGTCTGATATAAACCAGCCCCACAGTCACTGACACCAATCTCCCCCTTTCTGATATAAACCAGACCCACAGTCACTGACACCAATCTCCTCCTGTCTGATATAAACCAGACCCACAGTCACTGACACCAATCTCCCCCTTTCTGATATAAACCAGACCAACAGTCACTGACACCAATCTCCTCCTGTCTGATGTAAACCAGACCCACAGTCACTGACACCAATCTCCCTCTGTCTGATATAAACCAGACCCACAGTCACTGACCCCAATTTCCTAAAGTCTGATATAATCCAGCCCCAGAGTCACTGACACCAATCTCCCCCTGTCTGATATAAACCAGACCCACAGTCACTGACAGCAATCTCCGTCTGTCTGACATAAACCAGCCCCACAGTGACTGATGGAAATGTGTTGCTGGAAAAGCGCAGCAGGTCAGGCAGCATCTAGGGAACAGGAGAATCGACGTTTCGGGCATTAGCCCTTCTTCAGGAAGGGCTAATGCCCGAAACGTCGATTCTCCTGTTCCCTAGATGCTGCCTGACCTGCTGCGCTTTTCCAGCAACACATTTCCATCTCTGATCTCCAGCATCTGCAGACCTCACTTTCTCTCCACAGTGACTGATACCAATCTCCCCCTTTCTGATATAAACCAGACCCACAGTCACTGACGCCAATCTCCTCCAGGCTGATATAAACCAGCTCCACAGTCACTGATGACAATCTCCTCCTGTCTGACAAAAACCAGCCCCTTTTTCACTGACGCCAATCTCCCCCTGTCTGACATAAAACAGCTCCACAGTCACTGACACCAATTTCTGCATGTATGATATAAACCAGCCCCATAGTCCCTGACACCAATCTCTGCCTGTCTCATATAATCCAGACCCATGGTCCCTGACACCAATCTCCCCCTGTCTGATATAAACCAGACCCACAGTCACTGACACCAATCTCACCCTGTCTGATATAAACCAGACCCACAGTCACTGACACCAATCTCTCCTTGTTTGATATAAACCATACCAACAGTCACTGACACCAATTTCCTAAAGTCTGATATAATCCAGCCCCACAGTCAGTGTCACTAATCTCCCCATGTCTGATATAAACCAGACCCATAGTCACTGACACCAATTTTCCTCTGTCTGATATAAACCAGCCCCACAGTCGCTGACACCAATCTCCCCCTTTCTGATATAGACCAGTCCCACAGTCACTGACACCAACCTCTGCCTGTCTGATATAATCCAGCCCCACAGACACTGACACCAATCTGCCCTTGTCTGATATAAACCAACCCACAGTCACTGACACCAATCTCCCCTTGTCTGATATAAACCAGACTCACAGTCACTGACAACAATCTCTCCCTGTCTGATATGAACCGTACCCACAGTCACTGACACCAATTTCCTCCAGTCTGATATAATCCAGCCCCACAGTCACTGACACCAATCTCTCTCTGTCTGATATAAACCAGCTCCACAGTCACTGACACCAATCTCTCTCTGTCTGATATAAACCAGCCCCACAGTCACTGATGACAATCTCCTCCTGTCTGACATAAACCAGCCCCCTTTTCACTTATGGCAATGTCCCGCTGTCTCACATAAACCGGCCCCACAGTCACTGCCACCAATCTCCCCCTGTCTGACATAAACCAGCCCCATAGTCCCTGACACCAATCACTGCCTGTCTCATATAATCCAGACCCATGGTCCCTGACACCAATCTCCCCCTGTCTGATATAAACCAGACCCACAGTCCATGACACCGATCTCCCCCTGTCTGATAGAAACCAGCCCCACAGTCACTAACACCAATCTCCGCTTGTCTGATATAAACCAGCCCCACAGTCACTGACACCAATCTCCCGCTGTCTGATATAAACCAGCCCACAGTCCATGACACCAATCTCACCCTGTCTGATATAAACCAGACCCACAGTCACTGACACCAATCTCCCCTTGTCTTATATGAACGAGCCCCACAGTCACTGACACCAATTTCCTAAAGTCTGATATAATCCAGCCCCACAGTCACTGACACTAATCTCCCCATGCCTGATATAAACCAGACCCATAGTCCCTGACACCAATCTCCCTCTGTCTGATATAAACCAGCCCCACAGTCGCTGACACCAATCTCCCCCTTTCTGATATAAACCAGCCGCACAGTCACTGACACCAACCTCTGCCTGTCTGATATAATCCAGCCCCACAGACACTGACACCAATCTCCCCTTGTCTGATATAAACCAGCCCACAGTCACTGACACCAATCTCCCGCTGTCTGATATAAACCAGACTCACAGTCACTGACACCAATCTCTCCCTGTCTGATATTAACCATACCCACAGTCACTGACACCAATTTCCTCCAGTCTGATATAATCCAGCCCCACAGTCACTGACACCAATCTCCCCCTTTCTGATATAAACCAGACCCACAGTCACTGACACCAATCTCTCTCTGTCTGATATAAACGAGCTCCACAGTCACTGATGACAATCTCCTCCTGTCTGTCATAAACCAGCCCCTTTTTCACTGACGCCAATCTCCCCCTGTCTGACATAAACCAGCCCCGCAGTCACTGACACCAATCTCTGCCTGTCTGATATAAACCAGCCCCACAGTCACTGACACCAATCTTTGCCTGCCTGATCTCAACCAGCCCCACAGTCACTGACACCAATCTTTGCCTGCCTGATCTCAACCAGCCCCACAGTCACTGACACCAATCTTTGCCTGCCTGATCTCTACCAGCCCCACAGTCACTGACACCAATCTTTGCCTGCCTGATCTCAACCAGCCCCACAGTCACTGACACCAATCTTTGCCTGCCTGATATAAATCAGAGGACAAAGTGAGGTCTGCAGATGCTGGAGATGAGAGCTGAAACTGTGTTGCTGGAAACGCGCAGCAGGTCAGGCAGCATCCAGGGAACAGGAGAACCGACGTTTCGGGCATGATTACTGAAGAAGGGCTTATGCCCGAAACGTCGATTCTCCTGTTCCCTGGATGCTGCCTGACCTGCTGCGCTTTTCCAGCAACACATTTCCAGCTCTGATAATAATCTGACTCACAGTCACTGATGCCAATCTCCCCTTGTCTGATATAAACAAGCCCCACAGTCACTGAACCCAGTCTCTGCCTGTCTGATATAAACCAACCCACAATCACTGATACCAATTTCTGCATGTCTGATATAAACCAACCCACAGTCACTGACACCAATCTCTCTCTGTCTGATATAAACCAGCCCCACAGTCACTGACACCAATCTTTCTCTGTCTGATATAAACCAGCCCCACAGTCACTGACACCAATCTCCCTCTGTCTGATATAAACCAGCCCCACAGTCACTGACACCAATCTCCCCCTGTCTGATATAAACCAGCTCTACAGTCACTGACACCAATCTCTGCCTGTATGATATAAACGAGCCCCTTATTCACTGACATCAATCTCCCCTGATATAAACCAGTCCCCTAGAGAGTGATACCAAACTCCCCCTATCCAATTTAAACCATTCCCTCAAAATCTTTCACCAATTTCCTCTTGTCTGATATAAACCAGCTCCTAGACCACTGACACCAATCCCTCCCTTTCTGATATAAACTAGCCAGACAGTCAGTGACGAAAATGTGTTACTGGAAAAGCGCAGCAGGTCAGGCAGCATCCAAGGAGCAGGGGAACCGACGTTTTGGGCATGATTCCTGAAGAAGGGCTTATGACCGAAACGTCGATTCTCCTGTTCCCTGGATGCTGCCTGACCTGCTGCGCTTTTCCCGCAACACATTTTCAGCTCTGATCTCCAGCATTTGCAGTCCATACTTTCTCCCAGACAGTCAGCGACACCAATCTCCGCCAGTCTGGTTGAAATCAGCCCCACAGAAACTGACAATAATCTCCCCGCGTCTGATATACACCAGCCCTGCAGTCACTGACACCAATCTCCTCCTGTCTGATATAAACCAGCCCCTTATTCACTGACACCAATCTCCCCCTGTCTGATATAAACCAGTCCCACAGTCACTGACACCAATCTCTTCAGCTCTGACATAAACTTTGATTCCCATTCTTCCTGGTAGGAAAGTCGGGCCATGTGTGCAATGTTCAAGTCAGTAAGAATTGTCAGCAAGGATTCATCAACACTTTCTTTTTGGAGATTTTAATGCCAGGGAACTTTTCAGATATCAAATTTCAGTTCTTTTCCCAGGGAGCAAGTTCCATTTGAAGCAGAAATTCAATATTAGTTGCACACTAATTGCCTGTGAAATTTTTCTGAATTTGACAGAATGATCACAGAGAGCTGATTTTAAAGGGTCACGATACCCCAAAGAACGCTGTCAGCTACAATGACAAGAATCTTCAACTCTACTCTAGTGATAAGGAAGTAACTTCAGCAGAAACAAACCCGAACTGTAAGAATGTACTTGATTCAATGCTGGATGTCATGAGCAACAGGAGTGATGGAATATTCCAACCTCTGCAGTCACATGCGACTTGTTGATGTGTGAGCTGACTACATCCACTTGCACTGGTTGAACAGGTCACTCCCAGGTGTGAATCTGTTGATGTGTCAGAAGGCTGGATGAAGTTGTGAATCCTTTCTCTCACACAGGGCAGGTGAATGACCTTGACACAAGGTGAACTCATTGATGGTTCAGAAGCTTAGATATATTGGGGAACCCTTTCTCCCACACGACAGATGACTATTCTTTCCGCAGTTTGAACATGCTGATGGATCAGTAGCCGTGACAGTTGAGAAACTCCCTCTCTCAAATGGAGCAGGGGAATGAATAGCTTCTCCCCAGTATGAACCTGATGCACCAGTCACTCTGAGTGAATCCTTTCTCACAGAGACAACAGGTGAATGGTCTCTCACTTGTGTGAAATAGCTGGTGTGTCACCAGAGATGTTGACTGAGTGAATCCTTTCCCATACTGAATGCAGGAGAATGGCTTCTCTCCAGTATGTCTGTGCGAATGAATTTCCAACAGGAGTGAGTATTTGAATGCCTTTCCACAATCCCCATGTTTACATGGTTTCCCTGTGGTACTGGTGTTGTTGCTTGTTTCCAGGTTTGGTGATCAGTTCAAGCCTTGCCCACACACAAACACAGCCACAGGGAGGTGGGAAATGGGAACTCACTGTCTTTTAGGGTGACAGAAGAAGAAACTCTCCAAATATTCATGATGCTGTTATGAAGTTGAATGTGTATACTGTACCTTTAAGGGAGAGTGAAGGATGTTTTGGCAGTGAGAGCAACTGTCGTGTGACTTGACTATGACTTGAAAATATGTAACATTTGGTTGTAAACTAGAAACCTAGTAGTTTGACCACTATTTGAATTCAACCAATCAATTTAAATTATGCCCCAGTAAACTAAAACCCAATGGAATTTGAATTTTACCATTTTGACAACTTAGAACCAGTGAGATGATCCGATATTTGGGGTATCAAAGGTCAGCATTTTGAGAGTTAGCTAGAGAGAGAGAGAGAGAGAGAGACTGCCATCCAAAACACTCTCGATCAAAGGTACTTTTTTTACTATTGCAGCAGAAGTCTAAAGCCGACCCAGGGAGATCTACAAACAGGAAGATTGACACCGGATTTGAAAATTAATATGTTGCACATTTTAATTGGGATTTATTGGATCAGTATATCGTTATATAGTTGGACATAGAAAACAGATCTTTAAGAGAAAAGTGGTTCAGAGTTGTGAATAGTTATTGTTTACATAGAACATAAAAAAGTACAGTACAGAACAAACCCTTTGGCCCACGATGTTGTGCTAAGGATTAATCCTAATGTAAAATAACATAACTTAACCTATGCACCCCTCAATTCACTGCTATCCATGTGCATGTCCAGTAGTCGCTTAATTGCCCCTAATGACTCTGCTTCCACCACTGGCAACAGCATTCCATGCGTTCACAACTCTCTGTGTAAAGAACCTACCTCTGACGACCCGTTTAACCTTTCTCCTAATAACCTAAAACTATGCCTCCTCGTGCCAGTCAATCCTGCCCTATGGAAAAGTCTCTGGCTATTGACTCTATCTATTAATCTCATTACCTTGTATAGCTCGATCAGGTCTCCTCTCCTCCTCCTTCTCTCAGAGAGAAAAGTCTGAGCTTCGTCAATCCCTCTTCATAAGGCAAGCCCTCCAGTCCAGGCAGCCCTGATAAACATTCTTTGCACCCTCTCCAAAGTCTCTGTATCTTTCCTTAGTCGGGCAACCAGAACCGGACACAATATTCTAAGTGTGGTCTCACAGGGACTTGTAGAACTGTAGCAAAATCTCTCGGCTCTTAAACTTGATTCCCCTCTAAATGAAAGCCAAAACACCATATGCTTTCTAAATAACCCTATCCACTTGGGTGGCATATTTGCGGGAACTATGTACTTGAACACAAAGTTCCCTCTGTTCCTCCACACTGCCAAGAATATGGTCTTTAACCCTGTGTTCAGCGTTCTAATTCAACCTTTCAAATTGCATCATTTCGCATTTATCCAGGTTTAATTCCATCTGCCATTTTTCAACCCAGATCTGCAGCCTGTCTATGTTGTGCTGCAGCCTGCAATAGCACTCGATACTATCAACAGCACCTCTAACCAATGTGCCATCTGCAAATTGACTAACCCACCCCTCAATCTCCTCACAAAAAACTACAAAGAGCAGAGACCCAAGAACAGAACCCTGTGGGACACCACTCAAGACTGACCTCCAGGCAGAACTTGCCATCTATAACCACTCTCTGCCTTCTGTCAGCTAGCCAATTCTGAATCTAAATAGCCAAATCTCCCAAAACCCATACCTCCTGACTTTATGGATGAGCCTACCATGGGGAACCTTATCAAATGCCTTGCTGAAGTCCTTATATATCACATCCACTAGCTTGACCTTCATCGATCTGTCCTATCACTTCCTCAAAGAACACAATAAGATTTATGAGGGATGACCTGCCCCTCACAAAGCCATGCTGACTGCCTTTAATCGCGCTATGCTTTTCCAAATAGTCGTAAATTCTTTCCAAAACCTTGCAGACCACAGACGGAAGACTGGCTGGTCTGTAATTGCCGGGGATTCCCCTATTACCCTTCGTGAAAAGAAGGGTAATTGCCTCCTAGCAATCCTCCTATATGACTCCCGGGGAGAGTGAGGACGCAAAGATCTTCACCAGCGGTTTAGCAACCTCCTTTCTTGCTTCCTCGTGTAGCCTAAGATAAATCATGGGGCTTATCAATCTAAATGTTTGCCAAAATGTCCAGCACATCAACCTCATCAATCTTGATGTGTTCCGCCTGTATCCCAACTCCTCAAAGTTCTTATTCACAACAAGGTCCCTTTCCTTCGTGAAAACCAAAGCAAAAAAACTCATTTAGGGCTTTCCCTATCTGCTCAGACTCCACACATAAGTTCCCTATGCTATCCCTGATTGGCCCTACCTTCACCCTGATCATTCTCTATTCCTCACGTCTGTGTAAAATGCCTTTGGATTTTCCGTAATCCTTCCTGTCAAGCCTTTTTCGTGCCCCCTCCCCGCTCTCCTCAGTCCATTACTGAGCTCCTTTCTAGCAAGCCTGCAATCCTCTAAAGCTGTGTTAGATCCTTGCCTCCTCCACCTTACGTAAGCTCCCTGCTTCCTTTTGAGGAGAAGCTCCTCTGTTCTCATTCCCCCTTCTTACCCGTCTCAGAGGAACATGTTTGTGCATCACTCGCAACAACTGCCCCACATGTCTGCTGTGCCCTTTCTATGGCACAATTGCTCCCAGTCTGTACGTCGCAACTCCTGTCTGATCGCGTCATAATTTCTTTTGCTCCAGTTAAAATATTCACTTTTTAAAATGTTTAATGTTCACTTTTAGGGTTAAAGAATAACATTGATATTTTTAAAAAGAATAGTGGAATTTGGGAGTCCTCTGTCCCTTTAACAGATTATGAGGCAAGGTGAGTTTTTCTGCTTTTGGTTTAAATTGCAGAAGGGCTCAAGGACCTTTTACTGTGCTGTCGATCTCTGTAACTCTACGCTGTCCAGGTCGTGTGTGCTGCGAATGGTGCAAAGCTTTTCCGAGGCTGTGCATCTGATTGTAACACTCCTGCTTCCACATTCAAACACCGAGAGCATTTAGTTCCTTATTCATTGTGTTGGATCAGATTTGGACTGTTTTTGGTTTGGTTTGAGTTGCCTTTCTCTGGCTGTCTCCTGATCCCCTGTAAAAGAAGTTTATAAAAGTGATCACTGTTAGGACAGGAGAGAAGTTCAAATCATTCCAGTGCTGGTGAATTATTTGTCCCTGTCCTGTTCCCCCCTCCCCGCCAGAGCTGTGAATGCCTGTTCCCCCCCCCAGAGCTGTGAATGTCTGTCCCCCCCGAGAGCTGTGAATGCCTGCCCCCCCCCAGAGCTGTGAATGCCTGTCCCCCCCCCCAGAGCTGTGAATGCCTCTCCCTCCCCCCCAGAGCTGTGAATGTCTGTCCCCCCCCAGAGCTGTGAATGCCTGTCCCCCCCCAGAGCTGTGAATGTCTGTCCCCCCCAGAGCTGTGAATGCCTGCCCCCCCTCCCTCAGAGCTGTGAATGCCTGTCCCCCCCCCAGAGCTGTGAATGCCTGTCCACCCCCCAGAGCTGTGAATGTCTGTCCCCCCCAGAGCTGTGAATGTCTGTCCCCCCCAGAGCTGTGAATGCCTGCCCCCCACTCCCCCAGAGCTGTGAATGCCTGTCCCCCCCAGAGCTGTGAATGCCTGCAACCCCCAGAGCTGTGAATGCCTGTCCACCCACCAGAGCTGTGAATTTCTGTCCCGCCCCAGAGCTGTGAATGTCTGTCCCCCCCCAGAGCTGTGAATGCCTGTCCCCCCCCCCCCCAGAGCTGTGAATGCCTGTCCCCCGCTCCCCCAGAGCTGTGAATGCCTGTTCCCCCCAGAGCTGTGAATGCCTGTCCCCCCCCCCCCTCCACACCAGGCTCTCCCTCCTCCCTGGGTCAGTCCCGCAGGCCCCTCCCATTCTCCACTGTCTCCGTCACTGGCACCGCAGGCCCCGCCCACTCGCGGTGCGTCACCAGGAAAACGGCGCATGCGCCTCGTCCCAAACAAAATGGCGGCCACGGCCCAGGTCCCGGGAGTTAAACTCAGGGCTGAAACCGCGGGACCCGCTAATTCTTATTCGGTTCGCGGGACCTTTACTGGATATTACCAAGACGGATCGCACCACCTCTCCCACCGCTGGCTCCATTATTCCTACGGGACTACCCCCTCCCCGCCATGATCTGGAGACTGAAAAAGGGGCCTTCAGTCAATTTGCGCATGCTCCAACAGGCTCAATCCAGCGCCTGCGCACTGGTGTCCTTTGGAGGGGGGCTGCGTAGACATCGTGCGCCCTCTTCAGGAATGTCCTAGAACTTCATCCTGCAGCCAGGTCTCAGGGATGACCATTCAGTCAGTCTGTGGTCTTCTCACTCACTTTCCTTCTCTTTAATTAGCTTCACAGATTATGTGAAGGGGACAGTCTGTGGTCAGGAAACAGAACCAGGTATCATATTAGAATTGGAAAGATTGATTGTTATTTTATGTTTGGAATATTGTTCAACTCTGAACTTGGAAGGAGAAAACACCAAGTGAGGAGAAACTGTGCACCTGTCCTGTGTGTGGATGAAATCATCTGAACTGTCAAGACATAATCACAGTCACGCTGGGGAGAAAGTGTGGAAATATGAGGATGGTGAAGGAGGATTCAAATCCCCACCTCAACTGGAAATTCAGCGATGCACTCACACTGAGGAAAGGCCATTCATCTGCTCTAAGTGTGGGAAGGGATTCACTCAGTCTTCCCAACTGCAGGCAGACCATAGAGTTCACCCAGATAAAAGAACTTTTAAAATGGCAAGACTGTGGAAAATGCCATAGAAATTCTGGGCACCTGTGTGCCATTGACGTATTCGAACAGAGGAGAGACCATTCAGGAGTTCTCACTGCGGCATTAAGTTCAGGCAATCATTTCAACTCCCTACACACCAGCGAGATCACACTGGGTAGAGGCTGAGAACCTGCTCTGACTGCAGCGTTCAGTCATCCAACTGCAGATATATCGGCAAACCCAGATTGTTCCCCTGAGCCGAATGAGAAGGCATTCTGTACCATATCCTATGTGCAAAAACACCGGTGAGTTCACACAAGCGTGAGACTATTTCGTTACGCTGTGTTTAGGGAGGGATTTACTCACTCTTCTGCCCTACTGGGAGGCCAGTGAGTTCACACTGAGACCAGGCCTTTTAAATGTCCAGACTGTGGGAATTGCTTTTAAGGTTCCAGGAAACTGATGTTCCATCAACATGTTCACACTGATGAGAAACCTTTCTGGGGCTCTCACTGCAGGACCAGGCTCAGTCAATCATCTGACCTCAAACATCAGTGAGTTCACACCAGGAAGAGGCCATTCACCTGCTCCGTGTGTAAGAAGGGTTTGCTCACTCATTCAACCTGCAGAGACACTGACGTGTTCATAAGGAACTACAGCAATGACATTGTGCTGTTAACCACACCCAGGCCCAAGCCATGTTCACTGAGTCTGTTTATGCTCAGGTTAATTAACCTGTGTGAGACAGGTTTAATATTATGGATAAAAGTCAAATAAATTAGTTTTGCATTAGATATATTGAGCCATTTTAGCATCTCTGAATCAAGTTAGTTCCTTTTTGAAGGGATCACCCACACTGTGGCATTTCACCATTGGCCCTACTGAAGGTTAAGGTTCATGGATTAAGAACTTCAGAAATGGACTGGAGGACAGTCAAGTTTCAGTATTTTAAGGAATAGCTGGTGAGAAACAAGAGAAAACCTGACTGAAGTCTGGGCTTTCCTTGTCAATGTACGTCTGGGGTGAATGATACCTGACTCCCTGATCTGTCTGACATTCAACCAGGTTGGTACAAGATGGGCTCAGTTTCTTCGAGAATAGGACAAATATTCCTCACAACTGAAGGCAATAAATGTAGCCATTAGAGAAGAGGGAAGATCTTTTTTTTTAAAAAAAGTAGTGAATTATTGTTATAGAACTGAACAAAACCCAAATGTTGCTAAAAGAAAAACAAAATTGAACATTTCTGCCCTGCACTCATCAGGATTAGAAGACAAGTAAGCAAACTGAAACAGGGAAAACCAATTGATGAGTGATAAGGATTGATATGGAGGTGGAACAAAAACTATCAGGATTTGGGTAATCCAAGATGGAGGATGGGAAAAGTTTTGGCTGTAAGAACTGCTCGCTTTTGGAGTATTTTCGGTGTTGGAAGTGAGTTCTTCGAATTCCACAAGCAGTAATTACTGTTTTTAAGCTGTTGCATTGTTTTGGAAGTTTGGGAGAAAAGATCAAAATAATGACAATTTAAAAAGGAGGAAGTGAACAAAGGTAGTGACCACATGGTCAGGGAGAAAGAGAGAGAGAGAGAGAGAGAAAGAAAGAAACTTACACTGCTAACTGACACAGCAGTAAATATGCACAGTTACTGCCTTTGCTGTTTGAGTTCAAGTGTTTCCAGATATTGGAGTACGTTGAAGAAAATTGACAAACAGTGAAATTCACAGCTGACATTCGAGGAACCTATGTTGGAGAGCACACAGCACAGGAGCAGATAAATGCATGGTTTGTAAGTGTAATATTGCTGTCATTTTTAATAGTGAGTGTTTTTTTTTTAGATCTGTCGTTTGATTAAAATTTAAAAATATGCAACATAGATGCTAAGTTAGACTGGATTACTTTTTTTTAGTGCATAAGACTATGCTATTTTCTGTAGGTTGTTAAGGTACAAAGATGGCCTTGAATGGAGTGATGTGCTCTTCCTGTCAGCTGTTGGAGATTAGGGAGAGTTTCCTTAATACTGATGATTATGTCAGTAGTAAGGGTGTTTGGTTCTGAATCCTATCAGATCTCATCGATCAGTTGGAGCGGCAGTTTGAGCAATGAGGAATTTACAGGAACTAGGGACATCTGAGTTTTAAGGAAGGGAGAAAAAGCAGGAAAAGTAGGAGAGGGAGGCAGGTAGTGCAGGAGTCTCCTGTGGCTAACCCCATCTCAAACAAGTATGTTGTTTTGGAAAATGTAGGGGGCCTTTCAGGAGAACGCAGCATGAACAGCCGAGTTTCTGGGACCAAGACAGGCTGTAATGTAACGAGGGGTATGTCAGGTACCAAGCGATCGATTGTGAGAGGGGACTCTCTAGTCAGAGGCACAGACAGATGTTTCTGCGGCCGACAGCAAGAAATCAGAATGGTGTGTTGCCTCCCTGTTTCCAGGATCAAGGCAGAATATTCTCAAAGGGAAGTGGGACCAGCAGCAGGTCACTGGAACCAATGACACAGGAAGGAAAAAGGATGAGAGGCTGAAGAGAGAAGATAGAAAGTTAGGCAGGAACTTTGAAAGGAGGTCCTCGAGGGAAGTAATATCTGGATTACTCCTGATGCTGTGAGCAAGTGAGGCTAGGAATAGGAGGATCGAGCAGATGAACGTCTAGGAAAAAGTGAAGACTGCAGATGTTTGAGATCAGAGTCGAGAACGTGGTGCTGGAAAAGCACAACAGGTCAGGCAGCATTTGAGCAGAAGGAGAATCGACATTTTCGGAAAAAAGCCCTTCATTAGGAATGAGGCTGTGAGCCAAGGGTTGGAGAGATAAATGGGAGTGGCGTGGGCATGGGGAAAGGTAGATGAGAGTGCATTAGATGGATGGAGTTGGGGGTAAAGGTGAAAGATCGGAGGGGAGGGTGGAGTGGATAGGTGGGACGGAAGATTGACAGATAGGACAGGTCATGAGGGTGGTGCCGATTTTGAAGGTTGGGGCTGGGATTGGGGGGGGGGGGGATGGTGAGGGGTGGAAAAATGAGGAAACTGGTGAAATCCACATTGATAGTGTGTGGTTGCAATGTCCCAAGGCAGAATGTGAGGCATTATTTCTCCAGGTGTCGATTGGTTTTGGGTTTAGTGATAGAGGAGGCCCAGGAACTGCATGTCCTCGGCGGAGTGGGAGGGGGAGTTGAGAGGTTTTCAGCCACAGTGGTGGGGTTGGCTGGTGCGCCTGTCCCGGAGATGTTCTCTGAAGCGCTCAGCAAGTAGGTGACCTGTATCCCCGATATAGAGGAGACTGCATCGGGAGCAATGGATACAGTAAATGACATGTGTGGAAGTGCAGCGAAAGCTCTGATGGATGTGGAAGGCTGCTTTGGGGCATTTGGGAAGTGAGAGTTGGGTTTGGGGGCAAAGGTTTTGCAATTTCTGTGGTGAGAGAGGGAAGTGCCAGGAGGTGAGGGTGGATTGGTGGGACGTGGGGTGTGGACCTGACAAGGGAGTGGCGGAGGGAATGGTGTTTACGGAGAGCAGATAAGGGTGTGGAGGGAAATACACCTCTGGTGCTGGGGTCCATTTGTAGGTGGCGGAAATGGCGGAGGATGATGAAATGTATCCGAAGGTTGGTGGGGTGGAAGGTGAAGATCAGGGGGATTCTGTCCTTGTTTAGCTGTGGGAGCCGGTGGGTTTGTAGAAGATGCCAGTTTTGGGTCCGAAACTGTTGATGGAGATGGAGAGGCCCAGGAAGGGGAGGGAAGGTGGTATCCGAGATTAATGTGTAGCTGCGGAGCTGGTGTATGGGAGAAAGATTCACATTTTAGATGATTGGAAGCTCTTCTTGGGTAGGATGACCCATATAAGAGGGATGAATTGCACCTGAATTGAAAAGGGACTAATATACTGGCAGGGAGATTGCTGCAAATGCTTGGGAGGAATTAAATTAATAAGGTGGGCAGGGGGGTGGGACCCAGAGCGATAGTGAGGAAAGAGATCAATCTGACTCTGGTACAGTTGGGAAAAGGAGCAAGTCAAACAGTCAGGGCAGGCAGGAACGAAGCAGAGAACAACGGAGGACTGATAAATCAAACTGCATTTTCATCAATGCAAGAGACCTAGCACGGAAGGCAGATGAACTCAGGGCATGGTTAGGAACGTGGGTCTGGGATATCAGAGCAATTGCAGAAATGTCGCTCAAGGATGGGTAGGACTGGCAGCTTCATGTTCCAAGATACAAATACTACAGGAAGGATAGGAAGGGAGGCAGGAGAGGAGGAGGAGTGTCATTTTTGATAAGGGATAACATTATGACTGTAATTAGGGAGGATATTCCTGGGAATACATCCGGGAAGTCATTTGGGTGGAAGTGAGAAATAAGAAAGGGACTATTACCAATTTGAGATTGTACTATAGAGCTCCACATAATCAGTGGGGAATTGAGTAACAAATTTGTAAGGAGATCTCAGTTATCTATAAGAATAATAAGGTGTTATGGTAGGGAATTTTAACATTCTAAATGTAGACTGGAACTGGAATAGTGCGAATGGTTTAGATTAGATTAGATAAGGTTAGATTAGATTAGATTAGATTACTTACACTGTGGAATACAGGACCTTTGGCCCAACAGGTCCACACTGATCCTCCGAAGAGCAACCCACCCAGACCCATTCCCTTACGTTTACCCCTTCACCTAACACTACAGGTAATTTAGCGTGGCCAATTCACCTAACCTGCACATCTTTGGACTGTGGGAGGAAACCGGAGCACCGGAGGAGAGGAATTTGTTAAGTGTGTACAAGAAGATTTTCTGATTCAGTATGTACCTACCAGAAAAGGTGCAAAGCTTGGGAAATAAGGCAGGGCAGGTGTCAGTGGGGGAGCACTTTGGTGCCAGAGACCATAATTATATTAGTTTTAAAATAGGACTGGCAAAGGATAGACAGGATCTAACTGTTAAAGTTCTAAATTGGATAAAGGACAATTTTGGCAGTATGAGGCAAGAACTTTGAAAATGTGATTATATGCGGATTTTTGCAGGTAAAGGGATGGTTGGAAAATGAGTAGGCTTCAAAAATGAGATTATGAGACAGTATGTTCCTATTGGGGTGCAAGGCAAGGCTGGTAGGTGTGGGGAATGCTGGATGACTCGAGAAATTGAAGGTTTGCTCAAGAAAGAGAAGGAAGCATACGTCAGGTATAGACAGTAGAGATTGAGTGAATTCTTCAAGTATAAGGGCAGTAGGAGTATACTTAAGAGTGAATTCAGGAGGGCAAAAAGGGGGCATGAGATAGATTTTGCAAATGGGGTTAAGGAGAATCCAAGATGATTCTACAAAAAAAAAGCATTTAGGACAAAAGGGTAACTAGGGAGAGAATAGGGCCCTTCAAAGATCAGCAAGGCAGCCTATGTGACAAACTGCAAGAGATGGGATGGGGATATTAAAGGAGTATTTGCGTCAGTGTTTACTGTGCAGAAGGGCATGGAAGAAATAGAGTGTGGGGAAATAGATAGTGACATCTTGAAAAATGTCCATATTACAGAAGAGAAGGTGCTGGATGTCTTAAAAGACATAAATGTGGGTAAATCCCCAGGACATGATCAGGTGTACGCTTGAACTCTGTGAGAAGCTAGGGAAGTGATTGCTGGACCCATTGCTAAGATATTTTTATCATCGATAATCACGATGAGGTGCTGGAAGGCAGCAGGTTGACTAACATGATGCCACTATTTAGGAAAGGTGGTATGGAAAGCCAGGGTGCTATAGCCCAGTGAGCCTGTTATCAGTGGGGGCGGGGGGGGGGAGGTGCATTTCAGTTGAAGGGAATCCTGAGGGACAGGATTTACATGTATTTGGAAAGGCAAGGACTGATTAGGGATAGTCAATATGGCTTTGTGCATGGGAAATCAAGTCTCTCAAACTTGATTGAGTTTTTTGAATAAGGAGCAAAGAGATTTGATGAGAGCAGAGAAGGAGGCGTGATTTATATGAACCTCAGTAAGGCTTTCGACAAGGTTCCCCATGGGAGACTGGCTAGCAAGGTTAGATCTCATAGAATACAGGGAGAACTAGAAACTTAGATACAGAACTGGCTTGAAGGTAGAAGACAGAGGATGGTGGTGGATGTTTGATTTTCAGCCTGGAGGCCTGTGACCTGTGATGTGCCACAAGGATCAGTGCTGGATCCACTGCTTTTCATCATTACATTTAAGATTTGGATGTGAACATAGAAGGTATATGTAGTAAGTTTGCAGATGACACCAACATTGTTGGTGTAATGGACAGCGAAGAAGGTTACCTCAAAGTATAACAGGATCTTGATCAGATGGGCCAATGGGCCAAAGGTTCGTGGATGGAGTTTAATTTCGATAAATGCAAGGTGCTGCATTTTGGAAAGGCAAATCAGAGCTGGGCTTACACACTTCATGGTAATTTCCTGGGGAGTGTTGTTGATCAAAGAAACCTTGGAGTTCATAGCTCCGTGGAAGTGTAGTCCCAGGAAGACAGCATAGTGAAGAAGGCATTGAGTATGCTTCCCTTTGTTGGTCAGAGCATTGAGTATTGGAGTTCGGAGGTCATGTTGCAGCTATACAGGGCAATGTTTAGGCCACTGTTAGAATATTGCGTGCAATTTCCCTCGTAAAGGAAGGATGCTGTGAAACTTGAAAGGTTTCAGAAAAGATATACAAGGATGTTGCCAGGGTTGGACGATTTGAGCGACAAGGAAAGGCTGAAGAAGCTGCCGCTGTTTTCCCTGGAGCGTCGGTGGCTGAGAGGTGACCTTACAGAGGTTTGTAAAATCATTGAGGCATGGATAGGATAAATAAGGTTTTCTTTGTCTAAAGGCAAATGTGACATTGATGTTCCAGGTGTGATGCAACTGGTTAAACCACTCTGCAAAAAGCCCCACAGAATTCACTTAAGCACTACGGTTGAAACACAAACAAAAGAAAGTGGCATTAAGAATAACTAAACGATCGGAAAACATAACCTACTACCTGATACAGTAACTTACTAATTTCCTGTTCCAATGTTGTAACATCTCATAAACACACCCCTTTGCAAAAACGTAAATTCAAACTCATATTCGAACAGGCAGGAGAGAACAACATTCAGAGAAATGCCCGAGTGCTCAGTTAGGAATCATTTACTGAAGCTTGCAACCTTCTGATACTCAAAACATCTTGGGAATGCTACAGCTAGACCAAAACTGGAAGAACCTGAACTGGCCACTCCTTTTCCATTGTTAAACTTTTTTAAAGAAAAAGCTACAAACACTCTGGACTTTTTGGCACCTCTGCCCTTACAATCTCTCGTCAAAAAAACACAGGACAAAATAACATATTTAAGATAACAGCATCCTCACATCACCACACTCCCACTCCCCCTGCCCCGACACACACACACAAACAGTCTTTCGCTATCTCTCTCACACACACACACGCAGATGCATGGTCTCTCTCTCTCTCTGTCTCTCTGACTCAATCTCTTACACACACACGCTCAGTCACAGTGTTTTTCTCTCTCTCTTACACACACAGAGACACACACACTCAGGTATGGTCTTTCTCTCTCTCTCTCTCCCTCTCTCTCTCTCTCTCACACACACACTGAACTATTATCTTTTATTTATCTTATGGGGTGTGGGTGTCGCTGGCTTGCCAGCATTTTATGCATGTCCTTAGTTGCCCTTGAGAAGGTGGGGGTGAGCTGACTTCTTGAACTGCTGTGGGTTAACCCCCAATGTAATTAGGGAGGGAATTCCAGGACTTTGACCCAGTGACAGTGATGGAACGGCGTTATATTTTCAAGTCAGGATGATGCATGACTTGGAGGGGAACTGAAGATGGTGGAGTTCCCACACATCTGCTGCCCTTGTTCTTCTATATGGAAGTGGTTGTGGGTTTGGAAGGTCTGTTTGAGGATCCTCAGTGAATTTCTGCAGTGAATCTTGTAGATAGTAGCAGCAGCAGTCAGTACTGAGCATGTGTGGTGGAGGGAGTGGACACTTGTGGATGTGGTGACAATCAAGTGGGCTCTTTTCCTGGATGGTGCCAAACGTCTTGAGTCTTGATGGGGCTGCACCCATCCAGGCAAGTTGGGAAAATTCCATCACACTTCCAACTTGTACATTGTGGATGGTGGACAGGCTGCAGTATTCCTTGCTGCAGTATTCCTAGCTTCTATCCTGCTGTTGTAGCTACTGTGTTTCTGGCAAGTGCAGTTGAGTTTCTGGTCAATGATAACCCGCAGGATGTTGAGCAGCTTATTGCTGAGCAAGTGCAGCTTTATATCACTGTTCATGACACTTTCCATCACTTTACTGATGATTGAGAAATAGACTGATGGGGCGTTAATTGGCTGGAATTTGTCCTTTTTTTATGTACAGGACATCCTGGGAAATTTTCGACATTGTTGGTTTGGTACCAGTATTGTAATTGTACTGCAATATTAATAAGAGACAAAGATGATTTCATTTTAAAAACCTTAGTCTTAATCTATTATTACGTGACAATATATACACGTTGCATCAACTGTAACCATGCAAGTATTCACTACAGCATTCTGTTTCTGTCCATTTACTCCTGCCACCAAATCCTCCATCTTACATTATCCAAGTTGTGACAAGACATCAGCATATACATTTTCTCATCCTGTCACGTGTATCTTTTTCAAATTGAATGGCTGCAGTGACAAGCTCCATGTAAACCATCTGGAAGTGCTGCCCTTCCATTTCTCCAAAAGCTTTAATGGGTTATGATCAGTACAGACAATTGACCAAGACCCATTACTGACAATACAAATGTTAAAATGTTGGAACACCAAGTTCAAGGTCTCCTTCTCAATCGTGGAATATTTCTGATGAATATTCAATTTCCTGAAGAAATACCCAATGGGGCTTTCTAGCTTCACATTGTCATCTTGTAAGAATACAGCACCAACACTCATATCACTCACATTAGTAGCCATCTTGAGTAGCTTTGTGCAATTCGGCGTAACTAACACTGGGGCAATGGTTAACACAGCTTTCAGGTTGGCACATGCCTTCTGACATTCTGCTGTCCACTGAAATTTCCTGCACTTCTTCAATTAGTCAATCAGTGGAGCAACCACGCTATTACAATTTGGTACAAACTTATGGTAAACCTTTTCACTCCCAGAAGTCATAGTCCTGCTGTCGTTGTCAATGGCATGGTCGGGGCCATCTGCCTATGCCTGACAACATGACCGAGGAACATGACTCGGACTTTGGAGAATTCACACATAAGACCTTCCTGAAGTAGGGCTTATGGCCGAAACTTCGATTCTCCTGTTCGTTGGATGCTACCTGACCTGCTGCGCTTTTCCAGCAACACATTTTCAGCTCTGATCTCCAGCATCTGCAGCCCTCACTTTCTCTCGAATTCACACTTAGCCAGGTTTATCACCAGCCTGCCTCCCAAAGTCAATTGAATACTTCCAATAAATGCTGCAAATGTTCCTTCCGTGTGTGACTAAAAGATCACAAGGTTGTCGATGTACACCGTACAATTGGATAACCCAGAAATTACTTTATTAGTTAGCCTTTCAAATGTGGCTGGCGCATTTTCCAAATCAAATTGCATGACTTAAATGAATTGGATGCGAGCATAAGAGGTACAGTTAATAAGTTTGCAGATGACACCAAAATTTGAGGTGTCGTGGACAGCGAAGAGGGTTACCTCAGATTACAACAGGATCTGGACCAGATGGGCCAATAGGCTGAGAAGTGGCAGATGGAGTTTAATTCGGATAAATGTGAGGTGCTGCATTTTGGGAAAGCAAATCTTAGCAGGACTTGTACACTAAATGATAAGGTCCGAGGGAGTGTTACTGAACAAATAAACCTTGGAGTGAAGGATCATAGCTCCTTGAAAATGGAGTTGCAGGTAGGTAGGATAGTGAAGGTGGTGTTTGGTATGCTTTCCTTTATTGGTCAGAGTATTGAGTACAGAGTTGGGAGGTCATGTTGCAGCTGTACAGGACAACGTTTAGGCCACTGTTGGAATATTGTGTGCAATTCTGGTCTCCTTCCTATTGGAAAGATGTTGTGAACCTTGAAAATGTTCAGAAAAGATTTACAAGGATGTTGCCAGGGTTGGAGGATTTGAGCTATGGAGAGAGGCTGAATAGGCTGGGGCTGTTTTCCCTGGAGCGTCGGAGGCTGAGGGGTGACCTTATAGAGTTTACAAAATTATGAGGGGCATTGATAGGATAAATAGACAAAGTATTTTCCCTGGGGTTAGGGAGTCCAGAACTAGAGGGCATAGGTATAGGGTGAGAGAGGAAAGATATTAAAGAGACCTAAGGGGCAACGTTTTCACACAGAGGGTGGTACATGTATGGAATGAGCTGCCAGAGGAAGTGGTGGAGGCTAGTGCAATTGCAACATTTAAAAGGCATCTGGATTGGTATATGAATAGGAAGGGTTTAGAGGGATATGGGACGGGCGCTGGCAGCTGGGACAAGTTTGGGTTGGGATATCTGGTCGGCATGGACGATTTGGACGGAAGGGTCAGTTTCCATGCTGTACATCTCTATGACTCTATGACTTTAAGTTGGTAATGTCCATTCATTGTTACAAAAGTCAAAATTGTCTTCACTCCTTCGGATAAAGGTACCTGCCAGTATCCTCTGAGCAAGTCCAAATTACAAATATAAGTTGCTTGTTCTACCTTTTCAATACAGTTTTCTCAATGTCGAATTGGATATGAATCAGACGCTGCAAGTGCATTAACGTTGCAATCGGCTGCACGCAATCATCTGGTTGTGGCACCATTACTATGACTGAGCTCCAATTGCTGCAACTCCCTTTCATGCTGTTCTTTTGGAACATGCGTTCAAGTTGTCTTTGAACCTATACCAACTTTATTTGGTGTAAATCTATAAGGATATTGCTTAATTGGAACAGCATTTCCTATATCTATATCATGCATAATTAAATTAGTATTTCCCAGCTTATTCCCACATATCTCACTAAGCAATAGTAATAATTCTTTCAGGTCACTTTGATTTCTGGTGGAAGCTACCTCAATAATTTATACCAAATTTTGAGAACATCCTCATTGTCCATTTTAATTTGAGGAAAGTCCAATTCAGAAACCTGTGAACTCACTTCGTCACGCGTGTTGTATCCAGGAACACATTATCTTTTTACTTTCCTTCTCGATTGTTATGGAACAGACCAAACCCCTTAAAGCATTTCAAAAAGTTAGCCAAGACCCTAACTTTGCTAGTTGTTTTGAGAAGGTGTACAGTGGATATTCAAGGAGAGAATCAGCTGGTTAAGCCACCTCATTGTAATCCAAACAGGATTTATTTAGAAGGTTACTGAATGAAACACAATGAACAGAAACAGAACACCGAATAACTTATCCTATCCTAAGTGGGAGCAGCGGCCGAGTTGAGGTGAACCCGGGAGACTACAGCTAAGGTAAGAGTTTTTTTCAAAATTACTTACCTGTAGCGGGCAGCGGTGTTTTGTTTTCTCTCTCCTTCACAGAAAGAGCGGGAGCAGCAGAGGAAGTGACGGCAAGCAGAGGGGCAGCCGGGAAGGAGAACTGTGAGTATAAATACTCACTGTTTCACCACCAACGGTCATTTGAGTGGGAGCAGCGGCCGAGTTGAGGTGAACCCGGGAGACTACAGCTAAGGTAAGAGTTTTTTTCAAAATTACTTACCTGTAGCGGGCAGCGGTGTTTTGTTTTCTCTCTCCTTCACAGAAAGAGCGGGAGCAGCAGAGGAAGTGACGGCAAGCAGAGGGGCAGCCGGGAAGGAGAACTGTGAGTATAAATACTCACTGTTTCACCACCAACGGTCATTTGAGTGGGAGCAGCGGCCGAGTTGAGGTGAACCCGGGAGACTACAGCTAAGGTAAGAGTTTTTTTTCAAAATTACTTACCTGTAGCGGGCAGCGGTGTTTTGTTTTCTCTCTCCTTCACAGAAAGAGCGGGAGCAGCAGAGGAAGTGACGGCAAGCAGAGGGGCAGCCGAGACCCGGAAGCAGTTAGTGTAAGCTTAGCTGGGTTAGTTTTTTCCCCCTTTATAAGCGTGAAGGAGATACCACACACAGACATATACCCATCCAGAGACACAAGCAGACACAGATATAGAGACACGCACACACACGGACATTCAACCACACAGAGACAGACACATACATACACAGATACACGCACACGGACACATGCACACACAGGAACACACCACCACACACACACACAGAATTGCAGACACACACACAATCACAGAACAAAATGACATATTGTGTTAAGAATGAGCAAAGCTGCAGTTCAATCATCACATCTTGACACTTGGGAGGCCTGTGTCATTGAAATTTGAGAGGTTATGTCTCCATATTATTTTTCCGGTGGGACGATGAGTGATATTTTGAGTTTAATGGGGAAGCACTAATACTGTCCATGGTTTTCTCAGGGCAATATCCTCTTAAAAATAGAAGATAGGAGCAGGAGGAGGTCATTCAGCCCTTTGAGCCTGCTCTCCCATTATCATGATCATGACTCATCGTCCAACTCAACAACCTCATTCTGTTTACTCCCCTTTGAACCCATTTGTCTTAAATGCTATATTGAGCCGCATCTTCAATGCATTCAATGTCTTGGCATCAACTAATTCCTGTGATAATGAATTCCACAGGCCCACCAGTCTTTGGGTGAAGAAATGTCTCCCTCATCTCTCTCCTAAATGATCCACCCCAAATCTTCAGTCTGTGTCCCCTGATTCTAGACACACCCACCATCAGGAGCATCCTCCCTGTCTCGTCCTGTTAGAATGAGATCCACTCCCATTCGTTTAAATTCCAGCAAATACAATCCTAAACTGGACAATCTATCATTGTATGTTATTTCCAAGCAAGAACACCCTTCCTCTGAAAATGAGACCAAAACTGCACACAGTGTTTGTAGTGTGGCCTCACAAACTGTAACAACACTTCCCTGCTCCTGTGCTTGAAACATCTCACAATGAAGGCCAATATCGCATTTGCCTTCTTTATTGCCTGCTGCACTCGCATGCTTACCTTCAGCGACTGATGCACAAGCACACTCTCCTCTCCCAATTTACAGCCAGACAGGTAGTAATCCACCACCTTGCTTTTGTTTCAACACTGAATAACCTGACATTTATCCAAAATAACTGCATCTGCCATTGATTTGCCCACTCAACGAATCTGTCCAGACCATGCCATAGGGTCTCTGCATCCTCGTCACAGTTCACCCTCCTATCCAACTTGGTATCATCTGTAAACTTTGAGATATTACATTTTATTCCTTCATTCAAATCATTAAAATAACTGCTAATAGCTGGGGTCCCTGTGGCACCCCACTAGCTACTGGCTGCCAATTTGAAACGGACCCTTAAGCCCTACTCAGTTTCCTCTCTACCCATCTGTTTTCTATCTATCTCAGTACACCTACCCCAATCCCATGCGCATTAATACTGTACAGTGATGTCGTAAGTGGGACATTATCTAACACTTTCTTAAAGCCCAAATATACATATTGACCAGTGCCCCTTTGTCGACTCTGATAGTTACATCTTCACAGAATTCCAATAGATTTGGCAAGCATGATCACCATAAATCCATGCTGACTCTCTTTGATCTTGCCACGGCATTCTCAATGCTCTGCCATAAAGTACGTGATAAAGGATTTGATAATTTTCCCCACTACTGATCTGAAGCTCACTGGTCTATAATTCCCTGGTTTCTCTGTACCTCTCTTTCTGAGTATTGGAGTGGCAATAGCTGCCATCCAATCTGCAAGGACTGTACCAAAAATTAATGAATCCTGACAACGAAAGCATCCACTATTTCTAAAAATCTGGGATGTAGATTTATCAGGCCCTGAGGATTTATCGGGTTCAATCCCCTCAATTTCCCAGCAGCATTTCTCTATTAATATTGACCTCCCTCAGTTCTTCCCTCTCACTAAATCTTGCATTCTCCAGGATTTCTGGTACTTGATTTGTATCTTCGAGTCAGAGGGTCCTACAGCACAGAGAGAGGTCGTTTAGCCCAAACTGGTCCATACTGACCAAATTGTCCACCCATGCTAACCCCATTTCCCTGCATTTGCTCCACATCCTTCTAACCCTTTCCTATCCATGTATTTGTCAAAATGCCGTTAAATGTTGTTAACGTACCCACCTCAACCACTTCCGCTGGCAGCTCATTACATATGCGTGTCAGCCTCTGTGTAAACTAATTGCCCCTCAGGTTCCCTTTTGTACTTTTCCCCGCTAACCTTAAACTAATGCCATCTAATCCTCGATTCCCCAACCCTGGCAAAAAAGACTGAGTGTATGCCTGTCATAATTTTGTACAGTTCTATAAGATCCCCTCTCCGTCTCCTAGACTGCCAAGAAAAGAAGTTCTAGCTTGTTCAGCCTCTCCTTATAACTCAGACCACTGAGTGCGAGCAACATCCTTATAAATTTCTTCTGCACTCTTTCCAGTTTAATAACTTCCTTCCTCGAGCAAGGTGACCAAGCAGAACATATGCTCCAACTGCAGCCCTACCAACCTCCTGTACAACTGTCATTTTTTTGTGCAGACAGAACTAAAGTACGTATACAATTGCTCAGATATTTCGTTGTCCTTTGTTATACATTTCCCCAATTTCCATCTGGAGGGACCTACATTTGTCTTCATCAATCTCTTTCTCTTCACGTACTGTAGAACCTTGTAGCGTCAGTCTTCATGTTCCCTGCAAGCTTACTTTCTTTTGTACTGCTTTCCCCATCTTAATCAATCCCTAGGTCCTTCTTTGCTGAATTCGAAACATCAGACCTATTATTTTTCTTGGCCAATCTCTATGCTACTTCCTTCAAATGGATGCTATCTAATTTCTTTTATAAGCCATGGATTGGCCCTGTTACCCATTTGCTTTTGTACCAGACAGGAATAAATAGTTGTTGCAGCTCCCCCATGATTTCCTTAAATATTTGCCAATGCCTATCTACTGTAACATCTTTGAGCAACTTCCACTAATTTATCAACGCCAACTCATGCCTTTTTTATCTTCATAGTTTCCTTTATTAAAATTCAGCACCCTAGTCTCCGAATCAGCTGGCTCACTCTCCATCCTGATAAAAAAGCTGTATCATGTCATGGTCACTCATCCCCAAGGAGTCTCACGCAGCTAGATTGGCAATGATTCCCTTCTCATTACACAGTACCCAGTCACAGATGGCCTGCTCTCCAGTTGGTTCATCCACATGTTGGTTAAGAAAACCATCCCATATGTACGCCAGGAATTCCCCCTCGTAGATATTGTGGCTAATTTGATTTGTCCAATCTAGATGCAGGTTAAAATCACCCATGATCACCGATGTCTCCATATCACATGCTTGGCTAATTTCCTGTTTAATACTATTCCAACATGACCACTGCAGTCTGGGGGTCTCTGTATGACATCCATTAATGTTTTTTGTCCCTTGGTATTTCACAGCTCCACCCACACAGATTCCACATTGTCGAAGCTAATGTCCTAAAAAGAGATGAACAAAAATCCGTGACCAGGAATTGAGATATTTTTGCTCAAATATTGATCTTGGTTTGCTGCTAATTAGCCTTGTCGACTTTCAGTGAGTTGCTTCGTAAAATCTGAGGCCGCCAGCGAAGGTGATGAGCTAGAACATTTGTGGAATTGCTTTCTCAGTAAATGAACATAGATACATTTTGTTGAGATTTTCACAGTAGATGCAATGACAGTGCTTCTCCAGCAGTTGGAAGTGAGGGCTGAAAGTAGATCCTTCACCCAACACCTTCACTCATAAAATGTTAAGGCACACAAAAGATTGACTGAGGCTACTTAGTTTAACATCATTTATTGAAAAAAATGGTGGAGTCTTTAAAAAAGGATGTTACAGCAGAAAACTGAGAATGGCTTTACAAAATGGAAATCTTGCCTGATAAAAGTATCGGAATTCTTGGAGAAAATGGAGGAAACCATAATTGTAACATGTTTTGATTTTCTGAAGATGTTTGATAGCACTCATGCATAAGATTACTGAATAAGATAGGAGCCTTGGCTTTGGAGGTACTGTATTAACATGGAGAGAGTATGTTTGAAATCCCAATCAGAAAAGTTTGATTAAGAGTTTTATTTTACAGAATGTCAATCTGTGGAGTACCACATAAATCTGTTCTGGGGACAAAAAAAAAACTTACAAAGTATTTTGATGACTAAGATGAGGCAAGTGAATATATTGTAGGCAAGTTTGCGAATGACTCAAATTGGAGCGGAGACAAGTGGTGAGTATAACACAAAAAGAAGTTTGCGGAGGCATACAGATAGACAAGAGAGTGAACAAGGAGCTTTGCATAATAATGTAATGTGGATGAAATAAATGAGAACAGACATAAACAGTGAAGTTATGCATTTTAACGGGCAAGATAGAGACTGAATTCAAAAATCTACTGGGAGTCTGCATCTCCGAACCACAAAAAGTTAGCTTTTAATTTCAACTGTCAATAAAGATGGCAAATGTCATGTTGGGGTTTGTTTAAAAACTAATGGAATATTGAGATTAGGAACAGTCAGATAGAGCAGCTAATGTGTGGCTGAGGAGCTGCTGCAGGGGTTAGAATTCCCATTTTTCAATCATTGGGATCTCTTCAGGGATAGAAATTACCTGTATAAGAGGGACCTGAATTGGAAGGGGAACGATGTTCTTGTGGGGAAATTTGCTAAAAGTATGCTGAAGGTTTTAAACTAGTAAGGGGGATGGTGGGGACCAACAAGATAGTGAGTAAAGAGAAATGTTTGAGGTGAGATGCGGTGAGCAATTCTAGGGGTCAAGGCAGACATCAGTTTGGCAAGAGCGAGGTAAGACTGCTAAACTGCATTTATTTTGATGCAAGAGGCCTGACATGTGAGACAGATGAACATAGGGCATAGATGGGAATGTGGGACAAGGATATCATTACCATTGCAGAAATGTGGCTCAGGGATGAACAGGACTGGCAGCTGAATGTTCCAGGATATAGATGCTATAGAGTGTATAGACAGAGGAGCAAGAGAGGAGATGGAGTGGTGTTTTTGGTTAGAAAGAACATTACAGCTGGATGTAGAGAGGATATTTCTTGGAGACTGCCCAGTGAAGTTTTCTGGATGAAACTTAAAAATAAGAAAGAGGTGATGACCTTCCTGGGATTGTAAAATGGGCCGCCTAATAGTCAGTGGGAAATTTACAGCGATTATGCTATCTGTGAGAAAAAAGGATAATGATAGGGAATTTTAACTTTCCAAACAGAGTTTGGGGTAGTGTTAAGATCTTGGAATGTGGAGAAATTGGTTAAGTGTGTACAAGAAAACGTCATTATTGAATATGTGGATGCACCTACTCGACAGGTCGCAATACTTGACCTTCTGTTGGGAACCAAGGCAGAGCAAGTGACTGAGGTGTCCACAGGGGCACGCTTCAGGGAAAGTGATCATAATTCTATTGGTTTAATAATAATGATGAGAAAGGATAGAATTGATTTAAAAATGAAAGTTTCAAGTTAGAGTGTGGCCAGTTTCAGTGGTATTAGACTTTGAGAAGTTGATTGGGGGGGGGGGGGGGGAGGTTATTCACAGGTAAAGGGACGGCGGACAAGTGGGAGGCCTTTAAGAATGAGACAATGAGAGTTCAGTGATGGTATGTTTCTGTTTGTGTGAAGGGTAAGGCATGGGAAAAGCTCAATGATGAGGGACATTGCAACTCCTGTCCAGAAAAAGAAGGGGGCATTCATCAGATATAGACAGCTGGGATGGAGTAATCCTGAGAAGGATATAAGGGCAGTCGGAGTATACTTAAACAGGAAATCAGGAGGGAAAAAAGGGGACATCAAATTGCTTTGGCAAATAGAATTAAGGAGAATCCGAAAAGATTCTAAAATTATTTTAAGTTTAAAAGAATAACTAAGGAGAGAGTACAGGCCTTAAAGATCAACATGGCTTTCCTACATGTAACCACAGGAGATGGCAGAGACACTAAGCAAATATTTTGTATCACTATTTACAGTAGGCAGGAGTATGGAAGCTAAGAAACTTGGGAAATAAATAATGTGATCTTAAAATGAGTTTATTTTACAGAAAAGGAGGTGTTGGAGGTCTTAAAGTAGAAAAATGGAAATAAATCCTGGAGACCTGATTAGTAATTTCCCAGAACTTTGTGGGAAGCTAGGGAAGAGATTCCTGGACCACTTGCCGAGATATTTGTATTGTTGATAATCATAGATGAGATGCCAGAACACTGGAGAGTGACTAATGTGGCAGCTTTATTGAAGAAAGTTGTATGGAAAAGCAAGGGAACCATAAACTGGTGAGCCTTTCACACCAGAGATGCTGCAGACATTCTGAGCATTTCCAGCAATTTCTGCTTTTGTTTCTGATACACAGCATCCACAGATTTTTCAGTTTTTATTTAGTAGTTAGAGAGCATTACGTTTTGAATTGGAGGTCTGTTAGAACATAACAACATCCGAACATAAGAAATACAATCAGGAGTAGGCCATCTGACTCCATGAGTCAGCTCTGCCTTTCAATAATATCGTGGATCATCTTTCAATGAACTGAGACTCCACTTACCCATTGCTCACTATAACCCTTCATTCCTTTACTGTTCACAAATCTATCTTCATCTTTAAAACATTCAACAGGTTAGCCTCAGCTGCTTCAGTAGGCAGGGGATTCCAGAGATTCACAACCCTTTGGGTGAAGACGTTGGCTTGACCAGCTATCTTTAGTAGCCACACACGCAGATGACAAGCAACATGAGTTCGACTGGGACAACACTACTATTATAGGTCAAACCAAAGAGAGAACAGCCAGTGAATTCCTAGAGGCATGGCACTCATCCACAGATTCAATCAATAAGCACATCGACCTGGACCCAATATAACGGCCACTGCAGCGGACAGCTGGAACTGACAACCGGAAGCGGCAGATACAAATCACTATAAATGCCGGAGGAAACATCACAGAAGCGCTTCACATGAGGTCCCCAAGCCCTGAGGATGTCACCTAGACAGAGGATGAAACGTTTGCAACACAAATTCCCAGCTCGGCGAACAGAACCACAACAACGAGCACCCAAGCTACAAATCTTCTCACAAACTGTGAGCCTCCCTGTGTCTGTCTTTTCTATCCCATTTATAATTTTACAATCCCCTCCCCCATTCTTCTGAATTCCAATGAGTATAATCACAGTCTGCTCAATCTCTCCTCATAGGCCACCCCCCTCATTTCCAGAATCAACGTAGTCAAACTCCTCAGCAAACCCCACCCCAGTGCCATCTCATGTAAGGCGATGAAAAGTGTACAGAGTACTCCAGGCGTGGCCACACCAGCGCCCTATACAGCTCCAGCAGAAAGTCCTAATTTTAAACTCTATCCACTGGCAATGAAGGACATTATTCCATTTGTCTTCCTAATTAGCTACTGGACTTGCAAACCAGACCTTCGTGTTTTATGCACAAGAACACCCAGGTCCCCCTGCACAGCAGCATTCTGTAATTTTTCACCATTTTAAAGTAGACCACTTTGTTATTAATCCTACCAAAATGGATGACCTCACGTTTACTAACATTGTACTCCATTTGCCAGACCCTTGCCCACTCACTTAGCCTGTCTATATCCTTCTGCACACTTTACTCTATCACTCATTTAAGTGGCTTCTGTGAACTACAACACACTACACTTGGTCTCTAACTCGAAGCAATCTCGAAGCATTGTAAACAACTGCAATCCCAACAATTGCAACCAATTGCAGTCTCAACACTGATCCCTGAGACACATCACTAGCCACTGATTGTCAACCAGAAAAACACCCATTTATCCCCAATTTTTGCGTTCTGTTAGTTAACCATTCTTCTGTCCATGCTAATGCATTGCCCGTAACACTGTGCATCTTTAGCTTATGCAGCAGCCTTTTGTGCAGCACTTTGCTGAATGCCTTTTGGAAATCCAGGTACACCACGTTCACCAGTTCCGCATTGTCTACCACACTCGTTATAACCTCAAAGAATTCCAATAAATCAGTTAAACATGACCTGCCTTTCATGAACCCATGCTTCATTAAATAAATGTAGATGTTGCGTTTATGTAAGGCAAACCAGGGCAGGACTTATACAATTAATGGCTGGGCCTTGGGGAGTGTTGCGAGCAAAAAAAACTAAAGTGTGCAGATGCATCATTCCTTGAAAGTGGAGTTGCAGGGAGACAGGGTGGGGAAAAAGGTGTTTGGCATGATTTCATTCATTGGTCATGTTAAGTGTAGGAGTCGAGATGTCATGTCTCAGCTGTACAGAACATTTGTGAGGCCGCATTTAGAATTATTACAGAAATCTGACTGACCATTTCTATGAAGGATTTTGTGCAACTTGAGAGGGTGTCGAAAAGATTTCCAAGAATGATGCTGGAACTGGAGTGTTTAAGGTATAAGGTGAAGCTGAATAGGCTGGGGCTTTTCTTTTCCCTTCAGTAAGAGAGGAGAAATGTTTTCAAAGAACCTGAGGGGTAACCTTTTCACGTGTATGTATGGAGAAAGCTGCCAGCGGTAGTGGTGGAGGCGAGTTCAATTACTGCATTTAAAAGGCACCTGGATGGATGTATGAACAGGTAACATTTAGAGGAAGATTGGCCAAATGTTTGGCAAATGGTACTTAGTCAGATTGGGATATCTGGTCAGTGCAGTTGGACCGAAGGGTCTGTTTCAGTGCTGGATATCTGCATAATGTTTGTTAAAACTGACTATAATGTTTGTTAAAACTGAAAAGAAGCTGTATTCTTTCCACAGCTGGAATACTGTGACCTGATCTTGGGACTCATATCACAAACAAAAGGTACACTGGAATGTGAAACAATCCACATGAGGTTTAGCCGACTGATCCTGAAGATGGAGGGACTGTCTTGAGAGTAGAAATTGAGTCGTTTGGGCCTATACTCATTGGAACATAGAAGATTCAGTACTGACATTCTGAAACACCTATTATTTTCAGGAAACTTGATGGTGTAAATGCAGAAATGTTGTTTCCCCATGTGGGAGAGTTTCGGACCAGGGAGTAAAATGTCTAAATTAGAGGTCACAAATTTCAGGCAGAAGAGAATTTTGTCTCCCAGAATGTAGAGAATTTGTGGAATTCTTTACCACAGAAGACTGTCGAGGTTGGGTCATTCAGTATTTTGAAGGCTGAAATGGACAGATTTTGATTTGGTAATTGAATCAATGCTTACAGTTAAAACGCTGGAAAGTGGAGCTGAGGATTATCAGTTCAGCCATGATGTCAGTGTTTGGAAGACCAAACCCCATTGACTGAACCGGCTGCTTCTGGCTCCCTATCATTGACCTTTGCTCTAAGTTACTCTTTTCAGAATTATTTCGGCCTCATGTAAATTAACCTCCATTTCATGTTTGAAGCCCAGCTGCTTCAATCCCTCCTCATCATGAAAATACACAGGGATCGCCTTTCTCCCTGTTTGAT
The DNA here is from genome assembly GCF_037043375.1 of Chiloscyllium plagiosum. Lineage (NCBI taxonomy): Eukaryota > Metazoa > Chordata > Chondrichthyes > Orectolobiformes > Hemiscylliidae > Chiloscyllium > Chiloscyllium plagiosum. The sequence goes on from NW_028270183.1 coordinate 76,465,443, forward strand.
GGCATTGCATTCTGCCTCTAATGCAGTGACTGCATTTATAGTCCTCCAGTTCTGTTGAATATTTGTCAAACACAACCACAGCTGTCACAGAAAAGGTTAAAGACAGATCAAAACTACATTTAAACTACCAGATCAAGCACATTGTCGGTATACACTGGAATACACACATTGCATATTAAAGCTCTCTCAGCGCTCATCCATTAAACACTGCAAGGGTTGTTCATAGATGATTTGCTTATGTGTGTATGTATGTCTGTGCTTGTAGATGACAATCTACTTGTATAACAAAGTTTTGATGCATAGTATTGTTCCCTTTTTATTCTGGTATCAAGCATTTCAAAATCAGAATGACAGTGTAGGAGTTCAAGCCCCTTTACACGGCTACATCAAATGTTTTCTGTGATTGTACAGCTCATGTAATGTGCTGGGTAAATCTCCCTCTATATTGTGCTGTCCAATGCAAACATGTCAAATACATTTTGGTTTAGACACAGTGTAGAGCTGCATCCAGGATTCTCTAAAAAAAACCCTCCCAGAGCAGGTACAACACAGAGTCGACACAGAATAAATTACCCTCTACAATATTAAACATTCCATGAGATGTGCAGTAAAAGTTAATTATAGACTAAATATGCATTGCACTGAACCATTAAACATTCCTCAGCCAAGAATAATACTGCTGAGTTACAATGAAAACACTATCACAGTAAAGTCTTTCCGATCAAGCATTTCCAGATCACTCAATACTCAGTCAGATTTTTGAGAAAATCTGGTTGGACTGACTCAAATCTCTGGAAAGAAATGGATGAATTTGGCTGAGAGCATATGTTGGTGAGGTGTTGGCTTCATGTTATTAAGGAAAACGTTGTCCGATTGTGGAGAGGCAAAACAAGGCATCCGATATAGAGAAAAATGGGGGGGCGGCAGGACGAGAAGAGAGAAAAAGAGAGACAGAAATATTAGCTGTGCCAATGTATCACTTAATTATAGTTTTTTTTGACTAAACATGACAATTGATACCTCTGTCATTCAACAATTATACAAATTATGTATTTAAAAGTCCTAACATCAATTAGTATTGGAATCCATTGAGTTATTTGCACTTTTTCCACAATTCGTGTGCTGTGCTTGTGGGGAAATATAAATTGGGGTTTTGTTGTTCTGTAATTTCTTCTGAGAATTCTATTTCTGTTTTTATTTACATAAATGCTTAATTGGTTTCAAGGAAGTGATGGTGACAGCAAAGCCAGATGAAAGAAGTGATTTGTTGGTAAGATTCAAATCGAAACAAGTTTATTTTAAGAATGTTGACCATTTTCAGAAGTGAATACAAATTTATGAAGACGAATTGCAACAGATTCTATTTATTTCTGGATGATAAACACAATTTAAAACTTTAATTTAGGTTAAAAATTCAGTGCTGAAAATTCTGCAATTAAACATCAATGTTGAACTGGATCTACTCTGAATGTCGCTGCTGAAAATGTGTTGCTTATGCCCGGAATGTCGATTCTCCTGCTCCTTGGATGCTGCCTGACCTGCTGCGCTTTTCCAGCAACACATTTTCAGCTCTGATCTCCAGCATCTGCAGTCCTCACTTTCTCCTACTCTGAATGTCCCACTAATTTATATTGTAGTCCGTTTAGATGGTGCAACATCACTCAAAGTGCATTTTAGAATATTCACGTGAAATACTTGAAATGACATCAGGAACTGCGTAACAATTACATTTAATTAATATAGTTGTTGTGAGGTTTTGTTACATATATTACTTTCTGGTAAGGGTCAGCAATGAGTCCCTATCCCCAACTGCCCATTCAATAGCTTGCTAAAGCCACTTCAGAACACAGTGGGTCTGGAATCTCATGTCGGCCAGACCATGGAAAGGTGACAGATGCCTTGTCATTCGTGAACCAGCTGTTTTTGTATTTTTCCCATTGACTCGGGTGACATGGTCACCATTTGGCTTTCTTTCCGATTCCAGGCTTTCTTTGAATTCAAATTTCACCCTGCTATTCCAAACCCCGTCCATTCCGCATCAAACAGGAGTTTGGGAATACTGGTGTCATGGTGTCACCGCTGTGATCCTAATATTGGGAATGCACAGAAAGCGGTCACAAACAGAAATGCAATCAATCTGACACTTTATGAACAAATATTGGAGTGCAATACTGGCAAGCACTCTCCTGCTGTTCACAGCAACATCACAGGAGACTTTGCATCCAATCATCAATCTAATCTGTGTACCGGACTCTGTCGGAAGAGCCTGACTCACCATAATTTGCATTTTTTTGAATTCTTCACTGGCTTATGAAAAAGTTAGTCACATATCCCAAGAAGGTGGTCATCAGCTACCTTTTTGAAGGCCTGCCATCTTGCTCAGCTAATTATGGTTGATCTTTCTTAAGAAGCTTTATTGCAGCCAAATGGCTTCTCAGTCGAGACTGTACTGCTGGAAAAGTACAGCAGGTCAGGCAGCGTCCGAGGAGCAGGAGAATCGACGTTTCGGGCATGAGGCCTTCATTAGGATACCTGATGAAGGGGTTATGCCTGGAACGTTGATTTTCCTGCTCCTCGGATGCTGCCTGACCTGCTGTGCTTTTCCAGCACTACACTCACAACTCTGATCTCCAGCACCTGCAGTCGTCACTTTCTCCGGATGGGTTTCTTAGTGAGGTTCGGCACAGGAAAGGACCATCACCTTATTGTTGAACGGGTAGGGCAGGCCAGGTAGGAAGGTCAGACGACCTCCTCTGAAGGACAATACTGAACCATGTAACATGCTTCAAACCTTTGGTAGGTCTGTGATTATCGTTCATTATTCCAGCATTTTCATTTCATACTCTTTTATTAATTGAAGCTACCATGGTAGGGACTGATTCTGGAACTTGACTCCAAACCTTTTGATTGCTTATTACATACTCATAATTCCTCCTCAACCACTTTATCAAACTGTCATGTTAGCTTCAATGATTTTTTTATTGACTCCTGGAACATGGTGGATGCTTTTAGTTGTCCGTAAGTGTCCTTCAGCAGATGGCAGTAAGCTGCCTTTTTGAAATAATATGTTCCAAAATGGCCTGAGGAAGGGAATTCCAGATTTTGACCCAATTACAGTAAAGTATCGGTGACATATTTCCATGTCAGGATGCCGAGTGTTTTAGAGAGGAGCATACAGTGGTGCTGTTCCCTTGTATCTGCTGCTGCTGTCCTTCGAGATGCAAGTGGTTGTGGGAAGGTACTGTCTAAGAAAGTGGCTAAGTTACTGCAGTGTAGTATTTTAGATAGAGCATATGGCAGGTACTAAGAATCAGATTTGGAGGCAATGGACGCTTGTGGATGTGGTACTGATCAAGTGGGATACTTTGTCCTGGACAATGCCAAGCTTCTTGAGTGCAGTTGAAGCTGTTCCTCTCCAGGCAAGGGGCGAGCTGTGCTATTAGCCTCCTGACCTCTGTCTCTTAGACAGTCAATTGGCTTTGCGAGTCGGGAGGGTGAGTTACTCACTGCAGTATTCCTAGCCTCTGGCCTGCTCGTACAACCATTGTATTTATGTGGAGTATCAAGCTCAATTTCTGATGAACAATAAAACCCAGGGTGTCGATGGTGAGGGATTCAGTGATGGTAACACTATTGAATGTCAAAGGGTTTTAATTCGGTTGTCTCTTATTGTCAATGGTCATTGTCTCGCAGCTTTGTGGTGTGAATGCTATGTGCCACTTGTCAGCTCAAGTCTGGAAATTTCCAAATTTTGTTGTGTTTGAATGTGGACTGAGGAGTCACAAAAAAGTGCGAGATTAATGCAGATTTCACTTCTGACCTTTTGATGGAGGAAAGGTCATTGCTGAAGCAGCTGAACATGATTGTGCCAAGGACACTTTCTTCAGGAGCTCCAACAGAGATTTGCTTTGGCTGAGACGACTGCCCTCTAACAAGCAAAGCCATCTTTCAATGTGTGAGGTATGACTGCAGGCAGCAGGGAGGTTGTCACCTGATACCCATTGAACTCAGTTTTGCTAGGCTCCATAATATCACACTCTGTCGAATGTGACCTTAATGTCAAGGGCTGTCACTCTCCCCTCATTTTTGGAATTCAGTTCTTTGTCCATGTTTAAATCAAGTCAGTAATTCAGACATGAGCTGAGTAGGCCTTGCGTAACCCACATTTACACAGGTTATTGCTGAGCTCGTGCTGCTTGATAGCACCTTCCCACATCTAATTCATGATTGAGCATGGACTGATGGGGCAGTAATTCGCCAGGGTGGTTTGACCTATTTTCTGTGCACAGGACGTGCCTGGCCTATTTTCCACATTGTCCATGCCAGTGTTTTAGCTGTACCGGGATTGCTTGGCTAGCACAAGTCATCAGTATTATTGCCAGAATTTTGTTAGGCTCTGTAGCACTTGCAGTAACCCCTGCACCCGCCCCCCCCCCCCCCCCACCCCCGCCCAACAGTGCCTTGATTTCACATGGAGAGAGGCGAATTCCCTGCTGACAGGTATCTGTGATATTGGTGATCTATGGAAGATGCCGAGATGGATCAGAAAATTGGCACTTCTGGCTGAAGATTGCTGTGAATACTTCAGCCTTAACTTTTGCGCTGATGTGCTGTGCTCTCCAAAGCAGAGCAAGGGAATATCTGTGGAGCTTATTCCTTCAATGAGTTGGTTAATTATCAACTTTAATTACGACTTGATGTGGCAACACTGTGGGCTCAGACCCCTGTTTCCTGAATGAATGGTCTAGCCACAATATCTCCAGACTATAATTCCAACCCCCACTCCATAATGTGGATATTCACAACAGAAGATCCTTTGTATTGTGTAGATTCCAACAATGCATCGTATATTCGCTTAAATTGTTAGTCTCGAAAATGCTTTACTTCACAGACTTTAGGATATAATGTTCTGGTTTCAATTCTTCTCTCCGACAGGCAAGGCCATCGTTGTCACACTGGCTTTCCTCCTCACTAATTGCAAAACCACACGTTTTTCACCTCATCTTTGAACTTACTGATCACAATTGCTACATTCTTGACTAGATCGTTCACATACGCTGCAAACATCAAAGGATCCAGCACCAAGTCATTTAGTAAGCTACTGGACACAAGATGTCTTTACAATGACTACCTTCGACCATTACATTCTGCCAACAAATAAACCTTCGATGCATTTGCCAGACTGTACCACATCCCATGAACCCTTACCGTATTAAAGATGCAAGATCTGGTCAAAAACCTGATTGAAGTCAAGAAGCATTACATCCACTTTTTACACACGATGTCACATCTCATTGCCTCTCCGGTAAACAGAATCAACCACTTCCGATATGATATCACTTCCACCAAAGCCATGCTGAATTTTATTGCTTAAACTTACAATTCCAACTTTTAATGAATGCTGTCTCTTAGATTTACTTATTAACTTCTACTTTTAAACATAGGTTTATGAGTGAAACTACACATTGTCATTTAGCTCCTTTCACCCGATGAAAACTCTTCTTATCTCTCTGACAGATAATTTACTCCAGCTGAAATAATCTTGTGTCTCTTCTGTTTCATTTTGGGAAATGGGAATGGAATTGAATACAATGTTGAGACCAACAGCAATGTGTGTTTGTTCTTAACACTGTCAGTGTGTGTTCACCCTCAGAGGCAGGAAGACTTTGTGCTGATAATACGGAAAGTAGCGCCTGATGTATCATTCTCAGCTGGCGCACAACTTCCTGTTTCTATTTGCCAGCAGCAAGCCACACATCTCACTTCTGATTAGAAAATAAACCCAGGGGATGCAATCTGGCGGAAACATCTGCCAATGTGGCCTATATCAGGACACAGAGTATGAAGCGATCACATTGAAGTGACATTTGCAAATCGACCTTTCGATCTCTGTTTCACGGTCTGATTCCAGGACATCACTGGATGAGTCTCTCGACCATCTAACAAGCTCATTCGATTCACTAACGTCTGGGACATATCGACATGCACCTTGTCATGTCTTTGATCTTGTTCAACTTGTTACTCTCTCTTCAGATTTAATGTTCCCAGTTTTTGATTCTGTCTTCTGTATCCATCACCTTCCCAGCCGAATACATTCTGTTTGATCTGTTTCCGAAATTTTGATCAACTAAACAAATAATACAGTTTTGTACAGACAGGTATTTCAGTGTGTCAAATCAACATACTCAATATATGGAGAGATCACCTTGGCTGTATCTAATTCTGACTGAGATTGAATTCAAATAAACCACAGCACTGTATGGTTTCAAACTTTGCAAATCCTCTCTCTTTGAAAGAGCTTGTTCTAACGGTCAATTATTTTCTTGGTTATTTCAGAAACTATGACTAAAAATCCCTATTTTTAACAAAGTTTCAAATATTATTAAAAGTTGCAGCCCTGGCATTTCCTACAGTGAGCTTTGTGGTGTTTAAATGTTCTGCTCAAAATGTGCTTCAAGCAGAAGACTTAAACATTGGTTTCTCCGAGTTCCCAGCCATTGCACTTGCAGTTCCACAATAACTGCAAGCGATTGATAATCCCCAGAGAGAACAGAATGTCCAGGCCCTGTACACATCCAAACGCCATGATGTCGGCCTCGAAGCCCTCCGTTTCTTCCTGTCACGCCAACCCAAGCAGTACATGCTCAACCTCAACTACATTTCCTTTCAATCCTCCCACTTCCTCCAAACCAAAGGGGTAGCCATGGACACCTGTATGGACCCCAGCTATGCCTGCCTCTTCGTCATATATGTGGAACAGTCAATCTTCCACAGCTGCACTGGTATCATTGCCCACCTTTACCACCGCTACATTGATGACTGTATCAACGCCACCTCATGCTACCACAAGGAGATTGAACAGTTCATCAACTTTACTAAAGCCTTCCACCTGACCTAAACTTCACAGGGACCATCTCGGACACCTCCCTCCCTTTCCGAGACCTCTCCACCTCTATCTCCAGTGACCGACTAAACATTTACTGCAAGCCCACTGACTCTCACAGCTACCTGGGCTACACTCCTCCCATCCAACCTCCTGTAAAAATGCCATCCCTTATTGTCAATACCTCTGCCTGCACCGCACCTGCTCCCAGGAGGACCAGCTCCACCATAAACATACCAGATAACCTCCTTTTTCAAAGACTGCAATTTCCTCTCCCATGAGGTCGACGATGCCCTTGAACCCCATCCCTCCAATCGCAACAGGGAGCCCTCCTGGTCCTCATCTTCCACCGCACCAACCTTGCATTCATCATATCATCCTCCGCTGCTTCCAGCACCTGTAAACAGACCCCATCACTCGGGGTATATTTCCCTCCCTTCTCCTATCTGCATTCCAGAGACACCATTCCCTCCGCGAGTCCCTCATCTGGTCCATGCCCCTCTACCAGGCCACTCCCCACCCCGTCACCTTCTTTTGCCACCACTGGGAGTGCAAAACCTGCGCCCACACCTCCCCCCTCACCTCCGACAAGGCCTCAAATGATCCTACCACATCCCGGACAAATTTATCTATACTTCCACAAATAACATCCACTGTGTCTGTTCCACCTGATGTGGTCTCCTCTACATCAGGGAGACAGGACACTAACTTGCTGATCATTTCAGAGAACATCTCTGGGACACCCGTGCCAAGCAACCCCACGGCCCCGTGGCTGACCACTTTAACTCCCTCTCCCACTCCACCAATAAAAGGCCGGTCATATTCTGTTCATTTCCAATGAATAAATACAAAATAACCGAGCCTGAATTTGGGATGATATTAACAGGATTTATTTTGATCTAAGCATGAACAGATTATTTTGACATAACAGGTGGAGAGATTCGCTTCCTGTAAAAGCAGCTCAAGTGATATAAGCTGGCACCAAACCGAGTTTGGTCAATACTGAGGCAAAAATACAGCATGCAGTCTTAAGTGAAATAAATAAAGAAACTATCTTAACACCGGAACAAGATAGAGTGTATTAAATATGAACAAAGACACAAGTATTTTAGGATATAATAGAAAAGTAATTTATAGTATATTGAAATGCAAACAGAGATGTGAATTTGTGTCTCTAAATTCTTCCTAGCTAAATTAATCATTTCAGAAATGCCTTTGTTAAATTTCATGAATCATTGCTTTGTCCATTCCACGAACCTTGCGAGGTCCTTGTTAAATTCTGAACCATCGCCTTCCAGGTTCACAGTGGTTGCGAGTTTCATGTTACAGCAAATTGTGAAGTTGTGCACTGTATGCCAATGTCTTAGTTAAAAATTTAAAGCTACCACAGCTCCAAACATTTACAAATTATCACTATGGATCTTCCTTGAATCCAAAAATAAAATTGTCCCTTTGATTAATGATTTCTAAAATTTACTAACATATCTGTTGTGAAGGACGTTTTCAAATAATTTGAAGTGCAAATGGTTCACATCAGTCGGAATACAGTAACATTTCATGTGTTACCCCACACAAAAAGAAATCAAGCAATATTCACGAGTTGCTCTCAGCAAGTATGGGCGGCACGGTGGCCCAGTGGTTAGCACTGCTGCCTCACAGCGCCTGTAGACCCGGGTTCAATTCCCGACTCAGGCGACTGACTGTGTGGAGTTTGCACATTCTCCCCGTGTCTGCGTGGGTTTCCTCCGGGTGCTCCGGTTTCCTCCCACAGTCCAAAGATGTGCGGGTCAGGTGAATTGGCCATGCTAAATTGCCCGTAGTGTTAGGTTAAAAGGGGTAAATGTAGGGGTATGGGTGGGTTGCGCTTCGGCGGGTCGGTGTGGACTTGTTGGGCCGAAGGGCCTGTTTCCACACTGTAAGTAATCTAATCTAATCTAAAAGTCTATGATGGACTGTTTTATCAAACAAAATAATTTCCAATGTTGTGAGCGCTCGTCTATCTTCTGTGCAATGGTCTGAATTTTAAGTTGTGTCTGACTGCAGATGAAACTGGCTGATCTGGGTAAAAGTACAGTTTGTGCCTTTCACATTGTTAATGTATATTGCTGACTTTCGGTGAATAAAGTGATGTTGTCCCAGGCATCGTTTGGCACCATTAATTAGACCATTAATTTCCACATCACTAGACAGACTATCAGGTGGAGTGTATTGATCTCATTGAAAGGAATGCTTAGAATATTTCCGATATGAATCATGTGAAGTAGAGCCTCTGAACGAGACATAGAACAATACAGCACAGAATAGGCCCTTTGGCCCATGATGTTGTGCCAAACATTTGTCCTAACTTAAGCAACTATCCATGTACCTATCCAATTGCCACATAAAGGTCACCAATGTTTCTGACTCTGCCACTCCCACAGGCAGCGCATCCCATGCCCCCACTACTCTCTGGGTAAAGAACCTACCCCTGACATCCCCCCATACCTTCCACCCTTCACCTTAAATTTATGTCCCCTTGTAACACTCTGTTGTATCCGGGGAAAAACTCTCTGTCTATCTATTCCCCTGATCATCTTATAAACCTCTATCAAGTCACCCCTCTTCCTTCGCCTTTCCAATGAGAAAAGGCCTAGCACTCTCAACCTATCCTCGTCCGACCGATTCTCCATTCCAGGCAACATCCTGGAAACAAAGTAGGAAAGATGAATTTCGAGTCGTAGGAAGTTTTCACGACAGAGACAGATCACTTCACCCATCGTACCTGTATCACGTGAAGACAGAGCCTTCCAGCCAACACCCAATTTATAGCATGTTGTCCATAACCCTGCAGGTGATAGCACTGTAAACATTCGGGAACATTATGTAGGGTCTAATCCATTATCAACATCGATATGATCTCCAATGCTGTAAATCCTGGCGTATGGGGAAAAAGTAGGGGCAGAACTGTATCAATACTCAAACAGTTGGTACAGCCCTGAGGAGATAATAGGCCCATTTCTAAACGTTGTTCCTCAGGACATTTTGACTATTCTTGACTTAATATCATTGTAAACTGACATGAAAAAAATGCAGACATGTTCCCCAGAAATGCTGACAGCAACATACCTTTATTCAGCCAAGATCAGCAACATGAATTTAGCAAGTTTAAAAAAAAAACTTTCTTTTAACTGATTATTGACAACACGGATTTCACAAAGTGCAAAGTACAGAGGGGAAGGGTGGAGGGGTGGGGGTGGGCGATATTCACTATTCCCTGATGTCTGGTTGCGTTTGTGAGCAACAGATGAACCTGCGAACCAGATTCAGGATGGTACTGCAGGTATTTCAGCAGATACTGTGTACACAGCATTCTCCCATAAATCAGCAATGACACGAACATTTATTTTTGATGGTGTTTGAAGCCAAATAAAGTTGAACTATATGGTGGGAGAAGTTCCTTTCATTTCTTTGAACTAATAACAAGGGACACTGTGTGTGGACCTGGGGTGGCAGGAGGATCTTTCACAGCAGAATGTGAGGGAACAGAGTCACCGTTGGAAATCCAGATAGACTGGAACTTTTGTCACTGGAGGGTGAGAGTTCGGGGGGTGGGGGGGTGACCTCATTTCAGTTTATAAAGCCATGAGTGGAAAGGTGAATGGCTCTAATTGACATGATTAATACTGGAAATGTACGAAGCTTTCGTTTCAAAAATATCACATATCAATAAACCCCACCTGACCCTACGACTAGCGATGTGGAAATTAATGGTCTAATTAATGGTGTCAGATGATGTCTGGGACAACATCTCTTTATTCAACTAAAGTCAGCAATATACATTCACAATGTGAAAGGCACAAACCGTACTTTTACCCAGATCAGCCAATTTCATCTGCAGTCAGACACAACTTAAAATTCAGACCATTGCACAGAAGATAGACGAGCGCTCACAACATTGGAAATGATTTTGTTTGATAAAAGAATCCATCGTAGACTTCCTCAGAGCAATTCGTGTTAACAAACTTGTTTTTCTTTTGTGTGTGGGGGGTAGCACACGAAATGTTACTTTAATCCGATTGATGTGAAAAAAAATTGCACTTAAGAAGTTGTTTGAAAACGTCTATCACAGTAGATACGCGAGTAAATTTTACAAATCATTGATCAAAGGGGACAATCTTTTTTGGACTCGAGGAAGATCCATAGTGATATTTTGTAAATGTTTGGAGCTGGGATTGTTTTCAATTTTTGACTAAGACATTGGCGTATTTTCCCCTATGGTGGGGGATTTCAACAATAGGGAACATGTTTTTCCAATGAGAGGAGAACAATTTTAAACAGGATATCAGAGACAACCTTTGACACAGAGAATGGTTTGTGTGTGGGATGATTTGGTGGTGGATACTTACAACCTTTAGAAGACATTTGGATAAGTAAATGAATATCAAATGTTTGGAAGGATATGGGCCAAGTACACACAGGTGGGATTAGTTTAGTTTGGGATTATGACTGGCATGGACTGGTTGGACCGAAGGGTCTGTAACCATGCTGTATCACTACATGACTCTCTGACTATTTATCAATTTTTCTCAATACTAAACAGTGCTGTAGTGATCCTTGAATGAACTGTTGATGTTAAGGTTGTGTCTGAGACTCTGCGAACATTTCCTTCAATGAGAGGAGTGACTACTTCTCCAAGTTACACAACTGAAAATATACTTTTCTCCAGCATTGTTGCTGTGTTGATTTGTTTTTTGCGGAGGTGGTGGTTATGGTTTGCAGTTGGCTTTCCACAAACTGGTCAACAGTGAGACAAAATATCTTTGATCCACTGCAGAAACTCCACCTGCTTCCAGTAAATGAAACTGGGAACTCAAGGACCTTTTCTGTAGTCAGCTTAATTGCTGCCAACTATTGTATCTGGCCGATTAAAGGGAAAATGAATCAACTAAAGTAAAATCCTACCAAACAAATTATATTTTCCCATTTACTCACAATGGATGCATTTCACTTGGTATTTCTCCATTTAAAAGGAAAGTCACTGAATACAGCATTCACTGTATGACTATCAGAAAACAGGACATTGAATGCAATGACGTTCGTAAAAGCTGGAATAATGCACCAAATCATTTTTAGAGGTGTCTGAATCACTGCTTTCTAGGAAGTGAAGAAATTCTCTGCATTTTACAGTTTACAGTCTGTCATAGTATTTGACACAACGTGTCTCACAGTGATATAACTGGGGTGACACAACAATTATGATCAATACAAAAACCTATTCAGCAACCATTAGTTCAGTCTGTTTATTGAGTATCTTTAAAGCTCCTGAAAATGAAGTTAATGGATCCAAAATCCCACATTGCAGTAACATTTGTTATCATCTCAAAGTAAATTAACAAAATTGAATTGGTTCAAACTCACATCACTTGTTACACCATTCTCTGATTCATGTATCTCATTAAAACTGAGTGGGCCCGTTATACATGGTTTACACTGGTGTAGTGTAACAGCGAATTTTTGCTGGTTTTTATGAGTTAACTGCCCTGTCAGTGCTATCAGTGAGCAGCGAAATGTACTCTTTATAACCTACATTCGTGGTAATTATTACTGTAATACTCTCTAATTTAACCAAACATTCCTGATGTACCCAGACTGTTACATGCAATGGTTTAGACGTTGAGAATTAAAAAGAAACTTATGGACTGTCTTGTTCTAGTTCATTAGATGCTCTTTCAAAAGTTTACCTAGGTGTTATGTATCACTGCGGACTCACATTTTGTTTCTCAGCCACACAGCTTTCCTTTACTGTGCATTTTAGTGTCGGAGCAATTTGAAAAAAAAAGATGCAGGGAGAGATATTCTGCAATGTAAGGAGGTGCTTCTAATCTCCGGGTCCAAACTGTTTAGTGACATACACTCACATTCTGGACATAATCACTTTAGACATGCTCTATATTAGGTTGCCGAAACTGAATTTAGAAACACAGATTAGAAATGGTATGTTATTTTGTAATGTGAGAGAGGCTTTGAGTGACAGCAAAAATAAAGTCATTCATTTTGTTGGCTAATAATATTATTGAAGTTCTTTTTAGCTTTATCTGCTTGTGGTGGAATGTAGGATTAAAGGGAGTTAACTTCTATTTGAATATTCTAAATATAATCACTTTGGACACGCTCTGTATTCAGTTGCCTAAATTGAATTTTGAAATGTTTAGTATGAATTGCATGTTATTTTGAGTGCGACAGAGACTTGCAGTATCCAGGGAAGAAAAGCTCAACTGTTTTATTAGCTAGTAATATGTTTGAACTTTAATTTCAGTTTTATCTGCTTGTGAATGAATGTAGAAATAAAGGGAGCTAACTTCCAGTTGAATTTGTTTTTTTTAAACAAAATACATGCAACTATCATGTGAAACAGACCCGAAGCTACTCAAATTCACTTCCAAAGAAGCTATTCAGCAAAACAAATATCCCAAGATGTGTCTGTGTCCATGTTTAAGCAGAACCTCATGTAAAGCCATGATCCCATGTGTTCGGGCTGTGCAAGCTGATACCAGGATCCAGTCTGAGCCTCCAGCAGGAAACCAACCTGCGGAAGCTGTAAGCCTGCCCCTTCCGATGGCCATATAAATTCTGGGCACTGGACCGTAATTCAACACTCCTGGGTCGGCTCTGTTTAGAAAGATCTTGACAGAACCGTTTCCCACAAGTTATCAGAATGATTGTGTCGACATTTTTTCTCAGTTTGTTACTGACTTTCTTATCATGTGAGTGTTTTTTGTTCAAGTCTCTCTTTGTGACTGTCTCAATGTTAGTCTACCACAGGAATGTAAACGACTCAGCCATCATTTCACTAACATTAATGCTCATGGTTTATTTGTTTTCTTTTTCAAGGTGTCCAGTCGGAGGTTGTTTTGACCCAGCCAGAGGCAGAGACTGGCCGTCCCGCAGGCAGCCTGAAACTGACCTGTAAAACCAGCGGGTTCGATCTTAGCAGCAGCTACATGAACTGGGTCCGACAGGTTCCCGGACAGGGTCTGGAGTGGCTGCTTTGGTACTATAATTCATCCAGCAGTAACTATGCACCAGCGATTAAGTGTCGATTTACTGCGTCCAAAGACAATTCAAACAACATTTTCGCGTTGGACATGGGGAACCTGAAGATCGAAGACACCGCCATCTATTACTGTGCAAGATACCACAGCGAGAGGAACCAGGATTGGACCCGTTCAAAAACAGCTCGAGGGAACATTTTGTCAATTCCATCATAAACTGGCGGTCAGTACGAGTTTTAAATGCAATTATACCAACTGCAATCTGAAGCAGACCTCAGGCTGCCTCTTACAAAACTATCAAAGAGGAAATGTACCATTTAAACTAGCAAACTGGTGACAGAATGGGACAATGTTTTGGGCATGTCATATGTACTGCTAACACTTCCATCAATTAACTGCTCGGACAAAATGTTAGTTTTAATATATCTGACAACCCAGGAAATCACTGCTAATTGTTATGTCAACTATGGCATTCATTCTAAACATGATCAGTACTAAATGGCTCTTTTATGAAAACTGAGACCTGGAGTAAAGAACAGAGAATGAGCGTACTGGTCTACATCATTGTGATACTTCAGTGGGCCACAGTGTTGTGCACAGCGACATCCTCATACAAAAACTACTAACAAGTGTTTATCTCAAATTGGTGATTTCTACCATGGAAGGAGCGAGAAATAATGGGAGGTGCGATTTAAACGCAATCCAGTAGTGCTAGTTTGTAAAAATGTATAATTTTTTTCTACCTTCTGCGTGTTGATTGTCAAGTTAAATGCAGACCAAATCTGGAAAAGTATTCCAAGCTTTCAAAATACAATGGATCGTAAAAGCTGGAATAATGCACCAAATCATTTTTAGAGGTGTCTGAATCACTGCTTTCTAGGAAGTGAAGAAATTCTCTGCATTTTACAGTTTACAGTCTGTCATAGTATTTGACACAACGTGTCTCACAGTCATATAACTGGGGTGACACAACAATTATGATCAATACAAAAACCTATTCAGCCTCAATTGTTTGAAACTAGTCAGTGTTAACTTCTACAAACCGTCTTAACTTGCAGTATTAGTTCTGTGCGGTTTAATGCCAGTATCACTATTTAATTTGTAAAAGTGTTGGGTAATTTTCGATACACCAGTTGGGGATTTTGAGAATCAGCTCATGTGTTACTCTGTGAAGTATAAAACAGTATTAAAATTTATCAAGAATGATCAGAATTCACTAGCGCAATTATGTGATGAAGATTTATCGTGACTTTATTTTGCCTGTGGTTCTGAAAATTTAAAATGATGGTAGATTTTTGATTTGTTTTATGCAGAGCTAGTTATTGTGTGACCCAGTCCAGAGAATGTAACACTGTGAATATCTTGAATACAGGGGCCAAGGGACCATGGTGACAGTGACTTCAGGTAAGACCCTTAAACTTTCTTAGTGACTTTTTAAAAACTTTCTATTCATGTGACTAATTTCTGAATTAAATGAAATTCAGATTCTGTGCTGAGTTTGGTTTGGTTCGGATTGATTTTTGTTCAGACTGATTATAGACTTCAGTTAAGGCTCAGCAAATAGTTACAATGGGGATGATGGAGTCAGTTACTCGGTGTATCTCTTTTTGATCAGATGGGCATTCTGTGTGGCTGGGTTACTTGAAACACCTAATGTCTCTTAATCAGTCAGCTACAAATAATGTTCAATGTCAGTGACATCCTGATTGTGAGTTTTATCATCAACAACAAACGCTAAGAATTCAAAGATGTTGGAGATATTACTAAACATGATTAAAATATGCCAAAATATCATTATTCACTTCTTGAATGTATGTTCTTACCCTGATTATATTTTCTCATTTATTTTGTTAATTTTGTTGATGACAAGCAGGTTAGAAACTGTCATAAAATTTTCTTGCGGTGCTATATTGCATTCTGTTGATTAGATTCTGAGTTTGTTTTACTTGATTCTGTTGAATTTAGTTGATTGGATTTTGGCTTTGTTTTAGTTGATTCGTTTTGAAATGTGTTGATTGGATTCTGACTTTGTTTTTACTTAGTTTTGTTGAATTGTGTTGATTGGCTTTTGAAATTGTTTTATTTGATTCTGTTGAATTGAATTGTTTGGATTCTGATTATGTTTCATTCAAATCTGTTGTTTTTAGTTGATTGGATTCTGATTTTATTTTCCTTGATTCTGTTGAATTGAGTTGATTGGATCTTATTCAGTTTGTGAAATTGATCAGCATTTTCATGCTTTCTGTAATCGGTGTTTTCTTTCTGGTGAGGAGATTGACTCTCTGGATTAGTTTTCATTACCAATATTTGTGAAGTTCTTTGGTATTTCATGAATCATTTCTGCATTTGTTAAACTTATATGACACATTTTTCTCTGCTTGATTGAAAACATTACATCCATTTGTAACGGTCTGAAAAACAACTGAAGGCAGAAACCCCGAAGTGTGAGAAATGAAAAAAAAAACGAGTTTTGAATGCATTGACTTAAAAAAAAACCTCAGTTCTAATTGTAAACTAACTGAATTTTGTTTTGAGTAGCCTCATTCAAAATAAAATTTGGGACTAAAATCTGAAACTGCAGAATTGATCAGATTATGTAATTGAAACAAACTTAAACTTATAATGTGGTAATATTTGTCCATTCAATAATTTTGTTTTGACAATGAAGTGATTAATCAATATATGCCTTCAACCGCTCTACTGTGCGCTGCACAAGATTGTCACGATCAAGAAGGGTATACAGGTTGGAAATAAATTGAACTGTTGCCAGAAACGTTACAGCTTTAAGTGTTAAGTCCCCTCACAAACAAGGTTGCTGTTATGACTTGTTATTTCTATTCAATTTAATCATTAGTTTGCTGGATTCTGAGCAGCTTTGTTAGACTTCAATCTGGGTTTGTTTTGTGAGGTTACATCATGTTCTTGGTTCTGTTGAAAATGTTTGCAGAGCTAGTTCTGCTGCAAACACACCGTGTTGTGATCTGGTGATCATTGACCTGTTGAGGAGGGACTGTGCTTGGGTAACATTAAATGTGTTATATTTGGCAAACATTTTCTGGTTTCTACATTGTTTTTTGCAATGTTAACCGCTCCAGGTTCCTCATTCAATGCAATCAGCATGCGAGTTTAAATTTCATAAAGCCTATTATTAAATGAAAGGCAAATCGCAAAGGTTTTAGAAATGAAGGGAAAACAGACACCTTCGGGTGCCATTTTTACTTAAAAGTAATAATTAAGGATTAATCTAATCCATGCTTTACAATCCACATTCAGAACTCCACTATCTAGTTCAATCACAATGTCTGTCTTTAAACAGTTTACAAGTCATAGAGAAATATAAATAGAACTTGAAAAGTCTAATGTTCTAATAGTTCTTGCTCTTGAGCAAAAATGCCATGACTGTGTTATAATTAATCAAGAAACACCTTTCAATTCCGCTGTACACTACATACATATTTTTCTGGCTGGAAAAGATCATTGACAAAAACCATTTGGAAATTCTGCTCCATTCTATGAAGAACAGGTCAATTTCACTGCTTTGATCAGTTTCACACGTAACTTGAGTTAATTAATTGTTATGTCCCTGATTAAACTGGATTTACAGGATAAAAATAAAACATTAACTGAATTATTTAATCTGCACAGTGCTTTAGGTGTTCCCAATCTGTGCATTTTAAATAAATAGTTACATTGTACAACACAATATCAACTGAAGAGTCATTCTTTTGGAAACAACTGCTATCGTGAATTATGTGACCAAGGCCAAATTTCGAATTAATAAAAATAATCCACTCATGACCTCGCAGGGCAGCTTGGTGTCTCAGTGGTTGGCACTGCTGCCTCCCAGTGCCAGGGTCCCAAATTCGATCCCACCCTCGGGTGACTGCCTGTGTGGAGTTAGCACATTCTCCCTGTGTCTGCGTGGGTTTCCTTCGGGCGTTCTGGTTTCCTACCACAGTCCAAAAGGTTTGCAGGTCAGGTGATTGGCTGTGCTAAATTGCACTCAGTTTTCAGGGATGTGTAGGTTAGGGTGCATTAGTCAGGGGTAAATATAAATTAGGGGGAATGGGTCTGGGTGGGCTACTTACTGTCCAGGGGGTCAGTGTGGAATTGTTGGGCCAAATGGTCTGTTTCTATACTGTAGGAACTCTACTCTTAAAACCATGGGAGTGCTTGCTGAAAACCCAGAGAGTTCATTTTACATCGGTGTGTTCAGACGGATGCAGAGTTCACAAATTTGCACAAGACATGAACTAGAGGATAACAGAGCACATTGTTTATTCAGACACTTAAAATAGAGTAATATTTATTTTAATAAATATACTTGACCGATTTATTGCAATGTAGCGATCGGAAGGAATCTGCTCACATTAGTTAAGTGTGACAATCATTTAGATTAGATTTCCTGCAGTATGTATCGGGCCGTTTGGCCCAACAAGTCCACACCGACCCTCTGAATAAGAACCCACCCAGACCCATTCCCCTACCCTATATTTACCCCTGACTAATGCACCTAACACTATGGACGATATACAATGACCAGTTCACCTGACATGCACATCTTTGGATTGTGGGAGGAAACCCACACAGACACAGGGGAGATTGTGTAAACTTCACATAGGCAGCCACCCGAGGCGGGAACCGAGCCTGGGTACCAGGATCTGTGAGGCAGCAGTGCCCACATTTACTTAGACATCCGGTAAAGCGGGCAACTCCAGACAGAAGCGTGTTTTCAATTCATACATTTTTAAACATTTTCGTTCATTAAAAGCAGTTAACAAGAAAATGACCTTGCCCTAATACCTTCAACAGAAATGCTTTCCACACTGGAATTCAGTATTGACTTTATGCAGTGCATGCAAAATCTCCACAGTTCACAGAACGTTTTAAGAAATTGTAAAAATAATTTAGAGATTAATCCATTTCCTCCGGACCTGTGCTTTAATTGGCGATATTTCCCACCTGAATAATTTTGTTAAATACTTATTAAGTTTATTAACTCAGTGGTTATTTATGTTATTGTGAACACATTCTCGTTCACATTAATCCACCAGTTAGTTTCTCTGATGAATGTTCAATTACAGTGAATATATTTGACGTGAGGAGTTGAGCAATGTATCCTCCAGGATTAACTCTGTTGTACAGTTTGTTTCAGTACTATCTCTGTCTAACTTGTCAACGGTCCTGACCATTTGTAAATTGTCCAGTTCGGATACCTGAATCTCAGACAGTTCAATTTCATCTCGCGCTTCAAAACCACTTTTATCTGCCAGAATTACAATATTCAATTATGTGCCTCAGAATTGAGAGCCCTGACTAAGTTGTTCCAATCAGAACAAACGTTTCAGGAACAAAAGACAGTTAGCAAGAGTTTTGAAATTGGTTGTTGGCAACAAGAGATATTTGATTGAGCGAGGCAGAGGGAAATATGCTGTATATTTTCTTTGTGCCTCAGTTATGCAGGACATGTTTCGTGTCACAATGTAGAATCAGAATTTTTTTGCATCTTATTATTTGAAAACCTATTATCAGCTTTTAATGTCACTGGCAAAGGTCATATTACACTTCAAAACATTTTAATCTTTTTCAAACTAAGTAGACCGTCTGGTGCAGCAACATTCACAGGGGAAAGAGGAAGGGAGTTCGAGGTTGGAATCCAGTGACAGTGATTTGATGGCAGTGCAATTCCTAGTTTTATTCCTCTGTAGGTCCCATAGAGTTTGAACAATTTGAAGCTGCTGTCAAAGCATTCTTGGTAAATGTTGAAATGTTACTTTCATTGTACAAACATTCTGGAACAATCCCTGGTTCATGGAAGGTGTTAATAACTAACATGGTTGATGTACTGTCAAAAGAGGTGGGCTGTGTTCTCCGTGATCGTGTCGAGCTCATTGTGTTTTGAAGTTGTAGTAGGGTCCCTGATTCTGTGCCAGGTGGCCTGTGTTCACTTACAACCTGTTAGAGAGGTATGTAACACATCTCTTATCAGGTTACTTCAGTGCAAGAAAGCAGATTGACATGTTTGGGTGTTTGTTGGAATTCCACTCACACAGGCCAGTGAAATCTATTCAATCGCTATCCTGACTTGTGTCTCTTAGATATTAAACAGAATTTTGGTGGTTAGCAGCTTTTTCCAGATCAATATTTGTTCACAAGCTTTTGGGCATTACTAGATGGGGTTAATGGAGGAAGTGCTCAAAGAAATCCCAGCTTTTGACTTGCTGCTCTAACAATATCATTTATAACTAATCCAGAATGAATCATTTTCGAAGCATATTTGATGAGATTATGCTTAGGCCGTATTACCTTATATTAAACCAGTGCTTTAGCTGAATGTGATTGTTCAGTACGATGGGGGTTCTGCTGAATCCAACACTTGCAGCAGATGGTGATAGCTTTTCAGTTGGTCGTCAATTGCTATCTCAGACCATCCAGTACCTCTGCTAAGAATTCATTTTCCAACAGGAGTCAAGCCAACGTAATCACTGTTTATCTCAACAGGTGTGAGCTCTTGTGCCAAAAACATGAAAACAATTTGCTGAAGAGCAGGTCTCTGTGTGCGAAAGGTTAACCTTGCCTTCTCTCCACAGGAGCTGCTAGACCTGCTGAGTTTCTTCAGAAATTTCTGTCTTTCATTTTGGTTTTCAAGCATTTAAAGTTTGTTGTTTCATTGAAAAAAGTTCTGTTCGATTAAACACGTTCTTCAGAGAAAAGATACATTTGAACAAATTGCGAATGTTCAGAGATATTAAATATCAAAGAATCATTGAATTTGAGCGCCCTGATCTCGAGCTGTAGTTTCACAAGAAACTATTATGAAGTAACAACACACTCCAGAGTGCAGTGGCTGCTGTAAGTGGGTGGAAGTTCTTTTGATAACTCAAATAGAGAATGTCAATGATCCCGTTCCAAATAATCAACAGAAGTATTTTTTTAAAGCATGTGAAACAATTTGTTGAAATATTTTATTAAAAAATATTCACAGCCAGTGCTAGCTTAATGAATGACACAATTATAGGAAGGTAGGAGCAAGAGGAGGGCACTCAGCCCCTCGAGCTGTTCCATCACTTACTTAGATCATGGTGCATCTGTGAGTTAAATCCACAGGTCTCCCTTTGGCTAAAACTCTTCAACAGCTTTGATTAACAAGCAAAATACTATCCCAGATTTACTGATTCGACTGCCCATAACAAAGGGAGACACCATTTCTGAAAGACATTCCTGTGAGTACTGTGACACAATGAGGCTGGAATTAATTGCTCAGGAAAGTAAACTTTAAATCTCTGACAATTTCCAATTGAAACATCCCAATCATCATATTTCTTTAATTTAACACTGTACTTCCCTGGAATAAAGAAATATAATGTGTGATTGCCTTGCTAAAAATGAGGGAAGTTTTCTGTTCAGCAAAAGAATGGTGCACCTTTGGAATTCCTATTGTATGATTAAGAAATAGCTCTGTTCATTCAGTGAAAACACAGTCAAATCACACAAAAGGAAACCATGTCATCTTGTGTAGACACAAACCTAATTTTCAATTCTTCCAGCGGTTGTTTGAATCTCTAGACAGGTGTCTAGACAGGTGGAAGTGTCAAACTTTTTATATCCTTGAGAAACCAGTTGTCATCAGCCTATTTGACTTGCTGAAGTTTGTGTGGTATTAACACATTCACAGCGCTGTTAGGAAGTGAGCCCCATGGCTGTGATTGAGGAAGAGGAAACGGGCAGGGAACTAGGTGAGAGTCAAGTTGAAGTCTGATTTGGAGGAGAGCTTTCAGGAGAAGCATTTACATGCATGTGCGCCCTTATCCTCAAGGATCACAATTTTGGAACATGCTGCCGAAGGGACATATCAGCATGCAAAATGGAAGCTGAAGAAGGTATCTCGGCCCCTCTAGAATGCTATTCCATTCATGGGATCATCATTAATCTTGCTGCTCACCAGTCTTCCCAACACACTGATAACATTGAACCTGATTGTTTTCTGTTCAGCAAAAGAATGGTGAACCTTTGGAATTCTCCACTACAGAAATTGATTGAGGATAAAACATCAAATGATTTCAATAAGGAGATAGATTCCTTCAATCCTTAAAAAAATGCTACGGATATGTGGGAGAAAGGGAAACGGGCTGCAATATTGGTTGAAAGCCATGAAGACATTGAATGGGGCATGGTTTGTCTGTTTGCACGTAACGCCAACATTGGTGGTATAATTGGCAGTGAAAGTCATCTAAACTTACAATGAGATCTTGATCAGCTGGGCCAATGGGCTGAGGAGTGGCAGATGGAGTTTAATTTAAATGAATACGACGTGTTGCTTTTTGAGAAGACAAATCAGGTCACAACTTAGAGTTAATGGAAGAGCACTGGATAGTGATATTCAACACAGGACCCTGAAGGTCCAGACTCATAGAGTCTTACAGAGTTAATGTTAGGGCACTGGGTAGTGATGTTGAACACTGAGAACCCTGAGGGTTCAGACTCATAGATTCTTGAAAGTGTTGTCTCAAGTAGCTAGTGTGTTGAAGGTGTTTGGCATATTTACCTTCAATGGTCAGAGCATTGAGTGCAGGAATTAGGGCTTCATGTTGTAACTGTCCAAAACATTGGAATGAACTGCCAGAGGAAGTGGTAAATGTAGAGATAGGTCCAACATTTAGAAGACATTTGACCAGCTATAGGAACTGTATAGGTCTGGATTGATATGGGACAAAGGCAGGCAAGTGGAATTAGTTTAATTTGGGAACGCTGGTGAGCATGGATGAGCTGGAACAAAGGAACTGTTTCTGTGCTGTACGACTTTATGACTTACTGACTTTATGGTGGAGTAGGCTCATAGTTGGAAGGTGGTGAGCAAGTGAGGGGCTGGATTGGGCATGTGGGAGAGTTTGGGCTGATAGGCTGTGAGGTGTTGGCTGGCTGCTGGGTAAGCTTCCATGCACTCTGTCTGGCAAGATGGCATCGGGTAAATGGTAATGGTCACAGGATAATTTGGTCGAATTGTGCTTGGTAGGTGAGGGGTAGTTTGAGCTGAAATGCATGAGGTCTGTCTTTGCCAGGCTGGTTTATGGAGAGGTGGGCAGGATGCCAGGCTGGTTAGTGTAGAGGTGGGCAGTGTGCCAGGATGTTTCGGGGGTGGAAGGTCACTGTAATGAAGTGACAGGTGGACGTGTTGTCAAAATGCAAAGCTCGGAGTCTGGCAAAATGGTAGGTGGTAAAGCACAGATGTGAAAGGAGCTGGGATTCAATGTGCACAGGTTGACTTGGGTAAGATGAGAGGTCAGTGATCAAGGGCTGAGGTCATGTCTTGGGTAGTGGGCTTTTGTCAGAGGTTGTGAAAATGATGGTGTCAGGTCCAGTCAGGGCCAGATTCACTATGGGCCAGTGCAGGGCGGCAGGAGTGTAAATGAGTGAAAGGAATTGAGATCATATGTCCATCTGCAATATAGAATATAGAACATTACGGTGCAGTACAGGCCCTTCAGACCTCAATGTTGTGCTGACCTGTGGAACCAATCTGAAGCCTATCTATCCTACACTATTCCATTTTCATCCATATGTTTATCCAATGACCTTTTAGATGCCCTTAAAGTTGGCGAGTGTACTATTGTTGCAGGCAGTGCGCTCCATGCCCCTCGTACTCTCTGAGTAAAGAAACAACCTCTGACACCTGTCATCTATGTCCTCTCCTGCTAGCCATCACTATTCAAGGAAAAAGACTTTCACTGTCCACCCTCTGTTTATCTTTTATGTCTCAATTAAGTAACCTCTCAACCTTCTTCTCTCAAACAAAAACAGCCTGAAGACCCTCATCCTTTCCTCATTAAACCTTCCCGCCATACCAAACAACATCCTGGCAAACCTCCTCTGAACTCTTCCAAAGATTCCACATTCTCTCTATAATGTGGTGACCAGAACAGTACACAATACTCCCAAGTGCGGCCACACCAGAGTTTTGTACAGCTGCAGCCTAACCTCGTGGTTCTGAAACTCAGTCCCTCTATCGATGAATGCCAACACAAAATATGCCTTCTTAACAACTCTATCAAACTGGCTAGCAACTTTTAGGGATCCAAGTACATGGACACCGAGATCTCTCTGCTCAGCTGCACTACCAATATGGATTGCCTTGGATGTGTTTCGTTTGATAGGGGTTGTGTGTTCCGGGCATGAATGGATGTCTAGCAGGGTAGGGTTTGTCAATGTGAGTGGAAATTTCGGTCTAGACAGAGTAAGTGCAGTGGTTAGTCTGAAAGATGAGGTTTGGTGGTGAACTGCGTGTCAGTTTGATCGTTATTAATGTTAAAGATTACTTGTTCATTTCTCAAATCATATTTACGTAAATACTCAGCTGTAATACTCCAAAGTCTCTGGACCTTAATGGTCCTCCATTTCTCAGAGGCCTCCAGAATTCAGATAATTGTAAATTAGATGTTTCAACTTCCAGACAATTGGCATGAGTTCAGCCATGACAGCCATCCTCCTAGTCCCAGTGCTCAGCTCCTGCCTGTGCTGCTGCTGCAGTGACCTCCCTCCCAGAGAGAACATTCTGCCTTGCATTGATAAGTGAGGAAGGCTCACTGGGCCTGGTTTCCAAGTATGGGGATGGCAAACACGAGGGGACACAACTTTAAAGTGAGGGGAGATAGGTATAAGACAGATGTCAGAGGTAGTTTCTTTACTCATTGAGTAGTAAGGGTATGGAATGCTTTGCCTGCAACGGTAGTAGATTCACCAAGTTTATGTACATTTAAGTCGTCATTGGACAGGCATATGGATGTACATGGAATAGTGTAGGTGGGATGGGCTTCAGATTAATATGACAGGGCAGCGCAACGTCGAGGGCCGAAGGGTCTGTATTGCGCTGTAATGTTCTATGTTCTATGATTCACTCTGATTTATCACCGGGGTTACTGCCAGCTGTTGGGTATTCCCAGCAGCACGGGACCTAGTGAAGCAGCACGCTGGTTCCGTGGTTAGCGCTGCTGCCTCACAGTGCTAGGGACTCGGGTTCCATTCCAGCCTCGGGTGACTGTCTGTGTGGAGTTGGCACTTTCTCCCCATGTCTGTGTGCGTTTCCTCCCACAGTCCAAAGATGTGCAAGCTGGGGGAATTGCAAATGTTGTGTTCAGTGATTGGGAGGTTAGGTGCATTAGTCAGGGTTAACTGTAGCATAATAGGATAGGGGAATGGGTCTGGATGCGTTACTTTTCAGAGGGTGGGTGTGGACTTGTTGGGCCAAATGGCCTGTTTGCACACACTGTAGAATTTCGATGTATCTGCATTTCCTTGTTTTGTATTTTGTGAAACTTCACTGCTCTTCACAGCAATCCAGTGAAAGTGTCAGTTGGTGAGATCTTCAAACAGTTACTGGGGTGGGATCAGGATGTTCTTCTTCCTAAATTATGTGGTAACGGTCAAGGTCGAGGGCATGTTTCTAAAGAGGGAACCAATGATCATGATCAGCAACTGGTAGGAACCAAAAACAAACTCCAGTTATGCTGTAGACTTAGCGGGAGCATACTGGCAAACGTTTACAGCTGAGGATACATTTGAGTAACTGATAAGGTCAAATTAACAGAAATTAACATGCTCAATTGGTCATTGTATTGTAGAGACACCATCGCTCCCCACGCTTTATGGCCTGGTCTCCTCCTGTCAGGAGCACAACACCGGTTCTGTGATCTTTGGTTGTTTGGCGATTGACTATTCCCCTGACGTCACCAAGATAACCTGGAAGAAAGGTGGGGAGCTAATCAAGAATGGATTGAAGACTTACCCATCAGTGAGAAACAAGAAGGGAACCTACACCCTGAGCAGCCAGTTAACCCTGCCCGAGTCAGCGGTAGATTGCCCCAGCAAAATCTCCTGTGAGGTTCAACACAGCGGGTCACACAAGAGCAAAGAAATTCCATGTCCAGGTACGTGTTGTGGGAACTGAGATAAACAGAGCATCTGGGATTAATATGAACAAGGCATTATTTATAACCATTTTCACAGAATCACCTTATACAGCACAGGAAAAAGGCCCTTTTATCCATCCAATAACAGCCACCTATCAATAACAGCCACCTAACTATTCCAGTCTCATGTGCCAGCACATGATCCATTGCCTTGTGTGACTTGCCCTTGCAAGGATACTTCATACTTATTATGAGGGGCTCAGTCTCTACATGACTTATATGTGCTGAGCTCCAGGCTAACACCACCCTCTATTTGATTTTGTTTTCCCCTGAGGTCCACTTGGAACCTCCTGGCCTTACCTTCACCCTGTGCCCCTGAGGTATTGATCTCTCCATCAAGGGGAACGGTTTCATCCAGTTTACCCTGTCTATGCCTAAAATAATTCTAGACATCATGATAATCTTCTCCCTAATTCTCCTCTGCTCCAAAGAAAACCCCTGTGTATCTAATCTAGTTTCATAACTAAAACTCTCCAACCCAGGCACGATCCTGGCAAATCTCATCAATACTGCCTTCAGTGTAATCACATTCCTTCGATAATATGCACACAACGCTTCAGTATGGCCTAACCAGTGTTTTATTAAGTTCCAGTATCGTCTCACCACTCTTCATTGTCAATGTCTAGGCTAATAAAAGCAAATATCCTCCCACTTTCTTAGCCTCTTTATCCAGACAACACAGTACTGTAGGGGATCGGTGGGTACATGCACCAAAGATCCTCAGGCCTTTCCAGGGTTCCATCATTCAAAACGTCATACCTCACAGATTCTTCTGCCGAATTACATCACCTTACATTTATCCAGAATAATTTCCATTTGCAACTTTTCTCTTCACATACAACCAACCCTTTTACATCCTCTTGCAATCTAAAGCCATTATGCTCATGACTTACCAACATGACAGTTTTCATTTCATCTGTGAATTCACTGGTTAATCCTCCTAAATTTGAGTCTCAATCATTGGTATGGAAGAGAAATAGCAAAGAAATCAACACCAATCCCTACAGAACACCAGGAGACATAGATTTCCAGTCACGCAGACACCCGATGACTATTATCCCCTGCTCCCACCACTCAGCCAGTTCTAGATCCAATCTGTCAAATTACCTTGGATCCCATTGGCTCTGATTATTGCTATCATCTGGACATCGAGTTATCTATCTGAAAACTACTATCAAATTGTTACACATGACTTCCTCTCAATAAAACCTTGCTGAAAATTGTAGATTTATCTTCCAAATGAAAACTAATTTCACTACTCAATAGTTTCCTTACCACTGAGACGAGCTTGATAGATCTGTGGTTTCATTATTTAGCCCTTCCTTCGTCCTGCATAACAGTGCAATGTTGGCTGATCCACACTCACTTGGCACAACTGCTGTGGCCAGACAGGAATTCTAAATTATTGTCAGCGACCCAACTATTTCATCCTTTGCATCGCTCAACCGCTTGGTATACTTTTCATCTGCCCTGGAAATATAACCACTTTTCATTCAGCAAGACAACACAGAACATCACGTCATGTGTCCTAATTTCTGAAAACTACATCACAACACTCCTCCATGATTTCGGTCCCCACATTGTCCCTCTTACTAGTGAACACTGACACAACACATTCGTTTTGACCACAACCTAATCCTCCGACTCCACTCCAATAATAACACTTAATGGGCATTACTGATTCCCAAATAATTCTTTTATTATGAATGAGCCTGTAACTTTTAAAAATATTTTCCTTTATTATGACTGCTATTATTTTCTCATGGTCCCTTTTGCTCTTCTAATTCCTTTGTCTTTCAAACTCCCCCTTGCACGTTCTGTACTCCATACTAATTTCTATTGATTTGAGATTTCAGTATAGACCTGAAGCCTCCCTTGTTTCTCTTTATCTCACCCTCCATGCCCTTTGGTGTCCAGAGCCCGCTGCATTCTTGGTCCCACGCAGTGGCTTCCTGGGAAATGACCACCCTGTGATTTTTCTATCTCTTTCTTAAATGTGTCACACTGCTCTGACCCAGATTTACCGATAAGTGTCAGCTTCCAGTCCACTCTGGTCAAGTCATTAGCTGATCTAACTAAAATTGTCCTTCCCCTTTTCAGAACTTTGGGCCAATTTCTATTCCTTTGCAGTACAATCTGAAATCCAACTGATTTACCATCACTGTCTGCAAAGTGCTCCACCATTGATGTTTTACCCACTGGGTCGACTTCATTCCCTAAAGTTAAGTTCAGATTCACCCCTCTATTGCAAGGTCTGGATTAAAATTCTCTGTATTAAACACATACTTTTTTCAAATATTCTCCTGGGGGCATTTTCAGAATTGTGCTCCCTCTAAATTTTTGACAAAATGAATATCCAAGCCTATGCTGAGGAAGTTAAAAACCTCTTTTCTCATTCCTCTATTTAATTTACATTTCTCTGAAATTTGCCCATGTATTTGCACTTGGTCTTTTGGACCTATAGTAAAGTCTATCGTGCTCTCCCAGTAGTTATGTTTGCTGTGTTTTGGTTTTGAAGTACTGTCCATTTGCATTTGTTCGAGGAGGTATCCATGATTTCATTTCTCTTTACAGCCTAAAATACTCTTGTCAGAATTGCGACAGACGCAACATTCTGTACCGCTCACCCCCGCCCCCATCATTTTCCATCTTTCCCTGTCTCGCCTGAAGGCACTAAATCCTGGAAAATTGAATAGCCACTCCTGCCAGGCTCTCAATATGTCTCCGTGATAGCAACAGCATCATTTCTTCATTTATGCCAGTAATTCGTCTGCCTTGTTCATCATACTCTGTCATTAAAACGAATACCATCCAACGTTGCTATCTTTCTTCTGATGTTACCGGCCTGTTGTTTCTGTGCCTCCTTGACTCCCTTGCTGTGTCCTCTAAGTTTAGCCTTTCACATTTGTCCTGCTTATCTTTCTGTGTGGATCCCAGCTTCTCCAGCACTCTGCACAATTATGATTCTTGTATCCATGAACCACAAGAAACCATGATATATGAGAACTGATTTCTTTGTTATGAAATTCGTCGGATAATGTATGCGATGTGTTTCCTAAAGGTCCAGATATTCTCCCAGCAACCCTTCTCCTAACTGTGAGCTCCAGTGAAGACATCGCAAGCAGCAAGTTTGCAACCGTCGTCTGTTCAATCATCGAGTTCCGTCCGAAGTCAATCTCCGTGAGTTGGTTGAAAAATGGCCGACCCTTGGATTCTGGCTTCTTCACGTCTCCCGTGTGTGAGGCGAACGGGAACTTCTCGGTGACGAGTCGGCTGATGGTCCCTTATGGTGAATGGTTCAACAGCGCGGTTTATACCTGCCAGGTCACTCATGGAGAGAACATTCAAAGTAAAAACATCACCGCACTCCAGGGTAAGAGACACATACTGAGAGAGCTACAAATCATTCTGAACTCTGATGTGAATCAAACACACGAATTTATCAGGCGTAGTAAACAGCACAGTACAGCTTCACATTTCCCAACATGCCACGGATCTCATTTCAGTTTGAGTGTTACATTAGCATTGCTTATAATTCAACATTTTGGCAAGTCAGAAAAGCATGTTTCCTCTCTGTTGAAGATAGATATATAGACAGTGAGCTTTTTTAAATAGTTTGTTGCCTGATCATGCTGGGAGAGGCATTCACAGTGCTGAATCCTTGCCTAATAGCCGCTTCAAGGATAAGTTTGGGGGTGGAGGGGGATATTGGATAGATATATGATTGAAACATAGAAAATACTGAGAGACTGAGGTCGAGTGAACGTGGTATAGATGTTTTGACTGGTAGGCGAGACTAGGACCCAAGGGCACAGTCTCCAAGTCAAAGTTGCACCCTATAGAACTGAGATGGGGAGGAATTTCTTCACCCAGAGGGTGATGAGTCTGTGGAACTTGTTGCTGCAGAGGGCATTGGAGGCCAGGCCATTGTGTGTACTCAAGCCAGAAAGAGATCGGCTCTTGTTTAGTACGGGAAGCAGGTAGGAGAATGGCTTTAGACCGAAACATCGATTTTCCTGCTCATCGGATGCTGCCTGACCTGCTGTGCTTTTCCAGCATCATTCTGATCTAAACTCTGAATTGGCCGAACAGCCTTATTCTGATCCTCTATCTTATGATGTTGGGGTCTCAAAATGACGTGGTTAAAATATGCAGTGACCCTTACTTGAAAATAAATCAATATGCGTTCAATGCTTCATTCCATGCTCAGGAATGACCTGTTGGCTTTGCACATTGTACGACATCAATTTTTATCTGATACTGAGCTCTTTAACGTCATTTATGGGATCAGACCACAGACCAAGTGGGTATCACATTTGATGAACTGGGATAAACGTGATCTCACTGAGCTGCTTTGAGATGCTCTCTGTAATGAGTGGATGCGGCAGGAGAACAAATTCTGCTAAGAATGCTACAATAGGGATGAATGAACTAGGAACTCGAAACATACTGATTTAGCCTGGTTTGGGGTGGCGATGTTTACACGGTGAGTAGTGGGTGTCTATAAAATTAGTGTACATTTCCATCGCGTTTGTAGATTAATTTAAGACGCTTTTGTTTGTTTTTTTTCTCCCCTGCTCTATGAAGAAATTAAAAAATGCAGCTTGGTAAATAAAGTGAAAGTACAGACCAGTTATGAACTAACTGAATAGAGGGAAAGACTTAAGGAGATGGGTGTCCTTCTCGATATCCAATGCTGTACTCAATGTCTTGTTTTCAGATCTACTCGAAACACAGCCCACGAGGAACAATGACATACATTCGAGAATGACATCACACCAATAACGCAAAGTATTTTTGATCACGTTAAATATAATGAACAGTATTGCCATGGCTGTTCACCGCTCCTGTAACACTTTAGAACTCTGCAAAGAGAATAATTATTATTTATTATAATTTGTCCAAAATTTGGGATGTGATTTAGCATTCAACGTGACCAGCAGCACTTGCACCTAAGGGTTATGAACATGGAAATGGACTCATTATATTCAGATTACTCTTGTCACAAGTATCAATAGATGGTCTGAAGTGAGAGACAAACTCCGAAAGAATGGTCATTCCATGGGTTACATGATGGTATCTTTGATGATTTTACTTTTTTCACAGGTTTCGCTTGTTACAAAGCCAGTGTTCTTTCGGAATACTTACACAGGGTATGGCATAGGTAATCACAAATGTTTCACAGATCAAAATACATCAACAATAGTAAGCATCGTTTCAGCAATAGTTGGAGTTGCCATTTTGAAGGTGGCGTCTTCACCCTGTGAAGAAGTAATCTGAAGATTGGGTGTTTATATCATAAAGGGGCATTTTTCATTGACTTTGATTTTTGTTTCATAGAAGATACCGAGTGCCACCCTAACACCGTTAAAATCCTCCCACCGCCAGTAGAACAAGTCTTACTGGAGGCGACGGTGACGTTAACCTGCGTTGTGTCCAATCTTCCTTCTGGAGTCAACGTGACCTGGAAACAAGAAAAGAAGCCTCTGAAATCAGAGATTGCTGAGCAGCATGGACAGAATCCCGACAGCGTGATCAGCAAATTAGACATTTCTACTGAAGCCTGGCTGAGTGGCGTTACTTTTGAATGTGTGGTATACCATCAGAATCTGCCGACTCCGCTGAGAGACTCCATCCACAAGGAGAAAGGTGAGCGGTGATATTAAAACACAAAGGATCCCATGTGTAATCCAGATCCAGTTACATCAATGGCAGGCTTTGATTGGGAATGAACAAACACCATTGGGGGCATTAATGATGCATCTGAAGGCAGGGTAGCTAAGTAGCTGATTAAGAAGAAGATGGACCAAAGGATATTGTATTCTGATTAAGTCAGATATAATGGGAAGAAGCCTGGGCCGTGACGTCACCATCAGCAATGACAATTGGGCAGAATGCCCTTGTTGTGGGCTGAAAACATGGAGGCAACTTTCACATTAAACTTTACTTTTTTTACTGAACAGAATGTTTTCTAAAGGAGCAGACTGAACCATACTGCTCCTTTAGAAAACGAAAGTGAATAAATCCCAAATTAAAAATGGCTTATCTTAATATTTAGTGAAATTGTGATATTGGTTCAGGATGTTTCGGTTGAGTTTATATTTGTCTCCAATATTCTGCAGTGATTAATCCGCTGGAGCCATCAGTGTCGGTCCTCCTGCCACCAACAGAAGAAATCTCCGCTCAGAGGTTTCTCTCCCTCACCTGTTTAGTGAGAGGTTTCTCCCACCGAGAGATCTTCGTTAAGTGGACAATCAATGACAAGCCGGTGAATCCCAGTAACTACAAGAACACCGAAATGATGGCGGAGAGCGACAACACCTCCTTCTTCATCTACAGCCTGTTATCCATTACAGCGGAGGAGTGGGCCAGCGGTGCTTCTTACTCCTGTGTGGTGGGACATGAAGCGATTCCATTGAAGATCATCAACAGAACAGTCGATAAATCCAGCGGTAAACCGAGTTTCGTAAACATTTCACTTGCACTGATGGACACTGTGAATTCATGTCAATAAAAATCTCAAAGTTGCATTTAATAGTTGAACGGAAGTAATGAAGTGTTTCTTTTCCTCCAGCTGTGAGTTAAATACTGAATTAGTTGTTTCTCACTTTGACTTACATTCCATCTGTGTAGTTAAAGTGGATTATTAACAGGTCTAGGACGAGTGTCTTGTGCAGTTAATGTTCCCTGCTCAGATGCACCCTGGGTCAGAGACAGAGTAAAGCTCACTCATTGCAGGATTCCACCAAGTACCTTATCCATCCTAAATCCCTCTGTGTCAAAATCTGACAATGTCCATTTTATGTCAAGGGTAGGGCACGAGTTTTGAACTTGATGTTTTTGATTCCCCCCATTTGACATTCTTACAAAATTCATGTCAGTTTTAAACTGCCAAATTGCACCAATTGGAAATGTAAATTTAAGACATTTTAAAATTAAATTTGATTGGAACATACGAATCGTAAAGAGTGCAGAACAGTTTGAATGTAACCTTTGTTTCTGGGGAACTGCCAGGGATCTTGCGCCAGCGCATGAGTTGACAGAATGTATCTTCACTTTCACACCAAAGAGAATCAACAGTTAAGTTGTTGTGGAGCAGAGGGAGGGGAACAATGAATGGTCTGTCCTCTTGCTCCCTGTGCAGAGTTTTCATGGTAGATGTCCTCAGTAATGTAACCCAGTTGCTAACAGGGACAGTCAGCTTCTTGCTTACTGTCCAAAGATTTAACATTTCCATGCAAAACAATACCTTTGAAGCATGTTAGACACGCTTGGCTCTGTTAACAAATGATTAACATTGATTCCCATAATCCGAAACTGGTGTTTGCATCGTCCCAGTTTGAATTCCATAGTTTTGTCTCAGTTTTCTGGAGCACATGGGATCAATTCTGGTATTCGAATACCTGATATCATTTTGTTTCACATACAGAACCCAAGTAGATATTTTCTAATAAACATATTCAGAAATGTTATCTCTGGGGCAGTGGGGATTTGAACTCACGCCTTTTCTCTCATAGACAGAAGTTCTATTACTGCAACAGAAGAGTTGCTCATAAAACGCTTATCTCTGCACGACGATGGGAAACGTTTCCTGCAACACCAAGGTCAAATCTAATTATGGGCAATGCATTAAAATTAGAACAATAAATTAGAATAATGAAAATTACAGTCTGGTATAAGAACAGATGCAGAGAGATGATCGCAAATACACACGCAATGACACATATACGGGCTCTCACCTAAAGACACATATTTATGTGCACACTCAAATGTGCATATAGATAAGATGTCACACACGCATACTCGCACAGAGCCACACATGCAAGTGGTACTTGAACACTCACCTAAGCTCATACAAAAACTCACATACACCAAAAGAAAATCATTTGCACAAATGAACAGGAGGACTCACATATAACCATGAGAAACATCGACACACGGTAACACACAAATGGGCATGAATACATATACATTCATACAGCACAATGCGTACAGACATACACACATGAACTCACAGATACAAATTCCGAAAAATGTCCTCCCACATGTCAACTCACACAGGCACGTACGTGCACAGAGATAAACATTAATATCATTACTTTCCCATTTTCAGAATCACAAACATACGATGACAGAAGCAGCTTAATTAGTTATTTTTAAACCACATTGATCAGCATGTATACAATATCACACGCACACACAAATTCAGAGTCTCACATGCAGACACACAAGTGCATAGATGAACAAATAGAGGGACGTTCATTCAAAAAGGATAATGGGCACAAGGATCAGCAAGCATCCACAAACAATAGTACAAACAAGCTTATCAGGAGATGGTTTGGGAAAGATTGCCACACAAGCAATTATCATCATATAAATATAAACATCCATCAAAACATAACATTGCATGCTAACATTTATTCAGCATAAACATGAAAATAATCCAGAGTATGTAGGATCTGAAACAGACACATAAGCATACATTTTAGATAGCACTCATGAAAAGTGAACACTCACAAAGACATTACAAGATAAGCATAGGCAGCAACGAAGTGGCATATTAGCATGATGATGCTTACACACTGTGAAAAGACAAAATATTAGGTGCACAAACACATGAGCACACCAGCAGTAAAGGAACAGGAATATGTTTATTCATGCACAGACTCCAACATGGGCTAGAGTGAAGTAAGAGACTCTTATAACCACATACACAAACATTAAAGGGAAAACAAACACACCAAGCAGTAGATCAAATAAATTAAGGGACACACGTACAAAAACGTATTCCTAAATATACAGATCCTACAAACTAAAATATGAAGCAATGTCCTGATTGTGATGTCACTTATATTCATGATTTGCCAAGCAATTGGTCACCAATACAAAAGATGAGAATCACATTTGAACTTTTATTCAGTGATGGCCACAATTTTCAACTATAGTGCTGTCACAGCCTATATTTAAAATATAATGATATAATTAAAATCATCATTCGTAATAAGCATTCCTCAAATAATAATATCCTTAAATAATAGATGAAAAGAAAAATAATTTAAAACGTTCTGACATGGACAATGAAGAAAGAACATATGCAGGTAGTATTTGTAATTTCTTGCTGAGAGTCAATAACGTACTAATAGATACAGATAAGAGTCACACTTGAGAAATACCTGACTGCTTTATGAAGATGTAATGCTCTCAAATTACATGACTTGGATGCAGATAGATCGATCTGGATCAATATACAATCTAAATGCGTTCTCTCGGCTTTATATTCACAGATTCAATAGATCGCACTTGGATTGAAGACTATGAGGATGATAACAGCAACATCTGGACAACTTCCACGTTCATCACCTTGTTCTTCCTGAGTATTTTCTACAGCGCTGCCGTCACTCTGGTGTAGGTGAGAATAATCACATCTTTCTCACGCCAAGCAGCTCAATATGTTTTGTGAAATCTCTAAGTGTGCCATTGAATAAACATTATATCTGAAAGTCCCTGATCATAAATATCTGCGTCATTGCTTTCTCTCTCTTTTCCAGGTTAAGTGAATGAGTTGTGGACCCCTATGATTTTCCTGATCTGCTTATCAAGGTCTGAATTCCCAATCTCCAATCTGTCCTGGGGTTGCTGACTCTAACATTACTTCTGAGATTACTTCAGTTTGTCAGCGTGTAACTGAGACAATTATTGATGGATTTTCCTTTTTACTTTGATATCTTTGAGATGGTTGTGGTTGGAGAATTTTTAGCTTCCCAGTTGTTTGAAGCCCATTTGTTTTGTTTTTATTTGTTCCTTACTCAGAATGGTTGCCTACCCTTTCTGATGAGCCTTTGTATTCCCTTTCTTGTGACTGTTACTGAAGTACAGACAATTCCCAGCTCACAGCGCATGTGTTCTCGTCTCAATGTGGCATCCAGCCATTATATTCACTTCTGTTAGCTTTTACATCAACTTTTGGATAAAAATGCTTTCTGAAATGGTTAATAAATCTCGTTTGAATATGCACTAACCTTGAGTTTGCTTAATTCTTTCTTCAAGGCCAGTCAGTAATAATACATTTTCCCACATCCTCCTCCTTTCCCAGCCAAATACTTTCACTTGTTCTGTTTGGTTGTGTTTCATCCAGTCATTTAGTTTATTGCTGCGCTACCATGCAGCCCACTAATGTAAATATATCTTTCACACGATATGCCTGATGGAACACTCCAGAGACAGAAAGATTAGAGAACATTTCCGCTTATGCACCAAGGGTCACGGCCTCGGGTCACCTAATGATAATTTTATAGGCTCCACCAGAAGCTTATAAAAGGCAGCCAACTGAGTTTGAAAGTTTACTCTACACTGTCTAAACTAAAAGTACTCCCAATGTCAGGGCAGCCTGGGTTAGTAATGCAGAAATCGCCACCTAAAGCGCCCAACGAAACATTCATCAGCCAAAAATGTCTACATTCAGTCAGGTATTCAGACAACAACACGTGCACAATCCAAGGGCGGATTCTCAGAACTGGAGTTTTTCTCACACATAAATCTCATGGAGCACAATTCCTGGGATCTACTTGTCACAGCACACCTGTCAAATCCCAGGGAATGAGACTGCGATCTGTCTGATACAGGGATATTACTGAACAGCAACCCTCAAAAATAATAAATCAGAGGCCGCTGTGATCAGGCAAGGAACAGCTCATGAGTACTTGAAATATTCAGCCATTGAGATCTATATGACGCAAGACAGAATTGAGAACCAATCATAGCAACTGTTCACAGAGTCGGGAAACTATCAGCAGAGGAGAACATTCTCAATTTCTCAGAGTTGGTGAGGTGTATCATCCCGGGAATAATGTTGTGAATCAGTCACGCACCCAATCTCATAACTTTGCATTTTTTTCAAAAACATGGCACCTGAAACTAGATGCAACATTCCAGGTGAGACAAGAGACTGCTTTATTTCAGTTTAACATAATTGCTGTGTGTTTGTTCTCTTCAGCGTAGGGTGATGAAGTAGGGCTTGTTTGCTCTTCTGTCCACGTGTCATGGTACATTCCCTGATTTGTGCACGTACACACGGGGGATCATCTGCTCCTGCACCCCTTTGGGTTTAACCCCTTACTATTGTATGTTCCCCTGAGTTCATAACAAAACAAAGAAGCAGGTCACCGCTCCCTGAGACTGAGATCTATCTGACACACCGATATTAACGAATAACAATCCTCAAAAATTATAGATCACAGGTTGATTTCGATTACGGAAGGCAGAGATGAGAAGTTCTGGAAACCCGACTGCTTTCCATGCCCTTTCCCACAAGCCGTCTGTCAAGCTTTGAAGCTCTTAGCTGTTCTTCCAATATCCTAACATTTTATTTTAAATTGATACTAATATTTTTCTGTAATTTTGCATTATAGACCAAAGCACAGGTTGAACCAACAAGGACTCCAAACACTGAATGGAGTTCGTTTTTTAAAATTCTTGTTTCTATCCAGAATTTTCCTTCCATACAATGTAACCTTATATTTCCCATCACCCAAGTCACCCATAGTATCTTTATTTTCAGCTACTAACCATCACCAGTAAATTGAATAATTTATGTTCAAAGCCCCTCCCACCATCAAAGGTACGGCAGAAGGAGGAAGAGCTAGAAGGAGATTGGAGTCAATTTTTCTTGTGGTGAAACATTACTACTCTTCTCACACAAGGTATTTCTGAGGGATGGTCTAGTGAAGCTATGTGGATGGAACTCAGAAATAAGAAAAGCATGATTATTTTGCTGCGATTGTAATAGTCCCCCCAGTAGTCAGAGTGAAATTGAGTATCAAATATGTCGAAAGATCTTGTTTATACGTGAGAATAATAGGATTGTAATAATAGCAAATTTCAACCTTCCGAACATAAAGTGGGACAGCCATGGTCTTAAGAGCTTGGATGGTGAGGAATTTGGTAAGTGCTTACCTGGGAAATT
This sequence comes from Chiloscyllium plagiosum, assembly GCF_037043375.1. Taxonomy (NCBI): domain Eukaryota; kingdom Metazoa; phylum Chordata; class Chondrichthyes; order Orectolobiformes; family Hemiscylliidae; genus Chiloscyllium; species Chiloscyllium plagiosum. The sequence goes on from NW_028270183.1 coordinate 76,503,282, forward strand.
TGGTAAGTGCTAAAGTCAATTTTCTTCATTAATATGCAGATGTAACTATCACAGAAGGAGCAAACTTGACCTACTCTTGTAATATAAGGCAGGGCAAGGGACTGAATGGTTAGTAGGGGAGCTTTTTGGGGCCGGGGTCATAATTCGATTAGTTGTAAAATATTTATGGAAAGGATTGGCATTATATATAAGTTAAAGTTCTTAATTGGACGAGGGCAAATTTTGATAGTATGAGACAAAATCTTTCAAGAGTTGATTGAAGTAGACTGTTTGCAGCTCAAGGAACGGCCGGCAAGAGTGAGGCTTTCAGAAGTGAGATAACGAGAGTTCGGAGGCGTGATGTTCCTGTTAGTATGAAGATAATGCTGGTAAGAGGAGGGAACACTGGAGGAATAAAGATATTGAGGCTCTGGTTCAGATTAAGAATGAATCGTTTATTAGATATAGAGAAATAAGATCAAGTGAATCCCGAAGAGGTGCAGGGACATTGTAAAGAGGGAAGTGAGGAGGGCAAGAAAGGAAAATGAGATAACCTTGGGAGATAATGTTAAAGATAATCCAAAGAGATTCGACTAGTACATTAAGAGCAAAGGGGTAGATCATAGAGTCATAGAGATGTACAACTTGAAAACAGATCTTTCAGTCTCACTTGCCCATGCTGACCAGATATCCTAAACTAATCTAGTCCCATTTGCCAGTAGTTGGCCCATATCCCTCGAAACCCTCCTATTCGTCTACACACTCAGATGCCTTTTAAATGTTGAAATTGCACCAGCCTCCACTGCTTCCTATGGCAGTTCATTCCATACACACCATCTCCTGCATGAAAAAGTTACTCCTTAGGTACTTTCAACTTTTTCCCCTCTCACTCTAAACCTATACTCACGAGTATAGGTTTAGATGAGACTCCACCCACCCCAGGGAAAAAGACCTTGTCTATTCACTGTATCCATGCCTCTGATGATTTTATAAACCTTTATAAAGTCACCCCTCAGCCTCCAACGCTCCAGGGAAATCAGCCCCAGCTCATTCAGCATCTCCCTATATAACTCTACATGGCTGTGAATATGTATAAGCCGAGAGGGATGGTTTCATAAATCATGTTACAATTTATATAAACGCTGTTTTTTTTTATTATCATTGAGTTTAAAATGGAGGATGGGTGCCTTTTCAATTTCATACCAGTAGCACAGAAAGACCTGGGGAAATAAACTGCAACAAAAAAAAATGGACAAAAGTGATTGCACTACGGATAATCTCACCATATCATTCGTGTAAAAAATAATTCCCTGTTTTGACCTTGAAGTTAATAGAGTCTATTAATTAGTCCTGAGTGTGTAATATTTTTCATCTATCTGTCATTCTACATTTAGTTGTTATAGTTACCGTGTGGATTACTGCATCTCTCTAAAAATTCAAAACAAAATAATGTAAAACGGCAAATTAATATTGTATATAATTCCGAGAAAAATAATTAGCAATTCAATGACACCAAATTGGAAAGGAATGTTGAAATGTAGCCAATTCGGAGGACTACAAGAAGTTGCAAGAGATCATTAATTAATTTATGGCATGTTCAAATAATTAGCAAATGAATATCCACACAGATAAACGTAAGGTGTTACATCTTGGTAGGAATAATGTGCAGGTCATTTATTCAAAGATGCACGGCTAAGTGAGGGAGACAAACAAAGGGATTTCAGACAATTACATCAGTCACTAACAATTTCACCACAGGTTCCAAAGGCCATAAAAATGCAAACAAGGCTCTAAGCTTTATCTCTAAAGGCATAGATTTGAAAGTAGGGTCACTATAGAAATTTGGTTGACTATAATAAAGAGTATTGCATGCAGTTCGAGTTGACATATTATAGAATGTATGAGAGAGAGTGAAGAGAAGATTTATAAGAATGCTACACAAGTTTCTGGCTGTGTATATCAAGGAAGAATTGTTGTGCTGTTCACTTCTCTCTTGAAAAGAAGGATGACAGTTCTAAAATTATGAAAGGTTTTGAAAAGAGAAGGTACAGAGAAAACATTTCACGACGGGGTAGAACGTAACTGCAGACTGTCAATATAAGACAGTACCTCAAGAAATCCAAAAGGGAATTCAGAAGAAACCTCTTCACTGAAAGCATGATGAGAACGGGGAATATGTGACCAGTCGGAATAGTAGAAATCAATTGTTTAGATGTATTTCAAGGCGAGCACTTGGAAGGGATGGGAATAGAGAATTACAATGGGCGATTTAGATGAGGAAAGATATGAAACATCTTGAGTGGAACATAAGCGCTGGCATGAACTGATTGTGCCAAATGGTCTGTTTTTCCTCTGTAATCCTATGTAGAAAAACGCCATTGTATGAAACAAAAAGTGTATTAAGAACATCAAGAAGAATTACAAAGTTTCTCACAAAAAAGTCTCAAGTATTCAGCACTGAATGAAAATGATTTTATCAGATGGCCACACTTCACTATTTGCTTGCTAGCACTGAAACAGCAGTAATCACAGTACTCTTACTAGGAGTAGGAGTAACCCAGTGTCCATGCACCAATTGGGGGATCTTAATGACTTATTAATGGTCTCAGTAGGACCTGCTAACCTGGTGCTGGGAATGTTATGAACACTCTAGCCCTCACGGCTTCTTTCACTCACTTACTCTGATTTCCAGTTCCCGTGATGATCGCCACCATGGACAGAAGACTGTTCCAGTATGCAGATGGGATACCCTGTTATGAGCCATAAGGTACTTCATTAGGAGGAACATCCTGCAGGTGTGTCTCTAGGATGCAGGAGGAGGTCTCCCACACAATGGAGTACCCACCTATTGCTAACAAACTGCCAGCATTGGCGAACAGGCTCTACATTGACCACCTGAGTGGCCATCCTTTCCCTAATTTTGGATCAATAAAATACTACGGAGGTGGAAATATGAGAGCCACTGAAACTCCTTCCTTCCCTTATTATTATCCACCTAATGACCTTGCAGCCTCTCCCGAGAGGGCTGATAGAACCCAGTCCCATTGCAATATTCAAGAACATGAAGAGCTGGCAAACTGGTCAAAATTGATAAAGCTTAACACAAACAGTCTTGCCCTCAGTGTTAAATTCTAAAGTGTAACTTGAGATGAGTTCAATAAAAATGGCAGAAGTATCGAAACAACCACTTCCATCCATCAGTAACAAATTTCTATGAATGGGAACGGGTGGTCCGCTATTTGGAATGTAGCAGTGCATTTGAAACGTTAATGTGGAGCAGCAATATTACATGGTGGATGTGTGCACAGTTTGAATCTGTTTGCTGATTCAGTTTTGCTAAAGCTTTGGCAGATACATTCCAATTAGAATCAATTAAATCTGCCAAAGTGGACATTAAATACTCACATTTATGAGATGCTTTAACATAGAACATAGAAAAGTACAGCACAGAACAGGCCCATTGGCCCACAATGGTGTGCCAAGGTTTAATCCTAATGTAAAATATAATAACAACCTACACACCCCTCATCTCACTGCTAAACATGTGCATGTCCAGCAGTCGCTTATAAGTCCCTAATGACTCTGCTTCCACCACCATCACTGGCAATGCATTCCATGCATTCACAACTCTCTACGTAAAGAACCTACCTCTGACGTCTCCACTATACCTTTCTACTAATATCTTAAAAATATGACCCCTTGTACCAGTCAATCCTGTCCTGGGGAAAAGTGTCTAGCTATTGACTTTATCTATTCCTCTCATTATCTTGTATACCTCAATCAGGTCTCCTCTTTTCCTCCTTCTCTCCAGAGAGAAACGTCTCAGTTTATTCAACCTTTCTTCATAAGGTAAGCCCTCCAGTCCAGCCCTTCTCCAATTCCTGAAGAAGGGCCTGTGCCCGAAACGTCGAATCTCCTGTTCCCTGGATGCTGCCTGACCTGCTGTGCTGTTCCAGCAATAAAGTTTCAGCTCCAGTCCAGGCAGCATTCTGGTAAACCTTCTTTGCATGCTCTCCAAAGCCTCTACATCTCTCTTATAGTAGGGCGACCAGCACTGGACACAATATTCCAACTGTGGTCTCACCAGGGACTTGTAGAGCTGTCGCAAAACCTCGCAGCTCTCAAACTCGATCCCCCTGTTAATGAAAGCCAAAAACCAAATGCTTTCTTAACAACACTATCCATTTGGGTGGTAACTTTGAGGGCTCTATGTACTGCACACCTAGATCCCTCTGTTCCTCCACACTGCCAAGAATCCTGTCTTTAACCCTATATTTATTCGAGTCCGACCTTCCAAACGAGAAAAGGATGCAACGAATGCCAAACAGGAGAAGTTTATTGGCATGTATCAGAAGAGTTAGGACCAATGCCAAAAACATGAAACCGGCTTTTAAGCAAGCTTTCAAAGAAAGAATGAGTACCAGAGGGCATCTGAGTAAGTTTATCAGTAAAGTACAGCTAATTAAGGGGGCTTGGCAATACCCATGGACAAAAAGATATAAAGCAATCAGAGAACCAAAGAACAGAGTGTGTATATAAGGGGTACAAGAGTCAGCGTGGATCAAGGACTTGAAGAATTTAGAGATAGACATAAGTTTAAACTCAATACATTAGTTGATAATGAGCAAGTTACGATCTCAGTTCTTTCTCTGTAAGTACAAGTTTAAGTTTACCAGTCTTGTCCAGGCCAGCATTAAATTGGATTTTTATTTGCACTGTGCACATCTCCTGATTTCACAAGATATCTTAGTTTTGTAAATGCAATAGAATGCATTTTGCACCGTTTCAGCAATTCATTAAATAGAAATTGACCAAAGTAAACAACTTTCCAAAGCTGTCTTTCAACAGCCAGACTGATACAATATTCAAAGAGGATCTTCATGAACAAAATGGGCTTGTCAGGGGGTTAAATCATTTCAAATTCGAAAACTAGATTCCATTTTAATCATATCAGCTGGATGTTGGATACTCCATTAACAAAAGGTTCCCAAATTCAAACGATTGTTTGCAAATACAGAAATATTTTGACCTAAAGGGAAACAACATTTTATACTGAACAGGAAAAGAGTTCTGATGCGTTGGAAAGTGCACAATGCTTGATCGAGATGTTCCCAATGGAAAAATGGACTGGTCAGATGGTGATGGACAGTTGACAACCGAACTTTGTTATGTTTTCAATTGGCAGGTTACCTGAGTGGTCAAGCTATTGTCATGCCAAATGATGCAGAGAATGGCCATTACCAACTTAGTCGAATCACAACAAGCATTGGCAGTTAACTGCCAACCATCACCTGGTCCACTCTCCATACCTTTACCAATCAGCACTCATTACCCAGATAGATTAAATGCTTTCTCCCTTTCCATTGGAATTCTTGAGAGTGTCCTGATAAGTACAATATTAAAGACTAAAATAAAATAACTTTATTTTCATCAATGCTCAAATGTCCATGTTGTATAAGTTGGCAGAGGTGACACTTAACGATAATGTATCAGGCCTACAATGAACTGGTAAAGTTCTGCACTGGTCTCAGAGTTAAACCAGCAACAATGTCCTTGTGGAGACAATACTTTGCCTTTGATCCTATACAGCAGCAATTTCAATGTCATTGAGGAAACAGAAATAAATAGAAACAAACCACATGCACATACACACAGCACACTATTATTTAAAGTAATAGAGAGAAATTCTACACTAACAGAAAACCTAATTTTCATTCTGAATACTGAATGTGGCACCAAAAGCACATTTGTGATAATGACAGTTTGAAAATCTAGCCCATATTGGTTTGCAGCAGTTGAAGAATTAGTCATTCTATTAGGAACCCCGGTTAGTTCCAACACCAGTATTTGACCATAGATTCAGATTGTTTTTAAAGGCAGATATCAATATGAAGTTGAACAGTGGCAGGAGCACGGCTATCCTAGGGACAGCACTAAAGAGATCTCACACACATTGGCCCTTTAATAAAGAAATGGGGCAAACCTCAGAGATAGGGAAATGTAAATAAAGGAATCACTATCAAGATTTCATCCAATTTGATAGTAACTGACACCTGATCACCAAATTCAGCTGCCACTTGAAAGGATGAAAGAAGCCCCATAAGGAGAACTCCAAATTTCACTTGATTCTGTGTCACATTATCGCAAGAGAGCTTTGTAGTTGTCTTCTAGCAGACATCATTTTTTTTCCACAAACTACAGAGATCAGAAACGAACAGTGCAGAACCACATCATAACTCATCTTGAGAAACTGTGTCAATGGGTGTTTGGGTTTGCAGTGCCTCTGTATTCTGAGCTTCGGCCTCAACCTCTCGCTGAACCCTAGTTTTCTTGATAAGTTGCAGTTCCAGTCAGTTTCTATTTCATCATTGTCCCAGATGAGAGATAGAACATAGAACCTAGAACATAGAACAATACAGCACAGAACAGGCCCATCGGCCCACGATGTTGTGCCGAACATTTGTCCTAGCTTAAGCACCCATCCATGTACCTATCCAATTGCCGCTTAAAGGTAACCAAGGATTCTGACTCTACCACTCCCACAGGCAGCGCATTCCATGCCCCCACCACTCTCTGGGTAAAGAACCCACCCCTGACATCTCCCCTATACCTTCCACCTTCACCTTAAATTTATGTCCCCTTGTAACACTCTGTTGTACCCGGGGAAAAAGTTTCTGACTGTCTACTATATCTATTCCTCTTATCATCTTATAAACCTCTATCAAGTCACCCCTCATCCTTCGCCGTTCCAATGAGAAAAGGCCTAGCACTCTCAACCTATCCTCGTACGACCTATTCTCCATTCCAGGCAACATTCTGGTAAATCTTCTCTGCACCCTCTCCAAAGCTTCCACATCCTTCCTAAAGTGAGGCGACCAGAACTGCACACAGTACTCCAAATGTGGCCTAACCGAAGTCCTGGACAGTTGCAACATCACTTCACGACTCTTGAATTCAATCCCTCTGCTAATGAACGCTAATACACGATAGGCCTTCTTACAAGCTCTATCCACCTGTGTGGTAACTTTCAAAGACCTATGAAATTGGACTCCAAGATCCCTCTGTTCCTCCACCTCACTAAGAACCCTACCGTTAACCCTGTATTCCGCATTCTTATTTGTCCTTGCAAAATGGACAACCTCACACTTGGCAGGGTTGAACTCCATCTGCCATTCCTCAGCCCAGCTCTGCATCATATCTAAGTCCCTTTGCAACCGACAACAGCCCTCCTCACTATCCCCAACTCCACTAATCTTCGTCTCATCTGCAAATTTACTGACCCACCCTTCGACTCCCTCATCCAAGTCATTAATAAAAATTACGAACAGCAGTGGAACCAGAACTGATCCCTGCAGAACTCCACTTGTAACTGGGCTCCAGGCTGAATATTTACCATCTACCACCACTCTCTGACTTCGACCGGTTAGCCAGTTTTCTATCCAATTGGCCAAATTTCCCTCTATCCCATGCCTCCTGACTTTCCGCATAAGTATGTTTCCGCATAAGTATGTTTCAGTATCAGTGAGTTCACCAGTATAGAGCATTGGTTAAATCAGCAGTGGCTCCACTGAAAAGGCTTTTAAATCTTGAGGTTCATAGAACAGCACATAGTTATCCATGTTAAAAAATGTAATAACAATTAACAACATTATATTTGATCTGCTATATTTTCCATTACTGACTGTAATGAATCTACCTCATGGGATACAGAAACTCACCAATGTGAGTAAAAACCTCTTAAACTTTGGCCAGGCCCAGGCTATTGACTTAAGAGAATAAACTCCATACAATAATGCAACAAAGAAAAGCAGATTGAAGTCAAATGATGCACAGGTTTGATAGAGAGCAAAGTCCTCTCAACCCCAGCAGAGTAGAAAAGTTGCGCATTTATATAACATCTTAATACCACCTCAGAGTATCCTAAACATCTCTTTCCAGATCTCTGAAACGAGTGCAGAACCCCTGGGGCCATAGACAACTACATACTATCAAACCCAGGGAATCATAGACGGAAATATCAGCATGTGCCCATGTAACAGTTTAAAATGTGTTTAATACCTCCGCTCGAGTAACTAACAAAAATGTTTCGATGTATGAACAGTAAATGAGAATATGTCACTTGGCGCTTCGAGCCTGTTTCACCATTCAATAAGATTCTGACTGACCCGATATTAACAAGCTTATAAAACATTCCGCTGACAATATCCCACTTTAGCTTCTCTCATTCTATCATTTCAGTATATCCCACTCCACATCTATTCTAATCTGAAGAATAATTTTCCTGCTGTTAGTCACTGTTCCACACTGCACTCCTTTCCTCATTCTCGAATTTAAAGAGCCTGCAATGCTTTTCCTCAGCCTATTCTTTAGACAAGATAAAATAGATTGCAACAGACTCCACTGTTTGCTTGTACTTGACACAATGAGAACTATTGAAATATTTCAATACACTCCTTTGGTGAAAAATATAATTTGTTTTAATCCTTTAAAACCCGTTCAGTTCGTTTTATATTTGCATTGAATGGTATTTCAGTTTGATCTAGATGTTAGTATAAAGTGAAATATTACAGCACTGAGCTTTGTTTCATTCTCCTTTGGTGGAAGTTGGAAAGGAGCGCTTTCTTACAAAAGAGGGTCAAGAGAGTGAAAAATGAACGGCCAAGTTGAGTAATAATACATGCAGGTCCTGACAAAGCCAATTTTCAGTCAGAGATGTTCTATACAACAACCGAAGTACTTTTGATCATGTCGTCACATGTCAGAAATGTGATATCTAATTTGTGTACCTTGAGAAAAGCAGGAAGGAGATGATGACCAGATGGTCTACTCATCGGGATTGAGCGATAAATATTGGCCGGGCCACCAGACATAATAACACTTTAATTCAAAATAATAAGGGTCCCTTTAGAGTGCAGAGTGGCTTTGGTTTAATGCCTCATACACGTCTGATGTGCAGGATTATCTCAGGATTACACTGCCGTGGCAGTATCAATTAGTGTATTCTAACCCCGAGGATAGATCTTGAACCCTCCGACTCAAAGATCAGCATTATACTCAGTGGCACCTGAGCAACACACAATGTTCTGACAAGTGGCTTATTATTTACATCCCCAGTGATTAATGAAGCAATTAAGGGCAATTGCATCAATTCTGTATGAGATACAAAACAGACCTCTGATGATAGAATGATAGTCTCCCTACCCTTGGTCAGTAGGCTTAAGTTCCTAAATTAGATTTAGTAGACTTGGATTCCTGTCCCACCTACTCCAGAGGTGTGACATACATCGCTGACTATTTTAATTTTAAAAAAAGGAAAACCTCTCAACCAATGGGCTGTTGTCATTTGGAAAGTGCAACATGTGTAATTAGGAACCAACACTTTGGGTCACCTTTGCTGATTCCCTGTGTGTTCTACGGGAGTCAGTAATTTCTAGCAGTGTCCATCGATAAAGCTACTAAAAGTTTTTTAATATCTCTCCTCAGTAGGTCATTCTTCCCTTTTGAATATGGGCAGTGAGCCCTCAGTCTTATCTCTTTTTTTTAGCAACAAATGGCTACCTTGCTTCCAGCTTGCTATCAGCAAGAGGTTAACTTGCACTGTCAAAGTGTGGCAATACAGATAACAACCCTCCCCGTACATGACCCAGACTAAGATCACAAGATGCAGCACAAGCCAGTGTTTATGCCCAGAATTCGATAACCAGGAAGGATGTTCTCCTCGACTGGGGAGTTCCGAACCAGGGCTCACGGTCTAAGGATACTGGCTCGGGCATTTTGGACTGAGATGAGGAAACTTTTCTTCACCCTGACAGTGGTGACTATTTGGAATTCACTGTCATAGAAATTGATTGAGTCCAAAACATAATAGTTCTTTTGCGGACTAAAGGGATCAAAGAATGATGGAACAGGGTCCTGAGTTGGATAATCAGCCATCATCATTTTGAACAGCAGCGCATGCTTAAGGTGCTGAATGGCTTCCTGCTCCACCTATTTCTGTGACCATTCTGTGGCTTGAAGAGATGTATTTTTTTCAAAAGCTAATCAAGATGTTTGTGAATTAGACATTCCTCAAATTAAATTGAACAATGATGAAGTTCTGGAAAACTGGGATAAACTGCTGAGTTACTTCCAGATGAAAATCGAAATGACCTGAAAGAGTTGGTATAATTACATGGGGAGTTATATGGGAATAACCTGGGAATTACTAATCTCACTACACATAATATTGATTGAGGAAATGCTGTTCCAATCAATCCAATCCAACATCATACAGACGAAAACTTTGAAGATTGGCACAGGTTCAGAAAGAGACTGAACACATGCTGAAGCATAACATGGTCGTACATTGGATCAAACTTACTTTTTGACTGTCACTTTCTTTTCTCGTCAACTTCCGTTTGGGCGTGTGCGCGGCACGGTGGCACAGTTGTTAGCACTGCTGCTTCACAGCGCCGGAGATCCGGGTTCAATTCCCGCCTCAGGCGACTGACTGTGTGGGGTTTGCACGTTCTCCCCGTGTCTGCGTGGGTTTGCTCCGGGTGATCCGGTTTCCTCCCACAGTCCAAAGATGTGCAGGCCAGATGAATTGGCCATGCTAAATTGCTTGTAGTGTTAGGTAAGGGGCAAATGTAGGGGTATGGGTGGGTTGCGCTTCGGCGGGTTGGTGTGGACTTGTTGGGCCGATGGGCCTGTTTCCACACTGTAATGTAATCTAAAATAATCTAATCTTCCTCAGAATTTGTCCAGAGTTTGGACTCCATGTTTGTTTCTCAGCTTCAATTGAACGTAAGGACAAATTAAGACACTTCAAGCAAGCACTTTCAACTACAATTAACGAGGCAGCTTGATATCGCACTTGGGGCAAATGGGATCGAATGTTAGGGGGAGAAAGCATGATTAGGCCATTGAGTTGGACAATCAGCCATGATCGTGATGAATGGCAGAGCAAGCTCGAAAGTTTGAATGGCCTCCTCCTGAGCCTATTTTCTACGTTTCTAAACCGGCTTAAATATCCAAGAAAACTGGAGATTCAGAATTATAAGCCGTCATCAGATGCTTTAGGTAAACAGGTTACACATTAGATTTTCTCGTCAGAATATAAAGTTAGTCCATATGATTTCCCAATATTGTTGCTTGATGCTGAGATTACCGTTCATTAGAAGCTTTCTCACCACTAAGATGAATCTGGTTGCTGGATTTATCCAGACAATTTTGAACAAACATATTTTAAATGTTGTGATTCTCCAGTCTCTGATTCCATGCCTCTATTTGAACAGGATTAGGTTGTTGTGGATATTACCGCGGCAGTTTCAATGCTCCTCTTCTCTGTATCCTCAGATGTCTTCAATTCAGTTGTTATCAGCTACCAACACTCAATGACAATCAGCCTTTCTAGATGAAGCAGAAATAGCTGGAGATGTTCAAGTGTCACAGGACTCAAAAACATTAAGTCTGCTTTCCCGCCACAGATGCTGCCAAACCTGCTGAGATTCTCCAGCAGTTTCATTTTTGTTTCCGATTTCCAGCATCTGCAATCTTGATTTATTTTAGCCTTTCTAAAATTCTGTCAAACTTCATCTCATCCAAGTCTCAACTACTTTTTTTCACCATGAACTGGGCATGAACTTCCTCTTCATAATACCACAGCCAGGCCCCTGCACCTGTGAATTTTAAACAGGGGATTCATGATAATTGGCCCCAATCATTCTTTTGCCACCCTTTCACTGTTTGTGACGAACGATAACTTTTAGATTCCGTTTTAAAGTTAGCTGTCAGTCTCCGTTAATCTTTATTTCCCCTCTGAACTGTCTGTATTTAGTATGGGTTCTCACTGGGGTTAACAATAATCCATATTCTTTGCAACATCATGCAGGGAATTAGAGTATTGATTTGCCACCATTTCCTGCTTGTAGAAATGTTAAGCTGTACTGTACAGCTGAAGCTGAACATTGCCCAGATTTGTGCTCAAATGCCCTCTTGGCCCATTAAATTCAACCCTCCTCCAGCTCAGAAGTTTTCTGGATTGTTCCTTGTTCGTTTTATACACAAGCTAAATTCTTTCGATACAAGTATCAATGCTTCCTTAAATGATCCCAGTCTAATATTTAATGCATTTTATACATATTGTGTGTATGCACACAAATTATGAAGTTGGCAGTGCAGATTGAAGATATCATTAGGATTCTGAACATTATAAATAGGACCGTGGCATGCAAAAAGGAAATTATGACAAATGGTTATAAACAGTCCTGCTTTTCCCTCATGTCTAGTATTTATGCAGCACGCTTCAGGAAGGGATTTGAGATGGTGCAGAAAAGGTACACAAAATTGGTATCAGAGTTGAGTAACTGGACAACTATTTGGATAATTTGAAGAAGCTCGGGCTGCTCTTTTTGGAGAACTGAAGATAAATAAGACATTTTACAAGTGTTCAAAATGATGAGGGATTTGAATAGAGTAGGGTAAAGGGTAGGAGAATGCATCTGGATTGGTTACTCTGTGGAGGGTTGGTGTGGACATATTGGGCCAATGGCCTGTTTCCATACTGAGCGGATTCTATTTTAAAAAGGCTTGAGAAGAAAAGGACACTGATTTAAGATGATCAGCAAAATAAATCAGTGGTAACAAGGAATACTTTATACAAAAAACAGCATTGTTCGGAAACTGGAATGTACTGCCTAATGGTATACTGGAGGAGGCAGCTTCAACTGAGGTCTTCAAAAGGAATCTACAATTTTCATAAGGAGAGGTTTTGCAGTATCACATAGTAAAATGACATGGGATTGAACATATGCAAGTTCCTCTTTGAGAGCTGATCAAATCATTGCGTCCGATCTGTTACCATTGATCGTTGTATAACATTGCACAAACGACCAGCTCACCAGTTATTTCCTAATTGTTTGTCATATTCTGATATAATGACTAACTTAGCCATGCCTGCAACTAAACGTACTTTGCAATTACTTCACTTGATGCAGGAGAACCTGCATTCCCATTTCCCTCACTGTTTGCACTGACAATGTTTCCAGAACTGCAATTCATCAAAGAGCACAAATTCAGTCATTTAACATCAGTAACCTTATCCAGAATTAAGTCCAAAGCAATTTAACAAAAAAAATCGCAGACTTGAGATTCAATCTTCCAAGCCTGATCGACTAGTTTTCTTAAGTTAGTCAATGACTGTCCAATTTTAATAAATCGCATTATTTTGCCATAGTGATAAGAAAGAACAGAGATATCCATGCAAAGTGAGAATCAGGTGCAACAGACCTTTAGCTGATCGTTGTTCTCTTCAGAAATAGAGATTACAGACAGGAAATATCCTTTCAGTGTAAGTGTAATGAGTTGCTGTAGTCCATTCCGTAGAGTGTAAGTGCTTGGTAGCCCAACATAGTAGCTCAGTGATGGTGAAGGGAGTGGAAATTAGGTACGTTAGTTCTTTTGGCAGGCAATCAAACTGCTCTCTCTTTGATCATATTGAGCTTCTTGACTATTGTTGCAATTAAAACAATCACCAGGTGAGCAGTGAAGATTCCAATGCTCCCGAGTTTAGCCTTGTAATGGTGAAGTTAATGAGGGGGTAATGACAAAGCAGTATATCTTGAATCCTATTCCTGTAATCTTGCTAATGTTATTAGTTATTGCTGCCTTCACCACCCATCCCCCTGGAGTGTATTGGCAATGCTGTCCTATGATCTGGAAAATGTTGCTGGGACTTTATTTGTTTTCAAGTTGCAACATGAACCATCGTGGTCGTGTTGGTATGTGGTTCTTTTGACTTCCACAGGATTTATACAGTACACCACACTGAGGGAATGCTGGGGTTGGGGTGTGGAAGAGACAGTACAGGGTGAAAAGAAGAGTAAACCGTTTATTTAGTATGTCACCATTGTTTATAGCCATTTCTGGGTTATGCAAGACCTTCATACTAAAAAACAAGCAAAATTCAACCGACCATTGAAAAACTTTGGATATTTTATGCTGATTCAAGATTGGTCTCTCAAAATAAGCCAAGCATTTCTGAACCAGTCAAGCAGTTGTTTTCTGTGATTGTTCTCATCTGTGTTAGTGTTCACCACACTGCCTTTGGATGCCTTCGTGAGGCAACCCTGACATAATCTTACAACAACTGCCAGCACTTCCCTTTCACAATATTGGATCCCTAACATAGCAGATTTAAATCTGACATTATAGCAGACTTAGTTGCCAATCTGTTTCCTTTTGTTTCTGACAAACTTAGGTGTGAGGTGTCAACATTTTTACAGCTGCAACTCATCATAAAGTACCAGTTAGATCGTTTTAAATATGTGCATGATCACCAAGTTAATATTTGGCACTTCTTATCAACATCGAGAGTTTTGGCTGTAAGGGCAGGAGCTGGTGGTTGGGGAGAAAAGAGATCAAATAAAGACTTTCTGCACTGGGACAGAGGGAAAACATCCCAAATGCAAGGATTTAAGTTTAACTTCCTTATCTTAGTAAAAGAAACTCAAGCTCTTCACATACTATTGCTAATTTAACCCTTACACGCACAATTTGTAACTCAATGTTTGATTCAGAATCCGAATATAGTAATTTCTCATTTTGCAAATTCACTGAAGGTTCATGTCATATTAATCAGTATTGACTGTATTGTTGAAAAAAAAATATTATTTTTCCTTTCATGCTCCTTCATCCATTCGGAGTTTACTGCAAGATCTGACCATAATAAACCCAGAATTAATTACAGGTCTCTGACCCAGAGCAATGTAATGACCTCAGTATTTAGGCTTCGATTAATTGATGACATTAGTGAAACGGTGTGGATGTGATGCTGCCTGAATTGAATTCACCATGAAAGCACTTTATAAGTTTGATTCAAACAAATAACTATTACTACGGAATATGCCTGACTCCGTGGATACACATGGCCTCTGGTCAACTTAAATTGTAAAAAGTGCGAAGCATTCAATGGCGACATTGTGTGGGAGATAGACAAAGCGTGGAGACCAGGAGCTGGTCGCAATCCATAGCCATATTTCATCAAATGTCACCAAAGTCTGGAGACCATGCAATAATTTTGGAGGGAGTGTGGAATGGTGGGTGGGGGAGTGAGAATGAGCAGGAAAGAGAAGAAAAGAGAAGCGATGAGGTGGGGTGAAGGAGAGGAACCCAATTCTTCAGTATTTTGACTATAGCTCAAATGGCCAGAAACAGAACCTCAATATTGATCAGCAAATAATTTCCCGTCTCAGCATTTAGGGTGGTGGTACTACTGTTTAAGACAACTCTGTCACTAATATTAAATTCCTTGCGAGGCAGTCTAGCAGCATCGTTAATGTAGCTGCTGTTGTCTGAACTGGCATTTGTCGCATTGCACAAAATATTTTAAAGGAATCAGTGGTTCTCCAACATTCCCTTTTCACCTTGTTGTATTCCAAATGAAGCATAATTAAACCACATCAAAATCAGATTAAATCAAACTTGCTTCCTCAGGGTTGCCCTCACGTCTGGTAAACTTTGATTCCCATCCTCCTGACAATCTGGTCTGTCAAAACGTCCCCAGTCACAAGTCATCATGAAGCACAAATTAACCAACTTGCAAACATTTGGAAATAAACCCTGAAGATCAAAAGGCTCTATTGAGCTGATACAACATTTTTTTTAAAAAAAAAGAGGAATCACTCTACTCACCAGAGTAATGCAAATATTGGGAGGGACTGTAGTCTGGAATGGTGGTGCTTGCTATATCACTGGGAGATGTTGTCAAGAGGAATCTTACAGAAATTCCTGTTTTCCAGAAATTCCTGTTCACATTACATTCTCTTAAAAAAGGCCACTTTCAAAAGCTATGACTGCAATATATGTTGCCTTTTTTTCAACTTGCACAGAGGTTTGAAGGACACCATGGTCTGTTCTTTTTGAAGAGATGGGGTGAGGGGAGGTGGCCGATGTAATAGTATTGGGAAGCAGAGAGTTAGGTAGTCAATGTGTTTTCAATATGTTTATCCTCATTGCACAGTCCAGTGCTCTGAAGTGAACAACTGAAGGCCTGAACATTGAAGGTCTGGAAAAGATTATTGAATGACTTTGTGTTAATGCATGCTCAATTATTCACTGGCTTTTAACTGGGAGGTGGTATGATTTAGAAAATGGCAGGTAGGGACTCTGGCACTTCTCATTGCTAAGCCATGCTGACATAGACCAGTTCTCTTTGACATCTTGACTCTCCATGATCTCTCAAGCCTGCCTCCCTCATTTCCCTGATTGTGCCCACCTTTGCAGCCTCAGCAATGATCAGTATGAACAGTAGGGCTCAGAAATGTGTTGATCTGTCCTCCCTCTTACTGGAGTAGCAACTCTTGAAACTAAGCTGCGCTGTCAACTGATGAGTAACCCTGGCAAGAATCTCTTCATTTTAGATTAGAATGGAGGTGGAAAAGCACAGCAGTTCAGGCAGCATCTGAGGAGCAGGAAAATCGCCGTTTCGGGCAAAAGCCTTTCATCAATGAAGAATCTCATCATTGGTCACTGCTGGCAATATACCATCCTTAGCGTACGCCAAAACCTCCAGGTTTCAGTCCCAGCATCAGGTCTGCAGCATTCACTGCAAGCTTCACCTAAAATGTTTTTTTACAAGACGAACAATAGAGCAACGATTATATGCCAGTCAATAATCTCTTTAATGTAAAATAACAAACTGTGGAAGTTGACAAACTGAAAGAAATACTGAAATTGCTGGAGAAACTCAACATATTTTGCAGCATCTGTGGAGAGAAAGCAGAGTTCACCTTGAGTCAAGTGACCCTTCTTCAGAGACATCTGAAGTTGTGATCATGAGTCATTCAACGAAAAACATTAACTCTGCTTTCACTCCACAAATGCAGCCAGATCTGCTAGCTGTTAGTAGACAGTCACACATTGTGTTCAGCTTACTTTTCAATGACCTTCTTAGTTTCTGGAGAAGCAGAAAGACCAGCTCCCTTGCACTTTCAGCAGTTGATGTTTTCAGAGCTGCAAATGGTCATCAAGTGCCATTAAGTCAATTGAATCAAACATTTACGTTCAGAATAAAAACATTTTTAGAAACTTGAATAGGAGTGTCAGGATTTCAAGCCACTGACAGTCAGGCTGGAACATGGAATGAAGGATGTGACAAACCCATTTCTTCAATACTTTCCACATGTTGCACAGTCTAGAAAAGTCTCAAAAAAGAGCTTAGGGCAATTAGAAAAGGGCAACTAACTGTCCAATTTCTCCATTTAAGAGCTTTGGATTCTAGTCCTACATACAGGATTGACTTTTCCTCATCAAAGGGTAGTGGCTCAGCAATTGCAAACATTAATAGTGACACAGAAAGGTTTGCCACTCTGATTTTGCTCCAATTGATCCATCAGCTCTTTAGATTTGGCCGTTTCCTTCTTGGGATAGTGACCCAGCAACAGCTTCTTGATCAGGCCACATCAGCAGCATGTCAACATTAGTGGTACCATCATTCACAGCAGCGCTGGGTCCAGCTCTCAGTCCAAGCAGCAGGGCTCCACCACAATTCACAACATTATTACTGCAAATGGCTTGTTTTTAAGAAAGACCACAACAATCTAACTTCTAGAAAAAATACCCACTTGGGAGGCAGAGCCCAGCAGTTTCTGTCATGTGCTAACTATGGCCTGGAATAGCGTATTTGACATTGTTCTCGGATGTATGCAGAAGGAAACATCTACATAACTTCACAGGAATTGCTGGTTCTCCAGCAATAACCTTTATTCCAAATACAATATTAATCAGGAATTAAATTGCACTTTGGATCAAACTGACTCTTTAATTTCTTCAGTTGTTCCTGATGGACTATAGGTTTCATTTCCATTGCAGTTTGGATTGTCGCACTTACGATGTCTGCAATTGGTCATAAAAGATAAATGAAGTTATTTAAATAAGCATTTGCCTCCATCCCACAATTGTGTGCAAGCTGTTTGAGAGAGTGAAGATTCTGGATTCATGACTGCAGCCTGCATTCAGCCGTTTGAGTGAAACTGGTCACACTCCAGATGGGCGACTGCAATAGATGGTGAATTTGTTCTTCAAAACCTTTGTTGCTGGTGATAACGATTAGCGACAGAAATGGGATATCAAGTTCTTGAATGTATTCATATTCAGAGTTTAGAAACTTCAATAACAAAATGCAAGCAAACTTACAATGAAGTGTCTTTGATGTCCTCTCCTAATACAATATTCTTGAACCAACATTCTGGAGCCCTAATTCTAATGCAGATAACAGAGAGACAGTAATGCAAATGCTCTTGCCTGGAGTGGTGTTCCCTGCGCTGCTGTGTCATGTTTCCTGAAAAGTACCTAGAAAGTAATTTTCTTTCTATTTTGTGTAAACTGAATGAAACAAAACATTAATCACATATTGTTTTCGAACTTACTTTTTTCATAATAGATTTTGGAGTGTACAGTTTTCCATCGACCTTGTACTATGGACTGTCAGGTGGTCTGCTAATAGTCAGAAAAGTGCTATTCAGTCATTTTAAGCGTACATCTACATCCACAATAAAATCATCATTATTAACCTGAAACATTGAGTAAGTATTTCAAGCCATGGACAGCTAGTTTTGTAAAACTAGTTCAAGGCACAATTACAGTAGATGGTGATTTATTTCCCCAAAACCCTCATTGGCTGTTTGCAAGACAAGGTAATGAGGCTGGAGTGTGGGAGCAAAGAAAGGGAGATACGATGCAACCAATTCATTTCTTCAATACTTTATACTTGTTGAAACGTCTCAAAATACCTCAACTGAAGAGCTCCAGGCCCAAATGGAGACGAGGCAACCAATTTTCCAATGTCTCCAATGAGGACCTTTGGTACTGTCTCGACATACAGGGTTTAATTTTCTACGTCAACTTGATCTTGCCAAGATTCTCATGAGTCAGGCCAAATGGAGGAGAGTTCAGGAGCAAAGCCCAATCCCTTCTGCACCATTATATTATCTTGTCAGTGGTGGGCAAATGAAGGCACCATTTGAGAGCCACTCATGTCTGTCTGTTTGGATTGTCAAACTTGCCATGCCTGTAACTGGTCAGGCAAGATAAATTAAGTCGTTATGTTAGCATTTGCCTCCAGCTACTATTGAGTGCCAGCTATTGAGTATTATTGATGTGCGGAACGTGGCACAGTGGTGAGCACTGCTGCCTCACAGCGCCAGAGACCCAGGTTCAATTCACGCCTCAGGCGACTGACAGTGTGGAGTTTGCACGTTCTCCCCGTGTCTGCGTGGGTTTCCTCCGGGTGCTCCGGTTTCCTTCCATAATCCAAAGATGTGCAGGTCAGGTGAATTGGCCATGCTAAATTGCCCGTTGTGTTAGGTTAGGGGTATGGATGGGTTGCGCTTCAGTGGGCCGGTGTGGACTTGTTGGGCCGAATGGCCTGTTTCCACACTGGAAGTAATCTAATCTAATCTAGCTGCTTGAAAGGCTGAAGACTCTGGATTCAGTCGTGCAACTTGAGTTCAGCTGCTTTTGTTAAACTTCTTACAATCCAGACGGATACTGCAATCAATACTGATTTTATTCTTCAACCCCTTTCATAGGACACTATAGCTGGTGATAAGGGTGAGTGTGTGATGGGATACATATTTCTTGAATATATTCATTTTAAGAGACTAAACTGATCAGGAATAAGTAACCCAAATTTGCAAGCAATTTTGAATTCAAGCTTCCTTGATGTCCTCTCCTAAAACTGTTTGTTTTGAAAATAACTCTCCGACCCAAAGAACAATATGGATAATGGAGAGGCAGTATGTGATTGCTATGGTCTGGAGTGGTAATCTCTGCACTGCTGTGTGGTGTTTTCATGAGGGGTCTGTACGTTATCGTACCATAACTGCCTGCCCACCAGCAACTTACTTTCACTTTCTTGTACTCTGAATGAAGCAAAATCATGATCACATATCGTATCAAACATACTTTTTCGAGACGGCCTTAGATTTGGAAGGCATGGTTTCCCATCTCCATCGCAGTTTAGGCTGTCACATTTACCAGGCTTGCAATTGAACAGGCAAGTTTAGTCACTGAAATTAGCATTTGTCTGCATTTACAATTGTGTGCCAGCTGCTGGAATGGCTGAAGGATCTGGATTCAGTATTACAGCACTTATTCAGCTGTTTTTTAAAAAAAAACTGCTCACGCTGCAGAAGGATAACTGCATGAGTTGGTGATTTTTTTTGTCAAACTTACATAACTGGTTTGCAAGAAGTCAGAGCACAGGTAGGGGGAGAGTCAGAGAATGTCGGGGAGATGGAATTTTTCCTTGCAGGATAGACCAGAGAGGTCAATGGGAGGAAAAACGTTCAGGACCAGCTGGATGAAGGGGAAACGTTTCACTGAAGAGATTTGGATGTTTTAAAGCAATGGCTTTTCCAACAACTCTGTTTTTCTTTCTGATTTACAGCATTCACAGTTCTTTCGGGTTTTATTTGGATGCTTTCTGTTGTTCTAGTTAAATAAGAGCATCAATCAGTAGGAACAAAGCAAGCATTAGGGATGCAAATTTAGTGCGATTGCTGTGGTCTGGTCTGCAAAGGTGTTTGTGGCACTGCTGTCACATGCTTTCAAGAGGCAGCCCCTGAACAATCTAAACAACAGCTCTCCAGCAATTTCCTTTCACGTCTTTGAATTCTGAATCAAGGATCATTTATACACAAACTGGAGCATACTTATTTTCTGCAATTGTCCCTGGAGAAATTAGATTTCCCGGTTCTTCACAGTATACGCAGCTGAAATTAGTCATGAAAGGTAACAATTTAAGCTAGGTCTTGTATGCACAATTGGCTGATGGCTGGTATAAAATTGCTGGATGCTCAGGGATTCAGTATTATATTCTTTGATCAACTGTATTTATTAAGTAGATCAACTTCCAGAGGTAGTGGGACAATGGAAAACAGTAGGTTTTTTTCTTTAAAACTTTCATAGGAGCTTTGAAAGACATCACAGGCAGAATGAGGGGAGCAGAGGATATAGGAACCCTAATTGTTCAATATATTTATTCTTTCTTCAGAGTTCAGCTGTCTAAATGTTCGAATACAAATTGAGATCTGAATATTGAATGGGCAAGCAATTTTCCACTGACCACTTTTGAAGGTTTTGTATTGATGCAACTATTTTTTAAGCAAGCAAAATCTCTAATCTCTCAGAAAAATGCAAACATTATAGACATATTAAAGCAACTTTGTTAATGTGACTGCCGTAGGTTGGTGTTTGTTGCATTGCTGTGGCATTACTCAGAC
Organism: Chiloscyllium plagiosum; assembly: GCF_037043375.1. Lineage (NCBI taxonomy): Eukaryota > Metazoa > Chordata > Chondrichthyes > Orectolobiformes > Hemiscylliidae > Chiloscyllium > Chiloscyllium plagiosum. The sequence continues at coordinate 76,524,524 of NW_028270183.1, forward strand.
AGAAGCCCCTCCATAGAACTTACAGGAAGTGGCACTAATTTTCTTTCACATTGTTGTGTTCTAGATGAATCTTAATTAAGTCACACATTGGACTAAAACTTTCTTTGTGATCACTGCATTCATTACTGGAATCTCTTCTGCCTTGGAAGTGTCACAGTGTCCATGTCGGAAAATAGTGTTACAGCACAAATTAAGTGATTTTAAACAAACACTTGAAAAATTCAACCATTGAAAAAGCTCTGAAGATGGAGGATTTCAACATTATAAACTTGTTTGTTGGATCTTTACATTGAAACTCCAATTTATCAGTTTAATCAACCTGCCACATCCCATACAAACAGGGATGAGTTAGATATTCAACATGAATATGTCTCATTGATTGTAACTTTAAATCCACATTCCGGCCTACCCTGAAAACCTTTCGCCATCTCTCTCTCAACAATAAACTATTTATGTTTGCCTTTAAAATATTCCATAAATCTGCTCTTAATAGAGTGCCAGAGTTTCCACATTTTGTGAGAAAACAAAACATCTGGATGTGTTTTAAATGGGCAACCACTGACATTTAGACAGCAATCCTTCATTCTCGTCCCTTCTGTCAGAGGAAACATCTTGTTTCAATTAATTTGCCACTTCCTCTCCTTACCACAAACTGACAAAAAGCCTAGACTATCCGAATTCCCTTTGTATGACAAGTCATTCTGTAAGTATTATTCTGGTAAGCATTCTCCGAATTGCCTCCAACGTATTTACTTCCTTCCATAAACAGGGTGACCGATAAGAATTAGAACATTCAAGATACAAGCTCAACAGTGCTCTCTACTTTTGTGTTTAAATTCCCCCATGATAAAAGAAAAACATTTATTCACTGTCCTAATTACGTACTGCTAGCACTTTGTGATTCAGGTAATGTTACACTCTGATCCCACTGCATGTCAGAGCTATGGAATCTCCCTCTAACAAAACAAAATTCTTTTCTTCCAGTCAAAATGGACAACTTCACTTTTATCCACGGAAAGCTCTATTTGTCAGGCATTTGGCTACTCACTTAACCCATATTTCTCTATAGCGCCCCAATGTCCTCTGAAGTTATTTTTTAGCCTTTCTTTGTCATGTCAGCTTTATATTAATTCCTTCGTGAGTCATGGACTGAGTCAATACTTGGAAGATTTGAGCAGATACAGATTTGTTTTAAATAGCTGCTCAAGTTATATTATCCTAACCATTCTGTCCGGTTAATTCTCAGTTCCAAACAAACACCGAAGTAATGAACATTCATGCAAAAAAGGCTGAATCCCTGAATATAATTAGAGTATGCCAAAATAACAATAGGATTCTTGTCAGCACCCCTCTCTCACTTTCACTCTCTCTCACACACACAAAAACACATACACACACACACACATACACACATACACACACACACACACACACACACCATGGATAAGGGAAAATCATGAAATGTAAGATGTCTGAAAGGCAAATGGATACTATAAACTTCTACTGTATTATGTCAACCTTTTAACAAAACAACAATGGTTGACTCAGACCCATGGCCTGTGCCTCTTGCTTGTTGTGGGAGCTTAGGAACATGGCTAACGCTCCAGACTCTTACACTTGCAAGAGTGTCCAGCTGCAGCTCTTGTTTGACCGCATGATGACTCTGGAGCTGTGGATGGACTCACTGTGGAGCATCTGCAATGCTGAGGATGCCGTGGATAGCACGTTTAGTGAGCTGGTCACAACACAGTTTAGAATTGCTGAGGGAGACAGTGAATGGGTGACCAAAAGAAAGAAAAAGATTAAGAAGACAGTGCAGGTGTCCCCTGCCGTCATTACCCTCCAAAACAGGTATACCGTTTTGCATGCTGTTGGGGGAGATTACTTACCAGGGGAGGGCAGCGGTTGCATGGTTCATGGCATCGTGGCAGGCACTGCTGTTCAGAAGGGCGGTAAAACGACTCGTAGGACCATTGTCACAGGGAATTAGCTTGTGAAGGGAGTAGATAGGCGGTTCTGTGTCCGGAATGGGACTTCTGGATGGTATGTTGCCTCACAGGTGCTCAGGTCAGGTATGCCATCGATCAGCTGCAGAGCGTTCTAAAAGGGGAGGGTGAACAGCCAGTTGTCTTGGTGCTTATGGACACCAAGGATATAAGTAGAAAATGAGATGAGGTCCTCAAAGAAGAATTCATGGAAGTAGGAGAGAAGTTAAAGAGGAGGACCTCAAAGGTAGTGATCTCAGGATTACTACCAGTGCCACGTGCTAGCCAGCGTAGAAATTTAAAAAAAGACAGGTTGAACACATGGCTTGAGAGATGGTGAAGAAGGGAGGGGCTCAATTTGTAGGACATTGGGACCGGTTCTGGGGCAGGTGGGACTATTACAAAATGGACGGTCTACATCTGAACCAGACTGGAACCGATGTCCTTAGTGGGTTTTTTGCTACTGCATTTGGGAATATTTAAACTAATGTGGCAGGAGATGGGGAACCAGAAGAGAAAACAAGTAGGCAGTGATGTGGAGACCGGAGACAGTAAGAATTATGAAGATTGCATTCATAAAGGGAAAAGTAGACCGAGAGCAGATGAGCACAAAAAAAATGGGAGCCTAAAATGTGACTACTTTAATTCAAGGAGTATAGTGTGAAAGGCAGATGAACTTAGGGCTTGGATTGGTGCCTGGGAGTATCATGTCATTGCAATCACAGAGCCTTGGTTGAAGGAAGAGCATGAAGATTGGCAATTAAACATCCCTGGATATAGACGCTTCAGACAGGACAGGGAGGGAAGTAAAAGGGAGGGGTGGAGTTGCATTGCTGGTCAAGGACGATATCACAGCTGTGCTAAAGGAGCACACAATGGAGGCATTATGGGTGGAGCAGAGAAATTAGAAGAGTGCAGTTACACTGTTGGGGCTGTATTACAGGCCTCCCAACAGTGAGCTTGTGGTAGAAGAACAAATAGGTAAACAGATTTTGGAAATATGTCGAGGCAACAGGATAGTTGTGATGGGAGATTTTAATTTTCCCAACATTGACTGGGATATGTTTAGCGTCAGAGGTCTGGATGGGGTGGAATTTGTAAGAAATGTCCCAGAGAGTTTTCTACTGCAGTATGTCAATAGTCCGACGAGGGAAGGGTCATATTGGACCTGGTACTGGGGAACAAGCCAGGACAGGTGGTAGAAGTAGCGGTGGGGGATTTCTTTGGTAACAGTGACCACAATTCTGTAAGTTGTAGAATACTCATGGATAAAGAAGAGAGTGGTCCTAAGGGAAGAGTACTAAACTGCGCCAATACCAATTATATCAAAATTCGGCAGAAGCTCGGAAATGTGGAATGGACACAGCTATTTGAAGGGAAGTCCACATTTGAGACGTGGGATGCTTTTAAAGGTAGGTGAAGGATAGTGCAGGATAGGCATGTCCCGTTGAAGGCAAAGGATAGGAAGTGCAACATTCGTGAACCGTGGATGACAGGAGAAATTCTATGACGAGCCAAAAGGAAAAGGGAAGCATACATAAGGTCTCGGCAGCTAAGAACAGAACGGGCCCTGGAAGAATATCGGAAAAGTAGGACAAGTCTTAAATGAGGAATCAAGCGGGCTTAAACGGGTTCTGAAATAACTTTAGCGAGCAGAATTAAGGAGAATCACTAAGCATTTTATTCTGATAAAAGAAGCAAGAGGGTAACTAGAGAAAGGATTGGTCCACTAAAGGATAACAAAGGAAGGCTGTGTGTCGAACCTGAGAGAATAGGTGAGATTCTGAATGATTACTTTGCATCAGTGTTCACTGAGGAGAGGAAAATGATGAATGCTGAGATTAGAGATAGAAGTTTGATTAGTCTTGATCATGCTGACATAAGTAGGGAAGATGTGTTGGGTAGGCTAGTGGTTATTAAGGTGGACAAATCCCCAGGACCGGATGGAATCTATCCCAAGTTGCTGAGGCAGGCGAGAGGGGAAATACCTGGGGCCCTGACAGATATCTTTTTTGAATCCTTAAATACAGGTGAGGTGCTGGAGGACGGAAAAGTTGCTTATGTTGTCCCCCTGTACAAGAAGGGTAGTAGGAATATTCTGGGTAACCAAAGACGAGTGTGCATGACGTCAGTGGTAGGAAAGTTGCTGGAGAAGGTACTGAGGGATAGGATCTACTTATATTTAGAAAAGAATGGGTTTACAGTGATAGGCAAAATGGTTTGTGCAGGGGAGATCTTAATTGAGCTCTTTGAGGAAGTGAACAATTTGCTAGATGAAAGAAGGGCTGTACATGTCATATACATGGACTTTATTAAGGCGTTTGATAAGATTTCCCATGGTAGACTAATGGAGAAATTGAAGTCATATGGTGTGCAAGTTATTCTAGCTAGGTGGATAAAGAACTGGTTGAGAAAAAGGAGACAGAGAGGAGTATTTGAAGGGAGTTTCTCGAAATGGTGAAAGTTGACCAGTGGTGATCCACAAGGGTCAGTGTTGGGGCAAATGTTGTTTGTAATATAAATAAATGATCTGGAAGAGGACACTGTTGGTATGATCAGCAAGATTGCAGATGACACAAAGATTGTTGGAGTAGCAGAAAGCATAAGAGACTGTCAGAGAATGCAGGAGGATATTAAGGGCCTGGAGATTTGGACGGAAAGTGGCAGATGGTTTTCAATGCAGACAAATGTGAGGTAATGCATGTAGGCAAGACTAATTCTAGAGCGAATTATACAATGAACGGAAGAAACTTGAGAAAAGTTGTTGGGAAGAGAGTTCTGGGAGTGCAGGTCCATGGTACTCTGATGGTTGCTGCACAGATGGATAGAGTAGTCAAGAAGGAATATGGTTTGCTTGCCTTCATTGGACAGCATATTGAGTATACGAGCTGGCAAATCATGTTAACATTATACAAGACATTGGTTCATCCGCACTTAGAATTCTGTATACAGTTCTGGTCGTCACATTATCAAAATGATATGGACGCCTTTTGGAGGATGCAGAGAAGGTTTACGAGGATGGAAGGCGCTAGCTATGAAGAAAGGTTGAGTAGGTTAGGTTTGTTTTCATTAATAAAAAGGAGATTGAGGGGGGACCTGATTGAGGTTTACAAAATCGTGAAGAGTATCGACAGGGTGGATAGAGATAAGCTTTTTCCGAGGGTGAAGGATTCAATAACGAGAGGTCACGCTTTCAAGGTGAGAGGTGGAAAGATTAAGGGGGATAAACGCGGCAAGTACTTCACACAGAGGGTGGTGGCCGTTTGGAACGCGTTGCCAGCAGAGGTGGTAGAAGCAGGTACTGTAGATTCATTTAAGATGCGTGTGGACAGATGTAGTAGATGGAGAGCAGAGGGATACAGATGCTTAGGAATTGACCGACAGGTTTAGATAGTACATTTGGATCGGCTCAGACTTGGAGGCCGAAGGGCCTGTTCCTGGGCTGTAAATTTCCTTTGTTCTTTTTTGTTAACTTATACATTCCTTTTCATGTTGTATTTATTAGAAGGTGAGAGGTTGGGAAGTGCTTTTGCCAAAAAGGACCGGAATGTCCTTGGTCACACATCACGAACAGAATTCATGCAGGGCATCCATTAACCAGGACAGGAAATGAAATGTCAGCCTTCATTACAAAATGAATCAAGTGTAGGAGTTGTGGAGTGTTGTTGAGGCAGTATTTCGGCTATTGTGGACAGACTTTCTGACCTTTATAAATCAATGGTCTCCTTGTCACAGAGGCAGTGCAAAGCTGTTTTATCAGAATAATCTCTGGGATGATGGTAAAATGAAGAGAGTGTGAAGGAATGAACTTCCATATGCAAAGAGTGTGTTTGTGGCTGTCGATATGATCGTGACCGGTATTGCCCTCGCTCTAACTACTATCCTTGATAGTGTCGGGCTTGGTATCCTCACCTTGCACGCGAGAGTTGAGGGTGCAATTCTCTGCGGCAGAAAACCATAGAGTTTTGGAGCAGAAAGATGTGAAGCTCCGGTCGTCGGAGTTGTTGTTGGAATTTTCAGCGGAGCTGTGAAGAAGGTTTCCAGCCTTTTCCTCCCCTTTCTCGATGACATTCTCAGCGCTGCTGAAGCTCATGTGAAACGCTGCGGTCCTGTGAGTGTTATGAATTGAATTAGTTTCAATCAATAGTTTCCGCTTCTGATTGTTGGGGTTTGAGAACACAACACCCAAGACCCATCAAGTGCAGGACAAAGTATTTGACGAGATTCCACCAAGGGACTGCAAGAAACAATATATAGGAGAAATAGGCTGACAACGTGCGAGCTGCATTCATAAAGTTCATCTAGTCCGTAAATGCCACGGACAGCTGTTCCTCATATCGATATGCAGGACACTGAGTATCTCTGATCCCGGGAGTTGGAACTGGGGTTATATGACCGTCAGCAGCACTGGTTACTTCCTTGTGTGAAGTACCTCCTGATGGAACACATGTAAAAGTCTATTGCTCATTGAGAAATACATACAAAATAGTAGCCCAGAACAGTTTTTCTGTTGTGTTTCTGGTGCTGCTCTTGACATGCCCTACGACACTGTACTTTTTCTGTAGATTAATTGAGTGCTTCTATGGTCGTATTGTGGGCAGTAATTAGCGTTTTAACTTCAATAACGCGCGTGTGAAGCCCAGGTCCACCAATGTCTTTTATGTCTTTCTCTTATCATGTGCAATTACAACACAGTAAAGAATCAATTAATATTGGAAGATGACATTTAGAGGCGTGCGAAATGCCGAGATTTTAATGATATTTATGCAATGATTAGAGATTGCCTTGATTCAGGAAATAAGGATGTAAAATGTGTTTTGTGCCGTGATAAGGAACAGTGAGAAAACAAGTCAGTAGCAGGTGTAGATGACAAGCAGTAACCAGAAATAAGACGTACAAGAAAAAGTACTGTGTGTGAGCGCTAAAAGATGGCAGCAATCATGGGTGATCTTAATTTCGCCTCTCCCACCCCCGGTTCTATTGTAAAGAATGTTTGGAGAACAATAATCAATAAAATATGAATGGCCCATAGAACAAGACAAGACAAGCCATATCTTGGTCATCGATTACTTTACAGGCGACTTAGTTTCCCTCTTTTCTTGGAAACCATCTGAACCACACTTTTATTGGGTTTCTTTCCATATTAATATTAGTCTGTCTTTTGATTATTCCTAACAAAGTGCATGACCTCACACTCACAACATGAAACTGCAAGATTTCTCCACTCACTCATACTATCATTATCTTTTTGCCCGCTCACTGATTGCGTATCGGCAGCAGAACTGGACACATTTCACTCTGCCACTTCCTTCAAGTCATTAAGACAGATAAATCATTGAAGCCCAATGACTGACCATTCTGTATTTCACTAATTATGTTTTCAACTTGAAAACTGTTCAATAATCCCGATTCGGTGACTTCTTGTGAGTAGACAGTGGACAGTTAATCATGATTTATTACCCAACACCGTGAACTCTCTCAGTGTGCAATGATCTATTATATGGCTCCGAATTGAGTATTTGACAGAAATTCGAAAGGACTATACCGAACAGCTCCCTTGATCAGCTCTGCTGGTCATGTTAGCATAGAAATATGGCAAATTGGCAAATGTGATTTACCTTTCAATAAATAATGTTGACTCAGTTTGAGTGCAAACATCTCTTCCTAACGTTGTGTTTTACTCATTTTAAATGGTGTCTAGCATTTTCCAAATGACAGCAAAGACATTAGAGCAGATAGCAGCAATTTAGCCCATCAAGTCAGCGACAGCTTTCAATGATATCTCGACTTATTTGTATAATCATCAACTCTACTTTTCAGCCTTATCTCCTTGGCCCTTGATTGCGGGCTGACTAAATAACTGTCTATCTCAGCCTTGAATGTACTCATTCTTGACAGACTTCTGTTGGATGCATTTCCACAGACTTGCTATCCTCCGAAAGAGAGAATATTTTACTCACGTCAGTCTTATATGTTTGACCCCATCCGCTGTGATAAGGCCCACTGGTCCCACAGATTCACGGGTGTAAATCAGAGCAGAATAAGCACCCGAAGATCGGTCTTAACTCTGCAGAGCCAGCTGTAAGTATTTGAAACATTTTCAGATCTTGACCTCAGATGACACAAACAGACATGAATTGCACATTAGATTTGCCAAAAGCGAATTTTCTTCAAGATCACATAGAATCATAGAGTCATAGAGATGCACAGCATGGAAACAGACACTTCGGTCCAACCTGTCCATGCCGACCAGATAGCCCAACCCAATCTAGTCCCACCTGCCAGCACCCGGCCCATTTCCCTCCAAACCCTTTCCATTCATTTGCCCATCAAAATGCCTCTTAAATGTTGCAATTGTACCGGCCTCCACCACATCCTCTGGCAGCTCATTCCATACACGTACCATCCTCTGCGTGAAAACATTGCTCCATAGGTCTCTTTTATCTCTTTCACCTCTAACCCTAAACCTATGCCCTCTAGTTCTGGACTCCCCGACCCCAGGAAAAAGACTTTGTCTATTAATCCTATCCATGCCCCTCATAAATTTGTAAACCTCGAGAATGTCACCCCTCAGCTTCCGACGCAGCAGGGAAAATAGCCCCAGCCTGTTCAGCCTCTCCCTGCAGCTCAGATCCTCCAATCCTGGTAACATCCTTGTAAATCTATTCTGAACCCTTTCAATATTCACAACATCTTTCTGATAGGAAGGTGAACAAAATTGCACGCAATATTCCAACATTGGCTTAAGCAATGTCCTTTACAGCCGCAACATGACCTCCCAACTCCTGTACTCAGGACTCTGACCAATAAAGGAAAGCATACCAGATGCCTTGTTCACTATTCCACCGACCTACGACTCCACTTTCAAGGAGCTACGAACCTGCATTCGAAGGTCTCCTTGTTCAGCAACACTCTATAGGATCTTACCATTAATGGCATAAGTCCTGCTAAGATTTGATTTCCCAAAATGCAGCACCTCGCATTATCTCAATTAAATTCCTGCTGCCACTTCTCAGCCAATTGACCTATCTGGTACAGATCCTGTTGTAATCTGAGGTCACCCTCTGTAACTCAGCTGGCCATGAAAGCACTGGACCAATACAACAACATTTTTATTTTCTCGATCCATTGCTATGTTTATTAATCTCTCTGCACATGAAAATGGATCTTTCTCATCCACTTTAATGGATTAAATTCCCTCCAGTGTGGCCCCCTTCGGCCCTACCAGTCCACCCTGACCCTCTGAAGATTAACACACCCAGACTCATTTCCCTGTAAGTAATGCACCAAACACTATGGGCAAATTACCACGGCAAATTCACGTGGTGAACACATGTTTGTACTGTGGAAGGAAACCCACGCAGACAGGGGGAGAATGTGCAAACAGCACACAGACAGTGGCCCGACGTTGGAAGCAAACTTGGGACCATGGTGATGCGAGGCAGCAGTGCTAACTGCTGAGCCACAATTAGCTCTCATCAACGCGTGTATTTCAACTGGATCTCCCAGCATCCTACTCCGTTCTGAACCAAGAGAGGGGCACAGCGAATGCTGGGGTCAGGCTGCGGACAGGGCAAGCCAAATACTGGTGTTTCAGGTTGGAAACATTCCTTTCATAAGATGTATTAAGCACGTGAGTTAAATGTGTAGTCGTGTCCGAGTGGGAAAGGTGATGGGTTAGAAATCCATTGGGAATCCCCACGCAGTTTCGAATTCTGCCGACTACGTTTTCAATGATTTCCAAAAGGACGATTTCGGGCTCAAACTTGAAAAAAGAACAATCTCAACAAACCATGCCAGTTGTTCGATTTGATTTTGTAACCTCGAGTTCTTAATCAGAACTGCACCAGTATCAAAACCTTTACCGTTTCTCTTCCCACGGATACTGCTGGACACATCGAGTTTCTGCAGTATTCTCTGAATGTACTGTGCAAAAGTGCAACTTTACATTCGATTCCGTTAATCACAGTCCTCCATGTCCTGACCCTGGACGGTGGCGAGTTTTCTTCCTGTTCGTCAAAGCGCCCATCCCCACCGCTCCCTCCCACATCATTATAAACAGCCGCAGGAAATCTCTGGTTCACCTTCTTCGCTCCAAAGTGACACTTACCAGTCTCTGGACTCTCTCCTCATAAAGGGAATTCTCATCCCCGGACATGGTGAAAGACAGAGGACAGTGAAGAGATTTTGGGGAAATATTGATATTTGAGAGCGGAACAATGTTAAGGAGGCAAAACATGGCAACCAGTTTCCAGCTTTGTGGATCTTCAGAAACTTTTTGGGAAGTGGAATCGGAGGGCAATGAGCAAGGGTGAACTGTCGGACTGAGCAGAAACAGTCAGGACAGCTTCCCCCTCTTTACGGGGACGGGACATTAACTCTGATGTTCTCGGGACACGAACTGATCTGAGACATTGAAACATTACTCGTTTTTGTATATGAGGACTCCAGGACATTGAAAAAGCTCGGGCCAGACAAAAACTGAGAGGCTCGAACCCAGACTGTCCCGATTGTGGGAGAGAGGTTTCCCAGTGACATGGGTTCGTCTGCAGTGATGAGATCAGACTGTTCCTAGGTGTCCATATTGAGCGTCCCAGGCTTTAGTTTGAAAAAAAAAATACATCTGATAGAGGACAGTTGTCATTCTGGGATGGGCAGACTGAAGTTGAGATTCAGTAACCGCCTACTTTGGAGGATTGTGCGATGTGCTGGATTGCACATGTCAGCGCATTCGTCTGCTGAATGAAAGATAGCTGATTCAAGAGCCCCGCGGGCGACAGCGATTGCTGCCCTTAATGCATCTGTTTGCTTTGCTGCACTGTTTCAATTTCTAATGAGGTCAAAAGATATTCTCCAAATGTAAACACTATCATGTGTCTAACCACAATGACATTTCCGCATTGCTGTCAAGATTAATGTCAAGAACTGTGACTTGTGGGAATCTGAAACCAAAAAGAAACTGCTGCAGAAACAAGCCAATTTGGGAGTACCTGCGGGAGAAAACACAGCGCTGATGACATTCTGAAACATTGCCTCTTAATGTCTCTCCAGAAATGCTGCCAGACCTGCTGAGGTTCTCTTGCAAGTTCTGTTTTTATTTTAACTGAATGGCCATTTCATCCATCAAGATGATGCAGCCAGCCTCACCACGCACCGAAATTTTACACGTTTGGAAGCTGCGAAATGATTGGATTCAAACAAACCCAATCATGATTTACTCTTCCTCAGCTCCACAAGGAAGGAGACCTGGGAAGTGAACTGCACAGTGTCGTCCTGTCGTCCTGGATGAGTGGTTAAGGCAATGGAATTGAAATTCATATGACTTTAACCATGCAACCTCGAATCCTACTGATGGCGATGGAGAACTGCCAATAATTGCGAAGGGAAATGGCTCCCTAACTTCGACTGGAAGAGTCAGCTTAAAAACAAAAACGGGCAAATCTGCAACCCACTGCCTGTCAGGGTGCAGCAAGCAGAAATTTCCAGAGAAATTTGAGACGCATTGATGTGTACACTTCTACCACCAACTGCGTTTGAAGCTGTTAGCCAACTGTTGGAAAATGAGACGAGAACAGTCAGGGACTTGTGTTCGACTGATGCAAACTTGTTCAGCTGAAGTGCATTTTCTGTGCTGCAGAAATCTTTGACATGCCGCGGTTAAGTGGTCAGAGAACCTGGCAGATGTGAAGCACGTTAAACTGCTCTCATCCTGACATCTCTCCTGCTCTCGGAGGATTTGTCTGTCTGTCCACCTGTGTGGATAAAAATGAGGATGATTTCCTCAGGGGGATTACCATACAGTGTGACCACGTCAAACTTCAGTCCTATGATTGCGTCATTTAAGAGCACGGGGAGTATCTCATTAAAATTTACGCTGGAAACATCAGAACATGCAAGGTTAAGTGCCTCATGCTGGAAACTGGGACCAGAGGAGATGAATATCTGGTCTCCCGCACTGCAGATAGGCGGAAAGGCCTTTTCCACGCTGAAAGGAATGGAAGAAAGAACGATATTGATGTGCAGCTAAAATGATCACAAATGAAAAAATAAAAGGGGATTCGTTATGGAAACATACAGCACCATATTTCAATTTCCCTGGAAGTCTAGTGGTAAGGATTCAGTACTCTGACTGCTGTGGCAATGGGAGATTTCCTCTGACCGGTTATCTTGTTGACAGCCTTCCCAAAGCAGGGAATGTTGTATGGTGCTGGCAATTGATGGAGATTTGTCACAAACACGATTCAGACTAGCGTAAAACAAATAAGTGCGAATCCTGTAAATCTGAATCAACAACAGGAATTGACATACAAATTCAGCCGGCCTGACAGCACCCGTGGAGACAAAAATATTTAATGTTTCATATCGACAGAATCAGGTTACTTGTGCATTTTATTGTTTTAATTCCAGGGTAATTGCCATTTTCAATTCACGAATCAACATACATATCAGAATCTCTCATTAGCTGACATACGTCATCTGTAAAATGAAAAATGTCATATCGGCTGTAATGCTGTTGCGGTTCTCCTGAGTTCATGAAAGTCTGGCCTTACTCATTACCTTTATCTTGTCCTTTCTGTCCATGAGCAACAACGTTGAATGGAGAGCTTCTGTTTTCAATGTCTACCTTCGTATGCTTATGTATGTGTCTCCCTTTGTTTCTCTGTACCACCTCACTCTCTTCTACATTCTCCCACTCTCTGTCTGTCAATATCCCTCAATTTCTATTCTTTCTCTTGGAAAAGTCTGAAATTCGGTGACAGTTTGAGAGTATACCTGTTTCGTGTCTTTCTCCGCCTCCCCCCCAACCTGCCCACCCCCAACCCGCCCCGGCCAGAGTGTGTAGAACTGGGCTCACAGTCTCCAGGTAATATCTCTGTCACTTCGGTCTGAGGTCAGGTGATATTTCTTCACTCAAAATATGATCATTTACAATTGTAATTAGAATTCATAACCGACCAGAAGAAAAGCAGTTTCTCTCCACTTCAGGATTTCAATGACGTCATTGCAGTTTGCCTAAAATTAATGAATGGTGACAGCAGACAATGAGAGCTATCATCTCGCAATGGATGCGTTATTACCACAACATTTCCTGGCAAGTCTGCAGTGTCTCCTGCCTCACTTCATTATTTAAAAAAAAAGACTTGCTGTGACAGCGAGAGACTAAAAGTAGAAGAGATGGAGAGATCATTGGTGAACAGAGTACAGAATCTCGGCGTTGATGAGCAGGATAGAACATTGACTAATGGGTCCACAGCAGGCGGCAGGGCTTGGTATCACCAAATAACAACGGGCTGAGCTCAAACACAAGAAGCATGCTGAGCCATCACTGTCGCGATATTGGATCAACAACACGGCTTTTACAATAACGTTATGTAATGAACTTTCAATGTACGGAACATTTCAGAGCATTTGACACCATACTCGCCTGGTTATTACCAGATGCTTTAACTGACGAAGCCACATACGGTGTTCTTCAAATCCATATGTGCATTTAATTAACTATTTGATCACAGTAACTCGGACTTCCTTGCAGTAATAAAGCTGTTCGATGAGAAAATATATCAACCTGCGCTTGTGCAGGAAAGAACAGTTCAAAGCTGGTCTTCCTTCACTGAAATTGCACCGAAAGGGGCAATCTCTTCTTGTTTGCTTTCAAACTATTGCCTTCCCCTCTGTAATCTGACAGGATAAAGAGGATGTGTTCATCCTCTCGGGGCCGATAAAACGCGTGAATATGCACAGAGGGAATCTCATACCAAAAGATCAGGGTAATTGTGGTGAATTTACCAGGAGTGGTGTGTGAGTCGGTGTTAACAGTGGGAAGTAAGGGCTAACCCATTAGCACTGACATTGAGCCTTGCACCAACAGCATCTCACTCAATTCTTGCCTCACGTCTCCCAGTCATCATTGACTTTTACTTTATCCGACTCCCCCTTCGAAACTTCTCACTTGTTCCCGAACACTTTCAGATTTCCACATCGAAATTGCAGCCGTTTGAAACGAATTTCTGGAGTATGCACGTCACTCTTTGGGATCAGCTGCACTGCCCATCCATAATTACTTTTGTAGAGGGAGAAAGAGAGCTTCTTCAAGGAAGGCATCCTTGTAAGAGGATTCGCAGTAGGTTGAAATCTTTGAGGAGAAAGAGAGGTCTGCAGATGCTGGAGATCAGAGACAGAAATGTGTTGCTGGAAAAGCGCAGCAGGTCAGGCAGCATTCTTCTTCAGGAAGGGCTAATGTCCGAAACGTCGATTCTCCTGTTCCCTAGATGCTGCCTGACCTGCTGCGCTTTTCCAGCAACACATTTCCATCTCTGATCTCCAGCATCTGCAGACCTCACTTTCTCCATCCATAATTACTCCAGAGCTTGCGATAGTAAGTTACTTCACAGAACCGTGGAAATACTCAGCACAGAGATGCATCCATGATGTTGCGAGGGAGAGAGTTCCAAGAATTAAAACAAACGACATTGAAGGAACAGTGAGATAGTTTCAGCTGAGAAAGGTGAGATTCTTAGAGGCGATTTGCGGTGAGAGATGTCTCGTGTATCTGCCGCAATGATCCTTCTAGTTGGAGGCAATCAATCACTGGATTGATTCTGGCAGATCCGCGTCTGTGCTCTGTGTGGAAGCAGGAAATAGTTTTCATTCAGAAAAACCAAAAGAAGAGAAATAAATCTTTATTTTCTGAATGCGAATTGGATCCAGGTCTGTGCGATTCAAACTCAGAGTCTGAAGCAGGGACTCCACTGATGCTGACAATAACCCTTGACCTAACCTGTCCAAACCTTTGTACCTATTTTCTATCTCCCCACATTTTGGAGCACCAGTCCTTGCCGTGAGTGGTGAAGGAGCTAACTACTCCCTCGCAGAAAAACAATTGGGGCAAGAGACCCATATATCTGTCCCACAGCGGGTATTGCTTTGCTCCGAACAGACCGGGTTTGCTGTGTGTGACTGAAACTGTGTTCGATCACACACACACACGGTGTAACAGGTGCCAGCAGATGTGGAGAAGGTTGGGGCTGATTCAGACCCATTCTGGGAAATAGACTGGATCCAGAATTCACGGGAGCTTAGTGTCACAGAAAGAAGGCTGGAGTATTGGGTTGGGAAAGATATCAGCCATGATAGAATGGTCGGGCAGACTAGATGGGCTGAATCCTCTTACTGTCCACCGATGCCTTCTGGTCCCTGGCCATCCGGAATCTAAGGAAATAGAAACAGAGTTTTTTTTTCAGTTCGAAGTCCTCCGGTCATAACTGGGTGAGGTGAGAGATGGAGCACGTCTGATGTAAGTTTAGAGACTGGGAAAATGTTTGGAGACGAAGTAATAAAAGAGGATCTGAGTATAAAGTTGGAAGTCAGGAGATATTCAATAAAAAGGAAGGGTGTGTAAGGCAGAGGGAGATGGACATGGAGAAAGAAGTGTCACTGGTTTTGAAGTCTTAACTCTATTTTCCTTTCCAAGATTCTACCAGACCTGCTGAGATTTTCCCGCAATGTCTTTTGTTGGTACTGAAACAAAAGATGGGAGTGAGTTCCTGGATCAACCAGCTCTCTGTTCTGTGGTCGTTTGAATTCCTCGTTCGACCAGATCACATCTCAGCCACACGAAAACCTCACTAACCTGCCCCACCCCACCCCTGTTACTGACGGCTCACCCACCTATTGTGTATCGCAGGATTTCACTCTGCCACTTCCTCCAAGTCATTCGGTCAGATAAAACATTAAATCCGATGACTGACCAGTCTGGATTTCACGAAATATATCTTTCCAACTTGAAAAATGCTCATTAATGTCGATTTGGTGATTTCTGTTAAATAGACAATGGACAGACAATGCTGCTTTGTGACCCAACACCGAGAACTCCTTTATTGTGCAACGGACTTTTATATAGCCCCTTATTGATAGCTTGCTAAAATTCAAATGAACTTTACTGAGCATCGTCCTTCACCAAGTCTGCAGGTCATGCTACCAATGAAATCTGTCAGATTGTCATCGTGTGTTTTTCCTTTCAAAAATGATGTTGACTCAGTTTGACTGTAATCATCTCTTCTAAACGTTCTGCTTTTCTTAATTTGCAATGGTGGTTCACATTTTCGAAATGATAACAAAGACATTAGAGCAGATAAAAGCAATTTAACCCATCAAGTCAGCGACAAGTTTCAATGAGATCACGGTTGATTTGGTTAATCTTCAAATTACCTTTCGGCCTCATCTCTGTGGCCCTAGATTCCCGAAGTGGCCAAATGTCTATCTTTCTCAGCCTTGCATGTATGCAGCCTTGACAACCCTCAGTTGCAAACAACGTCACAGATTTGCTACCTTCTGAAAGAGAAAATATCCCCCACACCTAAGTCTTACATAATTGGTCCCTTCCGATGTGAGGAGTCCTTCTGGTGCCACATTATCCCAGGTGTATATCATAGCAGAAAAAAACCCCTCAAGATCGGTCTGCCATGTCCAGTCCCAGCTCTGAGTATTTGCAGGATTGTCTTTTTTGACTTTTGAATGAACAAATAGACCTGAATTTTCTTCAAAAACGCTGGCCGTTTCGTGCACTAGAAAGTCGAGTGCTTGATCACAAATATATCACTCTCAAAATATTATCTCTGTTTCTCTTTCCACAAGTACCGCATGATCCGTCGGTTTTCTGCAGTATTCTGTGAATTTACTGTGCACAAGTGCTGCATTTCATTAAGTTCCTTCAATCACAGTCCTCTGGACACTGACCCTGTTCAGTGACAATACTTCCTCCTGATCGTCAATGTGCCAATCCCCACCGCACCCTCCCCCATCAAGATAAACAGCTGCAGAACATCTTCAGTTAAGTCTCTTGGCCCAAAGAAAACTTCGGGAAACTCTCCAAAGCCAGGAAATCTCGACCATGGACATGGTGAAAGACAGAGGAGTGTTAAAGAGATTTTGGGAAAATATTATCAATTGGCAAATGGAAAAAATGTTAAATAGGCAAACCTTATAACCCAGTCTCCAACATTGTGAATCTTCAGAAACTCTGTGAGAAGTGAAATCCAAGGAGAATGAAGAAGGGTGAACTGCCCGAATGAGCAGAGACAGTCAAGGCAGCTTCCCCTTCTTTAAGAGGACAGACCATAAACTTTGATGTTCTCGGGACATGAACTGATCTGAGACATTGAAATAATTCTCGTTCCCCTACATGACAAATACAAACCTCATCTCGACTCCAGGCCAATGAAAAAACTCACGACCGCACAAGGGACAAGGAGGCTTGAAGGGAGGTGGTCCCAGTTGGAGGAGAGCTGGTGCTCAGTGACATGGGTGTGTCTGTCGTGGATGGGATAAGACTGTTCCCATGCCTCCATAATGAATGTTATGGAGGCATGGGAACTGATAAAACTGATAAGAGGGCACTTCTCAGTCTGGGAAGGACAGACTGAAGTCTGTCACAGCCTGCTTTAGATGCTCGGGCAAGGTTTTAGGTTGGAAGTTTCAGCGTATTAGACTGTTAAATGAAAGGCTGGTGGTTCAAGACCTCCAATGGCGACAGCGATCCTTGTTGTTAAAGCATCTGTTTTCTCTGCTGCAGGGTTTCTTGTTTCTAATTGGGGCAGGAAAATGTTCCTCAAACGGAAAATTTCCGTGTGAAGAACCACAAAGAACTTTCTGCAATGGTTTAAAGGTTAATGTAATGAACTGTGGACTCTGGGAATCTGAAACAAAATCAGAAACTGCTGACAAAACTATCTGATTTGACAGTACCTGTGGGAGATTATTGAGTTCTGATGAAGTTGTTAAATATTGTCCACGATTCTCTATTGTCACGATGCTGCCAGACCTGCTGAGTTTTGTCGTGGAAAAATTATCGAGAATCACCAGGAGATGTAGAGTGTTCTTCAAGAAGTCGGTCTATTATTTGCAAACGAAAAACCGTGACACCGAGAAAGCAGATTCTCGAATGCTCTCGAACTTCATTGTCCATGGTTTTTTATACATTTTTCCCATACTTTGTTTGCTTATCAGCATGTTTAAATATATTAATCAAAGTACCTCACACTCGCAACACAATAAACCAGTGATGTTAGTTCCAACATCTCTTTAATTGTTCATTCTACTTAACGTTATTCTCATGTGACGGTTAGATATTTAATCTCACCTTTCGCAACAATGGGCTTTCATTCCAGACGCTACTTCATATTTTCTCGATGTCATAATTAGTCATTTATTGTCAATAATCTCAATCAGGCTGACTCTATTAACTATTAATTAGATATTTAATGTCATGTCCCAAATACTTATGTTCCCAATCGAGTCATAATGATACTTAACAGGAAGCCTAACTTTACTAACTGTAATCTAATCTCACCATCGAGAGCTTTCAGCGTCAACCTTTCTTTGCTAATTGGTGTGAGAGAATTCCACTATTCTTATCTCATCCTGCATTCTACACACCCCTTGCAATAGATCGCCAGTGGGTTTCATGCTTTAAGCCTTCCCTTGCTTTCATGCTTTAAACCTTCCCTTGCTTTCATGCTCTTTATTTTCCATAATAACATTTTGTCATTCTGACCAAAGGCAGTCATTCCTGGCACTGGATTTACTAACGTTGAATTGTCAGTGATCAGAGAGGACTGTCCCTGTAGTTCTGCTCCCGACTCTCCACCTCCCGCTCTGTTAGTAACCTCTCAGTCTCCTGGGAATTGCATTGTTCCCAATTTTGCCGGATTCCAGGCCTTTAACCTTGGCTGAGCAGACAGTCGATGGTCTGAGGAATATCATTCCCAAACGTCTCGTGTCCGAGGTAATAACAATTAATAACGATGTCTGTGCATCCTCCTCTAATCTGTGAAAATCATTGTTGCGGACTGTAGGAACATTTATTGACCGAAATTGAGGAGGTTTTGAACCAGATCAAACTCCTATGAGTTAAGAAGATGGTCTAGATCCTTTTTTCTTTTCCCCTGAAGGCAAATGTACGGCAATGCAATTCAATTGGTGAAAGTTCCAGGCTTGAACCGAAACACAATTTACTTCGCACTATCGTTGTAACACAAACAATAAACAAAGTGTGGACTAACCTAACTCTATTAGAAAACTTAACAAAATGAAATATCATTTAACTACGAACCAGCCAATGTTCGAATATCGTAACATTGCATAAACTACACAAATCTGGCCTTCCGGCTACCGGAATGATATTGTGAAACTTGAACAGATGAGAAAAAGGTATAATGTGATGGTTGTAATTCTTAAGCTTCCAAATAGTTTTGAGGTGCGAATGTATTTTAACCTTGAAGAAATTTGATGTATTTAAACCTCCTTCCTGTCCACGATAGAAGCTGTTGAACCTGGTCCGAATTTCCAGGGGCTTCTGTAATTATTTAAGGTTTCTGACGACAGCAATCTCTCACTTTTCGAACAAAACAAAACGAACCTTATGTTGCGAACAATATTCAAATAAGCAATGGGAAGCAGAGAGGAAAGCTTTCGAGCAACGCTGCCCGGATTGTCACGGCAATTTACAGGAACCATCGCCATGAAAACCCTAAAGCAACCTGACAAATCCGTTTCGCCACAGAATGCAACGTTGGTGCTCAAGACTTTTCCTTTAAAAAAAAACACAGGAAAAGCCACAACGCTGCGATGGCCGGGAATCGAACCCAAACCAACTGCTTGGAAGCCAGCTATGCTCACCACTACACCACCACCGCGCTCGCAGCTAAGCTCTCCCTTTTCCGAAACACACATAACAAGGCCGTGATAGTCACCAACTGAACTGGGGCTGAAAGCAAAACAAGAAAATTGCTTGTCAAACGTCAACAGGTCTGAAAACACCAGAATCAGAAGCCTTCAGCCCTAAAGAACAATCACTGGATCCAAAAGGTTTCGTCCTCACAAATGATGCCGGAACTGCTGAGTTTCCCAGCAATTTTTGTTCTGTCTCTCAGATCTGCAACATCTGCAGTTCTTAGTCAGATATAAAACAAACGTTGACCCATTGAAGGGGTATTTGATCAGGTGATTGTCTTCTTCATACACAGATATAGATGGGATGGAGTATAGGATCATAAAATTCTTACAGTGTAGAAACAGGCTGTTCGGCTCATCATGCATCCCACCAAGTCTCACCCTCTACGCTATTCCTGTAACCCCGCATTTCTCATGGCTAACCATATAACCAACACTCACCTGGACACTATTGACTATTGAGCGTTGCAAATCCACCCTAACCTGCGCATCTTTGGACTGTGCGAGGAAACTGGAGCACCCGGAGGAAACTCACACAGACACGGGGAGAATGTGCAAACTCCACACAGACAGTCTTCAATCAGACTTGGATCTGGGTAATTGGAGAGGTTTCAAGAGGGAGTGCAGACTGGTTTGTGAATGATGGGCCGAAAGCCTGATGTCAGTGCTGTAAAGGCTCTACAGTAACATGATTCCCTACATCCAGCATTCAACACAGTTTGCATTTTGTTTTAATCCGTCCTGTTATTGACATTATTTTGAGTGAAATGTATAGAGAGAGGTTGTTTGCGCATTCACTCAGATCTGTGTTTTGATGGGTCAGGAGCAACATACAAAACAACAACTGGCGGAGGGAGAATTGAATTCCCCCTCCGAATCTGCAGAGGACATGCAGGACCAGGAATATCTCTATAACCACTCACTCACCACCCAACGCCTTGAGGAAAAACGCCTGATCTTCCGCCTCTGGAACCTCCAGATATCGTGTGTGTGTGTGTGTGTGTGTGTGTGTGTGTGTGTGTGTGTGTGTGTGTGTGTGTGTGTGTGTGTGTGTGTGTGTGTGTGTGTGTGTGTGTTTTGTGCCTGTCTCGTTGTGTGTGTGACAGACGGAAATACGTACAGAGACTCAGACACAATCACATATGCAGAGAGATGTGCAAAGACACATACAGACAGAAGCACACATATCGACTTAAAGAGACACACGTGCACATACAGTCACACAGACATACACACACAAGCGCACAGATGTTGATGGAGACAGCAAAAGTGATATTATTAGAATTTATTTCCTAAAACTAAATGAGAAATTAATAGATTTTTGGATTGTTTGACTGAACAGGAAATTTGTCCATAATTTCGTCCGAACAGCTGCGCCTTTAACATGTTTTTGAATGAAATAAGAAAAAGGTGGTTTAGTTAGTAGAGTGCGAGGTTGATGTTGAAAGGATGAAAGCAATTTGAATCGATGAACCTATTTTACCATCCTTGCATTTTCCAGTCTTTTCAAAATGGCCGCTGATGCTTCTGAATTGGGTCTAAATGCTTTCTTGTTCCAGGATGATAAATTAGGAATTGAGAACCTGGAGGATAGTTCTATTAGAATCAATACCGAACATTGGAAAATGCCTCTTCCATAGGAAAGGGGACTTTGGGGTTGCTGTTAGATCTTCAGTACTTTGAAGACCACCAAACAAAGAACAATGAAATACAAAATTACACAGATTATAATCCACTGGCCTTCTTTAAATGTTTCAAATTAACAATGCAACATATTTTGATGGTGTCGTTTGTTGTAACCATTTTATTATACACATCACCAGAAAACCGAATGTGAATTCAGATATATTGTCCTAAAATACAAATGGTGAAATACGTAAAAGCTTTAAGAAATGCGAAGGTTGCATAACATTGCAAGAAGGGAGAATTAATAAATAGACTGTACTTGTTATAAAAAATGTGCATCATGTATTTTGAAAGTAAATGCGTTTTTGAAATGGCATTTTAGTTTTCTCAGGGCGAATACATATAAAAACATATTTTAAAAAAAGAATTGAGTGTGATTGTGGACTAAAATGTGAAAAGAGCGACCTTATAAACAGATCGGAAGTGGAGGGTAGCTGCAAGGTTTGACAGCAATTTACCTGATAGTGACCCAATAATTGAAATGTGATTGGAGATGAACGGAGTTATACACAGATGCAGCATTTGTTTGTGACAAGGAGTTCATTGATTATTGGCCACGAGTTCACCACTGACAAAGGCTGTCTGCTACCAGCAACGATGTGATTTGTTCTCAGGCAACTAAACAGCTTGGGACTCTGAACAGAATACAGGGAAGTCTTCAACAGCTCGGGAGCTCTCTCTGTTCGCGGCAGTGATAGGTGCTTTAATCCTGATGAAAACTGGTTTATTTTTGTTTCAGCTGTTCCTATGCGCTCTGCCTTTTAATGAGTGTGTTAGAGACTGTTTGTAAATATGAGCCAGTCCTTCTGCATGGTGTAACTCAATGACAGCCTCCAAGATGCACTGTACAAATTAACCAAGGCTCTAAAGACATGACAACGAAGAAATGGAAGGGCAGGGGAAGCAGATGAATGGGAGGCTTAGGACTTGGAGCCAGTGATCAAACCTGGTTAAATGAAAAGTAGACGAAGAGAAATGAAGAGTAGAGTAGATAACGTCAGGAAGTATGGGATACAGTGAGATTTGGCGATCTGGATTCAGAATTGGCTGGCTGACAGAAGGCAGAATGTGCTTGTTGATGGAAAATATTCTGCCTGGAGGAAAGTGGTGATTGGGGTCCCGCAGGGCTCTGTTCTTGGGCCTCTGCTCTTTGTAGTTCTTATAAATGACTTAGATGAGGAGGTTGAAGAGTGGGTTAGTAAGTTTGCAGATGGCACTAAGGCTGCAGGTATTGTCGACGGTATAAACGGCTACGTCAGGCTGCAGCGCGACATAGATAGGATGCAGATCTGGGCATGGCAGATGGAGTTCAACCTGGATAAACGCGAAGTAATGCATTTTGGAAGGAGGAACACGAATGCTGAATATAAGATTAAAGACAGGATCCTTGGTAGTGTGGATGAGCAGAGGGATCTGGGTATGCAAGTACATAGATCCCTCAAAGTTGCCACCCAAGTGGATAGGGTTATTAAGAAAGCATATGGAGTATTCGCTTTCAATAAGGAGGATTGAGGTTAAGAGCTGCGAGGTTTTGCTGCAGCTCTACAAGTCCCTGGTGAAACCACTCTTTGAATATTGTGTCTACTTCTGGTCGCCCTACTATAGGAAAATGCCGAGGCTTCGGAGAAAGCGCAAAGAAGGTTTACCAGGATGCTGCCTGGACTGGAGGGCTTGCCTTATGAAGAAAGTTGGGATAAGCTCGGACTTTTCTCTCTGGAGAGAAGGAGGAAGAGAGGAGACCTGATCGAGGTATAGAAAATAATGTGTGGAAAAGATACAATCAATAGGAAGAGACTTTTCCCACGGCCAGGATTGACTGTTATGAGAAGTCATAGTTTGAAGATATTAGGAGGAAGGTATAAAGGAGATGTCAGAGGTAGGTTCTTTACGCAGAGGGTTGTGAATGCATGGAATCGGTTGCCAGCTGTGGTCGTGGAAGCAGAGTCATTGGGGACATGGTGCGACTCCTGGACATGCACATGGATAGCAGTGAGTTGAGGGGTGCGTACGTTATGTTACTATATTTGACATTAGAATTAAATCTCGTGGGCCAAACGGCCTGTTCTGTGTTGTACTTTCCTATGTTCTATGTTCTATGAGTGTGTACGCTTGGTATATCTAAACGTAAGGTGTCAACCTGGTGAAGCTACGACTCAGAAATAGTTGCATGCCATAAACCATAAGAAGCAACGGATAGACAAGGCTAATTGACTTTATCACTCACGGATCAGACATAATATCTGCAGTCCTGCCAGCTCCCATCATAAATTATGCGGGACAATATAATAAATAATTTCTTTCACATGAACGACGAGGCTGAGGGATACGAAATAGATCCTTTCGAAATTATGACAGGCATGGAAGTAATGGATAATGGAAGTCTTTTACACAGACCACAGGAGACATAGGTTTAAAGTGTTATCGAGCAGACCAGACCCAGATGTATGGTATGCAGATTGATTTTGCTTGTTTTATGATAGTCATACATTCTGAGAAACAGTGAAGAATATTGTGTTGCATTCTCTCCAGTACAAATCATACCTTACATAAAGTCATCAGTTTAATATAGTTTCACAGCTTTTGAACAGGTGCAGAAAAGGATCAACTCTATATATGACAGGTCCATTAACAAGTTTGATAACAACACGGAAGAAATTGTTCCTGAATCCATTGGTGCGTATTTTCAAACATTTGCATCTTCTGTCCGATGGAAGAGGTTGGGAAAGAGCATTGCGGTGGTGGGAGGGGCCTTTGATTGTGTTGGCTGCATTCCTGAAGCAGTGGGAATTCAAGACAGAGTCAATGGAAGGAAATATGATTTGAGTGATGGATTGTGTTAGGTACATGCATCTCTGCAATTTCTTGCAGTACGGCCAGAGCAGTTACCATACGAAGCGTCTGGATAGAATGTTTTCTGCAGTGCAATATTAAAATTGATCAGAGTCATTACCAAAATGCTAAATTTCCTTCCCCGTCTGAGGTGGTAGATGCACTGATGTGCTTTCTTGGCTGTAGAGTTGACATGGATAGACTGATTGTTTGTGATATTTATTACTCGGAACTTGAAGCTGTCCAAATCAGCACCAATGACAGAGACCATTGTGTGTCCTTCAGTCCAATTCCTGAAGTCAATGGCCAGTTCCCTTGTTTTGCTGACATTGAGGGAAAGATTGTTGTCTTTTCACCATGTCACGAAGCTCTATTTCCTGTAGGCGAAAGTGAGGACTGCAGATGCTGGAGATCAGAGCTGAAAAATATGTTGCTGGAAAAGCGCAGCAGGTCAGGCAGCATCCAGGGAGCAGAAGAATCGATGTTTCGAGCATAAGCCCTTCTTCATGAATGAGGAAGGTGTGCCAAGCAGGCTAAGATAAAAGGTAGGGAGGAGGAACATGAGGGAGGGGCGTTGGGAATGCGTAGGTGGAAGGAGATTAAGGTGAGGGTGATAGGTCAGAGAGAGGGTGGGCGGGGAGAGGTCAGGTAGAAGATTGCAGGCCAAGAAGGCGGTGCTGAGTCGGAGGGTTGGCACTGAGATAATGTGGGGGGAGGGGAAATGAGGAAGCTGGAGATATCTGCATTCATCTCTTGTGGTTGGAGGGTTCCTAGGCGGAAGATGAGGTGCTCTTCCTCCAGGCGTCTCTTGCCATGGTCTGGCGATGGAGAAGGCCAAGGACCTGCATGTCCTTGGCGGAGTGGGAGGGGGAATTAAAGTGTTCAACCAAAGGGCGGCTGGGTTATTTGGTGCGGGTGTCCCAGAGGTGTTCTCTGAAATGTTCCGCCAGTAAGCGGCCTGTCTCCCCAATGTAGAGGAGGCCACATCGGGTGCAGTGGATGTTGTGTGTTGAGGTGCAGGTGAATTTGTGACGGATATGGGAGGATCCCTTGGGGCCGTGGAGTGAAGTGAGGGGGAGGTGTGGGCGCAAGTTTTGCATTTCTTGCGGTTGCAGGGGAAGGTGCTGGGAGTGGAGGTTGAGTTCGTGGGGGTTGTGAAACTGACAAGGGAGTCGTGGAGGGAGTCTTTCCAGAACGCTGGTAGGGGAGGGGAGGGAAACATATCCTTGGTGGTGGGGTCTGTTTGGAGGTGGCAGAAATGACGAAGGATGAGACGATATCTGGAGGTTGGTGGGGTGGTAGGTGTGGACCAGTGGGGTTCGGTCCTCGTGGCGATTGGAGGGGCGGGGTTCAAGGGCGGAGGAGCGGGAAGTGGAGGAGATGCGGTGGAGAGCATCGTCAACCACGTCTGAGGGGAAATTGCGGTCTTTGAAGAAGGAGGCCATCTGGGTTGTTTGGTATTGGAATTGGTCCACCTGGTAGCAGATGCGGAGGAAGTGAAGGAATTGAGAATATGGGATGGCGTTTTTACAGGGGGCATGGCGGGAGGAGGTGTAATCTAGGTCGGTTTTGAGACCTACCCACTATCGTGGTGTCATTAGTAAATCTGTAAATGGAGTTAGAGCTGAATTTAGAGCTGAATTTAGAGCTCATAAGGGGGTAAGAAATATTGAAGGGGGCTGAGTACACAGCCTTGAAGGGCACCAGTATTGCGTATTATTGAAGAGGAGGAGTTTCCAACTCTCCTCATTCATTGTGATCTGCAGGTCAGAAAGTTAAAGATCCAGTTCTCGATGTGAGGAAAGTCCTAGGACTCAGAAATGTCGATGAGTCTTGTTGGCATTGGGGTCTTCAAGGCAGAGCTAAAGCTAATATACAGAAGTCTGATGTAGGTGTCCATGTTATCCAGATGTTCCAGAGATGAGTGAAGTGCCAGCGAGATGGGGTCTGCATGGATCTATTACGATCGTGTCGAATTATCGAGGACCTGAGCAATCTGGGAGTAATGTTTGCCATTCCTAACCTCTTAAAGCACTTCATAAATGAGAACGGCCATGATTGCATTAAAAATCAGAGCAAGTTCGAGGAGCCGAATTCCAGACTCATGCTCCTATTTCTTGTGTTCATTTGTTCATTATAGCTCAGAGGGAAACATGTTAACGAATGGTCCTGGCAGACAATGAAGATCCACATACACAAATCCCATTTCTCGGCTATAAGCCCATCGTCCTGAAGATTTCAGCAATGCATGGGATTGTTGAAATACCACACAGGTAATATGAATGCTTATGATTCAAACATTCATCCTAGAAATGAGAGTGTGTGAGACTTTACGTTCTTCTGGATGTATGGTAGCCGACTGTAAAATGAACCTCAGCAGGAACTGCAAAGAGGAGGGTATCAGAGAAAGGAGCACAAGCAGTCCAAGAGCTGCAAAAGTTGTTCAGAATAGGGCATCCTGCACAAGAACTACCCAAGACAGAGGAGGGGGGCCTGGGAGTGAGGGTGTCGATCCAATATTACCAGAAGTGTTAACGTGAGTTGATCAATCAATGAATTAATTAAAATTTGTTGAAGAAATATATCTGACTCTCTCTGTCCATCTTTTTTTAAAAGTGATAACATACCGCCCTCTGCTGGCCTCCCAGTGTCACTGTACAAGCAGCAGATTTGTTTTTCTCTCTTGGACACTTTGCTCCTGTCCCTATTCATTCTTTTATTTCTGACAGTCTCACAATGCCCTGAATGACGCAAAGGCTCAAACGGCTGCACAGTAACGTCACAAAAAGGATGGTCACAAGCAGCGGGGAAAGTCTGACACCGAGGAAGTGGGAGGAGGCAACAGGTGATTCGTGCCAGGGCCGTGACGTGAGGGAGAGCGATCTCCTTTGACCGCCACGAGAGGAACCAGCAACCACTTTCTGAATGAAAGCAACTCGATATTTTTGGAGAACTAGGTCGTTTATTCTCATTTCATCATTCTGTAACAAGGCAGCACCCACCCCCTGAAATAGTTCAATACTATCGTACAGGAAATGTATAAATGTTAGGAAACACAGAACGATGAAAAGGTTTAACATTGTTGCTTGGACAGAATTTCAGCAGTGGCCCTGTTTTCTGCCTCCCTCCATTTTCAAATCGAAAAGTTACATTTGTTGCTTCCGAGTTTAAATGATCCTTCTCTGAATTTAATGAAGGAAAACAAAAGAAGTGGAGAGCAATAGTGATAAGGGGATTGCATTGTTCGGGCATCAGGCAGATGTCTGTGACAGTGTAGATGCGACACCAGCTGGCACGCTGCCACCCTGGTTGCAGAGTCTGGGATGTCACTGATTGGCTGAAGGACAGTCTGAAAAGGATACGAGCAAATATAAGATGTGGCAACGGTTGGAGCCTTGAAAACAGTATATCGGAAGCTGTGAGATTAATTGACAACACAGGGTTAAATACAAAGTAAAGTTCCATCGATGATGCCTAACCAAACATTTGGAAGATATGTATAATCTGAGAAGTGATAGAAATTTAACTCACTCTCAACTATCACCACAGAAACACACGCGCATACGTGCGCGCGGGCGCGCGCACACACACACACGCACACAAGCAGTAATTCTCGATTGTTATCCAAGAGGGTTCCCATTTTCAAACAAAAAATAGATGTATTCCAGAACTTCATCACAGAGTTCTTTACTTGATTGTTTCTGTTCAGTTTGGATTCTAAATTTGATTGCTGATTCGTAACATCCACATGGACAATTTTCCTCAACCCATGTGCTATATCCGTCTCATAAAAACTGCATTTGATTCCAATACCGTATGTTGTTTGATACAGGAACCTTTCGGTGTCGGGGGTATTGAGTCTTGAGTCCGACCCAGGTGTGTGAATGTCCTGTTTTTCTGACATCCAGGATTGTTTAATGAAGCTTTGATGTTTGGAAATCCTGATGTTTTTTTTTTTACAGTCCCTTAGGAGAACTGTATTTACTTTCAGTCAAGTACACCTTTATTCTGGATCCTATTAATTGATTCAACATCATTGTCCACAACCTTGTACACAAATCGGGAGAGTTAAAGTGATGGCGTCACCAAATATTTGGACAGTTTGGCAATTATGACCAGGACTTGGGCCTAGGGAGGTGACGACATTTTACTATGATCGTGCAGGAGGTATGGACACCATGAAGCATCTCCAAAATGATCACGGATGAATGTGTCAATTCACAGATATTCTGGGCGAGCAGAGCGAAACAGGCAGACACACTGAATAAGGAACAGAGAGTGACAGAAGGATTTTGAGATTTCCAAAAGGCATCTGCTCAAGTCAGTCTTGATCTAAAAACTGAGTATATTATTGGTGAAACTCGTTTAGAAGTAAACTCTGAAGTGGAAGTAAGCTGCTGTCAAACAGATCGATATAGCGATGGTAAGTGAATGAGCAAAGCCTTGTCTTTTACAATACAAAGTGGAGAGTGTCAGGGAGAATCGACAAAGACTTTAGTTTAAATGTGGAGATGTTCTAGGACTCTGACGTAGAGAGGGATCTGTGTGACCTGGGATATTAAAACACATTGAGTTAATCTGCAGGGGCAGCAAGGTATTAGCAAGGCAAAGGGATGAAGTTTTCGTTTGTTCATCGGACGTGAGCATCACTGGCTGGGCTCAGCATTTATCCCTCATTCCCATCAGCCCTTGAGAAGATGGTAGTGAACTGCCTTATTGAACAGATGTATTCCATAAAACTATATTTTTGGAGAAACTAAATGTCGCAGAAATTAAACTGCAGCTTTTAAACTTAACTTTTTGGGTGGCACAGTGACTCAGTGGTTAGCATTGCTGCCTCAGAGTTCCAGGGACTCGTGTTTGATTCCAGTATCGTGCGACTGTAAATGGAGTTTGTAAGTTCTCCCCGTGTTTGCGTCGGGTTCTTTCGGATGGTCTGGTTTGCTTCGACATGTGTGGGTTCAGTAATATTGGCCATGCTAAATTGCCCACAGTGATCAGACATGTGAAGGTTATGTGCATTAGTCAGGGAAATGTACAGTGATAGGGCAGGGGAATTTCACACCTTTGGGATTATATATTCATTTACTCTAGTCTGAGTGAGAGACTGGAATTCCATGTGTTGTCAGCAAGCTGATGTACAACAGAACAAAGTGTCGAAGCTAATTGAGGGGAGCAATTCGTAGAACAGGGAGAGAATAGGAAAAAACAAATTGCTGATAAAAGCTCAGCAGTTTTGGCAACATCTGAACAGAGAAACCAGAGTGACCACGTCGTTTCCGGTCACCGTTTATCTGAGCCAGACCTGAAACTTTAACGTTGATTTCTCTTCAAAGATGCTGCCAGACCTGCTGAGGTTTTTCAGTAACTTTTGGTTTTGTTTCTGATTGACAGAATCTGCAGTTCCTTCAGATTGTATTTAGGTAGTGAATGGAGTTAAGTTCAGAGTAAAGTTGTTTCTGCACTTCAGCTTTTCTAACTCCCAGACCATGTTCACTGTGGAATTAGATAATGACGAAGTCAACCCCTATCCCCACACTGTCCCTATCAAATGCACTTAGCATAGTTATATCACTGGTTTATAGGCAGAGTACATTTCCCTGTACACTTTCTCCAACTAAACCTCCTAGGGTCCGGGAAAAATAGGGTTACATACAAAGGACAGATATGTCCACAAACACTCCCGTGTCAGGGAAGCTGTGTGTTAGATTACAGAGTAAAGCTGCCTCTACAGTGTCTATCACAAACTCTTACATAGCTCATACGCATAGACACACTGTCATGAAGTCACACATGTTCAGTCACACGCACAGTAGAGCATTGCAAACTCCCGAGATCAGAATCTCACACTCGAACACAACCTCTCACTCAGCCAATCTCAGCCACCAACTCTCAGTCAATCAGTCACAGACACCTCAAAGCCACACTCGCTCTTTCACATACACAGTTACTCTTTCACAAATGTATACTAATGATGCACAATCCGAGAGGCTTGCTTAATGGTAAATCAATTTCTTTATTTTTAGAGAACACAAAATTTGAAGACAAATTACGTCAGGCTGGTCCTTGATAAATGCCTGTTATCTGGATAAAATACATCTTACTCCGTGCTAAATCTCTGACAGACTCTGAACAAGACCACGCACCTACAATTCAGTAGCAGACCTGTCATATTACTATCGTATTTTTGTCTTGAAGTTTGGAAAGTTAGACAGATTTTTAAAAATCTCAGGGCACGGACTTTAAAAGGATTCTGGAATCTGCATCTTAATCAATGGAAACTTTGTAACAGAGTTCTCCATATCCTGCTTTTACAGTTTAATTTGTAAATTAACATTTCTACAATGTAGGAATGCATGAATGGAAAAAAAGCTTTTCACACATTTGCCCCTCACCTGTGCTGACAGAATTCAGACTCAAACTGAAGCTTCTCTGCTCCTGCATCCAGTTTACCATTGTACCATTTGGTTTAGATTATCCTTCCTCTAACATCGAAATTCCATCGATTCACATCCCAGTTTATTTCATCTGCAGGAGGCCGAGAGATGAAAATGTATAAAGTGTACGATGTGTTTTAATCTGCCAAACCAGGACAAATGATTCCAAGAGTGTCAGTAGCCATTATAGGTTTGTTTCAGGTAGCCATTTCATGTCAGCACAGCGCTGACAGCGACTTTATAACAAGGGAAAGGCAAGAACGGGTTGGGGACTTGGGAATCCATGTGCAAATGAATGCAGCGTAGATTCATAGAACTATAGTTGGACGGCACGGGTTCAATGGCCAGGGAAATGACACAAGCCCAGGACTGTATCCCTGGAATTTTGAATAGTCTAAAATGATGAGAGTTTGAGAGTCAATGAGAGGAACTGCAGGATTAGATAGGGAGAAAATATCGTTGTTGCTTCTGGAATCTATAAATAGGTTCAGTGTCGAGTAATCTAACAATAGACTGGAAACCTTTCCAATCTCAGGCCACGTTGCATGCGATTGGTCATTAACAGTAAGGAAGCGTTCCTATGAATTTTTTTCACTGAGACGCCATCAGAAGTCTCAGACTGACTGTTCATGGTCATTGCAAAGAAAAATCAAATTTTAAAGATGCACGAAAATCTCAACGAAAACAACTGCTGATGTGCTTCCCCAATGTAATCACTGATAATTTTTAGGATGAGATTTTCAGGAGGACATTTAGCTGAATGAAACCAGGAGCAGGACGAAGCTATTCAGCCCCTACTGCCTCCTCTCCATTCAATGTGATCATGCCGGATTCCCTATCTCAACGCTATATTCCCACTTGCTCTCCAGAGGTCGTGGTAGAGAATGGTACAATTAAAACAATTGGTTCACGTTTGTCGGAGGATTCGAACAGAAACTGAATGATCCCGTTGAAAATGGTGAGACGTTCTTAAACATTATCGTTCAGGGGGATATATGGTATCAGAACTTTAACTGACAGTGGAGTCAATAATGAGGAGGACAATTCATACAAAAGAGTACAGTGCAGGCCCTTCAGCCCTCGATGATGTGCTGATCGGTTAATCTACTTTAAGCTCAAACTAATCTGCATAACCTACCTTCAATGTGCCTATCCAAGAGTCACGGAAAAATCCATAATGCATCTGATTGAACTACCACCGCCACTGAGTCTGTTCGGTGCATAGAAAGAACTTACCTCTCATCTCCCCAATAACCTTCCTCCAATCACTTTTAAATTATGCCCCCTTATGAATACATTTCTGTACTTGGAAGAAATCTCTGGCTATTCATTCTATCTGTAGTTCTTATCATCATATACACCCTTATCAATTCACCCCACATCCTTCTTCACTCTAATGAGAAAAGCCCCCAGCCCCTCAATCTTACTGCATAAGAAATGCCCTCAGTCCAGGAAGCATGGTGGTAAATCTTTTCTGCAGCGTCTCTAAAACTTCTGCCTTCAGGATCAATCTAGTCAGATTGCAGATTTTAAAAAATCTGTGACTGATTCTGAACAAGCTTCACGTGGAATATGCTTTACAAATCTCAGTCCCTCAGGTAGTTGGAGGGTTCGCCTTGTCAGGGTGTGATTTTGATTAAATCCAGGAAATGTCACTCCCCCACGGTCATTGCGTGACTGTTTTGCTCTTTATGACAAACATAAAGCTCTCGCCTTTCTCGTGTCTGTTTCACAGGAATTCTGTGCTTCATATTAATTGGCCGCGAACAATAAGGAAGTCTGGTTCTGATTAGTTCATTGTGAGGATAGCAGGAATCCTGTGGACCACGTTCATCCTCAGGCCGACTAGAAATAACTTCTGCATGTGTCCTCCTAAATTCTGCTACTCTTCTCTTCCCTGTTTCCTGCATTTTCAATTTGTGTCATTTGCAAAGTCTGAAGACATGTCCTGTTGTCTGGAGGTTGACAGTGAGTAAAGCTCGATGTCCACAACAAAGACTCCCAAGCCAAGCGTCAGCATGCTGACATCTCTTGATGTCAGTGACCAAGTCCTCATTGACAAAGTGGGAGTTTGAGATTCAGAAATTAAATAACTGTGACACTCTGTTCTGTCCATTGACTCTCCACCCCTCAGTGAAATTCAAATAATGACCTAGTTCCCTGTTAAAAGCGTCAGTTGGAGCCGCCTCCATTAGAACGCCAGCAGGGCCCTCCACACAAACACCAAGCGTTGTGTCAACAAAAAACATCTCTTACTACACATCTGTTACTTTTGCAGATAATTTCAGCCTGTGTTGTCTCATTTTTGAACCTTATATTCGGGGAACAGTTACTCCCAGAGGTGTCATGATTTTTGAAAGTCCCATCAGATTCCCAATCTGAACAGTTCCATTCTTTCCAATCCATCCCCAAGATTGAAGGTGCGGACCCAGGAACAGATGCACGCAATATTCAAGTAATCTGTGGTGATTAAGCAAGTGAGCTCACTCTCCACCACCTTCTCGGGAGGAATAAGTGACAGTACAGACAGTGAAGGTCACACTCTTTAGGAGGGTCTCCCCATCAGAGTTTTCAGGTCCCCAGTTGATTAGAACAGAGTCTATGTCCAGATTTTTGCAGGGGCCTGACATGCAACGCCAGCCTGTGCTTCTCCAACAAATACCTGACCAATGGAGTGATTCGTTTATGAATGAGTTAATGCAGAGAAATATTTATACTTTTCAGTGTAATTCTCTGGTTGTACAATCGACTAGAATCTGCTGTAAATGATAGTCTCCATGAGGTGTTCGGAAGTATATCAAGTATTCGTACAGTAGATATTCGACCCTTTTGAATGGCTGGATTTAACCCAGTGGAAGAGTCCCTGTCCTAAACACACGCAGGTTCAATTCCCAAGCAAAGTCACAGGGCACAGGTGTCACATCGGTTCCCTTGGAACTGGCTGTCCAAGCTCCGTGTGTAATTCTCAGTGTCCCTCTGTGCAGCCTATAGTTAGGCCCGCAGTGACTCCTTCCTGGATGTGTCTTTCCCCTTGGGGAACACTGAGACATGGAGATTCTACAGAGGCTGCGCAGTGGGGCCTGATCCCTGAGTCCCATCAACCTGTGGCTGGTTCTCTTGACCTCACAATGGGAGATAACCCTCTCTCAGCTCGAGCTGGAGATTCAACAACATCCAATAGTATTTCCCCCGGAGCACGGCCGCTTAAATGTGAAGGAAAGGAAATCAGAGAAAGTTGCTCGGATAGAGAGAGTAGTAGGGAGAGAAACTGAAGTTCTCACGTGTCCAAAATCAGGTTGGAATGCAGTGACTTCAGCGACTCTCGCTGTCTTTTGCCATTTGAACTGAAATGATTCTGAAATATGAAAATTAAATCGAGGAACATACTTCGTGTCAATAAGGGGGAAAGTGGACTTTATATTCCAACATCAATAAGTGTTCAGCGTAATTTTTAATGAATCCTAATCATACGTTACTTATTATATTGCAAATTAACAAATGCTCACAATCTGCTGTAGACACTTACTTCGTCTGAGTTCCATTCGCTTTCGTCAAAAATTAAAAATGCAGCAATTAAAAGGATTTAGTGACAAAGAACAAAGAGGGAAACCGGAGGGAACGAAAACAAAATGGAAGTGCAGGAATGATGAGATAACAAAATTATAAGGGTGCAAAACAGAACCTCTGCATCCCAACTTTCTTGCCGAAAGTTGCTTGGAAGCACAAAGTAATAGGTCGGGAATGGGGTTTGTGGTGGAATTGAGCATAAGTGCCAAAATGTTACTGGAAGCTATGAAATGCTGGGACTAGGATTGGAATCAGGAGGTGTGGCCTCGTGGGCAGGGTAGGAAAAGTCTTGAATGCAACATTGTCAGAACTGGTCAATTAACGGTCGGTCAGCAGGGGGCGTCGTTCAATCAATGTGGGCAGAGGATGTTCCGGTTCAGAGAATGCAGCAATCATATTTAAAGGCTGTTACCTATACTTTCAAACAACAGCTCTGGAGAGATATTGGCTACTTACAACGATTTAACATCAATTAGATTCAGATCGCTCCCTGATTCATTAAAGTTCCTGCAGGGTGCTTGGGCACAGGAACAGTCCCTGTTCTATCAAGGCCGGAGAAGATCAATAAGTCAATGTGGGCAAGTTCAAATAGACATTGCTGAGGTGGTGAGTACGTGTGGGGAACCTGGTTAAGTTGACAAAAAGAGATCAGCGAACGGACATTTTCTGGAAGGGTTACGTGGTTAAACTGAAGAACTTACATGTGACCAGAGATGAAAGTGAAATTGAAAGCAAAACACATCATATCCAGCCATTGACAAATTCATGGCAGCAGACTGTCCTTCCAAAAGTTCAGGGTAAGGAGGATCCAGTGTGCCCTGACAGGGTAGATCAGCTGCTGACTGCAGTAACTGGATTATGGCGAGTTGTGGGGTTTCGGGGTAGTGGGGGTTGGGGGCCTCAAAGTCACTTCCCGTGACCAACAGCAGCTCCTCATCCCCTCTGCAAATTACACCAGAAACCATGCAGCAAGCTCCTGGGTTGTCGGCACCTTTCGTCTTCAGGCAATTAGACGAGAGCCAGAATGATCAAAACCAATGGAGAAAACAGATAGCAGCTTGACATCACTTCAGCTGTCAGTGCAGAGGTACAGCAACATCATAGTACCCGCATTTGCTAAGAAGGTTACCTTGAAGTCCTTAGATTTCACAAGTATCTATTTTGTAATTACATATCACTGTTGTGTGTCGCTATTTTCAATTAATTCTGGTGGGATGCATGACAAGTCAATACCTTCAATTGCGCACCCCACTGGGAGCAGGGAGTCAGGGAACTGTCTACAGAAAGGGGCCATTGACAACAGGGCAAGTGGGGGTCGAGAAGAGCGCAGATAGGTGAATTGCAGCATGACCAAGAGCATCAGGAGCTTACCTGGTCAGAGGGTTCAGGGCTCTGTGAAATTACTGCTCGCAGCATGGATTAATGGACGTCCAGGTTCTCTAATATGAGATCCTCAGAGGAACAGTGGATACTGGCATTCAATTTATGTAAGGTCTGCCGGCTCAGGAGGGCGACTGGGCAAGAGTCTGAAATAATGGCAGCATCAGTCGCAGTGGCAGGGCCAATACTGGAGTTAATGGGTTAGGAGAGTGGGTCTGTTATGGGTATTCTCAAAAACCGTATAGTGCAGAGGGTCTTGCAACTCAGGTAATTTTCCGAGTCGGAAGCCGCAGACGGTTGGACAGACACAGTATCCAACACAAAAGAAATGACCAGCTCCCCACCACCTCCACATCCATCATCGGAATTTCAGAGGGGGCGTGTGAGAGACATATTGAGATCGCCAGTGAAAACTCACTCTCACGATAGCCCTAGTTAGTTTCTGGAGCACGGGGGAAGGGATCAGCCACAGTGTAGGCAGCTTGCTGAAGCTGCCTCTGCTGTGTGGTGGACTGCTGTCGTGCCTGAGGGGAGACGGAGAGGTTAGATGTCCCTGGGCGACATTGCCTGGACCAGCACTGTGTCACTCAGTGTTCCAATTTCACACTGTTCCAGAAGTGCCTTCTTTGAATTGTCCTAGTTTGCTGTACTGGCCTGGTGGTATCCCTGTGGTTGTCGGGTTGTGCGAGCCAGTCGAATGCCCACGTCCGTTTTGGTGTAGTGAACCGCCCATTCCCGTCCAAGTTATTAAGTACAATTAAATTGTCCGTCCTGCTCGTCGTTCGATTGTGCAACGTGAAAACGTGAGCATATGTAAGGTCTGCACGGCAAGCTTTTCGTTCTCTGCTAATGGAATGTCGGACGAGGAGTCACAGATCTCCCTAAAGCGGACAATGACATCGAGCTAATGCTTGGCTGCTCTACAGACACTGGATAACAGCCCAAACTCGGCGTGCCGTCTTGCACTGGCCTTTATTGCATCCTTCATGGTGCTGTCCAGCCACTTTTTCCCAGTCTGAAGCGGTGTCACAGGGGGATGTCAATAACAGGGCTAATGGTCACCAAGTGGGTCATATGCACAAGCTGTAATACGGTCTGCACATCTTGGGACCGACAGTTGAAAATACAGGAAATTTCGAGGACCCAATTGTTGAATGGGAGCAATCACTTCAACGGGCCTGGGTCATCTTGTAGCATGGCCCGGATCTCTGCGTGGGTCCAGGTCTTATACAGGGGAGTGCACCCAATCATGATGCGGGGAAACTGACAGTTGGTGGCCTGGTAATTTCGGCAAGCACTCGGTCTTATTGTGAGTCTGGAGTTATCGTTTGTGTTGGGCAGCAGTGGTGATTCATACTGCCCGGCGGCTAATGTGTCCCATCGCGGGCTTGCTGTGTAATGCATGGTAAAAAAAATGCAGCCACTTCATTCAGGCCCAACGGGTCTGGCTTTGAAGCCAGCATGGGAAATTTTGTGTACTGTGGGGCATAGGGCGGTGTGGCTGTATCCAGAATTATTTTGATCACAGTGTCGCTTGTTATTGCAGCAGTCTTTCACCTTCGCGGCCTCATACTGCTGGGCAACCTGCCGAAACTTTGCAAGACACTGCAGCATGTATACCGTGTCCTAGGAGGGGTCAACGTGCCCTCCCGTAATGGATATGGTCCAATAATCAAGCTTATCGAATTTAAAGGACCTCCCATCTGGCCAATTTCCTTGTGGACATGTTTAAAAGTCTCCTGTAAAGTGGGTAAAGTAACCGCCATCTCCTGTCTCTTTCAGCACAGTGTCTGCCAGTGAATCAGGTATAACAAGATAATCTCCTATCCTTATTTTGATTTTCACGTATTGACAGGGGGGCGTGGTGAGCACTGCAACCTCACAGCCAGAGTCCCAGATTCGATTTCAACCTTGGGCGACTGTCTGTGTGCAGTTTGCACATTCTCCCCATGGGGAGAAAGTGAGGACTGCAGATGCTGGAGATCAGAGCTGAAAATGTGTTGCTAGAAAAGCGCAGCAGGTCAGGCAGCATTCAGGGAACAGGAGAATCGACGTTTCGGGCATAAGCCCTTCTTCAAGGATCCCTGAAGAAGGGCTTATGCCCGAAACGTCGATTCTCCTGTTCCCTGGATGCTGCCTGACCTGCTGCGCTTTTCCAGCAACACATTTTCAGCCCACATTCTCCCCGTATGCTCCAGTTTCCTCACACAATCACAATGGTGTGTAAGTCAGGTGAAATGGCCGTGCTAAATTGCCCATAGTGTCAGGTGCATTGGTGGGAGGGAAATGGGTCTGCACTGCTTCCTCTTCCGAGGGTCGGGGTGGACTGGTTGGGTCGACGGGCCTGTTTCTACACTGTAGGGAATTGGAACTTACATGCCTCCTCAATATCGTCTTGTACAAATTCGGTCCTGGGCCGTTCTCACCACATGGTTGGGGTTTCCCAGCTAGCACATCCCAGCAGTGGTGGAATTCCCTGCCTCCATGGCGTACTGGACGTCCTGCGCTGACTGCTAAGCATCGCACTTAGAAACAAAAAGTGAACTGGTGGAGCCCCGGTCAATTTCCTTCGAGCTGTGGAATCTCTTAGTATTGATGCGAAAAATTTCATCAGCAGTCTCTCATTCTATTTTTCCAGGCTTCCTTTGCCCTTCCGGCTCTCCCCTGGCTGGATCCGGGTTACGGCACAAGCTCTGGCCGTGATTGATACAATCTGGACACAATCAAGCATCCAGCGGCATTAATCAGTTCTAGAATGGGATCAGGGGGTTCGAGCTCTCTTCGTGGGTATGTGAGAATGTCCCTTTCCTTGGCAGTAAGGTGATACCATTGGTGCTCACCAGAGGTGAGCAAGGTATTCCGGTGCATCCCTGGCTGACCTGAGCTTCATGTGGCTTTGATATCACTGGGATACTAGATTACCCTTCGGCCTTTGGTTCAGCTGTGTTTATCGGGTCGAGGAAGCTTATTGGTAGATTGTCTTGGGAAGTGTATTCCCTGGTTTGTGAATAACTCTGATCATGTATGGTTTCCCTTGTCAGCCTGTTTGCTCAATGCTGAGGCATTTTGGGTGTTCCTTGTATGGCTTGGACAGGCTTGATTTTCTGTGTTCTTATTGGCCATGCAGTGTGTAGGCAGGTTTGCATGTCATTTCCCATACTGTTGAAAAATAAACTTTCAGATCTGCAAAGGTTGTAAATTCAAAATCTTAATTCAACATCAACCTGTTCACGTGCTGACAAGCCACTCAGCTGTTCCATGACGGGAAGGCATTCACTCGGGGATCAATCCTAATGGCACGCAAACGACTTCAACAAAGGGAGAGAAGATTTGTCTTCTCTGTTTGGTAAGCAATTATCTTTACAACACCGCCTAATGTCATCCGATCGACATGACACTGAAGAGACACCATTCGACTGTTCTGTGTATGAGAAGGAATTTATTAAATCAGCAAAGATTCAGATAAACATGAATGGGCACACTGGAGAGAGGCCTGCACTGAGTGTGGAAAGAGATTCACCTGGTCATCTCTATTCAGTGAGCACGAGTATATTTACACTAGCGAGAAACATTTACTTGCTCCTTGCCAGGAAGTGATTAACTCGGGTCTCCAATCTCAGCAGATAT
The DNA here is from genome assembly GCF_037043375.1 of Chiloscyllium plagiosum. Taxonomy (NCBI): domain Eukaryota; kingdom Metazoa; phylum Chordata; class Chondrichthyes; order Orectolobiformes; family Hemiscylliidae; genus Chiloscyllium; species Chiloscyllium plagiosum. The sequence goes on from NW_028270183.1 coordinate 76,563,765, forward strand.
GGACTTGTTCCCTCAAATGAGAGAAAATTTCAATGGTCTGACTTTGAAAAGAGCTTAAGGAGTAGCAATGATGTGACGAAACACCAGAAAACACATGAGAATCCTTGCAGTGCAGCAACAGCCCCTTCGGCCCAACAAGTTCACACAAACCCTCCAAAAAGCACTCAAACCAATTACCCTCCCTTATATTTGCCCCAACTATTAACCTACGGTATTGGTAATATATCATGACCAATTCAACTAACCAGCGCACCAGTTTGTCTTAGAACATAGAACATAGAACATAGAACATAGAAGAATACAGCGCAGTACAGGCCCTTGGGCCCTCGATGTTGCGCCGATCCAAGCCCACCTAAACTACACTAACCCACTATCCTCCATATACCTATCCAATGCCCGCTTAAATGCCCATAAAGAGGGAGAGTCCACCACTGTTACTGGCAGGGCATTCCATGAACTAACGACTCGCTGAGTGAAGAACCTACCCCTAACATCAGTCCTATATCTACCCCCCCTTAATTTAAAGCTATGCCCCCTTGTAATACCCGACTCAATACGCGGGAAAAGGTTCATACTGTCGACCCTATCTAACCCCCTAATCATCTTGTACACCTCTATCAAGTCACCCCTAAACCTTCTTTTCTCTAGTGAAAACAGCCCCAAGTGCCTCAGTCTTTCCTCATACGATTTTCCTTCCATACCAGGCAACATCCTGGTAAACCTCCTCTGCACCCGTTCCAATGCCTCCACATCCTTCCTATAGTATGGCGACCAAAACTGCACACAATATTCCAGATGCGGCCGTACCAGAGTCTTCTACAACTGCATCATGACCTCAGGACTCCGGAACTCAATTCCTCTACCAATAAAAGCCAGTACGCCATATGCCTTCCTCACCGCACTATTTACCTGGGTGGCAACTTTCAGAGATCTGTGTACATGGACACCAAGATCCCTCTGCTCATCCACACTACCAAGTATCCGACCATTAGCCCAGTACCCCATCTTTTTGTTATTCTTCCCAAAGTGAATCACCTCGCACTTAGCTGCATTGAATTCCATCTGCCACCTTTCTGCCCAGCTCTGCAGCTTCTCTATATCCTGCTGTAACCTGCCACATGCTTCCTCACTGTCAACAACTCCTCCTTGTGGGATGAAATTTGAGGACCTGGAGGAAACTCACGCAGACACGTGGAGACCGTGCAAACGCCACACAGACAGGCCTCCGAGACTGGAATCGAAGCCAGCCCCTCATGCTCTGAGGCAGCAGTGCTAAACACTGAGCCACCGTGCGTAGAGAGGCAGTTAATTTGCACTGTGGGTAGCAAGGGATTCAATTACTCACTCGCACGTGTGACAACCCAGTCAGGTGGAATCTGTTTCGCTCAGTTTGATGCTTTGTTCGCTTATAAAGCAGAGTGATGGTCGCAACGTGTTCGAATTCCTATCATTGGTTTGAGGTTAATTTAAAAGTTGTCTATCTCTAAACCTTCTCTGACCTGGTTAAATCACCGAACAGCCCTTTCTTTCTCAAATGAAGGCAGTAGCCTCTACGGAATGGAAAGACGGTAATAGTGCAAACAATTCAGTGAGGCCACATGTGAATGCGATATGGAGTTATTGCATCGAGAATTGAACTGTGTTCATTCTGTCAGCCGGGGTTTACTTCATTGGATGTGTTTACTCTCTTCAATTGATCTGGTGTTTAATTTTTCAGTTTTCAATCACATCAAATTCAAAGATTCTTTTCCCCGAATTTCTGTACAATTAGAGGAGACTGGTAGATATCCATTGACTGCCCTGTTCTTGATCCTTTTCTTCATTGTTAAGTGTGGATTTGTACTAAAAACTATTTCGATGCATTCAGCATTTATGAATGCTCTTCACATCGAAATGAAGACCTTGTGAAGTGTATTCACTTATATCAGAGAAACAACAATCCTGCAGTGAGAGCATAAGATTGTGTTCTCATCAGCATGAACATGTTTATGGGAGCTCAATTAGTGGAAACTTATAAAGTATTTCCCACACTGCGTCATTAAAACAAATTATTGTCACAGTGAACCCGTTGGTGTATCAGGAGGATGGATGGCTTAAGTGCATCCTTTCCCCAATTCAGTACATATGAATGGCCTCTCGCCAATATCAATTCACTCGTCTTTCAGTAAGTTTGAGAAACGTCAGAGCAGGTGAATGGTCTCTTTCTAGTTGAACTCTCTTGTATTTCAGCAGTTTACCGGAATCAATTAATTACTTCAAATCGCAGCGGACGAATGGTCTCATACGAATGGTATGAACTCACTGGTGTCTCAGCAGATTGAATGACTGACTGAATGCTTTCCCATTCGAAGAACAGGCGAACGGCCTCTGTCCACTGGGTTCGCAGATGTAAAGTGAGATCAAATGACGGCCTGAACCCACTCCCTATCTGAGAACACTTGAATGGTTTCTCATCAACATGAACACATTGATGGTACAGCAGTTCGTGAAAACATTTGAAGCCTTTTCCATACTCTGGACAATTAAATGGTTTCTTCTCCGTGTGAACCCAGTGGTGAGTCAGCAAGTTAGAAAACTGAGTAAATCCCTTTTCACTCTCAGAACAGTTGATTGGCGTTTCCCCGGTATGGTTGCACTGATGAATTTTCAGTACAGACAAATAATTGAATCGTCACCACATTTACGCACTTTCTCTCAGTTTCCCTCCAATTATGTCTCGATAGTTCAGATATTGAATGCTTTCACTCCAATGTGAATGTAGCTTTCTGCTTTCATTTTCAAAGGCGGGTGAGGTTAAGGCTACATGGAACAAAGCAACTCCATCAAATTCTGGTGTGATGCTCCGTTTCAGTTTCCCAAACACAAATCCTCATCTTTGATACCCCTCAAATAAAACCAGATATGTCTCAGGAAGAGAGAACTCCTCAAAACACCAAAGCGTATGATTTTCATTCTTCGTCGGGTGTAGGTATTCCAGAACAGGTCAGCATTTATTGTTCATTCCTGATTTGACTGGACAAGATGGTGATGAGTTGCTTTCTTGAACCATCGTTTCCGTGTGCTGACGGTAGACCCAAATTATAGGGGAGTGAAATCCACAATTTTGACCCAGTGATTCTGGAGGAACGGCAATATATTTCCAGAGCAGGATGGTAAGTGGGTTGTAGGTCTTTCCTATCTATCTACTAACCTTTTCCTTTTAGATGGAAGTAGTTGTGAGTTTGTAATGTACTGTTTAAGGAGCCTTGGTGAATATCTGCAGCGCATCTTGTGGATGGTGCAGACTGCATGTCTGAGTGTTTGGTTGTGGAGGGAATGGATGTTGGTCGATGTTTTATTAGTTGTGTGTTGCTGCTCAATTCAGCTGCTCTGTTCTGGACGGTGTTGAGCTTTTCAGTTTTGTTGCAAATGCACTAAGGAATCCTCAAGAAGGTTGTGATTTAAATGTCGCTTGCAACTCAGATGCTGACTAATCTGCTGTGCTTCTCCTGTGCATTGTTTCTTTAACACTGCAATCATCCAGGCGAACAGGAACTATCCCATCATGTCTCATTCTGTATTGTAAAGGAGTAAACAGTTGGTCAGGAAAGAACAAAAGAAAGTGAAGAACATTTGGTCAATGAGGTGAATAACGCTCTCGCTCGGAGAGTGAACAGCTGTTAGTGGAGACTGCCGGTGACAAATCATAGGTGGCGTGTCGTCGCAGGCTATGTGTTAGACAGGCTTTCGGGAATCACGGAAATCTCTGACTATGACCTGCTCTAGTGGCCACAATGCTTTTGGCTGCTAAGGTTAGCTTCTCAAAGACATTGTGACTTTCACTGAACCAAACAAAGATTTTGCACACATCTTTCAAATGTCCGTCATGAAGCAACGTTCCATTCTCATCCCATGTTTTTCAGAACATGGTCTGGAACCTTCAGCGCTATGGTACTCCAAGTCATCAACGAAATATTTTCCTAATTCCACCACCTCCAGCGAAATACTATTACCAAACATATATTCCCCTCCCCGCCCTTGTCCGTCTTCCTTAGGAACCATTCCCTCCACGGGACCGTGGTGCACTGTGCCTTCTCTCTCAACACCTCCCCATGGAAGCTTTCCCTAAAATCCCGGAATTTGTGACACATACATTCATAGAACATGAGAACGAGGAGCAAGACTATGCCATACGGGCCTTAGAGACTGCTTCGCCATTCAATAAGATCATGCCTGATCTTTCCATGGATATGCATCCACTTAACCAACCTGTGAAGGTAATCATTACTTCCTTTATTGTTCAAACAAAAATCAGTCCTAGCTTAAAAAAAACATTTATTGATGTATCATCAACTACTTCGTTGGACAAGTAGTTCCATAGAGTACTGCTCTGGTTGAAGGAATTCCTTCTCAATTCAGTCCAAACTCAGCTCGTCCTAATCTTGAGGATGTGCCCTCTTGTCCTAGTTTCATCCACCAATGGAAGCATGCTCTCTACTTCTATCTCACACATGCTCTTCATAACTTTATATGTTCCCATAAGATCCGGCCTCATTCTTCTGAATTTTCGATACAATCCTATTCCACATAGTCTCTTGTCATCAGTGAACACCTTCAAATCCGGAATTCTATCCGCCAGAATATTGCCCATTAACCCAATATTTCAATGTTCCTCTGCAAATTTTCACTGTCCTCCGCACACTTTGCTCAGCTACTCACCATTGTGTCAACCGCAGACCTTGACACGATGCGCATAGCTCCAAAATCCAAATCATCATATAAGTTGTAAGTAATTGCGGTCCCAGTACCAATCCCTGAGGCACACCGTTGATGGACAATAGAATATCACTGATTTATTCCCGCTCTGCTCTTCCTGTTGGACAAATAATCTTGAATCCATGCTCATACTTTACCCTTAACAGCATGCATCCGTTTGCTGTCAGCCCCTGAAGAAAAATTGTCGATGGCATTTTGAAAATCTAGGTACACCAATTCACTGGGTCCCGTTATACACCATGCTCGTAATGCCATCATAGAACTCGAAAAGATTTTTCAGGCATGACCTGCCCTTCTTTAACCCATGCTGCGTCTGTCCAGTTTCTGTCGAGATGCACTGCTATTTCTTCCTCGATAATAGACTCAAGAAATTTCTGCACTACAGAAGTTAAACAAAGTTCTATAATGGTTGGGGAATGGGTCTGGATGGGTCGCGCTTCGGCAGTCGGTGTGGACTTGTTGGGCCGAAGGGCCTGTTTCGACACTGTAAGTAATCTGATCTAATTCCTCATATTCTGTCTGCCTCCCTTTTTAAACAGTGATGTCATATTTGTGTTTTCTAATCAGAGACCAATGAATTTTGGAAAAATACCGTCAGCAAACTTCTTTTTAACACACCATCGCGTTTAACACCCTGCGATGTTAATTAGCTCCAATAATCCAACACAAGCTCTTTTGTTATAATGACTGTTCCCAAAACGTCACCAACCGTCATCACTTTGTCAATTATTGGCATGTAATTAATATTCTCCACTGTGAAGACCGACGCAAATGCCTGTTCAATGTCAAGGCTATTCCGCATATCCCATAAGTAAATGCCCATTCTTATCCACGAAAGTGTCAACGTTTACTTTTGCCACTCTTTTTCATTTTATATTTTAATAGAAACTTCTGCTCTCGATCTTTATATTCTGTGCTAATTTTAATGCCATGCTCTTTCTCACATTTTCTCTGCATTAAATTTCATTTGCCAACTCTCAGCCCAACACTGCAGCATACCCGTGTCCCTATGTAACCTACAATATCCTTCAGCACTATGCACAACTGAACCGAACTTAGTGTCGTCCGCAAATTTACGAACCCATTCTTCTCCGCCCCCATCCAGGTCGTTTATAAAAAATTAGAAAAAGCAGTGAACCCAAAACTGATCGTTGCAGTACACCAAAAGCAACTGAATTCCAGGATGACGTTTTCCCATCAAATAACACCCTCTGTCCTCTTTCAGCTGGCTAATTCCTGGTCCAAAGCACGAAATCCTCCTCAAGCCCATACCTCAGTATTTTGTGCAGTCATCTACCATGGCGAAATGTATCAAACGGCTAACTGAAATCCAAACGTGCATGACATGAATGGCATTATCCTCATCTATCTGTTTAGTCACCTGGCGAGTTTTAACAAGTTTGTAGCTCAGGATTAGCTTCCACATGAAGATTTGCTCGCTGAGCTAGAAGGCTCACTTACATACTTTTCTTTACCCTCTTGGGTAACATCTTCAGTGGGCCTTCGGGAGGCGTACTGTTCAGGCTTTCTGCTTTCTATTGACATGTTTGGGGTTCTTTGGGTTGGTCATGTATTTTCCTGTAGTGATATCATTTCCTGTTATTTTTCTCAGGAGGTTGTAGATGGGGTCCACCTCGATGTGCTTTTTGATAGATTTCCTGTTGGAATGCTATGCTTCTCGGAATTCTTGTGTATGTCTCTGTTTCACTTGTGCTCGGATGGATGCGGTGTCCAAGTCAAAGTGGTGCCTTTCCTTATCTGTATGTAAGGATACCAGTGAGAGAGGGTCACGTCGTTTTGTGGCTAGTTGATGTTCATGTATCCTGGTGGCTCGTTTTCTGCTTATTTGTCCATATGCAAAAACTGATGACATTTACAAAATACCGTGCAAGAACTAGAAACAAACACGACATTCGACAAACACTACAGTCGACTGAGGCAACACATCCATACTAGGACAAGCCAAACAGATACATGCAGAAGAATTCCTCGAAGCATGGCATTCCGACCAGAACTCTTCCAACAAACAATTCGAGCTCGACGTCATCGACTACCCTCTGAGGAAAAATAACAGGAAATGACATCACCACCAGAAATTACATCACCAACCCAAATAACCCCAAACATATAAATTTTAAACAGGAATCATGAACAGTTCTTCGCCTGGAGACCCACTGAAATTGTTACCTCGTAGGGTGATGAAATGTCTGGAAATGAACTTTCCAATTCATTGAGCAAACCGACATCCAGTTTAATGACCTACTCAAATAACTCAATAATGTTTGTGAGTCTCGACCTCCCATTCACAAAGCCGGCTTGACCTTCCGTCAGAAACTAATTCCAATCGAGATAATTACAAACTTTATCTCTCAGATCTTTTTCCAACACTTTACCCACAACCGACGGAAGGGCTAATGGTCTATAATTTCCAGGGTTTTCTCTAATGAGGGATTCTTGAATGAGGGAACAACGTTGACTATCCTGCAGTGTTCTGGCCCTCCACCTTTGGACAATGACAACATAAATATCAAAGTCGAAGGCTCAGAAATCCGATTCTAGGTTTCCCAGAGAATTCTAGGATAAATCCCACCCGGCCCACGGGAATTTATATATTTTCACATTTTCAGAGTTTGTAACACCTCGTCCTTGGGAACTTCAATCCGATCTCGTCTGGTAGACTGTTTCTCAGTATTGTCCTCTACAACATTTTGTTTTTCCAGAGCGAATCCTGACGAAAGATATTGCTTTTGCGCTTCCCCTTTCACTTCTGTCTCCACGCATTACTTACCACGACTGTCCTTCATTGGCCATATTTTATTCCATTCATTCTTTTAGTCCTTACGTAACTATGGAAAGATATAGGATTTTCCCTTATCCTATCTGCCAACAAATTCTCAACTACCATCCTGGCTCATCTTCTGTCGCTCTTCAGGTCTTTCCTGAACTTCCTCAGTAATCATGACTCCTGCACTTGACAATTTCCTCCCTCTCTGACAGTTACATACTTATCAAATACACACAGAACCTGCTCCTTGAATAAGCTCCTCAAGTCTATTCTACCCATTCCCTGCCGTTTCCTTGCCCAACCTGTGCATGCGTGATCTTATCTAATCGCATTACAATTTTCTTTCCCCCAGCAGCAGCGCTTGCCCTCCGGTGTATACCTATCCCTTTGAAAAGCTCAAGTAAACATAATTTAATTTTGGTAACTATCACCAAAGTGCTCACCTAGCACCAAATCCATCACCTTGCCATGTTCATTACCCGGTACCAAATCTAATTTGGCCTCTCCCCTTGTTGGCCTGTTCCATTACACAATAGTTAAGGAATCTATCGCAGATACTCAATACTCTTCTCATCAAGGATACCCTGACTGAGCTGCTTCGACCGATCGACATGTTGATTAAAATCCCGCATGATAATTGCCATACCATTTTTTCAGGTGTTGTTTATGTCTTTGTTTCCTGCCCTCCCCAATGTGATCTTAAAATTTGGAGCCGGTAGACTCCGACAGCCAACGACATTTTCTTCTTAGAACTTCTACTTTCCTCCCAAATGGATTCAAACTCCTTCTCCATAGAACGTATATCATCTGTCAGCATCGGTCTGAGGTTGTCCTTGAATGTTTGAGTTAAACCACCTTCCTTACTACCATTTCTGTCCTTCCAAATTGTCTCATGCCCGTGAATATTTACCTCCCAGTCTTGACTATGCTGTCTCCATGTATTTGCAATGTCTACTAAATTGTATTCGTTCGTGATAATTTATGCCGTTATATCCCCAATCTTCTTCCGAAAAGTACGAGCATTCAGGTATAGTTCCTTTATGGTCGCTTTCTTACACATTTATTAACAACATCTCTAATAATATCTTCTAAGCTATCATTTCTTCTTGCTTCTTACTTCTCCTCACTTGTCCATTTCTGAACTCCCTGCTTAGTACACAAGTGCTCAAATACACCTTCCAGGTGAAGCAACACTTTCCCTACTCTTCACACAATCCAGTCTAATAGATTCACTGCTCATATTGTGGTCGCCATTACCTTGGGAAATGAAGTCTGGATTGAATGACCGTTTTGCAGAATACAAAGTTCTATCGCCAAAAATGTCCCTAAGCTTCCAGTTGACCTCTCCTTTAGCAAAGAACCAAGTTTCCTTGCCAACGTCTCTATCTCACGCTTACTGCAGTGTTCCACCGTAGCTCAGCGCATGCTGAAAAAGTAACAGGCCATTTTCTGCTTGAGCACCCCGCGATCATCCATACCAATTACAATCATTTTAGAGGCCTGAAGTCTCCCATGTCCTGGCCCCCAACACACCCACCAGGCCTAGTTATAGCATAGCAGCCATTACACAATACTTACGGTTAATCATAAACAGTCTCCGTGAACAGTTGTTAATGCTCCAAACAAATCATTATCAATTCCTATGTCCAACTGTTAGTTTGACTCTTTCGGCTCTATCCCGACAGCTCGTTCACTTCTAATTACTGTACCCGCCCCCACATATCTTCTGCATATAGACCAAACTTTTCCTGGAAATAATCAATGCTAAGGACAGCGTCACTGCACCGAAAATGTTAACTCCGATTTCTCTTTCCAGCATCTTTTGTCTTGCCCCTGAGGTAGCTTGATACAGTGCTTGTGTAATGACCCCCTGCACATAAGACACAACTGTGTTAATCCTGAAAAGTTCTCTTGTTGATGAATCCCATTACAATGTGAGGCATTGGCATCGACTTCGTAGGTCAATAAATAAAGAAATCATGTGCTTGGATTTGTGCCGCAGTTCTATTCTGAATATGGAAAACAACAGAGAGCTAAATCTCGGTCATGTCAGATGGGAACAGATAGGAATCTCCACAAGAGATGGAATTAAGTGAATGTTTTTCAGTTAGAGAAAATTCACACCATTTCTCACTGTAATAGACTGTGGCTATCAAAACAAAATATTTTATAACCTCAAAGTCTTAATACAGAATTTTCGAGTTAAAATATCTGAATGTTCTCCTTCCAGTGTGACAGTAGAGTTGTGTCAGCAAATGGGATAACTTAGTAAATCACTTTACTTGTTCAGCAAGCGAACCGTCCTCTTGTGCTAAGATATAGGAACAGAATGCAGGACGTGGGATGGAAAGGTTCTGAAAAAGTTTGATATAGGGACTGATGAAGTGTTCGTGGTTCTGAGTGGCTTGAAGTGGGCATATTCCCAATTCAGGACGGATTTGTATCTTATGTTCCTCTCTGTCTCAATGGAGGAAATGTTTTACTTTCCTCTTTGAGTTTATAGTGGACTGGACTAACGCAGTTCCACTTTTCAGCAGGAAAGGGAGAGATAAACCAGAGAATCACACAGCAGTGAGTCTCACATCAGTTAAAGGGAACCTTTTTGAGCAAACCCTGTAGGAGAGAGTTAACTGCCACTTGTCCAGTCAAGGTTTCATCAGGAAGAGTCATCACGGCTTTGTTACAGAATGTCATGCCTAACAGATTGGATTAAATATATTTTATTGGCAAGTGATCGTGTTTTTTAACGAGGGCAGTAAAGTTGATGTTGTTTGTGTGGATTTCAACATAGCCTTTAACACGACACCACACTGGAGACTGGTAAGAGGATAAAAGTGAAAAGGGTTTTAAGGTCCCCTGGCAAGTTGGATCCAAACTTAATTTGGTGGTGGTTGGAAACAAAGGATGGTGATAGAAGGCTGTTTGTGTGATTGGAACTGGTATTCAATGGTGTAACACAAGGATGAATGCTGGGTCCCATGTCGTTTGTGGATGTGTGTCAAGAATATAGAACAAATTCGGGGGAAATGAGAAGCAGAGTTATCCATGATGCGAATATTAGCAAAATGGTTAATAGTGAGGAAGAAGGTCTTAGGATGGAGGAGCTCAGAGATGGATTTGTCAAATTGTAAATTCAGATAGGGAATGTTGAAATTAACCATGAAAAGCATGAGGTGATGCACATTGGAAGAAACACACCAACGGATTACTCAATGAATGGCAGGACACGAGGAAACCCAGAGGACCAGAGAGACTTTGCATGTTGGACAACATATCCGTCAAGGCAGCAGAACATCGTGACAATCACAACTTTATCAGTCAAGGCAATATTTATAAAAGCAGATAAAGTGGTGTCACAAGTAGACAAGATGGTGAAGAAAGTACTTGGCACGCTTTTTCTCATTTGTCAGAAAGTCGATTATCCAAGTTGGAATGTCATGTTGTGGCGATATAGAGCATTGGCGAGATCACATTCGGAATACTGCTTTCAGTGATGGTCAACTTCTACAAGAAGGATTTTGTGAAAATTGAAACTGTGCACAAATGAGTTACAAGGATGTTGTGGGGACCTGAGGGCTTGAGTTAAGCGAGGAGATGGGGTAGGCAGGGGCTTTTTCGCTGGAATGTTCCAGGCAGCGTGTAGGTTCTCACGGTTTATAAAATTATGAGGGGCATGGATAGGCAACTGGACTAAATGGTTTACGCAGGTTGGTGAAGTTCAGAACTGGAGGGCACAGGTTTAAGGTGACAGGCACTGAGACACACTAAATAAGGTATAGAGAGTGAGAGAATGATGGTTGATTTCCAACAGGCATTGCTTCAGCTCAGTGTTCGGTTTTAAAAATAAGCATTTTTTTCGTGAAAGTAGTTTAGTAGTTAAGTCGTGAATGGAACGTTAGGGATACTAAAATTGAGTGATGTACCAATGAATAAGTGAGTGGGTACAATATTGTCCAATGCACAATGAAATGGAGCATGCCATATTTATAAGGAACAATCAATAAAGATCTTTTAAATAAAATGTGATGTTGCAGGACTCTGAAATGCACATCGAACTGGCTGTGCTGGGTTTATGAGTCACATTGACTTTTCTGCAGGAGCATCAACTGATTTGGAAGGCAAAATGATATTTTTCATCTGTTCAGCAGTGGCGAAGCAAATATATATTCCTCCATTCCTATCAGCAGTTGGCAAGGTGAGCATGCATTGCCTGATCGAAACATTCCAGTCCATGAAATTCTTTTTATCTTTTGAGAAACAGACCGTAGCAGTTATTGAACTGCAGCTTTCTCTTTTTCTTTACCAATTTTAATATCCAAACATTCAGTTGAACTGACAGGATGCTGAATTCTACAACAATTATTTCTTTTCTCTCAGATATTCAGCCTCTGCATTTTTCTTTTCTTTAGTGATCTGAATGACCTGATATTTATGGGGAAATGAATGTTGCAGTTTGTCTCGCATGCGATAGAAGAATCAACTGAGTGGTGACAGGTGCATCTTAATTTTCCTATGCAGTTGAGCTGAGGTGGTGTCGAGTTAAAAGTGTGGATCCGGAAAAGTACACCTGGGAAGGCAGCATCCATGGAGTAGGAAAGTCGATGTTTCGAGCATAGGTTCTTCGTCAGGAATGTTGGAAACATTGACATTCCTGGCCCTCCGATGTTGCCTAACCGCTGTGCTTTCTAGCGGTATCCTTCCTGACTCTGATCTCTCGCATTTGCAATCCTCGCTTTCTCCTCAGGCGGGTTAGTGATAGATACTGTTCCGAAGATGTAACAACATGTTCATAATGATAGTTTGGATATGCAGTTAGAAGCTGATCACTGATGAAATTCATTTTCCGCCTCTCAATCTGCCAAGCACATGCAGGTCCTGCGCCTCCTTCATTGACATTCCCTTAACACCTGATGCCTGAAAGAAGAAGGTTTCATCTTCCTCTTGGGCCCTTGATGCCACATGGGAGCACCAGTTTCCTCATTCGCCCTTCCCTCACATTATTCTAGTTTCATGATTCCGACTCAGCATTGCCTTCATGACCTGCACATCACCTTTCCAACCTACCCGCTCCACCTCCTGTCAGAACTAGTATCTTATTCTCCACATTTATCTACTCCTCGCATTCACAGCTATCACGCCCCCAAACCCCCGAACCTCCCATTTATCTATCAGTCCCCACGGCCACAAACCTCATTCCTGTTGAAGGGTTTATGCCCGAATCATCAACTCACCCGCTCTCGCATGCTGCCTGACCTATTGTGTTTTCTATCACACACTGTCGGCTCTAAGTTCTCACATCTGACTGTCTCCACGGGGGAAGCATTGTGTAAAAGTCACATTATTGGAAACGTGCAGTTTCTGTGGCTTTCTAAGTTGTTAGTTTCATTTGCTCAATCGGCTCTAGCTGGAGTACTGTGTGTCTTTCTGCAATTATCATTATAGCAGGGATGTGATAGCATTGGAAACGGTGCAAAACAGATTTACCAGGATATTGGCTGTTCGAAGAGTTTCACTTATGAAGAAAGTTTGAAGGGACTGGGCTCTCACAAAGACGTTCTCTTTTTAAAAAAGAAACGGAACTGTACTTTTTCTCAAGGTTAATGTCTCTTGATATCTTTTTTATCAAAGGCATTTTAAAACAGTTCAGGCTCCGAATCGGATGAAGTGTTACAGAGATGAAAGTGTTCACTGTGAGGCCTTTCGTTTCTCCGTAAACAGCTGAGGCTTAAGCCCAAAGATTTAATGTTTTAGAAATGAACTGTATAATGGAAAAAGAGTGGTCATTTTGGAAAGTTAAATTCCGGTTTTTAGATCCTGCAGCAGTGGTGCTCTAACTAATAACCTCTCCCCTTCTGCCCTTCTAATTTTTACCTGTAAGCTTCTGTTTCATTTTTACTGTTTTTAAGGTGTTCTTTTTAGGATTGTTGTATATTTTCAGAACAGCATAAGTAAGTCTACTTTGGATAGACTAAGTCTGTGGGTATCCAATATTCTGTTTTTTGTTTTTCAATCCGTCATTTTGTGAATAATCTTTGTACCTAGCTTACTCGGGTAATTTTCACTGTACGCTTAACGAAATAAATATAACGTTACGGTCTAGGTTGTCAGCTTAATAACGTTGGAATTGTTTAGCCTCGTCCATAACAAATTGGAAGGTAGTTGATGGATTAAAAGAGCAACTGATAGGTGCTTGCGTCTTTATTTCGGGTGAAAGTGAGGTCTGCAGATGCTGGAGATCAGAGCTGAAAATGTGCAGGGCTTATGCCCAAAACCTGTTCTCCTGTTCCCTGGATGCTGCCTGACCTGCTGCGCTTTTCCAGCAACACATTTTCATCTCTTTACTTCCGGTGCTCATTTGGATTGGGGTAGGCAATGCTTGGGAAAGCAATGTCTCATTTAGGTACAAAGAGTTGTCTTGCTATGGACGATGTCAAGTTGGTAGTTTTACAAAAAATAATTCAGGCCGGGCTTCTGGAATTAGCAGGCATACTGGGGTTGTATTTGCCTCTTTCTGTGAGGAAAGGAGAGATCATTCCCGCAGTAGCTCAGCATTTAACTAAGCTGAAAAAATCATGAGAATTTGTAAAGATGGTTAAAATTTATTTGAAAATGAAGCAGCTTGAGTTAGACTCGAGAGATAAGGAAAGGACACCAGATTTGAGGCAGTTTGAGATACGATTCGAAGTAGAAATAGGGAAGAAGAGAGAGCAGCAGAGCAGAGAGAAAGGGAGACAGGGTTTGAACTTCAGAAATTGGCAATTATTAAAGGAATTCATATTAAAAGGCTGGAAATAAAGGCTGAAGATAAGCTTACTCTGGAAGAGCATATTGTTAAAACGACAAGGTTAGCAGCTGAAATGGATGATTGTTATGAAGTGGTCCATAAAACAAGGATGGGCTTCCAGAATCATTTTAAGTCTGAGGGATCGAAATTGGGGCAAAGAGAAATCCTCACGTGGAAAGGGAAGGTGAAATCTCTGTGAAAATCATTAGGATAACTTATCACAGGTTAAATAGGGAACTCTTGAAGGGAACAAGATCTGAGGATTTCATTACAATAAAGTAGGCCACATGAAGTCTGTGTTGGAGAGCGAGGGAAAGCACTGGAAAGTCAGATGCAGGGAAACGAAACAAGCCTGGATGTTTTGTTGGCATGGCAATAGAAAGCACAGTGGAGGGTGGAAAGCTGCATCAGAGTGCACAAGCCGATCAGAGGTTGGTAAGAGGGAAGTGCCACATCTGCTTTAATAATATACCTGCAAAGTTAAAGTTCATTTACCTTGGCCAGGGGTAGCAGATAGAGAGGTAACAATATTCAGGGACACAGGATCGTGCCTGTCTGTGATTCAGAAGGAGTGGAAAAAAATGTACTCCTGAAGAACTATGTATACGGGAATTCATGGTGGGACGAAAAATTGCTGAGTTATGTACAGTGAGGCTAGAGTGGGCAGAAAGAGTGGGGAATTTCTGGGAATTGCAAATGATATAGCTCAATCACCGGTAAGCGTGCTGCCTACTCCAGTTGAAAAGCCAGTCGAGATGCAGGCAAGTGCAGCAATGCAGGATGTTTATCAAGGAATTTTCCCAGATTGTGTCTTAACGCGATCACAGAGTCACAAGCTGAAGCAGAACAAATCAAAAGGCACGGCGAAGGAAGCTGAAATATGATTACAATTTTGTTTATCAGGTAAGTGGGACACAGCAGGGGACGAGCGTTAATAATGCAAGTATATTCAGCTCTGCTATGCTACTGAGTTACAGCAGAAAGATGAAAAATTAAAGCAGTTGGATCAGAAGACATGTACTTGGAAGGAGAGTGAATGCATCCCCGTGTGATATTACTTAGCAAATGATATATTAAGGAAGAAATGGAGAGCAACACATATTCAAGCAAGTAAGATTGGGCAGAGTTTATTTTTCCAGTAGGTACAGAAAAGTGGTGCTGCGAGTGCTGCATGTGCCACAAATTGGAGGGTGCGGAGGCATGATGAAAACGGAGGCTAAAATACAAAGACATTTTTACGGCCTGGCTTGCAGGGGAATGCCTTTGAATTTTGCCAGACGTGTCATACATTTCAACTAATAGGAAAACCATTGGAAATAATAAAGCCTGCACCTTTAATATCTATCACAGCGTTCGAGGAATCTTTCTTAAGTGTCTTCATTCATTGTGTAGGATCGCTACATCCAATAAAAGATGGGAATAAGTATTAATTAACAGAAAAAGGATGTCTTGACGAGATTTCCAAATGCTGTTCAATCGTGCAATATGACAGCTAAAAGGATAGTGGACGAATTACAGTTTTTTTAAAAGAACTAGATTAAGACTACCATCAGAGATACAATTAGCTCAAGGGTCAAACTTCACGTCAAAACTTTTCAAGGAGTGCATAGATAGATTGGAAATAAAACGATTCAAATCTACTGTGTACAATCCAGAAGCACAGAGTGCACTGGAAAGGTGACGTCAATTATTAAAGACTATATTGAGGTTTTATGGTTCGGAGTAGCCAGATTATTTCCATAAGGGAGTTGCGTCAGTGCTGTTTGCGATCTGAGATGCACCAAAAGAATCCACCAAACTAAGTCCATCTGAAACCAGTTTTGGGCATAAAGTAAGAGGACCATTAAAATTTATTAAGGAAAAACTAATAAGTCAGATTACAGAGACCATGCATTTGGATGATGTGTCAAATTTTAGAGTTGAACTAAATAATGTTGGGGAGTTGTCGAGAGTGTATTTAAAAGGATCACAGCAAATGGTGAAGCAGGAAGTGTATGAGAAATAAATAAAAATCACAATTTTGCCGCTGGGAATAATGCAATTATTTAAAATTCATTTGTTGGTGAAACTTTAAAGTAAGGTTTAAAATACCTTATCAAATTGAGAGGAAATTGAGTGAGGTTAGTTACTTGATAGGGACTCCAGTCATGAAAGAATCTCACAGAATGTGCGATGGGAATATGCTCTAACAGTATTTTGGCAGAGAACGAACGGAAGATGAGAATGCATTATTGACTACGACACACTGGGAAGGACCAATGTCAGGGAATTCTGCATTGGACGTACCTGAAATAAAATTGGATAATGCAAAAGTTGTCCAAAATTGGTAAAGTTATTCAGTTATCTTCCAGAAGAAAATCGAAAGAGTTATTACTCTTGCATGGGGAGATCTGCTGAAATATACAGGGAATTAATAATCTAATTGTAGACGATATAAATATAGGAGATGCTGTTCTGACTCTGGAACATCCTTGCAGGCATAACCCTTTAAAGTTGTACAAGTTCATAAGGAGATATCACGTATGCACCAAAATGGCATAACCGAAGTGAGTTTCAATGAATAGAGTTCACCCAGCATCATGGTGCCAAAGCCAGAAAAGACCCAACAGTTATGTGTGGACTACCACAAAATCAATGTTGTTAGAAAGACTGATGCGTATACATATCTGCAGTTGGAGGACTGTGTGGAAAAGATTGGAGGAGCAACTTGCATTTCTTAGTTAAACTTCCTCAAAGGTTACTGGTAGGGAACTTTGTCAGAAAGATCAAAGGCAATTTTGTAACGCCAACTGGCCTGCAGAAATTTAAAGTAATGCCGTTTGTACGAAAAACACTTCAGCCACATGTCGGAGGTTAACTGACAGGGTAATTGCCGAATACGCAACTGATTGGTGTATATTGTGCCTGGTGACTTTCAGACTCTCGTGGATTGAATATTTACAGCATTTATCGGGGTTTTTTGATCGAATTCGGAAGTCAAACTGGTTTGTAAACCTAGCTGAAAGTGAATCTGCCAAAGCCAAAGTGACCTTCCTGGGAAACGTCGTTGAACACGGACAAATAGCCCCACGGGATGCGAAATCGAAAGTTACAGGGGACTTTTACACATTGTTGACGAAAAGAGCAGTACTAAGGTTCTCCGCATTGTGTGGTTTTTGCTGAAAGTTTGTGCTGAATGTTAGCAGTGGGACTACTCCATTCACCGAACTGTTAAAAACAGACAAGAAATTTCAGTGAACACAAGACTTTCAAAATGTTGTTTTTCTCAGAGCAGATCTGATTGTGAGGAGACATGATTGACGTGTACGAAATAATGAGGATCAAGGAATTACAGATTGAAGGAAACATTTGCTCTTGATCGATCACCAGGGTTTGTAGATTTCAGATAAGATGCAGAAAGCTTTGAATAGACTGGTAGGAAAACTTTATCAGTCAGCATGTAGGAGACTCGAGAAATCACACTCTATAAAGATCAGTTGGACAGTTAACCCTTCATTCTTCTCTGATTCCACTGGCCAAAGAGTTTCGAAAAATGCTCAAAGCAGAGCATCACCGCGAGCAACAGTTATTCGATCGGTGGCTTTATGAAATGGAAAAGTGCCCATAAGTCACCTGCGCGACTATTCGGCTTCCCTCCTGTGATGATGCTGGGACATTGACTCTCATGTTCTCAGGTACATTTAATGAAGGCATTCTCGTTCCTGCAGATGAGGAGCTCACACCTTATTTCGGGTTTTGAAAAATCAGTTTTTAAGCGTGATTAAAATCTACCCTGCCTGCGAGCCAGGTAGGATTCGAACCTACAGTCTCCTGATTCGTAGTCAGGCGCGTTACCCATTGCGCTACTAGCCCGATGCACGGCCTTAAGAGCCGTGATGTTAATACGGACACGGTTAATAGCAGTCATATTCACCAGTTGAACAAGCAATAAAGATAATCACTGTCACTGCTTCGGTCTAATCTTCATCACCTTTCAAAGCAACGAATTTTCCCAAAACAAAACACATATGTCCTCATGAAGCTTCCATTCACACTCTGTCTGCTCAGTCATTTAATGGAATGTGATGTGATGAATTTCGAATCCACTTCTTCAGCATCACTGACGGGAATGTGAGCCTAATCACCACATTGTATATACCAGTTAATTTTCAGACGTTTCGAGTACAGTAGCGACTTTTGCGAATATGCAGGAAAGTGAATACTGTGAACCGAGCAAAAAATCCCTTCATGGAAATTAATCCAGTGCAAAGTCAAACATATTAGAACGGCAGATGACGTAAACATTCCTCTGCATCTCTCTGCACAGATGCTTCTCTAAGAATTGACTCTTTGCAGAATTCTTCTTTGTAATTTAGACTGTCCCAGTTGTAGATATTCTTTCAATCCACAAACAAGTATCCTGCTGAAAACTACTTACTTAAGAATAAAATAGTTGACTATCTATTCTACCAGCTGATGTCCCAAAGTTCCGTGTTCCATGTGAATACAAGTTCTTTCAGGTGAAATTGGAGCTCCCAGCCTGAAGTCCCACTGCTTCTTGATGCGTGGGAATTGAAGCCGTTGTCGTTAAGGCGGGTGCTTTTAGCCTCGATATTTCACGCGCCTCTGTATCATCAGAGAATGGCATTACGCTCACCAATTGCATTTTCGCAGCCACATGCTCGCGCTGATCGCCATTACCATTTCCAATTAGTTTTGGGTGCACTGCAAATCAATTTCTCTGATTCCACGCCCTTGAACTGGGATTATATGGCATGCCATTATATGATTATGTCAATAAGTGAGGAAATTGGTGAAGTAACCGATGTTAAAATACACTGTTATTGAGAAATACATTTCAGCGATACCCTGCAGTATCCCATGACCCTTTGAAGTTTTGTAGATATCTCGCAAACGTAACATCCTACAATCTCAGTGTTGCAATTTCTACAGTCTCTCCGGACATAGAAGCTATATATATGCAACCGAATCTGAGTTCCCACATCTCAGTCACTGTTTGACAAGTATTCCTTTGTGCGTGTGTTTCTGTTCTTGGCATAACCTCTGCCCCGATCCTTATTGCTTTTTGCATCGTGCTTTTCCATGTGGCGCCAGGATAATGAAATGGTTCTTCCTTGGCATTATAAACACAGCAAGTTCTGCTCGAATCACAGTGACAGCAATCGGCATTTCCCGTTTTACTCCATGTAATATGTGCTTAGCAAACGCTGAGAAAATCAATCTTTATTTTACATGAAAATACGTGGTGATAAGTTTCCTTCTTCAAACACCCGCTATCTCACATCTTTGCGTTTCACATATCATAACCACCCTTTATCGGAGAAATCTCTCCCTCCCACAAGAACTAATTCGCCTAAACGTCCACCCTCCCATTTCATTGTGGTATTGCACAATATAATACTCACATTTACACTGTTCATTCTGCACTGCTGCGGTCACTGTTTTGGGTGAAAATGCTCAATCCCGTGGTCGACATCTTCAAGCAATTCAATCCATTTCGATGCAGCTGTTCTGTAATTAATCCTCATGGAGCAGCTTTTACTGACACGGACAATAGATTACTGGAACATCAGGCTCAGGATAAGTGCACAGCGCAGGATTGAGCAAAAGATGTTTTATTGGAAACGACAAGTTTCTGTGGCTTTCTCCAGTCAATTATTTCATTTGTTCATTCGGTTCCCCCCAAATATTGCGTGCAGTTCTGCAATTCACATTACAGGAGTCATGTGATCGCACTGGAAACCTTGCAGAAATTTACCAAGTTGAAAGGTTTAGGTTATGAAGACAGATTGTTTTGACTGGGGTTGTTTTCTTAAGGCAGAGGAAACTGTGAGGATACATGTTTCATATGCACTAAATAATGAGCGACATGGACAATGCAGACTAAAAGAAACGTTTTCTCTTGACCGATCAGCAGGGGCGTAGACTGAAGTTAAGAGGTGGAAAGGATTGAGGAGATATGCAGAAAAATCTCATCAGCAAGCGGATGGTTGAATCTGGATTCACTGTCTGAAGGGATGCGCAGAGGCGAACCCACATAACCTTCAGAAATACACGGATCTGAACTTGAGTTGTTAATGCATACAAGGCCAAGTGATGAAAATGAATAAAGATAGTCAAGCGATTGCATCTGACGAAAGCATGTACAACGACCTTGAGGGCTGTCATTCTACACATACGTGGTATTCGTGTAGCTGTCCATGGTGGGCTAGCAGGTCCACTTTTTTCGCTTTCTTCGCTGTCACCCGGCTTTGATTCTCAGTCCGGGAGTTGGGTTTGTTTTGATCATTTCGGCTTCAGAACAGTCAGTTTTAAGTGCAGTAAAGTCAGCGCTGCCCGCAAGCCAGGTTGGAATCGAAGCTCCACACAGTAGATCTGTAGTTAGGTATGTTATCCATTGCGCCACTGGCCCGTTGTATGTGCTACATTGTGCGGTAAATTAACTTGTATGTGAATTTGAAGCCTGCCAGTCTTGCTCTTGAACCAAGTCGAAACTTTAACTACAATCTCTGGACCGTAACCAAGCGCATTATCCATTGTGACACTGTGCTCGCACGTGCTTGAGGTTGGCATTCTGCAGAGTTGTGATCTAAACACAGACATGACCAATCGGACTCATGTTCAAAGTTGAATAACCAGGAAAAATAACCACCGTTACTGCTTCACTCCAATGATCCACTCTTTGTGCAGCGGGAGGTTTTGTAACGAAAAGTCATTCATCCTCATGAAACTTCCATTCACTTTGTGTCTACTCAGCCATTCAATGGGATCTCCGCTCATGTGATGAATTTCAAATTCACTGCACTGATTTTGCTCCATCACTTTTGATCAACTAATGCCTAATCACAACATCGTATTCAAGCTAATTTTCGAAGTCTGAAAGTATTTTAACGGCCTGTGCGAGTTTACAAGAAATTCAATAAAATGAAATTAGCAAAAAAATTCTCTTTCTGCCCAGAGCATAGTTAGCCATATGGGATAGCTCAGAGAGCGAAAACATTACCTCCATTTCTCTCAGTGCAGATGTCAATAGTATCTGCTCCAGATACAGTTGGAACTTCCAGCTTGATATCCCAGTGCTCCCTGCTTCGTGTCAATGGAAGCTGCTGCAGTTCAGGTTGGAGCTCCCAGCCTGATGCGACGTATGCTACGTCAATAGAAACTGCTCCACGAAATGTTGGAACTCCCAGTCCCCGGCATTTCAATTCACTCTGTACTTTCGGTGAAATATTTCACACTCAAAGATTTCATTTCTGAACTCATATCCGCTACCTCATCCCCATCCGCATTTCCAGTTTGATCTTCGCTGCTGCACCACACAGTTTCTCGTATTCCAGGTCTGAAACCTGGCACTATATGATATTCCACAGCAATGGTTTCTTCCTTGCATGACGAAATTGCTAAAGCAACCGATGGTAAACTACATTTCTTTTGCAGAAATATATTCCAGCAATTCCCTGCGCTATTCCCTGATGCTTTCATTTTCTGGAGGACTATATCAATCTTCGCCTTCAACAAACTAAGTGATGAAATATCCATCGGCTCTAGAGATACCGAAGTTAACCATTCAGCCAACCATGAGTTTGCATTTCTCAGTCACTGTTTGTCAATATTCCTACTGTTCATGTAGTCCTGTTCCTAACATATCCTCTGCCACTATCTTTACTGCTTTTTGCATCATGCTATTCCATGCGGTGCCGGTATCGTGCAGTGGTTAGTGCTTTGCGTAGTGGCAGCAGAAAGCTCGTCTCCAATTTGACTTCCAGTATTGTCACTTGTTACCGTTTTATGCAGAGTAAGACATGCTTCACAAAAGCAGGAGCGAATCAATCTTTTTTGACATGAAAATATTCGTCGAGGTGATGATTTTGCTCCTTCAAACCCTAGCCCTTTCACATCTCTGCTGTCTATGTATCAGGATTTAAACGCACCACTTCTCGGAGATTTCTCCCCATCCCACGATCACTAACCCTGCTTTAGGTTCCTTCTCCAATTTCCCTGAGGCATTTGGCTATCAAGCACTCGCATTGACATTGTTCAGTCTGTGCAGCTGCAGTCAATGTTGTTGGGCGAACGTGACCCAATCCCACAATTAGGACCTTAAAACCAATCGATCCATTTACATACTGCCGTTGTAAGTTACATCAGTGCTCATGTAGCAATTTTTACTGACATGTTCCAGAGATCACTGGAACATCAGGCTCAGGAAAATGACACAATGCATATTTAGCAAAGGGTGATTTTTTTTGGAAACGATCAATTTTTCTGTTCTACTTTCAATGGAGAAGAGGAGATTGTGAGGAAACATGATTGAAATGTGCAGAACAATGAGAGATAAAGGCATGTTCGGCTGAAAGAAATGTTTCCTCTCGGACAAACGCCAAGTGGAGTCGATAAATGTACGAGGCAGAACGTTTTCAGTAGATAAGCAGGAAAACCTTTATCCACCAGTGGTGATGGATAAATCTGCAACTCATTGTGATGAAATCAACACAACCTTCAGAGATATTCAATCTGTATTTGTGATGTTAAGGCATACAAGGCAAAGAGATGGAAAATGGAATGAGGATAGTGAAGCGGTTGTTTCTGCAGTGAACGCGTCCAACACATTTGAGGGCTGTCACACTACGTGCCTCTGACCGCTGTACTCGTCCCTGGTCATGTCGTGGTTCTGAATTGGCACTTTTACCACTGCAGCCCTGGTTTAATTCCCAGTAAGGGCTGTTTTGTTCAGCATCAACAGCGTGGGCATCTGTGATAGGATTCCTTTCAATGCTTCGAATCAATCAATGTCTCCACGAACATCAGAGTTAATGTTCCAGCCTCTTAAAGAAGGAGAAGGTGCCTCGGCACTCCATGAACCAACATGAGACTGAGATATTTATTTTGTTTCCTTGCCATTACTATGAGCCGCAGCGATTGGGTCGATGGCTCTGTGAAATTGAAAAGTGCCGATTCGCAGTGTGTGGGACTATTTGGTCTTCCTCACTTGTGATGACGCTGCGACGTTGACTGTGATGTTCTCCGGAATGTGTACTCAAAGGGATTCTCGTGTCTGCATATCAGGAGCTCAAGCTTCATCTCGGCTTCAGAACAATGAGGAAGATTAGGTTGTGAGTGTAATGAATACCTGTGTTAACCTCGAGCTAGAGCGGAGTGAAATCTACAATGTTCTGATCTTGAGTCAGGCACGTTAGACTTTGAGCCACTTGCCCCATATGTTCTTCACGCTTTCATGCTTCAGAGTTTTGATGTTAACAAGGACAGGAGAAATAGCAGTCATATTCAAAAATTTAACCAGGAAAGAAAATCACCACCACTGCTTCAGTCCAATCCTCCCCACGTTGTGTTTCAGCGCGCTTCATAATGAAAACATATCTGTCATGGTGAAGCTTCTATTCAGCCTCTTGTCTGTTCAGTCATTGAATGGGATCATCGTTGATCCTGTAAATTTCAACATTAGTTTCCAGCTTTTCCTCCATAAATCAAGATAAACTCGAGCATAATGGCAACATCAAATAGAGTCATAGAGTCAGAGAGATGCACAGCATGGAAACAGACCCTTTGGTCCTACTCGTCCATGCTGACTAGATATCCGAACCCAATCTAGTCCCCTCTGCTATCACCCCGTCCATATCCCTCCAAACCCTTTCTATTCGTATATCGATCCAAATGCCTCTTAAATGTTGCAATTGTACCAGCCTCCACCACTTCCTCTGGCAGCACATTCCATACACTTATTACTCTCTGTGTGAAAACGTTGCCCAGTGGGTCTCATGTATATCCTTCCCCTTTCACCGTAAAACTATGCCCTCTAATTTTGGACCCACAGACCCCAGGGAAAAGACTCTTTCTATTTTCCATATCTTTGACCCTTATAATTTTGAAAACCTCTAACAAGTCATGCCTCAGCCTCCGACGCGTCAGCTAAAACAGTCCCAGCCAATTAAGCCACTCCCTCTTTAGCAAATCCTCCAACATTGACAGAATCCTCATTTCTTTCTGAACCCTTTCAAATTTCGTAACATCTTTCCGATACGAAGGAGACCAGATATGCACGCAATATTCCAACAGTGGCCTACCGAATGTCTTGTACAGCTGCAACATGACCTCTCAACTCATGTACTCAATACTCTGTACAATAAAGGAAAGCATACCAAACGCCTTCTTCACTATCCTATCTACCTGCGACTCCACTTTCAAGTTAAATTTCAAACATCAGGATGCTATGAACGTGCACTCCAAGGTCTGTATGTTCAGCAACACTCCCTCAGACATTGCCATTAAGTGTTGAAGTCCTGTTATGATTTGCTTTCCCAAAATGCAGCACCTCACATTTATCTGAATTAAAATCCATCTGCTATTTCTCAGCTGATTGGCCAAATTGGTCAAGATCCTGTTCTGTGGTAACTCTCTTCGCTGTCCACCACAACTCCAGTTAAATGACAAAAAGTAGAGGACCCAGCACGGATCCTTCTAGCACTCCACTGGTCACGGGACTCCAGTCTGAAAAACAACCCTCCAGCACCACCCTCTGTCCTCTCCCTTTGATCTAGTTATATACCGTTAATTTTTGGAAGTTTAGTTCGCTTTAATGACTTGTATGGGTTTTCAGGAAATACAATATCATGGCACGAGCTGAAAATCACTTCTGCAATTTAACCAAATACGCAGTCAGTCTTATGATAAAGGCAGAAAAAGAAAATATTACCTGCGTTTCTTTCTGCACAGATTCTCCTCCACGAGCTGAATCTTTGCCACATTTTTCCTTCTTTTTGCGAGATTTCCCTGGGACAGATATTCACTCAATCTACAAACATGGGTTCTGCTAAATACTAATTTAATTCAGATTAAAATAACTGAGTATCCTTTCTCCAACTTTACGTCTCATCGGTCCGTGCTCCTTATCAATACAATCTGCTCCAGGTGAGGTTGGAACTTCCAGCCTGCTGCCACAATGCCCCCTGCTTTATGCCAACAGAAGCCGCTCCATATAAATTGGAGGTCCCAATCTGATATCACAATGCTCCTTGCTCCATGTCAAGAGAAGGTACGACAGGTGAGGTTGGAGTCCCAGCCCCGGCGTTTCATGCACCTTTATACCGTCACAGTGGGCTCATCCTCATGCCAATTTCCAGTTTGATCTTCACTATTGCGCCACTCAGTCTCTCTTAGTTTAGCCCTGGGAACACGAGATTATATGATATTCCGCAACACTGGTTACTTATGCGGAATATCACACTTCTCCATTTCATAAATCAGAATTCAAACCCACGCACTTTCAGAGATTTCCCTCCCTTGCATGGTCACTAACCCTCCTTTACATCGCTCCTGCCATTTCACTGAGGCATTCCATAATCTAACGTGCACATCGGCACCATTATGTCTGTGTTGCTGCTGTCAGTCTTGATGGGTAAACGTGTCCCATCCCATGATTGGGAACAGGAAACCATTCGATCCATTTCAATCCCGGTGGTTGTGAAATCAATCATCATGTCGGAGCCTTTACTGGCATGGACCAGAGATTACCTGTTAACAATTCGTCTTGATTTCCTGCCACTAAGCCAGTATGGCACCTTATTTGTTACGTTTCCATTAATGCCACAGACGTTTATCTTTTAACCAGTTTGCCATGGTGAAATGAACACATACCTTGTCAACCATACTACTCTAATACTTGTGGTCTGTGGCTTTCAGTCTGACGTTAAGCTGACTGGTTTGTGATCTCTACGACCAAGATGCTCTCCCGACGCCATTCCTCCTATTGTGCCTCTCTTGTTTGTCTTGCCATGACTGATCAAAACAGTGCTCTTGAAATCACTTCAAAAATCATTTCGCATTACAATGACACACTACATTGGAGTTGTGAAAATCCACTGTTATTTCTACCCTTTTATTTGATCATTATTGAGAGATTAACTGCCATTAGCTCCACTATACCACTAAGTTTTTCTGGTCTCTGTGGCACTCTTCCACCAGTGTCACTACATTTTTTGTTCCTTCGCTGAATTTTTACAGTCGCGTTTGATGTTCATTTAAAACATCATTCCTCAGAACTGCAATTTTTCAATCGAGCAAAATTGCCAGCCGTTTCATTTAAAGTCCCCTTTAATGATATCAAAGGGGCAAAAAAATGAGAGTTTCAGCAGCAGATGAACTGAGATTCTGCGGAGTTATCAATTGTCAGCGTGTGGGGCACATGTGATCGTTGTGATGATAAGATCCAACAGCGCAATCCAGCAGCTTTCATGCAAGCATTTGTTTGGTGTTAGCTGCACAAATTGCCAGAGTCATTTCCCTTCATTTCGCAATCGATCTTTTTGTTTTTGGCTTTTCTTTTCCTCCTGTAGTTCTCCCTTGATGGTAGTAACTCTGTCTGACGTTCAAAATGCCTACCTTTCTTATACCCCCAAATCGGATTATCTCATTTGTTCGATGTTGGCAGAATAATAAATTCGAAATCGATTGGCCTTTAATTTACAGAGACGTAAATGAATCTCGTTGGTTAAATTTGAATTGTCGTCAAAACAGTAACCAACTCAGGTACCGATTTCACAGCCAAATGTTATATATTTTCAACTTTCCAGTAAACTCTGAGACTGCTCTCGTAAGCTCTCAGTGCAGAACAACATTCTCCCTCTCTTAAAGATACAGCACACACTTTCACCTTCATAACAATTTGGAATTGCACATCAGGCTGTCACTGGCCCATCGCACACAAAACTAGAAGTACAGACGTCAAACAAAGAACAGTTATAAGTGGATAAAGGAGCAGTAAAATGTGCCATGTCACAGTCAAAGTGAAACAGGGGATAGAGAAAGATACTGTACTTGCCAGTACACAGAAAATAGTCAAGTATTTTGCAGGAATCTACATCATATCATGAGAATGAATTGATCTATTTTTTTTAGATAACATGGTGATGAGGTAGAACTCCATATTACCGCCAAGAGCAGTAGCCTGTAGTGTTTAGTGCAATGCAACACTGCTTCAGACTCTCTCATTCAGTGTAAAATCCATATTTGGCAGTGGGGGAGTAAGGAGCGTTCGAATACAGAGAGCAGAAGTAGAGGAGTGGGAAGAGCACAGAGGAATGTTGGGCTGGCAGCAGTGGTGGATTCATGGGGTGTAAGACCATGGATGGATTTGAAAACAAATATGAGAATTATAAAATCAGTGGAGAGTCATCGTGGGAACCAATGCAGATCTGAACATGTGTTACTGGAAAAGCGCAGCAGGTCAGGCAGCATCCAGGGAACAGGAGAATCGATGTTTCGGGCATAAGCCCTTCTTCAGGAAGCCCTTCTTCGGGCTTATGCCCGAAACGTCGATTCTCCTGTTCCCTGGATGCTGCCTGACCTGCTGCGCTTTTCCAGCAACACATTTTCAGGTCTGATCTCCAGCATCTGCAGTCCTCAGTTTCTCCAACCCATGCAGATCAGTGAGTTTTATTTAGTCAGAACAGAAGGGAAGTCAAGGAGGAAATGACAAGTAGTTAGCTTAACATCTGTCACATGAAAGCTTCTCAATGTTTTTTTAATAAAGTTGTTGAGCAAGGCACTTGGAGAAAGAAAATCAAGGATATGATGAAAATTCAAGATACTTTGCGAAAAGGTAGTCAGATTTAACCAGATTATTGATATTCTTTTGTGGAGCTATCGTGTGTTATGGATAAACTGCCATTTACTGACTCATTCTTGAGGCTCTCAAACTTCACTTGAAGGCTCCCACCTTCCTCCTTACAATGTACATTCCGATCCAGTTGGTGTCATCAACAAGTTTGGAAAAATTACAAGAGGTCCAAATGTCCAAATCATGTATAATGGTTGGGAACAATTTGGTTCAAGCATTGAACCATAGAATCTCTGCAATGCAGTCACTGCAATGAGGCCCTACACTCTCCCTATAATGCTGCATTTCGCATGCCCAATTCACCTAGCCTGTACATTCCTGGATATAATGGGCAATTCACTTAAACCGTGAATATTTGTACTGTGTGCAGAAACAGCAGCATCCGCAGGAATCCCACGCAGACACTATGAATGTGCACAATTCATGTTGGCAATTGCGTGATGATGGAATTGAACCCCGGTCTCTAGCACTGTGAGGCAGCAATGCTGTCACTGATCCTTGTGGTACTTCACCCGTAACAGAACACCAACGTGAGAAAAGTGCCCTTATTCCTACTCTATGCTTTCCAGCTGGTAAACAATCCTTAATGAATGCTGGCACGTTTTCTCCAACCCCATTGTGTTTTGTGATGTTGTGTGGGACCCGATAAAAAGCTTCCCGAACAATCAAAACAGTGGGGTTCCAACGTGAATTCCACTCCACAGGAGACTTTGCAGAGATCACATAACTTGAAAGATGACTCCCAGCGCATCCACATTCTCTCATTGTTTTCCTCTTTCTTCAACATTTTGGGATGAAGCCTGTCTGGTCTAATTGACTCAAACTTTAGTCCAGTTAACTTTTGAAGTACGACCTCTTTCCTGTTCTTATTTTTTTTGTCCCTTGTTTCGTATTTTTGGGACATTTAATCTTCCGATGAAGGGCTTCTGATTTGATGATTACTGACGGGCTGTGTTTTTCCAGTACCACATTCTTCGACACTGATTGCAAGCATTTGCGATGCTCACTTTCTCCTTTTCCATAATCTTGACATTTGCATAGTATCTCACTGTGCTGATTCACTTTGCGTCTTGCCAGGCCAGATGATCAGCTGAAGCCTCGCCCACACACACGTGCACTGTTTCTCCCGACTTTGAACGAAGTTTGTACCTTTACTGTTCAGAACACCATACTATTCAGGTTAGGATAAATGATGTGACTCCGTCAGACTCTGCTGTGATCTTTGATCCAAATTTGCTGAGTGCAAATCAATCCTTCTAATACCCTATAAAATTGATTTGAAGAATATAATTGAGAGAGAACCCATTCAAAAATGCTCGGTCAAGTGTCTAAACAACTCTTTATGTGGCTCAGTGTCAAGTGCTGCCTTTTCACATTCCTGTGAATCATTTTGGACATTTTGACAGATGGAAGACGGGGTAGAATTATAATCTTATGTTGTTGATTTGGATATCCATTGCAATTCCTTCATCATTTCCAGGTGTTTAACCTGTAACTCCTCACCTGCCAGTAATCTGGGACCAAGTGCACTACGTGGACTGCAGCAGTTCAAGAAGATCATTTATCGACGTCTACACAGGCAATTGGAGATTGACAATATCAGCCAGTCTTGCTCATGAAAGGGCGGGAGAGTGGGGTGAACTAATCTGATCAGGGAACCAGCATTGGCACGATGCGCCAAATTATCTTGTGTTGCAATCATTCAGTAATTGCGACTAAAATTAAAGAAAAAAAGACTCACACAGGCTGCCATGGATCTGTTTCTGCATCCACCACTCAGTAAGAAAGCAGCTAATCGTTGGAACATCTGTACTTTTAGACTCAGTGCTGTGAGAAACACCTGCAAGAAAATAATAGCAAAATACTGCAGCAGCTGAAATATTTTTTTAATAAAACAGGCTATGCTGTACTAACTTAGCTGGTCGGGTTTGTGCAGGGAAATAAGGTAGATGAATGTTTTAGCGTGCGCAGACAGACATCAGGAAATAAAAATGAAGCAGATTTTCTTCATCCTTATGATCTGAGAAGCAGAAGGAAAATGGAGTAGATTTGTGACAGTCACAGGCTCTGGGGATGGTAATTGGTGGGAAAACTCATAAAGACAGTCGACAAGAGTTATGGCAAAATAACAAAAAGGGGTATCTAAAATTCATCACTGTCAATCCAGGTAAGAAGTTCAGAAGACACAAATATACCTTGTTTTGGGTTTGGTGTGTGTAAATACTCTCCTCTGAACTCACTGTAAATGCAGTTTCGTAAACCCTTCTCTACCAGTCCAGGAGAGAAATTCACAATCATTGTGTCCTGGTCACAGTCTTGTTCCATGTACTGTGCTATACTGTAGAAGTTGGCGGACGTTATCTCAAGTCCAAATGGCATTCCGTCAGCGCCTCGTAACACCGGATCCATTGCTCACGCCACCTGAACATGCTAAAGAGAGGATAAAGCAAACATGACTGACAAGAGAAGACAGGGAGAGCACAGAAACAAAAGAAAAACACCATCTGGTGTAGATTAGTGAAACTTAGAGCATTTGGAAGGGTTCAATAACGAGCAGAGAACAACCGAAATGGCAAGATGAGTTATTAAGATTTAGTACGTAAGCGTGTGAACTTGAAATATAAAGAATGGTGCAAGAGTTTGTTCACATATTTAAAAGGTTACAGAGAGAATAGTAAGGTAAAACAATGGCTGCAGATGCTGGAATCCAGATTTTCGAGTAGATTGGTGCTGGAAAAGCACAGCAGTTCAGGCATCTTCCGAGGAGCAGGAAAATCCGACGTTTCGGGCAAAAGCCCTTCATCAGCAATACAGGCAGAGCGCCTGAATGGTGGAGAGACAACAGAGAGAAGAGTGCAAATTGGTGCACTGGAGAAGACGTAATGGGGAACAACGAAATGGTGCAGGTGAACACGTACTTTGCATCAGTTTTCACAATGGAAGACAACAACAAAATATGTGAATTAATAGACACGTAGGGAAGAAGTGAATGAAATGCCAACAATAACCAGAAGATGCCAGGGAAGCTGCAAGGTCTGAAGGGATTAAGTCACTGAGACCAGATGGACTGCATTCCTGATTTCTGAAGGAGATTGCTGAGGAGATTGTGGACGCGTTGGTCCTGATCAGTCAGGAGTCATCGGCGTCAGGGTGGGTCACAGATGACTGGAATTTTTTAAATGCAGCACCCCTGCTGAAAGAAAGGGGAGAGGCAGACACAGCCTACAGTCGGCCATGCTAACGACAGTGTTGCACAGCACTTGGAAATGGATGGTAAAATACAGCAAAGTCTGCATGTCTTCATCAAGTGGACGTCATGTCCGACAGCTATGCTAGATCTCTTTGTGGAAGTACCAAGTAAGTTAGGCAAAGCAGAGCCAGTGGACGTGATCTAATTCAATACCCATAAATCCTGTGATAAGGTCCCATAGGGCATACTGCTAAATAAGGTAAAAGCATGCTGTTAGTGACAAGGAGTGGATTGGCTGACTGGCTGAGTGAGAACAGAGGGGTCTTTTACAGGATGGCAGCTACTGATTTTTTAAGACTTGCACAGCCATCGGTGTTGAGAGCATGACTATTCAAGTTACACGTTAAACATCTGGACAAAGGAACAGAGTGCATTTTCGCTACAGTTGCACTTGACACAAACGTAGTTTGAGAGACAGGTCGTGTCAAGAAAGCTGGGAAACTTCATAAGATGCTAGGCAGGCGCAGAGAGGGGGCAAATAAGTGGCAAATGCAATACAAAATGGGATGTGTCAGGTTATTCAGTATGAGAGGAAGAAGGCAGGCTTCGACTAATTTCTGTTCACGGAAAGACTTTAGAAATCCGAAGCGCAATGTGATTTGGGAGCCCGAGATCAGGCAGGTTCAGTTGGAATTCAGGAAGGAAAATTCAATTTTATAATTTATATCAAGGGGCCTCAAATACAAGAACAGAGATGTCCAGTTGAGCATTTATATAGTCGTGGTCAGACTGCATTTGGAATATTGCAGGAAGTTAGGTTCGATATCTAAGGGTATTTCAGAGTCACACAGCAGTTCAGCAGACCATTCACTCCATATATACCATGCAGAACTCATTGCCAAATTAAAATAGACCCGCCTGCCTGCCGTTGACCCAAAAACTTCCAAAACATTCTTAATCAGTTACTTATCCAAATGACTTTTAAATAATTTAACTATAGTTGCATCCATCACTTCCTCTAGCGGTTTATTGCACACAGTGACCAAAGGGTGTAAAACAAAAGCTGCCACTCATGTCCTTTATAAATGTTCCTTTTCGTACTTTCAACATATGCCCCTGGATGCGATCTCCCTCACCTTTGATGGTAATCTTATTTATGCTCCTCTCGATTTCACAAATCTCTAGAAGGCCAAACATCGAAGTCCTCTGCTCCAGTGAAAAAGAAACCGCAGCTTATTTTTATAACAGAAGACTTCTATTCATGACATCATTCTGGTAAATACTTTCTGAACGCTCTCCAATATAATAAAATCCTTCTCCTAACGAGGAAACAAGAACTGTACACAATACTCCAGAAGTTATGATGACATTGGATAGGGTGCGAAGAAGGTTTAAAAGAATGATCCTGGGGGCAAGAAATGCTTGTCATAAAATGTTGAAAACTCGGGGGCTGTACTTGATGCAGTTTAGAAGTTTGAGGAGAATCTGATTGAAACTTAAACAATAAAGAGAGGGGCAATTAAAGTGGCTGTGGAGAAGTTTTTTAACTAGCACGAGAGACCAGGAGCCGACTGCACAGTATAGAGAGAAAGGATGACCATTTTGAAGTGAGATGCGGAGGAATGTCTTCAGCAAGAGGCGAGTCATCCTTTGGAACTCTGCCGTAGAGGGCTTAGTGGTCAAGTCATTGCAATTTTTCAAGACAGACATAGATAGGTCCCTGATTGATAAGAGGATCAACAGTTACAGAAGATGGTAGGAAGCCGAAGAATGAGGTTGAGAAACATATCAACCATGACCAAATATTGGAGAGGTCTCGATGGGTTGAATGGCCGAATGCTGCTCCTTTATCTTGTGGCCTTCTCGCTATTGCGTGTGACTTCAACCTGCCCATAGACTGAGCAAGTCAGATCAGTAACAATACTATGGAGGAGACTTACGTAGTGTATGTATGAGTTTGTTTTCTGAGTCGGTACATTAAGGACACAAATGGAGGACAGAGCATCCTTGATTACGTACTGTTTAATGGCTATTGGTGAGCTAGCTTAGTTGGCTGGTCGACGAGATTTCGATGAAGAATGACAGCAGCAGCATGTGCACAGTTCTCGTACTGGTCTCATGAAGTCCCCACATTTTCACCTTGTGCCTGAGGCACAACTACTCTCAGGTTCAAGCACCAACAGTCAAATCGCGCGATCTCTCTCTCTCTCTCTCTCTCTCTCTCTCTGTCTCTAATGAGTCAGTAGGCCTGGGAATATGTCAACTTTGATTTCAAAGCTTTATTTGTATATATGTCAAGGAATAATTGACAATCTATCTCTATGCTGTCCCTCAGGAAGAGTGAATAAGTCAGTGAGAGAACTCTTCATTAAGGTGGAGAGTGATAGAGCTGACTCAGATTATGAGCCGAAATCTAAATAGAAGAAATGATACTGATATGAAGCGTGAGCAGGGTACAACGAATTGGGGAACAGAACTTAAAGGGATGACAAGCACTTCAAAAACATTTGCAGGAACTGCAACTGCTTCTCACTCCTGTCTGACACAAAGAAACCGGGAAACGTGGCCATGTCATGGCTAACAAGCGATATTAGGCATAGTATTGCACTCAAGGAGCCTTACAAATTGGCTGAAAATAGCAGCAAACATCAGACATCAGCAGACGATGAAGAAAGAATTAATACAGAACGAAAATTTCGTTTAACAGGAAGCATATAATGAATTGTTAAACTCCTGAAGGTATATGAATTGAGAAAACAAAAAACGATTATTGAAAACAAATCCCTTACAATGAGAAACAGAGGATGTTATAATGCGGGATAAATATATAGCACACCAAATAAACATGTATATTGGTTCTGTCATCACAGATGATAAAAGTAATATTACTAAAGTGCTGGGAAGAAAAGGAGAGAGAGGAACTGAAAGAAATCAATATTATCAGGGAGATAGTGTTGTGGAAATTGATGAGATTAAAGACAGTAAATTCCACCAACTGCGAATCAAACAGCAATGTACATGAAGTCACCCTAAATGCAGTGAATGCGTTCTGTAAATAGAGTGTGGAGTCTACATAGAGTAAATTAATTGTCATATTTCAATATTCTATCGACTCTGAAACAATATCTAGGGCTTGGAGGTCAGTTAATGTGACGCCACGATTTATAAAAGGAAGTAGCGAGAAAACATGGAATGACAGAAAAGTTAGCCTAACACTGGAAAACAGTAATTGGATGGGACAGAGCCAGCATGAATTTACGAAACTAAAATAGGAAAGGCGATCTCGTCTTCTTGTACACAAATCGCTGAACGTAAGCATGCAGGAGCAGCAGCAGGTGAGGAAGCCAAACGGGGTGTTTGCCTTTGTACTGAGAGGATTTGAACACAGGAGCAGGGAAGACTTGCTGAAATTGTGCAGGGTTTTGTTGACAGCACAACCGAGAGTGCAGTTTAGTGATCCTTATCTAATAAAGGATGTTCTGCATTCGGAGATGGCACAATAAACGTTTACCAGACTAATTCATGGGATGACAGGACTGACGTATGAGGATTCGTTTGGATGAAAATCACTCAAGTTTAGAATGAAGAAGTAGGATGTCACCGAAACGAGTAAAATTCTAAAAGGTACGTACAAGGTAAATGCAGGAAGGATGCTTTCAATGACCAGGGCGTCCAAAACATAGAGGGTTGGGAGGTGGCGTCATTTCTAAGAATATGGGTAGCCCATTTAAGACTGAGATGACGATTTTATTCATTAATCAAAGACTGGTCACTAAGTGAAATTTGATGCCACGGAACGTAATTGAAGCCAGAATGTGGAATGTTGACAAGATGAAGATATCTAAAGTGGTTGAGGCAAGAGGGATCATAAGGTGTAGGCCTAAAGAAGGAGCAGGTTACTGTGCGGAATGATCATATAAGATCATATTGAATTATAGAGAAGGATCAAACATCACAACAAGCCAGGCCAGTTCTAATATTTCATATTTCCATTCTGTTAAAGGTGGGATATGAAAACCAATTGTTTTAACTGACACGGATATCAGTAACATATTGTCTAGATTTAAAAAAAAATAATTCTGTAAGTACTTATCAAACAGTAATCGGGGAGCAATTTTAGCATACGAACTTTAGCAATTCGAGGAGGTGCAAAGTAACTTTTGAGATTCGTACACTGGCTGTTCTATATCTCAATTTCAATTCAGTTCTCAAATTGCTGAATGTTCTGACAAAAGCGAGACAGAATATAAGAATTAAGTAAACGTCTTTAAAATGTTGCTAATGCTGGGTGGAGGGAGTGGTAGGAAAGTATGGGGAAGGGGAGCAGTGAGAAAAACAATGGGTCGGGTTTTTGTTGAGGGATTGGCCACGGATGACCCCAAATTCCAAAACTCCCGCGACCCGCTATCCTGCTCAGGAGTCTTGTCTCTCCACTTCCTGCTCCATTCTTTCCGTCTCTGACAAATTTACAGCAAGGTCAGTGATAGAGGTGTTCATGGGGTACACTTTCCCACCAATTCCAGTCACTAATACACTCCCAAGCGTCTCCCAACAACATTACATCCTCATGGACCACCGCAATCATTTCAAATAATATCACTTATTTTCAGCTCTTCACACTAAAGATAGATCAACCCACCGTAACCTGATAAATTTTAAAAAATAAAACTGAAACAGGAATAGCGGTCGCTGACGGGGGCCTGTTTCTGAGAAGAAGACTCATGCTCTCTGTGGCTTAATTGGCGATCCCAGATAAACTATGTTTGGTTCCAGAATCATTTCATGACCAAACCTGTAACCTCTAACTGGGCTATAGCATCTGGCGCTTCCCTCCCCTTTAGCCTTAATTAACGATTGTCGATTGGAGACAACAAGATTTCGTTCCATTGAGCACTCGCCGCGAGCATGCTCACAGTTCATGTTAACCCTATGCATCCTGCAGGATCCATCCCAAGTGATGACGTTTAATGTTCAACAGCGAAGAAGAGGCAGTCCTACAGGACCAAGCTGGAGACACTGGTCCTCCAACCAATCAGAGAATCTCATGAGCTCGCTGGGCGGTCTGATAAATCAGAGAATGCTGTTTGTCTAAAATAATCTAACCAGAACTTCCACACACCAATGCTCAATCAAAGTTCGCTTGAAAAATTCTTCCAGTTCAAAACACAATTGTTAATGATGACTCTGTTCCCTTTCCCGCAGACGAAAGTGAGGACTGCAAATGCTAGAGATCAGAGTCAGCATTAGAGTCGTGCTCAGAAAGCACAGCAGGTCACGCAGCATCCGAGGATCATGAAAATCGAAGTTTCAGGCAGGCACCCTTCATCAGTAACCTTTCACGCAGCCAATTTATGATCAATATTGCTACTATCCCTTCTATTCCTTCATCCCCAGGTTTCATTCACAGCGGTCTCAAAGACAAAAAAGAACTTTTGTCTTTTGTTTTGCAAATCTACATTTATCTGATCGCTTTGGATTAGCATCATCAAGACTTCTTCTTGTCTCATCAAAAAAATCGACAGAACGTTCACCACAATTTTCCATGAACTATTCTATTTTAACTTTCCTGAATGAAACACATATTTCTTCACGGGGCACCTCATCTTGTCTGATATTACCGTTTGCAACATCTTTCATACAGCTTTAAATGGTTATCCTGTCAGTACTGAATTAATTGACAACACGTTTCTCATGGTAAACTGAAAGCGTGCATACATTTTAAAGATGAAGAAATGTGTCTGAATGAGTTGTGACTTGGACATTAGTTATCGTGAATACAAAGTAATGACAATCAGGTTGTGATGGTGTTAACCTCTACCACACTTTCAGAAGCTGCCAGACAAGCTGAATACTTCCAGCATTTTCTGTGTTTTTTAAAAATATATATCAGATTGCCAGTATTTGGATTCTGCACTTGAACTTGGGACAAAAGGGATGAAAAGTGGGTCGGAAGCAGGAGCAGTCACCTCCTTCAGTCATGTAACTCCCAGCTCTTCCTCTGGTTTTGTAGTTTTGTGACAACACTAACTGGCTTGAATACTGGATATTAATGATCATCTAAGTATTTACATGTTACACTTTTAGCCCAAACATGGAAGAAAAAAAACA
This sequence comes from Chiloscyllium plagiosum, assembly GCF_037043375.1. Classification (NCBI taxonomy): domain Eukaryota; kingdom Metazoa; phylum Chordata; class Chondrichthyes; order Orectolobiformes; family Hemiscylliidae; genus Chiloscyllium; species Chiloscyllium plagiosum. The sequence continues at coordinate 76,601,020 of NW_028270183.1, forward strand.
TCAATTTATATCAATTTCACAATTTATTTGTGCATGTCCAGGTCATAATTCTACTTTTAAGGGGAAGGCAGCATTTCATATTGGTAACAATAAATGCTAACGATTCGCAGGCCATGGCTGTGAGAGCACGGAATCCAAATGACTGGACCTCCAGGGACAGTCGCTGTTTCTATCAACATGGACCCTGTCTGATTCGGCATTACAGTCTCCCATCCTTCTGCTCATGATGCCTTCAGTTCTGTCTTGGTTTTTTTCCGACTGGGTTCTAATGCACGGGCTATCCAATCATCTATTATGTTGCTTTTTCTAAAGAGTGAGGATCCTTCTCTCAGAGCACACTGCCTCCGTAGTTCACTGTTTAGATAGGGGAGGAACACGGACAGGGGAATGGCTGAATGCTTCCTTTCTTTGCTGCAACCAAACTCTGGTGTTGAAATTTGAAATGGGACAAAATAAGCCAATTGAGTGCAATCCTATTTTCTGGCTGATCTCTCCTGAGGCCACAGTCATTTCGCCAGAATGTGTCTGTGTGTTTGCCTCTGTAAGTGAAATGGGGTTTAGATCACCGAGGGGGTGTAAACACAGGTTATCCATCTTAAACTTCAGTCGGATACATTGCAAAACGTGCCTGGATGATAGTATTACGACGAGTGCTTGAAACATTTGAGAACACAACGGGAGAGGCCAAGAGCTGAAAACTTGGATGATGGGCCTCTTTCCATTCTGTAACCAGTCGATGACTTGCTCAAACTTATGTACTGATAAATTAAACGCCATATGCTTTGGCATTAAAAAGCAGTTCAACAGCTTGCAAGAAGCACTGGCGGTGTATTGGTTAACAGTTGGTGTTTTGTTCACTGCGGGCAGGGTTGGGTGCCTGGTCAGGGAATCAGGTTATATTGTTGCTGAGAGTGACAACAACGACAGTGGAGCAGCTCTGATGGGAATGCTTCAATAACTCAGATCAGTTCATGCCTCGAGAACATCAGAGTTCATGTCCCTGCTCCTTCAAAGTCTCTGCTCATTCGGTCAGTTCATCCTTCATTCCCCTAAAGATTCACAGAGTTGAAACGGGGCTCTTTTTAATTGTTTCCTTAAAACTCCCACGGGTTGCAGGTATTGGATAGATTTGAAATTGATAATGTGCACAAGAGCAGCGTGCGAGACGCTCCTATCTTCCCCTCCTCTGACAGCGCTGTGAGGTTGACTCTGATATTCTCGGTTGCATTCATCGATCGGAGACATTAATCGGTATATTAAAAAGTGCCACAAATAATTCAACCAGAATGAAATTCTTTCAAATGTTCTGGCTACAAAGTATTCAGTAACAGCTCATTTTTGAGAGATATTTAGGAAAACCGAGTTTAAGAAGATAAACAACTTGCTTTGCAAGATGCTTCCAATGAAGACGTCAATTCTTTTGAACGATTCGGTGGAATTTTCGTTCTTTCTATTACCACAGACACATCTTGCGAGAGTGACAAATGCCTCAGTAGTGTCCGACTTTCAGAAAATTAGGAATTTAACCATTTGGCTACTTCTTCCTTCACTTTAGACTTGAAAACCAGAGCCTGTTTATGTAAGCAAAGATGTAAACAGGCAGCAGGCTTCCATTCGAGGACAGGCCAACCCGTTTAGAATTGATACACGCTGAACGTATCCCTCCTGAGGCAGCCTGGCTTCTTGTAATCTCCCATCATCGTGCCTGTTTACTTTGGATTCCTCTAGTTTGTTGTTGTTACATAGGAAGAGAAGCATTAAACCGCTTCCCGTAAGTCTCGTCCCCAACTCTTTCCCCGTTACTCTATGGCTTCTACTCTCTCATGTTGCTCTTCCTGCCAAACTGGAGCATTTTTCGCGTCAGCTGCTTGTTATCCACATGTCCCTCGAAGGAGAAACACAGAAGTGGAATTTCAAACTCAAACAGCTCAGCCCTGGAGAAAACGACTTCACGCTTTTTCATCAGAAATAATTACCACCCTATCTAACCCTATGATTATCTTATATGTCTCTATTAAGTCACCACTCAACCTTCTTCTCGCCTACGTAAACAGCGTCAAGTCCCTCAGCCTTTCCTCGTAAGATCTTCCCTTCATACCAGGCAACATCCGAGGAAATCGGCACGCTTTCCAAAGTTTCCACACCCTTCTTATAATGTGGTGAACAGAACTGTACACGATACTCCAAGTGCGGCCGCACCAGAGTTTTGTACAGCTGTCGCATAACCTCATGGTTCCGAAACTCGATCCCTCTATTAATGAAAGATAAAACACTGTCTGCCTTTTTAACAACCCTGTCAACCTGGGTAGCAAATTTCAAGGATCTCTGTTCCTGAACATCTCCACTTCCAAGAAACTTACCATTAGCACAATACTTTGCACTCCGGTTACTCTGACCAATAAGAATCACCTCACACTTTTCCGCATTAAACTCTATTTGCCACCTCTCAGCCCAGCTCTGTAGCTTATCACTGTCTCTCTGTAAACTACAACATCCGTCGTCACTATCCACAACTCCAGCGACCTTAGTGTCGTCTACAAATTTACTAACCCACCCTTCTATGCCCTCATCCAGGTCGTTTATTAAAATGAAGAGCAGCAGTGGACCCAACACCGACCCTTGCGGTACACCACTCGGTACTGGTGCCTAGGATTAACATTTCCCATCAACCACCGCCTTCTGTCTTCTTTCGGCAAGCCAATTACTGATCCAAACTGTTATATCTCCCATAATCCCATTCCCCCGCATTTTGTAAAACACCCTACTCTGGGGAATCTTATCGAACGTCTTGCTGAAAACCAGATACACTAAGTGAACCGGTTTACTCTCATCTACCTGTTTGGTCATCCTCTCAAAGATCTCAATAAAAGTTGCGAGGCACGACCTACCCTTCACAAAACTGTGCTGACTATCCCTAATCAAATTAATATTTTCCAGATGATTATAACTCCTGTCTCTTATAACCTTTTCCAACATTTTACGAGCAACTGAAGTAAGGCTCACTGGTCTGTAATTACCAGGGTTGTCTCTACTCCCCTTCCTGAACAGGTGAACCACATTTGCTATCCTCCAGTTTCCGGCACTCTTCCTGTGGACAATGACGATTTAAAGATCAATGTCAAAGGCTCGGCAATCTCCTCTCTGGCTCCCCAGAGGATCCTAGGATAAATCCCATCCGGCCCAGGGGACTTATCTACATTCACACTCTGCAGGATTTCTAATACCTCTTCCTTGTGAACCTCAATCCCACCTAGTCTAGTAGTCTGTATCTCAATATTCTCCTCGACAACATGGCCGTTTTCTGGGAGATTAATGTCGAAAGATATTCATTTAGTGCTTCCCCTGTGCCCTCTTCTCCACACACATCTTCCCATTACTATCATTGATTGGCGCTAATCTTTCTCTTATGTTTAACATGCAGGTTCTGCTGGCCGTTAGGAGAGTAAATGCAATGTTGGCATTCATTCAAGCGAGTTAAGAACCAACTGCAGAGGTTTGCAACTGACGCGAGAAGAGGCTCCCGTCAGACGCATTTGGATTATCTGGAATAGCTTTTGCCCTCATGTCTAAGGGGAGATACATTATGAGTGGTGGATAGGAGGTTTACAATGGCTGACACAATGGTGGCACTGCTGTCTTCCAGCCTCAGCAACGCTGGTTCAATTTCTTCATCGGGCGACTCTCTGCAGTTTCCACGTTCTTTCCGTGTCTCCGTGAGTTTTCTCCACAGAAGGAAAATACGTTGTTGATGTCATTTGGCCATGGGAAATGCAGAGTTACAGGAATCGGGTAGAGGTGTGAGCTTATGTGCAATGATCTTCGAATGTTTCATGGGTTCTTCTTGGGCTGATTTGCTTTTTCGCATATTGTCAGGATTCTATTAGAACAACGTTGATCACAGGGATGAAGGACTTGTCGTCGAAGAATTTATTATTTTAAAAAATCACAGTTTCCATGTAAACATGCGATCTCAAGTCAATCTCTTGAACAATATGAGGAGTGGAGGGGCATTCTTCAAAGGAAATCATGAAGGCAAAGCGAGCATATTAGATAGCCTTAGCACATAAATTTAAGGATAAAGTAAAGATATTTTATAAGTACATTCAGTGCTCGAGACCAAATCGGATCCCAGGAAGATGCAAGAGCTAACATTTGTCTTGTACCTCAGCAGATGGGAGAGACACTAAATGTTCATTTCACGTTAGTGAACGAAATGGAGGCTACAAACATTTATGTTTTGAAAGTAGTTTACATTGAAAAGAGGAAGTTCCGGAAGACTTGGAAAATATAAAGTTGGATATTTCTCTGGGATCTGATCTCGTGCAGCAAGGGCTTTGTAGGAAAACAGGGAAATAAACTGTTGGGCCCTTGGTAGAAATATTTGCATCACCTATTACTGCGAGTGATGTGCCCAATAAATAGAGTGTAGTTTTATTGAGGAAGGGATGAATGGAGAAAACTGAAAATGATATACTTGTGACGCTTGCTAAGGTCGTGGGTAAGTTGTTGGAAGCAATTCTGAGCAATCGGATTTATATGTATTTTGAGAGACGAGTAATGAATAGGGCTAATCAGTTTGGTTTTGTGCGAGGGAATTTCTGTCCCAGAAACATGGTTGGGTTATTTGAGGACGTAACCAAGACTATTGATGATGACTAAGTGGTAAGCACTGTTCAGTTGGAATTTAATAAATCCTTTTAAAAGGTTCCACAAGGTTGATTAATTTTTAACATAGAATTCAACGTAAGCTTTACAATTAGATATAAAATTAATTTAATGGTAGAAGGCATGAACGGTGATGGAAGGTAGTGTTCTGACTGGAGGACTGTTACCAGCTGTGTTCCACAGGGTTCAATACTGAGCCCACTTTCGTTTTTCATTCATACAAATGATTTAGATAAAAATGTATAAAACATGGTCAGTGAGTTTGCAGATGAGATCAAGATTGGTAGTAGAGTGGACAGTACAAAAGATTTGGTCAGATTGTAACAGTAGATTCTCAGTAAAAACTACAGAAGTAATTTATTTGATTTATTTGATTTCCTCTTGCTAATCAAATGTTGGACCCGGCAGCTCGAACGAAATCAGAAGCACTGTGGTCAAAGCAAACGTTCACACTTGAGGAAATACCCGGGAATCAGGGTGATGTTACTGAGCAATTGCCTGTGTGTGATGACATCACCCACATGAATACACAGCATTTGGGCTTGCGCAAACAGGTGATCTCGACAAAGAATGTGAATGTCTGTGGAGAAATCGAAAAGGAGATTTATCAGAACAGTCAAAGAAATACGGAATATTATATCTAAGTTCAGGGTGGAGGAGTTGAAGTTGTTCTAAAGAGATCAAAAACGATTCAAATGTGATTTGTTCAATATACCAAGGTTTTAATACGTTTAGGAATTTAGAGGAAGAGCAGCTGTTCCCGTTTCATGGGAAACAAATTTATGATATTGTGCAAGAATTACTGCGAGTCAGAAGGTAAAACTTCCATGTTGCTTTTGTCTTAGCAAATAAAGTGGCATGATTTAATCTTGATACATAATTTGATTTCCGTGTTCGAATCTGTAAATCCTCCCCTGACATGGTGTAAAATAATTTTGCAAAGGTCATCTTAGTCCGGGACTGAAGTTCAGAAAAGAAGAAATATTTCTGTTTTTTTTGGAGCTTGCTGTGTTTACATTCTCCCTGCCTCACTCTGTGTAGAAGGACTTATACACTCCATTCCTGTCAGTGCAGGTGAGACATTCACAAAACCAGCAAATATTATCACCCACAATGCTTGACTTCAATTGTCACCACTTTGTGACGCGGTACGTTTCATTGGCAAAGAAAGCACATTTATCCCCATGAAGCTTCCTTTCACCCTTTGTCTGCCCGTCCACTCAATTTGATCACTGCTGTTCTGATAAATTTCACCTCTACTCTCCCGTTGTTCGACGGGACCTCGAACGGAAACCTAACTTCATGCTAATTTCTGGTTGTTTATTTTACATCAATGACCAGACCAGATCAAGCTTGCAGGAAATTGAATAACACAAAAAAAATTTAAAAATATCCTTCCAGAAAATTAACCGACTGCAGTGTCAGAATATGAGAAATGTCAGAGTGCAATGATATTTAGTCCATTTCATAATGCACAGATTCTCCCACACGAGCTGAGTCTTTGCAAAATGTTTATTTACAGTTGTGACAATTCCCTGGGGAAGATCCTCCCTCAATCCACAAAAATGTATGCTGCCGAAAACTATTTCAGTTCAGATTGAAATGGCTGAGGGTACTTTCCATCAACCCAATGTTTCCTGCACCATGTCAATTGAAGTGTATCCAGATGAGGTTAGAACTCCCAGCCTCTTCTCCCAATGCTCCCTATTCCATGTCAACAGAAGTTGCTCCAGCCGAGTTTGGAGCTCCCAGCCTGTGCGTTTCACGCGCCTCTCTGCCTTCATAGAAGGAATGCATGCTCACGGACTTTGTCACTTGCAGATGGAGGAGAGATCCATGCGTTCATTCCACTCCCAATTTCCGATCGGATCCTCGCCACTGAGCCACTAAATTTCTCTGATTCCAGACCTGGGTACCGGTGTGATGTGAGTGTTCAACAGTTGTTACTACGTTGTACCGCTGCACTGATAAAGTAACGATGTGAAACTTCGTTGTTTTTGAGACTTACATTTCAACAATTTGTGTACTATCGCCTGTGCATTTAATCTTTGCTAGAAATCTATTGAACTCAGTCTTCAACATTCTCAATGATGGAATCTCCACAGCCAATGAGGGCATCGAAGATGACGATTCATTCCAATCTCAGTTCGTTGTCCTCTTGTGTATGTGGTGCGGTTCCTCGCCAATCTCAGCCATTGCATTTATTGCTTTTACTGTTGAGCTTTTCATGTGATCGTATAGTGGCTCGTCCTCTGCATTGTGGCCGAAGCAACCTCCATTCAAATCCGAGTATCAGTAAAGCGCATTTGTTCCATGTTACTTCACATAACCATTGCAAAACAAACGCAGAAAAGAAACAATCAATTTTAATGTGAAAATACTCTCTAAGGTGATGATTTATTTGCTTCAAACTTTATCTGCATCGAATCTCGGAGAATTTTCTCCCTTTCACAATCACTATTCTTCCTTTCCATCCCTCCTCCCATGTCTCTGGGGCATTGCACAAATTGACATTCACTTTCACATTGATACCGGTAGGTTAGTGTTGCAGCTGTCTCTCTTGTTAGGTGAACATGTCCGAATACCACCATGAGGACCTTTAAGCCACTTTATGCAATCGGATAATGTGGTTGGTTATCAGTCCTCATGTACAGTGTTTGATTTGCATGGACCAGAGTTCATTGGAGCACTGGGTTCATGAAAGGACACAGAACAATTTCGAGGGAAAGAGACTTTATTGGAAAATACCCATGTTTGTGAATTCCCCATATTTATTTCAAGTCTTTATTCGTCTCTCACTAGAGTATTATATACAATGCTGCAATTCACATAAAAGATGCGATATGACAGCTGTGGAAACGGTGCAGAAGTGATTTGCCAATATATTGTCTGGATTGAAGAACTTCAGCTATGATAGAGTTCATTTAGACTGGCCTTGCTTTTCTGCGAGCTGTAGAGGTTGAGAGGAGACAGTATTGAGATGTAGGAAATAATGAGTGGAATGGGTTGGGTACACTTAACGAAAACTTTCCCTATGATGCAGCGATCAATCAAACGGTAGCCATAGATTTAAGATAAGAGTCATAAATGTTCGAGTAGCTGTACATAGAAAACTTTATCAGCTGGGGAGTGGTTGGAATCTGGACATCACTGTTTGTATGTGTCAAAGCGGCAGAAATTCTCACAATTTTTAGAGATACTTAACTGTGAATTTGTAATGCTTAAGGCACACAACGTTAAATGATGGAAAATGGGATGAGGATAATCAAGCAGGTGTTATTGACAAGAGCATGCACAAGTAGCTTGCAGGCTCAGTTAGCTCTGACATCCACCGTGTGGCGTTTGGTAACCTCCGTTGTCACGTGGGAGGCCAGGATTCATTTTCCCGCTGGGGTGGCTCTGACTGTTTCAGGTTTTCAAGGTTTGTGTAAAGATCTGCAGTTCCAGTGAAGGATGCAGATGGTGTGGGAATGTGTGGTCGATTTGGGAAGTTGGTTTGCAGCCGTTTCCTTCCCTTTCTCGGTGATATCCTCAATGCAGATGAAACTCGTATGAAGCGCTGCTGTCCTGAAGCGTTTCGAATTGGTTTGATTTCCTTCCCACAGCGTTCAGTTCCTGGTTCTTCTCGTCCTTTGCATGTCCCAGTATGTTGGGTCCAGATCAACTGTTTTTTGATGGAGTCATTGGATGAGTCTCGTCATTATAGAAATTCTCTGGCTGCACTTTATTTAGCTTGTCCTATTATTTTTGTGTTGATCCAGTCGAATTTGCTGTCCTCGTCATCGCTGTGCATTGCTACTCGGAACAGCTGGTTGTGTTGTTTACTGGATCCTCCAGAAATACTTTGCAACAGTAGATATTGCCGCAAGTCCATTGCCAAAATCAACGCGAGGAGGACATGCCATGACCCAACACACCAGTCACTCTACATTATAGATTAAAATGTCTCGGCACGTACAGGCAGACACCTCTGACCACTCGGATTTATGAGACAACATAAACCGAAAGCCACGTTTGACAACAATTCACCAAAAAATGGACCCATCATCCGCAGGACACTTTTGGACAAACAATGTTGCACGTAGTAACTACAGGAAACATTATAAAGAACAGACAACTCACGATACGCATTCATGAAGATCAACTTGACACAAAACACCACTGCCAGGTGTCCTCAGCAGGTTGACTGATGACACTGAGTGTCGCTGATTCCGTGGCTCGAAGCTCGGATTGAGTGATAGTCTGCAGAAATGGAGAGTGCGTTGCTGAAAAAGTACAGCAGGTTAGGCAGCATCCAAGAAGCAGGAGAATGGACGTTTCTGACAAGAGTACTTCATCAGGCATTCGGCCAAAACGTCGATTATCATGCTTCTCAGATGCTGCCTGACCTTCTGTGTTTTCCAGCACCACACTCTCGAATCTGACCTCCATTATCTACAGTCCTCAGTTTCTCCTCCGTCTGCAGCAATAATTAGTTCATTGTGAGAGGGAACTGTTGAGATCACCAATGTAAAATCCGTTTGCTGATTGAGATATACAACCAGGTACGTAACCCAAAAGAGTGTTTCTGTTGTTTTGAGTTTCCTGGCTGTACAATGTGTGCTTCTGTGATCGCACAGTTTGCAGTAGTCTGGGGAGCGGCTGCAGTTGTCTGCATTTGGAACCGAGATGCTATTGGTGCTGTTTGATTTGTTCTTGATTTGTGAAACAGTAACACAGTGACGGATCAACTGATATTGTAAGAAGGCAGACAGGCGTGGAAAGTATCCAGGTACTGGTGACATTTGATTAGAGATCACGAAATCAAGGAGAAAAGAATTTTGAATTCTTTCGGGTCGTGATGAAGAACAACCAGGGAAATAAGTCACCAGCGGGTACAGTTTACAAGGGCACTCACAGGAACCAAAATGCGAAATAAAACGTACAAAATGACGTAGACAGATGAAGGATGACAGTAATCATGGGTAACCAGACTTCCACTCCCCAGGTTCCCTAACTCCCACTCCCAGCCCCATTGGAAACAAATGTTAGCGAGCCATAAACATCGACGTCGTCCATTGGAACGATCCAAGTCTTTTCTAAATTTTCGATTAGGCTATTAGTTTCAATTATTTTTCTTTCCTGGGAAACAATCTTTTTCATTGTCAGTATTCGGAAAGGAAGCCATCCTTTTTGTCAGGGAAAGAATATGATACTAAACTTTGTGCCGTGTATAATATTCTTCTGCGTCACATGTTTCTTCTACTTTCTCTCGATTTTAATAGTAATCTGTCTTTTGACTCTTCCGACCAAAGTGCATGACCTCATAATCCGGACATGAAACTGCACCTGAGTAGTCTGTCCGCACTCACCCAACCTATCTATATGCCTATGCATATTGCCATGATCTTATCATAACATGCGCTCCCACGAGTGTGTATTGTCAGCAAATGTGGACACATTTCACACTGCCACTTGCTCCATGCTATTAACAGAGAGATAATTGAAGCCTTGAACATACTCAGTCTTGACAGGCCTTGGCTGTGATTACTTCTACATACTTGCTACACACTGAATGTGAGAACATCCTCCTCATTTGTTTCTTAAGAGGGTAACGCCTTCCCCTGAGATTGGGATCACTGGTCCTGCACAATTCTGGATATAAACAAGAGCAGGACAAACTTTTAAAGTAAAACATAATCTCACTGGCGTTTCCAGTGCCAGTTCTGAGTTTTCTTTTTTGACCTCTGTTTGAACAAACTGCCCTGATGAGCACATTATTATTGACAATGACACATCTGCTTCAAAGGTGCTTCAGTGCCTGTGATTAAAGTGGAGCTGAAAAGTGCGATAAAAATGCATCTTTATTCCTCGAACATTGCCGTGTTATTAATCTCTCTGCTCATGAAAAGGGATCCTTCATATTCATTCTATTTCTCATCAATACCGAGCATGTTTCCCTCACAGTTGATTTTAAATGTTTTCTTGTTGGAAGAGTTATCGCTGCAACTCCAAAAAACCCGCCGAAACAACTCGATATGTTCTCAGGTCTACTCATTTCTGGACATGCAGGAAACTTGCGTTCTGAACAAGAAACGGACCTGATTCAAAACGGACCTGTTTCTCTATCCACAGATGATAAAAAAACGCATGGGACATATGTAGGTTTCACTGAGTTTATTTGAAACAAGTCGTCTTTTTCCATTAAACGTCTTCACTCCTCGTTCTCTGGTCAATTACCCTGGTCAGAGGCAGCAGTTCCTCCTGACCATTAAACCGCCCATCCACAGCTCTTTCTCGCACATCATTATAAACGTCCCCAAGAAATTTCACATTAATCTTCTTTGCTCCAAACAAAACATTCCCAGGGTCGTGAATCGCTGTATATGGCGCAAAGCAGAGGATTGTGAAAAGATTCTGGGAAAATGTTGCCAATTGTCACGTGGAAAAACTGTCAACAAGAAAAACAGAAATCCCAGACTCGAGCTTTCGGAATCTGGGCAGAGACAGTTTAGAAATCTTTCCGTTCTTTTGGACGCCGGTACTTTGACTCTGATGTTCTCTGGACATGAAATGATCTATGATGGTGAAGGATTCTCGTTCCTGTACGTCAGGATGTCAAATCTCATCTCAGCTCCAGGGCAATTCGAAAACGCAGGACACTGAAAGGCTGGAAGTGAGACAATCCCGGTTGGAGGATAACTGATTCCGGTGTCATGGGTGCGTCTATAGAGGGTGGGATCAGACTATTCCCATGTCTTCAACGTCAATTTCCCTGGATTTATTTAGGAAAAATGCTAATTAAGGATGATTGTCAATATGGGAGGGGCAGGCTGCAGCTTGCATTCGGGGGTCATTGAAGCCGTTGGCTCATTAGTCAGTGCGTTCGGCTCTTCACTGACAGGTTGCTGTTCTCCTACGACCCAGGAACAGAGCGACAGCTGTTCTCACACCATCTTTTCTTTTTGTCCGCACAGTTTTGGGTTTTTACCAAGGTCAGAAAAATGTTCCTCAGAAGGCTCAAAGGGAGAAGTTCCCCGTTTTAGGAGAGCTGTTTCCCGGTGACATGTATGTATTCGCAAAGCATGAAATCAGACTGTTCCTATTGTCCAAAATGAATGCCCCAGGATTAATTTTGGAAACTTTAACCAATTGAGGACACTTTTCATTCTGCGAAGGGCAGGTGAAAGCTTGAATTCACTGACAGTCTGCTTTAGGAGACCCTGCAAGGGGCCTGCTACAAGGGACTACCAAATCTCTGTGGAGCAATTAGTCCTCTCGTTTGGCTGTTAACCGAGAAAGTGTACACACGCATGGAGCGGCCGGTGTTCTTATCCATCCGACTCATTTGCTGTGCACTTTCTGGTTTTTAATAGGGTCAGGGATATGCACCCAAACGGAAACCAAATCCAGTGAGGAACCACAAATGCGTTACTGTATTGTTGACTGGCTAGTTGTGGACACTCGGAATCTAAAACAAAAACAGAAACTGATGAAGGAACTCGGCAGGTTTGCCAGTACCTGTCGGAGAAAACAGAGTTCGGAGAAACTCCTGAAGAAGTTCTGAGTCGTTGTCTCTATTTGTCTCTCCCCAGATGCTGCCAGATCTGTTTAGTTTCTCCTGCAATCTCTACTTTTCTTTTTAACTGAATGACCATTTCAACCATCGAGATTGATTACACAGACCAAACATGTCCTGACATTTAACCCTATCGAAACTGTGGTGATTGAATTCAAACAAACCGAACAATGATTGCCTGTCCCTCAGCTCCACAGGGGGGGAGTACTGGAAACCAGTTTAGTAGCACGCTTCTGCAGATGTGGCCATGTAGTTTAGGCGATGGGCGTTAAATGCAATGTGGATTCCTCATTCTGTTTTGCATTTTGCTGACTGTGATTGAAAGCCGCGAGTGAACTTGAAGAATGCTTGTTCCCTGCTTTCTTGTTTGAAGTTCAAATCGCAGGATTAAGTGAAATGCGTAAAACTCAAATAAGGAACGTTGGAAATCTGCAACTAACTGCCTGTCAGGATGGAAAAGACAGAAAACTCCAGAGCAGGTAAGACCCATTTAGTTGTACACTTCCATGACTGAATACATTTGTCCCTCTGAATCAATTGACGCCAAATGAGATAAGAACAGTGGAGGGGATTGTGTTGGACTGGTGCAGACATATGGGCCAAAGGATATTATTGCGCTATACACTTCCATGGCCAGCTTCGAGGAGGTCATTTTGTCAAGTAACAGGACATTCTTTACAAAATGTCCCTCGGCGAGAAAGGGGTCGAAGCTACTCTCCCCTGATCTTTCTGTCACCAATGGTATTCATTGGGACATTTCAATTGGTAATAACTGTTGCGTTGCATATTTGTGGAATCAGTCTATATGATAATGAGGACATCGAGACCGTGATGTTTCGTTACCCAGCAGAGAGCAAGCCCTTGCAGCTTACAATGCCTGGCTCTGCTTTTGAAATAGAGATTACTTTCTCGATGTGCCTGTGTTTATATCAAACAGCTCATTGACATTGGGACTAGACGTTCAGAGGAAGCTAGAGGTGTGACAGCGACAGAAAAAGAAGAAGACGAGACATAAAAGTGTTTAGATTTTGCCGTGTGTCCGTTGTTTTTAGGGAGGAATGTCTGCTGGGCGCTAACCTGTCAGGTCCCAGGAGCCAGAGGGCTTGTTGTGGTGCGATTTGTGTTATTGAAAGTTTCACATGAGAAGCGTTTGGGACCATTTCAGCTCAGTATCCATTTCATATCGCGGCTCACAGCAACGGTGCACATTTTCTGGCGAAGTGCCTTACCAATCAGGTGGATAGTGCTTGTAAGAAGGCCTATGGTGTATTAGCGTTCATTAGCAGAGGGATTGAATTCAAGAGTCGTGAAGTGATGTTGCAACTGTACAGGGCTTAGGTTAGGCCACATTTGGAGAACTGTGTGCAGTTCTGGTCGCCTCACTTTAGGAAAGATGTGGAAGCTTTGGAGAGGGTGCAGAAAAGATTTACCAGGATGTTGCCTGGAATGGAGAATAGGTCGTACGAGGATAGGTTGAGAGTGCTAGGCCTTTTCTCGTTGGAACGGCGAAGGATGAGGGATGACTTAATAGAGGTTTATAAGATGATCAGAGGAATAGATAGAGTAGACAGTCAGAAGCTTTTTCCCCGGGTAAAACAGAGTGTTACAAGGGGACATAAATTTAAGGTGAAGGGTGGAAGGTATGGGGAGATGTCAAGGGTGGGTTCTTTACCCAGAGAGTGGTGGGGACATGGAATGCACTGCCTGTGGGAGTGGTAGAGTCAGAATCTTTGGTGACCTTTAAGCGGCAATTGGATAGGTACATGGATGGGTGCTTAAGCTCGGACAAATGTTCGGCACAACATCGTGGGCCGAAGGGCCTGTTCTGTGCTGTATTGTTCTATGATCTATTCCACTTAAAGCCGCCTTTCTCCGGAGATACTTGTAGACATAAAGCACATGGAATGGGTATAATCCTGAGGAATCTGTCACTCTCAGGTAATGTGCCTGCTTGACTACCTCTGTATTTGAATATGAGAATACGTTCCTCAGAGGGGTTACAACAGTGTGACCAGGTCAACGTTCAGTACCATTGTTATGTCAGATCACATAGACAATCTCATTGCTGCAAACTGGGACGAGACTAGATGGATCCCTGATAACGTACGCTTCACGATGGACGAATGGCCCTTCACAACTCCTCCCCCACACGCTTTTTAAACTCGAGGCCAGAGAGAAACTGACCTGACGAGAAAATCGCTTCACAACCTTCCAGAATCTTATTATTGTCCATTCTACTACCAATTTTGCAAACTTACTTACCATGCTTTCTATCTTCCCATCTACATCATTTATTTAAATGAAAAATAAAATGAATGTGCGCTCAGCCAATGAGATACCATTGGTAAAAGTCCTCCAGTCTGAAAATTACCTTCCACCACCATTCTCAGCATCCTGGTATCGAACTAATTTTATATCTAATTGGAATCCTTACATTTAACTTATGCGATTTAACTTTATGAATTAGTCAACCATGTGGAACAGTGTAAAAGCTTTTATTAAAGCCCAAGTGAGCAAACTCTACCACTATGTCCTCATTGATCTTCTTGGTTACGCCCTCAACAAACTCAATCAATTTTGTGCGAAACCATGCTGATTATCCCGATTCATTCCTTGTATCTAAAAATTCAAATAAATCCTATCGTTTAGAATTGCATTCAACAACTTACCCACGACCATAACAAGACACACAGGTCTATCGATCCCAGACTTCTCCATGAATTCCTTTCTAAACCAAGGCACAACATTAGCCATCCCCCAGTCATTCGGCGCCTCACTCGTAATAATACATGATAAAAATATTTCTACGAAGGGCCCAACAGTTTCATTCCCTAACTTCCCACAAGTTTCCTGGATACAGGAAATCAGATCCCAGAGAAATATCCAACTTTATATTTTCCAGGTCCTCCAGCACTTCCCCTTTTCAATGTGAACTACTTTCAAAACATCAGTATTTAGGTGTACCAGCCATTTCGTTCTCCACAGTGTAAACTGACGCGAAATGAACATTATATGTTTCTCCATCTGCTGAGGATCAAGACATAGGTGAGCTTTTTCATCTTAAAGTGGTCCTATTTGGTCTCAATTTCTTAATGTACTTGCAGAATCTCTTTAGATTATGCTTAACTTAATTATCTGAGGCTATTTAATATTCTCCATTGACCTTCATGATGTCCTCCTCAAATATGTCCCTCCACTCCTTATATCGTTCAAGACGTTCACTTAAAACCATGTATTTAAAAAGAAGGTGTCACCTCCGTTAAAAAAAAACTTATGACAAGGCCTAAATCCCTGCGATCAACGTTGTTCTAACGGAATACCTAAAATGTGCAAACCGGACATTTGGACCAAGAAACCCCCACGAATCATGCGAAGGGAATCGCACCCAACTCACACCTCTACCCAAATCCTGTAACTCTAAATTTCCCATGACGAAAGAACGTCAGCCATACATCTTTAGTCTGGGGAGGAAACGCAGGCTGAAACGGACAGGATGTGCCAACTCCAAATTCACATTCGTCCAAAGTAGATATTGAACAAACATCGCGGAGGCTGCAAGACATTAGTACTCACCACTGAGTCAGCCATTATAAAACTCCTATCCACCACTCAAAACATACCATCACTTAGATATGGGGCCAAAACCTACTCTCAATGTTCCAAGTGCAATGGTCCAGAGCCTCCTATTGACTGAGGCCTAAACCTCTGCCCGTGCTTTTTAATTTACTTGAACTGAACGCCGACATTGTATTTGCCTTCCTAAACACCAACTGAAATTGCATGCTAAACTTAAGAGAAAATTGAACTTGGAATTCTTTCTGCTTTCAGAAAATTGTCTATGCCTCTACTCTTTCCACCAAACATATAAGCTCATATTTTCCACAAAGTACGGCAACTACAACGTTTTTCGAAGCACTCACTCCGTTCAAGTCATTCTGCAGCATGCCCGCTTCATCAATAAGATCTGGCCTTCCACCTATCATTGTGTCTTCTTCAAATGGAGCAACAACACCCTCAGTTCCTTTGAATGGACCATTCATACATAATGTGAATAGCTGTGGTGCAAACCCTGACTCATTTGAACTCCACTAGTCACGGGCTGCCATCCTGGAAGAAACCTCTTTACCCAACGGTCTGCCTTCTGACAGTCATCCAAGCCTCAATCCATGGCCTCTTATTTAGCAGTTTGCCATACTGCATCTTGACCTATGTCTATGGAAATTCAAGCCGGTCACCTCCACAGGCTTGACTTCGTCTCGCTTGCTCATTACCTCCTCAAAAATTCTAATATATTTGTCAAATGTGATTTCTCCTTGACAACCTGTGCTGATGCTTCACGTACTCTATAATCCCATCCTTCCAATGACCTTCGATACTGTGTTTAACACAAAGCTGATTTGATTGTTATCTAGAATATTAAAACTTTACTTTCAGACCTGAATGAGAAGATCAAAGTTCAATCGGTGTTGAGATATGTAAACTCTACGCTGTCTCTTTAGGGTCGATGAGTGAGTGAATTCCCTCCCTCAGTGGGATCCCTCTCCTCTCTCAGCAGGTTCGATGAGTGACCTAACTGTTTCTCTCACATGGAGCAGGTACATGCTTGCTGACAACTGCAAAACAGATGGTGTACTGAGAGTTTAGATGAATGCTTGAACCTATTCCTGGAATAAATACACTTTAAACGTCTCTCACAATTCGAAAATATCGATGGGACATCAGTTCTACAGAGACTAGAGAGCACATCCCACAGACTACATGTTTGAAAGGTCTCCCCTCAATGTGAAGACGTTCATGATATACTGTCCCCAGGAACGTTTATTGTGATTAATGTCTATCTTCAGTGTGAACACGTTGATGACACGTTAGTATTCAGGAAATAGTGCAGCAACTCCCGCAGTCAGGGCATTTAGAAAGACCTGTTAATACTGTGTGAAAGGTGAT
Organism: Chiloscyllium plagiosum; assembly: GCF_037043375.1. Taxonomy (NCBI): domain Eukaryota; kingdom Metazoa; phylum Chordata; class Chondrichthyes; order Orectolobiformes; family Hemiscylliidae; genus Chiloscyllium; species Chiloscyllium plagiosum. The sequence continues at coordinate 76,618,187 of NW_028270183.1, forward strand.
GAGCCATCCGGTCGCTGGGACGTTACAGCACGTCCCACAGATTTGGAACTGGAGATGTCTCTCCTCCGGGTGAGCACGTGGATCACACGTCAGGTCTCTATGATTCTTAATGGACTCTTATTTAGGTGAGCATATTTCTCAAAGATGAAGCACATAGAGGGTTGATAACATTTTCCAAAATTCGGAGAGATAAAAGGTTCCTCATTAGTATGAGCGAGGTGTTCGGTTCTCCAATCGCTGGACGTTTTAAAGCATTTTCCGCAGTTCAGACATTGAAATAGTTTCTCATCATTTTGAACGGGTAGGTGTCGCAGCAGGTCAGAGAGAGAGTGAATTCCTTCCCACACTCTGAGCAGGTGACTGGCTTGTTCCTGGTATCATTGCTTCCACGGGAATTCAGCTCAGACAGGGAGTGGATCCCCACCTTTCCCCAGTCTTTCCTCAGTATGTTTACAATTGAGGTGTGTAAGGTCTGATGACAGGTAGAAGCCTCGTCCACACACACAATAAGTGAACGATTTATTTCCTACTGCAACCAGAGCTTTTTCATTTCATGTTCGAAATCTGATCAATTTGTATTCAGGATAAACTGCGCAGCTTCATCAGATTATGGTGGAGAGGTTGGTTTGTAAATCTTCCCCTTCTAAAATCCTGCGAAACTGATGATACCCAAAAATGAAAGTGTGAAACCGTCTTTCACAAGACTCTAGATTCTGTCTGAAGATAAGGTCTGAAGGTAAGGGATTTTCGACACGAAGAATTTGAAGAGAATTTTGTCAGAATCTTTCATGCACACAGCCTCCACCACAGAGACGAGCGGGTCAGCAGGTGGATATGAACACGATCACCTCCCTGTTCCCTCCAGGTCAAACACTGTCTTGACTTGTCTGACATCCAGTCCTGACGGAGAACATTTCTTAGAATTGAATCATTGCAAAACTGAGGCATCTGACTTCTGTCCCTAACTCAAAATCCACTGCCTCGCCACTGAGTTGGAAGTGTGTTATTGGAAGAACACAGCAGGGCAGGCAGCATCCAATGAGCAAGACAATCGACGTTTCGGGCACGAGCCTTCATCAGGAAAGAGGTTTATGAAGCGAGCGGGTAGAGAGACAAATGGGAGCGTGTGTGGCTGGGACAAAGTAACTGAGAGTGTGATAGGAGGATGGAGGTGGGGGTAATGATTATAGGTCGCAGCGCAGGGTAGAGCAGATAGGTGGGAAGGAAGATGGACAGACAGGACAGTTCATGAGAGCGGCAGAAGCCCTGGACATGAATGAACTTGGCTGTGTGGGAGGGAGAGTTGACATGTTCGGCCAGGGGCCAGTGGTGTTGTTTGGTGCGGGTGTCCCAGAGAAGTTTTCCGAAGTGGTCTGTAATTAGGCATCCGATCTCCTCAGTGTCGAGGAGACTGCAAAGGGAACAATGGATACAGTAAATGACATGCATGGAAATGCAGGTGAAACTCTGATGGACATGGAAGGGTTATTTGGGGCCTTGGACAGAGTTGAGGGCGGACGTGTGGATGGCTGTTTTGCAAATCCCGTGTTGGAATGCGAAGTTTGCTGGGAGCAGATGGGAGGGTGGTTGGTGGGGGCGTGCACCACCAGGAAGTCGAAGAGGGAATGATATTTACAGAAAGTAGGTAGGGGTGGGGAGGGAAACACATCTTCGTTAGTGGGTTTCATTTGCAGCTGACGGAAATGCCGAAGGATGACATGATGTCTACAGAGGTTGCTGGATTTTAAAGTGATGTAGAAGGGAGTTCCGTCCTCGTCTCAGTTGGAGGGATGAGTTTTGGGAGCGGAGTTGAGGGAAGTGGATGAGATGAGCTGGAAGGCATCATCGACCAAGTCCTAGGAGAAAATGCCTCGCCACTGATTCAATCTCCTCCCTGGTAATTGTCTGAGTCTGAACAGGCACATCATAACCATGGTAACATACTTCACTTCCTGATGCGTTTTTAACCACATATCCCCAACATCACCATGTCAGCCAACTTGCACTTCATTAACATAATTAACTCTTCGACGTCTCTGCTCTTCTGCAGCTCAAACTCTAATCCATTCGTTTGGAAGTCACGGTCATAATACACTTCCATCCGTCCTTTCAAATTCCCTCCCTGTTGTTGTGGTCGTGATGCGAGGAATAGGGAGAGAGTGGAGTTGAACACGTGGCTACAGGGATGGTGCAGGAGGGAGGGTTTTGGATTCTTGGATAATTAGGGATCTTTCTGGGGTAGGTGGGACCTGTACAAGCAGGATGGTCTTCATCTGAACCAGGGGGGTACCAATATCCTGGGGGGCAATTCGCTAAGACTATTGGGGTGTGTTTAAACTAATCCAGCAGAGGGATGGGAACCAAAGTTGTAGTTCAAGTGTCGAAAAGTTTGAGAGTAGAGAGGTCCAAAACAAGTTTTAGGGTCGCAAGATTGCACCGGTAAGCAAGACATTGGTTTGGAGTATGTCTACTTCAATGCGAGGAGCATCTGGAGTAAGGTCGATGACCTTACAGGATTGGTTGGTACCTGGGAATTCGGTGTTGTGGCAATTTCGTAGACATGAATAGAACAGGGACATGAATGGTTGCTGCAGATTCCAGGATTTAGATGTTTCAGTAAGAACAGAGAAGAAGGTAAAAGAGGGGGGACCTGTGGCAGTGTTGGTCAAAGACAGTATTACAGTTGCAGAAAAGATGTTTGGGGACTCGTCAACGGACGTAACATGGGCTGAAGTTAGAAACCGGAAATGAGATGTCACCCTGTTGGTAGTTTTCTATAGGCCTCCGAATAGTTCCAGAGTTGTAGAGGAAAGGATAGCAAAGATGATTCTCGATAGCAGTGAGAATGACAGGGTAGTTGTTACGGGGGATTTCAACTTTCCAAATATTGACTGGGAACACTATAGTGCGAGTACTATAGATGGGTCAGTTTTTGTCCAATGTGTGCAGGAGGACTTTTTCACACAGTATGTAGACAGGCCAACAGGGGCGAGGCTACATTAGATTTGGTACTGGGTAATGAGCTCGGCCAGTTGTTAGACTTGGAAGTAGGTGAGCACTTTGGATAAGAGCGATCACAATTCTGTTATGTTTACTTTTGACATAGAAATGGATAGATGTATACCACTGGGCAAGAGTTACAGCTGGGGGAAAGGCAATTATGATGCGATTCGGCCAGATTTAGGAAGCACTGGATGGAGAAGGAAACTGCAGTGGATAGGCACATTAGAAATGTGGAGGTTATTCAAGGAAACGCTACTGTGTTTCCGAGATAAGTATGTACCTGTCAGGCAGAGTGAAAGCTGTCCAGAGCGGGAGCGGTGTTTTCCGATGGAAGTAGACTGTCTGGTCAATAGGAAGAAGAAGGCTTATGTTAGGATGAGAGGCGAAGGCTCAGTTAGGGCGCTTGAGGGTTACAATGTAGCCAGGAAAGACCGAAAGAGAGAGCTCAGGTGATTCAGGAAGAGACATGAGAAGTTTTTGGTGGATAGGATCAGGCTAAACACTGAGGCTTTCTATAGGTATTTAAGGAATAAATGAATGACGAGAGTAAGATATTGGCCAATCAGCAATAGCAGTGCAAAGTTGTGTGTGGAGTCAGAGGAGATGGGGGAAGCACGAAATGAATACTTTTCTACAGTATTCAGTCTAGAAAATGACAATGATGTCGAGGGGATTACTGAGATACAGGCTACTACACTAGGTGGGATTGAGGTTCACAAGGAGGAGGTATTAGAAATCCTGCAGAGTGTGAAAATAGATAAGCCCCCTGGGCTGGATGAGCTTTATCCTATGATCTTCTGGGAAGGCGGGGGGAGATTGCCGAGGATTTGGCATTGAACTTTAAATCGTCATTGTCTACAGGAATAGTGCCATGAGTCCTGAGGATAGCAAATATGGTTCCCATGTTCAAGAAGGGGAGTAGGGACAATCCTGTTAATTTTAGATCAGTGAGCCTCACTTCAGTTGTTGGTAAATTGTTGGAAAAGGTTATAAGAGGTAGGCTTTATAACCATCTGGAAAGGAATCATTTGTTCAGGGATAGTCAGCATGGTTTTGTGAAGGGTAGGTCGTGCCTCACAAACCTAACTGGTTTCTTTGAGAAGGTGACCAAGCAGGTTGATTAGAGTAAACCGGGTGATGTTGTGTATATGGATTTCAGCAAGGTGTTCGATAGGGTTCCCCACAGTCGGCTATTGCACAAAATGCGGAGGAATGGGATTTTGGGAGATGTAGCAGTTTGTATCAGTTATTGGCTTGCTGAAAGAAGACAGAGGGTGGTGGTTGATGGGAAATGTTCATCCTGAAGTCCAATTGCCAGTGGTATACCGCCAGGGTCGGTGTTGGGTCCACTGCTGTTCGTTATATTTTATAAACGACCTGATTGAGGGCGTTGAAGGGTGGGTTAGTAGATTTGAAGACGATACTAAGGTCGGTGGAGTTGTGGATAGTGATGAAGGATGTTGTAGTTTACAGAGAGACATAGATAAGCTACCGAGCTGGGCTGAGAGGTGGCAAATGGAGTTTAATGCAGACAAGTGAGAGGTGATTCCTTTTGATCGGAACAACCGGAATGCAAAGTATTGTGTTAATGGTAAGTTTCTTGGTAGTGTAGGTGAGCAGAGAGATCTCGGTGTTCAGGTAGAGAGATCCTTGAAATTTGCCACCCAGGTTTACAAGTTTGTTAAGAAGGCAGACAGTGTTTTAGCTTTTATTAATTGAGGGATCGAGATCTGGAACCATGAGGTTATGCTGAACAAAACTCTAATGCGGCCGCACTTGGACTATTGTATACAGTTCTGGTCACAACATTATAAGAAGGATGATGAAGCTTTGGAAAAGGTGCAGAGGAGATTTACTCGTATGTTGCATGGTATGAAGGGAAGGTCTTACGAGGAAAGGGTGAGGGACTTCTGGTTGTTTTCGTCAGAGAGAAGAAGGTTGAGAGGTGACTTAATAGAGACATATAATATAATCAGAGGGTTTAGATAGGGTGGACAGGGAGAGCCTTCTTCCAAGAATGGTGACGGCGAGCACGAGGGGGCATAGAATTAAATTGAGGGGTGATAGATATAGGACAGATGTCAGAGATAGTTTCTTTACTCAGAGAGTAGTAAGGGTATGGAATGCTTTGCCTGCAACGGTAGTAGATTCGCCAACAGTAAGTACATTTAAGTCGTCATTGGACAAACATATGGACGTACATGGAATAGTGTAGGTTAGATGGACTTCAGATTGGGATGACAGGTTGGCGCAACATCGAGGGCCGAAGGGACTGTACTGCGCTGTAATGTTCTATGTTCTATGTTCTATGGTCTAACTCCCACTGCTTCTATTCAAAGGTGTACTTGCGTTCTGTTCACAGTTTCATTGTGCATTATCTGAATGGCATTTTTACGAACGCCCATTTTCCCAAACGTGCACTGCGGCCTTCGCAGCTTTATCTTTCCACAAGGTCTCCCACATGGTGGAAGGGAAGGAGTTGCAGGTTATTCACCCAATGATGTAATCCTGAGGTCTGCCAATACCTCTCCAGCATGTGGGAGTACTCACAACACTGGTTGCTCACCCATCACCGGGTGGCAAAATTTCAAATTTTTCATCATTTTCTACAAATCTCTTGACTGTCTTCCCTCTAACTATCACTGTCGTCCTCCAGCCCACTCAAGAGCAAATAGAGCTGGTCAATAGTATTCCAACCCAGCCAGCGGACACGACACCCAAGATTATGTTTTAAAGTGCACTCTCAGATATTCTGCATTCCCTCGAATTCCAACCTCCGGAGCATGTTCGATTTGAACTGTTTCAAGTTTGGTGCCTAAAAGTCACCTACCAAGGCCATAAATTACGAATTCCTGTGGCAACGTAAATCGCACCAGGCAAAAGGAAAGGAATTACTCACCAAGTGATTAAGAAAAACTGTAATACATGCTGAAATCAAGGGTAATGAGCTGGTATCAATACTACATCGTGCCTTTTATATAAAAGAAGCTTCAAAGCTTTTACTTTGTGTGAGTTTAAACAAATGTTGATCCCTGACACATTATGAGATATTGGGAAGCTGACAAAGTGTTATATCAAACAAGTGATCAAAGAAGTGGGTTTCAAGTCGTATTTTGTCACACAAAACGAAGCTTGTATCACAAAACTGAGATGACCGAAGTTTTTCTGATAGAGGTCATCATCTTTTGTCAGTCTCAAAACGCTTCATATGTTAGTGCTGCCATAGCTTAGTGGTTCGAGCTCGGGGTTGTAACCTCGATTCACACTACAGCCTTGCTGAATTTTCTTGCAACTATTGCAGCAAGCATCCGAAGGTGCGTTCTCCATGTTGTTAGTATTATTTTTGAAGGAATATCTGGAAGTCATTTTATAGACAGAACTCCCCCCCCCCCCAACCTCCCCGCCCCCGCCCCAGGCCCCAATTGTTTCAGTTTGGAAGTCCACATACGTGTTTTCCCTTCGAGGAACATGAGGATGACAAGCTTCTGATGCGAAGAATACCTTCGTTTGGCAGGAAGAACAACGTGATTCATGAAAAGCAGAAAAGTAACGGTGAAACAATGGGGGACGAAAACGTACAGGGATGCGATTGAATACTTCTGTTCCTTATGTAGAGACAGGAATCTGCTGGAATCCATTTAAACAGGCAGGAAGTTGGAAGACCACAGCTCGCCAGGCTGCCTCAGAATTGGAGAAGTCAACGTTTAGCAGGTACCAATTATTTCCGATTGGGACAGTCCTTGAGGGATAGACTCCCGCCTGTTTACTCCTCTGCTTATGTAAACAGAATCGGTTTTAAAGCGAGTCATGAAGAAAGAAGTGCCAAACGGGTCAATTCCTCATTTTACGGAAGTTGGGCTCTCCTGAGGCCTTTGTCACTTTCAAAAGATGTGTCTGTCTAGTTCCCTCTATGGGTCATAATGAGGTTCAGTTCTCCCGCAGTTCATGAACAAATTTGACGGTATCTGACTTCAGACTCATTCACTGGTTCATTGGAGATTAAAACTTTGCAGGGAAAGTCTCATTCAGATGAACACTTCAGACGTCAGGCTGTGGGCAATTAGTGGAAATTGGAAACGAGAATATTTGGATGTTTGATGACTGGCACTGACATAATGTATTATTCTGTGCTCTAAAAGCACGATGTCACAAACACTCTTTTTTGGAAGGAATTTCTCATCGCAGGAAAAGAAACCTATGCTGTTAAGAGAAGGCGCAATTGCAAATGCCGTCCTTCCTGGTCGACCAGTGGCTACCATAAAGCGCTTTCACCGCTGTGGTTTGGGTTAATTTCTTGGTCAGGGAATCTGGATTTATTGTTCCTGATAAGGGTAACAACACAAGTCGAGCGTCTTTGACATTTCAAACGCGTCCGAATGTGCCTTGCATAATTGTGCAGGGCCGCAAGGTGGCTCACTGGTTATCACTGCTGCCTCACAGCGCCAGAGATATGATTTGCCGACAACTGGGTCGACTGTCAGTAAGTTGCCTTATTCAGGAGCAAATGAAGAGAAAAAGGGTAAGGAATTGTTCTGTGAGGGTTAATCCCAGGAGGATTGGTGTGCATTTGTTGTATCAAATCGGTAATTTCTGAACTGTCGGCATTCCATGTTCCCTTATTGTGTTGCTTTAGCACATGTTGAGACAGGCGAGAAAAGTGAGGAAAAACAGTCACGACCCAATCAGTGATTGATCCATTGTGCAACAACCAACGGATTCACTTTTGACTGAACTAGCTCCCATTTTCCCTACATTGGTAATTGTAGTATACAGCATTACAGCGGGTTTTCATGTGTTGTTTTGGCCCCAGCATCCTTTCTCAACATGGACTATACTGGGACATAAAGAGATGATAACAGAGATGGATGGCAATGACTGGAATGAAAAGACGTCAGGAAGAATGGACAGCGTTTACTTGGAAACAGAAAAATGGAAAGGAAGCCAACGATGTAGTGGGGGATAATGCCATTTGAAAAGACAAAGCGGGGTATCATGGGATGGTGGAAAAGACGAATAGATCATGTGGCGTGACACCAGGTAAACTGAGTTGTGTCCGTATAGAAGGTTTCTAGGCGATGTGAATTTGGTGAGAGTAAACAGGAGGGAAATACCCTCATTCGGATGGATCTATATCTAGAGTACAGAACTTGAAAACCAGCGATGAATGATAAAGAGAAGTTTGGAGCTCGCATTCTTTTTCTTTCTACAGCTATTGAATTCGAAAATGCTTACTTTTTCTCAGGAAAAATTATTCAGAAGCTGATTCTAAAATATTTTTAAAGATGCGTGCAGACACACAAGGAGTGAATTTCACCGGGACAGGGAGTCTGGGCGGCCAGAATGGGGACACGTTACGTGCACACTCTCTAATTGCTTAACGTTAATTGGAAAGAAGCCTCATAACACCTGCAACTGAGCACGACTAAGTGTAGAATGAGCTGATTGTGAGGAAAGCTTTAGCAGCTTGTTCTATGTGAACTTCTATAAATTGTAAAAGAACTGAGCTGTTTGTGATAGCGTAGCATTAAAGGGAAGCCGGTTAGCACCGTCTGCTGCATAACTGATTTATGATATAAAGTGATGCCAACAGTGTGGGAATAATTCGCGCAATGTCTCAGCATACCTTCAGGATCCTGATCTCCCCATTCAGCTAATACTTTAGGAGATGGCGAGAATCAAAGTGAAACTACACTATCGTGAGTTGAAACTGACCTGCCGATGTGTTGCACCTTTGTTCTTTCATCTGTTGCATTAGAAAATTTGACTGCAATCACAGAGAAGGGAGTGAGTTCATTTGATGCTCACTCATCTCCCGCAACCATATCTAGTGACAAGACACGAAAATAATTCCTGTTTGAATTCTGTAATCTTCATTGCAGTACTTAAAAACAGCTTTGTCATTTCTATTCCAGTTTTTCTGATAACAGGCAAAATGTCCAATGAGATAAACCTAATAACTTTTGGATTGCTTTAATGGACTGTGCGAGTTTGCAGCAAAATTAGTAATATGATACGAGCTAAACGTCCTTTCCAGAATTTAACACAGCGCAGGATCAGCGACATTGCAAACGTCATCGACTTCAAAAATCACCTCTGTATCTCTAGTGAGTGATGGATATTCACTCAGGGAGTCTATGGCTGGTCTTAAGTAACTGAGGTATTTCCCAAGGACAGAACACTCCACAAAATCAGATATTTTTTTGAATAAATACTGTTTTACTCAATGTTCTTTTGCAACTTTTAAATATATATGCATACAAACACATACATGCACGCCCACACACATTGAAACATATGTGTACATACACATATGTATATACATATAGCTCGCACATTCGACGGGAAGAACATTCGACGAGGAGGTTGAACAGTTCAACCACTTTACAAGGAGGTTGAACAGTTCAACCACTTTATATCGGAGCTGCCTCGTGCTCCCACCAGGAGGTTAAACAGTTCATCCACTTTATATCGGCGCTGCCTCGTGCTCCCACGAGGAGGTTGAACAGTTCTTCCACTTGACCAACACCTTCCACCCCGATCTCAAATTCACCTGGACCGTCTCAGACTCCTCCCTCCCCTTCCTAGACCTTTCCATTTCTATCTCGGGTGACCGAATCGACACGGACATTTACTCTAAACCGACCGACTCCCACCCTGCCCCCTGTAAAAACGCCATCCCATATTCCCAATTCCTTCGACTCCGGCGCATCTGCTCCCAGGAGGACCAGTTCCAAAACCATACAACCCAGATGGCCTCCTTCTTCAAGGACCGCAATTTCCAGCCAGACGTAGTCGACGATGCCCTCCACCGCATCTCTTCCACTTCCCGCTCCTCCGCCCTTGAGCCCCGCCCCTCCAACCGCCACTAGGACAGAACCCCACTGGTCCTCACCTACCACCCCACCAACCTCCATGTACAACGTTTCATCCGTCGTTATTTCCGCCACCTCCAAACGGACCCCACCACCAGGGATATATTTCCCTCCCATCCCCTATCAGCGATCCGAAAAGACCACTCCCTCCATGACTCCCTCGTCAGGTCCACAACCCACACCAACCCAACCTCCACTCCCGGCACCTTCCCCTGCAACCGCAAGAAATGCAAAATTTGCGCCCACACCTCCCCCCTTACTTCCCTCCAAGGCCCCAAGGGACATTTCCATATCCACCCCAAATTCACCTGCACCTCCACACACATCATCTATTGCATCCCCTACACCCGATGTGGCCTCCTCTATATTGGGGAGACAGGCCACCTACTTGCGGAAGGTTTCAGAGAACACATCTGGGACACCCGGAACAACCAACCCAACCACCCATAGCCCAACACTTTAACTCCCCCTCCCACTCCACCAAGGACATGCAGGTGCTTGAACTCCTCCATCGCCAGACCATGGCAACACGACGGTTGGAGGAAGAGCGCCTCATCTTCTGCTTGGGAACCCTCCAAACACAAGGGATGAACTCATGTTTCTCCAGTTTACTCATTTCCCCTCCCCCCACCTTGTCTCAGTCAAATCCCTCGAACTCAGCACCGCCTTCCTCACCTGCAATATTCTTCCTGACCTCTCCTCCCCCACCGCACTCCTGCCTATCACCCTCACCTTGACCTCCCTCCACCTATCGCATTTCCAACGCCCCTCACCCAAGTCCCTCCTCCTTACCTTTTATCTTAGCCTGCTGGACACACCTTCCTCATTCCTGAAGAAGGGCTTATGCCCGAAACGTCGATTCTCCTGTTCCTTGGATGCTGCCTGACCTGATGCGCTTTTCCAGCAACACATTTTCAGCTCTGACCTTCAGCATCTCCAGTCCTCAATTTCTCCTAGCACATTCAAATGGCCGACCAACCAATTCCAAATATTCTGAATTCACGCACGTGTGTGTGTGTGTGTGTGTGTGTGTGTGTGTGTGAATTCAGAACTTTAGAAATTGATGGTCGGCCATTTGAATGTTCTTCCTGTAGAACGTGAGAGCTTAGAGTTTACTGTAATGTCCCTGACATTTGAATCTATGGGAATTGCACCCAACTCCATCTCCCTGGCAACAGCTTTAGGGATCTGGAGCTGAACATTGGAACTTTGGGTAGTCTGAGGTGAATTGAGAGGACTTATATGGAGGCAGTTACACTTCAGGTACAAGAAAAAGGTCGATGGTATACAGTCGGGAGACGAAAAGGGAACAGGCAGCCAGTGCAGGCATCCACTTTGGCTATGCCCATCTGTAATAAGCATACCGTATTTGTTACTTTTTGGGGGGATGTCTTACGAGGGGTAAGCTATGGGGTACAGATCTCTGGCACAGTGTTTGTCCCTGTGATCAGAAGGGTAGGGGAGAGGGGAGGAGCGCAATAGTTATTGGGGACTACATGGTGAGGGGGACAGATTGCAGTTTCTGTGGGTACAGGGCAGGCTCATGATTGATGTGATACCTCCACGTTACCAAGGTTTGTGATGTCTCGCAGCGTGTTTTCATGGGTTGTTAACTGGGACTTCAATATTGTGGCCATTTCAGAGACATGAATGGAGCACTGAAATGAATGGTTGTTCCTTGCACCTCAGTTTCGATTTTTCAGTAAGAACAGGGAAGTCGTTAAAGAGGGAAGATGTGGCATTTTTAGTCAAAGACAGTGTTATGGTAGCAGAAAGGATATTTGGTGAGGTCCCGACTCAATCTGCTGAACTAGAATGGGCTGAGATTAAAATCAGGCAAGTGGAGGTCACCATCAAAATGTTCTAGAGATATGGAGGAAAAGATTGCAAAGATGATTCTGGATAGGAACGGAAGTAACAAGGTAGTTGTAGTGGGGAAGTTTAACTTTCCAAATATTGATTGGAAATGTTATTGTTTGAGGAGCTCTGATTGGTCAGTCTTTGTCCAATGTGTGCAGGAGGGTTTCGTGGCGCAGCATGTAGACAGGCCAACAAGAATCAAAAACATATTGGATTTGGTACTGCACATTGAAGCAAGTCAACTGTTCGATTTGGAGATAATTGAGCACTTTGGTGATAGTGACCACAATTCGGTATGTTTATTTAGTGATGGATAGGAATATATATATATATATCGCAGAGCATGAGGGCTGGGAGAAAGGCCAGTATGATGCGATCAGCAAGAGTTAGGATGCACCAGATGGGAAAGTAAACGCAGGGGTTTTGCAAACCTGAAATATGGAGCTTGTTCAGGTAAGCGCTCATGCATGTCCTTGATAAGTGTGTGTGCGTCATGCAGGGAATATGAGGTTGAGACAGGGAGCCATTTTTACTCAAAAAGTTGAATTTCTTGTCAAGATGGAGAAGGCGGTGCATGTAAACATGTAATATGAAAGCTACGTTAGGGCACTTGAAAATTAAAAGCTAGCAAGTAATGGCCAAAAGAGAGAGCTACTAAGAGCAAAGAGGGGGCATTAAAAGTCTTTAGCTAGCAGGGTCATTTAAAACTCGAAAGCTTTCTCTTGTCATTTCAAGAATAAAAGAATATCTAGGATATGATTCGGGCCTGCCAAGAACAGTAGGAGGACGTCGTCAACAGAGTCCGAGGATAGGAGAGGCGCCGAATGTATATTTTTCATCATATCTCAAATGAAAAAGACAATGCTGTCGAAGAGAATTTTGAGATGCAATCTGTTAGAATAAACGAAATTGATATTCATAAAGACGAGTTGTTAGCAATTCTTGAAAGCCTGAGAATAGATTTGTCCCCTGGGCTTGATGGGATGTATCATAGGATTCTCTGGGAATCGTGGGAGGAGATTGCAGAACTTTTGACAACCAACTTTATTTCGTCAGTGTCTATGTGATTAGTGCGAGAAGACTCGAGTTCAGCAAATATTGTCCCCTTCTTCACGAAGAGTAGTAGGAAGAACGCTGGAAATTATAGAACAGTGAGCCGTATTTCCTTGAATGTGAAGTTTTGGGAAAGGTTATGAGAGATATGATTTATGATCACCTCAGCAGGAAGAAGTTGATTCGCTACAGTCAACACGATTTTGCGAATAGCAGGTTGTGGCTCACAAACTTTATTGAGCTCTTTGAAAAGGTCAACAAACAAGTGGATGAGAGTAAAGTGGTTAACATGGTGGATATCATTTTCACGAATGCACGGTTGGCCGTTGCATAAAATACAGAGACGTGGGATTGAGGGTGATTTCGCGGTTTAGATCAGTAATTGGCTCGCTGAAAGAACACAGAGTGTGGTAGTTAATGGAAAATATTCATCCTGGAGTTCAGTTATTCATGGTGTACCAAAAGGTTCCTTTTAGGGTCCACTGCTGTTTGTCACCTTTATAAATGACCTGGGTTCGAGCATGGGATGATGGATGAGTAAACTCGCAGAACACACTAAGTCGATGGAGTTGTCAACAGTGCCGAAGTCTGCTGCAGGTTACAGACGGACATGAATAATCTGCAGATCGGGGCTCAGAGGTGGTATATGGAGGTTATTGTGGAAAAGTGTGAGGTGATTTACTTTGGAATGAACAACAAGAATAAAATGTTCTGGGCTAATTGTAATATTCTTGGAAGTTTAGATGAGCAGAGCGATCTCGGCGTCTATGTATATAAAACTCTGAAAGTTAACACACACGTTGATGGATTTGTTTGCAATGAGCACAGTGTGTTAGTTTTTATTGGGAGAGGGATTGAATTTCAGGGCCAAACGATCTCTTTGCAGCTCCAGAAATTTGTCTGGTATGGCCAAACTTGTCGAGTTCTGGTCGCCACATTATAGGACGGATGTGAAAGCATTGGAAAGGTTGTAGACGAAATTTCCTCGGATGTTGCCTTCTGTGAAGGGAAGGTCTTACGACGAAAGGCTGAGGGACTTGAGGCTGTTTTTGATAGAGATAAGAAGTTTGAGAAGTGAATTAATAGAGACATAAAAGATGATCAGAGTTTGCCGTAAGGTGGACAGTGAAGGCATTTTCTTCAAATGGCGATGGTTGGCACAAGGGCATATCGATGTAATTTGAGAGTGATAGATGCCGAGGTAGCTGCCTTTCTCAGAGAGTAGTAAGAGTGCATAACGCCTTGTCTTCAACAGTCGTAGACACACCAACCTTCAGGGCAAATAAATGATCATTGGATAAACTTACGGTTTATAATGTCAAAATACTGGTCAGATGGACTTCAGACTGGTCTTACAGGTCATTGCAACATTAGTGCCAAAAGCACTTTATTGCAATGTCATATTCCGGGTTTAAACTGTTCTTCAGCTTGAAGTTGCAATCATCTCTGGTCAGTATCAGTAAAACAAACACCTGGCGAGAATCCAATGCACAACTTTGGCAGTTCATGTGCTGCCATTCTGTCATGCAAGTACAGCAAGTTAACTAACTGCACCACTGGATCTGCCGTCTAAAGGTGACGAACGGCTCCTGATCTTACCACTGGGCCCCTCAACCCAATTACTCATTTTTTTTTTCTGTGTATCTGAAATGAAACGCAGTGCAGAGGTGGTTATACTCATAATGGATCATCGATTATGAAGCATCAGCTTCAGGAAAATGGCATAGATAAATGTGGTGAAAATCGGTTTTATTGAATACTGCGTACATTTACCTTGGCTTCCTGCGTTGGTCACAGGCAATGTTATGTGGCCATTGTCCTGGGATTTTCCATCTATCGGCTTCAATTCATCAGACAATTCGATTCACTGATATTTCACCAACTTCCTTTGGCATGTACATTTGAGACATCGACCCACACTGCACACAATATCAACAATGTTCAACATACTATGTGCACGAGCATGTGGCATGGTTTTTATGCACAGTGAAGATTAAATAATGTTCTGCAAGGGCAAATTAAATTCAGTTTAATTCGTAAAGTCGCAAGAATCCAGAGTAAGATTCAAAATGTCAGAAATTCACATTCATTATCTTGGCCAGAATTCCATCCCAGCAAAGGGGAAATCTGCCCCTGAATCCCCTGAATCCATGCAATTGCTTGCTCCATGTGTCCACTTGGAAACCTATATGAAGGAACATTCAGCCTGAAGGAGAACTTGTGAGAATCTTCCGCTGTATGATCTAAAGCTGAAACAAGAGCTGTCTATTCCAGCTGGGAGGGAAGCGAAGTGGAGATGAGACCAAAATATTATTTGGCGTTTAATTCATATTGTCCTCATTGTGATTATTTAAAAACCTTGGCCAGAAATGGCACAGACACAAAGGAGCATAAGGAGGCCATTCTTAACACCGATCCTGTCCTGCCACGTAATTTGATATCATCATGGCTCACAGAACAATTTTATGTCTTTTTCCAGTCCATCCACAACATCGTACTGGCTAACAGGTATTTATCGGTCTCTACCATAAATAGACATCGATAATGTAAAACTGTGGGAGGAAAATGTTCCGTTTCGAGACAGTTTGGTTTATGCACGAATATTACTGGTTTCTGGTCTGACCACTTTGCAAAACATAAATTAAAACTCGACTCTGATGGGATTCGAACCCACAACCTTTGAATAGCAACCTGAATAGAGATGTAAAAGTCCAACGCGCTTTCCATTGCGCCACAGAGCCGCGCCAGCCGTTACCTTTAAGCACACTAGTTTGCCTTTGACGCATTGCATTCAGGACACCCATCTCGCGCCTTTCTGTCCTCGTCACACTTTCTGGTCCTTATCCACTCGTGCTCTGGCTCATCAAGTGTTTGGCTACAGACTGCTGAAACGTTCTCATGACACTTACCTTTACCACATATTCAGATAATGATTTCCAGATAATTAATACTCTATAGGTGAAAGTATTCTTCCTAAATCTCCTTCTTGTCTCCTGTCTTTCATTTATGTTACTCTGTTCCTTCCCAATACAGGCTTATCCCTGTCACACATATCTATCCTCTTCATAAAATGAGCACGTTAATCGGTTTCTTATTCAGCCTTCTCTGCACTTAGAGCAACATCCCCAGCCTAGCTCGCGTACCTTCACAATGGGAGTGGTCAAACCCTTTCCATTCTTTTCATCTCCTGTGAAATTCTCCTCCTGCATTCAGACGCTTCCAGTATCTGGCGATTACAACAGAAAAACAAAGTTCTCAGAAGAAAACCCAAAAGGTCTGAACAAAATCAGCAGCTCTTGTCTATCTCTGATGAGGAAGGAAAGTTAACGCTTCGAGTCCAACGAACCGTCTTCAGAACTAATGGGATGGGAGGGTAGGTGAAGAATGTGTAAGAGGGCGGACGGTTTCTAAAATGATTGAACTTGATGTTTGGTCCTAAAGTTTTCATGGTCTGTCGGTAGAAAATGAGTTGCGTGTCTTCCAGCTTGTGTTGTGTCTTGAAGGAGCACTGCAGCAAACCAGAGACTGAAATGATGGCCTGGGAACACGGTGTCTAGATTTGAGTGGTGCTGGAAAAGCACTGCAGTTCAGGCAGCATCCGAGAAGCAGTGAAATCGACGTTTCGGGCAACAGCCCTTCATCAGGAATACAAGCAGAGAGCCTGAAGGGTGGGAACACAGTGTAATGTTGAAGTTATAGGAGACTGGAAGATCGGGATAGTTTTTCTTGATTCTGAACAGAACGTAAGTGATCTCAGCTTTGTCACAGACTTTATTTTCCTCTCTCCATTTGAGAGAGATCACATTCTGAGCAGGAAATACAGTTGCCTCGATGAACTGAAGTGCAGACAAATCTCTGGAACATGCGACCGGGAGCTCCCAGAGTGAGGAGAGATATCTGAAACCAGCAGGAAATGTAACTGACAACATCGAACGTTACGATGCAGTACAGGCACTTCGGCCCTCGCTGTTGCCGCAAGCTGTAAAATAATGTGATGTCCATTGTAATGGTAAATTAACATTTATTTCGAATCCAATAAAAGCACAGGGAAACAAATAAGTAATTAGCTGACTTTGCAGAGGCATGAGTTGCAGACAGACAGAAAAAAATGTAAAGTTAAACCGAAATAATAGCAGACATACAAGGCCAGTAAACTACCATATCAGGGACTAACAGTCAAGGAATGAGAAAAAAAAATCCTTTTGATGTGGAAGGCACCTTTCCTCACGTACCATTGGCGAAGGCATCCAGCGAGAGGTGGCAGGATTTGAGACGATGCATACTGCAGGCACAAAAAAAACGAAAGATTGTATGTTCAACGACGATGTGCGTGCCTGATTCAATGCACACATAAGGACAGATATGAAGAAACTAAATTAGCTAACTCAGGCAGATGGAGCAGTCCAGGTAACCCCCGCCAAGAGGGTAGCCTGGCGATTAGGTATGGTAGATGTCTTGGACCCAAGATTAAGAAGGGTCCCTACTGAGTGCAGGGCAAAAGGCAAACTTGATGTGGGGTTCATAGGAAGCTGTGAACCCATAAGAATAGCCCGGAAGTCTGAGTATCGTCCATGCAGAGCACGAGACCCGTTAAAACATGAGACTGCCAAAGGATACTACTTTGCATCCCTCCTGAAAGCTTTAGTGATAATTCTTTGTGGATAATCACCGGTGAGAGCCCCCATTTTTCTGGTCAAAAAGGCAAACATTCCAGGTGAATCGGGGAAGCGGAGCTTTGTTCAAGACCTGCAGGTAGTCAATTATGCTGTTGTTCTGCCCGCCCCAAATGTTCCTAATCCTTGTACTATATGAGTTCAAATTCCACCTGACAGTAAATGGTTCTCTGCTATGGATTTATCAAATGTCTTCTTTAGTGTACCGGTACACCCAGAAAGTCAATTCTGGTTCACTTTTCCACTCAAAGGTAAATCATATACATTCAAGCGACTTTGTCAAGATGACTGTGAGTCCCCCACCATACTTAATGAGGCTCGACGCTGGAGTCTGGAGATTCTTGTTTTAACCCCGGGGTCAGCGCTTCTGCAGTATGTAGACGAATGCTTTATAGCAGCACCAACAGAGGAACAATGTGAGAAAGATAGGCTTGTGTTGCTCTGCCATCTAGCCAGGAATGGGCACCAAGCTTGTTTCGCAAATCTACAATTTGTGCAACAACAGGTGAAGTTCTTTGGCCATTTCTTGTCTGAACAAGGGAAGAGCATTGGTCAAGACAAAGTTCAAGCAATCCAGCAAATTCCAAAGCCTCACACGAAGTAACAATTGCTATTCTTTTTGGTCATGCACTCCTACTGTCGGTTTTTTATCCCACATTACACAACCCTTGACGCGCCCCTAAATGAAATTTCCAATGGCTTAGAGTTGCAGAACCAGAGACCGTTGCAGTTGAATTAAAAAGGCGCTCCAAACCACACCTACACTGGGGGTCCGAATCCAAACAAGCCTTTTGTACAAACGGTATATGCATGACATCTGAGCTGATGCAGGAGAATGTGAGAAAATTGAGGCAGGTAGCTTACATTTTGGCTAAAGCTAGACCCCGTAGCGGCAGGATTGCCTCTCTGCCTGCAAGCCGTGGCTGCAGCTGAAAAAGTTTGTTGTAGCGTCCAGGGACACAGTCAGCTTTGGAGAATTAACCCTCCTGGTCCCACATGCATCCTTACTGTTTTCCGAGCAAAACACAGCACACATGTCTGCAGCACGTTGGCTCAGAAACAATACTGTACTATTGGAGATGCCTAACATTACAATATCGAGATGTAACGTCCGTAATGCTACCAGCCTTCTCGTCACAACAGGAGACAGAGACCCACATGACTGTGTCGCTGTAACTCACCAAGACCGGACGTGCAGGATTCACAAACTCAGAATCAGGATAGTGCATTTTTTTGTGAATGGGTCCGCATTCAGGGGCAAACGGACAGGCCAGAATTGTGTTTGGTATGCTGTAGTAACTACCCACGAGGTAGTCAAAGCGGAATCACTCCCTTGTCATCTGTCAGCTCAAGCAGCAGAGCTGATTGCCTTGACTGAGGCATGTCAATTGGCTGAGTGAATGATAGTGAATATTTAAACAGACAGCAGATAAGCATTCGGGGTTGTACATAATTGTGGAAATTTGTGGAAACACAAGGGCTTCTTGATCTACACTGGAAAGCCCAAAATACACCGTGGCCTGACTTCTGACCTCCTGGAAGCGGTCCTACCGCCTAAATCATTCGTTGTCTGTAAATGTGAAGAAGGGCATGCGCCTGAAACGTCGATTCTTCTGTTCCCTTGATGCTGCCTGACCTGCTGTGCTGTTCCAGCAATAAAGTTTCAGCTTTGATCTCCAGCGTCTGCAGACCTCACTTTCTCCTTGTAAATGTGAAGCCCACACGAAAAAGTACGATTCCCTTTCTCAAGGCAATACGAATGCAAACTCACCGGGAAGGACAGCAGCCCAGCAGCCGCCAAGTGATCAGTTGACATGTGTATGTCAAATATTTGTAATCCAAAGCAGACTTATCGGAGGTCGAGTCGCAGTCCACGCCGAAGGACAAGCGGGAATGGACAATGGCAGAGAGCAGAATGAGGGAATGGGTGTGGTGTGGCCCCATTGGTAAACCCTGTCAACGCGATCATTATTCCCATTCCATGCCAATTAACACACAGCGAGGACCATGTATCAAAAGGGGGGATGTAGCGAATAAAGTGGTATGATTTTATCTTGATATTTAATTTGGTTTCCGTGGTCGAATCTGTAAGTTCTCTTCGGACATTGTGCAAAATAATTTTCCAAATGTCATCTTAGTCAGTCCGGAACTGAGGTTCAGAAAAGAACAAATGTTCCTGTTTTTTTTTTGGAGCTGGCTGTGTTTACATTCTCCCCGCCTCACTCAATGTAGAAGAACGTATAAACTTTATTTCTGTCAGTCCAGGTGACACTTTGTGACGCGGGTAGTTTCATTGGCAAAGAAAAGACACTTATCCCATGAAGCTTCCTTTCATCATCTGTCTGCCCATTCATTCAATTTGATCACTGCTGTTTTGATAAATTTCACCTCTGCTCTCCTGTTGTTCTTCCGTAATTCGAGGGAACATCGAACCGAATCCGAAAATCATATTAATGTTCGGTTGTTCATTTTACATCAATGACCAGACCAGAACAAGCTAGCAGGAAATTGAATAACACAAAAAATATTTTTAAAATTCCTTCCAGAAAATTAATCGACTGCAAAGTCAGAATATGAGAAATGTCAGAGTGCACTGATATTTAGCCCATTTCACAATGCACAGATACACCTAGACGAGTTCAGTCTTTGCGAAATTTTATTTATAATTGTGACAATTCCCTGGGGCAGATCCTCCCTGAATCCACAAAAATGTACGCTGCCAAAAACTATTTCAGTTCAGATTAAAATGGCTCAGGATACTTTCCATCAACCCAAAGGTTACTGCGCCATGTCAATTGAAGTGTATCCAGATAAGGTTAGAACTCCCAGCCTTTTCTCCCACAGCTCCCTATTCCAGTTGCTCCAGCCTAGTTTGGAGCTCCCATCCTGGGCGTTTCACGCGCCTCTCTGCCTTCATAGAAGAACTGCATGCTCACGGAATTGGTCAACTGGCAGAAAGAGTAGAGATTCACGCGTTCATTCCGCTCTCAAATTCCAATCGTATCTTCGCCACTGCGTCGCTAAATTTCTGTGATTCCAGACCTGGAAGCCAGTGTGATTGAAGTGTGCAACCTTAGTTACAACCTTGTCTCGAGGCACTGGTAAAGTAACGATGAGAAACTTCGTTGTTATTT
Organism: Chiloscyllium plagiosum; assembly: GCF_037043375.1. Classification (NCBI taxonomy): domain Eukaryota; kingdom Metazoa; phylum Chordata; class Chondrichthyes; order Orectolobiformes; family Hemiscylliidae; genus Chiloscyllium; species Chiloscyllium plagiosum. Next base: position 76,638,782 of record NW_028270183.1, read on the forward strand.
AAACCAACATTTCAACAATTTGTTTGCTAAGCCTGCACATTTCATCTTTTCTCGAAATCTAACGAAATCAGTCTTCAACATTCTCAATGATGGACTCTCCACAGCCACTGAGGACATCGAAGATGACGATACAACCCAATCTCAGTAGGTTATCCTCTTGTGCATGTGGTGCTGTTCCTCGCCGATCTTAGCCATTGCATTAATTGCTTTTACTGTTGGTTATTTTTTCATGTGATCGTTTAGTGGCACGTACTCTGCATTTTGGCCGAAGCAACCTCCATTCAAATCCGAGTGTCAGTAATGCGCATTTGTTCCATGTTACTCCACATAACCTTTGCAAAACAAACGCAGAAAGAAAGAAATCAATTTTTACGATTAAAATGCTCTCGAAGGTGATGATTTTTTGCTTCAAACTTTATCTGCACCTAATCTCGGAGATGTTTCTCCCTTTCCCAATCACTATTCTTCCATTCTATCCTTTATCACATGCCACTGAGGCATTGCACAAAATAACATTCACTTTCACATTGACACCGTTAAGTTAGTGCTGCAGCTGTCGCTCTTGTTAGGTGAACTTGCACCAATACCACCATGAGAAGCTTTAAGCCACTTAATGCAATCAGATAATGTGGTTGGGTTATCAATCTTCATGTAAAGTGTTTGATTTTCATGGACCAGATATCGTTGGAGCACTGGGTTCATGAAAAGGACGCAGAACACAATCGAGGAAAAGAGACTTTATTGGAAAAGACCAATGTTTGTGAATTTCCCACATTTATTTCAAGTCTTTATTCGTCTCTCGCTAGAGTGTTATGTATAATTCTGCAATTCACATAAAATAAGCAATATGACAGCTGTGGAAATGGTGCAGAAGTGATTTGCCAATATATTCTCTGGATTGAAGAACGTCAGCTATGAAAGAGTTTAGACAGACTGGCTTTGCTTTTGTGAGAGCAGGAGAGATTGAGAGGAGACAGTATTGAGATGTAGGAAATAATGAGGGGCATGGATTTGGTACACTTAACGAAAGATTTCTCGATGATGGATGGATCAATCAATCATAGATTTAAGATAAGAGTCATAAACGGTCGAGTAGCTCTACATAAAAAAAGTTTATTAGCGTGCGAGTCATTGGAATCTGGACATCACTGTCCCAATGAGTCAGAGCGGCAGAAATTCTAATAATCTTCAGAGATACTTAACTGTGAATTTGTAATGCTTAAGGCACACAACGTTAAATGATGGAAATGGGATGAGGATAATCAAGCAGGTGTCATTGACAAGAGCATGCACAAGTAGCTTGCAGCCTCAGTTAGCTCCGACATCCACCGTGACAACACAAATGCATTGGGGCCAGCTAAACAGAGTGAAGCCAGAGAATTTCTAGAATGATGAGACTCATCCAATGACTCCATTAAAAAACAAGTTGATCTGGACTCAACATTCTGGGACATGCAAAGTAACGACAAGAAACAGCAACTGAAAGCAGTGGGAAATAAATCAATTCAATTCGAAACGCTGCAGGATAGCAGAGCTTCGCATGAGTTTCATCTGCTTTGAAGATATCACCGAGAAAGGGGAGGAAACGGCCGCAAACCAACTTCCCAAAGCCACCGAACTTCCCCACACCATCTGCATCTTTCACCTGAACAACAAATCTTTACACAAACCTTGAAACCCTGAAATAGTCAGAGCCGCCCCAGCGGGAAAATGAACACGAGCATCTCACGTGACAACTGAGGTTACCTCACCGAGGTGTGGGGAAGTTCGGTGGCTTTGGGAAGTTGGTTTGCGGCCGTTTCCTCCCCTTTCTCGGTGAAATCTTCAAGGCAGATGAAACGCATGTGAAGCTCTGCTATCCTGCAACGTTTCGAAATGAATTGATTTATTTCCCACTGCTTTCAGTTGCTGTTTCTTGTCGTTACTTCGCATGTCCCAGAATGTTGAGTCCAGATCAACTTGTTTTTTAATGGAGTCATTGGATGAGTCTCATCATTCTAGAAATTCTCTGGCTTCACTCTGTTTAGCTGGCCCCAATGCATTTGTGTTGTCACAGTCGAATTTGTTGTCCTCGTCATCGCTGTGCATTGCTACTCAGAAGAGCTGGTTGTGTTGTTTAGTGGATCTTCCAGAAATATTTTGCAACAATAGATATTCCCGCAGATTCATTGTCAAAACCAACGCCGGGAGGACATGCCATTACCCAACAAACCAAGCTCTCTAAATTATTGGTCAAAGTATGTCTCGGCACGTACAGCCAGACTCCTCTGACCACTCGGAGTTATGGGACAGCATAAATCGAAAGACATATTTGACAACAACTCACCAAAAAATGGACCAAATACCCATCATAGGCAAGACAAATTTGGAAAAAAAAATTGCATGTCGTGACTGCAGGAAACATTATACAGGACAGACAACTCACGATACGCATTCTTGAAGATCAACTTGACATGAAACACCACTGCCAGGTGTCCGCAGCAGGTTGACCCATGACACTGAGTGTCGCTGATTCCGTGGCTGGAATCTCGGATTGTGTGACAGTCTGCAGCAATGGAGAATGTGTTGCTGAAAAAGTACAGCAGGTTAGGCAAAATCCAAGAAACAGGAGAATGGATGTTTCTGACATGAATACTTCATCAGATATTCGGCCAAAACGTCGATTCTGCTACTCCTCAGTTGCTGCCTGATCTGCTGTGTTTTCCAGCACCGCACTCTTGACTCTGATCTCCAGTATCTACAGTCCACACTTTATCCTCCGTCTGCAACATTAGTTAGTTCCTTGTGTGAGGGAACTGTTGATATTACCAATGTAAAATTCGATTGCTGATTGAGAAAAAAAAAACAGGTCCGCAGCCCAAAAGAGTGTTTCTGTTGTTTTGAGTTTCCTGGCTGTAAAATGTATGCTTCTGTGATCGCACAGTTGGCAGTACTCTGGGGAGCGGCTGCAGTTATCTGCATTTACATCCGAGATGCTATTGGTGCGGTTTGATTTGTTCTTGATTTGTGCAACAGTAACACAGTGACGGATCAATTAATATTTCAAGAAGGCAGACCGACGTGGAAAATGTCGAGGTGCTGGTGACATGTGATCAGAGATTATCGAGATCGAGGAGAAACGAATGTTGATTTCTTTCGGGTCGTGATGAAGAACAACCAGGGAAATAAGTCACCAGCGGGTACAGTTTACAAGGGCACTCATAGGAAGCAAAATGCGAAATAAAACGTACAAAATGACGAAGACAGATGAAGGATGACAGTAATCATGGGTAATCTGACTTCCACTCCGCAGCTCCCCTAATTCCCACACCCAGCCCCATTGTAAACAAATGTTAGAGAACCATAAACATCAACGTCGTCCATTGGAACGATCCAAGTCTTTTCTAAATTTTCGATTCGGCTATTAGTTTCAGTTATTTTTTTCTTTCCTGGGAATTCATCTCTTTCATTGTTAGCAATCGTAAATGGAGCCATCCTTTTTGTCATGGAAATAATATGATACTAAACTTTGTTTGTGGCGTGTATAAGACTCCACTGTGTCACACGTTTCTTCTACTTTCTCTCGATTTTAATGGTACTCTGTCTTTTGAATCTTCCGCCCAACGTGCATGACCTCATAATCTGGACATGTAACTGCATCTGACAAGTTTTTGCCCACTCACCCAATCTATTTATATGCCAATTCATATTGCCACGATCTCATCATAACATGCTCTCCCAAGCGTGTGTATTGTCAGCAAATTTGGACACATTTCACACTGCCCCTTTCTCCATGCTATTAACAGAGAGATAATTGAAGCCTTGAATATACCCAGTCTTGAAAGGCCTCTGCTGTAAATGTTTCTACATACTTGCTACCCTCTGAATGTGAGAAAATCCGCCTCATTTATTTCTTATGTGGGTAACCCCTTCCCCTGAGATTGAGATCTCCGGTCCTTCACTATTCTGGATATAAATTAGAACAGAACAAACTTTTATAGTAAAACACAATCTCACTGCTGTCTCCAGTGCCAGTTCTGATTTTTTAACCTCTGCTTGAACAAACTGCCCTGATGAGCACATTATTACTGACAATGACACATCTGCTTCACAGGTGCTTCAGTGTCTGTGATTGGAGTGAAGCTGAAAGGCGCGATAAAAGTGCATCTTTTTTCACTCGACCATTGCCATATTATTAATCTCTCTGCTCATAAAAATGGATCCGTTGTATGCATTCAATCTCTCATCAATACCGAGCATGTTTCACTCGGTACGGTGGCACAGTGGTTAGCATTGCTGCCTCACAGCGCCTGAGACCCGGGTTCAATTCCCGCCTCAGGCGACTGACTGTGTGGAGTTTACACGTTCTCCCCGTGTCTGCGTGGGTTTCCTCCGGGTGCTCCGGTTTCCTCCCACAGTCCAAAAGATGTGCAGGGTCAGGTGAATTGGCCATGCTAAATTGCCCGTAGTGTTAGGTAAGGGGTAAATGTAGGGGTATGGGTGGGTTTCGCTTCGGCGGGTCGGTGTGGACTTGTTGGGCCGAAGGGCCTGTTTCCACACTGTAATGTAATCTAATCTAATCACAGTTGATTTTAAATGATTTCTTGTTGGATGAGTTATCTCTGCAACTCCAGAAAAAACCGTCTCAACAACTCGGTATGTTCTCAGGTCTGCTCATTTCTTGACATACAGGAAACTTGCTCCAAAGAAAACATTTCCAGAGTCGTGAATCTCTCCACAAAATAAGTTTTATTTATCTCTGTACATGGTGCAAAGCAGAGGATTGTGAAAAGATTCTGGGAAAATGTTGCCAATTGTCAAGTGGGAAACCTTTCAGCAAGCAAAACAGAAATCCCAGCGTCGAGCTTTGTGAATCTTTAGATATTCCTTGGGACGCGGATTCAGTGGAAAATGAAGGGTGAACTGGCTGGCTGGGCAGAGACAGTTTAGAAATCTTTCTGTTCTTTCGGAGGCCGGTATTTTGACTCTGGTGTACTCCGGACTTGAATTGATCTGTGACATTGAAGGATTCTGTTCCTGAACGTCAGGAAGTCAAATCTCATCTCAGCTCCGGGGCAATTAGAAAATGCGGGAACAGATAGGTCACTGAAAGGCTAGAAATGAGGCGATCTCTGAAGGAGGATAACTGATTTCCGGTGTCATGCATGTGACTGTAAAGGGTGGGATCAGCCTATTCCCATGTCTTCACCGTGAATTGCCCAGGATTTATTTCGGAAACGACATACTAATTAAAGATGTTTGTCAATATGGGAGGAGCAGGCTGCAGCTTGCATTCGGGGATCATTGAAGCCATTGGCTCAACTGTCTCTGTGGCGATGTTAGTCAGTGCGTTCGGCTCTTCACTGACAGGTTGCTGTTCTCCCACGACCCAGGAACAGAGCGACAGCTGTTCTCACACAATCTGTTTTTTTTTTTGTCCGCACAGTTCCGGGATTTTACCGAGTTCAGAAAAATATTCCTCAAAAGGTTCGAAGGGAGAAGGTTCCGCTTTTAGGAGAACTGGTTCCCAGTGACATGTATGTGTCTGCAAAGTGTGAGATCAAACTGTTCCCATTGTTCATAATGAATGCTCCAGGATTAATTTTGGAAACGTCAAACCAATTGAAGACAATTTTCATTTTGCGAAGGACAGGCAAAAGCTTGAATTCACTAACAGTCTGCTTTCGGAGATCCTGCAAGGGGCCTCCTACAAGGGACTCCCCAGCCTCCGTGAAGCAATTAGTCCTATCGTTTGGCTGTTAACCGAGAGGGTGTACCCACGCATGGAGCGGTCGCTGCTCTTATCCATCCAACTCCTTTGCTGTGCACTTTCTGGTTTTTAATAGGGTCTGTAATATGTAGCCAAACGGAAACCAAATCAGTGAGGAAACACAAATGCGTTTCTGTATTGTTGAATGGCTCGTGAAGGGTTGTGGACACTCGGACTCTCAAACAAAAACCGAAACTGCTCAAGGAACTCGGCAGGTATGACATACCTGTGAGAGAAAATGGAGTTCTGAAAAACTCCTGGAAAAGCTCCGAATCGTTGTCTCTGTTTATCTCTCCCCAGATGCTGCCAGATCTGTTTAGTTTTTCCTGCAATCTCTCCCTTTCTTTTTAAATGAATGACCATTTCAACCATCGAGATTGTTTACACAGTCCAAACATGCCCTGACATTTAACCCTATCGAAACTGTAGTGATTGAATTCAAACAAATAATCTTGAAACAAGTTTAGTAGTGCGCTTCTGCAGTTGTGGCCAAGTGGTTGACGCGATGGGCGTTAATTCCACTGTGGATTCCTCATGCAATTAAGTATTTTCTGACTGTAATTGAGAGCCGAGAGTGAACTTGGAGAGTGCTTGTTCTCTGCTTTCTTGTTTCAAATTCAAATCGCAGGATAAGGTGAAATGCGTATAACTCAGGCAAGGAACGTTAGTAATCTGCAATCAACCGCCTGTCAGGATGGAAAAGGCAGAAAACCCCAAAGCAGGTAAGATCCATTTAATTGTGCACTTCCATTACTGAATACGTTTGCCCCTCTGACAAAAGTGACGCCAAATGAGATAAGAAACGTTCAGGGGATTATGTTGGACTGGTGCAGACTTAGTGGGCCAAAGGGCATTTTTATGCTAGACACTTCCATGGCCAGCTGCGAGGTGGTCAGTTTGTGAAGTAACAGGACATCCTTTGCAAAATGTCCCTCGGCGAGGAAGAGGTCGAAGCTACTCTCCCCGATAGTTCTGACAGTCACGGTATTCATTGGCACATTTCAATTGATAATAACTATTACGGTGCATATTTGTGGAATCAGTCTATCTGATAATCAGGACGATGAGACCGTGATGTCTCATTAACCAGGCGAGAGCAAGCCCTTGCAGCTTACATTCCCTGGCTCTGCTTTTTAGATAAAGATTACTTTCTCGATGTGCCTGTGTTTATATCAAACAGCTCATTAACATCGGGACTGGACGTTCAGGGGAAAGTGGAGGTGTGACAGAGGCAGAAATAGAACAAGATGAGACGTGAAAGTGTTTAGATTTTGCCGTGGGTCCGTTGCTTTTTGTGAGGAATGTCTGCTGAGCGCTATCCTGTCAGGCCCCAGGAGCCAGACGGCTTGTTTTGGTGGGGTTTGTGTTATTGAAAGTTACACATGAGAAGCATGTTCGATTATTTCAGCTCAGTATCCATTTCCTATCGCGGCTCACCACAACAGTGCACATTTTCTGGCGAAGTGCCTTGTATTCCACTTCAAGCCGCCTTTTTCTGGAGAAACTTACAGACGTAAAGCACATGGAGTGGGGAGAATGCTGAGGACACTGTCACTGTCGGGGAATGTGCCTGTGTGACTGCTTCTGTATGTGAACATGAGAATACGCTCCTCAAAGGTGTTACAACAGTGTGACCAGGTCAACCTTCAGTACCATTGTTATGTCATTTAAGATCACAGGGAGAATGTAACTGCAGCAAACCGGGACGAGAATAGATGTATGCCTGATATCGTGAGCTTCACGATGGACGAATGACCCTTCTCCACTCCTCTCCCACACGCTTTTTAAACTCGAGGTCAGAGAGAAACTGACCTGACGACAAAATCGCTTCACAACCTTCTACTACCAATTTTGCAAATTTATTTCTATCTTGCCACCTAAAACCTTTAATTAAATGTAAAGAAAATGAATGTGCGCTCAGCCAATGGGACGCCTTTGGTTACAGTCCTTCAGCCTGAAACGACCCTACACCACCAGTCTCAGCAGAGTGCTGTTAAACTCATTTTATATCTAAATTGAAAACTTACATTTAACTCCATGCGATCTAACTTTATGAATTAGTCAACCATGTGGAACCGTGTAAAATATTTTATTAAAGTCCAAGTGAGCAAAGTCTGTTACTTTGTCCTCATTGATCTTCTTGGTTACGCCCTCAAAAAACTCAATCAACTCTGTGCAAAACCATGCTGATTATCCCGATTCATTCCTTGTATCTAAACATTCATATAAATCCTATCGTTTAGAATTCCACCAAACAACTTACCCACGACCATAACCAGACACAATCATCTATCGCTCCCAGGCTTCTGCGTGAAGTTCTTTCTAAACAAAGGCACAATAGCCATCCCCTGTTCATTCGGCGCCCCACTCGTCATAATAGATGATAAAAATATTTCTACGAAAGTTTCAAAGGTTTCTTTCCCGAACTTCCCACAAGTTTCCGGGATACAGGAGATCAGATCCCAGAGAAATATCCAACTTTATATTTTCCAGGTCCTCCAGTCCTTCCCCTTTTCAATGTGAACGACTTTCAAAACATCAATATTTAATTGTACCCGTTATGTCGTTCTCCATGGTGTAAACTGACGCGAAGTGAACATTATATGTCTCTCCATCTGCTGAGATTCAAGACAAATGTGAGCTCTTTCATCTTAAAGTCCTATTTGGTCTCAAGTTCTTAATTATTGTAGATTCTCTTTCGACTATACTTAGCTTTATGTTCTGATGACATCTCATATCCTCGATTGACCTTAATAATATCCTCCTTAAGAATGCCCCTCCACTCTTTATATCGTTCAAGAGATTCACTTGAAACCATGTGTTTATATGGAAGCTGTCCCCTTTTTTTAAAAAAAGTCTTATGACAAGGCGTAAATCTCAGCAATCAACATTGTTCTAACGGAATACCTACAATGTGGAACCCGGCCATTCGGACCAAGAAGCCCCCACTAATCCTACGAAGGGAATCACACTCAAAGTCACACCTCTACTCAATTCCTGAAACTCTGCATTTCCCATGACCAAAGAACGTCAGCCGCACAAAGCACTCAGTTTGTTCAAGTCATTCTGCCGCATGCCCGCTTCAACAATAAGATCTGCCCTTACGCCGATAATTGTGTCTTCTTCAAATGGAGCAACAACACCCTCAATTCCTTTGAATGGATCCTTCATACATAATGTGAATAGATGTGTTGCCAACACTGACTCCTGCTGAACTCCACTAGTCACGGGCTGCCATCCTGGAGAAGACCCAACTGTCTGCCTTCTGCCAATCAGCCAAGCCTCAATCCATGTCCTCTTCTTTAGCAGTTTGCCGTACTGCACCTTGACATATGCCTGGGGAAATTCAAGCTGGTCACCTCCACCGGCTTGACTTCGTCTAACTTGCTCATTACCTACACAAAGCATTGAACACAAAACTGATTTATTTGATTGTTATCTAGAATATTCCAACTTTGATTCCAGGCCTGAATGTGAAGAACAACAATGTCCAATTGCTGTTGCGATATGTAAACACTACGCTGCCTTAGTAGGGTCGATGAGTGAGTGAATTCCTTCCCTCAGTGGGATCCTCTATTCTCTCAACAGGGTCGATGAGTGACCTAACTGTTTTGCTCACATGGAGCAGGTAAATGCTTGCGGCCAAATGCAAACCAGATGGTGTATTGAGTTGAGATGATCGCTTAAACCTATTCCTGGAATAGGTTCCTTGAAACGTCTCTCACAATTCGAAAATATCGATGTGAAATCAGTTCTACAGAGACCGGAGAGCACATCCCACATGCTACATATTTGATAGGTCTCTCCACAATGTGATGACGTTCATGATGAACTGTCCCCAGGAACGTTTATAATGATTAATGTCTTTATTCAGTGTGAACACGTTGAACACACGCAAGTATTCAGCACCTTCTACAGCACTTCCCGCATTCATGGCATTTAGAAAGACCTGTTAATATGGAGAGAAAGGTGATGAGCCATCCGGTCGCTCGGACTTTGCAGCACGGTCCCACAGATTTGGAATTGGAAAGGTCTCTATTCCGGGTGAGCACGTGGGTCAGACGTCAGGTCTCTATATATCTTAACGGACTCTTATTTATGTGGACATATTTCTCAGAGATGAAACACATAGAGGTTTGATAACATTTTCCAAAGTTCGGAGAGAGAAAAGGTTTCTCATTAGTATGAGCGTCGTGTTCGGTTCTCCAATCGCTGGACGTTTTAAAGCATTTTCCGCAGTTCATACACTGAAATCGTTTCTCATCATTTTGAACAAGCAGGTGTCGCAGCAGGTCAGAGACAGAGTGAATCCCTTCCCACTCTCTGAGCAGGTGAATGGCTTGTTCCTGGTATCATTGCGTCCATGGGAATTCAGCTCAGACAGGGAAATGAATCCCTAGATTTCCACAGTCATTCCTCACTATGACTGCAATTGAGGTGTGTAAGTCTGATGACAGGAAAAAACCTGGTCCACACGCACAATAAGTGAACGACTTATCTCACACTATTACCAGAGCTTTTTCCTTTCATGTTCGAAATCTGATCAAGTTGTATTTGGGATAAAATTCGTGGCTTCATCAGATTATGGTGGAGAGGTTGACTTCAAAATCTTCCCCTTCTAATATCCTGCGAAATTGATGTGATCCCAAAATGAAAGCGTGAAACCATCTTTCAAAAGTCTCCAGAATCTGTCTGAAGATATGGTCTGAAGGCAAAGGATTTTCGACACTAAGAATTTGACCAGAATTTTGTCAGAATCTTTCATGCACACAACTTCCACCACAGAGAACGAGCAGGTCAGCTGGTGGATATGAACACGATCGCCTCCATGTTCCCTCCAGGTCAAACACTGTCCTGACATGTCTGACATACAGTACTGTTGGAGCAGACATTTCTTACAATTCAATCATTGCAAAATTGAGGCCTCTGACTTCAGTCCCAAAATCAAAATTCACTGCCTCGCCACTGAGTCGAAAGTGTGATGCTGGAAAAGCGCAGCAGGGCAGGCAGCAACGAATGAGCTGGAGAATAGATATTTTGGACACGAGACTTCATCAGGAAAGAGGCTTGTGAACCGAGGGGGTACAGAAACAAATGGAAGCGGGTGGGGTGGGACAAGGTAGCAGAGAGTGTGATAGATTGATGGAGGTGGGGACAATGATGAAAGGTCGCAGCGCAGGCTGGAGCAGACAGGTGGGATGGAAGATGTACAGACAGGACAGTTCATGAGAGCGGCGGAGGCCCTGGACCTGAATGAATTTGGTTGTGTGGGAGGGAGAGTTGACTGTTCCGCCAGAGGCGAGTGGTGTTATTTGTTGCGGGTGTCCCGGAGGTGTTTTCCGAAGCGGTCTGTAATTAGGCATCCAATTTCTTCAATGTCGAGGAGACAGTAAAGGGAGCAATTGTTACAGTAAATGACATGCGTGGAAATGCAGGTAAAACTCTGATGGACATGCAAGTGTCTTTTGGGCCTTTGACAGAGTGGAGGACGGATGTGTGGTTGGATGTTTTCCAAACCCCGTGTAGGAGAAGGTGCTGGGAGGGGAGGGTGGTTTTGTGGAAGCGTGCACTTTGTAAGGGGTGGAAGAGGGAATGATCTTTATAGAAAATGGATAGGGGTGGGGAGGGAAGCACATCTTAATTGTTGGGGTTCATTTGCAGCTGACGGAAATACCGGAGGATGACATGATGTCTTCAGAGGCTGCTAGATTTTAAAGTATTGAAGAAGGAACTTCTGTCCTCGTCATATTTGGAGGGATGAGTTTTGGGAGTGGGGTTGAGGGAAGTGGATGAGATGAGCTGGAATGCATCATCGACGACGTGACAAGAGAAAATGCCTCGCCACTGATTCAAATTTCTCCCTGGCACTGGTTTGAGTCTGAACAGATACGTCATTACCATGGTGACATCCTTCAACTCGTGATGTGTTTTTAACCACATATCGCCATCATCACCATATCAGCCGACTTGCACCTCATTAACATCATTAACTCTTCCACGTCTCTGCCCTTCTGCAGCTCAAACGCTAAACCATTCGTTTGGACGACACGGTCATAATACACTTCGATCCGTTCTTCCAAATTTCCTCCCCGCTCTGGTGCTAGTGGAGCAATGGATATATAGAGAGAAGAGTTGAGCACGTGGCTACACGGATGGTACAGGAGTGAGGGTTTTGGATTCTTGGATAATTGGGGCTTTATCTGGGGTCGGTGGGACCTGTACAAGCAGGATGATCTTCATCTGAACCAGAGGGGTACCAATATCTTTGGGTGGGGGCGGGAGATTCGCTAAGGCTATTGGGGTGGGTTTAAACTAATCTAGCAGGGGGATGTGAAACAAAATTGCAGTTCAAGTATAGAAATTTTTGAGAGTATGGAGGTCCAGAATCAAGCTTCAGGGGCGCAAGATGGCACCAACAAGCAAGAATTTGGTTTGGAGTGTGTCTGCTTCAATGCAAGGAGCATCCAGAATAAGGTGGATGAACTTGCAGCTTGCATTGGCACCTGGGAATTCGATGTTGTGGCCATTTCGTAGACATGAACAGAGCAGGGTCAGGAATGGTTGTTGCAGATTCCAGGATTACAATAAGAACAGAGAAGAAGGTAAAAGAGGGAGACGTGTGGCTGTGTTGGTCAAGGGCAGTATTACAGTTGCAGAAAGGATGTTTGGGTCTCGTCAACTGACGTAATATGGGCTGAAGTTAGAAACAGGAAAGGAGAGGTCACGCTTTTTGGAGTTTTCTACAGGCCTCCGAATAGTTCCAGAGATGTAGACGAAAGGATAGCAAATATGATTTTCGATAGGAATGAGGGTGAGAGGATAGTTGTCATGGGGGACTACAACTTTCCAAATATTGGCAGAAAACACGATAGTAGGATTACTATAGATGGGTCAGTTTTTGTCCACTTTGTGCAGGAGGGGTTCCTGACACATTATGTAGACAGGCCAACAAGGGGCGTGGTCACATTAGATTCGGTAATGGGTAATGAGCCCGGCCAAGTGTTAGACTGGGACGTAGGTCAGCACTTTGGTGATAGAGATCACCGTTCTGTTGAGTTTACTATTGTGATAGATATGGATAGGTGTATACCACTGGGCAAGAGTTACAGCTGGGGGAACGTCATTTATGATGCGATTAGGCAGGATTTAGGAAGCATAGGATGGAGAAGGAAACTGCAGTGTAGGCACATTAGAAATGTGGAGCTAATTCAAGGAAATGCTACTGTGTGTCCATGATAAGTATGAATCAGTCAGGCAGGGAGAAAGCTGTAGAGCGCGGGAGCCGTGGTTTACGAAGGAAGTAGATTCTCTGGTCAAGAGGAAGAAGAAGGCTGATGTTAGGATGAGATGCAAAGGCTCATTTAGGGCGCTTAATGGTTACAAGGTAGGCAGGAAAGATCTAAAGAGAGAGCTCAGATGAGCCAGGAGGCGACGTGAGAAGTTGTTGGCCGATAGGATTAGGGTTAAACCGAAGGCTTTCGATATGTATTTCAGGAATAAAAGAATGACGAGAGTAAGATTAGGGCCAATCAGGGACATTAGTGGGAAGTTGTGTGCAGGGTCAGTGGAGATATGGGAAGCACCAACTGAATACTTTTCAACAGTATTCAGTCTAGAAAACGGCAATGTTGTCGAGGAGAATACTTAGATACAGGCAACTGGACGAGGTGTGATTGAGGTTCACAAGGAGGAGGTATTAGAAATCCTGAAGAGTGTGAAAGTAGATATGTCCCCTGGGCCGGATTGAATTTATCCTAGGATCCTTTGGGAAGCCATTGGGGTGATTGCCGAGCCTTTGGCATTGATCTTTAAATCGTCATTGTCTCCACGAATAGTGCCAGAAGACTGGAGGATAGCAAATGTGGTTCCCATGTTCAACAATGGGAGTAGAGACAATTCTGTTTATTATAGACCAGTGAGCTTCACTTCAGTTGTTGGTAAAGTGTTGGAAAAGGTTATAAGAGATAGGATTTATAACAATCTAGAAATGAATAATTTGATTAGGGATAGTCAGCATAGTTTTGTGAAGATTACGTCGTGCCACAAAAACCTTATAGAGTTCTTTGAGAAGGTGACCAAGCAGGTAGATGAGATGATGTTGTGTATATGGATTTCAGCAAGGCGTTCGATAAGGTTCCCAACAGTAGGCTATTGTAAAAAATCCGGAGGAATGGGATTGTTGGAGATAAAGCAGTTTGTGTCAGTAATTGGCTTGCTGAAAGAAGACACAGGGTTCATCAGTTTCCCCCGAGGGGCTTTGTCAAAGGCTTGGCTGAAAAACCAAATAAATGACCTCTCTGAAATAAATCAAAAAAATTCATTCGGTATGACTTCCATCTGATGACTTCACACTCACGACCCCTGATCAAACTTTGAACAGAATGAGTCCAATCAGCCACTCATTCATCTCACACAGCAATTGGAGCAGATCTTTTACAGCTTTTTGCCTGTATCACAGGAATTGAAAGAGAGTGTGCGGGTTATAGAAAAGGAAGAACTTAGAATAACCAACTTCACTAGGGAATGGAAAGTATTGGACAAATTATTGGGATTGAAGACAAATTGTTAGAATCTGGTATGAAGGAACTAATAACTGGATATTTTCAAAGTCAAGACACGATCCATGACAGTTAACATAGTATTACTAAGCATCAGTCATGTTTGAATGATTTGACTAACACTTAAAAGAATGTGACAAGCAGGATGGATAAAGGGGATCCTATAGATGTATTATATCTGGACTTCCAGAAGCAATTGCAAAACGTGCCTCAAAAACGAATAATATGCAAGACAAGAGCACATTATGTTAGGAAAAAAACGTGCTTGGAGAGAGGATTGGCTAACTAATAAAAGCCATGATCTGCAGGCGTTGGTTTTGGACTGAGTTGGACAAGGCCAAAATCTGCACGACACCAGATTATATTTCAACAGATTTATTTGAAAACTCTAGCTTTCTGAGAGCTGCTTCTTCACCAGGTCTTAGGGAGAGAGGAAGAACTTAGGGATTGGATTTATAAGGAAAAAGATCAAAGGGTGTAAACTCATGCGCTTTAATTGAACACACCTAAGATGGCTCTTAAATCTTTAATCAATTAGAATGAAGGAGTAGGTTTTGTTTGATTAATATGCAAGTGTCCGCTTTTCTTTCATGTCGTTGCCTGGAGATACCTTCAGGTATTATCGATGGAAAGGTGGTGGCCCCTCCGGTCAAACAATGCATTTTAGGCATGAGGTCTTGTTTGGAGTCTGTCTGTCTCTTCATCTGGAGTCAGATTGGGTTCATTTGAAAAGAAGAAGGCGACAAATACCACAATGACCAATTGTCTACGAATTGTGTTTATTTGGAACAAAGCGGATTATATATGCAAATACAAATGAGCAAGTGCAAATTCACACATAAATGTGTATGTATACGCATGTGTGTGTGTGTTTGTGTGTGTATGTGTGTGTGTGACGTTTCACCTTCATGCCCTCCCCCACTCACCTATTGTACTTTCTGCTAATTCCTCCTCACCCCCACCCTCCTCCCACTTATCTCTCCACCCTTCAGGCTCTCTGCCTGTATTCATGATGAAGGGCATTTGCCCGAAACGTCGATTTTACTGCTCCTCGGATGCTGCCTGAACTGCTGTGCTCTTCCAGCACCACTAATCCAGAATCTGGTTTCCAGCATCTGCAGTCATTGTTGTTACCTACTGAGCTGCCTTCCAGAGCCACTGCACCAGCCGTTTGAACTTTTGTTATCTGTGTACCCTCCAGCTGACGCTACAACACGCCTCATGTCTGTAACTACATACAGACAACGCAACTTTTCCTTTTATATCTGACAGCCTCCCCGAGTTATAACTCTTATAGTTCCTCACAAAATCGCACCTCCTCCATTCCTACCTGCGCTAGAGATCTCTAAAATTTCTTTATTCTTGTTTAAACTTCTGATCACCTAAATTCTCTCCCTTTTTAAATTTGTAACCCCGTCAGCTTCTGTAACTCTCCATCTAACTGTAATAAATGACAGCACAGGTTCCCTTCCTTAAATCTCTATAATTACAATGGTTGTGTATACTAAATTGGCATTTTTCATCCTCCTTATCCATCTCCAGACTTCCAGACCCTACAATACCAGTATTTGGAATGCTCCCATTCTCTGCACCTCCTCATGTCCTGAGGGTCCTTGAACACCACCAGTGCTCCAAAAGTTTATATTCCCCCCAATTACTGCAAGTCTTCCAACTCTGTAACATCCAACAGTCTCCAGTACCATACAACACTTCCTGACTATCAATTTGCATTTGTAGAAGTCTGCACATCTCTGTAAGCAGCTCAGAAAAAGCCCTTTAGACTCTGCAAAGCTCCATCATGAACAATCCAACATCTCTCTATTTCCTTTGCCTTCTTCAGTGCCTGCAATTCTCGCTGTAACTTCTAGTAACCTCCTTTAGTTGTTGCAGATCTGCCGAGCTCCCCAGATAACCTGTTCCATCCCATACAGCTCGCCCAATCACTGTAACACCCTCTGCTCTGTCTAATCCTCCTCTTTTCCACTGTTTTCCAAGCACAACTGCGATCCTGTATGAGAGCAGTGCGGAATGGGATGTTATAAATCTCAACTGAGGCTTGAGGTCTATCATTACCTGGGAGTCACAAGGGCAGATAACCAAAGACAGAGCAGCACAGAGTGGGTGAATATAAATCAGCAGCGAGGATAGAGGCCTACTGGGACTTAGATTTGGAGACACAGCAGAGCAGGAGGCTCGAAATCAGCACCTAGTCACAGAGGGAGTGACCATGTGAGGGAGCAACTTGGAGCAGGAGCATGAGGCTATCATTCCTGGGAGTTACAGAGGCAGCAAAGTGGGAAGATATTAATCAGCACTGAGGATCGAGGCCGAATCGTGCCTGGGAGTCACAGAGACAGTGACCCTGTGAGGGAGCAGAGTGGAGTGGGAGCAGATCACCCTTCAGACAGGACAGCCGAGAAGAAGAAAGCGAATAAGGGACAAGACAATCGAACAGAAACATTCAGAGAATGTAAGGACATCCTGATATCTCCCTCCCAAAGTCAGTTTCCTGTTTTGGAAGCTGATGAAGGTGCAGGCTGCTCAGGGAATGAAGTCGGAGTCATGTCTGCGGCACCACAAGCAGCCTGACTGTACAGGGGGGCGTGGGGGGGAGAAGGAAGGAGAAGCAATACGCACAGGGGAGTCCGGAAATTGAAGAAGGTGTCAGTGCTTCTGTAATTCCAGTATAGTGGGGTTTAGAATATCAAGGTGTCTGCAGGTCATTCGTCTGGGGTCACTGAGCAGTCAAAGGTCATGTCCATGTTGGTAGGAATGACCTGGGTAGGAAGGGTGAAGTCGTCTGGGAATCAGAATTGAGGGAGCCAGGTGGATGGTTAGCACGCGGGCCCTCAGATGTAGCAATCCCTGCAATAATCTCAGTGCTGTGTCCAAGTGAGAACAGAACTCGGAGTTTTAGGTAGATGAGCGTGTGACTGGAACGATGGTGCAGCAGGAGAATTCCTGGGACATTGACACTGTTTCTGGGGAATGCAGCAACCATGCAGAGTACAACAGATTAAGGGTTTCTTTCTCACTCCATCTTCCACTGTTTAAACCTGTTGTTGTAAATTATGACCAACTGCATATCACATTATTTTGAGAATCCTGGTAGTTCCTTTACTATTCTTTTTTTGGATCCTAAGCACACACCAAGTTATTTCCAATCCCGCCCAAACACCCCAGAAGGAATTCAGTCCCAGCTCTGTCACGTTAGCCCACTGACCTTGCACAGTTGTATTCTGAAAAGCAAGGACTGATTAGTGATAGTCAGCATGACTATGTGTGTGGGAAATCATGTCTCACAAAATTGATTGAGTTATTTGAAGATGTATCAAAGAAGATTGATGAGGGCAGAGAGATGGACATGATCTATGGAATTCAGTAAGGCGCTTGACAAGGTTCCCCATGGAAGACTGATTAGCAAGGTTAGGTCTCATGGAATACATGGAGAAGTAGCCATTTGGATACAGAACTGGCTCAAATATAGAAGGCAGGGTGGTGGTGGAGGGTTGTTTTTCAGATTGGAGGCATGTGACCAATGGAGTGCTACAAGGATCAGTGATGGGTCCACTACTTTTCGTCGTTTATATATATATATATATATATGATTTAGATATGAGCATAGGAGGTATAGATAGTCAGTTTGCAGATGACACCAAAATTGGAGATATCGTGGACAGCGAAGAGGGTTACCTCAGATTACAACAGGATGTTGTTCAGATGGGTGAGAAGTGGCAGATGGCGTTTAATTCAGATAAATGTGACGTGCTGCATTTTGGAAAAGCAAATCTTAACAGGACTGATACACTTAGTGGCAAATTCCTAGATAGTGTTGATGAACAAAGATATCTTGCAGTGCAGGTTCATATTTCCTTGAACGTAGAGTTGCAGGTAGATAGGATATTGAAGAAAGTGTTTGGAATACATTCCTTTATTGATCAGAGCATTGAGTATATAAGTTGGAAGGTCATGTACAGGACATTGGTTAGGCATCTTTTGGAATATTGTGTGCAATTCTGTTCTCCATCAATAGGAAGGATGTTGTGAAACTTTAAAGGGTTCAACAAAGATTTACAAGGATATTGCCAGGGTTTGAGCTGCAGGAAGAGAGCAGAAAGGCTGGGGCTTTCTTTCCCTGGCGCATCAGAGACCGAGGGGTGACCTCCGTAGAGGTTTATAAAATCATTGGTAGCATGGATAGGGTAAACAGACAAGGTATTTTCCCTGAGTAGGAGAGTCCAGAAATAGAGCATAGGTTGAGAGTGAGAGGGGAAAGATATAAAAGGAAATTAAGGAGCAACTTTTTCACGCAGAGAGTGTTGCGTGTATGGAATAAGCTGCCAGAAGAAGTGGTGGAGGCTGACAGTTATAGCATTTAAAAGGCATTTGGATACTTGACATGAATAGGAAAGATTTTAGAGGATATGGCCCAGGTGCTGGCAAGAGGGATAAGATTAGGTTCGGATATCTGGTCGGCATGGACAAATTTGACCGAAGGTTCTGTTTAGTGCTGTTTATCTGTGACTCACAGTTCAGTGGGTTTCAGTCTCTTCAAAGATAAAACTTAGTCTGTTTTATTTTAGTAAAGCTACAACATTCAGTAGGGCGACGGTTTATATCTTTAAATACACATCTTATGATACTTTGATTAAGTTTTTTAATATAAAATATTGGTACTAATTTATTCTAGAGTAGTGTTTTGTACAGCTGTAAGACTGTGTGCCTTTTTCTGGGTCTGTGGACTGTTAAGGTGCAGAGATGGCCATTCGTACAGTGATGTGCTCTTCCTGTTGGATGTAGGAGATTAAGGAAAGTTTCAATGATCCTGATTGTCTGCAGGAAGTGAGGATGCAAATCCTGTAGGATTTCATGGATCAGATGGAGCGATGGTTAAAGGTAATGCAGAATTTACAGGAGCCGGGGGGTGTGATAGGTGGCAGTTTCAGAAAGTTAGGAAAACTGCCGATCCAGTCAGGTAGATGGGTTTCCTCTCGGAAAAGGAGGAGTGGAGGGCAAGTAGTGCAGGAGTCTTCTGTGGTTATGTCCATCTCAAACAAGTATACTGTTTTGGAAAGCATCGGGGGTTACACTCTCAGGGGAATATCGCACTGACAGCCAAGTTCCTAGTGTAATAGATCTAGTGTAATGTGAGGTATATCCAGTTCCACACGATCGATGGTGATAGGGGGCTCTCTCGTCTGCAGCACAGACTGCAGTTTCTGTAGCTAACAGTGAGACATCAGAATGGGGTGGTGCCACCCTACTGTCTGGGCGAAGGATGGCTCTGAGGGTGCAGAGTATTCTGAAAGGGGAGAATGATCAGTGGGAAGTCGCTGTACATTGGTACCAATGACATAAGAGAAAAGGATGAAGTCCTGATGAGAGAATATAGCAAATTAGCCTGGAGGATAATAAGCAGGTCCTTATGGGTAGTAATATCTGGATTACTCCCGGTGCCACATGCTAGTGAGAGTAGGAATAGCAGGGTAGAGCAGATGAATGCGTCGCCAAGGATCTGATACAGGGGAGAAGGATTCACATTTTTGGATAATTGAAATCTCTGCTCGGGTAGAATTGACGTGCATAAGAAGGGTGGATTACACCTGAATTGGAAGATGTCTAATATCCAAGCAGGCAGATTTGCTAGTGCTACTCAGGAGGCATTAAACCAATGAGGGCGTGGGGGTAAACCTAAAGAGATAGTGAGAAAGGAGGTAAGTCTGAGACTGGTACAGTTTAGAAGTTAGACAGGTAAGGCAGGCAAGGGCAAGGCACAGAATGAGGTAGGACTGACAAGGTACAATAGACAATCGGTGCAGGAATAGGCCATTCTGCCCTTTGAGTCAGCACCACCATTCATTATGATCCTTGCTGATCGTCCACAATCAGTATCCTGTTCCTGCCTTATCTCCGTAACACTTGATTCCATTATCTTTAACAGCTCTATCCATCTCTTTCTTGTAAGTATCCAGAGACTTGGCCTCCACTACCTTCTTGGGCAGTGCACTCCATGTGTCCACTACTCTCTGGGTGAAGACGTTTCTCCTCAACTATGTTCTAAATGGCCTCTCCCTTATTTTTAAACTGTGTCCTCTGGTTCTGGACTCACCCATCCGTGGAAACATGCTTCCTGCCTCCAGAGTGTCCAACCCTTTAATAATCTTGTAGGTCACAATCAGATCCTCTCTCATTCTACTAAACTCAAGTGTATACAAGCTCAGTCGCTCCAATCTTTCAACATATGATCATTCCGCCATTCCGGGAATTGACCTCATGAACCTACCCAACACTCCCTCAATAGCCACAATGCTCTTCCTCAAATGTGGAGACCAAAACTGCACACAATACTCCGGGTGCGGTCTTAGCAGAAGGACCTCTTTGCTTCTATACTCAATTCCTCTTGTTATGAGGGCCAGCATGCAGTGAGCTTTCTTCACTACCTGCTGTACCTGCATGCTTGCCTTCATTGACTGATGTACAAGAATACCTAGATCACGTTGAACTTCCCCTTTACCAAACTTGACTCCTTTTCGATAGTAATCTGCCTTCCTGTTCTTGCCTCCAAAGTGGATAACCATACATTTATCCACATTAAACTGCATCTGCTATGCATCCGTCCATTCACCTAGCCTGTCCAAGTTAACCAGTATTCTCATAACATCCTCCTCACATTTCACCCTGCCACCCAGCTTTGTGTCATCAGCAAATTTGCTAATATTACTTTTAATACGTTCATCTATATTATTAATGTATATTGTAAACAGCTGCGGTCCCAGCACCGAACCTTGTGGTACCGCACTAGTCACTGCCTGCCATTCCAAAAGGAAGCGTTTATCACTAATCTTTGCTTCCTGTCAGCCAGCCAATTTTCAATTCAAGTCAGCATGTTCCCCTTTGTAAATCCCTGCTGACTCTGACAAATCCTATTACTGCTATCCAAATGAGCCATAATTTCATCTTTTATAATTGACTCCAGCATCTTTCTCACCACTGACATCAGGCTAACCGGTCTATAATTCCTTGTTTTCTCTCTCCCACCTTTCTTGAAAAGTGGGACAACATTAGCCACCCTCCAATCTGACTCTACGTCTCCTGATTCTGTGTCTCTCCCTTCGCAAGGGGCTCAACGTCATCCCTCACCAACAGGGCCATCTTACCCCCTCTGCCCATCAGTCTGCCCTTTTGATAGCACTGCACTGCATTTATTTCAATGCAAGAGGTTTGACAGGGAAAGCGGATGAGCTTAAGATATGGTTTTGAACATGGGATTGGGATATAGTGGGTATTCAAGAAACGTGGCTTAGGTTGGAAAGGACAGGTAGCTTAATGTTCCAGGGATTAGATGTAAGAGGAAGGATAGAAATGGGGATAAGAGAGAAGGTGGAATGTTGTTTTTGGTTAGGGATAACATTATTGTTGTGCTTAGGGAGGATATTCATGGGGGTTCGCCGGGTGAACTTACTTGGGTTGAACTGGGAAATAGGAACAGGATGATCACCTTATTGAGGTTGTCTGTGTGGGTTTCGTCCGGGTGCTCTGATTTCCTCCCACAGTCCAGAGATGTGCAGGGTGGGTGGAGAATACCAGGCTGAATTGCCCATATTGTTCAGGTATGTGCAGGTTGGGGGGATTGGCCATGTAAAATTGCCCATATTGTTCAGGGATGTGCAGGTTGGGGGGATTGGCCATGTGAAATGCAGCGTTACAGGGGTAAGAAAGGAGGCTCAGAGGGTCAGTGTGGATGTGATGGGCCGAATGGCCTGCTTCCACACTTGGGATTCTCTGACGATAATTCTACTAGTTTTAAAATAGTTGCAGAAAATAATAGACCAGATCTAAAAGTTGGTGTTCAAAGTTGGACAAAGGTGAATTTTGACGGTACAAGGCGAGAACTTTCAATATTTCTTTGCAACCCCCAGGTAAAGGGATGACTGGAACGTGGGAACATAAGAACAGAAGGAATAGGAGCAGGAGTAGGCCATCTGGTCCCTCAAGCCTGCACTGCCATTCAATAAGGTCAGGGCTGAGCTTTTCATGGCCTCAGCTCCACTTCCCTGCTCCCTCACCATAACCCTTAATTCCTTTCCTGTTTGCAAATCTACATTTTGCCTTAAAGGCATTCAAGTTGATAATGTCAACTGCTGCACTCAGCAGGGAATTCCACAGATTCATAACCCTTTAGCTGAAGAAGTTCCTCTTCAACTCTGTCCTAAATCAGATATCCCCTTATTTTGACGCTATGCTCTCTCGGCTGACCCGCCCCTCCCCCAATGGAAATAACCTCCCTGCTTCTATCTTATCTATTCACTTCTTAATTTTATTTTTTCCAATACAACCTCCCATTCTTCTAAATCCCAACAAGTATAATCCCAGTCTGTACAATCTTTCCACATACACCAACCTTCTCAACTCCTGACTCAAACTAGTGACCCTCCTCTGTATCCCCTCCAGTGTCAGGACATCCTTGCTGAAGTAAGGAGATCAAACCTGCACATAGTACTCCAGGTGTGGCCTCACCAGCACCCTGTACAGCTACAGCATAACCATCCCTCTAGCAAGGAAGGTCAATAGACCCTTCACCATCTCTTTTAGTCCCCTGGGATGCATTTCGTCACGGCCAGGAGACCCATGTACTTTTGGGCTGTTATCTTTCCTAACACTACCTCTTTACTGAGAATGACAGTTTGCATGTCCTCATCTGCCATTGCCTCCATAGGCCTGTGAAAATGTAACAAGAGTACATAGATAGTATATTCCTGTTAAGGCCAAGTCTGGTAGGTGTAGAGAATGCTGTGTGTCTAGAGAAATTGAGTGTCTGGTCAAAAAGATGAAGGAGGGATATGGCAGGTACAGACAGCTGAGTTTGAGTGAATCCCTCGGAGTTTCGGGGCAGTAGGAGTACACTTGAGGGAAAACAGGAGGGCAAAAACGATACATGAGATAGCTTTGGGGGGAAAGAGGTTTAAGGACAATCCAAAGAGATTCTACAAAACACTAAGGACAAAAGAGTAACCAGGCAGAGAATAGGGACCCTGAAAAGATCAACAAGGCTGTCTGTGGAACCACAGAAGGTGGGAGAGATACTATCTGAGGATTTCATGTCAGCTTTTACTGAAAGAGGATATGGAAGCTAGAGACCTTGGAGAAATAAACAGTGATAACTTGACAACTGTCCATATTACAGAGGAGGTTGTACGGGGTGTCTTATACATAAAGCTGAGTAAACCTGTGGGACCTGATCAGGTATGTCCGAAATCTTTGTGGGAAGTTAGGGAAGTTAGTGCCGGGCCCTCACTGAGATATTTCTATCACCGATAGCCACAGGTGAGGTGCTGCAAGACAGTTGCTATTATTTGAGAAGGGTGATGAGGAAAGGCCAGGGAACAATACAATGGTGAGACTGAGGTTAGTGGCAGACAAGGTGTTGGAAGGAATTCTAAAGGACAGGTTTATATGTAATTGGAAAGGCAAGAAGTGAGTAGGGATAGTCAGCATGGCTTTGTACATAAATCACTAACTTGGACTTCAGAAAGACATTCAAAAAGGTTCCACATAACAGACTGGTTAGCGAGTTAGACACCGTGGGATACGGAGAGAACCAGCTGTTTGGATACAAATTGGCTGGAAGGTTGGAGACGGAAGGTAGTGCTTTTCGGACTGGAGGCCTGTGATGAGCAATATGGTGTAAGGATCGGTGCTGGATCCACTGCTTGTCATCATTTATATCAGTGATTTCTATGTGAATATATGAGGTATAGTTAGTGGGTTTACAGTAAACATCAAAATTGGAGGTGCACTGGACAGCGAAGAAGGTTTCCTCAGAGTACAATGGGACTTCAATCAAATGGGCTGAGGATTGTCAGATCGAGTTTATTTCAGATAAATGTGAGATACTCCATTTTGGAAAAGCAAATGAGGGCAGGAATTATACACTTAATGGGAAGGTCCTGGGGAATGTTGCTGAATAAAGAGACCTTGGAGTGCAGGTTCATAGTTCCTTGAAAGTGGAATCATAGGCAGGGTAGTGAAGAAGGTGTTTGGTGTACTTGCCTTTACTGGTCAGTGCATTGAGTAGTGGAGTTGGGACGCCATTTTGCGGCTGCACAGCACATTGATTCAGCCACTTCTGGAATTCTGCTTTCAGTCCTGGTCTCTCTGCTATCGGAATGATATTGTGAAACTTGAAAGGGTTCAGAAAAGATCCGCAAAGATATTGCCAGGGTTGAGGGTTTGAGCTATATAGGTAGAGGCTGAATAGGCTGGGGCTGTTTTCCCTGGAGCATCGGATACAATTGTGAGGGGCATGGATAGGGTGAAATCCCAGGGTCTTATTCCCAGGATATGTGAGTCCAAAGCTTGGGGGCACAGGCTTCACGTGTGAGGGAAAAGATTTAAAAGGGATCTAAGGAGTAATGTTTCTCGCTGAACATGGTACGTTTATGGAATGAGCTGCCAGAGGAAGTGTGGAGGCTGGTACATTTACCCAATTATGCCTTTGAGATGTTGTATGTGATTAGCGAACATTTAGAAGGATATAGGCCAAGTGCTGGCATATGGGATGAGATTAATTTAGGATATCTGGTCAGCATGGACAAGTTGGATCGAAGGGTCCGTTTCTCTGCTATACATCTTTATGGCACTAATAAAATTAAGATGGGTTTCTCTTTTATGGAGAGTTAGCAGAAGATCAGATAATTCTCCTTGGAGCTGAGAAGATTAGGCAGTGATTTTGACCAGGAGCAGATTTGTTTCCAGGATATTTAATTTACAGAGAGACAGGGAGAAATTATTAACGTCACAATTTTTAGTAACTACCTTCAGGTAACTGGCAAATAATGCAGGTTAAAAATGTGAAGATTATTTTACTCACTAAGTTCTGATCATCTGGAACAGTTTGACCGAGAGCTGGATGCAGATTCAGTAGTTATTGTCAAAACAAATTTGGAATTTAACTTTTTTAAGGAAGGATTTAGAGGGCTACAGACAAATGGGAGGTGAGTTGGGACTGACTGGCACCATCTCCAGAGGGAGAGAGTACAGCCCCAATGGGCTGAATAGCCCCAAACCCCTATGCTCTGTGTTACTGCCCCATTCACTGTGAATAATGAAGCTCATCCCAGGGCAGAGTCATAGAGACATACAGCATGGAATTAGATCCTTTGGTCGAACTGGTCCATGCCGACCAGATATCCCAACCTAATCTAGTCCCATTTGCCAACACTTGGCACGTATCCCTCTACACCCTTCCTATTCACATACCCATCCAGATGCCAAATGGTGTAATTGTACCAGCCTCCACCATTTCCCTGAACAGAAGATTCCATACTTGCACCAATCTCGGTGTGAAAAAAGTTGCCTCTAGGGTCCCTTTTAAATTCTTTTCCCTCTCACCTTAAACCTATACCCTCTCGTTCTAGACTCCCCCACCCCAGGGAAAAGACCTTGTCTATTTTTCCCATCCATCCTCCTCAGGATTTTATAAAGCTCTATGAAGTCACCCCTCAGCATCCGATGCTCTTGGGAGGAGCCCACTCATGTCACAATGGGGCCCCGGTGATTGACAGCAGCTTCAGACCAATAGGAGAATTGGCGTGATCCTCCAGCCAATGGGAGTGAATTGGGGTGGGTCCAGCAGGCCAACATGTGGCCATGAGCTGTGCAGGCGCAGTGTCACGGTGAGGGGGTACCCAGTGAGTGTGAAGGGAGTGGGAGAGACTGCATAGTCTGGGGAAGAAATGGAGCTATTGTGGACTGGGAGGGTTTATAAATGCCCGGTTTTAGGTTGCTAGACCTGAATTAGAAATTCCTTGTAAATTAGAACCAAAAGAACTGCAGATGCTGTAAATCTCTCACAATAACCAAAAGGTACTGGAAAAGCTCAGCAGGTCTGGCAGCATCTGTGAAGAGAAATCAGAGTTAACATTTTGGATCCGCTGACCCTTCCTCAGAACTGATGTTACTAAGAAATGTCGGTTTATATGCAGAAGGTAGGGGTTAAGGAGTAAATGATAAGTGATGATCGAGTCCAAAGAGATGGGAGCAGTTGGACAAATGAGTGGATAACGATCTGGCTGGGGGAGGGTGAATAGGTGTTTATGGGGACTACTAATGGCTAACCATAGGTAATGTGTAGTGGTAGGCTATGTGATAACAAGGCTTGGTATGTGGGTTAAGAGGCTAGGGCGCTAGGAAATTGGAGAGTACAGGACCTAAAATTATTGAATTTGATACTGGGGCGAGAGGTGTGCATGGTCCCCAAGTAGAAGATGAGGTATTGTTCTTCCAGCTTGCATTAACGTGTGATGCTGGAAAAGCACAGTAGGTCAGGCAGCATCTCAGGAGCAAGAGAATTGACGTTTTGGGCATATTCCCTTCTTCAGGAATGCAGGGATTTGGGGGGGAGGGGTGAGTAAGAGGGCTGAGAGGTAAATAAGAGGGATGTGTGAGGTTGGTGGGAAGGGAGCTAGGAAGGCAATAGGTAGATGTAGGTGGAGGGTAATGGAGAGATGGTGGAGTGGATAATTGGAAAGGAAGATGGACAGGTGGGACAGTTCTAGAGGGTGGTGTCGAGTTGGAGGGTTGGATCTGGGATAAGGCGGGGGGGAGATGAGGAAACCTTGATTCTGTGGTTAAAGGGTCTCAAAGTGGAAGATAAAGTTTTCTTCCTCCAGGCGTCGGGCGGCTGGGATTTGGTGGTGGAGGTGGCCCAAGACTTGCATGTCCTTGGCGGAATGGGTGGGGAAGTTGAAGTGGTCGGCCACAGGGTGGTGGGATTGGTTGGTGCATGCATCGCAGAAATGTTCCCTGAAACATTCCGCAAGTTTGTGTCCTGACTCCCCAGTGGAGAGGACACCACGTCGAAAGCAAAGGCCATAATAGGTGAGGTGTTTGGATGTGCAGAAAAATCTGCTGGATGTGGAAGGGTCCTTTGGAGGTGAGGGAGGAGGTGTGGCCACAGGTTTTACACATCTTGCATTGGCAAGTGAAGGGGCTGGGAGTGGGGTTGTTGGGGAGCATAGATCTGACTTGGAATTCACAGGGAATGGTCTCTGTAGAATGCTGAAAGGAATGGAGAAGGAAATATATCTCTGGTGGGATCTGATTGTAGGTGGTGGAAATGGCGGAGGATGATGCATTGTATCTGGGTGGAAGGTGAGGACTGGGGGGTTCTATCCTTGTTGCAGTTGGAGAGGTTTGGTTCAATGGCAGAGGTGTGGCAAGTGGTGGAGATACACTGGAGAGTATTGTTGACCACATGGAAGGGGAAATTGCAGTCCTTCAAATACGGGGCGGTTTGGTATGTTTCTGGAGTGTTCTGCCAGCTTACATCAAGCTTCACTGGAACACTGCAGTAAGCATGAGACAGAGATGTTAGCCAGGGAACAGACTCGTGTGTTAAAGTGACCGGCAAGTGGAAGCTCAGGGTCTGTTTTGCAGCAGAATGTAGATCATCAGCTGCCATTTCCAGCACCTCCACTGAGATGCTGCCAGACACAGGTTCCTGTCCCCATGATTAACAGCTATGCACCCTTCCGGCCAGATTGTTATCCACTCCTTTGTCTTTCCTGTCTCTTTTTGGGCTCTGTCCCCACCTATTATTTACTCTTTAAACCCTATCTCCTGCATTCCAAAGATACGCAGGTTAGGTGAATTGGCCTAACTAAATTTCCCGTCGTGTTCAGGGATGTATAGGTTAGGTGCATTAGTCAGGGGAAATGAGAATAATAGGGTCGGGGAATGGGTTTGGTTGAGAAACTCTTCAGAGGGTGGGTGTGGACTTGTTGGGCCGAATTGCCTGTTACCACACTGGAGGGATTCTAATTTTCCCAGTTGCCATCGGTTCTGAGTAAGGGTCACTGGACCTAGAATGACCCTTGGTGTGTGCAGGAGGAGGAAACGGGAAAGAGGAGTTGGATCCGGTTTAGACTGAGATGGTTTAATTACACTCTGAACAGGTATTTAGGCCTGAATTGGTCCCACGTTTACAGCAAATGGGAAAATGGCTGTGTCCCTCAGGCGGTGCTGTGTACTGGGTTATGGCCACAATCTTTATTTGGGGGCAAGGTACAGCGAGGCGCATGGACATGTCCTCTTCCTGGGTGGGAGAGGGGTGATTTGAAGAGGAGCATTTGCACATCAAATACGCACCAAGAGAAGTGTTTGCCTTCACTATTCATCTTGCATTGACTGTGAGCTTTCTATCATCAGCAGGGTCATCAGGATCTGAATACCATTTACATTTACCTGTGGAAGATGAAAGGTGTATCTGTTCTGTCTGTGGGAAAGTATCTATTATTTTTCAAGCATAAAGCAGAAAGATGTTCAAATTAGTGGTTGGATCACCCTTGGGGTTTGTGCTCTGCAGCTGAGGAAGGAGATATTGCCCTGAGAGGGAACACAGATTTATCCAAATTACACCTTGTCTCTTTGTAGGAACTGTCAGATTTGGTCCCAGTCACCCACCTTATGATGTTAACCTGTAAACTCCTTATTTTCTATTTCCTGCAAACTTCTCATTAAAATTCCTTATGGACTCAAATTCCAGCACCATTTCAGGTGGAATGTTCCAGGTTCTGACAACTGTCTGTTCATCCAGAAACTGCAGAAATCTATGTTGACTCTGGGGTTACAAAGGGCTGAATTGAAAGATGAGATGCTGTTCTTGAGCTCCCATTGAGATGCATTGGAAGAGTACAGGAGGCTGAGGGCAGTGTAGGTATGAGCAGACAATGAAAATGACAGGGCTGCACTGTGAGGGCTGCTAGGCTCAATGAGTGTGTTTTGGAGTTGGATGTAAACAGAGCGAGGTGAGACAAAGAGAAGGTGGACCTCAGTTTCAGTTTTAGTTCAGGCCATTCAGAAATTCACATGGTCCCAATGGGAACAGCCAGTTTGTAAGTGAAGCCTGCTGAGTTTTTAAAAAGTTTTTAAAAGTATAAAATGTCATCTTAAGTAAAGATCAGAACTTTAGATTATAATGGAAATGTTTGAAGTGAAGAAAGGTTGCGAGCTCATTTAAATTCTCTTAATGAGAGTAACTAGCTGAAACTAGAGAGACGTTGTGACAGGAGTCCTTAGACCAGTGGTGTGCTCCTCTTGTACAATGTGGGAAATAAGGGACACTTCCAGTCTCCCTGACGGCGCTGTGTGCAGGAAGTGTGTCCATTTGCAGCTACTGAGAAACTGCTTTTCAGACCTGGAGCTGAGAGTGGACTCACTGTTGAGAATCTGCGATACTGAGAATGTTATGGACAGCACGTTTAGTGAGTTAGTCACATTGCAGGTGAGCGTTACACAGGCAGAAAGGGAATGGGTGACCATCAGATCAAGTAAAAGGCTCAGGAAGGAAGTGCAGGACACCCCAGTGATCATTCCCCTTCTCAAACAGATATTGTGCACTGCTTGGGATTTTATAAGGGGGGAACAGGTGGGGTGGACTCTCAGAGGAAATCAACAGCCAGGTTCATGACACTGATAGCTCCGCTGCCCAGAACTGGAGGAAGGAGAATGGCAGAATGATAGTGACAGGGGATCCAGTAGTCAGGGTCAGAGACAGGCGTGTCTGTGCCCACAGACATGAATCCAGGACAGTGGAATTGAACCCAGGTCCATTTATTGACAAGTGCACAGACCAATAAAGGTCAGTGTCCCAAATGCAACTTTCAGCACTTGGTCACCCTGAAGCTCTACTTTCCAGGGACTGTGCACTTGTCCTGGGCCCTTCAGAGGGATTGAAGTGGATGGGGAGAAAACAGGAACAGGGTTGTGTTGTAGCTCTACAAAATAATGGTCACTCTCCCCTCTCGGTCTCCCCCCTCTTTCTCCCATCCCCCATCGTGCCTCCTCCCCACCGCAGGGAAAATACCTTGTGTATTTATCCTATCCATGCCCCTACTGATTTTATAAACCTCTATAAGGTCACCCATCAACATCTGACACTCCAGATTAGACTCTGACCAATAAAGCAAAGCATACTAACACCTTCTTCACTATCCTATCTAGCTGCGATTCTGCTTTCAAGGAGCTATGAACCTGCACTCCAAGGTCTCTTTGTTCAGCAGCATTCCCGAGGACCATACCATAAAGTGTATACATCATGCTACTATTTGCTTTTCCAAAATGTAGCACCTCACATTTATCTAAATTAAACTCCATCTGCCAGTCCTCAAGCATCTGATCAAGATCCCGTTGTAATCTAAGATAATCCTCTTCACTGTCCACTACACCTCCAATTTTGATGTCATCTTACTAACAATATTTTCGATGTTCACATCCAAATCATTTATATAAATTATGAAAATTAGTGGATCCACCGATCCTTTGTGACATCCCACTGGTCACAGGTCTCCAACCTGGAAGGCAACCTTCCACCATCACCCTCTGACTTCTGCCTTTGAACCAGTTTTGTATCCAAATGGATAGTTCTCTCTGTATTTCATAAGATCTAACCTCGCTAACCAGTCTCCCATGGGACACCTTGTTGAATGCCTTACTGAAGTCCATGGAGATCATTTCCACCGCTTTGCCCTCATCAATCCACTTTGTTGTTACTTCAAAAAAATTGACACAAGTTCATGAGATGTGATTAATATCCAGGCCTTAACTCTGTACATTGGCGTCTGCGTCACCCAGTAATGAGTGTTAATACTCTGGATAAAGTTCAAGTACATCAGCTTTGTGTTGGTGACTGTGTATTGAGTCTTGTTGATATCACCAACACAGGTGAGTTCCTTTTGAAACGCAGTCCCGATATTCCTAATCCCCCTTCCATCTGCTCTGTCTCCTCTATCCCCACCGTAGACAGTAAGTGGGAGGAGCTCATGGAGTTTCCATGTGAGTGAGATTGAGAAATTCTTCCCTTCTTTCCACTAGCCCACCAAGAAATGGTGGTAATGTCCTTACCTCTGGACCAGGAGGATCGGGTTCAGAGTTGAGTAACAGCATCTTTAAAGAGGCTGATTGGAAAATGTGCCCAAGCCACCAGGCCATGCTGTCTCCCAGCTGTCCCTGCCTGAGCCTCGAAACAGAACCTTCCTGTCGTCTCTCTCTTGTCAGACTCTCCCATTACTCAGTTTGTCCAGGATCCCCTCCTGCTGCTGCACTGATCCTGTCACTCACTGACCTATCCATCCCCCAGTATCCTCCACATTCATTCATTGTTTGCAATCCCATTACCCCAGTCCTCCAGCCTGCCCCCTCCACTCTATTGGGCAGCAGTTGCTGTCAATCACCCAGGCTCCTGTGTGATCTGGAGCATGTGCTGTAGGAGGGGAGACCAGTGCACGGGCGCAGTGCTGGCCAATTGTTGGTGCATGTGCAGGGTGGGTCAGTGCCACGAGGGAGGCTGTAGGTGTCTGGGATTAATCTGTCATTGGCAGCTTCCTCCCTCTGAAAGCAGGACGTAAGGGAATGGCCCCTCCCTTGGTATCCTGACAACTGGTCAAAGTATCAATGGGGAAGCATTTTGCAGAAAGTTATCAGAACTCTTGTGAAGATTCAGGAATGTTATGGAAAGGGACAGGGGTCGGCCTGTAATTAGAGTTCTAATTTGGTTCATCTTACTTCAACCAGATATAATTTGACCAGTGTGTGCAGGATGGTTCTCATCAGAGGTTGGAGTGGGGGAAATGAGTAAGAGGTTCCAGATTGGGGGGAAAAAAATCAATGTGGATCTGACCAGGAAGGAAACCCTGGGAGGTGGGGGGAGGATTCATCAACACCCGGGAGGCTCCGAGTCAGACTCATTGATTTGATTCGATTTCCTACAGAGTGGAAACAGGCCCTTCGGCCCAACCAGTCCACACCGACTCTCTGAAGAGCAACCCACCCAGACCCATTTCCCTCTGACTAAAGCACCTAACACTATGGGTAATTTAGCATGGCCAATTTACCTGACCTGCACTGTCAGTCTTTGAATTGTGGGAGGAAACTGGAGCGCCCGGAGGAAACCCACGCAGACACGGAGAGAATGAACCAGAGGCTGGAATCGAATCTGGGACCCTCGTGCTGTGAGACAGCAGTGCTAACTGCTGTGCCATCGTGCTGCCCATTTTATTGGTTCTCAGTGTGCAGACAGGAGCGAGGAAACGGAATTCAAAGAGATGAGAGAGTATTAGAACTGGGTGTGGAGGGAAGGAGTGAGGAGATTGGTTTGGATTTCAGTTCACAGAACAGAGAAATTGTGAGACTGAGATTTAAAGCTTGGGAGGAAACAAAGAAACTACAATTTAATACTATAATTTTCTTATGAATTTCCATTCTTGTGTTAACAGTGGTGACCTGTTTTTCTCTATTGTAGGGTTCTGAAAGGGCGGATTTGTGGATGAGAAATTCAAATTGAACTTCCTGTTCCGTTTTGATGGTTACTTGATCCGTGCCGATCTGAATATCATTGGCCTTTTCATGTGGAAGGAAAGGTGTGTATTTTGTCCCTGGGCGAATATTTCAAATGTCAGTGTGTCTGGAAACATTACTGAGACACAGCCAAGTCCATGTTAGCGTGGTGACTGTGGAGAGAGAGCTCATTTGTTTTTAAAAGTCTGAAAAAACATGGCACATTTCCCAGGAACAATTAGGCTACAGATTTAATTTGTATGAGGACAAGTTGTAAATTAATTATGCAACCAGAAAGACACAAGGATACCTGCAGCATGGAAAATACTATGTGAACGGGATTGTTGTAAAGGAGTTAATTATCGATCATGGTTTGTAATCCATTGGCGTTGTCACGTCGGTTCCAGCGCCGTGGGGAATCATTGGAAATGTGATGAATGCAGTGTAGGTTTCAGTTATTAAACTGGAAAAAGGTGCAGAAGAAATTTACAAGGATGATGCCAGGTCTCAGGGGTCTGCATTGGAGGGAGAGGATGGACAAGTGAAGATTTTTGTTTGTTTAGAGCAGTGGAAACAGAGGGGGGATGTTTCCTCGAAGTGTATAAGATCATGAGAGGCTTGGGTAAGGTGAATGCACTCAGTCTTTTTTTCAGGAAATTAAGGACTGGAGGGCATCAGTTTTTGGTTAGAGAATAAATTATGAAAGGGAACCTGAGGGGCAACTGTTTTACACAGAGAATGGTATGTATGTGGACTGAGCTGCCAGTGGAAATCGTTGAGGTGGATACATTAACAACTTGTAAAAGACATTTGGACAAATACGTGGATAGCAAAGGGTCAGAAGCAGATGGGACAAGTGCAGGGAAATGGGGTTAGCGTGGATGGACATTCTGATCGGCATGGGCCAGTTTGGGCCAAAGGGCCTGTCTCTGCTGTAGGACTCTGACTCCAAGTATATTTACTATTTTTCCCGCTATCTTTCGTAGTACCCTGGGATGTATTCCATCAGGGCCAAGAGACTTGTCCACCTTTAGATCCTGTTCGCCGAGCTGGAAGTTTTTGTTGCAAACGTTTCGTCCCCTGGCTAGGCGACATCATCAGTGCTTTTAAGCCTCCTGCGAAGCGCTTCTTTGATGTTTCCTCCGGTGTTTATAGTGGTCTGTCCCTGCCGCTTCCGGTTGTCAAGCACTGATGATGTCGCCTAGTCAGGGGACGAAACGTTTGCAACAACAACTTCCAGCTCGGCGAACAGAACCACAACAACGAGCACCCGAGCTACAAACCTTCGGACAAACTTTGAACCTTTAGATCCATTAGCTTGCCCAGCTCTAACTCTCTCGTGATAATAGTTATTTCTAGGTCCTCACCTTCCTCAATCTTCTTGTCAATTAGTGGCATGTTCTTCGTGTCCTCCACTGTGAAGACTGACTGCTGTGTGCTCATATTCCTGAACCCTGCTGGATAGGAATAACTAGGCACAGAACTCTGAGAGGTCTTCTTTGAGTCTTTATTGATGAGACATGGCAGTTACCTGGATAGTATACATGCAGAACACCTCCAGGCAGCATCAGGTAACTCCCCGCCTGTCCGATGTGCCGCTCCCATTCTCATACCTTTGTGGTTTGTAGGTTGGAATGGACGCTGTCTCTCAGTATTATCTCCATGGCAACAGCAGTTAGAAAGTAGAGTTCAGCTCAGCCCTTTGTGGTTAAACCACATACCCCTCCCCCAGCCCCTGTGGCTCAGTCAGGTACCTGACAGGCACTTCAGTTTCAGTGGGGCTGTCTGTCAGGATTCTGATGTGAAAGAGCTGGTGTTGGAGCGGGGTGGGCAAAGTTATAAACCTTACAACACCAGGTTATAGCCCAACAAGTTTATTTGGAAGTACAAGCTTTTGGAGAGTACTGTGATTTTTAACTTGATCAGGATTATCTCTATGGTAACGGTTAAGTGCTTCAACAATTACAGAGGCCATATGTTCCCCAAACAATAGGTTCCCCTCTAGCAGTGAAAACTGCTATTCTGACCTGGGGATAGCTACACATCCCTTTTCTCCCCCAATCCCATCTAGCTTTCTGTTGATCTTTACGTTTTTCTAATCTCCTAGTTTCGCCTTCGTCTTTGCCAATTTGTATGCTTTCTATTTCAATTTGATAGACTCCCTTATTTCCTTAGCCACCCATGGCAGATTACTCCTTTTCCCACAGTCCTTCCTTTACACTGATATATAATTTTGCTGAGCAGTTTGAAAAGTTCTTTGATGTTCCTCCACTGTCTGACAACTGTCCCACCTTAAAGTCTTTGCTTCCAGTCTACATTAGCCAACTCCTGCCTCATCCTATTGTAGTCTCCTTTGTTTAAGCACAGGATCTTGGGATTGAATTTACTCTTCCCACTTTCCAACTGTATTCTAACTTCAACCAGACTTATCAAAAGTCTTTTATCAGATTACGAGTTGAGACAATATTACGTGGGTGTTTTGGCTTTCATTGTCAGAGACCTTGGCTTTGTAATATAGTACAGGATAGATATTCTCAGCAGTGTATTCCGGACGGTGTGAATGTACTACACAGTCTAAAACCATAAATCACCGTCTCGCCTCAGTTTATATGATTTGGAGATGCCGGTGTTGGACTGGAGTGTATAAAGTTAAAAATCTCACAACACCAGGTTATAGTCCCTCAGGTTTAATTGGAAGCACACTAGATTTCAGAGCGTTGCTCCTTCATCATGATCCAATTAAACCTGTTGGACTATAACCTGTTGCTGTGTGATTATTAACTCACCTCAGTTTAAAATTGAAAAATCATTATCTTCACATGCTTCCTTACTATCTAAGTTTTGAAATGCTAATCCACCTGACTATCCTGCTTTTTCCGAAAATCTCCTTTGGTGAAGGTGGTGAGTTTTGGATTCAGCTTTCCAGTTATTACCGTAAGAAGATCCGCATTGGGCCCAGGAGAGGCAATGCAGCCTTTCCAACCAGCTCCACCATTTAACACGGTGATGATTGAGCTCACCTCGGTCTCAGCTGGATTTTCCTGCCTGCTCTCTCTCACCCTTCATCTCATTGCAAATTCAACATCTCTATCTCTTCAGTAAACTTACTCATTGTCCTGGCATCCACCGCATTTTGAATAGGGAATTCCACAGATTCACAGCACATTGAGATAAGTACATTATTCTTCATGAGAATTGAATAGAGTCCCAACAGTGCAGAAACAGGGTAATCACCCATGGAGTCCACACCAACCCTATAATGAGCATCCCATTCAGACTCACCCATTCCCTGTATTTCCCGTGGTTAATGGCTTAACCTGCACACGCATGGATACTGTGGGCAATTTACCATAGCCAATCCATTTAACCTGTACATCTTTGGACTGTGGGATGAAAGTGGAGCACCCAGAGGAAACCCGCACAAACACGGGGAGAACGTGTAAACTCCACACAGTCGCCTAAGGCTGAATCAAATCCAGGTCCCTGACGCTTTCAGCAATACTAACCATTGAGCCACCTCTGCTTAAAGTCTGCTCCTCCTGTTAACCACCCCACGCCCCAGTTGGCTGATTCTATATTCCTTACATCAGAAAATCAGGTTATGGAAGCAGATGTCTCAGTAAAACCCAGTGACAGTCCATATGTTCTGTGTCTGAATGGGCATCCTATACACAACACCCTCCAGTCCACACTTTTCATTCACTTTCCAGAGACAGGGCTCCAGTGGCTTCATGGGGGCTACAACTCCCACAATCCCTGAGGCAGGAACTACACGTGTGTGGGGAAACCCGACACTGTACATGTACAGAATGTGGGCGGGTTTTGGAGCATGTACTTTGGGTAAGTATACTTTGCGGAAAGTTTTTCACACTGTGATTGGCTGGAGGATGAATGCATCTGCTTATAGTATTGATCTGTTGGGGGGGTCAAAGTGTCACTACACCCATGTAGGACCACTCTCCATCCCCAATTCATTGTAATGGTGAGAATCAACTAATGGAGAATGAAGGAGGATCCGACCCATTCCCCCAGACTGAAGGTTCCTCTTCTGTCCAGGATCTGCCACCTCCCTGTCTGTTTCCTTTTGTTTCATTCTGCTGTTACATTATTGACTTGCAGCAACTGAAGGGAAAGGAAGTGAACCCAGAAATGGTGCAGAGTCAAACCAGGGACGGGAAGTGTTGGCATGGATCTGTTTATCAGTAACTCCATGAGAATGTGGAGGATGTACATTAGGGGGTAGCAGAGTCAGAATGGTGGGAGAGAGTACGTGGGCTGGAGGGTTACAGCTATGAGGGAAGGATGGGAAAAAGATATTCCAGAGAAACTAGAATTGTCTGCTCTGAATTTCTAACCTGTACATATTCCTTTATACAGGGTTCGAGATGGTGAAGATTTGCAGACTGAAATCTCAAAATCATGTTTAGATCATGATTAAGTTAACCAGCATTTGAAGAAGCAAGATAGAGAATCACTCGGCCAAAATCCTGCAACACTCTCCCTCCCAGCATTATCGGTCTATCTGCACCAAATGGACTGTGAATGGTTCAAGACAGCAGCTCAGTACCATCTTCTCAAGGGTAACTAGAGATGGGGATGCCCATATCCTGGAAATGGGTTCTATCTCTAGTTGCTGAATCCCGGTTGATGTTACTGCAGGATGATGAGGGACGTTGAGTGCATCCTCCAGGAGGCAGCACCATCACATTACTCCTGCCTACACCCACACAGTAACACCACAACATCACGAGAACAAAAGGCAGTGAAGCTCATTGAGGATTTAGATATAGTTCTTCGAGGTAGAATCATGAAAGGGGATTGGAACACAGCAGGAACAGACGATTGAGCTGGATGGTCAGCTGTTTCCCATTGAATGGTTGAGCATTATTGAAAGCTTGAATGGTCTCCTCCTGCTGCTATCTCCCAGATATGTATATAGTCATGGAGCCTGGGTAGGAAGGAGTAGGCAGGGGTTCTCCAGGAGATTGCACTTCCACAAGAGTTTTCAGTGAGGGATGGTTTAATGGATTTTATTTAACATTTATCTTTGACACAAGGTTTGTAAATTTCGGTTTTAAAATGTTGTGAAAGTTTTTTGCACAGCAAATACAATTAAAGAAAATGACCTAAACTGTCTGAATGTAACAGTTTTAAAGCTTTCAACCTTTGTAAAACAAAATCATGTCTATTCCCGGACACCATCACTTTCCAGCTACCCGTACTCCAGGGAAATATTCCCTCCCTGTCTGAACCTTTGGTTTGATTTAACTGCTTTTCAGTTCTCGTTCTGTGAGCTGTGAAGCATTTTATCCCCATTTCTCCAACCCAGAAATGTTATCACAGCAACTTTTCCACCATAAAAATCATCTTTACGCCATTTTGCTTTTGGTTAACATGTAATCATCAGCAGTGCAAAAGTGAGGACCGCAGATGCTGGAAACCAGAGCCTAGATTAGAGTGGTGCTGGAAAAGGGCTTTTGCCAAAACGTTGATTTTCCGGCTCCTCGGTTCCTGTCTGACCTGCTGTGCTTTTCCAGCACTACTCTAATCTAGACATATAATCACCAGCAGTAAACCATTTGTGTAACCAATTGAATATTTCCAAACAAAGCCCATTACGGGCAGAGCAAACATTAAAGGGACAGAGTGAATAGAGTTGTGGGGAGGGGGCAGCAGTGGAGATAAAGCACTATATTCCCTACGGTGTCCACCTCTATCTGAAGGCATCGAGAGCATTGATACACACCACATGCTCCTTCTCCAAGGACACCCTGCCGTGTAGCCTTTATCCTCAATCATAGAATAATATTCCAACAGTGTGGAAGGAGAGCATTGGCCCATCAAACCCCACCGACCATCTGAAGAACATCACGCCCAGAGCACTCCATCCCTGTAACACTGCATTTCCCAAGGCAGATCCACCTATTCTGCACAATCCTGTATACTGTGGACACGTTAGCACGACTGATCCACCTAACCTGCACATCTTTGGATTGTGGGGGGAAATCGGAGCACCTGGAGAGGACCCACACTATCATGGGGAGAATGTGGGAACTCCACACAGGCCGTTGGCCAAGGCTGGACTCCAACCTTGTACCTGATGCTGTGAAGCAGCAGTGCCACAATCACAATTTAAATCAAAACAGATGATCCCTGCTCATTGTCACATTGCTGTTTGTGGAGACTTACTGCCCAGAGAGACATCCTGAGGTTCAGAAAGTGGCAATGTAAGTTCAGTCAACTCCAGCCCAGTTAATATGATTAACAACATCAATAATCCAACAGTGTCATCATGTACAAGGTCCACTCCTGACTCTGATGGACAGTAACATCAGAATCAGAGTCCTGCAGTCCACACGGAGCAGGGGGATGACCACTTCCCTGTGAGCACTCACTGGTCTCTCAATCGTGTTGAAGGCGCAGCAAATCCCTTGTCACACAGAGGGGTGAACAGCTCCTACCCAGAATGAACCCGCTGGAGTCTCGGGGGCAGGATGAATCACTGAATCCCCTCTCACAGACTGAGCATCTGAATGAGCTCCCCCTGTGTGGGCTCACTGGGGATTCTGCAGGTGCTGCATTTGAGTGAATCTCCCCCCACACTGGGAACAAGTGAATGACCTTTCCCCAGAGTGAGCTCGCTGGTGTTTAAGCAGGTCAGAGGACTGAGTGAATGCTTTCCTACACACTGAGCAGTTGAATGGCCTCACGCCGGTGGGAATGCACTGATGTCTCCGCAGGTGAGAGATTTGAATGAATCCTTTCTCACACATGGAGCAGGTGAAGGGTCTAAATCCACTGTGCTATCTCTGGTGTCTCAGCAGATTGTAAGATCGAGTAAATCCCTTACCATACATGGGGCAGGTGAATGGCCTCTCCCCAGTGTGACTGTGTCGGTGAGTGTCCCGCTGGGAGGGGTAAGTGAATTCCTAATTCTGATTGAGTACGTCCTCCTGTTTTCTCAGTTGTTATTGTCAATCTCATTCCCCCCGCACCATAACCTGTTCCAGAGAGTGTTACAGAAACAGCAGAATGGTCAGCTGCAGCTGGTCACCTGACTGATCACTGGACACGAACGGTTCACTCTCCACAGAGGCTGCCAGACCTGCTGAATTTTTCCAGCAATTTCTGATTTTGTTTCTGATGTCCCAGCATTTGCAGATGTTTAGTTTTCCAATACTTGTCTGTTGCAGAGGAGTTTGTTGATGAAATTAGAGGGTTTTGAAAGCTGTACGTTAGGTCACACATCAGCTATGATCATCATGAATGGCAGAGCAGAGCTGAGGGGCTGAATGGCCTCCTGCTGTTCCAATCCATCGGCAGCTTGTGGTAACAATTCCCCTCACTGCTCACTTAATCTCCATGTCGAACACACTGTTACTGACTGAACAAACCTCCTGTGTTTGAACTAAACCTGCTCATATTCAGTGGCTCCCTCTCCTGCCACCTGGGTTTAACTCTCACCATGGAATGCTATCTCGTATTACCTCGGGAATGCCCACAAGGACTAATCCTGGAGTCTGTATCCCCTGAGATCCACAATCCCCGTTTATTTCCTTCTTCCTCTTTCATTTTGGCTATTGAACTCGAGGTTTCAATCCAATCTCCTGTCATGCTCTTCAACATGTCCATGTGGGTGAACGAGAGGCAGCTGGGACTTAATGAGGGGAAGTGGGTATTAGGCGGAAGAATGAGGAGAGCTGACAGCAAAGGCAGTTCTCATTGTAACGGCCGAGTTTCTCCATGACCCAGTGAGTGGTGAGGCAACTGAGTTTGTGGGGAGAGACATTCAATCAGGGATTTGGTAAGATACTCAGACATTGACCTGTACATCTGATTGTTAACTCAGACAGATAGAAAGAAAGATGCACATTTAGATTACACCTTTGATGATCTGGGGCAATGAAACATGCTTCCAACCCAATGATTTCAACCACAAATCTCTGAAAACACAGACACAAAGCTTTCTACTTGTACCAAGCTGCCTCTGAGCCTCCTCTTGAGAAAAGCGTTTTCAGCTGTTCAGCCTTTCCTGGTGAGTATAGCCGCTAGTTCCTGTAAGACTTGTGACTGAACCTTTATTTCCCTGTTCCTTGTGTGTGATGAAAGTAGCAGAAACAGTTCCTGACCTGTGAGGGGTTTCGGTTGGAGTATTTATATTTACAAATCCATTCCCACCCTCACATATAGTGTGAAATTGATGTAAAACTGAAGGGAAGGAGTAAGTGAGCACCCACAGAATCATATGTATCTGAGTTGAATGAACGTGGCATGAGGAAAATGGGACAACAATCACAACTAGTTAGAATCACAGAATCCAGTGGGTGCAGAAAGAGTCTATTCAGCCCATCAAGTCTGCAATGACCTGCTCAACCACCCTACCCCCATAACCCCACATTAACCATGGCTAGCCCAACCCACCTAAATTGCACACTGCGGCCATGTTATCATGGCCAATCCAGTAACGTTACACATCTGTGGGAGGGTCACAAATTACACCCAAATGCTCGGAATTGTGGATGAAGGCTCACAAATACTTGACTCTGACACAAATGCTCTGCTTTTCAAAATAAATTCTGGGGGAAACTGCAACCGGAAAGGTTTCTGATTATCTCAGGAGGAAGAGAATTCAAAACTTGCGCCGTTGACCCAGGGGGCGCAGTAAACGTTACAGATGTCTGGGAACCATCAGAAATGTAACAGGTTGTGAGCAAGGTAGGGATGAGACAAGGACATAAAGACACTCTATCACACGGTGGAAGGCAGGAGAGATTAAATAGCAGAAATGGTCGTCTCGCAAGGCCACAAGGGATAGAATTAGGGCTGGGAAAGAAACAAGGAAATAAGGTGTGCAGCTGTCAAAGAAATATGTTAAAAACAGATTATAAAAGCATAGAGGGCAGAGTACAGTCTGAAATTGTTGCTATCAATGGTGAGTACAAAAAGCTGTAAAGCCTGGGGAGTTTACAGCCAACACATACCCAGGATTGGCCAAGTGTGCTGTAACTTCCTGATTCTTTTTCTGTCATTTGTAGTTAAAGTCTGATGACGCTTGTAACTTTTCAAATTGGACTGGAGTTTAATATTCTGAAGGAGTGTCAAATAAATCACATTAATCACATTCTGCAGATCTTACTCCATTACCCTGCATGTTCCAGCTTTTCAGTTACATCCATGTCCCCTGCCAGTGGGACAGAGCATACAGTGATGGTGACGATGGTGTCTGGGTAAGCTATGATTCTGTGCGTATGACTGTGTCAGCTTGTTGCTTGACTAGTCTGCGTTCCAGCTCACCCAGTAAGATGTTAGCAGGGTGAGACACTACAGTTGGAGCTCCTCTGCTCGCCAGTTCCTTTCATTTCTCCTTTTTAAAAATTTCTTTCTCTCTCACTCTCCACTTTGCAGACTCTGACACAAGTGTCTCAACATTGAATCATGACAATTTTTTTTTTAAAAAGAACATGTCACATCAAGAAAACCAATGGAGGAAAATATATTATTCTTGCATCAATTGCATTTTTAAACAAAAAACAATCCTGTTCAATAAACATTCTCGTTTTATTCCTTCAATTCTATCAAGCGAGCTATTATATTTGATCCCTCAGTTTACCGATCTTAATAAATATCCAATCAATTTCAGAGCAACATGCTTACAAAGCATTGAACCAATTTATCTGTTTAAGTTTTAGCATTAGCTATTAAGTCATTACCATTACAATAATTGCATAATAATTGGTCTGGGTAACAAGTATACTGAGGTTCACAATTTAATTTATTGACTGTTTGAAAAATGGTACAGTATATCGTTTTCTCAGGATTCTAACAGTAATTATTAAAGAATTTGCATGACAATAACTATTATATGGTTTAGTTTATCTTGCTAACAACTACAGTGAAGTTTTTATTTGAATTTAATCCAATCTTCCCTAGTACCTATACAGTAATATAAAAATCCATTTTATTTCCAATCAACACACCGACTAAATAATCCATTGTTTCTGCTGCAACGCGCACCATAAAAAATATGACTTTTGCTCATTTAAATGATCTGTATACTCCCAGCCTTATAAATTTAGAAAAACCTAATTACTTTTCCCTGCAACAATTCCTGGTCATTTTGCAGATAGCACAGTCAAATAGCAAGATGAAATTTATCATTATTCGTAAGTATGCTAATACAAAGTTTGTGTGAAGATTTGTAGCTCGGGTGCTCGTTGTTATGGTTCTGATCGCCGAGCTGGAAGTTTTTGTTGCAAACGTTTCGTCCTCTGTCTAGGTGACATTCTTGTTCCTTCCTTTTTCAATGCGTGTTCATTTTGAATTTGTGGAAGTTGTACATTGTTGAAAGGAAGGGAAATTGTCTTCAGCTGAATATTCACATTGAATGACTGATGCATTTTTTAAATCAAAGTACAATGATCACGCAGTTTTGTCAATTTGTCTTTCAAAGAATTGTCGTGAGATTCCTGTTTATTTAAGAGTATCATTCCTTTATTCTGTTGTTATTGTAAAATATTGCTTAATTTCCAGTCCATTACACACAGAATCTACCGAATTAATTCCCATTCAAATTACAACAATAAACAGCTGATTATTCTTCATTTGAGAAACTACATGAAACACAATATTGCAGTCCTGCCGTCCTGAGTGGGAACATTATGAAAGGAGCTTGTGGAGCTGTGGTAGTGTCTCTATTACTAGACCCGAGGGAAGGTTTCAAATCACACCTTCAACAGAAATATATCAAGAGCTATCTGAATGTTGATTAGAGAGTACCTAAGCACAGACTGAATTGCTTTTCAATCCAACATTAGATCTGCTTTTATCTATTATATCAATAATCACAAAATCGGATACTTATTTGTGTCAGGTTACCAAGAAATATGTGTTGGAAAATTCGCTTTAGCCAATTTGCTTTTACAAAAGACTTACATCTGTCCCTGTTTTCTCTAACTGTAGAAATATGAAGAGGATTTTCACTTTTACGAAAAAAGGGGAGATGTTTCCCATATAAAGTAATGCTTCTTCGATTTACGCCTTTTCAGATTATGTAAGGTTTCATAATAACGCTTTACTTTCGGATAGTGGGGATACCTGTATCTAATTCTGTCGCTTATAAGTTCCTGGAGAATATTTGAAAATGTTGCAGAATTCAAGATTACGATGTCTAAGTAATTAGATTGATCTTAATTTTGTTGCAAAGGGGCAAGTACAAACAATTGAAACACATTAAACATTATTATCTTGTGCTATAAATTTGAAATCAAGCTGATAGCTTCTTCAGTAAACTAACAAATGCTACCACCTATTATTTGTCAGTCAGCTGATTGCCTACTTTGTAACGAAATGTTGTGATTCATCTAAATGTTACTCTGCCCTTTGATCAAAGTGAATATGTAATTGTTGTTATGTTTATGAATTGTCAGAAACTTGTTTTTATTTTTCCATTCACCTGTTCATTTTGACCGTAAGATTGAAATGCTTTGAAAATATTGGAGTTTGTTCATTTAAAAATAAGGTTTGCACATCTCTCACATATCTCACTTCTTGTATTATAATTCAAGAACGTTTTCTAGTGGAATTCTAGTAAATACCAAACATTCGTTTGCTTCAAATAAGGTCTTTAACACCCAGTTATCAATCTGTTGTTAATGTTTCAGCTGTTACATTGACATTGATTAGGTACTCATTCAGAGAGATCAACTGACAATTATAAACTACTTGCAGCATTATTGAATTGAAAGAAACATGCAGACGTCCAAACATTTTTTGAAAGGAATTGCTTTTTCATTCAAATGTGTAGGCTGTTCAAAAATTCTATATTGCCTTCCATGGGCTTTCTTTTTGAGAAATCAAATTTATAATTCATGTGGATTTTAATGCGTTCTGTATTTTGAAATTTGTATCAGATTTAAGAAGAAAAAGAGGAGCAATTAACATGAAAACTTCAATGAATAGAAAGCACAGTAAATTAAATTGACAGAGGCAACATTTAGTATTAACTCTGAATATTCAGTCAACTATTTCTAATGTCAAAAGAGCGTGGTGCCGGAAAAGCACTGCAGGTCGGGCAGCATTCGAGGAGAAGCAGAATCGACGTTTTGGGCATGAGCCCTTCGTCAGGAATCTATTCTGATGATGGCCTAATGCCCGACAGGTTGATACTCCTGCTCTTTGAATGT
Organism: Chiloscyllium plagiosum; assembly: GCF_037043375.1. Lineage (NCBI taxonomy): Eukaryota > Metazoa > Chordata > Chondrichthyes > Orectolobiformes > Hemiscylliidae > Chiloscyllium > Chiloscyllium plagiosum. The sequence goes on from NW_028270183.1 coordinate 76,683,604, forward strand.
GCCTGCCCTTTTCCAATGCTACAGAAATCCTCACTTTCTCCAAATATGTTTAATGAACACGAACTGAAAATGTTCACATCAGCAGTTGAACAAGACCAAATTAACACATTTTTTGCAATATTTATAGTAAAAACCTGTTTGAGAACATGCAACAAATCAGATCGAACAACATCTCTTGCCGTTGGAACCCTTGGCCATTCATAATAAAGAATAACCATGCTTTGAACAACCAGTATGGTGTATAACTACTGAGCTGAAATACCAGAGGACAACGATTGCATTTATTGGAGGGAATGATAACCAGATCCTTACTGTGATAGTGGGGATTGATCTCAGGAACAAGAAGATATTTACTGTGATTATTCCACTGAACAGTAATTAGATGGTGATGAAGATCTTTGTGTGGTTTTATGTGCAGTGTTTTGTTTGAACATTGATTTCAGTCACATTGAGATATTTTACAAGATTGACAATTGACAGTTAAAGATAAGTTTTAAATGCAACATTTAAAATAATTGTCAGTTTTGTTTAGCGAAACACAATTCTAAGTTTATGGAATCCCTACTGTGTGGAAACAGGCCATTTGGCCCAAGAAGTCTACACTGACGTTCCGAAGAATAACCCACTCAGCACCATTCTGCTCTCAGATTACTGGACATTTACCCCTGACTAATGCACATTACCGACACATCCCTGAACAGAACATGCATCTTAGCATGGCCAATTTACCTAACCTGCATATCTTTGGATTGTGGGAGAAGACCAGAACATGCAAACTCCACACAAACATGTGACCGAGGATGGAATCAGACCCAAGTGCATAACACTGTAAGACACAATTGCTAACCATTGATCCTCTGTTCTCAATGCCCAGCCCCCATGCAAGAAGTGAGATAAGTGAGAGACGTGCAAAGTCAAATTTCAAATGAACACTCTCTGATGTTGCCAAAGCGTATCAATCTTACATTCAATATGAATAGGTGAATGGAAAACAAAAAATAAAAACCCCTGACAAATCATGAATGAACAGTAATTAGAAAATTAATATGATCAAAGAGCACAACAATATTCATGTGAATTGCATTGTTTAATTACAAATTTGGGAATTAGCTAAATAATGAATAACGGGAAGTGACATTTGTTTATTTCACTGATGAAAAAATTGACTTGCTTTTCATCTTTGTAACACTGCAGAATAGCAACTTATGTGCCTGAAACGTTTGAATTAGCTCTTTCCAATTAAAAAAATCAATAAAATCACATTGACTTCTTCATCTTCAAGACTGCAACAATATCAAATACTTTCCAGGAATTTAGAACCAGCAGAATTAGTTAATTTGGTTGCTTAGGAACTCGAAGAGAATAAACAGCAGATTCTGTGAATTAGTCATTCAATGTGATTATTCAGCTGAAGGCAATATCCCTTCTTTGCAAAAATGCTCAACTTCAAAAAATTCAAAATGCATTGTCATTGTTTAATGAAACAATACAGAGATGTTAATTCTTTTTCATTTGACTTAACAAAACGCAGGAATTTTACATGATTTTGTGTCATGAAAAATACTTAAATCTTATTATAATTAGAAATATAGTAAATGTTCGCATCAAAGTGAAATATATTTAAATAAATTCAGCTATGTTTCCGCAGGTAAAATAAGAATGAATATTAACAATGATTTAGAGATTGCACACCACAATAGTTATTCATGTAAAGAGCCGTAATTCCACATTCACAGCACGTACTTGATTGAATAACTTTTAGGTATGAGCAACAACTGAATTATAAAATTCGATCAATGAATTTAGAAATAATGAGAAATCTCGTTTTGCTATGTGACTGAAGAATATGTGCAAACAAACAGGAATTATTGCAATGAAAAGTAATTGCAGGTCTGTGAATTTAAAGTCTGTGGTTATGGAGATCATTCAAATAAGCAAACATTAGGCATTCATAATTAATGTTGGATGGGAAGTCATTGGATCCATTGTGGGAAACTTGACCTGAAAATAAAGTTTCATATTGCAGTGTTGGTACTCAGAAACAATTGGTCAAATTAAATTGTGAATCTCACTTGTTCAAAAGACTTTCTCAAACAATTGCGCAATTATTATCATGACAATGATTTGATAATTTTGTTATATGAGCAATTAAAATGATTCATTATTTCAAACACACTTTGCTGTTATGTTGATAGGATATTTATTAAAATTGGTAAATTGTGGAATTAAATATAGTAACTAGCTTTATGAATTGAAGAAAAAAAAGAGCCATTCAGTAATTATAGAAAATTTGTTTCTTTACTAAAAAATGAAGGTAACACAAGAAATATGAATTTCTATCAAATGGTTTCATCATACAGACATGTTATTTTAATTTAGATGATTAACATTATGATCAGAGTTCAGACATTTGCGTCAGAATTTGGAAGAAAGTTAATAGATTATGAAAGTGAGCATGAAAGTGAACAAATGATGCAGTCAATGACATTTGTTACATAAAGGAATTATCATAATTGTTCATTATTGTACAGTGATGAATAATGTTGGAATAGAAAATACAAAAAGAATCGACATGTTCAAAACAGTTATTTTCTTACAATTAAATGAAACCAATAATCATTTTGCAGAGGGCGTGATTTGGTAAAAAAAAAACAGTCATTTAATGTGTTATATAAACTGAAAACTACTTCAGTTTTGCAAAAATGGAGACATTCCCAAATTCAAAATTTCGGTTTTCTGAATTATACAACAAAAATGGGTGTAATTTGAAATATCTCTTGCACACAAATGTAAATTAAGTAAACTTAAAGATGTTTAGAATGACAAAACATTTGTTGTTTGCATGATTGTATTACAGTCAGTATCCGTGATAAAGTAAGAGCATTGGTTTAAGCACCATAAACCATCTGTAACTACTGAACTGACATAGAAGGTATCAACTGCACTTGTTGCATGGAATAGTAAACAAATGCTTCCTGTTGTCATTGGTTTCAGGAGCAATAAGGTACTTACTCAGGTTATTCTTCTGAACAATAATCAGATGGTGATGGAAGTCTTCGTGTTGCTTTGTGTGTATTGTATAGTGTTGACATTGGGCTCGGTAAAATTGAGATGTTTGCATGAATTAGGAACAGATTGATAATTGAGTGCGAATGATCTGATTTAAAATCAGACAGTTTTTGATTTTTTCGAGGATTGCTGAGTGAAACGTTCTTAAACCATCATGCAATCAACAGGATAAGTGAGAGATATGCAAATTGAACTTTCAAATGAACACGCCCTGATATTTTCACACCATTCCAATATCACATTCAATATAAATAGATGACTGGAAAGCTAAAAAAACTCACACAATTCATAAACTGACCAACAATTAAAAATTGATAAATTATAGCAAGTGACATTTGTTTATTTTACTGATAAGTAATTGATCTTTTCTCATATTTATAGCACTTGAACATAAAATTCTGTGTTGTTTTAACTAAGATCTACAGAACAAGAGAAAATTAATGACTATCATGACTTTGTATATTTCAGCTTTAAGACTGTAACATTCTCAAATATTTTCTGAGGCATATTGATTGAGTGGAATTAGATACATTTTGCTATGAGTGACCAGAAGAAAGTATATATCAGATACTGTGATTATTGGAATGGACGATGATACCTCCAAGTAATCTACTGATATTGTGATTGATATACAGTAAGTGTCAGCATTGAAATAAATTATAATCAAATCAATTCAAAAATGTTTGCAAGTCTAAAATAAATACAATATTCACAATGATTGAGAGATTGTACATTGTAATGTCCTTGCAGTATTTATTGTACAGAAGCATAATTCCACATTTGTAGTCCTTACTGGATTGCACAATTATTAGATATAAGATATATTAGCAACAAAGGGATTTTAAAAATCATATTCGTGAATTTGAGAATAATGAGATATCCCATCGTGATATTAGACTGAGTAATATATAGAAATGAAGAGTAATATTGCAGGGAAAAGTAATTGGAGCTCTCTGAATTTCAAAGGATGAGATAATTGTTATATTTCACCTGAGCAAAAATCAGATATTTACAAAGAATTTTGCAAGGGATATTATTGGTCGTTTGGTATGTGCATGGGCCTGAACAAATAGGTATTAATAAGAAATAATGAATTAAATTTAAAAACAAAACACTGCATTTTTACAAAGTCTATGTTAAATTGCTGTGCAATTATTGTAATTGATAATGGCTTTTAGAATCCTGACAGATACATTGACTTAATATTTTGAAAACACTTTGCTCTGATGTTGATTGGATATTCATTAAGATTAAGAAACTGAAAATTAGAGCATAAAACTTAGCTGTATGATGTAAAAAAACATTCAGCAACAATTGAAAAAAAAATGATTTTGTTTAAAAATGCAGGCAGTGCAAGATTTATATGCCTCCAATGGTTTTCTTGAAGAGTCATGCCAATTTTGTTGACGTAATTTTTACCACAATAAATGTTTCAATATTTATTTCAGAATTAGGAGGAAATGAATTAGGCCATAAAAGTGACTATTATTGTGAACAAAATATAGAGTCACTGACAATTATGAATTCTCATAATTGTGTGATTATTGTTCACTGACATCTAATATAGAAGGAAAAGGAGAATTTTCAACATTTCCAAGCAATTTTTTTCTTATAATGAAATGAAAATAAAAATCCTTTTGGAGGGCACATTGTTTGAAAAAAGGAAACAGTCATTTCATGTGACATTTGAGCTGAAGACTCGTTCCCGTTCCCCCTATTGTAGACTTCAAATAATTTAAAACTTAATGTTGGTTGAACAAAAGCACAAATGGATATAATCGAAATGTTTTCTTGTACACCAAAAAACGTAAATGTAAAGCAACTTTATCATGAAAATTATATCGCTCTGAGTGTAATCATTTCACACACACTAAATGTTTGTGTTGAATTGAAATGTCATCATAGCTGGAGAAGTGTTTTCCCCTGACAGGGAATGAGGTCTCAGGAGGCAGGCTGAGCTCAAGCATTTGGAAGATGTTTACTCATGCAGCAATCAGTTAATGAAGGGATTGTCCCCCGAGGCCAATCTCGGAAGGGAGATCCATGACACACTGTAACATGTACAGTAAAAACCGCATTTTTATGGACTTTCTGCATCACAATTGCCACATGCAATGTGGTTACAACCCTTCACTCCTCATCCAGCCACCCAATTGAAATACATTATCGCAGATGGGCATTCTAATGGACATCCCCAGATTCCTATTGGGATCTTTCCATGCATCTTATTGACTAAGATTCCAAAGTTATTCCTGCACTCCCTCGGGCCTCTCAGGATACCTTATCTGCTGGGACATTTGAATTCTGCTACTCATCATATTTTACTTTATCAATGCCAATTACTCCTCATATTGTTCACTGTCTTAATTATATATGTACAAATAAACAGAAAAGACAGTTAATTTTAGCTTAATTGCCATAAGATTAGTAATATGACTTGTGTTATGAAGTTCGTTATATTGTGTAAAATTATACAGCTACTCTTTCTGTCAGGACTTTATAATTAATGGGCAGTCAACATCATACCGTGAAGTTAATTCCTAAAACTAGCTAACTTCAAATCTCAGTCTAAATGCTTTTCTATAATTTTTTTTTAGTAGGCATTGGTTACGTGTATCAAACTTATCTTCCAAATTTCCCCTATTATCCTCAAGAATCTGTAATTAGAACCTTTGTTTATTATTCTGACTAACTGTAACTATATCTGACAAATGAACTCTTCTGTTGTCATGATAGCTGCTTAGTGAGTTAACTGGGCTGCATCCTGCAGCTGCTGGTTATTAATTTACTGGGACAATAATCCTTTCATTTATGAAGATCATGATTGGTCATTTGTCTGCATGTCGGCATGCTCTGATCAAGAAATTTCAGGAATGCCGTAGTCCTGGCGTTGGAGTAGGTCCATTGGTAGTGTGCTTTCTTTTATTTTAAGGCTGAAACAGAATGTTAGTCTCGTTTATCACCCCCTGACACCTTGTATTTTAGTTCTAACTTAGGCTGCCTGTTTTGGATTGTCCGGCATTTTGTATGAGCCAATATGGACCATTCTATTCCATGTGGGGGCAGGCCATGCCCAGAACAACAAATCAACTAAGATTCAAGTATTAAAATAAAAATCACCATTCGCTACCATTGGTTTCTGTACAATGCAATACATTTACGTTACTGAGCCTTAAATTCACACTTAAAGCTGGATATACTGGATTTGATCAATTCTTAAATATTAGATATAAGCAACAATTAATCATAAAAACATTTCATAGCAAACTTAAAAATGATTAGAAATCTCATATCGCCGCCCGTCATGTGTAGAAATGAACATCATTTATTGGAGTGTAAAATAATCAGACGTCTCTTAATATGTAAGGCCGAATATTAATCCAATGATTTCTGTGAACATTCAAATGAGAAGGGAACAGATATTATCTATGAGTGTTGGATAAGGAATCATTAATTAGTTTGTGTTTGTGTTATCCTGGAATAAGAGAACCAGTATTCTTTTTTTTAAATATTGACACTAAGAAATGCTGGAATAAATTAAAATGTGAATTTGACGATGTTTGTTACAAAACTTAAACTGAATTACTGTGTGATTTTTGGAATGACAATGAATTGATAATTAATTTTAGAACTTTGGCAAAATAAATGATTCAATATTGCTAAATGGATTTGCTCTGATGTTGACTAGATAGTTCTTAATCTGTCAACTGAGATTAAGATGGCATGATGATATGGAAAGGCATTAGACATTCAGTGAACGTTGATCAGAAATGGTTTGTCATTCAAAATTCTCAGATCTTCAAGATTTCTATACTTGGTTTCTCTACTTTTCTTCTGGAGAAGTATAATATATAATATATAATAAGAAGAAATTCTGCATTGTATTTAATTCATGAAATTTTTCATATCATCAATATTTAGACATTTGAGTCAGAATTATAAAGAAAATAAGTCAAGAAGGAAGATTTATTTTCACAGAAGCATACAGTCAACAACATTTATCAACGTATTTGTTTCAATATTGTCTCTGAATAAACGGATAAATACGTTTAATGGGGATCTGTTGACAATATAATGAGCCACAATATCATGTTTATCATAATTTTTGGATTGGAAATCTATCAGAAAAAAATCCTATATTCAGGACTTGCTTCATCTCGATACATGTTACGCGTAGTATCCTCAGTCATAAGAAATAAGGTGTCATCATGGATCTGGAAAAGATGTAGTGTGTAAATTATAATAAGGTGTCTCTTACATATCTTTGGATCTGGTGAGACTGTGATGTTTGCTGTGATTATTCATCCTGAGAACAATAAGGCACGTACAAAGTGTTTTTCACCGAACAGTAATTAGATGGTCTTGAAGACCATTACGAGTACTTTGATTTTAATAATGTTGAGCTGATTTCCATGATCTGGAAAATGTTTCACAACATGTTACAAAAATTCTGGATTCTCAGCATTCAATGGGTTTCGTGCAAGCACCCTTCACTTGTCGTCATTTTCAACCGAGGTGTATAACGCTCAGGCACTGGCTGCAAATCAAGGTGCCAGGAGGTCTGCTTCAACCTCTTCAAAACACAGCTCCCGGGCTTGTGACTGGATCTCCCGAACCTTTGTGACCTCTTTCAACGGGCTTTCCACTGTTTTCTGGAGCTGATTATTTTGTCTAATGTTTGCTTTAGTTTGACCTTTTTAGCTCCGATTTCTCCAGATGTAGGAATATTTAGAATGTTCAATTCTGGGCGACAGGTCACTTGACCTTAGTGGACAGGTAAATATGGTTCACTTATTGTTTTAATAACGAATTGAGAATGAATCTTTGCATTTCAACAAATAAAAGTTTCAGTTTTTTCCGTGGTTTACAATGACATTGATTAGATACTCATTAAGAGAGATCAACTGACAATTATAAGCTGTTTGCAGGATTATTGAATTGAAAAAGGAGACAGACGTGCAGAGATTTTTTTGGAAGGCGTTGCTTTTTCATTCAAATATCATGGCTGTTCAAGACGTCTATGTAGCTGTTCATTGGTTCTCTTGTCCAGATAATAATTTATAATTCATATCGCTTTTATTGTGCCCGGAATTTTGAGATTTGTCTCAAAGTTAAGAAGAAAACGAGGAGCAATTAATATGAGAACTTGAGTGAATAGAAAGCACAGTAAATTTAAATTACCGAGTGTGAGAAACAAAGCTCACTCACTTCAATAATTTCAGTCCAAGACAAGATCTGAAGCAATCAATATGTTTATAAGACACTTGCAAGCTTGGTGCCTGGAATAAGGCACACAGAGTTTAGCAAATACATACATTATATAGGATTCACTACTCCAAACACGTTGCCCATTACTATTGTTTCTCTCTTGCCTTGTCCGGCCTTGTGCATAACAATGTACAGTTTTACTTGGCCATTTCACCACATCCTGCTGTGACCCTTTGTTAGGTATATCCTCCATCACCTCTATCTAAATCCCCCACTTGTGACATTCCCTCCCTTTCCCCAACCATATTGATCCTTATGACCTTTTAATTGGGGTTTGTTCCTGTGTTTCTGTAAAAGTGGGAAACAGATGCTTATAATTACTGCTTGGAGAAGCATATCTGGCTTAACCTCCATCCTCACAGCACCTTATCTCGTTGTCTGTAACATCTACCATTGTTTGCAGGCACGTTTCATTCTTGAATGCACATTTTAGCTAATACAAAAACAATCATATATTTCCTTCACATAGTTTTCATTCTTGTTGACTCAGCTCTTGGTTGAAACAATTATACACCAGTGTGAGTGCATTTACCTTGCATAAGCAATTATAATTGCAGAAGTAACACTACTTTACCTATATCCCACAATTTCCCCCTTTTTCTTAAATTACCATTTGTTATCTTCTGCATTTTTCTTTTAACCGTTGCCCCCAAAATTCGCAAGCATCATTCTGGAGATTTCATCCATCTTGGTCTCACTCATCCCCTCATTATTTAATCGACAAAGTTCCTGTGCTTGATTGCCTTTTCGGGGCATCTGTTTTATTAAGGCTGTCTCAATCAGTCATTGGGTGAGTCCTCGTATACAGGGCATGATACAACAGCCAATGGCTACCAATACCCTGGCTACTAGTATCAGGGAAGTAAGGATGGAAACTACCACCCCCTTCCATTTTCCAAACCAGGATTCAAGCCATCCCGTGAGAGATGTGTCTACTCCTGAACTCTCAGCCAATTCCTCTGCTAAGGTAGTCAATCAACTTAACGCCCGATATATGAACCATCAGGTGCAGTGTTATTAGGAATAAAGGTGCAACAGCTTCCTCCTAACATCACACATACACACCCTTTTTTCAGCTAAAATCATATCAAGGGCCATTCTGTTTTCCCATGCCATCCTATTTGTCACATCAAGCTATTCTGATATTCCTTAAACCGCATTTCTTGAATAATTTATAAATCGCTGTTGATTGTAGAAAATGTAATTTATCCAATCTACTTTTTTATTAACTGTGACCCACCAAAAGGGAGCTGACTCATAGCCTGCTGCAATCTGATTACGAGCCTTGAACTCATCAGGTACCCACCTAGGGACTCCTACAGAATCGAGATAAATACTGTCATCGAAAGAACTGTCTAACAGTGATCTCTTACTCCTTCCCTTTTCCCCACTATCTTTTCCTTCTCAAATGCCAGGGTAAATGGAATTGTCAATCGTACAATTGCACATATCCCTCTCCAATCCGGTGATAGGGTGGGTATCAATATTTTGCCTCCACAGTACCACTACAGATCAGCTCGGGGAGCTTTTGGTGCTGAGTAGTTCCCTCCCTTGTCCGTTTCGGTGACATTCTTAATCTCTGTACATACTTTTAGCTCCCCCAAATCTCTAGACCGATTTGTACCTTGTCTATGCACACATGTCGTGTGATTTCCAACTGCGGCGGAAAATGTAAGGTGCCTTTTGAATCTTTGTTCTCCAAGGGAGGGAACATCAGAGATAGGGAGGTACAATTCTTATCATTCCATGCAGTCTTATCCTGTTACAGGGCTATCATACATTTCATGCCCTTCCTGTCTTACTTACACCCGAGCGGAAAGGGAACCACCTGGGCCACTGGCCTACCGGAGGCACATGCATAGCAATTGCTCTTGTTAAGACTTTTTTACAGTATACGTTACCCATTCAAATCAGGCATTTGCATCCCTATACCCAGTTTCTATTTCGATGGTCTGTTTCAAGTCCTTATCTCTATAATTCTTACTACTTTAGGATCATCGGGAGGGGTGAAAGGTTGTACCTTATTATCCAAAAGTTCTGCCCGTTTTCCCTGTCCAACGCTAATTTGAAAACAACAGCCCGAGAAAGCCTTCCCGTTTGCTTACATTTCTATCCCAAATGTTTCATCTAATTTTATCTCATAGGTACCCACCCCCACCCCGAGACTTGCTTTGAGCCATGTGGTTTTCTTTATCATTAGGTATATTGGGTTACACTCTTTATTGGGACAATCAAGAGGTGACCGGAAGGTGGCCCGGTGTACTGTGACGAGACCATTATACCAAGTACCTTCCCCAAAGGACTTAAGATGTATCTCTGAGCTGCGGTACTGTCTCTGATTATCTACATCCCCACAATTTACTAAGTTACATGCATCAGGTCTATTACTTGCGGATTATCAGACTCAGGGACCGTTAGTAACACATATGAAAATTATATTTGACAAAATCCCAATACTAAGAGAGCTAGCATCATAACTCTAAACATCCCCAGCATTCTAAAAATTGTGTTGAAGCACAAAAAAACTTAATACACAATCCTACAGAAATAATCCCGCGCTCGCGTCGCCACTGAATAAACAGTTACTCTAAGTCTCTTCACCCTGAGTTTCAGCAGGTCTTGCGTTGATTCGGCTGTCCAGACTTCTTCCTCAAATTGAGATTTCACTGGCCCTTTGATCCGAGTGTAGTGAGTCCAGCCTTTCTCCGCTGTCCTTATTGTCGTTTAGGTAATCAAAGGATTCTGATACGGCCCTTCCCAGTCCGGCTGCAAATTAGTCTCTGTCCATGAATTTACTAAGACCCAGTCTCCTGGCCAGATGGGATGAACGGTGAATTCAAGGGGTGGAGTCTGTGCCAATAAACTCTGTTTCCTGAGGAGAGACAAAGAGGTGGACAAGTCCAGTATATACCTCTGTAGAACAAGTCTTTAGTTTCGGGAATTGTCAATTCTCCGTTCGTTCCCAGATAAGGTAATCCAAATATGATTTCATAGTGGGATAGTCCCAAATCTTTCCTTGGGGCTGGTCGTGCTCGCAAGAGAGCGAAAGGTAAACATTTGGTCCAAGGGAGTCTGGCTTCTATTATCAATTTAGAGAGCTGTCGTTTCAGTGTTTGGTTCATTCTCTCAAATCTTCCTGATGATGTTGGATGCCATGGAGCATGGACCTCCCAGGAAATTCCAACCCTTTCATTATCTCCTGTAACACTTTAGAGTATAAAGAGTTCCTTGGTCGGAATCTATACGGTTCACTAGCCGATATCGGGGAATTATGTGCTCTAATATTGTGTTAGACACCCCACTCGCAGTGGCTGTAGCTAGGGGGTATGCCTCAACCCAACCAGATAGATGATCTACTATGGCCAGCATATATTTTAGTCTTCCTACTCTGGGTAGTTCAGTTTACTCAATCCTGAGTCTCTTCCTCCCGGGGTCGGTTTTCTCAAGACTTTCTTATTTACCTTTGTGCATATTATACATGCCTCACATGTTTGTTTAGCAATTGTATATATTCCTTTACATCCATATTCCCTAAGAACTAAATCACATATTGCTTGTACTCCCCAATGGCGGCCTTGATGTAGGACAGCCATAATCTCTCGCATCATCATTTTGTTTAACATTTCCCTTCCATCGGGTAACATCCATTGCCCGTCTGCTGTTTTTTGCAGCCCCCAAATCTTTCAATTCTTTTTCTTCTCTTTCAGTAAGCATAGGAGCTTCCGGGGATCAGGGACAGTAGGTATGAGGGAATGAATCAGCACTCCTTGTGGGTCCAGGCCTGCTTCCTTAGCTACTTCATCGGCTAATCTGTTTCCCCTAACTCCTGGTTCATTTCCTTTCTGATGACCATTTACATGCACTACCACTATTTCTCGGGGGAGTAGTAGGGACTCCAAGACCCGTTTAATCAACTCCTCATGTGCTAATTCCTTCCCCCGGCTATTGATCAGTCCTCTTTCCTGCCATATCTTTCCAACAGTGTGCACAATACCAAATGCATATTTAGAGTCACTGTGTGCTTCTCCCTCTTTATTTTCTAACGCCCTAAGGACTCTTTCCAATGCATACAGTTCGCAGGTCTGAGCTGACCACTCATTTGGCAACCTTCCTGCCTCCACCACACTACCTTTTGTACCCTCTACGACTGCATATGTCTTTTCCCTTCAGTCACCCGGGATGATCCGTCTATAAAAAGTCAGGCTCCTGCATGAAGCGGAACATCTCTCAGGTCCATGCGGACCTTAGTTTGGTATTCTATAATGTAAAGGCAGTTGTGCCCTGGATTCTGAGGAGATTCTCCTTCGCCTTTCCAAAGAAAGGCAGCTGGATTTAAACAATTGTCCGTGACCAACACGAGATCATCCTTTTCTATTAATATTGCCTCATATTTCAGAACCCGCGAGTCTGTCAACCATCGCCCAGCTTTTTGGTTTAGGATCGTTCTCACTTGGTGTGGGATGCTTACTATAAGGGCTCCCCCAAATGTAAGCTTCCTGCTTTCCTCCACCAACAGTGCAGCGGCAGCCACGGCCTGCACAGACCCAGGCCACACTCGGGATACTGGATCCAATAGCTTCGAAAGATATGCTACTGGCTGTTTCATTCCTTCCCACCTCTGGGTTAATACTCCCAAAGCCGCTCCCTTATCTACGGTAGCAAAGAGGTGGAAAGGTTTATCTAGAGAAGGTAAGGCTAACATGGCGGCATGGATCAGATCTGTTTTGAATTACTTAAATAGTTATTTTTCCTCTTCTTCCCAACTCAGACACTTTGGTTCCTCCTCTATTAGTTTGAGATATAATTTATTCGTCTTTTGAGCATAAGAATTAGTCCACAATCTGCAATATCCCGTTAAACCCCCCAAAATTATGTAATTCCCGTTTAGTCCTGGGCAGCGGAATCCCCATTATTCCCTCTAACCATTCCAGGTTTATCTTTCGCTTTCCCTCACTGACTAAATGTCCCAGGTATTGCATATAATGTAAAGGCAGTTCTCGCTCCACATATTGTATTTTGTTTTTAGATACTCGCAGTCCCTGCTGACACAGGAAATTCAATATTCTTTTCGTGGCTTCTACTACTCTTTCTCTTCTCTTTCCTGTTACTAAGAGGTCGTCTACATACTGCAACAGGGTAGTTCCCTTGGGGTTGCTAAATTACTCCAATATTTGTTCTAAAATCTGTCCAAATAAATTCGGGGATTGCGTAAACCCCTGGGGGAGCACGGTCCATCGTTATTGCTGTTTCCGTCCTGTCTTGGGATCTTTCCATTCAAAGGCAAAAAAAATTCCTACTTTCCTCCCCCAAGGGACAAGCCCAAAAGGCATCTTTTAAATCTATCACACTAAACCATTTGTGGTCATGAGGAATATTACTTAATAACGTATAGTGATTTGGCACCACTGGGTGCCTGACCTGTTCTACTCGATTCAATGTTCTCAAATCCTGCACCAATCGATAAGTTCCATCGAGTTTTCACACTGGTAGAATTAGGATATTATAAGGAGACATACATGGATCCAACAGTCTATCTCTAGCCCCTCAATTACTGGCTGCAGTCTTCGTTTGCCTGCTATGGAAATGGGATATTGTCGCTCATAAACAACGTCCCCTTTCCTTTTTAAACTTATTTATTGGGGACGGATCTGTATTTTTCACGATTGCCTTCTCTCGCCCATGTAATAGTCTATCTCTCTCTCTCCACATCTTCTGTCAACATTGCCATTTGTACAACTAATTCTTTTTTCCTGAATTCAAATCTCCAGTCCTAAGAGGATAATTAAATCTCTCCCTCGCAAGTTACTTCCTATATCAGGGATATACCGCAGTTCCCCTGTGACTGTATCCTTCGGACCTTCTATCATCATAGGTTCAAACACTGGAACAGTAAATCCTTCCCCATTACCCCGGAAACAGTAATTGACCGTGTTGACATTCCTACTTTCTTTGGTTTAAAATTCAGCGATGATGGTGCTGCCCCCATATCTACGAGGAAGACTACCTCTTCCCCACAGGGTCCCACCTTCAAGTTTATCAAGAGTCCCTAGTGGCTCCCCAGGGGCAGGAACCCCTGACACCCCTATTCTACATCAAAATTCATAAGTGGAATTGCCCTTTCTTCCCTTTGGAGATCAGGACACTCCCGCTTAAAATGCCCCATCTTTCTGCAATACTAGTATCCTGCCTGTGGAGACTTCCATCTCTGCCCCTGTCGCCCGAACCCTCTATCAAATGCTCCCCCTTTTCCTCCCCCTCTCACTCTTCATCTCTCTCCTACATGCTGCCACCCGCCGCTCCGGTTGCTCACTATTGGTTCCATTCTTTTCATAACTACTTCATCAGCCATAGCTACCACCATTTTCACCTTCTGTTTTTGTCTCTCATCCTCTCTCTTTGCAACACTTTCTGTGCCTCTCTTACCAATTCATCTAATGGTGTTTCACTCCTCCCTTCTATCTTCAGTATCTTTCTCTGTGTCTGGCCATGCCTTTGTCACAAAATATACTTTCAAAAGACACTGTGCCACTGGGTCCTCAGGGTTCATTCCAGAGTATTTCCGCATTGAGTCTCTTAATCTTTGCAAGAAAGCTGAGGATGTCTCATCTTTCTCCTCTTTTCCCTCAAAGGCTTTAGTCAAATTCTGCGACTTCGGAACTGCCTCTCTTATTCCTTTTAGAATCAGGTCTTTCAATTCCATCATTTCTTCCCTATGCTCCGGATTTTGATTTTCCCACTGGGTGTCTCTGAGGGGAAACTCCGTCTCTCCCTGTCAAGTATCCCCATCCCAATGGGAAGTTCCCTGTCCCATATTTTAATGGCCGCTCCTGGTATAAGTCCCCGTTCTTCCCCAGTAAATAGTACATTCAAAATAGACATTAACTCAGTCCACGTATACAGACTGGGCCCCAAGAATTGATCAATTTGTTCAGACAACCCTATCAGATCCTCAACCAGGACCTTCATCTCCTTCTTAAATGTCCTGACCTCCCCATTGGTGAAGGGGGCACTTACAAACCCAATTTCTTTGTCCCCTTTTGGTACCTCCCGAAGGGGCTAAGTCTTAATATTCTTCCTCTTTTGTGTTTTTGTTTTTCCCCCTTAGGCTTTCGTTTAGATACTCCAGAGGCCTCCTCTACATCTACTTTATCTTCCCTTCCTTTTGTTGCGGATTGATGGTCGGGAACAACAACATTCCCGTCCACTGCCACTTTGTTCTCCTCTTGTGGGTCATCCGTTCCCTGTCCCTGTCTGTCTGTCTCTCCTCCTCCCCCATTTTCACCTAATCTGATTTTATGGTACAGGGGTCAGGAGTGCAAACAGACAAAAGGATCCCAGGGACTGGGTGGGGTAGAGGGGGAATCCTTCTACCATCATTCCCAAACTGCCCTTCCAACAGGACGCATAATCCACCACCTCTTGACTAAAAGTTTGTTTTTTATTCACATACAAATCTAAATACTGACATACCCAATCCTCATCCGAATCATACTTTATCCAGGAGACAGCTGGATGAAGGATTGGTTCTTTGGTCCATACGAAACAACAATATTTAATTATTTTCTTTTTTCTTTTTCCCTTGTACAAGTGTTACTTGTCCATTCCCTCAACATCCTCCCCAACGGACTTTCAGGAGGAATGTTACCAGGGACTTTTTCTTCCTTTACTCTGTGACAGTTCGACTTACTCTGCCTACCCCCCATTTCTCGGGGCCCTCACCAGTCCCTCAGCGATTAAATACCCCTTATCCCGGCCTCCAAGTTAATACTTAAAAGTCAGTTTTCTGACATTGGTCTGTGCACAGAGTTGCCTGGCCCCTTTTTTTTCCATATTTTTTATCGACCTTCTTTCACTGTCTAATTCAGATGTCTCTCTTGTGGGATTTGTACCAGTCTCCCAAGGGAGCAGACAAAACTGGGACAAGAAACCGCTCCTCAATTGGGAATGGGAGGCATCTTCCCAGTGTCCAGGGTCAGCCGCGATGGAAGAATATACCGGACGATCCACCAATTGTGAGAAACTAAGCCCACTCACTTCAATAATTTCAGTGCGAGACAAGATCTGAAGCAATCAGTATGTTTATTATACACTTGCAAGCGTGGTGCTTGAAATAGACTCGCAGAGTTTAGCAAGTACATAGGATTCACTACTCCAAACCCGGTGCCCATTACAATTGTTTCTCTCTTGCCTTATCCAGCCTTGTGCATAACAAAGTGTAGGTTTTACTTGGCCTTTTCACCACATCCTGCTGTGGTCAACTGTTAGGTATATCCTCCTTCACTGCGATTTTGTTCCCCCAGTTGTGACATTTCCTCCCTTTCCCTAACCATAATGAACCTTACGACCTTTTAATTGGTTTTTTTTTTTGTTTTTGACGAAATGAGAAACAGATGCTTATAACTACTGCTTGTACAAGCATATCTGGCTTAACCTACATCCTAACAAGCACCTTATCTATTTGTCTGTACCATCTACCATTGTTTGCAGACACCTTTCATTCTTGTATACACATTTTAGCTAATATGAAAACAATTATATATATCCTTCACATACATTCCATTCTTGTTGACTCAGCTCTTGGTTGAAACAATTGTACACTGGTGTGAGTTCATTTACCTTGCATAACTAATTATGATTGCAGAAGTAACACTACTTCACCTGTAACCCACAGTTGGTAGTGTAGTGAACAAAGAAGAACAAAGAATACAGAAAATGTGCAGCCCAGGAACAAGACCTTTGGACAGCCGAGCCTGAGCCGGTCCAAATAAACTATCTAAACATGTCGCCCAATTTCTAAGCATCCGTATCCCTCTGCTTCTCACTTACTCATGCATCTGTCCAGGCGCACCTGAAATGAATCTACCATGCCTGCCTCTACTACCTCTGCTGGCAACGCATTCCAGCACCTACCACCCTCTATGTAAAATACTTTCAATGTCTATCTCCCTTAAACGTTTCACCTCTCTCATTGAACGCGTGACCTCTCATTATTGAATCCCTCATCTTGGGAAAAAGCTTATCTCTATCCATCCTGTCTGTACCCTTCATTATATTGTAGACCTCAATCAGGTCCCCTCAATCTCGTGTTTTCTAATGAAAGCAGAAGTAACCTACTCAACCTCTCTTCAAAGCTTGCATCTTCCATACCAGGCAACATCTGCGTAAACCTTCTCCGCATTCTCTCCTAAACGTCCACATAATTTTGCTAATTTGGCGATCAGAACTCTACAGAGTATTCCAAACGCGGCCGAAACAAACTATTGTACAATTGTAGCAGGACTTGCCTGTTCTTATACTCAATGCCCTATCCGGTGAAGGCAAGCATGCCATATACCTTCTTGACCACTCTATCCACCTGTGCAGTCACATTCAGGGTACAAAGGACCTGAACTCCCAGATCTCTCTTCTCATCAAGTTTACACAAGGCTCTTCCGTTTACTGTATACTTGGCTCTGGATGGACCACCCTTTGCCACTTCTCCACTCAACTCTTCTGTCTATCTATATTTCTTTGACAGTCCCCTATGTTTTCTGGCTCCTCCGCCAATCTTTGTGTCATCTGCAAATGTAGTGGCGAGTCATTGGGCTAGCAACCATTGGAGATTGGAACATGGCAGTTGTTCATCCCATGCAGCAAGGCACCATGTTTGGATGCTTGTTCCCAGTGAAGTACCGCTGTTCCCTGATGTAGATCAATAATTCAAACTTTTTTTTAAGGAGTCATGATTTAGAAGTTTACTGACGATACATAGTCGTGTAGTTGACTATGATGAATAATGTCAGGGGCCGCAGGGATGTTACAATCAGGTGGAAAAGAAAAATGGCGAATGGAATTGAATCCAGACCAATGAGTGGTAGTGAATTTGGGGAGTTGTAACAATAAAAGTGAGGATTCTGAGTGGTGTACAGGAACAAAGAGATCTTGGAGTGGACATTCACAGATCCCTGAAGATTGTTGGACAGGGAGATCTGTTGTTCGAGAGGTTTTTGGATATTTTCTATTGTTGACCACAGACTGTGGATGATATTAGATCTTTAGCAACCGCCAGTTTAGGAAACAACTAAAGGAATGAGCACAAGTCTGGTCCATGATATAATCTACATTTTTAAAAATTGAAAGATGAAAGATAGAGAGCTGAAGTATAAATCTTTGCCCACCAAACTAATTCACCACTCAATGAATTTACCACTGGTTCCTCTCCAGGTAATGCTGGTATGTGCCTTGGAGGGTAATTTGCAAATGGTGAAGTTTCAGTGCATCTTCAACCTTGTCCTTATAGTCGGTACAGATTTTGAGCTTTGAAGGGTCTGTCAACAAAGCCTGGATGACTTATTCCAGTGAATCTTCTCTGTGGTGCACTCTGCTGCAATTGTGCCGAAGCAGTTCAGGGAATAAATATCAGGTGTTGAACAATATACAGTTAAGTGACTGCATTGTTATGGAGGTTGCCCAGTTCCTTCAGTGGCATTGAAGCTGCACCCACCGAGGCAAATGAAGAGAGTTCTGTCAAACATCTAATTTGTGCGTTGCGGACGATGTAGGCTTCACGGAGACGAGAGTTGAGTTAATAATCAAACAAAGTCGACCGACGGACAGGTTTTTGTCGTCAACTTCTTTATATGGGCGGCCAGGTTCCATTTTTCCTAAATACTAGCTCCCAGGACGATTTCACGGAGGAATTCAGTTACATTGAAGCCATTGAATGTCAATCGAATATGATTAGATTCTCATTTGTCAGAGTTATCTTCGCTGTATTTGGTCATTCTGTGGGTCAATCCGATTCTAATCGCTTTCTGATTTCAAGTTTCAATTCCCATCTGCGCCTGAGATTTCAACCAGTTTCCTTGCCGAAATTTCTCCACCTGTCTTAATAATATGTAAGAACGCTGTAAGGGACAGCGCAGACTTACTAACATGTTGCTAACTCTGTATACAGTAGAACTTCGTGAAATAATTGGTTAGGCTGGGATTATTCTCCTTGAAACAAAGGAGGAGGAGGGAACTTTATAATCACATAATAACAATTATAAATGTTCAATATTCGTGGGATCTTGACAGGGTAGATACGGGCAGGTGGCTTGCCCTATGCTCTGAGGAGAGCACCAGAGGACATAAACTCAGAATTAGATATTGCCCATTTAGTTCAAAAATGAGGAGTAATTTCTTTGCTCAGCGGTCAAAGAATCTGTGGCATTTTCCAGTAACCGCTGTTGAGACTGCGTGGTTGGGTATTTTCAAACTGTGCCAGATAGTTAATCAGAAAGATGATGAAACTTTGTCCAGCTAAGTGAGCAGAAAGAAATTCAAGATTATCAGATTCAACTATGTTCAACATCACACAACACTAGGTCATAGTCCAACAGGTTTAATTGGAAGCACACTAGCTTTCGGAGTGACGCTCCTTCATCAGGTGATAGTCAGGTGACTATCACCTGATGAAGGAACATCGCTTCGAAAGCTAGGGCGCTTCCAATTAAACATGTTGGACTATAATCTGGTGTTGTGTGATTTTTAACTTTGAATACCCTAGTCCAACACCTGCATCTCCAAATCAGATCAACCATGAGTTCGTTGAATGGTTGAGCAGACTCTTTGGGCTGAATAGCATACTTCCACTTGCTTTAACATTTTGTCTAACGCCTTATTTTATTCATAATTGTGAGGGGATGGGATGAAGTGACAGAAAAGGTTTATTAAACAGATTAGACAGATCAGGAACAAGGCTTATAAACTCAGAAAGAAGAAATATGCTGTGACGTGGGGATAACAAATGACACTGGGCACAGCGCAGGTGGCTGGGTACAGAAGCTGCGATTGCTGAAGGAAGTTGCTAGATCTTATACAGTTGGCAAGTCAGTGATCACGCTGGATGATGGATCGTTGTATGATTCACACACAGCAGAAATTTGTGGAAGAATGAAATGTTTGTTTCATTGGAGAAATTTTCTGCGGTTCCAATTACGAGTGACTGTTTGAAATATTGATCAGATCTTTGTGTGAAGTGTTAGGTTAAAATACTCATTAACAACCCCACTGGATAAACTTGTGCTCCCGATCTCTTGGTTTTTTTTTTCTCTTTCTTTCGATGTAAATTCATAGAAAGACAAGATGGAATGGAGGGCAGAAAGAAAAATGCGTTCCTTCTCATTACACCAATTTAATCTACAATTGAATAGAATGACTGCTCTCATTCTTCATTTCGACTTTAATGTGGTGTCGATTATTTGTGAATCTCCTGTGCAGTGAAGGGCAAGAACAAGATTCTCTATCCAGTGTATGCCAGAATGTGAGGTACAAAGGAAAACTGGTACAGTGGTGCATAAAGTTAGCAACCAGAGTGTGAATCGAACCCGTGAATGTGGAGCACAGTGGTATAATAACCCACTACCATCATCTCTCGGTCTCCTCTGCACATTTTATAGTGGTGTGACATGTGACGTCATAAGGTTACATGTGGTGAATGTCATGTATGAGAAAATTTCAGAGAGGAATCGAATCCACACCATTGTGTTTTTGCTTTCACTAGAATTATAATAACAGCAAATTCCTATATATTCTGCTGGTCAGAATGAATAGCTGTCGTTAATAAATTGAGTCAGAACTGGGTCAGAATGAAACAAGACCAGAATTTTCCGTCATATTTACACCTACATTTGACTCATAATTTCTTCAGTCTCTTTCTCTCTCAAGTGAAGAAGCAGCCATGGTGAGTGAAATAAAGGCGATGTTGTCGCTCAATGGCCATCTCATATGGCTGAACCTGAACTGGATTAAATCGCAATAAATACTGATTTGTTCGTTTCATTTTAATTTTGCTGAAACCTCACAATGTTCATTGTAATAATCAGAAGTGAATTAGATATATCTCATTGGAACGATTAATATTGTATTCAAATTTGCTCTGAAATTATTTCAGTTTAAGGAAAATACTGCTTAGGAAAACAGAGGGTTAAAGTGTAAAAGAAAACCCACCAGTTTTGTTGCTCATTGCTTTGGCAGATTTCACTGAGTATTAAATGGACCAAACATCATGGTGTTTATTCTCATATCCTTAACGCATGTGATGAAAGCAGGAAGTCGATCTCCAAGCAACTGGTCACTTCCTATTCATTATGAAATATCTTCGCTTCACAATAAATGAAAAAAACACTCAGTTCCTTTTACAAAGCTTTACGTGGAATATTATGCAAAATCTTTCAAAATGCAGAGTTTTGGACCCGAATCTTATTCAGCTGCACACATTAAAGAACTTTCTTTACATTTAAAGTCAACCAACTTAGACATTGTTTCCCCGCAACTTTCGACCGACTACACCCCACCTTTACCTAGCCACACGCTGTCTCTCTCCTTGTGAAATGTATTCCTTGTATGTCACCAAATGTGCCTTTCCAAATATTTTGCAAAACAGATTCTCACAGTGACAGCGATTCTGTTCTCATCATTTCTTTGACCTTCAAAGGTTTTATCAAAGGTATTGAATGCCTGACATCTAGATGTTTACTTACTTGAAAGAGGGAATTTTCCACCTATTTACTCTGTCCAAACATTTCATAACCTGAAAAAGCCCATAAAGTCTTCCTTGGTTCAGGAATAACTGTTCTCAATTTTCCAAGAAGACAAATGAAAAATATCTCATCCTAAGTACACCCCCATCAGCATCTTATTTAATGGCTTTACACCCTAGTAAACACCGTCATTATCAATTCATAGAATCACAGAATCCTACAGTGCAGAAAGAGCATTTCAGTCAATCGAGTCGGTGTTGACTCTCTGAAGAGCATCTCACCCAGACCTAGCTCCCCTCCCCATTTCCTTATATTTCATCTGAAGAAGGGGAATGCCTCCCCCTTATGATTTCAAATAAACCCTTTGGAGTATAATCTGACGTCCTGTGACTTCTGACCTTATCCCCACGTTACCCATGGCTAATTCACCTAACTTACTTAATTCACTCCCTGGACACGATAGGGCAATTTAACTTTGCCAATCAACATTACCATCCCTCTGAATAGCAGTGCGAATTACTGAGACAATATTCCATACTACTGAGCAAATGCTGTATCATTTTTTAATGGTTTTATACCCTGGTAAAACTGATCAAAACAAATGAACCCAAATTCAATGTATCGAAACGCTACTCTGTCCTTTACAATTTCATTCGTGCTCCGGGAAATGTTTCTGCACTCATATTTCAATGCTTTTACACTGTTTCTTCCTCAGCTTCCTGCTTCTCGTAAACATTTCAATCTGGAACAAATCTGTCATATGCTTTTCATTCCAACACAGTCACAAGGCGAAGTTTGCAGAAGTCACGTGTTTGGCCGTTCACTGACACTCTGCCTCCCTGACAGCTGCAGTCCTTCCCCACCTTTATTCAGGCAGCACTGTCCTTCGTGTGATATGCCTCATCGAGAATGGAAGGACAGGTATCAATACCTGCACTTGGGAATGGAGCGACAGTTTAAAAACGTTTACAATGTCCCCAGCGGAAAATTGAGCCCTGTGACAGGCGGGGACACTAACCATTATACTACCGAGGACAAGAGTGTCAAAGGAGGCCCTTCAACCAAATGTGGCCACACTTGTCAAAAACAACTGCCTAATGAACTGAATCCCATTTCAGAATGCTTACCCCACAGCCTTATATGTCTTGGCATCAAAAGTTCACATCTGAATATTTATTCGGGTTATAAGGGTTTCTGCCGCTCTGAAAAATGCGGACAGTGTATTACAAATTCCAACCACTCACTGGCTGATAAAGCTTTTTCGCACATCTTCTCAAACCTTTCTGTCTTTCTTCTTAAGTCTCCGGCCCCTGCTGATCGATCCGTCCATCAATGGGAAATTCGTTCAGACAACCCTGATCATACCCTAACTCATTCATGTCTTGTCTACATCTCCTTTGCATTGCGAGAAACACTCCACTCTGTCCTGTCTTTCTTCACAACTGAAACTCTTCAGCCCAAACAGTATCCCGGTAAATATCTCCTGCAATGTTCTCAGTGTGATCACATCCCTGCTATAATATGACGTGCAAAACTGCACACAACGCTCTTGCTTGAGACTAATGAGCATTTGTTTTAAAATTTCTGGATTAGTATGAGGGCGATTCTGGCTAGGCAGAATTTATTACCCATTCCGAATTGCCCAGAGGGCAGTTGAGACTCAATCATATTGTTGTGAGTCTGAAGTCACATGCAGCCCGGACCAAGGATAGCAAATTCCATCCCGAAATTACATCAGTGAAACAGATTTTTTTTCAACAATTGTCAATGGATCTATAGTAGTCATTAGATTCTTCCTTGCGGATATTTTTTAAATCCAAATTTGACTATCATGGCATGATGGGATACAAGCCCGAGTACCCAGACTATTACCTAGGTCTCTGGATTATCAGTTCTATGAAATTATCACAAGACCAACGCAGAAAGCCATAAAAGCTAATATTTTCCATAAAATGTCTTTTCACCAAAACTGCCCTGGGTATTTTCCATGAGTCTGACGCTCCAATTGTCTCTGGCCTACGTCAGTAAAAGCTGCTACATGGGGATTGATTTCACAACCGCGGTATCCAAACGGATCGACTTGTTTGAAGGTCCCGATGGTAGTATTGGGGCACGTTCACCCAACAACAGTGACAGCAGCAACTGCACAAACAGAACAGTATGAATGTGAAAGAGAGTTTTAGATTGTGCATTGCCCCAGAGAAATGGGGGGAGGGACGAAAAGGAGGTTTAATGATCGTGGGAAGGAGAGAAATCTCAAACAACGGCTGTGTTTGAATCCTGATATATGAAACGCAGAGATGTGATGGAGTGGAATTTGAAGGTAAACTGTTAATTTCTTAGCATGTGTCACAAAAAGGACAACGGAGAGGACACTTAGTGCTGTGATTTGGTTTCAAAGCGAGGTTGCTGTGCTCACAATGCAAAATACCGACAACCACGATCACAGTAACTACAGAACAGGATGCTTGCAAGCAGCAATAAGGAGACGAGCAGAGGAAATGTTCGGAAGAACAGCAAATGTACAATATCAGTACTCAGCGAACAGTGACAGACATGTGGGAACTGAGAATGAGCTGAATCTTTCAGTTCGATGTTCTCAGATGCTGTGGAGATCCCTTGAATGAGCATGTTGAAAAATGAGATTGATCGATTTCGACAATACATCAAAGTCTCGGGGGACAGTACAGGATATTGTTGAAATGTCTGTTTCAATAGCATTTTAGCCGCCCAGATCCAACCGGAAATGTGGATGGGAATGAGTGCGCAGAGTTACTCTCTGGCTCCAGTGATGCAATGGGTGAGCGTGCTGTCCTTCTGTGATGGTATAGAGGCGCAAGCAATTCCTCGGTTGAGTGTATTCCTGCTCAAGGGAATGGTTGTCCCCGTCTATACTATTATAGCAATTTCCAGTGCATCTTTCTAAGACAGCTGAGTGGCACAAGTGGAGCGTGTTGAGCCCTTAACTTTGCAGTGGTGGGTTTAAAAGATGATTTTTCTATTTGGATCTGTGTTTCCGACACTGGCGGTGGCAGCTACATTTGCTTGCCTCAGCTCAGTATCAGTTTCTTCCACACAGTCAAGACTTCAACCTGGAGAAGGTCGTGTTGGGGTGATATTTTAAACTATCCATCCTTGGCGACTGGAACACGGAAAGGGTGATGTTTAAGTTCGAAGGATAAAACCTGAAATGCAAGCTTGACCTCAGGAACAGAGGTCATGAATTTAAATTCCTGCAAAGCCATTCATTCATGTCCGTTATTCAGAGTATTCTACCATCTTCACCCAGTCCGGCCTAGGAGAGACTCCAGGACCAGAATAAACATGAGCTGACCCATAATTCAGGAATCTCCATCGTGTGGGGAAGCAGTCTAGTCGGCTCTTCCACTCCACACATCCTTCTGAAGCGCATCGCACCAGACCCCACGGTATTCCATATCCCATAAGCCTGCATTTCCCGCTGTTGATCCCTGTAACTGGCACATCTTTGGTCAGAGGGATAAATAAAAATACAACCACCCAGAGAATGTGCAGACTGCCCACATACAGAGACCCGCGGCTGGAATCGCACCCGGGTTTGTGGCCCAGGCAGGCAGCAACGAACAAGGGGCGAAGAATAAATATTGTCCTGACCAGTCATACTCACACCCTGTGGGTGAATGAGAAACAAGGAAGACACGTTCAAAACATGGAAAACGGAATTTGTATCTGTGTGGACACAATTTGAAAGGATCGTTCACTATGTGTAGAAAAAAGGACACCGATACCACAGAGAAAGTAGGGCAATGTGGGAACTGCTGGAAAGGATTCAATTAACCACAGAAATGAAAACTCTTTTAATCAGTAACACTGGGGAGAGACCGTTCACCAGTCCCGTGTATGGGAAGGCATCACTGAGCAAAACAACCTCCGGAGACTCCAGCAGGATTACATATCCTATCAGGAGATCGATTATGCTGTCAATGCTGCTTTTAATCCGAACCAGCTATTTGTTCTATAGCTTCATCCAGAGAGTCATACAGCATGAAAATAGGCCCGTCAGTCCGACCAATCCATGCTGAACATACTGCCAAACTAATCTAGTCCCATCTGCCTCCTCCTATACCCGTTGACTGCTTAAAATGGCCTTGTAGTTTTATTACTGTGTTGTTAATCCAGAAACCCAGGTAATATTTTGGGGACAAAGGGTTCGGGTCCTGGCATGACAGATGGTGGAGTTTGAATTCAATAAGCACCTGAAATTGAAGAGTCTCGTGATGACCTGAATCAGTTGTGTGGTAAATCCCATCTGATTCACTCATGCCAGTTCGGGAAGCAAACTGTCATATTCCTCTGCTCTGTCCCACAGGAGACTCCAGATGGATAATACCTTGGTTGACTCTTAAATGTCCTCTGGGAAATAACAGATGCACAAGGCATGAATAAATTTATTTTAAAAATCACACTGTCCCATTCTTGTTTGGAATCAATTGTCCATTTAATGTTGCAAACGTTCCCTCATCCATTACTTCCTCAGCAAGTTAATTGCACAGGTAAAACACCTTCCCTAAAAAGAGCCGCACATGACTTTTATTTTTTTTAAATCTCTCTCTTTTCACCTTAAACATATGCCCTCTCGTCTTGAAATCCCCCTCCTAGAAAAAGGCAGCTATCGTTAACTCTAACTTGCCTCTCAATAAGTCATAAACTTCTGTCAGGTCGCCATTCAAACCTCTAACCTAGAGTGAAAACAGTCTCAACTAGGAGACAGTGAGAACTGCAGATGAGAGATCAGATTCCAGAGTGTTGTGCTGGGAAAGCACAGCAAGTCAGGCAGCATTTGAGGAGCTGGAGAATCGACATTTCGGGGAAGAACCTGATGAACGACACTTGCGTAAAACAAAATTCTCCTGCTCCAAGGATGTTGCCTTGCCTGTTGTGGTTTTCCAGCACCTCGATCTCGAATCTGAAAATAGTCTCAGCCTGTCCAGCCTTTCATTATAACTTAAACCTTCCACACACGGCAACATGAGTGCATACTTTTCTGAACCTGCTCCAGCTGAATAATATCATTCCTACAACTGGGCGAACAGAACTGGACATAATATTCCAGAAGTGGCCTCATCAATGTCCTGCAAATCTTCAAATAACATCCGCACTCCGATGCACAAAGGACTGAACAATGAAGGGAAGTATGTTAAATGCCTTTGAACCATTTTGTCTGTCGGTGATGCAAACGACAAGGAATTATGCACCTGCACCCCTAGCTTCCGTGTTCTCCAACACCATGTAAAGCCCTACTTTTGTTGTTATACCAAAATGCAATATCTTCCATTTATCCAGATTGAACTCCATGTTATATTTTTCAGTCCAACGACTCATTGGATAAATTTCCTTTTGAAATTTAGATAATCTTCCTCACTGTCTACAATTCTGGAGTTGCCTGCAAACCGACAAAGCATGGCTGCAGTGAGTTCCACTATTTTCTCATATAGATCAGTGATTCATATTTACTTGTAGTGGCCGTGATTTAGCAGTGTGCAGATCATAGAACAGGTGGTCATGCAATTAACCATGAGGAACAAAGCCGCAGACTGCAGGGAGATATTAAACAATTGGAAATGAAAATGGTGAAAGCAATTCATTCCAGGCAAGTGGGTGATAGTGAAGCAAGTTCAAACTTCAAACCAGCCACCCACGCTCCAGTTGTGGCACTCAGCTGTCTCAATAAGGTGCACTGTAGATTGCTATAAACGGGAAATAATTTTCCCTTCTGCCCCGCCTTTGACCAGGATCACTCCCAATCTCGGAATTGCTTACGCCTCTAATCCGTCATAGAAATACCATGCATTCACCGGGGTTGCGTCACTGGAGTTCTCAAGTATCTGTGCGAACTCATACCCATCCCGACTTCCAGTTGAGTCTTCGCGACTGCGCCACTCAGTTCATCTGATTCTGGGGCTAGGAACTGGGACTCTGTGGCAGCAGTGGTTACTGTCTTGTGGGGGAAAACTGGTGAAGTAGCCGATGTTAAACTGCATTCCTATTGAAGCATACAATTCAACAACACCTACACTGTTCCCGGAGTCTTTGATGTTTTGGAGAAATCTATTTGTCTCAGCCTTCAGAATATTAATGATGGAATTACCACAGCCACTGGGGGAACTGATATTAAACGGTCAGCCCATTCTGAGTTCCCACATATCTGGCACTGTTCGCTTCGCACTGATATTGTGCAGTTGGTGTGCTGCCTAACATTTCCTATGCTACTGTACCTATGGCTGCCCGTCAGTCTTTGCGTCTGTGGGATGCCGTGATCGTATCGTGGTTAGTACTCTGCGTTGTGGCCGCAGCAAAATCGGTTCCAATCCGAGTTACGGCAGCAATTGCTCTATCTCCCTCAGCTTTTGTGAAACACAAAGGAATCAGTTGTTTTAACATGGTAATTTTCTCCAAGGTGATGATCTTTTCCCTTCAAATTCTGCTCGCTCACATCTCTGTGTTTCATATGTCAGAATTCAAATCTACCCATTCTCAGAGATTTCTCTCCCTCCTTCGATCACTAACTGAACTTTCCGTCCCACACCCCCATTTCATTAATTTAGAGATGCCGGTGTGGGACTATGGCGTACAAAGTTAAAAATCACACAACACCAGGTTTAACTGAGCACTAGTTTTCGGAGCGCTGCTCTTTCATCATGTGGCTGTGGAGTCATTTCCTATTTCATTAAGAGACTGCAGAATCTAACTCCGACTCTCACATTCATACTGTTCACTCTGTGCTGCTGCGGTCACTGTTGCTGGGTGAACGTGCCCCAACCCCACCATCTGGACCAATTGATCCATTTGATCCATTTGCTTACCGCTGTTGTGAGGCCAATCCTCAGGTAGCAGCTTTTACTGATATGGACCTGCGAATATTGGGGGACAAGCTCCGGAAAATGACACAGGACAATATCGAGGAAAAGCGACTTCATTGAGAAAGATTAGTTTCACGGGTTTTCTGCAATTGCTGAGCACTATTACGACTGGACTGTTAACTCAGATACCAAGCAAATGAACCAGGGACTCGGGTTTGACTCCAACCATGCCAGATGTTAGAATTGAGATTCAATAAATATCTGGAATTACGAATCTAATAACATCTATAAATCCATGGTCAATCGTTGAAAAAACAAAATCATCGGTTTCAATGACGTCCTTTGAGGAAGTAACCTGCTATTGTTACCTGGTCGGGCCTCGATGTGACTCCAGACTCCAATACGGTTGAGTCTCAACTGCCCGCTGTGCATTTAGGGTTCACAATCAATACCGCTGAGCCAGCGACGCCCTCATACTGTAACAGAATAGAAAAAAATATGTTAATTCGGCTCTAGCCAAATTACTGTGTGCAGTTCTGCAATTCACAGTATAGCAAAGATGTGATCGCAATGGAAACGTTTCAAGAGACATTCAATGGCATATTGTCTGGGCTGAAGAGTTTCAGTTATGTGGAGAGATTGGATAGACTGGGGTTGTTTGTCGCCGAGCAGAGGAGATTGGAGAAGACATGACTGAGATGTACAAAATAATGAGGGATATGGATAGGGTAGACTGAAAGAAGCGTTTCTTATTGATGGAGGGATCGAACACTGGGGCCAAGAGATTTCGGGAAATGGCAGAAAGTTTTGAGTAGATGTGCGGAAAGGGTCAGAGAAGTGGAAACGCTTCCAACCTGAAAAAAATTGAGATGTTAATTTGCGGTGGCAAAACATATAAGACTATGGGCTAAACAATGGAAAACTTGATTCAGGTCGTTGAGCAGTTGTGTTGGAAAAGTGCGGCCACAACAGGCTGCTGTTGTTGTCCTCCACAGTATCGTGAATTGTGTCCCCACCTGTCACAGGGCTCAATTCTCCGCTAGGGGCATCGTAAAGTTTTTAAACCTGACGCTCTGTTCCCCAGTGAAGGTTATTCATGCTTGGTCTTCCATTCTCGATTGGATATGTCACCGGAAGGACAGTGCTGTCTGAGTCAACTGGAGAAGGACTGCAGCTCCTGTGGAGAGTGTCGGTGACAGTGCAAAACTTCTGCAAACTGCACATTGTGTTTTTTGTTGTGATTAAAACCATTATATAGAGTTGTTCCTGACTGATATGTTTATTTAAAGCAGGAATCTGAGGAAGAAAACAGAGTAAACCCATTCAGACCTGAGTGCAGAAACATTTCCAGCAGCGCTAATGAGGTTGTACAGCGTAGAACCGCGTTTGGATGCATTGAATTCGGGTTGGTCGGCGCAGCTGGTTTTCACTCGACTGAGTTTACACCAGTGTGTGAAGCCAGTACACATGCTACAGATAGTGTTCAATATGATGGTACATTTGCTCAGTGGTTCGCACTGCTCTTAATTCTGTAAGTTAAGTGGATTTGCCATGTTAAATTTCACTGATATGTCCAGGGAGTGAATTCAGTAAGTTAAGTGAATTAGCCATGGGTAACGCAGTGATAAGGTCAGCAATCACACGATGCCAGGTTTTATTCCAGCAGATTTATTTGAAATCACAAGCCAGAGGCCTGCGGGGTTAAAAACGGGAGCTAGTTCTGGCTGAGATGCTGTTCAGAGTGACCCTACAGACTCGTTTGTTTGAATTGCACTTTCTGCCTTGTAGGGAATCTGTGATTCTATCAGAGAGGACACTGCCAGCTTTTACTGGGCTGCTAAGACATTAGAGACGATGCTGACGGCGTTTCGTGGGGATGGAATTTCATTTATTTGTGTGTTGGAAAATTTGAAACTAAATCAAGCAAAACCGAATGGAAGGTTTCCAGGGTATTTGAGGTTTGGGGAGAGTAAATAGGTGGTAAATTCACTCTTTCAAGTTCGTATATTTCTGAACGTCAGGCTTTCAAAACCATCGATGTAGGACAAAGAAATGATGGGAGCAAAATTTCTGTCATTCAGAATCCGTTTCCAAAATATTTGGAAAGGCACATTTAGAGACACACAAGCAGTGGGTTTCACCAGGAGAGAGAGAGACAGCCTGTGTAAAAGTGGGGTGTGGGGGTTGGCAGGTGCGAGGAAACAATGTCTAATTTGGAGGATTTTGGATGTAAAGAAATATCGGACACGTATGCAGCTGATTAAGATTCAGCAAATCACCTGCCCGTATCTACCCTGTCAAGATCCCACGAATATTGAACGTTTATAAATGTTATTACGTGATTATAAAGTTCCCCTCCTCCTCCTTTGTTTCAAGGATAATAATCCCAGCCTAACTAATCATTCCACGAAGTTCTACTGTATACAGAATTAGCAACATGTTAGTAAGTCTGCGCTGTCCCTTAAAGCGTCCTTACATATTATTAAGACAGGTGGAAAAATTTCGGCAAGGAAACGGCTGAAATTTCAGGCGCATACGGGAAATGGAACTTGAAATCAGAAAGAAAGCGATTAGAATCGGATTGACCCACAGAAGGACCAAATACAGCGAAGATAACTCTGACAAATGAGAATCTAATCATATTCGATTGACATTCAATGGCTTCGTTGTAACTGAATTCCTCCGTGTAATCGTCCTGGGAGCTCGTATTTAGGAGAAATAGAACCTGACCGCCCATATAAAGAAGTTGACGACAAAAGCATGTCCGTCGGTCGACTTTGTTTGATTATTAACTCAACTCTTGTGTCCGTGAAGCCTACATCGTCCGCAATGCACAATTTAGATGTTTAATAGAACTCTCTCCATTTGCCCAGGTGGCTGCAGCTTCAATACCACTGAAGGAACTGGGCACCCTCCACGACAATGCAGTCACTTAACTGTATATTGTTCAACACCTGATATGTATTCCCTTAACTTCTAAGGTACAATTGCAGCAGAGTGCACCACATAGAAGATTCACTGGAGTAAGTCATCCAGGCTTTGTTGACAGAACCTTCAAAGCTCAAAACCTGTACCGACTATAAGGACAAGGTTGAAGATGCACTGAAACGTCACCATTTACAAATTACCATCCAAGGCACATACCAGCATTACCTGGAGAGGAATCAGTGGTAAATTCATTGAGTGGTGAAGTAGTTTGATGGGCAAAGACTTATAGTTCAGCCCTCTATCTTTCACCTTTCAATTTTTAAAAATGTACATTATTGCATGGACCAGACTTGTGCTCGTTCATTTAGTTGTTTCCTAAACTGGCAGTTGCTAAAGATCGAATGTCATCCACAGTCTCTGGTCAACAATAGAAAATATCCAAAAACCTCTCGAACAACTGATCTCCTTGTCCCTGTCTTCCGGGATCAGTGAATGTCCACTCCAAGATCTCTTTGTTCCTGTACACCACTCAGAATCCTCACTTTTATTGTTACAACTCCCCAAATTCACTTCCACTCATTGGTCTGGATTCAATTACATTCACCATTTTTCCTTTCCACCTGATGGCTACATCCCTGCGGTCCCTGACATTATTCATCATAGTCAACTACACGACTATGTATCGTCAGTAAACTTCTCAACCATGACTCCTAAAAAAAAAAGTTTGAATTATTGATCTACATCAGGAAACAGTGTTACTTCTCTGGGAACAAGCATCGAACATGCTTCCGTGCAGCATGGTATGAACAACTGCCATGTTCCAATCTCCAAGGGTTGCTAGCCCAGTATCTCGCCATTACATTTGCAGATGACACAAAGATTGGTGGAGTAGCCAGAAAACATCGGGGACTGTCAAAGAATGAAGGGGAACATGGATAGACAGAAGAGTTGAGCGGAGAATTGGCAAATGGTGTTCCATCCAAGCAAATGTGAGGTGATGATTTGGGGAAGTCTAATTCCAGAGCCAAGTACAGAGTAAACGGTAGAGCCTTGGGTAAACTTGATGAGAAGCGAGATCTGGAAGTTCAGATCCTTTGTACCCTGAAGGTGACTGCGCAGATGGATAGAGTGGTCAAGAAGGCATATGGCATGTTTTCCTCCACCGGATAGGACATTGAGTATAAGAGCAGGCAAGTCCTGCTAAAATTGTACAAGAGTTTGGTTCGGCCGCTTTTATAATACTCTGTACAGTTCTGGTCGCCAAATTACCAAAATTATGTGGACGTTTAGGAGAGAATGTGGAGAAGGTTTACGCAGATGCTACCTGGTGTGGAAGATGCAAGCTGGAAGATGGAATGCGTTGCCAGCAGAGGTAGTAGAGGCAGGCATGGTAGATTCATTTCAGGTGCGCCTGGACAGATGCATGAGTAAGTGAGAAGCAGAGGGATACGGATGCTTAGAAATTGGGCGACATGTGTAGATAGTTGATTTGGACCGGCTCAGGCTCGACTGTCCAAAGGGCTTGTTCCTGGGCTGCACATTTTCTGCATTCCATTTCTTCTTTGTTCACTACACTACCAACTGTGGGTTATAGGTGAAGTATTGTTACATCTGCAATCATAATTACTTATGCAAGGTAAATGAACTCACACCAGTGTACAATTGTTTCAACCAAGAGCTGAGTCAACAAGAATGGAAAGTATGTGAAGGAAATATACAATTGTTTTCATCTTAGCTAAAATGTGCATACAAGAATTAAAGGTGTCTGCAAACAATGGTAGGTGGTTCAGACAAATAGATAAGGTGCTGTGAGGATGTAGGTTAAGCCAGATATGCTTGTACAAGCAGTAGTTATAAGCATTTGTTTCCCATTTCTGCAAAAACAGAAAACAAACCCCAATTAAAAGGCAGTAAGTTTCAATCTGGTTGGGGAAAGGGAGAAAATGTCACAAGTGGGGGAAATAGATCGCAGTGAAGGAGTATATACGTAACAGTTGACCACAGCCAGGATGTGGTGAAAAGGCCAAGTAAAACCTGCACTTCGTTATGCACAAGGCCGGGTAAGGCAAGAGAGAAACAATAGTAATGGGCAGCGGGTTTGGAGTAGTGAATCCTATGTACTTGCTAAACTCTGCGAGTCGATTTCAGGAACCACGCTTGCAAGTGTATAATAAACATACTGATTGCTTCAGATCTTGTCTCGCACTGAAATTATTGAAGTGAGTGGGCTTAGTTTCTCACAATTGGTGGATCGTCCGGGATATTCTTCCATCGCCGGGGGGTGTGGCTGGCCCTGGACACTGGGGAGATGCCCCCCATTCACAATTGAGGAGCGGTTTCTTGTCCCAGTTTTGTCCGCTCCCTTGGGCGACTGGTACGAATCCCCCAAAAGAGACATCTGAATTAGACAGTGAAAGAAGGTCGATAAAAAATATGGAAAAAAAGGGGCCAGGCAACTCTGTGCACATACCAGCGTCAGAAAACTGACTTTTAAGTATTAACTTGGTGGCCAGAAAAAGGGGTATTTAATCGCTCAGGGACTAGTGAGGGCCCCGAGAAATGGGGGTTAGCAGAGTAAGTCGAACTATCACGGAGTAAAGGAAGAAAAAGTCCCTGGTAACATTCCTCCTGAAAGTCCGTTGGGGAGGATGTTGAGGGAATGGGCAAGGAAACACTTGTACAAGGGAAAAAGATTAAAAAAAAATGATTAAATATTGTTGTTTCGTATGGACCAAAGAACCAATCCTTCATCCAGCTGTCTTCTGGCCAAAGTATGATTCTGATGAGGATTGGGTCTGTCAGTATTTAGATTTGTATGTGAATAAAAAACAAACTTTTAGTCAAGAAGAGGCTGATTATGCGTCCTGTTGGAAGGGCAGTTTGGGAATGATATAGTAAAGACAAAGGATTCCCCCTCTACCCCCCCCCCCACCCCAGTCCCTGGGATCCTTTTGACTGTTTGCACTCCCGCCCCCCCCCCCCCGCCCCCCCGTACCATAAAATCAGACTAGGTGAAAATGGGGGAGGAGGAGAGACAGACAGACAGGGACAGGGAACGGATGACCCACAAGAGGAGAACGAAGGGGCGGTGGACCGGGATGTTGTTGTTCTCGACCATCAATCCGCAACAAAATGAAGGGAAGATAAAGTAGATGTAGTGGAGGCCTCTGGAGTATCTAAACGAAAGCCTAAGGGCGAGAAACAAAAACAAAAAAGGGGAAGAATATAAAGACTTATCCCTTCGGGAGGTACCAATAGGGGACAAAGGGATTGTGTTTGTAATTGTCCCCTTCACCAGTGGGGAGGTCAGAACATTTAAAAAGGACATGAAGGTCCTGGTTGAGGATCCGGTAGGGTTGTCTGAACAAATTGATCAATTCTTGGGACCCAGTCTGTATACCTGGACTGAGTTAATGTCTATTTTGAATGTACTATTTACTGGGGAAGAAAGGGGACTTATACCAGGAGCAGCCATTAAAATATGGGACCGGGAACTCCCCATTGGGGATGGAGATACTGGACAGGGAGAGACGGAATTTCCCCTCAGAGAGACCCAGTGGGAAAATCAAAACCCGGAGCAGAGGGAAGAAATGATGGAATTGAAAGACCTGATTCTAAAAGGAATAAGAGAGGCAGTTCCTAAGTCGCAGAATTTGATTAAAGCCTTTGAAGTTAAAGAGGAGAAAGATGAGACACCCTCAGCTTTCTTGCAAAGATTAAGAGACTCAATGCGTAAACACTCTGGAATGAACCCTGAGGACCCAGTGGCAAAGGGTCTTTTGAAATATATTTTGTGACAAAGGCATGGCCAGACACAGAGAAACATACAGAAGATAGAAGGGTGGAGTGAAACACCCTTAGATGAATTGTTAAGAGAGGCACAGAAAGTGTTTGCAAAGAGAGAGCACGAGAGACAAAAACAGAAGGCAAAACTGATGGTAGCTACGATTGACGAGGTAGTTAAGAAAAGAATGGAACCAACAGTGAGCAACCGGAGCGGTGGGTGGCAGCATGTAGGACAGAGAGGGAGAAGGAGAGGGAGAGGGAAAAGTGGAGCATTTGATAGAGGGTTCGGGCGACAGGGGCAGAGATGGAAGTCTCCACAGGCAGGATGCTGTTATTGCAGAAACTCGGGCATTTTAAGCGGGAGTGTCCTGATCTACAAACGGAAGAAAGGGCAATTCCGCTTATGAGTTTTGATGAAGATTAGGGGTGTCAGGGGTTCCTGCCCCCGGGGAGCCACCAGGAACTGTTGATAAACTTGAAGGTGGGACCCTGTGGGGAAGAGGTAGCCTTCCTAGTAGATACGGGGGTAGCACGGTCGTCACTGAATTTTAAACCAAAGAAAGTAGGATTGTCAACACGGTCAATTACTGTTTCCGGCGTAAAAGGGGAGGGATTTACTGTTCCAGTATTTGAAATTACGATGATAGAAGTTCCGAGGGATACAGTCACAGGGGAACTGTTGTGTATCCCTGATATAGGAAGTAACTAACTAGGGAGAGATTTAATTATCCTCTTTGGACTGGAGATTTGAATTCAGGAAAAAGAATTAGTTGTACAAATGGCAATGTTGACAGAAGATGTGGAGAGAGAAATAGACCCTATTATATGGGCTAGAGAAGGGACTCGTGGAAAAATACAGATACGTCCCCTAGAAATAAGTTTGAAAAGGAAAGGGGACGTTTTTTCTTTATGAGCGACAATATCCCATTTCCATAGAAGGTAAAAGAGGACTGCAGCCAGTAATTGAGGGGCTAGAGATGGACTGTTGGAGCCATGTATGTCTCCTTATAATATCCTAATTCTACCAGTCCGAAAGTCCGATGGAACTTATCAATTGGTGCAGGATTTGAGAACATTGTGTCGAATAGAACAGGTCAGGCACCCAATGGTGCCAAATACATTATTAAGTAAGATCCCTCATGACCACAAATGGTTTAGTGTGATAGATTTAAAGGATGCCTTTTGGGCTTGTCCCTTGGCGGAGTAAAGTAGGAATTGTTTTGCCTTTGAATGGGAAGATCCCAAGACAGGACGGAAATAGCAATTCCGGTGGACCGCGCTCTCCCAGGGGTTTAGGCAATGCCCGAATTTATTTGGACAGATGTTAGAACAAATATTGGAGAAATATAGCAGCCCCAAGGGAACTATCCTGTTGCAGTATGTAGATGACCACTTAGTAACAGGAAAGAGAGGAGAAAGAGTAGTAGAAGCCACTAAAGAAATTTTGAATTTCCTGGTTCAGCAGGGACTGCGAGTATCTAAAAACAAAATACAATATGTGGAGCGAGAAGTGAAATACTTGGGACATTTAGTTAGTGAGGGAAAGCGAAATATAAGACCGGAACGGTTAGAGGGAATTCCACTGCCCAGGACCAAACGGGAATTACGTAATTTTTGGGGTTTAAAGGGATATTGCAGATTGTGGATTGATTCTTCTGCTCAAAAGACGAATAAATTATATCTCAAACTTTTAGAGGAGGAACCAAAGTGTCTGAGTTGGGAAGAAGAGGAAAAAGAACTATTTAAGAATTCAAAAGAGATCTGATCCATGCCCCCGTGTTAGCCTTACCTTCTCCATAGAAACCTTTCCACCTCTTTGCTACCGTAGATATGGGAAAGGCTTTGGAAGTATTAACCCAGAGGTGGGGAGGAATGAAACAGCCAGTAGCATATCTTTCGAAGCTATTGGATCCAGTATCCCGGGGTGGCCTGAGTGTGTGCAAGCCGTGGCTGCCACTGCATTGTTGGTGGAGGAAAGCAGGAAGCTTACATTTGGGGGAGCCCTAATAGTAAGCACCCCACACCAAGTGAACAACGATCCTAAACCAAAAAGCTGAGCGATGGTTGACAGACTCACAGGTTCTGAAATATGAGGCAGTATTAATAGAAAAGGATGATCTAGTGTTGGTCACTGGCAATTGTTTAAATCCAGCTGCCTTTCTTTGGAAAGGGGAAGGAGAATCTCCTCAGAATCCAGGGCACAACTGCCTTGATATTATAGAATACCAAACTAAGGTACTGAGAGATGTTCCGCTTCATGCAGGAGCCCGACTTTTTATAGACGGATCATCCCCGGGTGACTGAAGGGAAAAGACATAATGGGTATGCAGTTGTAGACGGGACGAAAGTAGTGTGGAAAGTTGCCAAATGGGTGGCCAGCTCAGACTTGCGAAGTCTATGCATTGGAAATAGCCCTTCGGGCGTTAGAAAATAAAGAGGGAGCAGCATACAGTGACTCTAAATATGCATTTGGTGTTGTGCACACGTTTGGAAAGATATGGCAGGAAAGAGGACTCATCAATAGCAGGGGTAAGGAATTAGCAAATGAGGAGTTGATTAAACGGGTCTTGGAGTCCCTATTACTCCCCCGAGAAATAGCGGTAGTGCATGTAAATGGTCATCAGAAAGGAAATGAACCAGAAGTTTGGGGGAATAGATTAGCCGATGCAGTGGCTAAGGAAGCAGGCCTGGACCCACAAGGAGTGCTGATTCATTCCCTAATACCTATTGTCCCTGATCCCCGGAAGCTCCTATATTTACTGAACGACAAGAAAAATAATTGAAAGATTTTGGGGCTGCAAAAAACAGCAGACGGGCATTGGATGTTACCTGATGGACGGGAAATGTTAAGCAAAATGATGATGCGAGAAATTATGGCTGTCCTACATCAAGTCAGCCATTGGGGAGTACAAGCAATGTGTGATTTAGTTCTTAGGGAATATGGATGTAAAGGAATATAGACAATTGCTAAACAAATATGTGAGGCATGTATAATATGCAGAAAGGAAAATAAGAAAGTCTTCAGAAAACAGACCCCGGGAGGAAGAGACCCAGGATTGAGACCCTTCCAGAGTATACAAGTAGATTATACTGAACTACCCAGAGTAGGAAGACTAAAATATATGCTGGTCATAGTATATCAACTATCTGGTTGGGTTGAGGCATTCCCCCTAGCTATCATCACTGCGAGTGTGGTGTGTAAAACAATATTAGAGCTCATAATTCCCTGATATGGGCTAGTGAACCGTATAGATTCCTACCAAGGAACTCATTTTGCCTCCAAAGTGTTACAGGAGATAATGAAAGGGTTGGGAATTTCCTGGGAGTTCCATGCTCCATGGAACCCACCATCATCAGGAAGGGTTGAGAGAATGAACCAAACACTCAAACGACAGCTCTCTAAATTGTTAATAGAAACCAGATTCCCTTGGACCAAATGTTTACCTATAACTCTCTTGCGAGTATGAACAGCCCCAAGGAAAGATTTGGGACTATTCCCTATGAAATCATATTTGGATTACCTTACTTGGGAACGAACGGAGAATTGACAATTCCCGAAACTAAAGACTTGTTCTAAAGAAATATATACTGGGCTTGTCCGCCTCTTTGTCTCTCCTCAGGAAACAGAGTTTATTGGCACAGACTCCGCCCCTTGAATTCACCGTTCATCCATGCGGCCAGGAGATTGGGTCGTGGCAAAATCATGGACAGAGACTAAATTGCAGCCGGACTGGGAAGGGCTGTATCAGGATCCTTTGATTACCGAAACGACAATAAGGACAGCGGAGAAAGGCTGGACTCACTCCACTCGGGCCAGTGAAATCTCCAGTTGAGGAAGAAGTCTGGACAACCGAATCAACGCAAGACGCGCTGAAACTCAGGCTGAAGAGACTGAGAGTAACTGATTATACAGTGGTGACGCGAGCGAGGGATTATTTCTGTAGGATTGTGTATTAAGTTTTTTGTGCTTCAGCACAATTTTTAGAATGCTGGGGATGCTTAGAGTTATGATGCTAGCTCTCTTAGTATTGGGATTTTGTCAAATATTATTTTCATATGTGTTATTAACAGTCCCTGAGTCTGATAATCCGCAAGTAATAGACGTGATGCATGTAGCTTAGTAAATTGTGGGGATGTAGATAATCAGATACAGTACCGCAGCTTAGAGATACATCTTAAGTCCTTTGGGGATGGTACTTGGTATAATGGTCTTGTCACAATACACAGGGCCATCTTCCGATCACCTCTCGATTGTCCCGATAAAGAGCGTAACCCAATATACCTAATGATAAAGAAAACCATATGGCACAAAGCAATTCTCGGGGTGGGGTTGGGGCACCTATGAGATACAATTAGATGAAACATTTGGGACAGAAATGTAAGCAAACGGGAAGGATTTCTAGGGCTGTTGTTTTCAAATTAGTGTAGGACAGGGAAAACTGGCGGAACTATTGGATACTGAGCTGAAAATGTGTTGCTGGAAAAGCGCAGCAGGTCAGGCAGCATCCACGGAACAGGAGAATCGAAGTTTCGGGCATAAGCCCTTCTTCAGTAATCGGGCATAAGCCCTTCTTCAGAATTATTGGATAATAAGGTACAACCTTTCACCCCTCCCGATGATCCTGCACTAGTAAAAATTATAGAGATAAAGGACTTGAAACAGACTATCGAAATAGAAACTGGGTATGGGGATGCAAACGCCTGGTTTGAATGGGTAAAGTATACTGTTAAAAAGTCTGAACAAGAGCAATTGCCATGCATATGCCTCCGGTAGGTCAGTGACCCAGGTGGTTCCCTTTCCGCTCGGGTGTAAGCGAGACAGGAAGGGCATGAAATGTATGATAGCCCTGTAACAGGATAATTGTACCTCCCTATCTCTGATGTTCGCTCCCTTGGAGAAGAAAGATTCAAAAGACTCCCTACGTTTTCAGCTGCAGTCGGAAATCACACGACGTGTGTGCAGAGACGAGATACAAGTCAGTCTAGCGATTTGGGGGAGCTGAAAGTATGTACAGAGATTAAGAATGTCACCGATAACGGACAAGGGAGGGAACTACTCAGCACCAAAGGCTCCCCGAGCGGATCTGTGGTGGTACTGTGGAGGCAAAATATTGAGACCCACCCTACCACCGGATTGGAGAGGGATATGTGCAATTGTACAATTGGTATTTGAGAAGGAAAAGATAGTGGGGAAAAAGGAAAGGAGTAAGAGATCACTGTTAGACACTTCTTTGTATGATAGTATTTATCTCGATTCTGTAGGAGTCCCTCGAGGAGTACCTGATGAGTTCAAGGCTCGTTATCAGATTGCAGCAGGGTATGAGTCAGCTCCCTTTTGGTGGGTCACAGTTAATAAAAATGTAGATTGGATAAATTACATTTTCTATAATCAGCAGCGATTTATAAATTATACAAGAGATGCGGTTCAAGGAATATCAGAACAGCTTGATGCGACAAGTAGAATGGCATGGGAAAACAGAATGGCCCTTGATATGATTTTAGTGAAAAAAGTGTGTGTGTGTGTGTGTGATGTTAGGAGGAAGCTGTTGCACCTTTATTCCTAATAACACTGCACCTGATGTTTCAATTACTCGGACATTAAGGGGATTGACTACCTCAGCAGAGGAACTGGCTGAGAATTCAGGAGTAGATACATCTCTCACGGGATGGCGTGAATCATGGTTTGGAAAATGGAAGGGGGTGGTGGTTTCCATCCTTACTTCCCTGATAGTAGTAGCCAGGGTATTGGTAGCCATTGGCTGTTGTATCATGCCCTGTGTACGAGGACTCACCCAAAGACTGATTGAGACAGCCTAAATAAAACAGATACCCCTAAAATGGAATCAGGCAGAGGAACTTTGTCGATTAAATAATGAGGGGATCAGTGAGACCAAGATGGATGAAATCTCCAGAATGTAGCTTGCGAATTTTGGGGGCAATGCTTAAAAGAAAAATGCAGAAGATAACCAATGGTAATTAAATAAAGAGGTGGAAATTTTGGGATATAGGTAAAGTAGTGTCACTTCTGCAATCATAATTATTTATGCAAGGTAAATGCACTCGCTAAAATCATATCAAGGGCCATTCTGTTTTCCCATGCCATTCTACTTTGTCGCATCAAGCTGTTCTGATATTCCTTGAACCGCATCTCTTGTATAATTTATAAATCGCTGCTGATTATAGAAAATGTAATTTATCCAATCTACATTTTTATTAACTGTGACCCACCAAAAGGGAGCTGACTCATAGTGTGTAGTTGTTTCAATCAAGAGCTGAGTCTACAAGAATGAAAACTATGTGAAGGAAATATAGAATTGTTTTTGTATTAGCTAAAATGTGCACACAAGAATGAAACGTGCCTGCAAACAATGGTAGATGTTACAGACAACGAGAAAAGGTGCTGTGAGGATGTAGGTTAAGCCAGATATACTTGTACAAGCGGGCGGCACGGTGGCACGGTGGTTAGCACTGCTGCCTCACCCGGGTTCAATTCCCGCCTCAGGCGACTGACTGTGTGGAGTTTGCACGTTCTCCCCGTGTCTGCATGGGTTTCCTCCGTGTGCTCCGGTTTCCTCCCACAGTCCAAAGATGTGCAGGTCAGGTGAATTGGCCATGCTAAATTGCCCGTAGCGTTAGGTAAGGGGTAAATGTAGGGGTATGGGTGGGTTGCGCTTCGGCGGGTCGGTGTGGACTTGTTGGGCCGAAGGGCCTGTTTCCACACTCTAATCTAATATAATCTAATCTAAAACTCTAAAAAAAAGCAATAGCTATATGCATCTGTTTCCCACTTTTGCAAAAACAAACCCCAATTAAAAGGTCATTAGGATCAATATGGTTGGGGAAAGGGATGAAATGTCACAAGTGGGGGATTTAGATAATTGTGATGGAGGATATACCTAACAATGGACCACAGCAGGATGTGGTGAAATTGCCAAATAAACCTTGTAATTTGTTAAGCACAAGGTCGGATAAGACAAGCGAGAAACAATAGTAATGGGCTCCGGAGTTGGAGTAGTGAGTCCTATATAAGATATGTAGTTGCTAAACTCTGTGTGCCTTATTCCAGGCACCACGCTTGCAAGCGTCTTATAAATAAACCGATTGCTTCAGACCTTGTCTTGGGCTGAAATTATTGAAGTGAGTGAGCTTTGTTTCTCACAGTCTGTAATTTAAATTTACTGTGCTTTCTATTCTCTCAAGTTCTCATATTAATTGCTATTCGTTTTCTTCTTAACTTTGAGACAAATCTCAAAATTCCGGGCACAATAAAAGCGATATGAATTATAAATTAGTATCTGGACAAAAGAACCAATGAACAGCTACATAGACCTCTTGAACATGGCTGCTGGGCATTGAAAACAGAGGATCAGTAGTTGGCAATCGTGTCTTACAGTGTTATGCACTTGGGTTTGATTCCATCCTCGGCCACATGTTTGTGTGGAGTTTGCATGTTCTGGTTTTCTCCCACAATCCAAAGATATGCAGATTAGGTAAATTGGCCATGCTAAGCAGCACGTTCTGTTCAGGGATGTGTCGGTTTTGTGCATTTGTCAGGGATATATATCCAGTAATCTGAGAGCAGAATGGTGCTGAGTGGATTATTATTTCGAACGTCAGTGTAGACTTGTTGGGCCAAATGGCCTGTTTCCACACAGTAGGGATTCCATAAACTTAGAATTGTGTTTCACTAACCAAAACTGACAATTTTTAAAAATGTTGCATTTAAAACTTATCTTTAACTGTCAATTGTCAATCTTGTAAAATATCGCAATGTTACTGAAATCAATGTTCAAGCAAAACACTGCACATAAAGCCACACAAAGATCTTCATCACCATCTAATTACTGTTCAGTGGAATAATCACAGTAAATATCTTACTGTTTCTGAGATTAATCACCGCTATCACAGTCAGCATCTGGTTATCATTTCCTTCAACAAATGCAATCGTTGTCCCTCTGGTATTTCAGCTCAGTAGTTATACACCATACTGGTTGTTCAAAGCATGGTTATTCTTTATTATGAATGGCCATGGGTTCTAACGGCAAGAGATGTTGTTCGATCTGATTTGTTGCATGTAGTCAAACAAGTTTTCACTATAAGTATTGCAAAAAATGTGTTAATTTGGTCTTGTTCAACTGCTGATGCTAACATTTTCAGTTCGTGTTCATGAAACATATTTGGAGAAAGTGAGGAAAGCTG
Organism: Chiloscyllium plagiosum; assembly: GCF_037043375.1. NCBI lineage: Eukaryota > Metazoa > Chordata > Chondrichthyes > Orectolobiformes > Hemiscylliidae > Chiloscyllium > Chiloscyllium plagiosum. Next base: position 76,727,198 of record NW_028270183.1, read on the forward strand.
TAGCATTGGAAAAGGGCAGGCACATAAAAAGAGCAGGAGTATCAACCTGTCGGGCATTAGGCCATCATCAGAAAAGATTCCCGACGAAGGGCTCATGCCCAAAAGGTCGATTCTGCTTCTCCTTGAATGCTGCCTGACCTGCTGTGCTTTTTCGGCACCTCGCTCTTTTGACAATAGAAATATTTGACTGAATATTCAGAGACAATACTAAAATTTACCACTGTCAATTTAATTTACTGCGCTTTCTATTCACTGAAGTTTTCATGTTAATTGCTCCTCTTTTTCTGCTTAAATCTGATACAAATTTCAAAATACAAAACACATTAAAATTCACATGAATTATAAATTTGCATTGTCGACAAGGAAACCAATGGAAGGCGATATAGAATTCTTGAACAGCCTACACATTTGAATGAAAAAGCAATTCCTTCTAAAAAATGTTTCCACGTCTGTATCTTTTTCTCAATTCAATAATCCTGCAAATAGTTTATAATTGTCAGTTGATCTCTCTGAATGAGTACCTAATCAATGTCAATGTAACAGCTGAAACATTAACAACAGATTGATAACTGGGTGTTAAAGACCTTATTTGAAGCCAACAAATGTTTGGTATTTACTGGAATTCCACCAGAAAACATTCTTGAATCATAATATAAGAAATGAGATATGTGAGAGATGTGCAAACCTTATTTTTAAATGAACAAACTCCAATATTTTCAAAGCATTTCAATCATATGGTAAAAATGAACAGGTGAATGGAAAAATAAAAACAAGTTTCTGACAATTCATAAACTGAACAACAATCACAAATTCACTTTGATCAAAGGACAGAGTAATATTTAGATGAATCACAACATTTGGTTACAAAGTGGGTAATCAGCTGACTGACAAGTAATAGGTGGGAGCATTTGTTAGTTTACTGAAGAAGATATAAACTTTAGTTCCAATTTCTAGCACAAGAGAATAATGTTTAATGAGTTTCAATTTTTTGGACTTGCTGCTTTGCAACAAAAAAAAATTGAAAAAAAGATCAATCTCATTACTTAGACATCGTAATCTTTAATTCTGCAACATTTTCAAATATTCTCCAGGAACGTACAAGCGACAGAATTAGATACAGGTATCCCCACTATCCGAAATTAGAGCGTTATTATGAAACCTTACATAAACTGAAAAGGCGTCGATCGAAGAAGCATTAATTTATATGGGAAACACCTCCCCTTTTTTCGTAAAAGTGAAAATCCTCTTCAGATTTCTTTCAGTTAGAGAAAATAGGGACAGATGTAAGTCTTTTGTAAAAGCAAAGTGGCTAAAGCTAATTTTCCAACACATATTTCTTGATAACCTGACACAAATAAGTATTAGATTTTGTGATTATTGATATAATAGATAAAAGCAGATCTAATTTGGATTGAAAAGCAATTCAGTCTGTGCTTCGGTACTCTCTAATCACCATTCAGATAGCTCTTGATATATTTCAGGTGAAGGTGTGATTTGAAACCTTCCCTCGGGTCTAGTCATAGAGACACTGCCACAGCTCCACAGGCTCCTTTCGTAATGTTCCCACTCAGGACGGCAGGACTGCAATATTATGTTTAAAGTGGTAACACAAATGAAAACTAATCAGCTGTTTATTATAGTAATTCGAATGGGAATTAATTAGGTAGTTTCTGTGCGTAATGGACTGGAAAGTAAACAATATTTTACAATAACAATAGAATAAATGAATGATAGTCTTAAATAAAGAGGACTCTCATGACAATTCTTTGAAAGACAAATTGGCAAAAACTGCGTGATCATTGTACTTTAATTTTAAAAATGCATTAGTCATTCAATGTGAATATTCAGCCGAAGACAAGTTCCCTTCCTTTCAACAATGTACAACTTCCACAATTTCAAAATGAACAGTCATCGATAAAGGAAGGAACAAGCCGATGGTAATTCTATTTTCTTCACATAAACGTGCGATTAATTTAGTAAGTTTCATATATGTAAAAAGGAAACTCTTATTGTGGTTTGAAATACAATAAACGTTAGCATGAAGTGAAATATAATCAAATCAATTCACTGTGTTTTCTCAGTAAAAATAGCGTTCAAAATTCAAAGTAATCGAGTGATTGTACACTGCAATATCTTTACATTAATTCAGTGCTGAGACATAATTCCACATTTATACCCCTTATAGTGAAGCAAACTTGTGCCAGGAGTCTGAGCGATAGGGGATGTTTTTAATGAGTACTTTGCTTCAGTATTCACGAGTAATTGGGACCTTGTTCCTAGAGAGGACAACGTGAAAAAGGCTGACATGGTCGAACAGGTCGATGTTAAGACAGAGAATGTGCTGAAAATATTTAAAAATCATTGGGATAGATAAGTCCCCTGGGCCAGAAAGGATATAACTTAGGTTGTTATGAGAAGGGAGGCAAGTGATTACTGTCTTTTGGCAATGATCTTTGCATCCTCACTGTCCACTGATTGGAGGGTGATTGGAGGGTGGCAAACGTTATTCCCTTATTCAAGAAAGGCAATTGAGATAATCCTGGGAATCATCGATGAGTCAGTCTGACATCAGTTGTGGGCAAATTATTGGAGAGGATTCTGAGAGACAGGATTTATGATTATTTGGAAAAGCACAGATTGATTAGAGATGGTCAGCATGGCTTTGTGAGCGGCAGGTTATGCCTCACAAGCCTCATTGAATTATTTGAGGTTGTGGCAAACACATTGGTGAGGACAGAGTAGTGGATGTGGTGTATAAGGATTGTAGCGTAGTGTTTGATAAGGTTCCCCATGGTAGGCTCATTTTGAAAGTAATGAGGCATGGGATATAGGGAAACCTGCCTGGTTAGATAATAAATTGGCTGGCCCATAGAAGGCAGGGTGAGATTAAATGGATAGTTTTCAGATTGGAGCACGGTGACCAATGGTGTTCTGAAGGGATTAGTTCTGGGACCTCTGCTCTTTGTGATTTTTTACAAATGACTTGGATGAGGAAGTGGAAGGGTGGGTTAGGAAGTTTGCCAATGACACGAGGGTTGGTGGAGTTGTGGAGAGTGTGGAGAGCTTTTGTAGGTTGCTAGAGGACATTGACAGGATGCAGAGCTGGGCTGAGAAGTGGCAGATGGAGTTCAACCCGGGAAAATGTGAAGTTATTCATTTTGGAATTTCAAATTTGAATGCATATTTTCAGATTAAATGCAGGATTCTTGACAATGTGGAGGAACAGAGGGATCGTGGGGTGCACGTCCATACATCCCTCATAAGTGACATCCAAGGTGATAGGGTTATTAAGACGGTGCATAGTGTGTGAGCTTTCATTAGCAGGGACATTGAGTTTAAGAGCCACGAGATTATGCTGCACCTCTATGGATCCCTGATGAGACTGCACTTGGAATATTGTGTTCTGTTCTGATCACCTCATTAGACATAGGATGCGGAAGCTTTCGAGAAGGTGCAGATGAGATTTATCAAGATGATGCCTGGACTGGAAGGCATGCCTTATGAATAAAGGTTGACAGAGCTGGGCCTTTGGTCATTGCAGTGAAAGAGGTTGATACTTTACTTGATAGTTTTGTGTAAGATGATGAGAGGCATAGGTAGAGTGGATAATGAAAGACTTTTCCCCACAAAGTGACATAATTTTAAGATGAATGGGGGAAGTTGTGGGGAGATGTCAGAGATAGTTTCTTTTTCGATAGTGGTGAGTGTGTGGAATGCACTGCCAGTGGTGGTAGGAGATTCAGATCCATCAGGGACATCTAAGCGACTCTTGGAAAGGCACATGAATGATAGTAAATGAAGGGCATGTTGGTTAGTTTGATCTTAGAGTAGGATAAAAGGTCAGAACAACATCGTGGTCAAAGGGCCTGTACTGTGCTGTACTGTTCTATATTCTATGGATTGAAATGAACAATTATTATATATTAGCAACATATAGATTTTCAAAATTCTATTAGCATACTTACAAATAATGATAAATTTCATCTTGCTATTTGACTGTGCTATCGGCAAAAACGAACAGGAATTGTTGCAGGGAAAAGTAATTAGGTTTTTCTAAATTTATAAGGCTGGGATTACACAGATCATTCAAATAAGCAAAAGTCATATCTTTAACAGTGGGAGTTTCATCAGAAATAATGGATTCTTTTGTAGGTCTGTTGATTGGAAATAAAATGGATTTTTATATTACTGTACAGGTACTAGGAAAGATTGGATTAAATTCAGATATAAACTTCACTGTAGTTGTTAGCAAGACTAAACTAAAGCATACGATAATTATTGTCATACAAATGCCTTAACAATTACTGTTAGAATCCTGAAAAAAGGATATATTGTACCATTTTTCAAACAGTCAATAAATTAAATTGTGAACCTCAGTATACTTGTTACCCAGACCAATTATTATGCAATTATTGTAATGGTAATGACTTGATAACTAATGCTAAAACCTAAACAGATAAATTGGTTCAATACTTTGTCAGCATGTTGCTCAGGAAATGATTGGATATTTATTAAGATCGGTAAACTGAGGGACAAAATATAATAGCTCGCTTGATAGAATTGAAGGAAAAAATGAGACAGTGTTTATTGAACAGAATTGTTTTTGTTTAAAAATGCAGTTGATGCAAGAATAATATATTTTCCTCCATTGGTTTTCTTGTAAGGAGATGTTTTTTTTTAATTGTCCTGATTCAATGTTGAGACACTTGTGTCAGAGTCTGCAAAGGGGAGAGTGAGAGAGAATGAAATTCTAAAAAAGCAGAAAGGAAAGGAACTGGCGAGCAGAGGAGCTCCAACTGTAGTGTCTCACCCTGCTAACATCTTATTGGGTGAGCTGGAACGCAGACTAGTCAAGCAATAAGCTGACACAGTCATACACACAGAATCATAGCTTACAATGTCCTAGACACCATCGTCACCATCCCTGTATGTCCTGTCCCACCGGCAGGACATGGATGTAACTGAAATGCTGGAACATGCAGGGTTATGGACTAAGATCTGCAGAATGTGATCAATGTGATTTATTTGACATTTCTCCAGAATATTAAACTCCAGTCCAATTTGAAATGTTATTAGCGTCATCAGACTTGAACTACAAATGTCAGAAAAAAAAATTATCAGGAAGTTACAGCACAGATCGAGGCCACTTGGCCAATCCTGGATATGTGTTGGCTGTAATAGAACTTCCCAGGCTTTACAGCTTTTTGTACTCACCATTGAAAGCAACACTTTCAGCCTGTGAACTCTGCCCAATATTTTGTTATAATCTGTTTTTTAAATGTATATCTTTGACAGCTGCACACCTTGTTTCCTTGTTTCTTTCCCAGCCCTAACTCTATTCCCCATGGCCTTGAGGGACGACCATGTCTCCTGCCTTCCCACGTATGACAGACTGTCTTTTTGTCCTTGTCTCATCCCCACCTTGCTCACAACCTGTTACATTTCTGATGGTTCGCAGACCTCTCTAACTTTCACTGCGCCCCCTGGGTCAATGGCGAAGGTTTTGAATTCTCTTCCTCCTGAGATAATCAGAATTCTTTCTGGTTGCAGTATCCCCCAGATTTCGTTGTGAAAAACAGAGCATTTGTGTCAGAGTCAAGTATTTGCGAGCCTTCATCCACAATTCCTAGCATTTGGATGTAATTTGTGACCCTCCTGGAGATGTGTAGTGTTACTGGATTGGCCATGCTAACATGGCCGCAGTGTGCAATTTATGTGGGTTGGGCTAGCCATTGTTAATGTGAGGTTATGAGGGTAGGCTGGGTGAGCAGGTCATTGCAGACTCAATGGGCCGAATAGACTCTTTCTGCACCCACTGGATTCTGTGATTCTAACTAGTTGTGATTGTTTCACATTTTCCTAATGCCAGGTTCATTCAACTCAGATACATATGCTTCTTTTATGATTCTGCGGGTGCTCACTCACTCATTTCCTTCAGTTTTACATCAATTTCACGCTGTATGTGAGGGTGGGAATGGATTTGTAAATATAAAAACTCCAACCGAAACCCCTCACACGTCAGGAACTGTTTCTGCTACGTTCATCACTCACAAGGAACAGGAAAATAACGGTTCTGTCACAAATCTTACAGGAACATAGTGGTTATAATCACCAGGAAAGGCTGAACAGCTCAAAACACTTTTCTCAAGAAAAGAGGAGGCTCAGAGACAGCCTGGTACAAGTAGAAAGCTTTGTGTCTTGTGTTTTCAGAGATTTGAGGTTGAAATCAGAGGGTTGGAAGCACCTTTGATGATCTGGGGCAATCTAAATGTGCATCTTCCTTTCCAATCAGATGGACAGGTCAATGTCTGAGTGCCTTCCCAAATCCCTGATGAATCTGTCTCCCCTCATAAACTCAGGTGCCTCACCACTCACTGGGTCACGGAGAAACTCTGCCGTTACAATAAGAACTATCTTTGCTGTCACCTCTCCTCGTACTTCCGCCTAATCCTCACTTCCTTTCATTAAATCCCAGCTGCCTCTAGCCCACCCACATGGACATGATGAAGAGCATGACAGGAGATTGGATTGAAACCGAGAGTTCAATAGCCAGAATGAACGAGGACGGAGGAAATAAGCGGTGATTGTGGATCCCAGGGGATACAGACTCCAGGCTGAGTCCTTGTGGGCATTCCCGCAGTAATACAAGACAGCATTCCACGATGAGAATTAAACCCGGGTGGCAGGAGAGGGAGCCACTGAACATGAGCAGGTTTAGTTCAAATACAGGAGGTTTGTTCAGTCAGTAACAGTGTTCGACACGGATGTGAAGTGAGCAGTGAGGGGAAATGTTGCCACAAGCTGCAGATGGACAACTTGCATTGGAACAGGAGGAGACCATTCAGCCCCTCAACCCTGCTCTGCCATTCATGATGATCGTAGCTGATGCGTGACCTAACGTACAATTTTCAAAACCCGCTAATTTCATCAATAAACTCCTCTGCAACAGACGAGTATTGCAAATGCTGGGAAACTAAACATCTGCAAATGCTGGGTAATCAGAAATAAAAACAGAAATTGCTGGAAAAATTCAGCAGATCTGGCAGCATCTGTGGAGAGTGAACCGTTCGTGTGCAGTGACCGGTCAGGGGACCAGCTGCAGCTGACCATTCTGCCTATTCTGTAACACTCTCTGGAATAGGTTCTGGTGCGAGGGGAATGAGATTGTTAATAATAACTGAGAAAACAGGAGGACCTGCTCAATTAGAATTAGGAATTCACTTACTCCTCTCAGTGGGACACTCACTGACACAGTCACATTGCGGAGAGGCTGTTCACCTGCCCCACGTATGGGGAGGGATTTACTCGATCTTACAATCTGCTGAGGCACCAGAGATGGCACAGTGGATTTAGACCCTTCATCTGCTCCATGTGTGAGAAAGGATTCATTCAAATCTCTCACCAGCGGAGACATTAGCGCATTCCCACCGGGGAGAGGCCATTCACCTGCTCAGTATGTGGGAAAGCATTCACTAAGTCCTCTGACCTGCTAAAACACCAGGGAGCTCACTCTGGGGAAAGATCATTCACTTGTGCCCAGTGTGGGGGGAGATTCACTCAAATGCAGCACCTGCAGCGTCCCCAGTGAGCTCACACAGGGGGAGAGGCCATTCAGATGGTCAGTGTGTGAGAGGGGATTCAGTGATTCATCCTGCCCCTGAGACCCCAGTGAACCCACATAGGGGAGAGGCCATTCAGATGGTCAATGTGTGAGAAGGGATTCAGTGATTCATCTCTCCTGCTGAGACCCCAGTGAACCCACATAGGGGGAGAGGCCATTCAGATGCTCAGTGTGTGAGAAGGGATTCAGTGATTCATCCTGCCCCGAGAGACCCCAGTGAGTCCACACAGGGGAGAGGACATTCAGATGCTCAGTGTGTGAGAAGGGATTCAGTGATTCATCCTGCCTCCGAGACCCCAGTGGGTTCACACTGGGTAGGAGCTGTTCACCCCTCTGTGTGACAAGGTATTTGCTGCATCCTCAACACGATTGAGAGACCAGTGAGTGCTCACAGGGAAGTGGTCATCTAGCTGCTCCGGGTGGACTGAAGGACTCTGATTCTAATGTTACTGTTCAGAGTCAGGAGTGGACCTTGTAAATGATGACACTGCTGGAGTATTGATGTTGTTGTTGTTAACCACATTAACTGGGCTGGAGGTGACTGAACTTACATTGCCACTTTCTAAACCTCAGGATGTCTCTCTGGGCAGTAAGTCTCCACAAACAGCAATGTGACAATGAACAGGTATCATCTGATTTGATTTAAATTGTGACTGTAGCACGGCTGCTTCACAGCACCAGGTACAAGGTTGGAGTCCAGCCTTGTCCAACGGCCGTTGTGGAGTTCCCACATTCTCCCCATGATAGTGTGGGTCCCCTCCAGGTGCCCTGGTTTCCTCCCACAGTCCAAAGATGTGCAGGTTAGATGGATCAGTCGTGCTAAATTGTCCACAGTATACAGGATTGTGCAGAATAGGTGGATCTGCCTTGGGAAATGCAGTGTTACAGTGATAGAGTGCTCTGGGCGTGATGTTCTTCGGATGCTCTCCTTCCACACTGCAGGGATTCTATTCCGTGATTGGGGATAAAGGTTACACAGCAGGTTTTCCTTGGAGAAGGAGCATGTGGTGTGCATCAATGCTCTCACTGCCTTTAAATAGAGGTGGGCACCGCAGGGGATATAGTGCTTTATCTCCACCGCTGCCCCCTCCCCACAACTCTATTTTGATTTAGTCCCTTCTCACTCGGTCACTTGCCATGGTTTGCTTGGCCTGTAATGAGCTGTGTTTGGAAATATTCAATTGGTTACACAAATTGTTTACTGCTGATGATGATATGTCTAGATTAGAGTAGTGCTGGAAAAGCACAGCAGGTCAGGCAGGATTCGAGGAGCCAGAAAATCAAAGTTTTGGCAAAAGCCCTTTTCCAGCACCACTCTAATCTAGGCCCTGGTTTCCAGCATCTGCGGTCCTCACTTTTGTACTGTTGGTGATTATATGTTAACCAAAAGCAAAATGGCGTAATGATGATTTTGATGGTGGGAAGGTTGCTGTGATCACATTTCTGGGTCGGAGAAATGGGGAAAAAGAACGCTTCACAGCTCACAGAACGAGAACTGAAAAGCAGTTAAATCAAACCAAAGGTTCAGGCAGGGAGGGAATATTTCCCTGGAGTTTGAGTATCTGGAAAGTGATGGTGTCCGGGAATAAACAGGATTTTGTTTTACAGGATGTTGAAAGCTTTAAAACTGTTATTTTCAGACAGTTTAGTTTATTTTCTTTAATTTTATTTGCTGTGCAAAAACCTTTTACAACATTTTTAAACCAAAATTTACAAACCTTGTGTTAAAGATAAATGTTAAATAAAATCCATCAAACCATCCCTCACTGAAAACTATTGTGGAAGTGCAATCTCCTGGAGAATCCCTGCCCCCTTCTTCCTACCCGGGCTCCATAACTATGTACATACCTGGGAGATAGCAGCAGGAGGAGACGATTCAGCCTTTCAATCCTGCTCCACCATTCAGTGGGAAACAGCTGACCATCCAGCTCAGTCTCCTGTTCCTGCTGTGTTCCAATCCCCTTTCATGACTTTACCTCGAAGAACTATATCGAAGTCCTCCTTTGGTTTCACTGCCTTTTGTTCCAGTGGCGTTGCGGTGTTACTGTGTGGGAAGAGGCAGGAGTAATGTGATGGTGCTGCCTCCTGGAGGATGCACTCAGCACCCCTCATCATCCTGTAGTAACATCAACCGGGTTTCAGCAACTAGAGATAGAAACCATTTCTAGGATATGGGCATAACTGGCTCAGCCAGCATTTATTCCCCATCTCTAGGTACCCTTAAGAAGATGGTAGTGAGCTGCTGTCTTGAACCATTCGCAGTCCATTTGTTGCAGATAGGCCGTCAATGTTGGAAGAGAGAGTGTTGCAGGATTTTGGCTGAGTGATTCTTCATCTTTTATTTCTTCAAATGCTGGTTAACTTTATCACGATCTGCACGTGACTTTGAGATTTCAGTCAGCAAATCTTCACCATCTCGCACACTGTATAAAGGAATATGTACAGATTAGAAATTCAGAACAGACAATTCTAGTTTATCTGGAATATCTTTTTCCCCTTTCTTCCCCCAAAGCTGTAACCCTGCAGCCCACTTACTCTCTCCCACCATTCTGACTCAGCTACCCCCTAATGTACACTCTCCCATTTTCATGGAGTAAATGATAAACAGATCTATGCCACCACTTCCCGTCCCTGGTGAGACTCTGCACCCTTTCTGGGTTCACTTCCTTTCCCTTCAGTTGCTGCAAGTCAATAAGGTAACAGCAGAATGAAACAAAAGGAAACAGAAAAGGAAGGTGGCAGATCCTGGACAGAAGAGGAACCTTCAGTCTGGGAGAATGGGTCATATCCTTCTTTGTTCCCCATTAATTGATTCCCACCATTACAATGAATTGGGGATGGAGAGTGGTCCTACATGGGTGTGGTGATACTTTAACCACCAACTGATCAATACTATGAGCAGATGCATTCCTCCTCCAGCCAATCACAGTGTAAAATACTTTCCGCAAAGTATACTTACCCAAAGCACATCTCCAAAACCCGCCCACATGTACAGTGCTGGGTTTCCCCACACATGTATGGGCCCTGCTTCAGGGATTGTGGGAGTTGTAGTCCCCATGAAGCCACTGGAGCCCTGTCTCAGGAAAGTGAAAGAAAAGTGTGGACTGGAGGGTGTTGTGTATAGGATCCCCACACAGAACATATGGGCTGTCACTGGGTTTTACTGAGACATCTGCTTCCACAACCTGATTTCTGATGTAAGGAATATCGATTCAGCCAACTGGGGTGTGGCGAGGTTAATAGGAGGAGCAGATTTTAAGCAGAGGTAGCTCAATGGTAAGCATTGCTGACTCACAGCGTCAGGGACCCAGGTTTGATTCGAGCCTTAGGCAACTGTCTGGAGTTTACACGTTCTCCCCGTGTCTGTGTGGGTTTCCTCTGGCTGCTCCAGTTTCATCCCACAGTCCAAAGATGTGCAGGTTAAGTGGATTGGCTGTGCTAAATTCCCACAGTGTCCATGCCAGTGCAGGTTAAGCCATTAACCATGGGAAATACAGGGAATGGGTGAGTCTGAATGGGATGCTCATTATAGGGTTGGTGTGGACTCCATGAACGATACCCTGTTTCTGCACTGTAGGGATTCTATTCTATTCTCATGAAGAAGAATGTACTTATCTCAATGTGTTGTGAATCTGAGTAATTTCCTATTCAAAATGCAGTGGATGCCAGGACAATGAGCAAATTTACTGAAGAGGTACAGATGTTGAATTTGCAAAGAGATGAAGGGTGAGAGAAAGCATGCAGGAAAATCCAGCTGAGACCGAGCTGAGCTCAATCATCCTAGTATTAAATGGTGGAGCTGGTCCGAATGGCTGCATTGCCTCTCCTGTGCCCAGTGCTTATCTTCTTACAATAATAACTGGAAAGCTGAATCCAAAACTCACCACCTTCACCAAAGGAGATTTTCAGAAAAAGCAGGATAGTCAGGCGGTTTAGAGTTCCAAACGTAGATAGTTAGGAAGGGTGTAGGAGATAATGATTTTGCAATTTTACACTGAGCTGAGTTAAAAATCATACAACAACAAGTTATAGTCCAACAGGTTTAATTGGATCATGGTGAAGGAGCAATGCTCTGAAATCTAGTGTGCTTCCAATTAAACCTGAAAGACAATAACCTTGTGTTGTGTGATTTTTAACTTTGTACACCCCAATCCAACAGCAGCATCTCCAAATCATGTAAACTGAGGGGAGACAGTGATGTATGGTTTTAGACTGTGTAGTACATTCACACTGTCCAGAATACTCTGTTGTGAATATCCATCCTGTACTTTATTACAAAGCCAAGGTCTCTGACAATCAAAACCAAAATACCCAGGTAACATCGCCTCACCTCGTAATCTGATAAAAGACTTGTGGTAAGTATGGTTGAATTTAGAATACAGAAGGAAAGAGGGAAGATTAAATCCAAACCCAAGATCCTGTGCATAAATAAAGGAGACTACAATAGGATGTGGCAGGAGTTGGCTAATGTAGACTGGAAGCAAAGACTTTAGGGTGGGACAGTTGACAGACAGTGGAGGAATATCAAAGAATTTTTCAAACTGCTCAGCAAACGTATATATCAGTGAAAAGGAAGGACTGTAGGAAAAGGAGTAATCTGCCATGGGTGGCTAAGGAAATAAGGGAGTCTATCAAATTGAAATAGAAAGCATACAAATTGGCAAAGACCATGGAGAAACTAGGTTATTAAAAAAACTTTAAAGATCAACAGAAAGCCAGATGGGATTGGGGGAGAAAAGTGATGAGTAGCTATCCCCAGGGCCAGAATAGCAGTTTACACGGCGAGAGGGGAACCTATTGTGTTGGGAACATATGGCCTCTGTAATTGTTGAAGAACTTAACTGTTACCATAGAGATGATCCTGATTAAGTTAAAACTCACAGCACACTCCTAAAGCCTGTACTTCCAAATAAACCTGTTGGACTATAACCTGGTGATGTGTGGTTTTTAACTTTGCCCACCCCCCTCCAACACCGACTCTTCCACTTCATAATCCTGACAGACAGCCCCACTGAAACAGAAGTCCCTGTTGGATAACTGACTGAGCCACAGGGCCGTGGGGGAGGGGTGTGTGGTTTAACCACAAAGTGTTGAGCTTAACTCAACTTTTTAACTGCCATTGCCATGGAGATAATACTGAGAGACAGCGTCCATTCAAAACCACAAACCACAAAGGTATAAGAATGGGAGCGGCACATCGGACAGGCGGGGAGTTACCTGATGCTGCCTGGAGGTGTTCTGCATGTACACTATCCAGGTAACTGCCATGTCTCATCAATAAAGACTCAAAGGATACCTCTCAGAGTTCTGTACCTAGTTATTGCTATCCAGCAGGGTTCAGGAATATGAGGACACAGCAGTCAGTCTTCACAGTGGAGGATACGAAGAACATGCCAGTAATTGATAAGGAAACTGAGGAAGTGAGGACCAAGAAACAATCATTATCACGAAAGTGTTAGAGCTGGGCAAGCTAATGGAGATAATGGTGGACAAGTCTCTTTGCCCTGATGGAATACATCCCAGGGTGCTAGCAGAGATAGCAGGAGAAATAGTAAATATACTTGGAGTCAGAGTCCTACAGCAGAGACAGGCCCTTTGGCCCAAACTGGCCTATGCCGACCAGAATGTCCATCCACGCTAACCCCACTTCCCTGCACTTGGCCCATCTGCTTCTGACCCTTTCCGATCCATGTATTTGTCCAAATGTATTTTACATGTTGTTAATGTACCCACCTCAACCACTTCCACTGGTACCTCATTCCATATACATACCACCCTCTGTGTAGGACTGTTGAACCTCAGGTTCCCTTTCATAATTTCTCCTCCGACCTTAAACTGATGCCCTCCACTCCTTGATTCCCTGGGAAAGAGACAGAGTGCATTCACCTTATCCAAGCCTCTTATGGTCTTATATACTTCCAGAAAAGATCACCCTCTATTTCCACTGCTGTAAACAAAAAAAAAAAATCCTCGCTTGTCCAACCTCTCCCTATAATTTAGACCCCTGAGGCCTGGCAAAAATTCTTGTAAATTTCTTATGCACTTTTTCCAGTTTAATAACTGAAACCTACACTGCACTCATCACATTTCCAATGTTTCCCCATGGCACTGGAACCGACGTGACAACGCCAATGGATTACAAGCCATGATCGATAATTAACTCCTTTACAACAATCCTGTTTTCATAGCATTTTTCATGCTGCAGGTATCCTTGTGTCTTTCTGGTTGCATGGTTAATTAAAAATTTGTCCTCATACAAAACAAATCTGTAGCTTAATTGTTCCTGGGAAATGTGCCATGTTTCTTCAGACTTTTAACAACAAATGAACTCTCTCTCCACACTCACCACACTAACATGGACTTGGCTGTGTCTCAGTAATGTTTCCAGTCACACTGACATTTGAAATATTCGCCCATGGACAGAATACACACCTTTCCTTCCACATGAAAAGGCCAAATGATATTCAGATCGGCACGGATCAAGTAACTATCAAAACGGAACGTGAAGTTCAATTTGAATTTCTCATCCACAAATCCGCCCTTTCAGAACCCTACAACAGACAAAACAGGTCACCACCGTTAACACAGGATGGAAATTCACAAGACAGTGATAGTATTAAATTGTAGGTTCTTTGTTCCCCCAAAGCTTTAAATCTCAGTCTCATAATTGCTCTCTTCTGTGAACTGAAATCCAAACCAATCTCCTCACCCTTTTCCTCCACACCCGGTTCTCACACACACACTCTTCTCTTTGAAATCAGCTTCCTCGCTCCTGCCTGCAGACTAAGAACCAAAAAAAGGTCTCCTCCCACAATCCAAATATGCGCAGGTCAGGTGAATTGGCCATGCTAAATTGCCCATAGCGTTAGGTGCATTAGTCAGAGGGAAATGGGTCTGGGTGGGTTACTCTTCTGAAGGTTGGTGTGGACTGGTTGGGCCGAAGGGCCTGTTTCCACACTGTAGGAAATCTAATCTAATCAAATCAATGAGTCTGACTCGGAGCCTCCTGGATGTTGGTGAATCCTTCCCCCACCTCCCAGTTTTCCTTCCTGGTCAGAACCAAACTGATTTTTTTGGCCCAATCTGGAACATTTTATTTATTTCCCCCCACACGGACCCTCTGATGAGAACCATCCTACACTCACTGGTCAAGTCATATCTGATTGAACTAAGATGAACCAAATTAGAACTTTAATTGCAGGCCCATCTGTGTTCCTTTCCATAACATTCCTGAATCTTCACACGAGTTCTGATAACTTTCTGTAAAATGCTCCCCCCACTGATAGCCGACCATTTGTCACGATATCAGGGACAGGGGCCATTTCCCTGGGTCCTATTCCCAGAGGGAGGAAACTGCGAATGACAGATTAATCCCATACACGCACAGCCTTCCTCCTGGCCCTGACCAGCCGTGCACATACACCAATAATTGGCCAGCACTGCGCCCGTGCACTGGTCTCCCCTCCTACAGCACATGCTCCAGATCACACACGTAGCAGGGTGATTGACAGCAGCTGCTGCCCAATAGGGTGGAGGGGGCGGGGCTGGAGATTGTAAGCAATGAATGAATGTGGATGACACTGGGGGGTGGACAGGTGAGTGAGGGACAGGATCAGTGCAGCAGTAGGAGGGGACCCTGGACAAAGTTAGCAATGGGAGAATCTGACAGGAGAGAAACTACAGGAAGGTTCTGTTGAGGCTCAGGCAGGGACAGCTGGGAGACAGTATGGCCTGGCGGCTTGGGCACGTTTTCCAATCAGCCTTTTCAAAGATGCTGTTACTCAACTCTGAGCCCGATCCTCCTGGTTCAGAGGTAAGGACACTACCACCATTTCCTGGTGGGCTAGTGGAAAGAAGGGAAGATTTTCTCAATCTCTCTCACATGGAAACTCCATGAGCTCCTCCCACTTACTGTCTACGGTGGGGATGGAGACAGAGCAGATGGGAGCGGGGTTCGGGATATAGGGACTGCCTTTCAAATGGAACTTACCTGTGTCGGTGATATTAACAAGACTCAATACACAGTCACCAACACAAAGCTGGTGTACTTGAACTTTATCCAGAATATTAACACTCATAACTGGGTGACACAGATCCCAATGTACAGAGTTAAGTCCTGGATATTAATAACGGCTTTGTGTATGAGAAATCACGTTTCATGAACTTGAGTCAATTTTTTTGAAGTAACAAAGAGGATTCATGAGGGCAAAGCAGTGGAAATGCTCTACATGGACTTCAGTAAGACGTTCAACATGGGAGACTGGTTATCAAGGTTGATCTCATGGAATACAGAGAGAACTAGCCATTTGGATATAAAACTGGCTCAAAGGTCGAAGACAGGTGGTGGTGGTGGAAGGTTGCTTTTCAGATTGGAGACCTGTGACCAGTGGGGTGTCACAAAGGATCGGTGCTGGATCCACTAATTTTCATAATTTATATCAATGATTTGGATGGGAATATCGGAAGTATTGTTAGTAAGTTGACACCAAAATTGGAGGTGTAGTGGACAGTGAAGACGATTCCCTCAGATTATAACGGGATCTTGATCAGAGGGTCGAATGTGCTGAGGACTGGCAGATGGAGTTTAATTTAGATAAAAGTCAGGTGCTGCATTTTGGGAAAGCAAATATTAGAAGGATGTATACACTTAATGGTAAGGTCCTCGGGAGTGCTGCTGAACAAAGAGACCTTGGAATGCAGGTTCATAGCTCCTTGAAAGCAGAATCGCAGGTAGATAGGATAGTGAAGAAGGTGTTTAGTATGCTTTCCTTTATTGGTCAGAGCACTGAGTGTAGGAGTTGGGAGGTCATATTGCGGCTGTACAGGGACATTGCTTAGGTCACGCTTGGAATATTGCGTGCAATTCTGGTCTCCTTCCTATCAAAACAATATTGTGAAAGTTGAAAGTGGCGAGAATAGTATTACAAGCACGTTGTCAGGGTTGGAGGATTTGAGCTACAGGGAGAGGATAAATACACTGTTTTCCCTGGAGTGTCAGATGCTCATGGGTGACCTTATAGAGGTTTATAAAATCAGTAGGGGCATGGATAGGGTAAATATACAAGGTCTTTTCCCTGCGGTGGGGAGGAGGCACGATGGGAGGTGGGAGACAGAGGGGGGAGACCGAGAGGGGAGGGTGACCGTTATTTTGTAGATCTACAACACAAACCTGTTCCTGTTTTCTCCGCATCCACTTCAATGCCTCTGAAGGGCTCAGAACAAGTGTACAGTCCCTGGAAAGTAGAGTTTCAGGGTGATCAAGTGCTGAAGGTTGCATTTGGGACGCTGACCTTTATTGGTCTGTGCACTTATCAATAAATGGACCTGGGTTCAATTCCACTGTCCTGGATTCATGTCTGTGGCCACAGACGCGCCTGTCACTGACGCTGACTACTGCATCCCCTGTCACTACAGCTCTGCCATTTTCCTTCCTCCCGTTCTGTGCAGCGGAGCTATCTGTGGTGTCATGTTGCTGATTTCCCCTGAGAGTCCACCCCCCTTATAAAATCCAAATCGGTGCACAATATCTGTTTGAGAAGCGGAGCGATCAGTGGAGAGTCCTGCACTTCCTTCCTGAGCCTCTTACTTGATCTGATGGTCACCCATTCCCTTTCTGCCTGTCTAACCCTCACCTGCAGTATGACGAACTCACTAAACGTGCTGTCCATAGCATTCTCAGTATTGCTCCACAGTGAGTCCACTCTCAGCTCCAGGTCTGAAAATCAGTTTCCCAGTAGTTGCAGATGGGCAGTCTTCCTGCACACATTGCCGTCACGGACACAGGAAGTGTCCCTTATTTCCCACATTGTGCAACAGGAGCACACCACTGGTCTGAGGTCTCCGATCACAATGTCTCTCTCGTTTCAGTTAGTTACTCCCATTAGGAGAATTTAAATGAGCTAGTAACCTTCCTTCTCTTCAAACATTTCCATTATAATCAAAAGTCCCGATCTTTACTTAAGCTGATATTTTATATTTAAATCTGTTTTAAAAAAAAAAAACTCAGCAGGTATCGCTTACAACTTGGCTGTTCCCATTGGGACCATGTGAATTTCTGAATGGCCTGCACTAAAACTGAAGGTGTAGTTTACATTCTCCCTGTCTCACCTCGCTCTGTTTACAACCAACTCCAAAACACTCTCATTGAGCAAATCAGCACCCACAGTGCAGCCCTATCATTTTCATTGTCTGCTCGCACCTACACTGCCCCAACCTCGAATGCATCTCAATGGGAGCTCAGGAACAGCATCTCATCTCTCAATTCAGCCCTTTGTAATCCCAGAGTCAACATGGACTTCAGCAGTTTCTGAATGAACAGACAGTTGTCAGAACCTGGAACATTCCACCTGAAATGGTGCTGGAATTTGAGTCCACAAGGAATTTTAATGAGAAGTTTGCAGGAATTGAAAATAAGGAGTTTACAGATTAACATCATGAAGTGGGTGATTGGGTCTAAATCTGACAGTTCCTATAAAGAGACGAGGTCTAATTTGGATAAATCTGTGCTCTCTCTCAGGCCAATACCTCCTTCCACAGCTGCAGGGCCCAGAATTGAACACAAACCCCAAGGGTGATCCAACCACTAATTTGAACATCTTTCTGCTTTTTGCTTGAAATATAAACCAGATACTTGCCCACAGATAGAACAGGCACACCTTTCTCCTTCCACAGTTAAATGTCAATGGTATTCAGATCCTGATGACCCTGCTGACGGTAGAAAATTGCTTTTGAGATCCCTGTCTCAATTATTCTCAATTAATATCCTATAAAATGAATTGACAAAACAAAACTCACAGTCAGTGCAGGCTGAACAGTAAAGACAAATATTTCTCTTGGTATGTGTTTGATGTGTAAATGCTCCTCTTTCAATCACCCCACCCCCACCCTGGAAGAGGACATGTCCATGTGCCTCGCTGTTCCTTGCCCCCAATAAAGATGGCGGCCATAACCCAGGACCTATCACTGCCTGAGAGCCACAGCCATTTTCCCACTTGCTGTAAACATGGGACCAAGTGTTTCTAATTCAGGCCTAACTACCTGTACAGAGTGTAATTAAACCCTCCCAGTCTAAACCAGATCCAACTCCCCTTTCCCGTTTCCTCCTCCTGCACACACCAAGGGTCTTTCTAGGTCCAGTGACCCTTCCTCAGAACCGATGGCAGCTGGGAAAATAAGAATCCCTACAGTGTGGTAACAGGCCATTCGGCCCAACAAGTCCACACCCACCCTCTGAAGAGTTTCTCAACCAAACCCATTCCCCGACCCTATTATTCTACATTTCCCCTGACTAATGCACCTAACCTATACATCCCTGAACACTACTGGAAATTTAGCTGGGGCAATGCACCTAACCTGCATATCTTTGGAGATAGGGTTTAAAGAGTAAATAATAGGTGGGGATGGAGCCCAAAAGAGTCAGTAACATTTGGAAAGTCAAAGGAGTGGATAACAATCTGTCTGGGAGGGTGCATAGCTGTTAATGGTGGGGACAGGAACCTGTGTCTGGCAGCATCTCAGTGTAGGTGCTGGAAATGGCAGCTGATGATCTACGTTCTGCTGCAAAACAGACCCCGAGCTTCCAGTTGCCTGTCACTTTAACACACGAGTCTGTTCCCTGGCTAACATCTCTGTCTCATGGATACTGCTGTGTTCCAGTGAAGCTTGATGCAAGCTGGCAGAACACTCCAGAACATACCAAAACACCCCGTATTTCAAGGACTGCAATTTCCCCTCCCATGTGGTCAACAATACTCTCCAGTGTATCTCCACCACTTGCCACACCTCTGCCATTGAACCGCACCTCCCCAACTGCAGCAAGTATAGAACCCCCCAGTTCTCACCTTCCACCCAGATACAATGCATCATCCTCCGCCATTTCCACGACCTACAATCAGATCCCACGAGAGATATATTTCCCTCTCCATTCCTTTCAGCATTCCACAGAGACCATTCCCTGTGAATTCCAAGTCAGATCCATGCTCCCCAACAACCCTACTCCCAGCCCCTTCACTTGCCAATGCAAGAGGTGTAAAACCTGTGCCCACACCTCCCCCCTCACCTCCAAAGGACCCTTCCACATCCAGCAGAGATTTTCCTGCACATCCAAACACCTCACCTATTACGGCCTTTGCTTTCGGTGTGGTCTCCTCTCCACTGGGGAGTCAGGACACCAACTTGCGGAATGTTTCAGGGAACATTTCTGCGATGCATGCACCAACCAACCCCACCATCCTGTGGCCGACCACTTCAACTTCCCCATCCACTCCGCCAAGGACATGCAAGTCCTGGGCCACCTCCACCACCAATTTCCAGCCACCCGACGCCTGGAGGAAGAAAACCTCATCTTCCACATTGGGGCACTTTAACCACAGAATCAAGGTTTCCTCATCTCCCCTCCCCTGCCTTATCCCAGATCCAACCCTCCAACTCGACACCACAGTCTTGAACTGTCCCACCTGTCCATCTTCCTTTCCAATTATCCACTCCACTCTCTCTCCATTACCCTCCACCTACATCTACCAATTGCCTTCCTAGCTCCCTTCCCACCAACCACACACATCCCTCTTATTTATCTCTCAGCCCTCTTACTACTCCCGTTCCCCCACCAATCCCGGTATTCCTGATGAAAAGAATATGCCCAAAATATCAATTCTCTTGCTCCCGAGATGCTGCCTGACCTGCTGTGCTTTTCCAGCGCTACACATTAACGCAAGCTGGAAGAACAACACCTCATATTCTACTTGGGGACCCTGCACCCCTCTAGCCCCAGTATCAAATTCAATAATTTTAGGTCCTGAAATTTCCTCACACCCTAGCCTTTTAACCCACATACCAGGCCTTGTTATCACATAGCCTACCATTACACATTATCTATGGTTAGCCATTAGTAGTCCCCATAAACAGCTATTCACCCTCCCCCAGCCAGATCTTTATCCACTCCTTTGTCCAACTGCTCCCATCTCTTTGGACTCGATCATCACTTATCATTTACTCCTTAACCCCTACCTTCTGCATATAAACCGACATTTCTCTTCATTGACATCAGTTCTGAGGAAGGGTCAGCAGATCCAAAATGTTAACTCTGATTTCTCTTCACAGATGCTGCCACACCTGCTGAGCTTTTCCAGTACCTTTTGGTTATTGTGAGAGATTTACAGCATCTGCAGTTCTTTTGGTTCTAATTTACAAGGAATTTATAATTCAGGTCTAGCAGCCTAAAACCGTGCATTTATAAACCCTCCCAGTCCACAATAGCTCCATTTCTTCCCCAGACTTTGCAGTGTCTCCCATTCCCTTCACACTCACTAGGTACCCCCTCACCGTGACACTGGGACTGCACAGCTCATGGCCACATGTTGGCCTGCTGGACCCACCCCAATTCACTCCCATTGGCTGGAGGATCACGCCAATTCTCCTATTGGTCTGAAGCTACTGTTAATCACCCGGGCCCCATTGTGACATGAGTGGGCTCCTCCCAAGAGGTGTATCCCATCGGGGCCAGGAGATTTATCAATTTTAAGACTTTTTAACTTTTCTAGCACTATCTCTATCGTAATGGCAACCATACTCAACTCAGCCCCGTGACACCCTTTAATTTTTGGAATATTACTCATGTCTTCCACTGTGAAGACTGACGCAAAGTATTTGTTAAGTTCTCCTGCTATTTCCTTATCTCCCATCACGAGGCTTCCTGCATCAGTTTGAAGTGGCCCAATGTCTACTTTTGCCTGTCGTTTGTTTCTTATGTACTGAAAGAAACTTTTACTATTATTTCTAATATTACTGGCTAGCCTACCTTCATATTTGATCCTCTCCTTTCTTATTACACTCTTTGTTATCCTCTGTTTGCTTTTGTATCCTTCCCAATCTTCTGATTTCCCACTGTTCTTAGCCACTTTATAGGATCTCTCTTTTTCTTTAATACATTTCCTGACTTCCTTTGTCAGCCAAGGTTGTCTAATCCCTCCCCGGTTAATCTTTCTTTTCTTGGGAATGAACCTCTGTACAGTGTCCTCAATTATACCTACAAACTCCTGCCATTTTTGCTCCACTGTCTTCCCTGCTAGGCTCTGCTTCCAGTCTATTTTCGTCAGTTCCTCTCTCATGCCTTCATAATTACCTTTATTCAACTGTAACACCATTACATCCGATTTTGCCTTCTCCCTTTCAAACTCCAGACTGAACTCTATCATATTATGGTCGCTACTTCCTAAGGGTTCCCTTACTTTAAGATCTTTTATAGAGTCTGGTTCATTGCAAAGCACGAGGTCCAGAATAGCCTGCTCTCTTGTGGGCTCCATGACAAGCTGTTCCAAAAAGCCATCCTGTAAACATTCCATGAATTCCCTTTCTTTAGATCCACTAACAACATTATTTACCCAGTCCACTTGCATATTGAAGTCTTCCATGATCAATGTAACCTTGCCTTTCTGACATGCCTTCTCTATTTCCCGGTACATGTTGCGTCCCTGGTCCTGACCACTGTTAGGAGGTCTATACACAACTCCAATTATGCTTTTTTGCCTTTGTGGTTCCTCAATTCCACCCACACAGACTCCACATCATCCGACGCTATGTCATTCAATACCATAGATTTAATTTTGTTCTTAACTAACAAGGCAACCCCACCCCCTCTGCCCACCTCTCTGTCTTTTCGATAAGTTGAAAAACCATGGAGGTTTAACTGCCAGTCCTGACCCCCCTGTAACCAAGTCTCTGTGATGCCTACTACATCATAATCATTCACTATTATCTGTGCCATTAGTTCATCGGCTTTGTTATGAATGCTACGAGCATTCAGGTAAAGTGCCTTAATGCTAACTTCCTTATCATTAGAGATGTTGGAAGTCATATGTCCTAAGTTATCCTTGCTTTTTACTGCATTCTCAGTCTGCCTCAATTTTAAATCCGCCTGGAAACATGCTATCCTGCTGCTTATCTTGCCATTTACCTCCATACTCCCTGTCGCTTTCACTTTCCCTTCCCCCCAACTCAGAAGTTTAAAGTCCTACTGACCACCCTATTTATCCTCTTCGCTAGAACATTGGTACCTGATCGGTTCAGGTGGAGACCGTCCCAATGGTACAGATCCCCCTGTTCCAAAACTGATGCCAATGCCCCATGAAGTGGAATCCCTCTTTCCCACACCAATCCCTTAGCCACGTGTTTACTTGCCTAATTTTCTTCTCCCTATGCTAATTGGCACGTGGCTCGGGCAGTAATCCGGAGATTATGACCCTTGAGGATCTGTGCTTCAATTTCCTGCCTAGTGCTTCGTAATGCCCAAACAGGTCCTCCACCCTAGTCTTGCCTATGTTGTTGGTACCAACGTGGACTACAACAACTGGATCCTCCCCCTCCCGCTCCAATATCCTTTCAAGACGATCGGAGATGTCTCGCACCCTGGCACCGGGCAGGCAACACACCATGCGAGACTCCCGATCCGGCTTGCAAAGGATACGATCTGTCCCCCTAATTATAGAATCCCCTATAACCACTACTTGTCTATTAGCTCCCCCCTCTTGAATGGCCTTCTGGATCATGGTGCCTTGGTCAGTTGGCTCATCCTGTCCAGAGCCCTTTTCCTCATCCGAACAGGGAGCAAGAACCTCATACCTGTTGGACAAGGTCAAGGGCTGAGGCTCCTCCACTCCTGAACTCCGGTTCCCCCTACCTGCCTCACTTACAGTCACACTCTTTTGTGCCTGATCACTAACTGAATGTGAATTACCTAACCTCCCAGGTGTGACTGCCTCCTGAAACAAAGCATCCAGGTAACTCTCCCACTCCCGGATGTGCCGCAGTGTTTGAAGCTCGGATTCCAGATCATCAACTCTGATCCGGAGTTCTTCCAGCAACCAACACTTGCTGCAGATGTGGTCACTGCCGTTCACAATGGGATCAGCCAGCTCCCACATCATACAGCAGTAACACATCACCTGCCCAGCCATCTCTGCTTAGTTAGTTAATTAGTTACTTTGTACAAGTATGAATTCGAATACCTTCTGACACCTCTCTGCTATAGTTTTTTTTTTACCCTAAATAAGGACTTGATGTATACACACAAAAAAAACAAAGTAAATTTTTAACGAGTCCTGGTAAAGAAATAAAAATCCTTACCTTAAAAGAAAAAGCAGAGTAGTTAAGAAGGTTAGA
Organism: Chiloscyllium plagiosum; assembly: GCF_037043375.1. Lineage (NCBI taxonomy): Eukaryota > Metazoa > Chordata > Chondrichthyes > Orectolobiformes > Hemiscylliidae > Chiloscyllium > Chiloscyllium plagiosum. The sequence goes on from NW_028270183.1 coordinate 76,750,974, forward strand.
GGAGGAGGGTGGGTGGGAGATACTACAGGTGTAGAAGCTCGGGTTTAGCCGCCTTCCTGACTTATATACTCACTTTTCCTTCCCGGCTGCCCCTCTGCTTGCCGTCACTTCCTCTGCTGCTCCCGCTCTTTCTGTGGAGAGAGAGTAAAAAAAAAACACAAAATTTCACCCTATCCATGCCCCTCACAATTGTATCCGATGCACCAGGGAAAACAGCCCCAGCCTATTCACCCTCTACCTACATAGCTCTAACTCGCAACCCTGGCAAGATCTTTGCGGATCTTTTCTGGACCCTTTCAAGTTTCACAATATCATTCCGATAGCAGAGAGACCGGGACTGAAAGCAGAATTCCAGAAGTGACTGAATCAATGTGCTGTGCAGCCGCAACATGGTGCCCCAACTCCACTACTCAATGCACTGACCAGTAAAGGCAAGTACACCAAACACCTTCTTCACTACCCTGCCTATGATTCCACTTTCAAGGAACTATGAACCTGCACTCCAAGGTCTCTTTGTTCAGCAACACTCCCCAGGACCTTCCCATTAAGTGTATAATTCCTGCCCTCATTTGCTTTTCTAAAATGGAGTATCTCACATTTATCTGAAATAAACTCGATTTGACAATCCTCAGCCCATTTGATTGAAGTCCCATTGTACTCTGAGGTAACCTTCTTCGCTGTCCAGTGCGCCTCCAATTTTGATGTCTACTGTAAACCTACTAACTATACCTCATATATTCACATAGAAATCACTGATATAAATGATGAAAAGCAGTGGATCCAGCACCAATCCTTACACCATATTGCTCATCACAGGCCTCCAGTCCGAAAAGCACTACCCTCCGTCTCAAACCTTCCAGCCAATTTGTATCCAAACAGCTGGTTCTCTCCGTATCACATGGTGTCTAACTCGCTAAGCAGTCTGTTATGTGGAACCTTTTTGAATGTCTTTCTGAAGTCCAAGTTAGTGATTTATGTACAAAGCCATGCTGACTATCCCTAATCACTTCTTGCCTTTCCAATTACATATAAACCTGTCCTTCAGAATTCCTTCCAACACCTTGTCTGCCACTAACTTCAGACTCACCATTGTATTGTTCCCTGGCCTTTCCTCATCACCTTTCTCAAATAATGGTGCCTGTCTTGCAACACCTCACCTGTGGCTATCAGTGATAGAAATATCTCAGCGAGGGGCCCGGCAATCACTTCCCTAACTTCCCACAAAGATTTGGGATACACCTGATCAGGTCCCACAGATTTACTCAGCTTTATGTGTAAGACATCCAGTACAACCTCCTCTGTAATATGGACAGTTGTCAAGTTATCACTATTTATTTCTCCAAAGTCTCTAGCTTCCATATCCTCTTCCAGTAAAAGCTGACATGAAATCCTCAGATCATATCTCTCCCACCTTCTGTGGTTCCACAGACAGCCTTGTTGATCTTTGAGGGTCGCTATTCTCTGCCTGGTTACTCTTTTGTCCTTAGTGTTTTGTAGAATCTCTTTGGATTGTCCTTAAACCTCTTTCCCCCCAAAGCTATCTCATGTATGCTTTTTCCCCTCCTGTTTTCCCTCAAGTGTACTCCTACTGCCCCTATACTCCGAGGGATTCACTCAAACCCAGCTGTCTGTACCTGCCATATCCCTCCTTCATCTTTTTGACCAGACCCTCAATTTCTCTAGACACACAGCATTCTCTACACCGACCAGACTTGGCCTTAACAGGAACATACTGTCTATGCACTCTTGTTGTCTCATTTTCACAGGCCTATGGAGGCAATGGCAGATGAGGACATGGAAACAGTCATTCTCAGTAAAGAGGTAGTGTTGGGAAAGATAACAGCCCAAAAGTACATGGGTCTCCTGGCCATGATGGAATGCATCCCAGGGGACTAAAAGAGATGGTGAAGGGTCTATTGACCTTCCTTGCTAGAGGGATGGCTATGCTGCAGTTGTACAGGGTGCTAGTGAGGCCACACCCGGAGTACTGTGTACAGGTTTGATCTCCTTACTTCAGCAAAGATGTACTGACACTGGAGGGGGTGCAGAGGAGGGTCACTAGTTTGAGTCGGGAGTTGAGACGGTTGGTGTATGGGGAGAGACCGAATAGACTGGGACTATACTTGTTGGGATTTAGAAGAATGGAAGGCTGTATTGGAAAAAATAAAATTAAGAAGTGAATAGATAAGATAGAAGCATGGAGGTAATTTCCATTGGGGGGTGGGCGCGCGGGTCAACCTAGAGAGCATAGCGTCAAAATAAGGGGGTATCTCATTTAGGACAGAGTTGAGGATGAACGTCTTCAGCTAAAGGGTTATGAATCTGTGGAATTCCCTGCTGAGTGCAGCAGTTGACAGTATCAACTTGAATGCCTTTAAGGCAAAATGTAGATTTGCAAACAGGAAAGGAATTAATGGTTATGGTGAGAGAGCAGGAAAGTGGAGCTGAGGCCATGAAAAGCTCAGCCCTGACCTTATTGAATGGCAGTGCAGGCTTGAGGGGCCAGATGGCCTACGCCTGCTCCTATTCCTTCTGTTCTTATGTTCCCACTTTCCAGCCGTCTCTTTACCTGGGGGTTGCAAAGAAATATTGAAAGTTCTCGCCTTGTACCGTCAAAATTCACCTTTGTCCAACTTTGAACACCAACTTTTAGATCTGGTCTATTATTTTCTGCAACTATTTTAAAACGAGTAGAATTATATTCAGAGAATCCCACGTGTGGAAGCAGGCCATTCGGCCCATCACATCCACACTCAACCTCAGAGCCTCCTATCTTACCCCTGTAACGCTGCATTTCACATGGCCAATCCCCCCAACCTGCACATCCCTGAACAATATGGGCAATTCAGCCTGGATTATCCACCCAACCTGCACATCTTTGGACTGTGGGCGGAAACCAGAGCACCCGGACGAAACCCACACAGACAACCTCAATAAGGTGATCATCCTGTTCCTATTTCCCAGTTCCACCCAAGTAAGTTCACCGGGCGAACTCCCATGAATATCCTCCCTAAGCACAACAATAATGTTATCCCTAACCAAACACACCATTCCACCTTCTCTCTTATCCCCCTTTCTATCCTTCCTCTTACATCTATTCCCTGGAACATTAAGCTACCTGTCCTTTCCAACCTAAGGCATGTTTCTTGAATACCCACTATATCCCAGTCCCATGTTCAAAACCATATCTTATGCTCATCCGCTTTCCCTGTCAAACCTCTTGCATTGAAATGCAGTGCAGTGCTATCAAAAGGACAGACTGATGGGCAGAGGGCGTAAGATGGCCCTGTTGGTGAGGGATGACGTTGAGCCCCTTGCGAAGGGAGAGACACAGAATCAGGAGACGTAGAGTCAGATTGGAGGGTGGCTAATGTTGTCCCACTTTTCAAGAAAGGTGGGAGAGAGAAAACAAGGAATTATAGACCGGTTAGCCTGATGTCAGTGGTGAGAAAGATGCTGGAGTCAATTATAAAAGATGAAATTATGGCTCATTTGGATAGCAGTAATAGGATTCGTCAGAGTCAGCAGGGACTTACAAAGGGGAATATACTGACTTGGATTGAAAATTGGCTGGCTGACAGGAAGAGTAGTGATAAACGCTTCCTTTCGGAATGGCAGGCAGTGACTAGTGGGGTATCACAAGGTTCGGTGCTGGGACCGCAGCGGTTTGCAATATACATTAATAATATAGATGAACGTATTAAAAGTAATATTAGCAAATTTGCTGATGACACAAAGCTGGGTGGCAGGGTGAAATGTGAGGAGGATGTTATGAGAATACAGGTTAACTTGGACTGGCTAGGTGAGTGGACGGATGCATAGCAGATGCAGTTTAATGTGGATAAATGTATGGTTATCCACTTTGGAGGCAAGAACAGGAAGGCAGATTACTATCTAAAAGGAGTCAAGTTTGGTAAAGGGGAAGTACAACGAGATCTAGGTATTCTTGTACATCAGTCAATGAAAGCAAGCATGCAGGTACAGCAGGTAGTGAAGAAAGCTCACTGCATGCTGGCCCTCATAACAAGAGGAATTGAGTATCGGAGCAAAGAGGTCCTTCTGCTAAGACCGCACCTGGAGTATTCTGTGCAGTTTTGGTCTCCACATTTGAGGAAGAGCATTGTGGCTATTGAGGGAGTGTTGGGTAGGTTCATGAGGTCAATTCCCGAAATGGCGGAATGATCATATGTTGAAAGATTGGAGTGACTGAGCTTGTATACACTTGAGTTTAGAAGAATGAGAGAGGATCTGATTGAGACCTACAAGATTATTAAAGGGTTGGACACTCTGGAGGCAGGAAGCATGTTTCCACGGATGGGTGAGTCCAGAACCAGAGGACACAGTTTAAAAATAAGGGAGAGGCCATTTAGAACAGAGTTGAGGAGAGTCTTCACCCAGAGAGTAGTGGGCACATGGAGTGCACTGCCCCAGAAGGCAGTGGAGGCCAAGTCTCTGGTTATTTTCAAGAAAGAGATGGATAGAGCTGTTAAAGAAAATTGGATCAAGTGTTACGGAGATAAGACAGGAACAGGATACTGATTGTGGATGATCAGCCATGATCATAATGAATGGTGGTGCTGACTCAAAGGGCAGAATGGCCTACTCCTGCACCTATTGTCTATTGTACCTTGTCAGTCCTACCTCATTCTGTGCCTTACCCTTGCCTGCCTTGCCTGTCTAACTTCTCAACTGTACCAGCCTCAGACTTACCTCCTTTCTCACTATCTCTTTAGGTTTACCCCCACCCCACTCCCTCACGTGTTTAATGCCTCCCAAGTAGCACTAACAAATATCCCTGCTTGGATATTAGACACCTTCCAATTCAGGTGTAATCCATCCTTCTTATGCACGTCAATTCTACCCCAGCAGAGATTCCAATGATCCAAAAATGGGAATCCTTTTCCCCTGTATCAGATCCTTGGCCAGGCATTAATCTGCTCTACCATGCTATTCCTACTCTCACTAGCATGTGCCACCAGGAGTAATCCAGATATTAGTACCCACAAGGACCTGCTTATTATCCTCCAGGCTAATTTGCTATATTCTCTCATCAGGACTTCATCCTTTTCTCTGATGTCATTGGTACCAATGTACAGCGACCTCCCACTGATCATTCTCCCCTTTCAGAATATTCTGCACCCTCAGAGCCATCCTTCACCCAGACAGTAGGGAAGCAGCACCCCATTCTGATGTCTCACTGTTAGCTGCAGAAACTGCAGTCTGTGCTGCAGACTAGAGAGCCCCTATCACCATCGACCGCGTGGAACCTGATATACCTCACATTACACTAGATTCATTACACGAGGAACTTGGCTGTCAGTGCGATATTCCCCTGAGAGTCTGTGACCCCCGATGCTTTCCAAAACAGTATAGTTGTTTGAGATGGAAATAACCACAGGAGACTCCTGCACTACTTGCCCTCCCCTCCTCCCTTTCCGAGAGGAAACCCATCTACTTGACTGGATCGGCAGTTTTCCTACCTTTCTGAAACTGCCACCTATCACACCCCCGGCTCCTGTAAATTCTTCATTACCTTTAATCATCGCTCCATCTGATCCATGAAATCCTACAGGATTTGCATCTTCACTTCCTGCAGACAATCAGGATCATTGAAACTTTCCTTAATCTCCTACATCCAACAGGAAGAGCACATCACTGTCCGAATGGCCATCTCTGCACCTTAACAGTCCACAGACCAAGAAAAAGGCACAGTCTTACAGCTTTACAAAACACTACTCTAGAATAAATTAGTACCAATATTTTATATTTAAAAACTTAATCAAAGTATCATAAGGTATGTATTTAAAGAAATAAACCGTCGCCCTACTGAATGTTGTAGCTTTACTAAAATAAAACAGACTAAGATTTATCTTTGAAGAGACCGAAACCCACTGAGCTGTGAGTCACAGATGAACAGCACTAAACAGAACCTTCGCTCAAATGTGTCCATGCCGACCAGACATCCGAACCTAATCTTATCCCTCTTGCCAGTACCTGGGTCATATCCCTCGAAATCTTTCCTATTCATGTCAAGTATCCAAATGCCTTTAAAATGCTATAATTGTCAGCCTCCACCACTTCTTCTGGCAGCTTATTCCATACACGCACCACTCTCTGCGTAAAGAAGTTGCTCCTTAGTTCCCTTTTATATCTTTGCCCTCTCACCCTCAACCTATGCTCTCTATTTCTGGACTCTCCTACTCAGGGAAAAGACCTTGTCTGTTTACCCTATCCATGCTACTAATGATTTTATAAACCTCTACGGAGGTCACTCCTCAGTCTCTGATGCTCCAGGAAAAGAAAGCCCCAGCATTTTTGCTCTCTTCCTGCAGCTCAAACCCTGGCAATATCCTTGTAAATCTTTTTTGAACCCTTTCAAGTTTCACAACAACCTTCCGATTGACGGAGAACAGAATTGCACACAATATTCTAAACGTGGCCTAACCAATGTCCTGTACATGACCTTCCAACGTCTATACTCAATGCTCTTATCAATAAAGGAATGTATTCCAAACACTTTCTTCAATATCCTATCTACCTGCAACTCTACGTTCAAGGAAATATGAACCTTCACTGCAAGATATCTTTGTTCATCAACACTATCTAGGAATTTGCCACTAAGTGTATCAGTCCTGTTAAGATGTGCTTTTCCAAAATGCAGCACGTCACATTTATCTGAATTAAACTCCATCTGCCACTTCTCACCCATCTGAACAACATCCTGTTGTAATCTGAGGTAACCCTCTTCGCTGTCCACTATACCTCCAACTTTGGTGTCATCTGCAAACTTACTAACTATATCTCCTATGCTCATATCTAAATCATATATATATAAACGAGGAAAAGTAGTGGACCCAGCACTGATTCTTGCGGCACTCCACTGGTCACATGCCTCCAATCTGAAAAAACAACCCTCCACCACCACCCTGCCTTCTACATTTGAGCCAGTTCTGTATCCAAACGGCTACCTCTCCCTATATTCCATGAGATCTAACCTTGCGAACCAGTATTCCATGGGGAACCTTGTCGAGCGCCTTACTGAATTCCATAGATCATGTCCACCTCTCAGCCCTCATCAATCCTCTTTGATACATCTTCAAATAACGCAATCAATTTTGTGAGGCATGATTTCCCACGCACATAGTCATGCTGACTATCACTAATCAGTCCTTGCTTTTCAGAATACATGCGCATCTTGTTCCTCAGGATTCCCTCCAACAACTTGCCCAGCATCAATGTTAGGCTCACCGGTCGATAGTTCCCTGGCTTGTCCTTACCACCTTTATTAAATAGCGGCACCACTTTAACCAACCTCTAGTCTTTCGGCATCTCATCTGTGATAATCAATGATACAAATATCTCAACAAGAGGCCCAGCAATCACATTCCCAGCTTCCCAGGGTTCTAGGGTTCACCCGATCAGGTGCTGGGGATTAACCAAGCTTTACGGGTTACAAGACACCCAGCACCTCCTCTGTAAGATGGACATATTTAACATGTCGACATCTATTTCCCCACATTCTATATTGCCCATGTCCTTCTCCACAGTAAACACTGATGCAAAACATTCAGTTAGTATCTCGCCCATGTCCTGCGGCTCCACGCGTAGGCTACCTTACTGATCTTTGTGGAGCCCTATTCTCTCTCGAGTTACCCTTTTGTTCTTAATGTATTTATAAACAACCTTGGGATTATTCAGAAACCTATTTTCCAAAGCTATCTCATGTCCCCTTTTTGCCCTCCTGATTTCCCTCTTCCGTATACTCCTACTGTCTTTAATGCTCAGGGTTTTTTGGGATTTTTGGATTGGAATAAATGCAAAATATTACATTATGAAAAAACAAACGAGGGCAGACTTACACTAATTAAAAACAGGGCCTCGATAGTGATATGGAACAAAGAGACCGATGGGTTCGGGTCTTTCACGTCTGTCACATGTCGACAGGGGGGTTCAGAAGTTGCTGAGCACACTTGCCTTCATTGCTCAGACCTTTGAGTACAAGAGTTGGGACGTTATTTTGGATGTTGGATAGGCCTTTTCTGGAATTCTGTGTCCAGTTCTGGTCATGCTGATATCGGGAGGACATTATGTAGTTGGAGCGAATTCAGAAGAGATTTACCAGGATGTTGATGGGAATGGACAGTTTGAATTATAAGCAGAGGCTGGATAGCCTGCGACTGCTTTCACTGGCGCGCAGGAGGCTGAGGACTGATCTTATTAAATGTTTATCAAATCATGGAGGGTTAGTATCAGTGATGTGAACAGCAGGTGTCCTTTCCAGGAAGGGACGCAATTCAAGACTGGGTACATACCTTTTAAGGTGACAGCAGAACGGCTTTAAAAAGGCGTTCAGGAATTTTTTAAAATTTTTGTTCAGACAATGGTTTATGTGTGGGATGAGCTATCAGAGGAAGTGAATCAAATTACAATTTTAGGGTGGCACAGTGGCTCAGAGACTCAGTGATTAGCACTGCTGCCAGGGCCCCAGGTTCGATTCCAGCTTTGGACAACTGTCTCTGTGGGACTTGCACATTCTCCCAGTGTCTGCATGGGTTTCTTCCAGGGGCTCCAGTTTCCTCCCTAATGAGAGAGCAGCCCTATGGTCTGGTAGGACAATGCTGCCTTTACCTTTTACACAGCGATGCCACTGTGTCTCTGGGATGGGGAGAGGGAATGCTGAAGGTAGTGGATGGGACACCACTCAGGCACAGTGCTTCGTCCTGGAGGATGTTCACTTTCTTTAATATCGTTGGGAGCTGCACTGATGCAGGCAAGTGGAGAATGTTCCAACACAATCCTGATGTGTGTCTTATAGAGCGCAAAAAGGCATTGGGGAATCAGGAGTTTGGGGAAACTGTGTTGTTCTCCTTGTAGCAAAGGCAATTGAGAGGAGCTGTGACAGAGGGGTTTGAAAAGTTACATGTTATAACAATAAACCTTACACACCCATCAGCTCATTATCCAAGGATTGGAGGACACACAGTAAAGGTTTGGGGAGATTCAAAGGAGAAGTTTTATGCAGCAAATGGGATTCAGATGGAATACAATACTCACACACTGCGAATATCCAGGTCCTGATGAATTTACTAATTCAATCAGAGTTAGGTGTTACAATGACTGAGATTACCATCTGAATGTCCACCTGTAGTATCCTGTAATACAAGTTTATAAAATCCATTATTGTCAGTTCAGGTTAGAAACTCGCACCATCCCCTCCTCCTGGCCCAGGATGACTGGACACATTACCCCTTGTGGAGATCAGCAGTCAATTCAGGGGGAAATCTATGTGGGTTTCTAGGAGTTTCCACCTTGGAATTTCATGTGACTGAACAGGACAGATCTTTGACAAATGGGACAGAATATTCCAAGAGTCAGTGAGATGGGGAGAGCAGGTTTTGCTTCCTTTTCTTTCCTTCCGTGCTGCCGCTGTGCCTCATCAATAAGACATGGGGTGTGAAAGGCTCATGCAGCTCGATGGGCAAGTTGCCTCCATTCTGACCAATGGGCAGCAAGCTCCTCCCATAGAGTATCTCTAAAAACAGAGCCGCTCTGCATACTTCACACTGCCCAGGACTCCCAGTAAATGTTTAGAAGAATGAGGGTGGGGGGACTCCAAGAAAAGGCATAACTGTAAAGTTCTAAGACGATTGTGAAGAGAGAGAGATGCACAGGAGAAGGGGGCAACAAGTTGTCAGATGGAGTATAGTTTGGGAAAATGCGAAGTTGGACAATTTGGAGGAGGTCTATTTAAATGGTGGAAACTGTAGAAAGCTACACTACAAAGGGACCAGGGGGTAATTGTGCAGGAAACATGGAAAGCAAGCAGATTCTGGGTCAGTCACGAAATCAAGGGTTCTGTTTCAGATTCATCAAGTTTAAGGCAACACAGACACGGGTAAGGGGTTTCAGCAGCAATGGAGCTGGGGTGAGGTAGAGACAAGCAACATTTTAGAGATTAGAATTCCTGGTTTGAGGTGAGGGATGCCATGGACGTCCCTGCTGATAACACTTGCAGGAAGTGCACCCATCTCCAGCTCCTCCAAGACCGCGTTAGGGAACTGGAGCTGGAGTTGGATGAACTTAGGATCATTCGGGAGGCAGAGGGGGTCATAGATCGGAGCTTTAGGGAAGTAGTAACTCCAAAGATGGCAGATAGATGGGTGACAGTGAGGGGGACTGGGAGGAAGCAGCCAGTGCAGGGACCCCTGTGGCCGTTCCCCTCAAGAACAAGTATACCGTTTTGGATACTTGTGGGGGGGGGGACTTACCAGGGGTAAGTAACGGGGCTCAGGCCTCTGGCACGGAGCCTGCCCCCGTTACTCAGAAGGAAAGCGTGGAGCAGAGCAGAGCAATAGTAATTGGGGACTCGATAGTTCGGGGCACAGATAGGCGGTTTTGTGGGAACGAGAGAGACTCACGTTTGGTATGTTGCCTCCCAGGTGCAAGGGTACGTGATGTCTCTGATCGTGTTTTCCGGGTCCTTAAGGGGAAGGGGGAGCAGCCCGAAGTCGTGGTCCACATTGGCACCAATGACATAGGTAGGAGGAGCGCTGAAGATGTTAGGCAGGCTTTCAGGGAGGTGGTTGGAAGCTCAGAGTTAGAACGAACAGAGTTGTTGTCTCTGGTTTGTTACCCGTGCCACGTGATAGAGAGTCGAGGAATAGGGAGAGAGAACAGTTAAATGCGTGGCTACAGGGATGGTGCAGGAGGGAGGGATTCCGGTATTTGGATAACTGGGGTTCTTTCTGGGGAAGGTGGGACCTCTATACACAGGATGGTCTGCACCTGAACCTGAGGGGCACCAGTATCCTTGGTGGGAGGTTTGCTAGTGCTCTTGGGGGGGGGGGGGGGGTTTAAACTAACTCTGCAGGGGCATGGGAACCCAGACTGTAGCTTTAGGGTACAGGACCTGGAGTGTAGGGAGGTCAGGAACATGGCATCAATTTCAAAGGAGGGTGCCTCTAAACACGAAAGTGGTTTGAAGTGTGTATACTTCAATGCAAGAAGTATACGGAATAAGGTAGGTGAACTTGCAGCGTGGGTTGGTACCTGGGACTTCGATGTTGTGGCTATTACGGAGACATGGGTAGAACAGGGACAGGATTGGCTGTTACAGGTTCCAGGGTTTAAATATTTTAGTAGGGTCAGAGGTGGGGGTAAAATAGGGGGAGGTGTGGCATTGCTTGTCAAAGATAGTATTACAGCTGTGGAAAGGACGATGGATGAAGACTCGCCATCTGAGGTAGTTTGGGCTGAGGTTAGGAATAGGAAAGGTGAGCTCACCCTGTTAGGAGTTTTTTACAGGCCTCCTAACAGTCTTAGAAACGTAGAAGAAAGGATTGCGAGGATGATTCAAGAGAAGAGTGAAAGTAATAGGGTGGTTGTTATGGGGGACTTTAACTTTCCTGATATTGCTTGGGAAAGCTATAGTTCACGTTCGTTAGATGTGTCAGTGTTTGTCCAATGTGTGCAGGAGGGTTTCCTGACACAATATGTAGATAGGCCAACAAGAGGTGAGGCCATACTGGATTTGGTTCTGGGTCATGAACCAGGCCAGGTGTTATAATTAGAGGTAGGTGAGCACTTTGGGGACAGTGACCACAATTCAGTGACTTTTACTCTAGTGATGGAGAGGGATAAGTGTGCACTACAGGGCAAGAGTTATAGCTGGGGGCAGGGAAATTCTGATGCTGTGAGGCATGACTTAGGATGTGTGGCCTGGAAAAGTAAGCTTCAAGGCAAGGGTGTAATTGATATGTGAAGCTTGTTCAAGGAGCAACTATTGAGTGTCCTTGATAAGTATGTACCCGTCAGGCAGGGAGGAAAGGGTCGTGTGAGGGAGCCGTGGTTTAATAAGGAATTGGAATCCCTTGTTAAAGGGAAGAGGGCGGCCTATGTAAAGATGAGGCGTGAAGGTTCAATTGGGGCGATTGAGAGTTATAAGGTAGCCAGGAAGGACCTGAAGAGAGAGCTAAGAGCAGCAAGGAGGGGACATGAAAGGTCCTTAGTTGGCAGGATTAGGGAAAACCCTAAGGCTTTCTATAGGTATGTCAGGAATAAAAGAATGACTAGGGTAGGAATAGGTCCAGTCAAGGATAGTAGTGGGAAGTTGCGTGTGGAGGCTGAAGAGATTGGGGAGACACTGAATGAATACTTTTCGTCAGTATTCAATCAGGAACAGGACATTGTTGTCAATGTGAGTACTGAGTCACAATTAAGTAGAATGGATGGCTTTGAGGTATGTAGAGAAGAGGTGTTGGAAATTCTGGAAAGGGTGAAAATAGATAAGTCCCCTGGGCCTGATGGCATTTATCCTTGGATTCTCTGGGAAGCAAGGGAGGAGATTGCAGAGCCATTGGCCTTGATTTTTATGTCCTCGTTGTCTACAGGAGTAGTGCCAGAAGATTGGAGGCGAGCAAATGTGGTTCCCTTCTTCAAGAAGGGGAGTAGGGATAACCCTAGTAACTATAGGCCGGTGAGTCTCACTTCTGTTGTGGGCAAAGTCTTGGAGAGAATTGTAAGGGATAGGATTTATGAACATCTGGATAGGAATAATGTGATCAAGGATAGTCAGCATGGTTTTGTGAAGGGCAGGTCGTGCCTCACAAACCTTATTGAATTCTTTGAGAAGGTGACTAAGGAGGTGGACGAGGGTAAAGCAGTAGATGTGGTGTATATGGATTTTAGTAAGGCGTTTGATAAGGTTCCCCATGGTAGACTACTGCAAAAAATACTGAGGTATGGCATTGAGGGTGAGTTGGAGGTTTGGATTCGGAGTTGGCTGGCTGGAAGAAGACAGAGGGTCGTAGTTGATGGCAAAGGTTCATCTTGGAGTGCCGTCACTAGCGGTGTTCCGCAAGGATCTGTTTTGGGACCATTGCTGTTTGTCATTTTTATAAATTACCTGGAGGAGGGGTGAGAAGGTTGGGTGAGCAAGTTTGCGGATGATACGAAAGTCGGAGGAGTTGTAGACAGTGAGGAAGGATGTGGCAGGTTACAGCGGGATATAGATAAGCTGCAGAACTGGGCAGAAAGGTGGCAAATGGAGTTCAATGTCGCTAAGTGTGAGGTGATTCACTTTGGTAAGAGTAATAAAAAGATGGGGTACTGGGCTAACGTTCGGATACTTGGTAATGTGGATGAGCAGAGGGATCTTGGTGTCCATATACACAAATCTTTGAAAGTTGCCACCCAGGTAAATCGTGCGGTGAAGAAGGCATATGGCGTACTGGCTTTTATTGGTAGAGGAAGTGAGTTCCGGAGTACTGAGGTCATGTTGCAGTTGTATAAGACTCTGGTGCGGCTGCATCTGAAGTATTGTGTGTAGTTTTGGTCGCCATACTATAGGAAAGATGTGGAGGCACTGGAACGGGTGCAGAGGAGGTTTACCAGGATGTTGCCTGGTATAGCAGAAAGATCGTATGAGGAAAGGCTGAGGCACTTGGGGTTGTTTTCATTGGAGAAAAGAAGGTTTAGGGGTGACTTGATAGAGGTGTAAAAGATGATTAGGGGTTTAGATAGGGTCGACAGTGAGAATCTTTTTCCACGTATGGAGTCAGCTATTTCAAGGGGCATAGCTTTAAATTAAGGGGTGGAAAGTATAGGACAGATTTTAGGGATAGGTTCTTTACTCAGCGAGTCGTGAGTTCATGGAATGCCCTGCCAGTAGCAGTGGTGGACTCTCCCTCATTATGGGCATTTAAGCGGGCATTGGATAGGCATATGGAGGATAGTGGGCTAGTGTAGGTTAGGTGGGCTTGGATCGGCGCAACATCGAGGGCCGAAGGGCCTGTACTGCGCTGTATTCTTCTATGTTCTATGTTCTATGTTCTATCAGTCCCATCTGGATACTCAAATTGGTGGGAGTTCTTTCTGACAGAGTTGTCAAGTAGCACAGAAATAACTAGCTCAGTGCGGTTTCTGATAGGTCCCAATGTGGAGATGGTGCAGTTGTGGAAATGTCACTGGATGACTAATCCAGACCAGGCTAATGCTCTGGCAGCTGGTGGAAGTTAAAAACAATTAATAACATATAAATATCTAAAATCTGGTGTCAGTGATGGTAACCCTAAAGCCATTGTCGAGTGTAAGCAACTATTTCTTTCCACAATGTACTTTCAGGAAGTGAATCTCCCGTGCTTTCTTTGTCTGGCCTAAAAGTGACTCCAGACACACAGACATGTGATAAGCTTTTCAATGGTCTCTGAAACGGCCAAGCAAGACACTCAATTGTATCAACTGGTTCGAGTACATCAAGGGTAAAACCATACCCAATGCCCAGCACTAGACTTGGTATCGGAAAAGGGAACGGGAGACACAGTCCTGTCGACCCTGAAGAGATTTCCTTCTGAACATGTAAGAGCTATTGTCAACATTTACAAAGCTTTCCCACAGACTGCACAGAAACTTCAGGAAAGGAGTAGGGCATTCAACACATTGAGGCTTTCCCAATCTAGCTAATGGAGAAAATGTCCTTAGTGCAGTTTTCCTCTCACAGTGTTCGTATCCCTTAATATGCTTAAAAGTCGTGAAATATGTAATAAGAACTGCTGTCGTCACTGTTGTCCATCAATTTTGCTCCTCCAATCAATATACAGGCCGTTCTGTGGTGACACATGCCTATTAATCATGATTTGGCTGCAATGCCGTTCATAAATTGTGTGTTTTTCTTTTAAAATAAAGCAAGCTCGTGTTCACTGTTACGCGATTCCATCCCAACATTGGCTGAACAGCAAAACCCAAGCTCGTGATCCTCTATCTGCAAAATGCACTCTCAGTGGGTTCAGCTAAAACAGAGATGCAATCCTTTCTGCAAGCCTTGAAACTGAGCCTCACACTGGGATTGTAGTCTACGTTTCGAAGAAACACCATTCCAAACTGGGGGAGAATTTCGGGGAGAACTGGAATTCCACGGCAGGATCACGTGGTCAGTCAGCCTCGAAAATATCTGGTAAAGAGCATCGTGAAAGGTACAGCGCTGTCGTCAGTGGCTGCAGTGTTGAAGTGTTACATATAAAGTACTATTTAATTGTAATGCATGTTTTAAAGATTAACTTGGACTGTGCTAGTGAGTGTGTTAGACCACCTTTCAGTTTTGGTTTTTCTTGATATTTCAGGGTTCGCCCCTTTACCCCATAGCCCCCGTTATGTATGTTGCACCATTATCAAACTGGTCCAAGATTTGGAACGATAAAACCGACAGAAAACTCATTGTCCGAAAAAGGGAACGGGAAACACAGTCCTGTTGACACAGCAGAGATGTCCTTCTTAAAATCTGAGAGCCTGTGACATCTGTACTCCAGCTGTCTGCTCATTCCTTTCGTGTCCAGAAATCCTTTTTTATATTTAATGTCCTGGTTTCCACAGCCTTAAGTGGGAGAGAACTCCCCAGGTTTGCCAGTCTCCGAGTACACACATTTATTCTCATCTCAATGCAGAGTGACCTGCCTGTATCTAATACTGTGGTCCCTTGTTTTAGACATCCCAGTAAGGGGAATTACTATCCCTGCTTCCAATCTGTCTCACCCTGACACAAAATGAAATACTTCTCTGAGACCTCCACTCATTTTCCTAAACCCCATGTAATACAGGCCCAGTCGCCCCAAACTCTGCTCCCACAACAAGCCTGTCATTCCAGACATTAGTCAGGTCATCCTTCACTGCTCTCCCTCAATGTCAGGTTCGTCTTTTATTAAGTAAGGAGACCAAAACTGCACACAATACTGCACAATGTTCAAGATAGGGTCTCACCAAGGGCCTGTACAGCTGCAGTAAGACACCCTTACTCCTGGACTCAAATCCCCCTGGAATGAAGGTCAACACACCATTTATCTTGCTAACTGCTTTCTGTTCCTGCAATAATGCTTTCAGTGAATGGTGTGGAGGGAGATCCAAACCCTTTTCAATGTTACAGCTCCCTACCGTGTTAGCGTGGCGAACCCATTCCCAGTCTTGACTGCTTGCTTCAGACCGCACTGCCTTGCATAGACCTCGGAGCTCTGCGCAGAACGAAACAAAAATGCAGCATAAGTTCCTTTATAAATCAGCATTTTTTCAACCAATCCCTTTTCAAATTGTAAGTTGCTGTCCGGTTTTCCCACCAAGGGGCACGACGTCACATCTACCCCCATTGCTCTACATTTGCCACGTATTTGCCTATTTACTTTACTTTTCTCAATCACCTTGGAGCTTTTTTACATCCTGCTCAACAACTCACAATCCGACATCGACATTTAGTGCCATCAGCAGAACTGTGAATGTTGCATTTGATTCCCACAACCAAAAGTTTGGTGTTTATTGGGAATAGCTGGGACCCAAGCCCCGATTCCTGCTATACTCCCAAGCTTTCCACTCGAAAGCACATTGTTTTGTTCCTATTCGCTGTGTCATGTCAGCTCTCCCATTCTAAATTATGTCCACATATTAACCCCAGTCCCACAAGATTTGAATTTGTATGGTAGGCTTGGAGCTTTAACATCTATTTTCCTGAAAAAATCCAGTCATATTGTATTGATTGCTTCCCCATAATTTTGCGAAGTCAGTTTCTCAAATATGATTCCCTTTTCATAAATCTCTATTGACTTTGTCTCTGCCCATTACTTTCGGTTACAATACTTCCTCTAAAACTGTTTAGTTGCTAATTTCATTCTATTTCCTTTCTTTCTCACCAGATTGAAGTTTCCTAGTATTGCTGGGAAGATTGGTTTTTTGATTTGATTTCTTCAGTGAAGACATAACTGAAATATTTGCTCCATAGTTCTGCCATTACCCTGTCCTCAATTCTCTGGTTTCAGCCTGTCAGGTAACTGCACCTTTTTTCCCTTAATTTTGCCATGTACATGTTTTTAGAACCAATTATAAATGCACTTTTATAACCCTTGTTAATATACTCTTCAGAAACTCATAAATTCTGGCTTAAGGTGCTGAATGATGACGTTCCACAACCATACAATCAGAGGAGTATCGACTCTGTACCGTCACAAATACAGCACGGTCGACATTAGTCCCACTTTCTGAACCACGACAAGTAACCGGGAATGTTATGGCATTTCAAGTGCGCAACCTTGAATCATTTTTTCACGGTTGTTCAGTTACCCGTGATAACTCCCCTCTCAGGCAGTACAACCCAGGACCCACCACCACCTGGGTTAAAAAAAATCCTCAAATTCTCACTAAACCTCAAACCCTCCACTTAAAAAGTGCGCTCTCCTGTTCTTGACCCTTTTACTAAAATGAACAACTGCTGTTTATCCACGCTCTCCATGCTTCTCGTAATCTTATCCTCCTGAATAACCTCCCCCTCAGCAACCCGAGCTTATCCAGCCTCTCTCCATAGCGGATATGGTCCATCACAGGGAACATCCTGGTGAATCTCCTCTGTACCCCCTTCAGTCCAATCACAATCTTCCTGTAACGTGCATCCCAGAACTACGCAAATTAATCCATTTTGGATTAACTAACGTTCTGCATAGCTCTTATAATCTCTCCCTCGATGAGAAAAGGCCATGTTTACAATCGCTATGCTTTATCAAATTGTGTGTTCCCCTGTCCATACCCATTCAGGGATGTGTGGAAAAGCACCGCTGAGCTTCCTAGTGTGCTGCCATTCATTTAGTGCTACCCTTAATCATCGCCTTTATTAGGGTTACGATCCGACTGTCATTGATCTGCACATCTGACCGTTCCATTTACATCTTCCTGTAAACTTAGAACTTCCTCCTCATTTGCAACCAACTGGCTAATTGTTTTTAAGGTTACAAAATCACACCAGGTTATAGTCTAACAGTTTTATTCAGAGGCACTAGCTTTCGATGCGCTGCTTCTTCATCAGGTGATGATGCGCTTTGAAAGCTGCTGCCGTGAAATAAACCTGTTGGACTAATAATCTTGTTCAAAGTTTGTGAGAAGATTTATAGCTCGGGTGCTCGTTGCTGTGGTTCTGTTCGCCGAGCTGGAAGTTTTTGTTGCAAACGTTTCGTCCCCTGTCTAGGTGACATCCTCAGTGCTTGGGATCCTCCTGTGAAGCGCTTCTGTGATGTTTCCTCCGGCATTTATAGTGGTTTGTCTATGCCGCTTCCGGTTGTCAGTTCCAGTTTTCCGCTGCAGTGGTCGGCATATTGGGTCCAGGTCAATGTGCGGATTGATTGAATCTGTGGATGAGTGCCAAGCCTCTCGGAATTCCCTGGCTGTTCTATGTTTGTCTTGCCCTATAATAGTAGTGTTGTCCCAGTCGAATTCATGTTGCTTGTCATCTGCGTGTGTGGCTACTAAGGAAAGCTGGTCGTGTCGTTTCGTGGCTAGTTGGTGTTCATGGATGCGGATCGAAAGGAGGACATGCCGCAACCCAAAGGACTAGCCACACTACCATACATGAAGAGCATTTCCGAACTGACAGCCAGACTACTGCGACCACTAGGACTCATAAAAGCACACAAACCAACAGACATTCTCAGGCAAGAACTCACCAGGACGAAGGACAGATACCCAGCGTGAGCAAAACCAACGTAGTGTACAAAATCCCATGCAAGGACTGGACAGAACAGTACATAGGACAAATAGGAAGGCAGCGAACGATCCGCATCCATGAACACCAACTGGCCACGAAGCGACACGACTAGCTATCCTTAGTAGCCACACACACAGATGACAAGCAACATGAATTCGACTGAGACAACACTACTATTATAGGGCAAGCCAAACATAGAACAGCCAGGGAATTCCTAGAGGCTTGGCACTCATCCACAGATTCAATCAATACGCACATCGACCTGGACCCAATATACCGACCACTGCAACGGACAGCTGGAACTGACAACCGGAAGTGGCAGAGACATATCACTATAAATGCCGGAGGAAACATCACAGAAGCGCTTCACAGGAGGCTCCCAAGCACAGGGGATGTCACCTAGACAGGGGGCGAGACGTCTGCAACACAAATTCCCAGCTCGGCGAACAGAACCACAACAACTATAATCTAGTGTTATCTGACTTTTAACTTTGTCCAACCCAGTCCAACATTGGCACATTCGAATTACCAGTAACAAGGGCACAGCATTGATCCCTGTGGTGCACTTTGGACATCAATCTACAGTAACACAAATAGCCTTCTAACACCATGCTCTGTATGCGAACACTAAGTTGATTTGAATGCAATTTGGCAAGTCATTGATAAGTGCGAATTGTTCTCTTTTTTATAAGATTAGATTCTCTGCAGTGTGGGAACAGGCCCTTCGGCCCATCCAGTCCACAAAGAGTAGCCCATCCAGACCCATTTCCCTCTGACGATTGCACCTAACACTATGGGCAATTTAGCATAGCCAATTCACCTGAACTGCACATTTTTGGACTGTGGGAAGAAACACACGCAGACATAGGGAGAACTGGCAAACTACACACAGACTGTTGTCCAAGGTGCGAATTGAACCTGGGACCCTGGTGCTGTGAGGCGGTGCTAACCACTGAGCCACTCTGCCGCTTGATATATCTGCAGAATACCTGGGGATTCTCCCTAATCTTACCATGCCAGCAAGTTTTCATGCCCCTGTGTTAGTCAGTCCCGTCAAGTGATGGATTAGCTTCTTCTTTCTATTTTAAATGGCCTGTCCCTTATACTGCCATTATTGGCCTTAAACGTAGATTAGACAGCCAGAGAAACAGTTTGTTTATTTCCAACTTGTCATATGTTCAGTGAATTTTCTAAATTTCACTGCAGTCACCTCTCAATCTTGCCATCTGAGGGATTAATCTGGAGAATGCCCATTGCACTTCCTCTGCGGTCAGTATATTCTTTCTCAGATTGAGTCAAAAACACTGTACACAATCCTCCAAATACAGTCTCACCAACACGCTGTGAAACTGTTTCAACATGTCCTTCCATCTATTTTCTGATTCCCTTAAATGAAACCGTACATAACTTTAACTTTCCACTTACATATATTCCTCAAATGGACTTTCACATGAATTTTTTTACGAACTCACTGTTTGCGTTCTTATCAAAAGCCTTCTGAAAATCCAAATAGCCAATTCTACTGGTTCCCCATTACAGATGTCAAGTTAATTGGTCTGCACTTGTCCACACTGTCTCTTCTTCCGCTGCAGATGCTCGGATCCATTCTATTTACCTACAATTTATGGAACATGTTTACTTCCTTCCATTTATCTACAATGGCTTCCGGCCTCTGCACAAAGTGCAGGAAAATAAAACACAGTCATCGACAGCACAGTTAATAATTCTTTTGCGATGTATTGCTAATATTTTGCTGGGAAGTACATCTGGTTTGTAAGACTTAGAAATGCGCAATCCAGCTACAGGTTCACGCACAACCTTGTTACTGACATAAATTGACTTTATGTCTTTCGTGTCACAAGTTCCATATGATCATTTGGTATTTCTGGGTGATTTTCTGGCTCTTCCTCCATGAAGACAGATGCAACGTAACTGGTTGATATCTTGGCCATTTCCCTGTTCCCAACAATATATTCTCCTCTCCCCATTGCGTAATTTCCGATTTGACCTTGCTGTATTTTGTTTTCTTTGAAATACAGATTGTAGATTTATGCAGATTTTGTGCTCTGAGCATGCTATCATTGTGAAAAAGGCCCTTGGGCCGAGCAGTTCCACACTGCCCCTTCGAAGAGTAACCCACACAGACCCATTTCCATGCGATTCTACGTTTACACCAGACTAATGCACCTAAGGTACACATCCCTGAACACTATGGAGCAATTTAGCATGGCCAATTCACCTAACCTGCAGATCTTTGGATTGTGGGAGGAAGTCAGAGCACCCAGAGGAAACCAACGGAGACAGGGGGAGCATTGGAAACTCCACACAGACAAATTTCTGAGTATTCTCACGTTTTCACAATGTTTGAAATTCTTCTGAAGTCACTTCCTATGATTAATATATTTTTTAAATTTGTTATGGGAACCATCATTAAGTCACTTCCACTTTCTTTGGTAATTGTACCTTAAAAACAAGACGTATTTTTCAAACTATGCAATATTTCTATAGATTACCTGGCCCTGACCAGATATATCCAAGAACACAGCAATCAGAGAGAGAAGAAATTGCGAGAGCACTGGCTGATAATTTTGCATCATCGTCAGCCACAGGTGAAGTCACCGAAGGCTGGTAGGGGAGCGAATGTTGTCCCTTATTCAAGAAGAGCTGCAACGAAGAACATGGGAACTATAAACCAATTAGCTTCACAACTGTGATAGGTATGTTACTTGAGAAGACTCTGCGATAAGACATACATACATTTGGAAAGACACGGAGCAGTCAGCACGGCTTTGTGGATGGAAGATCGCAATTTACTAATTTTTAGAGTTCTTTGATGAACTGACCAGGAATGTAGACGAGGGTAGGGTGACAAACGTAGTCTACATAGATTTCAGAAAGGCCTTTAGATTAGATTAGATTCCCTACAGTGTGGGAACCCACACGACCCCTCCGAAGTGCAATTCACCCTGACTAATGCACCTAACACTATGGGCAATTTTGCATGACCAATTCACGTAACCTGCACATCTTTGGACTGTGGGAGGAAACCGAGCACCCGCAGGAAATCCACGCAGACACGGGAGAATGATCAAACTCCAAACAGTCAGTTGCCTGAGGCGGGAATTGAATGCAGGTCGCTGGCGCTGTGAGGCAGCAATGTTAACCACTCAGCCACCATGTCGCGCCAAGGTTCCACATGATAGGCTGCTCTGAAATGTTCGATCAGATGGAATCCAGAGGGAGCTGGAAAAATGAACACACAGTTGGTTTGATGTTAGATAGCAGAGTGTAATAGTGGAAGGATGCTTGTCGGACTGGGGCCTATGGCAAGTGGAGTGCCTCAGGGGTCTGTGCTGGGACCATTGCTGTTATCTCTATCAATTATTTTGTTGAGAATGTACAAGGCACGATTAGAAATTTTGCTGATGACACTAAAATAAGCGGTATCGTGGACAGTGATGAAGGATATCAGAAATTGCAGCAGGACATTGATCAGCTGGGGTAGTGGGTCGAGAAATGGCAAATGGAGTTTAATATAGATTAATGTGAGGTCTTGCATTTTGGAAAATCCAATCAAGGTAGGAGTTTCAAGGTGAATGGTTCGGCCTGAAGGAGTGCAGTGGAACAGACGGTCCTTGGAATTCAGGTGCACGGTTCTCACAAAGTAGAGTTACAGGTAGACGACAGTGAGGAATGCTTTTGGCACACTGGCCTTCATTAGTTAGGGAATTGAACATCGAAGTTGGGGACTTACGTTGCAGTTATACAGGATGGTGGTGAGACTGCGCTTGGAGTACTGTGTTCGGTTTTGTTCAATTTGCTCCATGAAGGATGTGATGAAATTGGCAAGAGTGCAGACGAAATTCACAAGGATATCGCCAGTAATCAATAGTTGAGTTTTTGGGAGGGTTTAGACAGGCTAGGTAATTTTTCTTTAGAGTATACAAGACTGAGATGATATATTGCAGAAGTGTTTAAGATCATGAGAGAAATAGATAGGGCGAATGCACTCAATCTTTTTCCCAGTGTTGAGAATCATACACTAAAGGGCATCAGTTTAATGTCAGAGGGGAAAGAATTAAAGGGAACCTGAGGGGCAACTTTTTTTTCGCAGAGGCTGGTGCACATATGGAATGAGCAGCCAGTGGTTGAGGGGTTTACATTAATAACATTTAAAACGAATTTGGACAAATACACGGATTGAAAAGGATTAGATGGAAACGGGGCAATGGCAGGGAGATGGGGTTTGTGTGAATGCACATTTTGATCGGAATGGACCGGTTTTGAACAAAGGGTCTGCCTCTGTGCTTTAGGACTCTATGACGCTAACAACCATTGCTTGTCTCCCACTGAATGCCATATTGTACTTTCCCAATTCATTGGAGCGAACTTGATCCTCCAGCCTCCAGGCTTCCATAATGTTTGACCATCATGTTCAACATTCGATATTATATGCAGATGCCGTGTAAAATGCAACATATTAATGTCACATTTTCTCAGAACAAGGTTATTAATTAATCCTTCTGAGCATACATCACCAAATCCAAACTAACCTTGTCTCTAGTTTGGATCACAACACACTCTTCAAGCTACCTGATACACACTTCTGTAATTTATCTTTCACAGCATTAGTGGTCACTTAGCTTCCGCAGTTTAAATGTAACGTGAGATAATTCAGTATTACTGCAGCACCAACAATACGAATTTTCCACAGCATAAGACAGACAAAATTTGCACGACAATTTTGCACGGCAGAACACACCAATGCTTGTTTCTCATTGCTAAGATCCTACCAAACCGATTCTGTGGGATCTGAGGGACAGGGTCGGTGGCATTATTAGTGACAGACGAAGAGAAGACGTTCATTGAGGCTCATCTCGACGCTGAGATGATCTGAAGAAATGTCCAGCAATACAGGACATTCTGTACCCTCGTTCTGCCAGGATAAGCGTCACTATATTCTCTCTGCTCCCCCAAACTCACTGTATATCTGTTATAGCAAATACCGCTGAGCAAGGAACTAGCGGTTACTAGCGGTGTTCTGCAAGGATCTGTTTAGGGACCATTGTTGTTTGTCATTTTTATAAATGACCTGGAGGAGGGGCTAGAAGGTTGGGTGAGCAAGTTTGCGGATGATACGAAAGTCGGTGGAGTTGTTGACAGTGAGGAAGGATGTGTCAGGTTACAGCGAGATATAGATAAGCTGCAGAGCTGGGCAGAAAGGTGGCAAATGGAGTTCAATGTAGGTAAGTGTGAGGTGATTCACTTTGGTAAGAGTAACAAAAAGATGGGATATTGGGCTAATGATCGGATACTTGGTAGTGTGGACGAGCAGAGGGATCTTGGTGTCCATGTACACAGATCTCTGAAAGTTGCCACCCAGGAAAATAGTGCGGTGAAGAAGGCATATGGCGTACTGGCTTTTATTGGTGGAGGAATTGAGTTCCGGAGTTCTGAGGCCATGTTGCATTTGTATAAGACTCTGGTGCGGCCGGATCTGGAGTATTGTGTGCAGTTTTGGTCGCCATACTATAGGAAGGATGTGGGGGCACTGGAAGGGTGCAGAGGAGGTTTACCAGGATGTTGCCTAGTATGGTAAGGAGATCGTATGAGGAAAGGCTGAGACACTTGGGGCTGTTTTCATTGGAGAAAAGAAGGTTTAGGGGTGACTTGATAGAGGTGTACAAGATGATGAGGGGTTTAGATAGGGTTGAACATGAGAACCTTTTTCCACGTATGGAGTCAGCTATTACGAGGGGGCATAGCTTTAAATTAAGGGTGGTAGGTATAGGACAGATGTTAGGGGTAGAATCTTTACTCAGCGAGTCGTGAGTTCATGGAATGCCCTGCCAGTAGCAGTGGTGGACTCACCCTCTTTATCGGCATCTAAGCGGGCATTGGATAGGCATATGGAGGATAGTGGGCTAGTGTAGGTTAGGTGGGCTTGGATCGGCGCAGCATCGAGGGCCAAAGGGCCTGTACTGCGTTGTATTTTTCTATGCTCTATGTTCTAAGGCTCACGCTCTATCTCCAAATAAACTTCATGTACAACCACTCTAACTTGAATTCAGCAGCTTCCTTCCATCATTTTGTCTGTCGCCTATGCAATAACTCCACACCAATAACATCTTATGGATACTGCACTGTGGACTGACTCCCTTCAGACACCTCACCATTCAGCAACCCTCTTCCCCACCAACAACAGTACGAACATATCATTCCCCGCTTCCCTTTCTCCCATTCCAGGATAAAAAGCCTGGAACAAGACAAAAAGGGACAAGCCGGGTGGTGGCGTGTCCAATATCCGTTCCCTTTCCCTCCTCTCCCCGCCATGCTGGCAGGACTCTAGCATGAGCCGAAGTGGACTGAGTGAATCGTATGGAGATTCTGTGATATCCACATCCAAACAACTGAATAAGAAACAATGTTCTGTGGAGGGCAGTACTCACTTTAACCGCTCCGTCTGTTCTGCTACTTCTCTCCCTCCCAAAACAACAAATATCCCATTGCAGAAAGATGCAGACACAGAATTACTTATAGACATATGTAAACACGCCAATATACTAACACTCACAGCACATGCACTGAGACGGACCCGCACACATGTAGAGGTATACAGAGACATACACAGTCACACTCAAACAGACTTAAACAGATAAAACGCAGAGGCTAATACACGGAAGAACAAATGTATACATACAAATACACAGACACGCAAACACATGAACAAAAAGATGCGCTCGCAGACAGACGCAAAGAAACACATACACTTGAGTCGAGAAGCCAGAGATAGATAGGTTTTTGATGAATAAAGGTACCAAGGGTTACAGAGAGAAGTCAGGAGAATGATGTTGAGAAACCTCTCAGCCATTATTAAATGACATTCAGTCTCGATTAGCCGAATGGCCTAATTCTGCTCCTTTTTTTAATGCTCGTGTGGTGTTATGCCATCTGGTATTCTCTTCCTGGGACAGGAGCAGAGTAGGAGTCAGTGGTAATGTTGGACACGTCTATTCCTAATTTAACTGTCCATATCGTTCCAAAAAGGTGACAACTTGATGTTAGGTTAACACAGTTTTAAAATAATGGGTCCTGCCATGAAATAAAGACGTTCCTTTCCCTTTCGTGTTGTGCTATCTGTGGTGCCCTATTCCTCAGAGAGCAGTAAAGACGCGATTATTGAAGATATTCAAGGCTGAGCTCGAGTGATCTTTCCTGGACAGGAGAGTCAATGTTTATTGGGAACAGACCGGAGATGGATGGTCAGACACACTCGGATCAGACATGAGCATTCTGAATGGTGTAATGGTGCAGCCGAATGGTCAACTGCTGCTCCTATCCATGAAGTTAGTCTGCAGATGTAGCAAGTGGTTTGAAATGATGCTGTTTCTGGGAAAGGGTATCGTGTCTAGTCGTAGAATTGTTTACTGCATCTGGACAGCGAGACTGCAGATGCTGGAGGTCAGAGTCGAAACGTGTTGCACTGGAAATGCACAGCAGGTCAGGCAGCATCAGAGGAGCAGGAAATCCAATGTTTCGGGCATCAGCCCTTCATCAGGAACGTGCCCGAAACATGCCTCTCCTCCTCCCTGTACAGACGTTCCTGGGATATGAAGAATTATCAGTTTATGTATTGGATGCGAAATCTTTTTGAAACATACACGATTTTGAGAAAAATCAGCTGGATACATATTTTCTCTTGTTAGAGTGTTTAAAACTACGGAATACATTTTAAAAATAAAATGTATTCCGTAGTTTTAAACACTCTAACAAGAGAAAATATGTATCCAGCTGATTTTTCTCAAAATCGTGTATGTTTCAAAAAGATTTCGCATCCAATACATAAACTGATAATTCTTCATTTTTAAAAATAAAATGTATTGATTGTTATGAATGCAAAAGCGGGTACTGTACCTTTTAAAGAGAGTGAAAGTTGGCAAGGACTTAACAAGCACAGAGTGTGGAGAAAGGTTTGGCTGAAACAAATAACTGAGCTGAGTATTATTGAATTTAATTTTAATGATATAAAACCAATCAGACAATTTGATGTTTTGTGGTATAAAAGCGGGCATTTTGAACAGTTAGTCAGAGCAGCAAAGAGCACTAATGCAGACTGCCTGCAGAATCGCTCTCTGAAAGGTACCTGTTTCTATGAAATCTGTGTAGCAGAAGACCCAAGAAAAGACCCAGGAAAACCGACAGAGGGAGATTCACTGGAAAATCGACGTTCTTTTTTTTGCTTCGAGTTAAAGAATAAACTGTTATTGTTTTCTATAAATAGTGGGATTTGGTCGTTCTTTGTCACTCACACTTTTACAGACTATGAGGCGAGGTGATTTTGTTTCTGTGTGTCTGGTTTCAATTGGCAGAACGGCTTTAAAGTTTGCGAGAATATTTGTAGCTCGGGTGCTCGTTGTTATGATTCTGTTCGCCGAGCCTAACAGAGAACAACCAGGGAATTCCTAGAGGCATGGCACTCACCCACAGATTCAATCAATAAGCACATTGACCTGGACCCAATACACCGGCCACTGCAGCGGACAGCTGGAACTGACAACCGGAAGCAGCAGAGACAAACCACTATAAATGCCGGAAGAAACATCACAGAAGAGCTTCACAGGAGGCTCCCAAGCACTGAGGATGTCACCGAGACAGGGGACGAAACGTCTGCAACACAAATTCCCAGCTCGGCGAACAAAAACACAACGAAGGGCTTCACACTCTGTCGTAAAATTGACTTTAACGCGGATATAATGAAGACATCAACCGATTTCTTAAAATTATGCAGACAATGTAAACATGCCATCAAATTATACAGCTGGGATTTTGTTTTTTTGTTGTTGCTAAGGAAAGGCACAATGTATAACTGTGGTAATGATGCATTTGCGTATAGCACCTTATCATCCATTCCAGAGAATGTTCAAGGAAATCACACATCGTCCTTTTTGGTGTTCAGTTGGCATTATTGCATACTTTAGCACAGGGAGGGAGAAAAATGTTACCTGCCTCAGAAGCAGCAGCGTAGTGCACCCCCCCCCCCCCCTCATTTTGTTCTGCCTGACAAGAGAAAAAAATCCTGCGTCATCTTTACCAATCGTGGGAGTTTCCTGATGAAAGATTCTTTGGCATCTTTCCACTGTCTGACGCAAAGCGAATTGAACCAAATCCATCTGTTCAGGGGAGATATCCCATTACCAGCAGCTTGTGTGAGTCGAAGAACTTCAGAGGACAGAATAACATTTGGGACATTCTGTCATCTTTCCATTTGTTACGAGTTCAGCCATTATGAAACTCTGGAAAGTTTTCATTTTTTCTGTTTTGTCTTAAAATGTGTGTGTTCATGTGTGCTTGCAACTGCACGTTTGTGTGTTTGTGACATTTTTGTCGAAGATGAGCCAGGCTGACACTAATATTATTGGCCTTATCACTAAACTTTGAAATTTGTTGTAACCAGTGGAGGAGTGTGACTGCAAAAGGAATCGGTGACCCTGTAACATTGGTTGGAACACGAATGAGAAATTCTTTAAGAGCTGTACAAGTTGGAATTCCCTTTCCCAGAAGTTTGTGATGTCTAGGTGTTTGCATTGAACAGAGAATTGAATGAAGGAAAATGGTGAGTTCAGAAAAGTGCTTCTGAGACCACAACCAGATCAGCCACGAACTTAGTGCCTGGCATAGCAGTGGCAAAGTGGCTAATAACCCACTCCTGCTCCTCACTAAAATGTTTCAGTGTTCTATTCAGCCCAGCTCAGGAGTAGATGGAGGCCACTTGCTCCAAATACCTGGTCCACAGTTACATATGATATCATTCAGTCCCTCCAGATTGACACACACAGCTTGGTGTGGGTTGGAAAATGTTAGTTGGAAATCCACTGTGGGTTCGAAAGACGCCTCTGGTCTCTTTACAGAGAGTCTCCTCTCTGCAACTTGTGTTTCATTTGTTGGTCATGTAGTGGACCCAGATTCACTGTGAATACAGCCCACAGACATCGCTCAGAGATGATACACCAAATAATTTGCTCCCTCTGACTGCAACATTCAGGAAAATTACAACCATGAACTTTACAGTTACAGGATATGAGCTCATAAGGAACAGGATGAGGTAATTCGGCCAGTCAATCCTGCTGTGCCATTGGATACCATCATGGCTGACCCACTGTCGGCTTCAACTCCATTCAATTCCCAATTCTTCACACCGTTCAACTCAATGATAGTGGGTAAAAAAAAAAATCTACATCCTCTGTAAATACTTTCAGTGATCAAGCTCCCTGGACTCTCAGTTCAGATAGTTCCAGACATTCACTACCCTCTGTGAGAAGAAAACACTCCCCACACAGACACATTATCCTATTGATATGTTCAAAAGAGATGAACACAGGAGCCCAGATAAGAGTGACAGACCCTGACATCAAGGCAGGAGTTGGCTCAGGATGGTATCAAGGAACGCTGACTAAATTAAATGTAGTGGGCATCAGCGACAATACCTACTCTGTTTGGGGTTATCCATAGCACAACGGAAGATATGTTTGGTTTGTGGACATCAATCCTTTCAGTCCCAGGACATCACTTCAGGAGATCCTTCGGGGAGCTTCCTTAGCACAAACAGCTCCAGCTGCTGCATCAATCCTTTCCTCCACCATAAGACCAGAAGTTGTGATGGTCACTGAAGATCAGGCAATATTCAGAACACTTTGTCCACTGTCAGCTTCTGAACCAGTCTGTGTCCATATGCAGCAAGACCCAGACAATATTCAGGCTTGTTCTGTGAAAGTGTCGGTAACATTCATGTAACAACACGGTCAGACACTGCACATTTCCACAGTTAAAAGAGGAGCTCATTCAGCATCTCAAGGTGGTTGCACATGGGCAAGTGGGAGTTATTCAGTCCATCAAAACGAATGAACAAGAAGAGGGACAAACCATTTAAAACTTCTGCCTGTTCCACAGGAAATGAAGCAGTCTGGTCAGTGCATCTAACTGCTAAACAGGAACGTGCAAAATCCAATCAGACCATTAAACGTTTTCCATGCGACCAATGCGAGAACATTCATCTCCTCCATAGCTTATTCAGGAATAGGAGGCTGTAATTGATGATCCAACGTGACAAAGCAATGGAGCAGAGACTGCACTCAAAGATGGCTCCATGATATTCCTCATGGCCCCATTGCATGTGGAACGTGTGCTATTTTAACATGGTATCTTGGTAGTGAGAAGAGAAGCCAAATATTTTGTGCGATGTCTCAAGGAGGCATATTCTACCTCCGAGAAGACAGGCCCATGCTCTCCATCAAGGACAGAAGCTGTTGGGAATAGTTAACTGTTTTAGAGTGAAGGAATTGAGGCTGCTGTCGGGATTGTGGATAACATGCCGTTCAGTGCAGAATCACACACCAAATGCACTGTATTAATATAGAGGGAGACTGTATGCAAAGCCTGAACCTGTCTCTGTCAATCGACATGGAGAGTGGAGCTGAAGTAGGGGAAACGTTCTCAGAGGAATTTAAACTGTCGAGAATTATAATCCGAGTAACAAAAAACAAAATGTGGAATTTATCACGTTCATAGTGTCTGTTTAGAACATAATGAGTGATTGTCCATTCCCTCAAGTTTCATTGCCTCTTATTCTCTCACAGCGCTACAGATTAATCTTCACTCACTCCTCATGGTACCATGATCCCAGTGATTAGTCTGTTGATACTATTTCACACTCTCTCTGTGACGTGGAGATCATTCCTTAAAACGGAGAGAACATCTGCCCACAATACCCTAAATACTGCCTCAACAACACTCTCAGAGATGATCACAATAATTGAATTCCCTCACTTTTCCGTCTCTGTTTCTTTCCTGTGGTGTGAAAAAGCCATTCCTTCTCTATGCCCTGAGACTGGCGTGACATTTACAAGTTCCTTACGTCTGTACATCAACATCAATAAAGCCAACACCAAACATGGAGATGAACATCACTCATATGAAGAACTTCAAAGATATAGAATACACCTAAAACAAGGAATGGTCATCTACCTGAATGGAAATGAGCTGTCGGAATATGGCAAACAGGCAGAGGAAGGAGCTATCTTTCCATTGTTCTTCCCTCACGGGATGTGTGCAGCCCTGGTCAGGCCAGCATGTTATACCGATGTAAAACTGAGTGGCTGGTTCAGCTGTTCCACATGACAGTAAAGAGTAAACTACATTGCTGTGGGATTGCAGTCACACGGAGACCTGACCAGGCAAGGATGACCTATTGCCTTCTCTAAAGGACATGAGGCAAGCAGATGAGCTTTTTCTCACAAATGATATGTTTAGTTATGTCAAATTCCTTCATGAGATATCAATGGATTATTATTCGATGGAAGTAGGTTAAGAGTCTATGACTTGAGTACTATACACTGTCTTACATCTGACAGATTCTGTGCAGAGAACAAGTTAAACATCTCAAGTGCAATTATTTGGTAATTGGCATGTGGTTTGAAGAGACTTGAAGAAACAGCTGTATCGGATTTAACAAAATCACAAACGATGGTTCGTTCAGGAATTGCACTGAGGCTGAGGAGACGACTGGGATATCATAATGGTGGCATTAGACAGGATTGGTGGGTGGGGAGGATATGATAATGAAAATTTGTGCAGGACAGAAAGGATTATGGAGTTTGAGAACAGTCTGGTTCCTTCTGGCATATCTGTGAGTAATTTGTAAATAGCAATTTGCTTTATATATTATATAAGGAAAGTAATTTTTGATTGGAACCGAAGACAGTGATTTCCCTTTTCTAAAATTTACATATCATGAGCAGAAATTCAGTTTAACCCAGTTTAACAGTCACAGAGAATGACTTACTAGGAACACCAACTATAGTGAGGATGGGATAGTAACCACCTTGAATAATCCAAAGGATTTCCTGGATCCGCCATGCTAATGATATCCAAGACTGAGAAATAAAGTAAAGACCCAAGGATAAACTCCTGTCCATTGTTGGAACATTCAAGTCTAATGTTCACAGATTCTGAAAACATGGATTATAACAGGCAGAGTGCATGGATATGTAAACAGAGAATTGTACGTGACAAATACAATTCAGATTGGTATTCGAGGATCAGAAGGGGCAAGTGAGGGTCATGCTGTTGATGTTATTGATGTCAATGAACTATGATGAAGTATCATTTATTGGACTTCAATTACAGTGTGATTATGACAGTGGGGAGGAGACAGAGGAATTGGAGGAAATGGTTGCTGTGACTGGAGGGAGAGATAATGACGTTGGCAGTCAACAGAATTGGAACGGGCCTCTTTATAAATCATAACGTCAGAATAATGTCGCATCTATAATGAGGGATGAGGACAACCAACATTAACCATAAGACCAGAAGACATAGGAGCAGAAATTTGGCCTTTCAGCCCATTGGGTCTGCTCCGCCATTTGATCATAGCTGTTAAGCTTCTCTACATCACTCTCCTGCTTTCTCCAAATAACATTGATCCGTTGAGGAGAATCGGTGGAGCACCTTTCTGCAACATCTCCTCCTCTTCAATGCTATCTGACACTCTTTATGTCTTTGCACTGTCTGAACTCAGGCTGTGGGTGGCACGGTAGCTTAGTGGTTAGTACAGTGCCAGGGACCCAGGTTCGATTCTCACTTCGGATGACGACCAGTTTGGGGTTTGCACATCCTCCCCATATCTGCATGGGTTCCCTGTCGGTTTTCTGGTTTCCTCCTGCAGTCCAAACATTCGCAGATTAGGTGAAATGGGTATTCTGCATTGCCCATAAATTACGTTATCAGTCTGCTTGGGTTACTCTTCGGAGGGTTGGTGTGAACTTATTTTGCCAAAAGGCCAGTTTCCGCACTCTGGTGATTTTAATACTAAAACTTATCCAAAGTGCCCTCAGTTCCTTCATCTCGATCATTAACTGTATCATATGAAATTTGGTGCTCCCAACACTGAGCCTTGTGGAACAATGCTTGTCACTGACTGCCATAGTGAGAAGGCACATTTTACCCTTACTTTCTGCTGGCTTCAATCGAAGCTCGCACGTTGCCGCTGACACCATGGGTCCCCTTTCTCAATAACCTCCAGCGTAGCAATTTGTCAAATGACATCTTGAGGTGTAGGTAGATAATATCAATTGGTTCTCCTAATCTGCTCAGTACTTCCTCAAAATATTCCAGCGGGTTTTTCAGGCATGCCCTCCCCTTGATGAAACCATGCTAACTCTGCCCTAGTTTACCATCTACATCCAATTATTCAGAAATCACATTCTTCATGATGGATTTCAGGATCTTACCCACAACTGAGGTTAGGTTAATCAGTCTGTAATTTTCTGTCTTATGCCTTAATCCCTTGTTAAATGGGGTGTCACGCTAGCGATTTTCCAGTCCACTTTTCCCTTTCCTGGTTCTAGTCATTCCTGAAAGATCACAACTAACGCTTGCACTACACCTTCAGCTATCTCCCTTACAAGGCTTGGATGTAGTCCATCTGGTCCAGATAATTTATCTGCATTCTGTCCATTCAGTTTTCTAACCCGTTCTCTTTGGTGATAACCACCATACTCCGTTCTTACCCTCACTCTGTTGAATTTTTGGGAAATTAATCGTGTCTTCCACTGTGAAGACTGACGCAAAGTTGCTCAGCCATTCCTTTGTTCCCCGCCACTACCTCTCTGGCATCATTTCCATTATCTACTTTTGTCTCTCTTTTGCACTTTCTATATCTAAGTGGCTAGCTTACCCACTTATTTAATTTTCCCCCTCCTTATACATTTTTGTTGCCCTCTGTTGTTCTTTGTAAGCTTCCCAATACTTTGTTTTCACACTGTCCTTCACCACATTATATATTTCTCTCTCTTGCTTTGATGCTATCCCTGACTTCCCTCGTCAGCCATAGTTGCCTCATCCTCCTTGTACTATGCCTCTTTCTCCTTGCAATGAATCTCTGCTGTGTCTCCTAAGTTACTCTTAGAGTCTCCTGCCATTGCTTTTCTACTGTCTTTTCTGCCAGGCTACTGTCCCTGGCAATTCTACCCAGCTTCTCCCTTATGCCTCTGCAGTTGCCCTTATTCAGCTGAAGTACTGTTGCCTCTGATTCTATCTTCTGCCTCTCAAAGTGCAGGATAATTTCAACCATGTTATGATCGCTGCTTCCTTCAGTTTAAGCTCCCTTATCTAGTCTGCCTAAAACCTAAAACCAGTATTGCCTGTTCCCTCGTGGACTGCAACACAAGCTACTAAAAAAAATCTTGGAGACATTCCATGAATTGCTTTT
The DNA here is from genome assembly GCF_037043375.1 of Chiloscyllium plagiosum. Taxonomy (NCBI): domain Eukaryota; kingdom Metazoa; phylum Chordata; class Chondrichthyes; order Orectolobiformes; family Hemiscylliidae; genus Chiloscyllium; species Chiloscyllium plagiosum. The sequence continues at coordinate 76,784,744 of NW_028270183.1, forward strand.
CTTATAATCCACTACCAATCTGATTTTCCCAGTCCCCCTGCATATTGAAATCGCCCATGATCACTGTAACCTTGCCTTTCCTACTCATCTTTTCTGTCTCCTGTTGTATCTGATGGCTCAGCTCCTCACTATTGTTTGTCGGCCTGTATAAGACTCCAACTGTGGTTGCTTTAGCATTGTGCTTCCTCAATTTTACACATGCAGATTTCACACCATCTGACCCTTTGTTATTTCTTGCTATTGATTTAATTTCATTTCTTACTAATAAGGAAACCTCACCTCGTCAGCCCACCTGCGTATCTTTTGGATAGGTTGCATATCCTTGAATATTTAGTTCCCAATCCTGACCCCCTTGCAGCCATGTCTCCGTGATGCCCATCACGTCATACATGCCAATTTCGATCTGGGTCACGAATTCATTATACTGCATGCATTCACACATAACACTGTCAGTTCTGTATTAACCACCGCTCCTCTCAATGTCATTTGTTCTCCAGTGTGCTCAAAGTTTGTTTGTTAATCATTTCGAGATACTTTATCCTATTTATGTCTGTGATGGAGATTTTAATAATCTATCCTGAATTGTGCACTTTTACCTCCTCTTTTAATTCAGGTTTCGAATTACCCCATAACTGATGCCCGTTCCCCCACTCCTATTCCATTTACATCCCTGTCTACCGCCCTCGTTAGCGATTCATTCGGACTCCGGTCACAGCACGTATCCTATAAAAGCTGTCCAATCAGAACATCTACCGCAAACCCACAGACAACCTCACAATGCTACACTTCTCCAGCTTCCATCCAAAACATATTAAAACAGCCATCCCCTCTGGGCAGGTCCCACGCATACACTGGATCTGCTCAGATGAGGAGGAACTTGACGGACACCTGGAAGGACTCAAGGATGCCCTCACAAGAACGGGGTACGATGCTCAACTCATCGATGCCAGTTCCGATGTACCACAGCAAGGAACTGTAATGACGTCCTCAGGAGACAGACACACGCTGCAACTGACAGAGTACCCTTCGTTGTTCAGTACATCCCAGGTACTGAAAAATTACGCGTGTTCTTTGTGACCTGCAACATATTATCAATGAGGATGAGCACCTCACAAAGACCTTCCCCACACCTCCACTAAATGCCTTTGAACACCGCCAAACCTCAAACAGATCGTTGTTCGTAGCAAGCTGCCCGGCTCTCAGGACAACCCCATACAACCCTGTCACGGTGGACGCTTCAAGATGGAACAGAGTTTGGACATGGATACCAGCATTACGCATGAGTACCTCCCACATTGTACATGGCAGGTACTCATGTGTCTCAGCCAACGTTGTCTATCTTATTAGTTGCAGGCAAGGATGCCCAGAGGCATGGTACATTCCGTACCCATAGGAAGGGCCTCAACCGGGACCTTGGGTTCATGTCACATTACAGGTGACTACTATTGCACTATACACACACACAGATGCTCCTACACACACACACACACACACTCACATACACGCGGACACACGTACACAAACGCGCACACGGACACCCACACACGCCCTTACAGATACACACACACTCCCACACGCAACCCTTCACAGACTTAAGATCTTCTGCACTTACTACACACGCACATACACTTTCTCACACTCACAACCCCCAACTCATACATACAAACACACACAGATGGACAAAGACCCACACGCACACATAAGTGGGGTGAATTTGTCCTTTCAGGGTTACATTGTACTTTGCTCAAAAACTGCATATAGAACTCTGAGCTCAAATACTGCTTGAATTTATGTAAAACTCCGTTATCTCACTTATTAGATTAGAATCAATTTAAGCACTATGGCATAGACAGAGAACACAGGGGGCTAACACCTTCAACATATTGTCTAGCTATCACCATTGTTAACAGCTAACCCGAGAATGCAACTTTAAAAAAATGGTTTTGTGAATTATACATGAAAGAAGTGAAACTATCACTGTATTCTAACAGATGAAAGGCTGAACAGACACTCAATTTTTTAATGTATGATTTCAGTTACGTCACACTGTAAATTTTTGCTATAAATTCTTTTTTAAGATTGAGCCCTCCACTATCACCTGATCAAGGACCGTCGCTCCGAAAGCTGGTGTGCTTCCAATTAAACCTGTTGTACTATAACCTGGTGTTGTGTGGTTTTTAACTTTGTACACCCCAGTCCAAAACTGGCACCTCCAAACCGTCAGAACAGGTCCGTTCTTCCCCAGAAATGAAATGTATTTATTCAACACAAAATACAGGGACAACACGGTTTTCTGGACAAACCAAAGTATGAAATGTACAAAGAGATAAGATTGTTAAAATACACGCATGATATCGAGATATATGAAGTGAAATGTGGATTACTAAACCATGGAAGTGGTGTGCAAACTTTTTCAGTCATTACTTGACCCACAGCTGAGATACTGATTTGCCCTCTGACAGTGATCACTCTCACTGAGATTCTCTGGCCCAGTCTCTCGCACAGTGACTTAGGAGGTTATCGGTTTCTGCTACTATTGGCACAGTCCATTTAAGTTAATCCACCTTCTCTCTAGCGCCAGTCAATTGGTCTATTGGATTCTGTTTAGCTGTCAGCCACTCAACGCTGTGATATTATAGGAGATAGATGATCTAGGATCACAACCAGTATCAGCATGGTGCTCACAGGGTATGGCTCCCAGACAAAGAGCTTGTGGTTCAGGGGAATGTTTAAATAAAACTTCCATCTTCTGTCTATTTCTCCTCATGCTGTCTCCTGATCTCTCTAATTTCATCCTAGTTTCACACCCCTTCATTTCTCACTCACTCTGTCACTTCCGTTTTCTCTCCTCTCTGTTTATCTCCCTTCACGTTCTTTCTCTCTATTTCATTTTCTCTCTCTCTCTCTCTCTTTGTCTATCTCCAATAACTCTCTCTGCTTTCAGATAGTGTAGTTGGAGAGCTCGTGGGTGTACGAAGGATTGAATGGCCTCCATCTGTGCTCTATTAATTCTGAGGTTCCCTGACCCACAATAAAAACGGTAGGTGCCTGTAGAGACAAGCTGGTTCAGTGAAGGATACAGGACAAAATCATCCATTATCTCTTGCTGTTCTCTGGTATACAGCGACTTCTCTAGTATACAGCGAATATCTGTTCAAATAAAATAGATTGAAATTCGAACAGTCGGGAGGACGTTCGCCAGATGATATTGCAATCAGGATTTAATAACCAGTTGCCACACACAAAATGTGGATTTGTCTGATAGCTACTCCTCCCAATCAACACTCCCTGGCTCCTGCCTGATACTGACGTAAATTGCCTTACTCCAATTCCATAGCTTCTCAAAAGGTCCTGACTTATCCATGTTCTTAGCTATCTTAAAACTGAAGGCGTTTCCAAATTGATTCCACAATGCTGTTCCCCTGAAATGTCAGTCACCTGTCCAGGCTCATTAGCCAGTACGAGGTCCAGTATGACCCTTCCTGTTCTAGACTATCCACATATTGTTTCAAGTAAACAAAACAAATTCTGCCTCGTCTAAGTCACTTGCTCTAAGGGAGTCCCAATCAATATTGGGGATGTTGAAGTCACGCACTGTGACAACTCTTTTTATTACACCTTTCCATAACTGGCATATGCATTTGTTCTCAAAGTCTCGGTGGCTGTTGAAAGGACTGCAGTATAATCCGAACACAGTAATTGCATCAATCTTATTTTTGTGCTGTACTCATATTGCCTCAGTGTATGAGCCCTCCAGTACGACCTCTCTGAGTGCAAGTGCAACATTATCCCTGATTAGTAATACAGCTCCTCCACCTCTTTTACCTTCCTCTGTATCTCGTCTAACAAAACAAAACCCTGGAATGGTGAACGCCCAGTCCTGTCCTTCTCCAAACTAAGTGCCTGTAATGGCTTCAATACCATGGTCCCATGTATTGAATCAGGCTATAAGCTCATCTGCCTTACCAATAATAATCATTGCTTTGACATAAACACACTTCAGCCCAATGCCATCAGATCCTGAGTCGATAGGATATACACAAGACGGGCGGGATGGACCTGAACTGGCAGCAATCTCCTGGCAGGCAGGTTTGCTGTTGTCACTCAAAAGGGTTTAAACCAATGTGGCCATTGGGTGGAGGGGGGCACATTGGGAACCAGAGCAGTAGGTCCACAAGTACACGACTGAGGCGGAGTTGGCGACTAATCCCAGTATAGCTAAGACCAATAACAAACAGACAGAGGTTACTGAACACAATAGGCTTGACAGTCTAAAGTGCGCTGATTATAATGTGAGGAGTATGACAGGCAAGACGGATGAACTTGGAGCTTGGGTGAGTGTATATAACTGCTATGTTAATATAGTAGAGATTTGTTTGAGAGAGGAACTCGGGAATCCCAATGATACACATATCGGAAGTGATGCCTCCTCTAAAAGTTCTTTTCCCATGTATTTAACTCTACTACCATCCTATTCCTAACCTCGTTGGCACATGGAATAGTCTTGTCACACCAAAATTTAAATTAAAAGATACATCATTTATAACACATGTACATTCTTCAAATGTATAAATATCTATTGAAGAGATAAATCAATCATGGCTAATGAGGCTGGTACAATTGCAACATTTAAAATGCATCTGGATGGGTATATGTTTAAAAGGGGTTTAGAGAAATATGGGCTGGGTGCTGGCAAATGGGACGATATGAGATTGGGATATTTGGTTCGGCATGGACGAGATGGACCGAAGGGTCTGTTTCCATGCTGTACATCTATATGACTCGACTCTGCGGCCTCATTGTTAATGGTGGGCTCGAAAACCCGATTAATGACCGATGTCAGGCTAACTGCCTTATGATTTCTTGTCTTTTGCCTCCCTTCTTTCCTTGCACAGAGATTTTACATTCCGATTTTCCAGTTCTCTGTGACGCTTCCTGAGGACATTTATTTCTGAAAATCCACCACCACTGTCTCCACAATCCTCTCCTCTATTTCCTTCAGAACTTTGGGTTGTTAGCCTTCCAGTCTGTGTGATTTCTCCAGCTTCAAACATTTCAGCTTCCACTGCACACTTCATCAGCACCGATCACTACACTCATCTCTCGCCCTTGACTGTCTTGAAGTTCTGGAATGCTGCCAGTTGCCAACCATTGTGAGGACTGATGCAAAGCACCTAATCATTTCATTCTCCAATTCTTTTCTTCTCCGTTTCTCTGTGACTGGCCTCGTTTTCAAGTTGCCCAATGTTCAGTCTTGCATCTCTTCCTGTTATATGTCTTACCTAAACTCTTGCAGTCTCCTTTCCTATGGGGAGAAAGCTTATATGTTCCATATTCTCCACCTTATTGTTTATTTTAAATTATCCTCTGCTGCTATGGAAAGGCTTCCCAGTCTTATTGAGACTGAGGGAGAGCATTCCAGGGAATTGACGGCAGATGGCAACATGTAACTACGCTAATCCTGTGAGCCATCATTGGGTGGCATGATGACACAGCTCTGCTGCCTCACAGTGGCAGGGACTCGGGTTCAATTCCAATCTCTGGAGCCTATCTGTGTGGCGTTTGTACAATCTCCACATGTTTGCATTAGGAGCATTAACTCCTTTCGTCTCTCCACTGTCTCTCTCCGTGTTTATGCCATCGTCAGTATTTCTGCTTCACGGCGATGAAGACATGCGGCAAATGCAACCGATTTTCGTAAAAGTGACCGTGGTGTTCAGGCTGCCCTGGGCATTCAGGAGACTTGCCTGGCCATTTGTGTGAGTGCAGTGTCACTGGTTCCCAAGCTATCCCTCTCAGCCCCTCAGTCCATCCATTATTGCATGCAGCCTTTCCTCGAACCACTCCTGAGACTCCTCAGAACTCATCACCTGGCATTGGATGCTCGTAAGCATGACTGTGTAACCAAAGACACTGGCCACTTTGAGACCCACTAGGGATGCTGGTAAAGACCCTGCCATTGAAAGGAACAGAATAACTACAATTCAGTTGAATAGCAAAGCAGAGTAAACAGGCTGAATGGCATCCAATGGCCTGGTAATCATCCAAACCGTGCTTGGATCAGAGTACTCGGGGAATGCACAACCAGGGCTGTAGACAGGGCTTTAAACTAAATAGGGCGAGGGTGGGCAAGGTCAGATATTGGCGGAATTAGAAATCCCGAGTTTAAGGAGGAGATAAGAGTGTTGAACTCAGGAGAAATTATTAAAATCTCCAACACACATAAATATGACACAGTGTATGGAGAGTGTAAACTTCAAGCACACTGGACAAACGAATGACAACGTGAAGAGGAACGGTTAATACAGGACTGAAGGTGTTATATCTGAATGCATGCAGTATAACGAATATAATAGATGAGCTTGTGGCGCAGATCAGAATTGCCAGGTATGACGTGGCGGGCATCACGGAGACATGGCTGCAAGGGTATCAGGATTGTGAGCTGGATATTCAAGGATATACATCTTATTGAAAAGATAGGCAGGTGGGCGGAGGAGGTGGGGTTGCCTTATTGGTAAGAAATAAAACTAAATCAATAGTAAGAAATTAAGTAGGCTCAGATGATGGGGAATCTGGTGGGTAGAATTGAGGTATCGAAAAGGTGGAAAAAACATAATTGGAGTCTTGGACAGGCCTCCAAACAGTAGTCAGGAGCTGAGGCACAAGATACACAAGAAGAGAGCAAAGATGTGTAGGAAAGGCAAAGTTAGAGTGATCATGGGGATGTTAAAAAGAAAGGTTGTTGAGAGTGAGGACGGGCTCAGCCAGTTGGAGGATGGCGGTGGTGCTAGGGTACAGTTCAGATCTTTGTTCCAGGAAGTAGCGGAGAGTCCTGAGACCATCCTAATGGGAGTGGCGAGTGGGGAGGTTTGTTGATAGATGTGTAATGGGAATGGTACGTCCATGGGAAAGAGGAGGTGAATGGAACCTGCAAAATGGAAATTCTAAATTGGTGTAAAGTGTCAGATGAATCAAGGATGTACGGGGCAGGGACTGGACCAGGAGGGATTACTGAGTCAAAGTAGGAAGAGATGAGTTATTTGTAGCAGGTGCAGACTGAAGCAATGTGTCTGCCAGGGCCACCCTATTCGTGGATGTCTGGTGGAGATGGAAATGGCCTGTGCAATCGGAGGGCCATCAGCTTGGTGTCATTGGCTGGGGTTTGGGAGAGCAGTGTGGGGGTGGGAGGGGATCACCAGGAGAAATTAGATCAGTTATCGCAGTTGATACACTGGCCTGATGTGCCATGGTGGGGGTCAAGGTCTAAGAAAAGACTTGTTGTATGTTTTTTCTATCACATGATTCTTGTTCAGATTGTGCAGATATTCTGAATTTCTGTATCTCCATCAACTTCAGACGACATGTGTTTTCCCTCCTAGTGTGGCGTCTCAACATTTCTAAACTTTTTTTTACAGTATGTGCAACAATGGGCGTTTATTATAATAATTTGCTTCCAATTCAAGGAAAACGTGAGAATATGATTTAAACTCCGTCAGTGTGACCATTACGTGCAATTCAATTGAATCTTTATCCTCATCACACCCACTCTTTTAAACAAAGAATGAATGAATCCATAAATTCTGCAGATATTTTTTCAGCTCTGACGAATGTTGGGAATGTTACAAAGGACATATTTCAGTGTCACGGAAAATACAGATGTTCCAGTGCAAGATGCCAAATCCTGGTCCATCCTAAATTATTCACAAGATTTTTCAATAAAATATGCAGAGGTGGCAGAACATAAGTAAAAAGAGAGTTCAGCTCTCTGTTCAAAATGCTATTTCAGGCTCCATCATAAAAGACCTTAACTACATCACTCTGTAAATTCCCCAATTTATTTCAGCAAGAGACTGTCCCACGATTTCCATCGCTGTGAGCATCAAGTGGTGAGGAATACAATCTCCAAGGTTACACAGCATCCTGGCTTGAATCAATATCATTGTCCCTTCACTGTCACTTGTTCAGAATCCTGAGGCTCTCTTTGAAACATATCAGTTAGTGTCCCTGAACCACGAGGATCACTGGGGTTCACCACCATATTCTGAATGGAAATTGGACATAGGCAATAAATGCTGTTCTTGCTAACGGAATTCACCTTACAAGAACAACTGACAGGAATCTGCTCTCTTAAAGGCATCCATTCTAACCTATCGAATTTCTAACGCAGTTTTAATGAGGCTTTTACTTTGACCTAAGCATCTGATCTTTCTGTAACTCTATGAAACTTCCACGAGTGCTTTCGCAGTGCTGATTAAAAATCTCATTTGCACATTGTGCTCATCATTCTAAAAGGGAGAGCCTTTGTGCGCTTGAGAGTGCTTTCATTATTTGTCAGTATCTAAAGGCAATAGCTACGAAGAAACTAAGATGAGGACTAAGTGACTGGACAACTTGAACCAAGTCTGCCATGTGATAAGTTCATGGATGATCTGATTGTGGCCAGAAACACACATTCGCGCTATGCCCTATAACTTTAATTCATAATTCATAGCCGATAAACTGTCTGACCGTGTTAAGAATATTCAATGTGTTACCTTCCATCACTCTCATGGAGTGACGTTCCACAGACGCAGAACCCTTTGAGATGGTTAGAACAATCACCAACTCCTTCACTGAGATATTCTCCAGTTTCCAGGTGTCCATCCATTTCTGGAAATCTCGCACAAATTGAAATATTGTTTCAGCATTCAATTTGAATAGACGACTCAGAATATTATGGGTTTAAAAGGATCATGCGTCATTTGTCTAAACTCCAACAGATCTAAGTCCAGTCTGACAATGTTTCCTCCAGAGATAAATACTCCTTACAGGAATCAGTTGAGTGAATCTTCTCTGGACTGCTTTTTATGTCACTGTGCCCTCAGCTCTCCTGACGTGGTCTCACCATACACTGGAAAACTGCAGAAAATCTTCCAGACTCCTGAATGTGTTCTCTTTCAAAAGGTTTGACAATTTATATTGCCTCCCTATGACGTGCACGCTACGTGTTTTTTTTTTTGTGATCCAGGTGTCTCATTCCTCTGTGCCTCAGCTTTGCAATCTCTCCATTTGAATAATACACTGTTTTTCCATTCACACCATCAATCTATTCAACCACAGGCACATTTTTCCTGCTATGCCCCATATACCAATATATCATTCACTTGACCCACTTCGAGCTCTCTATAATATTATGAAGTGGAGGTCAACATTCATCTGATAATTAAAAGCAATGCACCCAGCGAAGATCTCCTCGCCTTATAATATGCTGAGGGAGTGTGACAAGTGATGTAACCAACCTCCTTTTTGACACCCAGTTTGGTATAAAGGAGTGGTGAAATGAAATGGAATCCTTTCACGCTTTCTGTAATTAACAATGACTATTTGCATGTCTAGGGGTGACACCGTGGCTCAGGGGCTAGCACTGCTGCCTCACAGCACCAAAGACCCAGGTTCGACCTCGGGTTACTGTCTATGTGGATTTATTACATTCTCCTCGTGTCTGCATTGGCTTCAAACACATGCTCCACACATGCTCCTGTTTCCTCTCCCAATCCAAAGATGTGCGGGTTACTTGAATTGGGCATGCTAAATTGCCCATAATGTTCACGAATGTGTTACATAGGTGCATTAATCAGGGGTAAATATATTCCTGATATTCTGTTTCACTATGCAGATTCCACTCAAAAATCCATTATTAGTAAGAACAAAATTAAAACTTAGTTTCTCAAAGTTCATACAGAATGGGCTCTCTTGAAATTTCTGTATCTTATTCGCTCATCTTTCTCTTTCTGAAATGCCTTCTCAGTTGTTTTCTGGTTTCAAGAATATTTGCTCAGCGTGCTGTGCACCTTTATTGATGAATAGAGCTTTTTAGGCAGAGCATGGAATTTTTTTGTGAGACCCCAATATTTATTTCGCAGATGACACTTCCCTGTCATCGTTTTTTTCAGATAGCAGTTGACTCTTCCCCTCTGTCCAATTGCCTCTCTATTATTATTGCTTCCTTGACGCAAGAAATTCTTATTATATGCTTGGTTTCATATTGTTAACACTAAAATGGATCCCTAATCTCCAAGTGCCGTTTTAAGTTAATTGGCAGCATTTGAAATGTTGCCTGGATAAAAATGCTGCTTGGGCCTGACAACCGAACGGGTTTGATCCATTCTGTCAATTTGGGCACCTGCAAACTGTTTAAACACAGGCATTCGTTCTTCTGTTTCATCTCCGAAAAGTACCTGACCTTTTCAAAGGTCATCATGGTATTGCCCAAAAGTTTGCAAGTTCGCCGTTTTTACGCACAAATAGACTGATATGCACACTGATACCTCCACCTCTATAATAATAGTCCGATCAAAAAATCCTGATTAAGATGGTTTTTAAAATATTATTTCAAACTCAGGTAGCTGTCTATTCTTCTCCATATTCTTGCCTTCTTTTCTTATTCTTGGGGATTCTGCTTCCCAGGTCTTTGGCTGATAAAGGTACCTGTCAGAGAGCAAATCTTTCTGCTGCCAGGCTGGACTTGTTGGCAGCTTGCTGCTCTTTGCCGCTCTGGCCAACTGTTCAAAATGTTTAATATTTATACCCCAAAAGATTGGATTGTTTCATTGGTTTTAATGTTGTCAAAGCACTAAATGCAAACTTGATTAGCGTTTGGCATCTTGGCACATTATTTAAACAGATTGGCTGAATTTGAATTTGTCTCATAGCAACCCAGATACTGCTAACTGTTTGACCAAATATTACATTTTTACGTTTTCCAGTACCCTGTGCGCTTGCTAAGCCCTTGGTGAGCCTTTCAACTCTCTTGAAGCTATTGTACACTTAAAAATTCATAACACTGTCCACCTTATGTAACCCTCTGAATACCTTGTATAGATAAATTCAGACACCTCTCAGCCTTCTTCTGTCGAACGAAAACAGAGGCAACTACCTCAGACTTTCCTTTTAAGACCTTCCCTCCAAATCAGGCAACATCCTCAAAAATCTATTTTGAACCCTTTCCAAACCCTATTCTTCCTTCCTGTCATGCAGCAAGCAGAAATATATGCAGTATTCCAAGTGTGGCAACACCGGAATTTTGTGCACCTGCAGTATGATCGTGTGGCTCCAAAATTATATCCCTCTACCAATAAAACCTAACATACTGTACGCCTTCTTAACAAACCTATTAACTAGACTGGCAACTTTCAGTGCTCTACGTACATTGACATCGAGATCTCTCTGCTCATCGACACTGCCAAGAATCTTACCATAGGCCCAGTACTCTGTATTCCTTTTGCTCCTTCCAAAGTGAATCACCTCACACTCTTGCACATAAACTCAAGTTGCCACCTCTCAGCCCAGCTCTGCAGCTTATCTATGTTCCTCTGTAACCTGCAACACCCTTGAACACTATCCACACTTGACCAACCTTAGTATCATCATTAACTTTACTAACACATCATTGTATGCCCTCATCTCGGTCATTTTTAAAAATGACAAACAGCAGTAATCCCAAAAAGATCCTGTGTAGGAACTACAGTTTTTGTTGTAGTCTGTGAAAACAGAAAACATTGCTTTTGTGTCTCTGCCATTTTTGAGTTTCTCATTGTTACCTTGTCAGTTTCATCCTGCAAAGAGCCTTCACTTCGTTTCACTCTGCACTTCTTTTTTATGTACTAGTGAAAGCTACTGGTATCAGTGTTTATGTTTCCGTTCATTTCCTGTCATAGCTTCTTTTAATGTTGTGATTTGTTTTGTTTGTTTCGATTAATTTACAGGAAGAGGGCATTGTTGCGTAGGCCAACATTTATTGTCCATCATTGATTTCCCAGAGGGCAGTTAGGAGTTATCTACATTGTTTTGGGTCTGGAGTCACATATCTGTCAGACCAGGTAAGGATGGCAGTTTCCTTCCCCATCGGACATTAATGAAACAGGTGAGCTTCTCCTGACAATCTATTCATGTTCACCATCAGTTTGTTAATCTCAAATTTGAATTTAAATTCCAACATCTGCCATGGCAGGATTCGAACCCAGGTCCTCAGAACATTGTCTGGGTCTCTCGATGAACAGTTCAGCTATAATGCATTAGGCCACTGACTTACCCAATCCTCCAGAGCGTGACTGACTTCTGCAGTATGATTTGCCCTAGTTTTTGCCCTCATGTTGTCATTAACTTCCTTATCTAGACATGGATCATTTTTCTCTGTCATGCAATTCCTCTTGTCTCACGAATATGCTTTAATTGAGAGATATTTAGTATCCCCTTAAGTATTTGCCAAATTTTTTCATCTGTTCTGACTTTGACTGTTCCCACGCACGCCCCCCCCCTCCCCACCAACACCTTCCTTAGGCCACTGTACGTACCATTGCCCAACATTAAGGCTCTCGTATGTGACTCTGTTCTCACTCTTTCAATCTGAATTTGCAACGACTGCGTGTTGTGGTCATTCTTTCCAAGAGGATCCTTAACTGCAAGATCGTTTTTCATTCCTTCCTGACATCAAATCTAAAGTAGCCTGCTTTCTGGTTGGTTCCATAACATGTGCTCTCACAAACAATCCTTCATATACTCTATGAATTGTCCTTGGAGCCTACCCTTTGCCAAGTTGATTAATTTATTCAATATGCACGTTTAGCCCACCGTTGTTACCTTGTCACGAACCCACATTATTTCCGACCTCAGAAGTACTTTGGGGAGACGGTGGCTGAAAATTACTCTTCCAAAGAGGTTTCTTCCCTTGCTTTTTATTTGTACCTGGACTAATTTCATTTTGTTCCCTCATGCCTATATTATTTCTTAATATAGCCTGGGTATCATCCTTAACCAATGCATCAAATCCATCTCTTTTACCTTTATGTCTATTCTTTCGGAATACCGAGTACCCATGTACAGTTCACTGTCCAGTCCTGATCTTCCTGTAACCATGTTTTAATCATCCTTACCAGGTCATACCCATTTATCTCTGTACCTACTGCCAGCTCATCAATTTTATTCCAAATACTGTGTGCTTTTAGGCCTAAGGTTTTAAAAAATAAGTTTTCTGATTTGTTTTTCCCCTTTAATATTTTCTTGAGTACGAACTTTCTGATCTCACACGCCTCACTCCTTAACGTCCCCCATACATTCCATCATAATTTGCTAAACTCTGATATTCCATGCTCAAACTCACATTTTCGACTGATTTGAATACTTCTCGCAGCATTGTCATGAGACTGGCCGTGCCTGATGTCCTATTCACTTCTACCTTCTGCTCAGTTCCTGACCTGCTGCTTTGTTTCCCAGCCGCCTGGTTTATTAGATTAAATCCACCCAATCTGCACTAGAAAACCTCCCCACCAGGATGTTGATGCTCCTCCACTTAAGATGCAATCTGTCCATATATTAAAGCTCCCACCTGTCCTGGAAGAGGACCCAATGATCCAGAAATATGAAAACCTCACCCCTGAACTAGGTTTTTAACCATGTATTAATCTATACTGCCTTCCTAATCCTTGCCTCTTTTACACGAGGCACAGGGTGTAATTCAGACATTACAGAGAATTGTTTTTCTCTCTCTCTCTCTGTCTCTCTCTCACTGAAACACACACACACACAAACACACACACACACACCCTTCTTTCCTTTGCAGAAGAATACCAGTGACCTTATAAATGAACAGAATGATAAGTGGATGAAGGAATTAGTTAAAGGTAGGTTGCAAGAATTTAGAGTAATGAAATTACTCCTTATTGATCAGAACAGACTAAGATGTGAACTTATTGCAGTGATCAAAACTATGAAAAAACAGGGTAAAATAAGAGTATTCCGTTTCTCTTTGCTAGCATTACAGCATCCCAGTTTCAAGATAGTCAGCACAAGACCGCGGAGTGAGATAAGGCAAAAGTTCTTTATTGAGAGATTTGTTAGGATTTGGAATGCCCTTCCTGGGAGATTTGTGAATGAAGACTCAAGAGGGAACTGGATATATATTTGAAAGTATCGAATTTAAAGGGCAACATTGATAGAGGTGGCAAATGGGAGGATTTGGGAGACATTTCACAATCCTTGCATACACAGTGGCCCAATAGCCTCCTTGTCTATATGAAAGTTCTGTACTCTATCATGTACAAATGCAAGTCAAAGCCAGTATCAGATTATTCCCAGTTGTAAATGTTGGCAAATATCTGATCATTTTGCTGCAGCATAACCATTTAAAATGCAAGTATTGCAAGGTCAGCTTGATGATGAAGTCTAATTAGTAATCAGCACATGAATATTTTAAATCTTGCATCCCTACAAATAAAACAAATATTTCCTTTCTTTGCTGCAAAACTCTTTGAAAATGTCAGACTGTTCACTCACTCGGATGTATGTTCATCGTTCTTTTTAACATTTCACATTAAGTACCATTCATTCTAAACATTGCAAGGTTTCAAATGATTTTCCACTTCAATTTAATAACACAAATCATTTATTGAAACGAATATTCTCTGTTAATGTTGAATATTTGTCATTTTGCAATTGTTGGTAAAGAGCTGCAGCTCGCACATACAGTGAGAAATTAAACTGAACGATTATATATAAATGTGAAAGAATACTATTTATGTTTGACGGTTCAATCGTTTTCTCACTCTAAAAATACAATCATTCAGAAGCCAACGACTTTCCAAATGTTGGAGCGACGATGTATTCATTTGAATACAGACAATGAATATTCAATCACCTGATGAAGGAATGTCGCTCCGAAAACTAGTGTGCTTCCAATTAAACCAGTTGGACTATAACCTGGTGTTGTGTGATTTTTCACAATGAGTATGTACTTGTAGCGAGTTTTGAGAAGATTTGTAGATCAGGTTGAGATTTTGGATGTAGGTTTGCTCGTTCAGCTGGGAGGTTCATTTCCAGATGTTTCATCATCTTCATCTTCAGTGGGCCTCAGGCAAACCAATGCTGAAAATTCCTGCTTTCTATTTATATGTTTGGGTTTCTTTGGATTGGTGATGTCATTTCCTGTGGTGATGTTATTTGCTTTGGTGAAGTCACGTCATGTTCCTTTTCTCAGGGGTGGTAGTTGAGGTCTAACTCGACGTGTTTGTTGAGAGAGTTCTGGTTGGAATGCTTCTAGGAATTCTCGTGCGTGCTTCGATTTGGTTTGTCCGAGGATGGATGTGTTTTCCCATTCGAAGTGGTGTCCTTCCTCATCCATATGTGAGGATACTAGTGAGAGAGGATGATGTCCTTTTGTGCTTAGTTGGTGTTCATGTATCCAAAAGTATGTAATTGTGATCACCACTATAGTCAGATAACATGTTCTTTGTTCGATATTAAATAACATATATGTTCTTTATTTTTGTATCATAAAATGTTGGCAGGAAAGTATATTTTAGTTCCATAAATATATCATCAACCTAATTGTTTTCAGAGATGATGCAATTATTGTTTGGTTGAAAAATGATATCTCACATTTTTGTGAATCACATTTCGCGAACATAGCAAATAATTGATTTTTTTTTTCAGATCAGCTTGCAATCATAACCTACATTGAAAAAAGATTTTGAAATATTTGAATTCAGTCACAGCTGCCAGTGATACTGGGTAAGACATTGTTCTGCTCTTAAATGAATCCAGAGAGCTTACACCTGGGTCAGGGTAGTCATTCAATCATTATTTCACAACACATTATTTCGACTCCATCTTCGGTCTGAGCCTTGCCAGGGGGCAGATGGATGTACATGGAGTGTCAGAATCACATTGCACACGTTACCTATGGTCATGGCATTTGGCCTGCCTCCCAGACTCCAAGCATCTGCTACCTGGACCAGGCACTGGGCGAAGACGTTAACAAGTTGACAGTATTCTGCAGCACATTGTGTCTCGCAAAGAAACTTCTAAAACCGTGTCCAATAAATGTCACCTTCACATTCACCAGTATCAAAATAAAATTTTACATCTCTGTTGATGGACAAAAATTAATACATGGATCACCCAACAGAATCTATCTGAATAAAGCAGCAGCAAATGGCAAGTCCAGCATTACGTTAATAACTGAACTTGACGGATTCTGTCTAGTGTAGGTCGTCACACACATATTGTACTGGTACTCAGGTGACTAAGAATGCACACCATAAGTGGACGTCTTGGCCTAACGCCCCTACAAAGCTTCCTGATCTCACACACATCACTCCCTCACACATTCAACAATTGATAAGAATCCACAAGTTAGGTGAAACATGAAACATCGAACAGTACAGCACAGTGTAGATCCTTTGAGCCTTGGTGTCCTGCCGACTCTTTATCCTACTCGAAGATCAGACTAACCTACATACCTTTCATTATACTATCATTCATTTGCCTTTCCAATAGTCGGTTAATATATCCCCAATGCAGCTGACTCTGCTACAGTTGCCAGCAGTACGTTCCACCCATCCACCATTCTCTATGTAAGGAACCGACCTCTGACATCTCCATTCAACCTTCCTCTGATTACCTTCAGGGTTTTCTCCCTCGTGATAGATATTTCCACCATGGGAAATGGTCTCTGGCTATCCACATGATCGTTACCTCTCGTCACCTTATACACCTCTATCATCTCTCATCCTTCTTTGCTCCAATGAGAAAAGCCCTGAACTCTTCTTTGTTAGCAACCTGATAAATCTCCTCAACACCCTCATTAAAGTTTCCGCATCCTTCCTATAATTAGGTGACCAGAATTGATCACAATATTCTAAGTGTGATCTCACCAGGATTCCATAGAGCTGCAGCATAACCTCGCAGTTCTTAAACACTATCCTCCTGCAAATGAAAACATCATATACCTTCTGACCAACCTAATAAAACTGGGTGGCAACACTGAGGGAGCTATGACATGGACCACAAGTCACCCTGTTCCTCCACAATGTGTTGGATCCCGTTCTCAAAGAATGCAGGAAGATTTGTGAGGTATGACCTGCGCCTCACAAAGCCATGCTGATTATTTCTAATCAAACTATTATTTTCCAAGTAATCATAGATTCTGTCTCTCAGAAACCCCTCTAATACTTTGCCCAATACTGATGTAAGACTGACTGGTCTGTATTTCTCAGGATTATCCCTAGAACCTCCTTGAACAAGGAGTAACATTTACTGCCCTCCAATAATCTGTCACTACTTCAGTCGACAGTGAGGATGTAAAGATCAACGCCAAAGGCACAGAGATCTCTTCCTGTAGTAACCTCGTTTTTTTTCCGTCTGGCCAAGGGGATTTATCGACTCTTAAGTTTGGACGTCAATTAATCTGTAATTCACCTCAAAATGTCTGCACTCTGTAAAATTAAATGATTGACTGCTTTCCATTTCAGGGCTATATACAATGCTGCCTTCTGGAACACGTATGGTTCCAAATATCCTGTCAATCATGGAATGGAAAACATGGGAAGGCACTAATGCCTTCCTGATGAACTGCTGAAGCCCAAAGCTTTGACTCTCCTGTTCCTCAGGTGCTAAAAACAATGACTGCAGATGCTGGAAACCAGATTCTGGATCAGTGGTGCTGGAAGAGCACAACAATTCAGGCAGCATCCGAGGACAGGCAAAATCATGATTTTGCCTGTCCGCGGATGCTGCCTGAATTGCTGTGCTCTTCCAGCACCACTGTTCCTCAGGTGCTGCCCGACTGGCCGTGCTTTATCAGCGCCATACGTTTCGACTCTGATCCCCAGTACATGCAGTTCTCACTTTCTCCATTACTTCGAGCTCCCTCTCCGCACACTGAACAGGGGATTAATCAGCAGAAATTCATTGCATGTGGAGCTGACTATTTAGTTCTGGAAAGTTGCATTTGATGAATACATTTATTAAAAGAGAAATTACAATCCAACAAATATTCATTCATTCCCAGAGTAACAGTTTTGTTCATGAATTGGGCAGCTTGAGAACAAACAATGAATGACTGAAGGACTCCGCGTGATAGAGTATTCCAGGTATTATATTTCTGGATGGATGTCCTTTACCTTAATGTGGGAATATTATCGGATCGACAGATGTGATAACGGAACGAGGTGAAATGGGAAAGTGTGACATTTCTGACATCACAGAAATGTGTTTGAGGGGCGTCAGGGCTGACAACTCAATATCCCGTGCTATAAGATCTATAGGCACGACAAGAGAGGTGGTAAAAGAGGAAGTGGGGTTGCATTATCAATTATGGTGTCAGTTACTGCAGGAAGAATGATCTTCTAATGAGACTTGGTGGTTAGAGCTCAGGATCAAAACCATGACAGACACACATGCTGGGAATATATTGTAGACTCCCAGATAAAAGAAAATACAGGAGCTGATAAAAAGCCACTTTACGAGGTCTGTTAATACAACAATAGGATCATTATATTCAGGCATTTCAATTCCAAACATTTATTCGGGCAGTGATAACTTTATAAGAGGGGCAGATGCCTTGAAATGTATTGCAGAGAGCTTCTTATGTCAATGTGTGACAGATACAACAATGGGCGAGGCTGTGCTGGGCCTCCCCGTGGGGAACGAAGCCAGTCAGATGTTGCAGGCAGGATTGGGTTGAGCATGAAAGGACCAGTGGCCGTGACTCAAATGTTTTGAGTTTGCTAAGGAAAACACCCAAAAATGTTTGAAAAATAAAAGCTTTTTGGATTTGGGAGACCGATTTTATGAAAAAATATGACAGGATCTGGCCAAAGTGCAGATGCATCTGGGTAAACCTGTAGCAGAACAGCGTGGGGCGAGAGTTGGTGGATCACTTGATCAAAATGTAATTGATGACAGTGTCGTCCCAGCATGTTACACCGCAGATGAATTTTAGGAACACAAGCCCAGGGAACCTCGGATGTCGACACAAATTCCGAACTGAATTAAAAATGAAAGAGAAGCTTAAAACAGTTATAAAGTGAGCAGGTCAATGGAGGTCTGAAAAGAATATAGCAAGTGTAGGGCTAAACTTTAAAAAGTCAGTAGAAAAGCAGAAGTGGAGGCGGGGAGTTAAAACATTCGAGGGTAAGATTAGCAAGACTTCAAATAATAAATTTTGGTTTATTAAGGGGAAGAGGATAACGCGGGAGAGAATGGGGAGTATTAGGGACCAAGGGGGCAGCCTGTGCACTGAGGCAGAGAATAAGTTAAACACGGACTTTCTTTCGGACTTCAGTTGAAGAAGGAGTTCCTGGATTCAGGGAGAGTTACCGTGTGATCCTTGAGTGAACTAACACAGAATCTAACGAAGAATTGGAAGTTTATGCGGGATGGAGAGTGGGCAAATCCACAGATCAGGATGAGATGTATCTTAGGCTGACGTGGAAGATGAATGAGGAGATTACAGTCTCTTAACCTTTCATTTTTGTTTTGCCTCTGGCCACAGAGAAGGTGTGATAGGACTGGATAATATCTAATATTGGTACAACTTTCAAACAGAGTGTTAGAAATATCGCATGGGAGTAAAGACCTCCAAGTCTCACATCGGTGAGTGGGAAACAATTGTAGAAAATTCTGTGGGCTGTTGGGGCTGGCTCATTAGATTTCTTCAAGGTTGACGCAGACTTATTTTCATACAAGGTTTGTGGAGAAAATGCAGACAAGTGGAATGGGGGATTATCAAAATAGATCTCAGCTAATTGGGTGAAAAAGCAGACTCAGTGAGAGGATAGACATACTGATTGGATTAGATTACTTACAGTCTGGAAACAGGCCTTTCAGCCCAATAAGCTCACACCGACCCAACGAAGTGCGACCCACCCAGACCCATTCTCCTGCACCTCACACTGCAGGCAACTGATCTAACCTGCACCGTTTTGGGACTGTGGGAGGAAACCCATGCAAACAGAGGGAGAATGTGCACACTCTAACACAGTCAATCATCTGAGGCGGGCATTGAACTCAGGGCACGGGCGTTGTAAGGCAGCACTGCTAACCACTGTGCCATCGTGCCGACCAAATAGCGTGCTTTCTGTGTCGAATTGTATCATTTTTGCAATAGCCTTGTATTCACTGGAACATCAACTTCTCTCCCTGTGGAGTGAGACACAGTTTGGAATGCAGTCGACGGATTCAAGGAATTCATAACAGCAGTACTATTGGACAGAAAAGACCAAGGACTGTGACAATGTGGATTAGCTGTCGGGTGAAGGTTAGCATCAGCGCAGTCAGCACTACCAGAAGGAAGACCACAGTAAGACACCCTCCAAGGCCAAGCAGTGACCTTGGCTGGAGAGCAGGTAGTCAGCGGCCAGGTGTCAAGGAGTGTTTAATGCCCAAGTGCTACATCACTGCAGTGTCTTCCTTCTTCTCTAACCAAAACTAAATGTGAAGGAGTAGAGAGACATGCTGTTGGTAGCAGAGTAAATAGAAATGTTTGGATCAAGAGGCTTTGGACAGCAGCAGCTCAGCAGAAACTTCAGGCAAACTCAAATAACGTGCTTTCAGCTTTAGTCTTACAGTAGTGGAGATGGCAGTTAGGACAGGTGAACTTTCCTCCTACTGAGAGCTAGGAGAGAAGCTAAAGCCAGGACCTTGACGGTGGTAATCTCCTGATTACTTCTAGTGTGATGAGCTAATGATGGTAAGAACAGTAGGATATGGCAGATAAATAAGTAACTAAAAAATTGGTGCGGGAGTGGGGGGCAGAGAGACCTAGATTTTTAGATCACTGGGGTCTTTTCTGTGACAGAGTTAACCTGATCAGGAGGGACATGTGTCACATGCAATGGGGTGGGGACCAATATCTTGTTGGCGAATATTGCTAGTGCTACAAGGGCGGGTTTAAACTACTTTGGCGATGAGGGGTATCCTCATGATCAGGGACGCAATTGTGAGATTGGAAGGAGATACAGGAACAGTAATCAGAAACAGTAACGTGAAGAGACAGGTCAGGCTGGAACATGATAAGGAGCAAGGAATGCCTGTTGGATTAACCTGCATTTATTTCGGTTCAAGAGGGCTGGCAGATAAGACCAATCCACTAAAGGCGCTGAAGGGAACGTGGCATTGCGATAATATAGCCTTTATAGAAACATGGCTAAGCGAGGGACAGGACTGGCAGCTTAACACATCAGGGTACAGGTGCTTTAGGCGGGACAGGGATGGTGGAAGGAAGGGAGGTGGAGTTGAATTTCTGATTAAGGGGATTATCACAGCAATAATCAGAGATAAAATAACTGATCGATCACCCAGTGAGGCTTTGTGGTTGGAGATAAGTAGTAGGAAAGAGATGATGATGTCACCCGAGTTGTACTATAGGATTCCAAATAGTCAACATGAATTAGAGTAACAAATGTGCAGGGAGAAGGGAGACATGCAGGATCAATATGGTCATCATAACAGTGGATTTTAATTTTTGTAACAGACTGAGACTGCCGGAGCGTTAAGGAATTTGATGGAGTGGAATCAGATAAGTGTGTTCAGGCAAGTTTCCTCAAACAGTATGTAGAGGGTCCTACTTGGGAAGAGGCAAAACTCGAATAACTCTTGAGATACAGAGCTGGACTGGTGACTGAGGTGACAGTGGGGGAGCATTTTGGGATCAGTGACTACAGTTATATTAATTTTCAAATAGCTATGGAGAGGGATACAATTTGTCACAGGTTCAAGTTCTAAATTGATACAAGGAGAATTTTGAAGGGTTTAGACAGAAGCTTGCAAGGGTCGACTGAAATAGTTTGTTTGCACGTGAAGGGACCCCAGGCTAGTGGGAGGCCTTTAAACGTGAGATAGCTAGAGTTCAAGGTCTATATGTTCCTGTGACGGTGAAGGGCAGGTTTGGCAGGATTGGGGAACCCAGGATGACAAGAGATATTTAGGCTTTGACTGGAAAAAAGGGGGGATGCGTGGCACAGGTACCGGAAACTGGGATCAAGGGAATCCCTGGTGGTATATAAGGGCTATTGGAGTTTACCTTTCATGGAAATCAGGAGGGCGACAAAGGGGGTATGAAAGAACCTTGGATGAGAAGATTAGGATGAATCCAAAGAGGTACTTTAAGAATATGCAAGGAAAGCTATAACTAGTGAGAGAATAGGACCCCTCAAATACGAAAGTGGACATATATGTGTGGAACCATTAGAGGTGAACGAGGGCCTCAACAAATATTTCTTCTCCGTTTTTACCATGGAAAAAAAGACATAAATACTTGGGACCTTGAGGAAGTTAGTGGTGATATCTTAGTGGCAGTCCATATCACAGTAGAGGAAGTATTGGCGGTGGATTAATCTCACAGTCCTTAACGAGTATATCCATGAACACTGCAAGGAGCTAAAGGAGAACTTGTGGGGACACTGTTAAACTTTTTTATCACCAGTAACCAAAGTTGAGATTCGAGAAGACTGGAGGATAACAAATGCTGTGCACTTATTCAGAAAGAACCGCAAAATAAAAGTATGGGAACTATAGAACAGTAGGTTTAACATCTTTGGTAGGTACATTACTTGAGAAGATACCAAGGAATAAGATGTGCATGTTTTTGGAAAGACAGGGTTTGATTAGGAATAGAAAGCATGGGTTTGTGCATGGAGGTTTATGCCTAAAAACTGTTAAGGTTATTTGATGATGTGATCAGGAAGGTTGACTTTGGCAGGGCGTTAGACGTCGACATGTATGGTGCTGGAAATGCACAGCAGACCAGGCAGCATGCAAGGAACAGGAGAATCGACGTTTCAGGCATAAGCCCTTCATCAGGAATGTCCAAGCATCAATGTTTCTCGGATGGTGCCTGACCTGTCGTGCTTTTCCAGTGCCACACTCTGATCTCCAACATCTGCAGTGCTCACTTTCTCCTCGGGCGGTGGAATTAGACTATGGATTTCAGTTACAACAGAACAGAATGAAGGTTTTCAGCCTCTGGAGACTGATATACAGTTACAGGAGGAGACTAATCAGCCCCTCGAGCCTATAAAACTGTATCCAGCATAGATCACGCAGCACTAGTATCCAATTACACAGCAACAGGATCAGTCTATTCAGTTGCTTGAAGTCCGTAACACAGGAAATCGAAGTGACCACAAACTGACTGGCCTCTGGGGTATACTGGAATAACACGAGGCATTTAGCTCCTCAAACATGCCTTTCCCTTCAGTAACGTCAGGGCTGATCTGGTCTCGGCTGCAATTTCTCTTTCATGCCCAATTCTTTGTAGCCCTTGAATCTCTGACGTTTCAAAATCCATTGACACCCACTCCCACCTTCTCCCAATCATTTCAGCAATGCAGCTGTCTGGCATAAAGAATCCCCAATAGTCTCTGCCCTCTGAGAGAAGGAAACACTCAACACACATATACCTTGGCCTATTGACATGAACAAAAGATGTGAACTCAGCGTCAATGTGGCTGGCCCTGACATTACGGCAGGATTTGCTGGAGCAAGATGTCAAGGATCCTGAATAAGGTTGAAATGAATGGGATCAGGTGTAAACTCCCCACTGGGTCATTCAGAACACAATGTGGCTGGTGGACAGCAATCCTCTTAATCCCTGGATATCTCTGTGGGCGATCCTCAGGGTAGCTTCTTCAGCACAAACACCTCCAGCTGCTTCATCAATGTCTTTCCCTCCGTCATTCGATCAGAAGTGAAGATGTTCTGTGAAAATCACACACAGCTTCAAAACCTGGACAACCTTCAAGCTCATGTTGTTAACGTGTAGGTAACATTCATGTAACAGCATTGCTAGACCCTGAACATTTCCACAGGATAAAAAGAGAAGCTCTTTCAACATCTCAAGCTGGTTTCACAGGAATGTGAGAACTCCATTCAGCCCATTGAAACAATTGGACAAGCAGACTCACAGTCAATTCACTTTCTCCTGCCTATTACACCTGAAGGTTTTTTTTTTAAAATGCAAATATTGGAAAGCAGGAGGCTGGAAGACCACACCAGGCAAAGCAGCATCAGGAGGTGGAGAAGTCAATACCTTGGGTGTAACATTTCTTCAGGCGTGGGGATGGAAGTAAGGAGGTTTACAGATAAAGAAGCGGCGTGGGGAGGAGGACGTGGTGTGGTGAGATGGGGATAGATCAACACTGGTAGAGGGTGCTACCGAGTTAGTCGATTGGAGGAATGAATCCAGTTGGAAGCTGGAAGAAGAGTTGACCAAAGTAATGGAAGGGAGATGGATGGGCTATCAAGGATGGGGGAGGTGATTAGAAGGGAGTGGTAGGGACTGGGAAGGGAGTCAGCAGATTGGAAGGGTGGTTATTTGAAATTAGAGAACTCAGTATTCTCGAGACACTGACACATCAAAAGAAGAGGTCATTCAGCCCCTTTAAACGGTGTTACTGAAACAGGAGGATTGTCTTTGATGCTGCAACATGACAAACTAATGAAGCATAGACTGCACAAACAGACTCTCCCATGTTGTTCCTCCTGGCTCCAGTGCTAATGGTACACATTCATTAAGTTAACATGGTTTGCTGGTCGTGAGGAGTGAAAGTGAATGATTTGTACTAAGTTCCAAGGTGTTATGGACGAGTCTATACCACTCAAAACATTCTTAAGCAAACAGCCCAGAGCATAACTTTGCAATTTGTTTCATTAAGTGTACAATGAAAATTATCTGGTGTATTTTAACTACGTTGACGACTGGACTTTAAAACAGACAAAAACTTTATTCACAAAAGTACAGAATGAACACAAAGAACAGAATAAAGAACCCCTTCAGAACTCAATCTATCCAGCTAGACTTAATTATGCTGTTCCGAATGCACGTAACAGTCCCAATAAGCAAACTCCCTTTAAAAACCAGTACAAATGGAACATATGCTTACAGGTTGAAGTTGATGGGCAGAAAAGAGAGAGCGTTTCCACACTGCTCCCGTTGAAATTCCTAGTTCAAGACTCAACTGAAAACTGCTCAGTTCACCTCAGCGAGTTCAGCTAAAAGAGCTCATCACTCCCCTTTCATTATACAGGTCACTTCTAAAGCACGACCACTCTGGACTGAAGTCTCATCTGTGTACAGATAGACAAAAGGCCTCTGAAAGTCATTTTAGTCTCCTTACCAAGCCAGACTGACCGGAGTCAGGGCCTGTTTTATTGTCCCCCTGAAAACAATCATGGACAGAGTCTGCCTGAGCCAAGAAAAAGCTTCTTGACAAAAAAGGGACTAGCTTTGTGACGCCTCCCCCTTAAAAAATGAACCATCAATACCAAAATATGGCTGCAGTTTTAACCATTCAAATCCAGTTGGAAGTCTAAAATCACACATATACGCTATAGCAACTGTAAACATGAAAACATGCACAACCCCATGCAAATTCAGGCCGTGGTACACCCACAACCAAACGCCTCCATATCTCATTCAAGTTTCAGTAATGCATCGGCAATCACGTTTTCGCGACCTGCCACATGCACAATTGTTGTAATGACTGACTGCAACAACAAGCTCCATTGAAACAGTTTGGCATTTTCGTCTTTAAATTTATCCACAAATATCAATGGGTTGTGATCAGCGTATATGATTGTCTCAGATTCATCGCTGGTGATATAAACTCTGAAATGCTGTTGTGGTTCTGTTCGGCGAACAGAACCACAACAACGAGCACCCGAGTTACAAATCTTCGCACAAACTTTGAACTCTGAAATGTTTTCATGCCAACACCAAGCTTAATTTCTCTTTATCCACCATTGAATATTTCTGTTGATGAACGTTCAACGTCCTGGAAAAATACCCGATGAGTCTCTTGATTCCCTCGTCATCTTCTTGCAGGAGCACCGCATCGACACCCACTTCACTGGCATCGATAGCCACCTTGAAAGGCTTCGTGTAATCCGGTGTGGCTCATACTGGGGGCAGTGGTTAACAAGGTTTTTAGGCTGTCAAATTGGCAGTTTGCTGTCCACTGAGAGTTATTGCCCTTTTTAACTAATTTGGTGAGTGGAGCAGCCACACTGCTAAAGTTTGGCACAAACCTTCAGTAAAATCCAGTCAATCCCAGGAACAGTAATACTGCTTTTTGTCGATGGTGTGAGAATTTTCCCACTACTTTTTGTATCTCATGGGGCTATTGGTCCATGACCAATAACATGGCCCAGGAACGTGACTTGGGCTTTCACAAACTCACTTTTAGCTGGATTTACCACCAAGCCTGCCTTCTGAAGTCAAGAGAATAAGTCCGATAAATGCTGAAAGTGTTCCATCGATGAGTGACTAAAAATCACCAGGGCATTAATGTACATTACATAGTTGGGTAATCCGGCAAAAAACATTATTGTCAATGGCTGAAATGTGGCTGGAGCATTTTTCATACCAAATGCCATGACTTTGAACTGATATAGTTCATTTGGTATTATGAAAGCCGAAATTGCTTTTGCTCTCTCTGGCAGAGGTCCTTGCCAGGAACCTCTAAGCAAGTCTAATTTAGAAATGTAAGTGCCTTCTCCCACTTTTCCGACACAGTTCTCCAAACATGGAATTGGATATGCATTAGTCATTGTAATGGTGTTGACTTTATGATAGTCCCCACATGACCTTCAGGTACCATCTGGCTTTGGCATCATGACTATAGGTGAGTTCCAGTCACCGTAACTCACTTCGTTATGCCATCTTGGAGCATTCACTCTATTTCGTTCTGAACCTGTGCCAACTTTGGAGGGTTATGCATATAAGGATGTCGCTTCATCAGAACAGCATCTCCTATATTTACATCATGTGCAACTATGATAGTACTTCACAGTTTATTTCCGTATATTTCCTAAAGTGATAGTAATAACTCTTTTGGGTCTATTCGATTTTCTTGTGGAAGGTAACTCAATAATTTATTCCAGTTTTTGACAACTTTCTCATTGTTCAATTTGGTTTGAGGAATGTCCCATTCAGAATCCTCTGAACTTGGTTCTTCCTTCTGTGCTGTAATCATGAACACCTTCTCCTCTTGCTTTCTTTCACTATCAACCAATCTTTTGAGCAGATTCACATGACACACTTTGTGAGATTTCTTCCTATCTGGAGTCCTTATCAATTAGCTCATCTCACTAAAGTTCTTCTCAACTTGATAAGGTACACGAAACCTTGCTTTTAAATGCTCACCTGTTACTGGAAGGAACACCAATGTCTTACTCCCAATGGGAAAATTGTAAATTTGTGATTTCTTATCTGCTTCCTGTTTCATTGTATGCTGCGATACGTTTAAATGTATCTATCCAACTCTCCGGCTCTATTTAATCGTTCTCTAAAATTTGACACATCGTCCAAATGGGTGGTCTCTGAATTCTGACTTGTTAAATCTTCCCTCATCAAATTTAATGGTCCTGCTAGTTCTTGCCCAAAAATTAATTAAAATGGACTGAATTTAGTCGATTCATTGGATGCATCTCTGATCGCAAAAAGTTCAAATAGAATTTCCTTATCGCAATCATCTGGATAATCCTGATCACAAAAAATCAACATGGTCTTTAGTTTTTGATGCCATCTCTCTCGTGCTCCCTGTGATTCTGGATGGTGAGCAGTAGATTTGAATTGCTTTATTCCCAAGTTATCCATCGCCTCCTTGAATAGTTTGGATGTGACGTTTGATCGTTGATCTGACTGTATCGTTATTGGTAGTCCGTATCTATTAAAAAAAAATAAGTATTTTTTTCTACAACCTTTTAAGCTGTGATGCTGCATAACGAGATTGCCTCTGGATATCTAGTCGGCACATCCATTATTGTTAATAAATGCTTATTCCCACCGTTTGTTTGTGGTAGGGGACCCACGCAATCAATCAAGACTCTTGTGAAACGGTCCTCAAATGCTGGAATAGGTATTAAAGATACAAGTTTTATTACTGCCTGCGTAACATGTTTGACACGTCTGGCAAAATTCAGCTACATCTTTATGCAGTCCAAGCCTGTAAACAAATCTTTATATTTTAGCGGGTGTTGTCCTCACCCAAAAATATCCTCCAACTAGTAGCTCAAGTGCCAATCACGGCACCTCCTTTATATACCCAACTGGCAAAATAATTTGATGAATTTCTGCCCATGTCTGCTCTGCTTGAAATTGTGATGGTGTCCATTTCTTCAGTAAGACATCATTTGTTCAGTAATAACAGACAGGAATGCTTTCTTTCTTGCTTGCTAAATGCCTTTTGATATAACTGTTTTAATTCCTCATCTTTCTGCTGCAAGTCAATCAACTTAGCAGAGCTAAAAATACTTGCATGTTTTCCTACCTGCTCCTTCTCTGTTCTACTTCCCTGGTCAAAGTAAGATTCGGATAACTCTCCATCAGCTTCCTTTTGATCCATGCCTTTTGATCCCTCCTGCTTCAACCTGTACATTGTCATTTGTGATCCCACAATCAGGGAAATTTCCTAGATAATCATTCTCCAGGTATTCCGTTGCCTGCATCTCCACTGGCTTTTCAATTAGAGTAGGCTGCCCTCCTACTGGTGAATCAGCTATACCATTTGCAAGGACAAAGCTTATTACTGGAGCTGAGAGTTTAGGGTCCACTACTGCTATCACTCCTCCACTGTTCTCACTTTACATAACTGAGCACTTTTTGTCTAACCATGAATTCTTGTTACCAGCACATTTTCTGACAATATTCTCTCAGGAGTGTATATCTCCTCATCCTCAGCATTACAGACTGAGAAGATCCCGCGACCAATAATATTGGAACCACGTTACCTATTACTCCTGGCCAATGTGAATTTCCTTTAATCTTCCAATATATATTTTTAAGCCGATTTGACACATCCTCATTAATCAACCTCTGATCATCTTGTAAACTCTGAGACAGTTGTCGAACTTCTCTTGTGCTTTTTGTTACTAGTCCAACAAAACTTCCAAGCTCGTCTAGTTTTCCTATATTTGGTTTTCTGCTCGCCCACCAATACAGTGATTTTGTGT
The DNA here is from genome assembly GCF_037043375.1 of Chiloscyllium plagiosum. Taxonomy (NCBI): domain Eukaryota; kingdom Metazoa; phylum Chordata; class Chondrichthyes; order Orectolobiformes; family Hemiscylliidae; genus Chiloscyllium; species Chiloscyllium plagiosum. Next base: position 76,813,511 of record NW_028270183.1, read on the forward strand.
GGCCCATTTCATTACAATGAAAACACCTGAGCCTTTAATATTCTTTGTCCCCCTCGAGGGCTTTTTTTTTACCCTGTGGTAAATTATCCTTAAAACCGTCACTGAGATATATCTTTCCCTTTCCACGAGAGGAAATCTCTTTGCTCCAATTTCAATCCTTCATGGACTGAAATTGATTCTGGAAGCCAAACCGAGTTTATAGATCTGTTCATAATCATCAGCCACTTCAACAGCTCACCTTGCTGTTTTAACGCTCTTCTTTTCCATCTGAGTTCGCACCACGTCAGGCAGTGAACTTCTGAATTCATCCAAAATACTTACCTCTCTAAGGGCATCATAATTTTGCTTGATTTTTAAAGCGCTTATCCATCTAACAAAGTAACTCTGTTTGATCGTTTCAAACTCAGTGTAGGTTTGACGAGGGTCCATCCTTAGATTTCTAAAAAGTTGTCTATAGCCTTCTAGTACAAGCTCATATGAAGTTAAAATGGCTTTTTTCACCTCCTCATACTCCCCTGATACCTCCTCTGATAGTGATGCACATACCTCACTTGCCTACCTACAAGTTTCGTTGGATAAACAAAACACACATTGCCCCTGGCCACTGCATTTGTTTAGCCACCTTTTCAAATAATTTGAAAAAGACTTCGACAGCCTTCTCATCAAATTTAGCCAATGTTTGAAAATAAATAAGTAGTTTCTTACTGGGGCTTCTGACTATCAAGATCTTGCTCATCCTCACTCTCTTCCTCACTAAGCCGCCAAAGCATTTCCCTCCAGCCTTTAACGCTGACTTTCCTTTATAAAGTGTCAGTTTTCGCTGTCAAAAAGCTCCCTCATTTTTCTCCTCTATTGCCCTCTCTTTCCCCTTTTTTTTGCTTTTAATCGTAACTCAAACTCTTTCATTTCTGCTGCGCTTTCCTTACCTCTCGCCTCCAACTAAAGCTGCTTCCTTGCAATTGAATTGTTGCCAACTCTATAGATTCTGATGTTTTTCTGCAGCAGGTTTAATTGATGAGCTACTGCTGTAACTATGTCTCCTTTCCTCACAGAAACAGGCAGTTCCAATTCCAGCTTCTCTGCTAATTCTTGCAACTTGGTCTTATTCACTTTTTGCAAACCTTCCAGAGTCACTGCATCTACATCGACAAAATTTCTGGCGACTGAAAGGGAAATTACTATACCAAGCTTTGCCTACCCAATAAAACCAACACATGAAATAAAGAGACGAGCACCTCGCGCTCGCCATTTAAAATCCCGCAAAGAGCCCCCAGTCCGTTATGTGCTAGGCTAGACCACTCAAAACATTCTTAGGCAGGCAGCCCAGACCATAACTTTGCAATTGGTTTCGCTAAATATATAACGAAAATTACCCTGAGCAAGATAGCGAGGTTGTCCACTAGATTTTAAACCACACAAAAATCTGTACTCACAAAATTATGCAATGAAACAGAAAGGATAGAATAACTAACCCCTACAGAACTCAACCTATCCAGCTAGACCTAATTTAACTATTCCGAATATACACAATAGCACTAATAAGCAAACTCCCTTTAGAACCCAGTATAAATGGAACACATGCTTACAGGTTGAAGGTGAAGGGCAGAAAAGAGAGAGAGAGTTTCCACACAACTCCCTATTGAACTTCCCAATTCAAGACTCAACTGAAAACTGTTCAGCTCAGCTCAGCTCAGCTTGTTCAGCTAAAAGAGCTGACCACTCCCCTTACATTATACAGCATGACCACATTGGCCTGAAGTCTCATCTGTTACGCATAAACAAATATATCTGAAAATCCTTTTCATCTCTCTCCCAAACCAGACTGACTGGAGTCGGGTCCTGTTTTATTGCCCCTAAAATCAAGAGCGTTCTCCTTGAGCCAAGGAACAGCCTTGAGAAAACAAAAGGGACTAACTTGTTTTTGACAGAGAAGACAGGCTAGTGTTCTGTATGGAGGTCACAATCTGGTGGGAAGGGCTAACTCTACCAGAGTGTGACTGCTGACAGATCTGTGAAAAAGATGATGCTTAGTGCAGGGTCACAAAACAACTCCACCTTGAGGCGATGGGAGTTCATTCAGAACCTGGAGCTCTATCTCAACCATCATGGTGGGGGTGTCCACAGAGCTATGTAACCTATCATAGAGTCATAGAATACTACAGCACGGAGACAGTCCGTTTAGCCCAAACTGGTTCATCCTGATAAATATGTCCACCCATGCTAATCTCATTTCTCTTCACTTGGCCCATATCCTTCTCAACATTTCCTTTCTGTATATTTGGCCAAATGTGTATCGCGGAAAACACGTTATATTTCACGAAGCAGCGTTTTGTTTTGGAAGTAATGACCGTTACTCCATAATGCTCAAGTTTTGATACAATCAGTTTTTTATTCTTTTGTAGAGATACAGCTTAAACACTTATTTCCTTCACACTGTCCTCATGGTACCATCACTGCAGGGATTATATGGTGAAACTCCATTACACAGGAGCTCTGTTGCAAGGAGATCATTCATTATGAAAGAGAGAAAATCTTTTCAAAGTGACAAAGTACTGTCTCAATAATACTTTACAACTGCAGGAAGGTGCCATCATACATATACTGTACTGATTTTGCAATGAACGATACCACGCATTTACTGTGCTGATTACTTACTGCGCCAGTGACTCATGTCCAAGGACATCCAGCTCCTTTTTACAAAGAGCACTTCCCATTATCTTGCCTTTTCATAAATACAAAACGAGAATGATGGCATGTTTTGCCAAATCATTTATTTGCCTTATGAAGGAAAGCCACACCAAAAGCACCATCACTATTGTCAGTGGAGATGCTGAGGAGGTGATGGTTTATCTGTATTATCTCCGAAATATTAGTCCAGGGAGCCAGGTAATTACCCAGAGCCGGGATTCGAAGCCTACCACGGCAAATGTTGGAATGAAATCAATAAAATATCAGGAATTCAGAATCAAATAAAACACTGAAACCATTCTTGGTTGTACTACCTGGCACCCTCATGCTCTTCAGGGAAAGCAATCTACCATCTTAACCAGTTCGGGCTTACATGTGACTCCAGAACCACAGCAATGTGCTTAACTCTCAGTTGTAGTATGAAACGCTGAAAATGTGTTGCTGGAAAAGCGCAGCAGGTCAGGCAGCATCCAGGGAACAGGAGAATCGACGTTTCGGGCATAAGCCCTTCTTCAGGAATTCCTGAAGAAGGGCTTATGCCCGAAACGTCGATTCTCCTGTTCCCTGGATGCTGCCTGACCTGCTGCGCTTTTCCAGCAACACATTTTCAGCTCTGATCTCCAGCATCTGCAGACCTCACTTTCTCCTGTAGTTTGAAACGGCCAAGCCAGCCACTCAGTTATATCACTCACTACAAAATCTCAAAGATATGAAACAGGAAGGAACTAAGCACTTTCTCCTTCCAGCCCATGGACTGCATTGTTCAGGAAGGCAGCTCACCAACATCTTCTCAAGGACAATGAGGAAAGAGAATTAAATGCTGGCTCAGCATCCATTTATGAATACAAGAAGATGATTACACTCAGTGAAGAGAGACAAAGGGGCATAATTCACTTCAAAAGTTACTACCGTTTTTATTGTGGGTCAGGGAACCTCAGAATTAATAGAGCACAGACGGAGGCCATTCAATCCTTCGTACACCCACGAGCTCTCCAACTACACTATCTGAAAGCAGAGAGCGTTATTGGAGATAGACAAAGAGAGAGAGAGAGAGAAAATGAAATAGAGAGAAAGAACGTGAAGGGAGATAAACAGAGAGGAGAGAAAACGGAAGTGACAGAGTGAGTGAGAAATGAAGGGGTGTGAAACTAGGATGAAATTAGAGAAATCAGGAGACAGCATGAGGAGAAATAGACAGAAGATGGAAGTTTTATTTAAACATTCCCCTGAACCGCAAGCTCTTTGTCTGGGAGCCATACCCTGTGAGCACCATGCTGATACTGGTTGTGATCCAAGATCATCTATCTCCTATAATATCACAGCGTTGAGTGGCTGACAGCTAAACAGAATCCAATAGACCAATTGACTGGCTCTAGAGAGAAGGTGGATTAACTTAAATGGACTGTGCCAATAGTAGCAGGAACCGATAACCTCCTAAGTCACTGTGCGAGAGACTGGGCCAGAGAATCTCAGTGAGGGGGATCACTGTGAGAGGGCAAATCAGCATCTCAGCTGTGGGTCAAGTAATGACTGAAAAAGTTTGCACACCACTTCCAAGCTTTAGTAATCCACATTTCACTTCATAGAGCTCGATGTCATGAGTGTATTTTAACAATCTTATCTCTTTGTACATTTCATACTTTGGTTTTTCCAGAAAACCGTGTTGTCCCTGTATTTTGTGTTGAATAAACACATTTCATTTCTGGGGAAGAACGGACCTGTTCTGACGGTTTGGAGGTGCCAGTTTTGGACTGGGGTGTACAAAGTTAAAAACCACACAACACCAGGTTATAGTACAACAGGTTTAATTGGAAGCACACTACCTTTGGGAGTGACGCTCCTTGATCAGGTGATAGTGGAGGGCTCAATCTTAAAAAAGAATTTATAGCAGAAATTTACAGTGTGACGTAACTGATATCATACATTAAAAAATTGAGTGTCTGTTAAGCCTTTCATCTGTTAGAATACAGTGATAGTTTCACTTTTTCATGTATAATTCACAAAACATTTTTTTTAAAGTTGCATTCTCGGGTTAGCTGTTAACAATGGTGATAGCTAGACAATATGTTGAAGGTGTTAGCCCCCTGTGTTCTGTGTCTATGCCATTGTGCTTAAATTGATTCTAATCTAATAAGTGAGATAACGGAGTTTTACATAAATTCAAGCAGTATTTGAGCAAAGTACAATGTAACCCTGAAAGGACAAATTCACCCCACTAATGTGTGCGTGTGGGTCTTTGTCCGTCTGTGTGTGTTTGTATGTATGGGTTGGGGGTTGTGAGTGTGAGAAAGTGTATGTGTGTGTGTAGTGAGTGCAGAATATCTTAAGTCTGTGAAGGGTTGCGTGTGGGAGTGTGTGTGTGTCTGTAAGGGCGTGTGTGGGTGTCCGTGTGCGCGTTTGTGTACGTGTGTCCGTGTGTATGTGAGTGTGTGTGTGTGTAGGAGCATCTGTGTGTGTGTATAGTGCAATAGTAGTCACCTGTAATGTGACATGAACCCAAGGTCCCGGTTGAGGCCCTTCCTATGGGTACGGAATGTACCATGCCTCCGGGCATCCTTGCCTGCAACTAATAAGATAGACAACGTTGGCTGAGACACATGAGTACCTGCCATGTACAATGTGGGAGGTATCCCCACGCGTAATGCTGGTATCCATGTCCAAACTCTGATCCGTCTTGAAGCATCCACCGTGACAGAGTTGTATGGAGTTGTCCTGAGAGCCGGGCAGCTTGCTACGAACAACGATCTGTTTGAGGTTTGGTGGTGTTTAAAGGCATGTAGTGGAGGTGTGGGGAAGGTCTTGATGAGTTGCTCATCCTCATTGATAATATGTTGCAGGTCACAAAGAACACGCGTAATTTTTCAGGACCTGGGAAGTACTGAACAACGAAGGGTACCCTGTCAGTTGCAGCGTGTGTCGGTCTCCTGAGGACGTCATTACGGTTCCTTGCTGTGGCACATCGGAACTGGCAGTCGATGAGTTGAGCATCGTACCCCGTTCTTGTGAGGGCATCCTTGAGTCCTTCCAGGTGTCCGAAAAGTTCCTCCTCATCTGAGCAGATCCAGTGTATGCGTGGGACCTGTCCAGAGGGGATGGCTGTTTTAATATGTTTTGGATGGAAGCTGGAGAAGTGTAGCATTGTGAGGTTGTCTGTGGGTTTGTGGTAGATGTTCTGATTGTACAGCTTTTATCGGATACGTGCTGTGACCGGAGTCCGAATGAATCGCTAACTAGGGCGGTAGACAGGGATGTAAATGGAATAGGAGTGGGGGAACGGGCATCAGTTATGGGGTAATTCGAAACCTGAATTAAAAGAGGAGGTAAAAGTGCACAATTCAGGATAGATTATTAAAATCTCCATCACAGACATAAATAGGATAAAGTATCTCGAAATGATTAACAAACAAACTTTGAGCACACTGGAGAACGAATGACATTGAGAGGAGCGGTGGTTAATACAGAACTGACAGTGTTATGCGTGAATGCATGCAGTATAATGAATTCGTGACCCAGATCGAAATTGGCATGTATGACGTAATTGGCATCACGGAGACATGGCTGCAAGGGGGTCAGGATTGGGAACTAAATATTCAAGGATATGCACCCTATCCAAAAGATACGCAGGTGGGCTGACGAGGTGAGGTTTCCTTATTAGTAAGAAATGAAATTAAATCAATAGCAAGAAATAACAAAGGGTCAGATGGTGTGAAATCTGCATGTGTAAAATTGAGGAAGCACAATGTTAAAGCAACCACAGTTGGAGTCTTGTACAGGCCGACAAACAGTAGTGAGGAGCTGAGCCATCAGATACATCAGGAGATAGAAAAGATGTGTAGGAAAGGCAAGGTTACAGTGATCATGGGCGATTTCAATATGCAGGGGGACTGGGAAAATCAGATTGGTCGTGGATTATAAGAAAAGCAATTCATGGAATGTCTACAAGATGTTTTTTTTAGTAGCTTGTGGTGCAGTCCACGAGGGAACAGGCAATACTGGTTTTAGGTTTTAGGCAGACTAGATAAGGGAGATTAAACTGAAGGAAGCAGCGATCATAACATGGTTGAATTTATCCTGCACTTTGAGAGGCAGAAGATAGAATCAGAGGCAGCAGTACTTCAGCTGAATAAGGGCAACTGCAGAGGCATAAGGGAGAAGCTGGGTAGAATTGCCAGGGACAGTAGCCTGGCAGAAAAGACAGTAGAAAAGCAATGGCAGGAGGCTCTAAGAGTAACTTAGGAGACACAGCAGAGATTCATTGCAAGGAGAAAGAGGCATAGTACAAGGAGGATGAGGCAACTTTGGCTGACGAGGGAAGTCAGGGATAGCATCAAAGCAAGAGAGAGAAATATATAATGTGGTGAAGGACAGTGTGAAAACAAAGTATTGGGAAGCTTACAAAGACCAACAGAGGGCAACAAAAATGTATAAGGAGGGGGAAAATTAAATAAGTGGGTAAGCTAGCCACTTAGATATAGAAAGTGCAAAAGAGAGACAAAAGTAGATAATGGAAATGATGCCAGAGAGGTAGTGGCGGGGAACAAAGGAATGGCTGAGCAACTTTGCGTCAGTCTTCACAGTGGAAGACACGATTAATTTCCCAAAAATTCAACAGAGTAAGGGTAAGAACGGAGTATGGTGGTTATCACCAAAGAGAACGGGTTAGAAAACTGAATGGACAGAATGCAGATAAATTATCTGGACCAGATGGACGACACCCAAGCCTTGTAAGGGAGATAGCTGAAGGTGTAGTGCAAGCGTTAGTTGTGATCTTTCAGGAATGACTAGAACCAGGAAAGGGAAAAGTGGACTGGAAAATCGCTAGCGTGACACCACATTTAACAAGGGATTAAGGCATAAGACAGAAAATTACAGACTGATTAACCTAACCTCAGTTGTGGGTAAGATCCTGAAATCCATCATGAAGAATGTGATTTCTGAATACTTGGATGTAGATGGTAAACTAGGGCAGAGTTAGAATGGTTTCATCAAGGGGAGGGCATGCCTGAAAAACCCGCTAGAATATTTTGAGGAAGTACTGAGCAGATTAGGAGAACCAATTGATATTATCTACCTACACCTCAAGATGTCATTTGACAAATTTCTACGCTGGAGGTGATTGAGAAAGGGGACCCGTGGTGTCAGCGGCAACGTGCGAGCATCGATTGAAGCTAGCAGAAAGTAAGGGTAAAATGTGCCTTCTCACTATGGCAGTCAGTGACAAGCATTGTTCCACAAGGCTCAGTGTTGGGAGCACCAAATTTCACATGATACAGTTAATGATCTAGATGAAGGAACTGAGGGCACTTTGAATAAGTTTTAGTATTAAAATCACCAGAGTGCGGAAACAGGCCTTTTGGCAAAATAAGTTCACACCAACCCTCCGAAGAGTAACCCAAGCAGACTGATAACGCAATTTATGGGCAATTCAGAATACCCATTTCACCTAATCTGCGAATGTTTGGACTGCAGGAGGAAACCAGAACACCGACAGGGAACCCATGCAGATATGGGGAGGATGTGCAAACCCCAAACTGGTAGTCATCCGAAGTGAGAATCGAACCTGGGTCCCTGGCACTGTACTAACCACTAAGCTACCGTGCCACCCACAGCCTGAGTTCAGACAGTGCAAAGACATAAAGAGTGTCAGATAGCATTGAAGAGGAGGAGAGCTTGCAGAAAGGTGCTCCACCGATTCTCCTCAACGGATCAATGTTATTTGGAGAAAGCGGGAGAGTGATGTAGAGAAGCTTAACAGCTATGATCAAATGGCGGAGCAGACCCAATGGGCTGAAAGGCCAAATTTCTGCTCCTATGTCTTCTGGTCTTATGGTTAATGTTGGTTGTCCTCATCCCTCATTATAGATGCGACATTATTCTGACGTTATGATTTATAAAGAGGCCCGTTCCAATTCTGTTGACTGCCAACGTCATTATCTCTCCCTCCAGTCACAGCAACCATTTCCTCCAATTCCTCTGTCTCCTCCCCACTGTCATAATCACACTGTAATTGAAGTCCAATAAATGATACTTCATCATAGTTCATTGACATCAATAACATCAACAGCATGATCCTCACTTGCCCCTTCTGATCCTCGAATACCAATCTGAATTGTATTTGTCACGTACAATTCTCTGTTTACATATCCATGCACTCTGCCTGTTATAATCCATGTTTTCAGAATCTGTGAACATTAGACTTGAATGTTCCAACAATGGACAGGAGTTTATCCTTGGGTCTTTACTTTATTTCTCAGTCTTGGATATCATTAGCATGGCGGATCCAGGAAATCCTTTGGATTATTCAAGGTGGTTACTATCCCATCCTCACTATAGTTGGTGTTCCTAGTAAGTCATTCTCTGTGACTGTTAAACTGGGTTAAACTGAATTTCTGCTCATGATATGTAAATTTTAGAAAAGGGAAATCACTGTCTTCGGTTCCAATCAAAAATTACTTTCCTTATATAATATATAAAGCAAATTGCTATTTACAAATTACTCACAGATATGCCAGAAGGAACCAGACTGTTCTCAAACTCCATAATCCTTTCTGTCCTGCACAAATTTTCATTATCATATCCTCCCCACCCACCAATCCTGTCTAATGCCACCATTATGATATCCCAGTCGTCTCCTCAGCCTCAGTGCAATTCCTGAACGAACCATCGTTTGTGATTTTGTTAAATCCGATACAGCTGTTTCTTCAAGTCTCTTCAAACCACATGCCAATTACCAAATAATTGCACTTGAGATGTTTAACTTGTTCTCTGCACAGAATCTGTCAGATGTAAGACAGTGTATAGTACTCAAGTCATAGACTCTTAACCTACTTCCATCGAATAATAATCCATTGATATCTCATGAAGGAATTTGACATAACTAAACATATCATTTGTGAGAAAAAGCTCATCTGCTTGCCTCATGTCCTTTTGAGAAGGCAATAGGTCATCCTTGCCTGGTCAGGTCTCCGTGTGACTGCAATCCCACAGCAATGTAGTTTACTCTTTACTGTCATGTGGAACAGCTGAACCAGCCACTCAGGTTTACATCGGTATAACATGCTGGCCTGACCAGGGCTGCACACATCCCGTGAGGGAAGAACAATGGAAAGATAGCTCCTTCCTCTGCCTGTTTGCCATATTCCGACAGCTCATTTCCATTCAGGTAGATGACTATTCCTTGTTTTAGGTGTATTCTATATCTTTGAAGTTCTTCATAAGAGTGATGTTCATCTCCATGTTTGGTGTTGGCTTTATTGATGTTGATGTACAGACGTAAGGAACTTGTAAATGTCACGCCAGTCTCAGGGCATAGAGAAGGAATGGCTTTTTCACACCACAGGAAAGAAACAGAGACGAAAAAGTGAGGGAATTCAATTATTGTGATCATCTCTGAGAGTGTTGTTGAGGCAGTATTTAGGGTATTGTGGGCAGATTTTCTCTCCGTTTTAAGGAATGATCTCCACGTCACAGAGAGAGTGTGAAATAGTATCAACAGACTAATCACTGGGATCATGGTACCATGAGGAGTGAGTGAAGATTAATCTGTAGCGCTGTGAGAGAATAAGAGGCATTGAAACTTGAGGGAATGGACAATCACTCATTATGTTCTAAACAGACACTATGAACGTGATAAATTCCACATTTTGTTTTTTGTTACTCGGATTATAATTCTCGACAGTTTAAATGCCTCTGAGAACGTTTCCCCTACTTCAGCTCCACTCTCCATGTCGATTGACAGAGACAGGTTCAGGCTTTGCATACAGTCTCCCTCTATATTAATACAGTGCATTTGGTGTGTGATTCTGCACTGAACGGCATGTTATCCACAATCCCGACAGCAGCCTCAATACCTTCACTCTAAAACAGTTAACTATTCCCAACAGCGTCTGTCCTTGATGGAGAGCATGGGCCTGTCTTCTCGGAGGTAGAATATGCCTCCTTGAGACATCACACAAAATATTTGGCTTCTCTTCTCACTGCCAGGATACCATGTTAAAATAGCACACGTTCCACATGCAATGGGGCCATGAGGAATATCATGGAGCCATCTTTGAGTGCAGTCTCTGCTCCATTGCTTTGTCACGTTGGATCATCAATTACACCCTCCTATTCCTGAATAAGCTATGGAGGAGATGAATGTTCTCGCCCTGGTCGCATGGAAAACGTTTAATGGTCTGATTGGATTTTGCACGTTCCTGTTTAGCAGTTAGATGCACTGACCAGACTGCTTCATTTCCTGTGGAACAGGCAGAAGTTTTAAATGGTTTGTCCCTCTTCTTGTTCATTCGTTTTGATGGACTGAATAACTCCCACTTGCCTATGTGCAACCACCTTGAGATGCTGAATGAGCTCCTCTTTTAACTATGGGAATGTGCAGTGTCTGACCGTGTTGTTACATGAATGTTACCGACACTTTCACAGAACAAGCCTGAATATTGTCTGGGTCTTGCTGCATATGGACACAGACTGGTTCAGAAGCTGACAGTGGACAAAGTGTTCTGAATATTGCCTGATCTTCAGTGACCATCACAACTTCTGGTCTTATGGTGGAGGAAAGGATTGATGCAGCAGCTGGAGCTGTTTGTGCTAAGGAAGCTCCCCGAAGGATCTCCTGAAGTGATGTCCTGGGACTGAAAGGATTGATGTCCACAAACCAAACATATCTTCCGTTGTGCTATGGATGACCCCAAACAGAGTAGGTATTGTCGCTGATGCCCACTAAATTTAATTTAGTCAGCGTTCCTTGATACCATCCTGAGCCAACTCCTGCCTTGATGTCAGGGTCTGTCACTCTTAGCTGGGCTCCTGTGTTCATCTCTTTTGAACATATCAATAGGATATTGTGTCTGTGTGGGGAGTGTTTTCTTCTCACAGAGGGTAGTGAATGTCTGGAACTATCTGAACTGAGAGTCCAGGGAGCTTGATCACTGAAAGTATTTACAGAGGATGTAGATTTTTTTTACCCACTATCATTGAGTTGAACGGTGTGAAGAATTGGGAATTGAATGGAGTTGAAGCCGACAGTGGGTCAGCCATGATGGTATGCAATGGCACAGCAGGATTGACTGGCCGAATTACCTCATCCTGTTCCTTATGAGCTCATATCCTGTAACTGGAAAGTTAATGGTTGTAATTTTCCTGAATGTTGCAGTCAGAGAGAGCAAAGTATTTGGTGTATCATCTCTGAGCGATGTCTGTGGGCTGTATTCACAGTGAATCTGGGTCCACTACATGACCAACAAATGAAACACAAGTTGCAGAGAGGAGGCTCTCTGTAAAGAGATCAGAGGCGTCTTTCGAACCCACAGTGGATTTCCAACTAACATTTTCCAACCCACACCAAGCTGTGTGTGTCAATCTGGAGGGACTGAATGATATCATATGTAACTGTGGACCAGGTATTTGGAGCAAGTGGCCTCCATCTACTCCTGTGCTGGGCTGAATAGAACACTGAAACATTTTAGTGAGGAGCAGGAGTGGGTTATTAGCCACTTTGCCACTGCTATGCCAGGCACTAAGTTCGTGGCTGATCTGGTTGTGGTCTCAGAAGCACTTTTCTGTACTCACCATTTTCCTTCATTCAATTCTCTGTTCAATGCAAACACCTAGACATCACAAACTTCTGGGAAAGGGAATTCCAACTTGTACAGCTCTTAAAGAATTTCTCATTCGTGTTCCAACCAATGTTACAGGGTCACCGATTCCTTTTGCAGCCACACTCCTCCACTGGTTACACCAAATTTCAAAGTTTAATGATAAGGCCAATAATATTAGTGTCAGCCTGGCTCATCTTCGACAAAAATGTCACAAACACACAAACGTGCAGTTGCAAGCACACATGAACACACACATTTTAAGACAAAACAGAAAAAATGAAAACTTTCCAGAGTGTCATAATGGCTGAACTCGTAACAAATGGAAAGATGACAGAATGTCCCAAATGTTATTCTGTCCTCTGAAGTTCTTCCGCTCACACAAGCTGCTGGTAATGGGATATCTCCCCGGAACAGATGGATTTGGTTCAATTCACTTTGCGTCAGATAGTGGAAAGATGCCAAAGAATCTTTCATCAGGAAACTCCCACGATTGGTAAAGATGACGCAGGATTTTTTTCTCTTGTCAGGCAGAACTAAATGAGAGGGGGGGGGGGGGGCACTACGCTGCTGCCTCTGAGGCAGGTAACATTTTTCTCCCTCCCTGTGCTAAAGTATGCAATAATGCCAACTGAACACCAAAAAGGACGATGTATGATTTCCTTGAACATTCTCTGGAATGGATGATAAGGTGCTATACACAAATGCATCATTACCACAGTTATACATTGTGCCTTTCCTTAGCAACAACAAAAAGCAAAATCCCAGCTGTATAATTTGATGGCATGTTTACATGTGTCTGCATAATTTTAAGAAATCGGTTGATGTCTTCATTATATCTGCGTTTAAATCATTGTTAGGACAGAGTGTGAAGCCCTTCGTTGTGGTTCTGTTCGCCGAGCTGGGAATTTGTGTTGCAGACGTTTCGTCCCCTGTCTAGGTGACATCCTCAGTGCTTGGGAGCCTCCTGTGAAGCTCTTCTGTGATGTTTCTTCCGGCATTTATAATGGTTTGTCTCTGCTGCTTCCGGTTGTCAGTTCCAGCTGTCCACTGCAGTGGCCGGTGTATTGGGTCCAGGTCAATGTGCTTATTGATTGAATCTGTGAGTGAGTGCCATGCCTCTAGGAATTCCCTGGTTGTTCTCTGTTCGGCTCGGCGAACAGAATCATAACAACGAGCACCCGAGCTACAAATATTCTCGCAAACTTTGAAGCCCTGCTGCCAATTGAAACCAGACACACAGAAACAAAATTACCTCGCCTCATCGTCTATAAAAGTGTGAGTGACAAAGAACGACGAAATCCCACTATTTATAGAAAACAATAACAGTTTATTCTTTAACTCGAAGAAAAAAAAAGAACGTATATTTTCCTATGAATCTCCCTCTGTCGGTTTTCCTGGGTCCTTTCTTCGGTCTTCTGCTGCACAGATTTCATAGAAACAGGTACCTTTCAGAGAGCGATTCTGCAGGCAGTCTGCATTAGTGCTCTTTGCTGCTCTGACTAACTGTTCAAAATGCCCGCTTTTATACCACAAAACATCAAATTGTCTCATTGGTTTTATATCATTAAAATTAAATTCAATAATACTCAGCTCAGTTATTTGTTTCAGCCAAACTTTTCAGCACACTTTGTGCTTGTTAAGTCCTTGCCAACTTTCACACACTTTAAAAGGTACAGTACCCGCCTATGCATTCATAACAATCAATACATTTTATTTTTTAAATGTATTCCGTAGTTTTAAACACTCTAACAAGAGAAAATATGTATCCAGCTGATTTTTCTCAAAATCGTGTACGTTTCAAAAAAGATTTCGCATCCAATACATAAACTGATAATTCTTCATATCCCAGGAACGTGTGTGCAGGGAGGAGGAGAGGCATGTTTCGGGCACGTTCCTGATGAAGGGCTGATGCCCGAAACATTGGATTTCCTGCTCCTCTGATGCTGCCTGACCTGCTGTGCATTTCCAGTGCAACACGTTTCGACTCTGACCTCCAGCATCTGCAGTCTCGCTGTCCAGATGCAGTAAACAATTCTGCGACTATACCCGATACCCTTTCCCAGAAACAACATCATTTCAAACCACTTGCTACATCTGCAGACTAACTTCATGGATAGGAGCAGCAGTTGACCATTCGGCTGCACCATTCAGAATGCTCATGTCTGATCCGAGTGTGTCTGACCATCCATCTCCGGTCTGTTCCCAATAAACATTGACTCTCCTGTCCAGGAAAGATCACTCGAGCTCAGCCTTGAATATCTTCAATAATCGCGTCTTTACTGCTCTCTGAGGAATAGGGCACCACAGATAGCACAACACGAAAGGGAAAGGAACGTCTTTATTTCATGGCAGGACCCATTATTTTAAAACTGTGTTAACCTAACATCAAGTTGTCACCTTTTTGGAACCATATGGACAGTTCAATGAGGAATAGACGTGTCCAACATTACCACTGACTCCTTCCCTGCTCCTGTCCCAGGAAGAGAATACCAGATAGCATAACACCACACGAGCATTAAAAAAGGAGCAGAATTAGGCCATTCGGCCCATCGAGACTGAATGTCATTTAATAATGGCTGAGAGGTTTCTCAACATCATTCTCCTGACTTCTCTCTGTAACCCTTGGTACCCTTATTCATCAAAAACCTATCTATCTCTGGCTTATAGACTCAAGTGTATGTGTTTCCTTGCGTCTGCCTGCATGTGCATCTTTTTGTTCATGTGTTTGCGTGTCTGTGTATTTGTATGTATACATTTGTTCTTCCGTGTATTAGCCTCTGCGTTTTATCTGTTTAAGTCTGTTTGTGTGTGACTGTGTATGTCTCTGTATACCTCTACATGTGTGCGGGTCCGTCTCAGTGCATGTGCTGTGAGTGTTAGTATATTAGCGTGTTTACATATGTCTCTAAGTAATTCTGTGTCTGCATCTTTCTGCAATGGGATATTTGTTGTTTTGGGAGGGAGAGAAGTAGCAGAACAGACGGAGCGGTTAAAGTGAGTACTGCCCTCCACAGAACATTGTTTCTTATTCAGTTGTTTGGATGTGGATATCACAGAATCTCCATACAATTCACTCAGTCCACTTCGGCTCATGCTGGAGTCCTGCCAACATGGCGGGGAGAGGAGGGAAAGGGAACGGATATTGGACATGCCACCACCCGGCTTGGCCCTTTTTGTCTTGTTCCAGGCTTTTTATCCTGGAATGGGAGAAAGGGAAGCGGGGAATGATATGTTCGTACTGTTGTAGGTGGGGGAGAGCGTTGCTGAATGGTGAGGTGTCTGAAGGGAGTCAGTCCACAGTGCAGAATCCATAAGATGTTATTGGTGTGGAGTTATTGCATAGGCGACAGACAAAATGATGGAAGGAAGCTGCTGAATTCAAGTTAGAGTGGTTGTACAAGAAGTTTATTTGGAGATAGAGCGTGAGCCTTAGAACATAGAGCATAGAAAAATACAACGCAGTACAGGCCCTTTGGCCCTCGATGTTGCGCCGATCCAAGCCCACCTAACCTACACTAGCCCACTATCCTCCATATGCCTATCCAATGCCCGCTTAAATGCCGATAAAGAGGGTGAGTCCACCACTGCTACTGGCAGGGCATTCCATGAACTCACGACTCGCTGAGTAAAGAACCTACCCCTAACATCTGTCCTATACCTACCACCCTTAATTTAAAGGTATGCCCCCACGTAATAGCTGACTCCATACGTGGAAAAAGGTTCTCATGGTCAACCTTATCTAAACCCCTTATCATCTTGTATACCTCTATCAAATCACCCCTAAACCTTCTTTTCTCCAATGAAAACAGCCCCAAGTGTCTCAGCCTTTCCTCATACGATCTCCCTACCATACCAGGCAACATCCTGGTAAACCTCCTCTGCACCCGTTCCAGTGCCCCCACATCCTTCCTATAGTATGGCGACCAAAACTGCACACAATACGCCAGATGCGGCCGCACCAGAGTCTTATACAAATGCAACACGACCTCAGGACTCCGGAACTCAATTCCTCTACCAATAAAAGCCAGTACGCCATATGCCTTCTTCACCGCACTATTTTCATGGGTGGCAACTTTCAGAGATTTGTGTACATGGACACCAAGATCCCTCTGCTCGTCCACACTACCAAGTATCCGATCATTAGCCCAATATCCCATCTTTTTGTTACTCTTACCAAAGTGAATCACCTCACACTTACCTACATTTAACTCCATTTTGCCACCTTTCTGCCCAGCTCTGCAGCTTATCTATATCTCGCTGTAACCTGACACATCCTTCCTCACTGTCAACAACTCCACCGACTTTCGTATCATCCGCAAACTTGCTCACCCAACCTTCTAGCCCCTCCTCCAGATCATTTATAAAAATGACAAACAACAATGGTCCCTAAACAGATCCTTGCAGAACACCGCTAGTAACCGCTAGTTCCTTGCTCAGCGGTAGGTGCTATAACAGATATACAGTGAGTTTGAGGGAGCAGAGAGAATATAGTGACGCTTATCCTGGCAGAGGGTACAGAATGTCCTGTATTGCTGGACATTTCTTCAGATCATCTCAGCGTCGAGATGAGCCTCAATGAACGTCTTCTCTTCGTCTGTCACTAATAATGCCACCGACCCTGTCCCTCAGATCCCACAGAATCGGTTTGGTAGGATCTTAGCAATGAGAAACAAGCATTGGTGTGTTCTGCCGTGCAAAATTGTCGTGCAAATTTTGTATGTCTTATGCTGTGGAAAATTCGTATTGTTGGTGCTGCAGTAATACTGAATTATCTCACGTTACATTTAAACTGCGGAAGCTAAGTGACCACTAATGCTGTGAAAGATAAATTACAGAAGTGTGTATCAGGTAGCTTGAAGAGTGTGTTGTGATCCAAACTAGAGACAAGGTTAGTTTGGATTTGGTGATGTATGCTCAGAAGGATTAATTAATAACCTTGTTCTGAGAAAATGTGACATTAATATGTTGCATTTTACACGGCATCTGCATATAATATCGAATGTTGAACATGATGGTCAAACATTATGGAAGCCTGGAGGCTGGAGGATCAAGTTCACTCCATTGAATTGGGAAAGTACAATATGGCATTCAGTGGGAGACAAGCAATGGTTGTTAGCGTCATAGAGTCCTAAAGCACAGAGGCAGACCCTTTGTTCCAAACCGGTCCATTCCGACCAAAATGTGCATTCACACAAACCCCATCTCCCTGCCATTGCCCCGTTTCCATCTAATCCTTTTCAATCCGTGTATTTGTCCAAATTCGTTTTAAATGTTATTAATGTAAACCCCTCAACCACTGGCTGCTCATTCCATATGTGCACCAGCCTCTGCGAAAAAAAAGTTGCCCCTCAGGTTCCCTTTAATTCTTTCCCCTCTGACATTAAACTGATGCCCTTTAGTCTATGATTCACAACACTGGGAAAAAGATTGAGTGCATTCGCCCTATCTAGTCTCTCATGATCTTATATACTTCTGTAATATATCATCTCAGTCTTGTACACTCTAAAGAAAAAAATCTAGCCTGTCCAAACTCTCCCTATCATTCAACTATTGAGTACTGGCGATATCCTTGTGAATTTCTTGTGAACTCTTTCCAATTTCATCACATACTCATGGAGCAAATTGAACAAAACCGAACACAGTATTCCAAGCGCAGCCTCACCACCATCCTGTATAACTGCAATGTAACTCCCCAACTTCGATGTTCAATTCCCTAACTAATGAAGGACAGTATGCCAAAAGCATTCCTCACTGCCGTCTACCTGTGACTCTACTTTGAGAGAACCGTGCACCTGAATTCCAAGGGCCCTCTGTTGCACTGCACTCCTTCAGGCCCAACCATTCACCATGAAACTCCTACCTTGATTGGACTTTCCAAAATTCAAGACCTCACATTAATCTATATTTAACTCCATTTGCCATTTCTCGACCAACTACCCCAGCTGATCAAGGTCCTAATTCAATTTCTGATAACCGTCCTCACTATACACGATACCGCCTATTTTAGTGACATCAGCAAAATTACGAATCATGCTTTGTACATTCTCAACAAAATCATTGATAGAGATAACAGCAATGGTCCCAGCACAGGCCCCTGAGGCACTCCACTTGCCACAGGCCTCAGTCCGACAAGCATCCTTCCACTATTACACTCTGCTATCTAACATCAAATCAATTGTGTATTCAGTTTTCCAGCTCCCTCTGGATTCCATCTGATCGAACATTTCAGAGCAGCCTATCATGTGGAACCTTGGGGCGACGCGGTGGCTGAGTGGTTAACATTGCTGCCTCACAGCGCCAGGGACCTGGATTCAATTCCCGCCTCAGGCAACTGACTGTTTGGAGTTTGATCGTTCTCCCGTGTCTGCGTTGATTTCCTGCGGGTGTTCTGGTTTTCTCTCACAGTCCAAAGATGTGCAGGTTACGTGAATTGGTCATGCTAAATTGCCCGTAGTGTTAGGTGCCTTCGTCAGGGTGGGATGCTCTTCGGAGGGGTCGTGTGGGTTCCCACACTGTAGGGAATCTAATCTAATCTAAATGCCTTTCTGAAATCTATGTAGACTACGTTTGTCACCCTACCCTCGTCTATATTCCTGGTCAGTTCATCAAAGAACTCTAAACAATAGTAGTCATGATTCGGAGATGCCGGTGTTGGACTGGGGTGTGCAAAGTTAAAAATCACACAACACCAGGTTATAGTCCAACAGATTTAATTGGAAGCACACTAGCGTTCGGAGCGACGCTCCTTCATCACTTGATGAAGGAGCATCGGTCCGAAAGCTAGTGTGCTTCCAATTAAACCTGTTGGACTATAACCTGGTGTTGTGTGATTTTTAAATTTAAAAAATAGTAAATTGCGATCTTCCATGCACAAAGCCGTGCTGACTGCACCGTGATTTTCCAAATTTATGTGTATCTTATCACAGAGTCTTCTCAAGTAACATACATATCACATTTGTGAAGCTCATTGGTTTATAGTTCCCATGTTCTTCGTTGCAGCTCTTCGTTGCAGCTCTTCTTGCTAAATTGCCCGTAGTGTTAGGTGCCTTAGTCAGGGTGGGATGCTCTTCGGAGGGGTCGTGTGGGTTCCCACACTGTAGGGAATCTAATCTAATCTAAATGTCTTTCTGAAATCTATGTAGACTACGTTTGTCACCCTACCCTCGTCTATATTCCTGGTCAGTTCATCAAAGAACTCTAAACAATAGTAGTCATGATTCGGAGATGCCGGTGTTGGACTGGGGTGTGCAAAGTTAAAAATCACACAAAGGCATTCGCTCCCCACCAGCCTTCGGTGACTTCACCTGTGGCTAACGATGATGCAATATTATCAGCCAGGGCTCCCGCAATTTCTTCTCTCTCTGATTGCTATATTCTTGGATATATCTGGTCAGGGCCTGGAGATCTATAGAAATAGTGCATAGTCTGAAAAATACGTATTTTTAAAGGTACAATTACCAAAGAAAGGGCAAGTGATTTAATGATGGTTCCCATAACAAATCAAAAATTATATTAATCATAGGAAGTGACTTCAGGAGAATTTCAGACATTGTGAAAACGTGAGAATACTCAGCAATTTGTCTCTATGGAGTTTCCAATGCTCCCCCTGTCTCCGTTGGTTTCCTCCGGATGCTCCGGTTTCTTCCCACAATCCAAAGATCTGCAGTTTAGGTGAATTGGCCATGCAAAATTGCTCCATAGTGTTCAAGGATGTGTGCATTAGGTGCGTTAGTCTGGTGTAAACGTAGAATTGTATGGAAATGGGTCTGCGTGGGTTACTCTTCGAAGGGGCAGTGTGGAACTGCTGGGCCCAACGGCCTTTTTCACAATGTTAGCATGCTCAGAGCACAAAATCTGCATAAACCTACAATCTGTATTTCAAAGAAAACAAAATAAAGCAAGTCCAAATTGGAAATTGTGTAATTGGGAGAGGAGAATATCTTGTTGGAAACAGGGAAATGGCCGAGATATCAACCAGTTACTTTGCATCTGTCTGCATGGAGGAAGAGCCAGAAAATCACCCATAAATACGAAGTGATAATATGGAACTTGTGACACTAAAGACATAAAGTCAATTTATGTCAGTAACAAGGTAGTACGTGAACCTGTAGCTGGATTGCGCATTTCTAAGTCTGACAAACCAGATATACTTCACATCAAAATATTAGCAATAAATCAGCAAGAGAATTATTAACTGTGCTGTCGATGACTGCGTTATTTTCCTGCTCTTTGTGCAGAGGCCGGAAGCCATTGTAGATAAATGGAAGGAAGTAAACGTGTTCCACGAATTGTAAATAAATAGAATGGATCCGAGCATCTGCAACTGAAGAAGAGACAGTGTGGACAACTGCAGACCAATTAACTTGATATCTGTAAGAAAACCGTTGGAATCTTCTACATACCACGTGATGTTCAATATTTAGAAATTAACAGCAACATTTGAGAGTATCAGCATGTGTTTCTGACAGAGAAATCATACTTGACAAACTTCGGAATTATTTGAAATTGCTTCTTATAGCATAGATAATAGGGAACCAGTAGAATTGGCATAGTTGGATTTTCAGAAGGCTTTTGATAAGAAGTCATGCAGTGAGTTCGTAATAAAATTCGTGTGAAGGGCATTTTGAGGAATATATGTAAGTGGAAAGTTAAAGTTATGTTCGCCTTCATTTAAGGGAATCATAATATAGATGGAAATACATGTTGAAGCAGTTTCACAGCGTATTGGTGAGACTGTATTTGGAGTATTGTGTACAGTGTTTTTGATTCAATCTGAGAAAGTATATACTGACCGCAGAGGAGGTGTAATGGACATTCTCCAGATTAATCCCTCAGATGGCGAGATTGAGAGATGACTGCAGTGAAATTTAGAAAATTCACTGAACATATGACAAGCTGGAAACATATGGCAGGATAAGGGACAAGTCATTTAAAATAGAAAGAAGAAGCAAATCCATGACTTGAAGGGACTGACGAACACAGGGGCATGAAAACTTGCTGGCAGGGTAAGATTCGGGAGAATCCCCAGATATTCTGCAGGTATATCAAGCGGCAGAGTCGCTCAGTGGTTAGCACTGCTGCCTCACAGCACCAGGGTCCCAGGTTCAATGCACACCTTGGACAACTGTCTGTGTGGAGTTTGCCAGTTCTCCCCGTGTCTGCGTGGGTTTCCTCCGGGTGCTCCGGTTTCCTCCCACAGTTCAAAAATGTGCAGTTCAGGTGAATTCGCTATGGTAAATTGCCCATAGTGTTAGGTGCAATCGTCAGAGGGAAATGGATGGGGTACTCTTTGTGGACTGGTTGGGCCGAAAGGCCTGTTTCCACACTGTACGGAATCAAATCTTATTAAAAAGGGAACAATTCGCACTCATCAATGACTTGCCAAATTGCATCCAAATCAACTTAGTGTTAGCATACAGAGCATGGTGTTAGAAGGCTGTTTGTGTGACTGCAGATTGATGTCCAAAGTGCACCACAGGGATCAGTGCTGTGCCCTTGTTACTGGTAATTCGGATGTGCCAATGTTGGACTGGGGTGGACAAAGTTAAAAGTCAGATAACACTAGATTATAGTTGTTGTGGTTCTGTTCGCCGAGCTGGGAATTTGTGTTGCAGACGTCTCGCCCCCTCAATGACATCCTCAGTGCTTGGGAGCCTCCTGCGAAGCGCTTCTTTGATGTTTCCTCCGGCATTTATAGTCGTTTGTCTCTGCCACTTCCGGTTGTCAGTTCCAGCTGTCCGTTGCAGTGGCTGGTATATTGGGTCCAGGTCGATGTGCGTATTGATTGAATCTTGGATGAGTGCCATGCCTCTAGGAATTCCCTGGCTGTTCTCTGTTTGGCTTGTCCTATAACAGTAGTGTTGTCCCAGTCGATTTCATGTTGCTTGTCATCTGCGTGTGTGGCTACTAAGGATAGCTGGTCGTGTCCTTCGTGGCCAGTTGGTGTTCATGAATGCGGATCGTTAGCTGTCTTCCTGTTTGTCCTATGTAGTGTTTTGTGCAGTCCTTGCATGGGATTTTGTACAATACATTGGTTTTGCTCATGCTGGGTATCGGGTCCTTCGTCCTGGTAAGTTGTTGTCTGAGAGTGGCTGTTAGTTTGTGTGCTTTTATGAGTCCTAGTGGGCGCAGTAGTCTGGCTGTCAGTTCGGAAATGCTCTTGATGTATGGTAGTGTGGCTTGACCTTTAGATTGTGGCATGTCTTCATTCCGTTGTCATCCCTTATGCATCTGTTGATGAAATTTCGGGGGTATCCTTGGACATCATCAGACATATACACATAGACAAGGAAGAAACTATGGTCTCGTTCGATGTCATGTCACTGTTCACCTCTATCGACAACACCCTAGCCAGAGAAACAATAGCCAAACAGGTGGACATACAGAACAGACAACAGGACGGTGAACCTATCAACAAAGACGGCATACTCAAACTACTGGACCTGTGCCTCACAACAACACTTCACATTCCACAAACAAATATATGAACAAATCAACGGCACACCCATGGGCTCACCCATCTCTGGACTCATAGCAGAAGCGGTAATGCAAAGATTAAGATAAACAGTCTTACCGCAAATTCAACCCAAACTCTGGGTCAGATATGTGGACGACACCTTTGTATTCATTAAAAACACAGAAATCGAGAACACACACTGGATCATCAACACCACACTCACAGGAATCCTATTCACTAGAGAGGAAGAAAAGGACAACCAACTCCCATTCCAAGACGTGATGGTAAGAGAACATCGAACGGATAATTCACCACAAATGTATACAGGAAAGCCACACACACAGACCAAGTCCTGAACTCCAAAAGCAACCACCCCAACGCACAAAAGAAGTTGCATCAAGACACTGTTCAAAAGGGCCACAACACACTGCAGTACACCAGAACTGCAAAAAGAGGAAGAAGAACACCTATACAATGTACTCGCCAAAAATGGATACCCGTGCAATTTCATCAACGGATGCCTAAGGGAAAGACAACGGAACGAGGACATGCTGTAACCCAAAGGACTAGCCACACTACCATACATCAAAAACATTTTCGAACTGACAGCCGGACTACTGCGACCACTAGGACTCATAAAAGCACACAAACCAACAGCCACTCTCAGACAACTCACCAATTCGAAGGACCCGATACCCAGCATGAGCAAAACCAACGTAATGTACAAAATCCCATGCAAGGACTGCACAAAACACTACATAGGACAAACAGGAAGACAGCTAACGATCCGCATCCATGAATGCCCACTAGCCACGAAACGACACGACCAGCTATCCTTAGTAGCCACACAGACAGATGACAAGCAAAATGAAATCGACTGGGACAACACTACCATTATAGGGCAAGCCAAACAGAGAACAGCCAGGGAATTCCTAGAGGCATGGCACTCATCCACAGAATCAATCAATCAATACATCGACCTGGACCCAATATACCAGCCACTGCAGCGGACAGCTGGAACTGACAACCGGAAGCGGCAGAGACAAATCACTATAAATGCCGGAGGCAACATCACATAAGCGCGTCACAGGAGGCTCACAAGAACTGAGGATGTCACCAAGACAGGGGACGAAACGACTGCAACACAAATTCCCAGCTCGGCGAACAGAACCACAACAACGAGCACCCGAGCTAAAAATCTTCTCCCAAACTTTGAACAAGATTATAGTCCAACAGATTTATTTGGAGGCAGCAACTTTCGAAGCACATCGTCACCTGATGAAGAAGCAGCGCATCGAAAGCTAGTGCCTCTGAATAAAATTGTTGGATTATAACCTGGTGTGATTTTGCAACCTTAAAAACAATTAGCCAGTTGGTTGCAAATGAGGAGGAAAGTCTAAATTTACAGGAAGATGTAAATGGAACGGTCAGATGGGCAGATCAATGACAGACGGATCGTAACCCTAATAACGGCGATGATTAAGGGTCGTACTAAATGAATGGCAGCACACTAGGAAGCTCAGCGATTGCTTCTCCACACATCCCTGAATGGGTATGGACAGGGTAACACACAAGTTGATAAATCATATTGACTGTAAACAAGGTCTTTTTTGATCGAGGCATAGATTATAAGAGCTATGCAGAACGTTAGTTAATCCAAGATGGAATAATTTGCGTAGTTCTGGGATCCACGTTACAGGAATATTGTGATTGTACTGGAGGGGGGGCTTACAGAGGAGATTCACCAGGATGTTCACTGGGATGTACCATATCAGCTAAGGAGAGAGGCTGGATAAGCTCCGGTTGCTTACTTCGGATCAGAGAAGGCTGAGGGGGAGGTGATTCAGGAGGATAAGATTACGAGGGGCATGGAGATCGTGGAGAGACAGCATTTGTTCCTTTTAGTCAAAGGGTCAAGAACAGGTCAGCGCAATTTTAAAGTGGAGAGTTTGAGGTTGAGTGAGAATTTGAGGATTCTTTTTAACCCAGCTGGTGGTGGGTCCTGGGATGTACTTCCTGAGAGGGGAGTTGTCACGGATAACCTAACAACCGTGAAAAAATGATTCAAGGTTGGGCACTTGAAATGCCATAACATTCCCGATTACGGGTCGTGGTTCAGGAAGTAGGACTAATGTCGACCGTTCTGTATTTGTGACGGTACAGAGTCTATGCTCCTCTGATTGTATGGCTGTGGAATGTCAGTCATTCAGCACCTGAAGCCGGAATTGATGAGTTTCTGAAGAGTATATTAACAAGGGTTATAAAAGTGAATTTATAATTGGTTCTAAAAACATGTACGTGGCAAAATTAAGGGAAAAACGGTGCATTTTCCTGACAAGCTGAAACCAGAGAATTGAGGACAGGGTCATGGCAGAACTATGAAGCAAATATTTCAGTTTTGTATTCACAGAAAAAAATCAAATAAAAAAACAATCTTCCCAAAAATACTAGGAAACTTTAATCTGGTGAGAAAGAAAGTAAATAGAATGGAATTGGCAACTAAACAGTTTTAGAGGAAGTATTGGAACCAAAAGTAATGGGCAGAGACAAAGTCAATAGACATTTATGAATCATATTTGAGAAACTGACTGAGCAAAATTATGGGGAAGCAATCAATACAATATGAGTGGATTTTTAGGAAAATAGGTGACAAAGCTCCAAGCCCACCATACAAATTCTAATCTTATGGGACTGGGGTTAATATGTGGACATAATTTAGAATGGGAGAGCTGACATGACACAGCGAATAGGAACAAAACAATGTGTTTTCGAGTGGAAAGCTTGGGAGTATAGCAGGAATCGGGGCTTGGGTCCCAGCTATTCCCAATAAACACCAAACTTATGGGAATCAAATGCAATATTCCCAATTCTGCTGATGGCACTAAATGTCGATGTCGGATTGTGAGTCGTTGAGCAGGATGTAAAAAAGCTCCAAGGTGATTGAGACAAGTGAAGTGAATAGGCAAATACGTGGCAAACGGAGAGCAATGGGGGTAGATGTGACGTCGTGCCCTTTGGTGGGAAAACAGGACGGCAACCTAAAATTTGAAAAGGGATTCGTTGAAAAAATATTGATTTATCAAGGAACTTATGCTGCATTTTTGTTTCGTTCTGCGCAGACCTCCGAGGTCGATGCAAGGCAGTGCGTTCTGAAGCAAGCAGTCAATACTGGAAATGGCTTCGGCACGCTGACCAGTGTACACAGAGCCACCAAGTGGGGAGCTGTAACATTGAGCAGGGTTTGGATCTCCCTTCACACCATTTACTGAAAGCATTATTTCAGGAACAGAAAGCAGTTATGAAGATAAATGATGTGTTGACCTTCATTCCAGGGGGATTTGAGTCCAGGGGTAAGGGTGTCTTACTGCAGCTGTATAGGGCTTTGGTGAGACCCCATCTTGAACACTGTGCAGTATTGTGTGCAGTTTTGGTCTCCTTACTTAATAAAAGACAAACCTGACATTGAGGGAGAGCAGCGAAGGATGACCTGACTGATCTCTGGGATGACAGGCTTATTGTGGGAGCAGAGTTTGGGGCGACTGGGCCTCTATTCAATGGGCTTTAGGAAAATGAGTGGTGATTTCAGTGAGATATAAAGAACTCTGACAGGGTAAGACAGATTGGAAGCAGGGATGATAATTCCCCTGACTGGGATGTCTAAAACAAGGGACCACAGTAGTCGATACAGGCAGGTCAGTCTGCATTGAGATGCGAATAAATGTCTGTACTCAGAGACTGGCGAATCTAGGGAGCTCTCTCCCAGATCAGGCTGTGGAAACCAGGACATTAAATATAAATAAAGATTTCTGGACGCTAAAAGGATCAGCAGACAGATGGAGTACAGCTGTCACAGGCTCTCAGATGTTAAGAAGGAGATCTCAGCAGTGTCAACAGGACTGTGTTTCCCGTTCGCTTTTCCAACAACTAATTTTCTGTCGGTTTTATCGTTGCAAATCTTGGAGCAGTTTGATGATGGTGCAATATAAATACCGGGGCTATGGGAAAGAAGAGGTTCGGGGCGAACCCTGAAATATCAGTAAAAACCAAAAATGAAAGGTGGTCTAACACATACGCTAGCACAGTCTAAGTTAATCTTTAAAACATATATTGCAATGAAATAGTACTTTACATGTAGCACTTCAACACTACAGCCACTGGCTACAGCCCTGTACCTTTCACGATGCTCTTCACCAGATGTTTTCGGGGCTGACTGACCACGTGATGTTGCAATGGAATTCCAGTTTCCCCCAAATTCCCACCCAGTTTGAGATGATGTTTCTTCGAAATGTAACCTATAATACCCAGTGTGAGGCTCAGTTTCAAGGCTTGCACAGGGATTGCATCCCTGTTTTAGCTGAACACACTGAGTGTGCATTTTTCAGGTAGAGGATCACGAGCTTGGGTTTTGTTGTTCAGCCAATGTTGGAAATGGAATCGCGAACAGTGAACAGGAACTTGCTTTTTTTTTAAAGAAAAGCACACAATTCATGAACGGCACGGCAGCCAAACCATGATGAATAGGCATGTGTCATCACAGAACGGCCTGTATATTGATTGGACGAGCAAAATTGATGGACAACATGGATGACAGCAGTTCTTATTATATATTTCACGATGTTTAAGCATATTAAGGGATTCGAACACTGTGTGAGGAAAACTGTATGGAGGACATTTTCTCCATTAGCTAGAATGGGGAAGCCTCAATGTGTTGAATGCCCTACTCCTTTCTTGATGTTTCTGTGTAGTCTGTGGGAAAGCTCAGCAAAAGTTGTCAATAGCTCTTAACATGTTCGGAAAGAAATCTCTTCAGGGTCGACAGGATTGTGTCTCTCGTTCCCTTTTCTGATACCGAGTCTAGTGCTGGGTATTGGGTCCGGTTTTACCCTTGAAGTACTCGAAGCAGTTTGATACAATTGAGAGACTTGCTTGGCCGTTTCAGAGACCATTGAAGAGTTTATCACATGTCTGTGTGTCTGGAGTCACTTTTAGGCCAGATCAGGAAAGTACGGGAGATTCACTTCCTGAAAGTACATTGGGGAAAGAAATAGATGCTTACAATCGACAATGGCTTTAGGGTCACCATTACTGACACCAAATTTTAGATAATTATATGTTATTAATTGTTTTATCTTCCACCAGCTGACAGAGCATTAGTCCGGTCTGGATTAGTAATCCAGTGACATTTCCACAGTTGCACCATCTCCACATTGGGACCTATCAGAAACCACACTGAGTAGGTTATTTCTGTGCTGCATGACAACTCTGTCAGAAAGAACTCCCACCAATTTGAGTATCCAGATGGGACTGAGGGTGTGGTAATTTGTCAGAATGCAATTATTCTCCTCTTAGCAGACTGGACATAATTGAGTAATTTTTCGCATTGCCAGGGAGATGTCAGAGTTGGAGCTGGAATGAAACAACTTCTCCAGGGACACGGCTTGTTGTGCAGCACAAGTGTTAAGTCCTATTGCAGGAATGGTGTCACAGCACATTGCCGTTGTCGTATCTACTGTGTCCAGCTGTTTCTTCATCTCACATGCAGCAAATCGAATTGATTGAAGACTGGTATCTGTAATTCTATAGGCATCATGGCGAGGGTGATCTGCATCATCCAAGCAACACTTCTTGCTGAGGATGGTGCACACACTGTATTGTTGTCTTTTACACTGATGTGCAGGTTTGTTCCATTATTTAGGATAGTGGAATATCTGGCGTCCTCTCCTCCAGTAAGTTTTTTTTTAATGATCCGTTGACATTTATGACTGGATGTGGCAGGATTGCAAATCTTAGATCTGATATGTTAGTCTTGGGATACTATCTCCCTCTGTCCCAAATGTTAGCCCTGATGTTTGGAATCCAACCAGTCAAGTGTGGTAGCTTTAATGAGTTATCATTACGTTTAGATACACATGATTCTGACTCTGGCACGTTCACCCCTCATTCGTCACTGAACCATAGATCAGTTTGATGCTCATGCTAGACTGGTGGATTATCCTGGGTAAACAGTTACAGACTGTGATTGATTACAACGCTGCTTCTGCTGCTGCTGTTGTCCACAGCATCACATGATAGAACCAGTTCGAAATGCAATATCTGCGATTCCATTCTCCTGACCATCCTGCAGTTCGTATCGAGACCCATTCACCCATCAGCCCTGTACTCAGTGACCTAAACTGGTTTCTGATGTGGTACCACTTCCATTTTCATATCCTCATTCTGCTGAGGGTTTCTGCTGGGTGTCACGTGTCCAATTTGTTACATTACTCAAACACTTAAACATATTCATCTGAATCTTTTCCTTTCCCGCAATGCCATCTTCTGTGTTTGAAGTGAATGTGCTTCCCTCTGTTTTTCTGCCTGACTATGATTATGACCTCTGTAGTATCAGTGGTGCCAAACGTATGGAAGCAAGGAATTTGTGCACCTTGTGTTATCGTTCACTTCCTGGTGTATGAAAGTCCACGCTGAACAGGGCGTATGAGCGGCTTTGACACACAATTTTGGAACTTGTTCAAAAACAGAAATTGCTGAACAAACTATGCAGGTCTGGCAGCATATTCTGGAGTGAATGCAGAGTTAATCTTTCAGCTAAGTGTCCCTTCTACAAAGCTCCCAGATCCTCCAGCAATTTTTGTATTTTTATTTCCAGTATCCATCGTTGTTTGTTTAATTGAAAATTTGTGCTGTGCCTATTCTGGAGAAACTCAGCAGGTCTGGCAACACTTGGAGAGACATAGACACAGAGTTAGCGTTTCAAGTCCAGTGTGACGCTTGTTCAGAATTGCAAATGATTCTAAAATGGGCTTTTTAATCCCTTGTCAGAGGTGGCGGATGGATGACCGTGGAAAGAGAGTGTGGCAAAAGATAAATCGGACTTTTATCAGTGGTGAACGAGAAGATGATTTAAAATGTGTATAAATTTAGATGTGAGTTGGGGAAAGGAGTTCTCTATATTGAGTGCAAGCTAAAGAAGGCACAACCACATAGGGAGACCAGGAGGAAGAATGTTGACTATGTGGTATTACATAGATTTGGGCAGAGATACGTTTTCACTGTAGAGGTTTTCGCCCCCTTCAGACAAAGAAATTCAGGTGCTTGACTTCTTATTGGCACTAGTAAGAGTTTCATGCTGCCTTTGTAATGTAATATGAAGAAAAACAAATCACGGTATGAAGTTTTGGGCTGAGTGTTGTTTACCATTCGCTTTTAATATTGTTTCAACTTTGCAGTGATTATATTTAAATGCTTGATCTTGAAGTTAATATCAGATGGAGTGTAGGGGGTTGAGGGGTGAAATGAAAGGAGGGTATAAAATCATGAGAGACATGGATCGGTTACATAGCCAATGTCTTTTCGACAGGATAATGAATTTCATACATGGAGGACATAGCTTTAAGGTGAAAGGGGAAGATTTAAAAGGGACGAAGAAGCAAATTTTTTATGCAGAGGGTGACGTGTGCATGGAATGCGCTGCCAGAGGAAAAGTGGTAGATACAGCTACAATATTGCAAAGACAGTTGGACAAACATATTAATGGGAAACGAACAGAGGCATTTGGGCCAAGTGCAAGCAGGTGGAACTAGTTTAGTTTGGAAAACCTGGTCAGAATGGACAAGTTGGACCAAAGGGTCTGTTTCTGGGTGATATGGCTGTATCATTCTAGAAAGTGAGGGAAAAGAAATAAAAGATATGAGGTAAGTAAATTGGTAAGAAATATAAAAACAAGCAGCATGAGCGTTTCTGTGTTTATAACAAAAAAAAATGTTCAGGATGAGTGCGTGACTTTTTGTGGAAGTGAAGTCAGGAAAGTATATTAAGGATATTTGTAGGGTGTGACGGGGGAATTGCCCAGAGGGAATTTACAGGTAATTTACACGAATATTTTACATTGGTCCTGACAAGGTGAAGCACTGTAAATATTTCAATGCTGTAAAAAAACTGGTATTAGTAGGGAAGTTCTAACAAAAGCAACAAGGGTTTATTTTAAACAAATAGAGAAATGTAAGGGGGGGACAGGTCAGCAGAAGTTCATAGCTGGTTTTAAAGGAAAAGGTTACAGAGTGACTGGTGGCAGTGTGTAATATATTCCATAACTCTCTGGATTACAGGAGTGTTCCAGCGAAACTGGAGACCCTCCAATGTGGCGCCTGTCTTCAAGAAAGGAGCGAGATGAAAGCAGGAACCATTTAGCTTCACCATTATTGCTGGGAATCTGCAAGAGTTTGTTATTAAGGAGGGAGTTGCAGGGTATTTAGAAATGCTTCAATCAGGGTCAGTATGGTTTTATGCAAGGGGATCTATAAAAATATCTTGCAAAGTTTATCTGGATACCCCTGAGAATGTAACAAGCGGACTTGATGAAAGGGAACTGGTAGACATGAGGCTTTCGAGAGATTTTCCATAAGGTATCACAAAATAAAGGTTCTTACATAATACAGGAGCTCATAATATGACGGATAATATGTTTGCATGGAATGACGATTGGTTAACACATAGAAATTGGAGAGTAAGGATTAATAGATCTTTATGATAAAATGTATCAAGTGGACTACCACAAATGGCATGAGTTATTGACCATCAATACTGATAGCCTGACGGTGGAGACTGAGTGCAATATACATCCGAGTTCGTGGATGACACTGAGAACCAAAAGATAGGCTGTTATTTAATGAAAATGACTCCCAAAGAACCAGCAGTTCAAAGGGATTGGAGTGTTTCTGTGTATGAAACATAAAGTCAGCATGCTGATGAAGCAAGTAACTAGGTTGGTTCATTAGGCAGATTCCTCGGATGAAAAGGTTGAATTATTGAGTACATCTAAATTGATGAGGCGATTGTTTATTGTGCCTAAAATTAATGACGGTGATATTACTGAAACGTACAAAATACAGAGAAGGCTGACAGGTAAATATAGAGAATATGGTCCATTCTTGGCCAGAGTCTTGAATTCGGGGATTATAGGTACAGAATAAGGGATACCGAATTCAAACTGAGATGCAAAAAATGTTTTCTTTCTGAAGATAGTGAATATCTGGAATACACTCACGCAGAGAGTTGTGGGGGATGGGACACTGAATGTATTTACAGACTGAGTGGAATGGTTTTTGACATATCAGGGAGTTGAAAGATACAAGGGATTAGCAGGAAAGTGGAGTTGAGCCCTGTAGTAGATCAGCCATGTACTTGTTGAGAGACAGTGTAGGCTTGAGCGGTCGAATAGACCTCTCCTGTT
The DNA here is from genome assembly GCF_037043375.1 of Chiloscyllium plagiosum. NCBI lineage: Eukaryota > Metazoa > Chordata > Chondrichthyes > Orectolobiformes > Hemiscylliidae > Chiloscyllium > Chiloscyllium plagiosum. Next base: position 76,845,483 of record NW_028270183.1, read on the forward strand.
CCTATTTATTTCGTTCTTATGTTATGCTTTTGGAAAGTAACCGGTTATTTTCCTGGAAGTCGCGTTGCACAATCCTGCATTCAGGGAGAGTAGAGGAATTGTTTGAGCAAACTCTGGATGGGGTATGGGGGCTGTATCTGCAACAATTCTGGGTCTGTAACATAACCCAAGTGGGGAGCAGAAGATACAGAGAGGGGAGGCCTGGAAAGAGGGATTGGGGGGGTGGGGGTCACTTGCTGACTTAGCCTGAATTTTCCAAGTACATTTCTGAAACTACACCTAACCACCGGAGTGGCCTCGATCAGCCTCTCTATAGCAGATCCGAAGGGATGAATGGAACATCCGAACATAGGGCTGACAGACACGATTGGGCCTTTCGGTCCTTTGACACTACTCCACCATTAAATAAGGACATGGCTCATCTCATTGTGTTCCCAGCTGTTCTTTCCTCTCCATGCACAATTATCCCTGATTCACTTGTCTATGGAAATCAGATGAATCCAGCAACGATATAATATAAAGATTCAGCCATTCCAAACTTCTGGGAAAGAGAATTCCCACTTGAATGAATTCGCACTTTGTGAATTTCTCCTCACTCTGGTTCTGACTGAGGTTGGAGGGTGTCAACATTTTCCCTTTCTTGCCCCATTCCTCCATTACTCACAACAAACTTTAACCAGGTTGGTGTTATGGCCGATGATAAAAGTCTCAGACTGCGTCAGGTTCAGTGACAGGAACAGTCATACAGTAAGGTAATGTTACATCTTCTCTGGAGAGAGGAACTGTGACTGTTGGACTGTGGAGAGATGTAACGGCTTTTTCTGCTAAGAAGAGAAACACTTTCAACACTAAATGGGTGCACCGTGTGCGTGAGGATTTGACTTGCTCCTGTCATTACAGAGTAAACAAAGGTTCTATGAACGCTTTTTTCGGGTTTGTGTTATCAGCTGCTGCGTCCATTCAGAGAGACCCAAACAGATGGTGACCCCCTAAACATCGCGGCATAGAGAGAGAACACAGGGGGCCAACACCTTCAACATACTGTCCAGCTATCACCATAGTTAACAGCTAAACAGACAATGCACTTTTCAAAAATGTTTTGTGATTTACGTATGAAAGAAGTGAAACTATCACGGTATACTAACAGATGAAAGGCTTAACAGGCAGTCAATTTTTCAACGTATCATTTCAGTTACATCACACTGTATATTTTTGCTAAAGATTGTGTGTTAGGATTGAGCCCTCCACTACCACCTGATGAAGGAGCGACACTCCGAAAGCTAGTGTGTTTCCAATTAAACCTGTTGGACTATAACCTGGTGTTGTGTGATTTTTAACTAAATATTTAAAATAGGATGAACAGGGCAAACAGGAAAATAAACAGCATTACATCAGCTGTGAGAAACACATTGTAACATTTTATAAAAAAACGTGACAACTAGACGCTTCGAGAATAAAGATATGATATGGTAGATTCAGCCGAGATTCAGGAAAGGGAAATTATCTTTGATAAACCTGCTGGGGTTGGCGGAGATTGTCCGTTGTGATGTCGACAACTGAGAATCAATGGGAGCAGAGTATTTGAATTTTCACAAAAAGGTTTGACACGGTTGAATACTGGTGAGTGGGGAATGTTAGAGTACATGGGTAGGTCGGTGTGGAATACACCAAATGGATCAAAAATTGGATGATGGGCAAAATGAAGAGAGTATTGTTTTTCTCTGGGTGGAAGTCTTGTCGGGTAACAGAAGGATCAGTGCTTGGGAAATAGCTATTCGCTTCGTATAAAATGATTCAGAAGGGTACAACAAATATTATGATGCTCATTAATATTTATTAAATCGTGAGAGGTTGGGAAGTTCTGTTGTTGAAAAGGACCTGAATTTCCTTGGATATAAATCAGTAACAGAATTCATACGGGGCAGGAAGTAAATGATATGTGGCTCTTCGTACAAAATGATTGAAGTACCAGAGTTAGTATATCTTTCCTAATGGTGTGTTTTGTTGAGAGAGTATTTTATTGCATTGTGTACATATTCAGTCAGCTTTATCAATAATGATGTCTTTGTCACCAAGACAATGCAAAGGCGTTTCAACGGACTAAACCCTGGCATGATGCCACTATACGGAGAGAGGGCATAACTCTGCGTTTAATGTGTAGCACTGTGAGACAATAAGAAGTTGAAACTTGATGGCTATAGACGAATACTCATTACATCCTAAAAAGCTGAATAGGGTGAAAATTCCATATTTTTAACTGGATGATTGACTCCCGATAATTTACATGCCTGTCAGAACCCTCATGTCCATTCACAGAGAGGTAGAGGGACTGAATGACCCCTGACATTTTAATGCACAGTTACTATGTGACACTGAATTGAATGTCACTTTGGACACAATCCTGTCAGCAGTCACAATACCATCAATCTGAAAGAGTTAACAATTCTGCACCATATTCTGACCTCCATGGAGACTATGGGTCTACTATCTTGGAGATACAAGACACCTTGAGGAAAGGCTATAAAAAGTTGGCTTCATTCCTACTGCCAGAAAACCATGTTAAAGTTACACATATGTACTATGAGTAATTAAGCCACGAGGAACAAGATGGTGCAGTCTATTTGTTTAGTCCCTGCTCCATTTGTTTGTGAAGCTGGAGCATCTCTGACACCTTCCTGGTCCTGGGTTATTGACTGGAGAAGCTGAATAATTGCTTTCTGTCCCTCAGGAAGTAACTCCAGGTGTAAAACACTCTATTTCTGATCCCATGTAAGTGAGGGAGTGAGCAGATTCCTTTTCTTACTGTTTATTTGGCAGGAGGGATTGAATGAGCTATCATACATCTTGTCCAATAGTTTGATGGGCTGAATGACTTCCACATATTCTTGTGAACACAGTCCGAGGTGCCGAATGAGCTGCACCTTTTACTGTGAAAATGTACAATGTCTAGCAGTGCTGTTACATAAATGTTACCCAGACTTAACAGCAAGATATTGAATGGTGTCCAGTTCTTGTTGCACATGGACACAGACTGCATCAATATCTGAGGAGGGTCACCTTGTTCTGAAAACTATGTAACCGTCAGTGAATATCCCCAAATCTGCTCGGTTTGAACTCAATGGGCTGAATGGCCTCCGTCCACGCTGTAAGGATTCCATGATGACAAATTGGGAATGTCTGGGCTGAGGGAGCTACTCTGAGAATCTCTTGCAGTGATGGCCCACGGCTGAGATGATTGATGTCCACTAATGATAAACATCTTCCCTTGTGATGTGAATGATTCCAAACAGTATAGAGACTGTAATCAATTCTCATTAAGTGCGATTTTCCTCAAACTCCTTCATGTCAACCTCAGTCTAATACTGCCTTGAGTTCAGAGCCAGTCTCTCTGTCTAGTCCCTCGTGTTTCCTCTTTTGTTCATATCAATCGGTCATGGTGCAGAAGCAGAGAATGTTTTCTTCATACAGAGGATAGTGAATGTCAGGAATTCTCTTGCACAGAGAGTTAGGGGATCAATCTGAAAGCGACCAGTGGTGTCCCGCATGGATCAGTTCTGGGACCTCTTCTCTTTGTGATTTTTATAACTGACTTGAATGAGGAAGTGGAAGGGTGGGTTAGTAAGTTTGCCGATGACACGAAGGTTTGTAAAGTGGTACATGGGTGTTTGCAGGGCTTTTGTAGGTTGCAACAGGACTTTGAGATAATGCAGAGCTGGGCAAAGAAGTGGCTGATGGAATTCAAGCTGGAAGAGCGTGAAGTAATTCCCTTTGAACACTCAGCTTTGCAGGATATAGGGTTATAGGCAGGGTTCTTGGCAGTGCGGAAGAATAGAGGGACTTTGGCGTCCATGTCCATAGATACCTCAAAGTTGCTACCTAAATTGATAGGGCTGCTAAGGAGGCGAATGTTGTGTTAGCTTTCATTAGAAGGGAGATTGACTTTAAGAGCCGTGTTGTGATTATGCTGCAGCTCTGTAGAGCCCTGGTTAGACCGCGCCTGATGTATTTTGTTCACTTCTGGTCACCTCATTATAGGAAGGATGAGGAAGCTTTAGAAACGGTGCAGAGTAAATTTACCAGAAAGCTGCCTGTACTGGAGGGCAGCTCTTATGAAGAAAGGTTGAGGGAGCTAGGGCTTTTCTCATTTGCATTAAGAAGAATGAGAGGTGACTTGATAGAGGTGTAAAAGGTATAAAAGGTGATGAGAAGCAAAGAGAGAGTGAATAGCCAGAGACTTTTCACCAGGGCAGAAATGTCTATCACCAGCGGTCATAATTTTAAGGTAATTAAAGGAAGATTCAGAGGAGATGTCAGTGGTAGGTTGTTTCACACAGAGAGTGATGGGTATAGAGTCAAATACATGAGGGAAACTTGGGAGACTCTTGGATAGGCACATGGAAGAAAGTGCACGGAAGACTGTAGGTGAGTCTGATCTTAGAGTAGGATAAACGTGTGGTACAACATCAAGGGTGGAGAGCCTCTACTGTGCTGTACTGTTCAATGTTCTGTGTTCTATGGATGTGTTTGGAGAGGTTGGAGATGGATTTTGAACTGTCGGAGAGTTGAGAGTTATGAAGATTTGGACTTGAAAGAGGATCTGAGACTAAGAGCAAATCAGCCACTATCTTAGTGAAGGGCAAGGCAGGCGAGGGGGAGGGGGGCGGTGTGAACAACATGCTCTTGTTTCTGATGTTCTCACATTCTGTTATTGGAAAGTTAGTGTGTGTTATTTTCCTGGAAGGTCCATTTGAGTGTTTTGGCTTGGGAGACGAGAGAATTTTGTGAGCCATCTCTGGGTGAGGTATGGGGGCTGTATTCACAATTAATCTGGGTCTGCAACATGACCAATAAATGACACACAAGTTGCAGAGAGGGGCAGCTCTGTAAGGAGAGATGAGGGTTCTCTTCCATAATCATTCTGGGATTTCCAATTGCATTTTCCAAATCACCCCAAACCTTATGTGACAGTATTAAGGGACTGAATGGTAGCCTCTGTTTCTAGCACAAGTTTATAGCAGCAAGTGGTCTCCAACTGCTCCTGTCTAGCAGGTTTTAGGGGCTGAATGGAACACAGAAACATGGGACTGAGGAGCAGGAGTGGGTCATGAGATACTTCGAGCTTTTTCCACTAGGCACTAAGATTGTAAAAGGTAAAAACGAGGTAAAAACAATGACTGCAGATGCTGGAAACCAGATTCTGGATCAGTGGTGCTGAAAGAGCACAGAAATTCAGGCAGCATCTGAGGACAGGCAAAATCGACGTTTCGGGGGCTTTTGCCCGAAACGTCGATTTTGCCTGTCCTCGGATGCTGCCTGAATTGCAGTGCTCTTCCAGCACCACTGATCCAGAATCTGGTTTCCAGCATCTGCAGTCATTGTTTTTACCTCGTTGATTTTAACCCTACTGCGAATCCTCTTGCAAGGATGCCTGCCTTGAAGAAATTTTCCTCCTCTCTCTACAAGAATCTAAGGGAGTCTCTCTCTCACTGCAACTCCCAGGTCATTTCCTCAGCCCTGAAGCTCTTCAACCATGTCCTGAAACAAACTCGCTATCACAGCCACATCTGCTTCCTCAGTGCCTGTCTCCATAACCAACTCACCCCACACGGACTCCGGACCACCTTTCCTAATGAAGGGCTTTTGCCCGAAACGTCGATTTTGCCTGTCCTCGGATGCTGCCTGAATTGCCGTGCTCTTCCAGCACCACTGATCCAGAACTAAGATTGTAGCTGATCAGGTTGTGTTGTCATCCCCACTTTAATGTCTGTATTCCATTATCCGTGACTCACTTCTCTGTCAAATATTTAACTAATTCAACTTTGAATTCTTGTAATCAGAGAGGCATCTCAAACTTCTGGGGAAGAGAATTTTCACTTGCAAGGCCATTTTTAGAATTTTTCCTCATCCCTCATATTCAATTAGAGAGTCATACAGCTGGATCATTTATTCCAGCTAGTTCGTGCTGACCAGATATCACAATCTGATCTAGTCCCACTTGCCAACATTTAGCTCATATCGCTCTGAACCATTCCTATTGACGTACCTGTCCAGATACATTTAAACATGTAATTGTATAAATGGTTCAACCACTTCTGCTGGCAGCACATTCCGGTTGTGTACCACTCACTGTGTAAAACAGTTTCCATCAGTTTCCCTTTATTCTTTCCCCTCTCACCTTAAACTGATGTCCTCTCGTCCTCAATTCCACAACTCTGGGAAAATAGGTTGAGTCCATTCACCCTGTCCATGCCTGTCATAATCTTGGACTTCTCTTGGATCCCGCTGAGTCTACTACACTCTAAACAAAAAAGTTCTCGCTTGTCCGACCTCTCCCTATATGTCATACTATTGAGTCCTGGCAACATCTTTGTAAATTCCGTCTGCACACGTTCCAATTTAAAAATATCCTTCTGATCGCAATGTGACCACAACTGAATGCAACACTACAACTGCAGCCTCACCAACATCCTGTATAACTGCAACATTTAATCCCAATTTTCTCCTCCATGTGCTGACTGATAAATGCCAGTGTGCCAAAAGCCTTCTTCACTGCCATGTCCACCTGTGACTCCAATTTCAGAGAACGGTGCACCTGAACCTCATGGTCCCTCTACTCAGCTGCACTCCTTAAGGCCCTACCATTCACCGTGAAACTCCCACCTTGATCTAACTTTGCAAAAATATTTCTCGACCCACTTCTCCTGTTGATCAAGGTCGTGCTGCAATTTCTGATATACTTCCTCACTGTCCACGATACTGCCTATTTTAGTGTCAACTTCAAATTTACTGATCATGCCTTGTACATTCTCAAGAATATCATTGACATAGATAATACACAGCAATGGACGCAGCACTGACCCCAGAGGAACGTCAGGCCTCTAGTCCAAGAGCATCCTTCCACTATTACGCTCTGCTTTTACCATGAAGCCAATTGTGTATCCAATTTGCCAGCTCCCTCTGGATTCCATGCGATTCTAACCTTCCAGAACAACCTATCAATGGAAACCTTGTCAAAGGCCTCACTGAAAACCATACTGACTACATCTACCACCCTGCCCTCATCAACATTACTGGTCACTTCATCAATGAACTCAAATAAATTTATGAGGCATGATCTTCCACACACAAAGCCATGCAATCTGTTCAGTCTAAACAACAATTAATAATAATAATTAAAATTAATAATAACAATCAATAATAAATAATAATAATATGACATTTTCAGTGGATAGTAAACTATCCATGGTATGTTTTATTGGAACTTGCATCATGGGTGAAGGGCAGAATAGATTTTGTACCTGTGTCTTTGAATTATGTTGAAAACAAGCAACTGTGGCATGATGGCTCACTGCTGCCTCGTAGTCCCATGGATCTGGGCTTGATTCTAGCTTCGGGAGACTCTCTGTGTGGAGTTTACACATTCTCCCTGTGTTTGTGTGGGTTTCCTCCGGGTGCTTCACTTTCCTCCCATATCCAAAGATATACAGGTTAAGTGAATTGGGCATGCTAAGTTACCCATAGTGTTATGTGCATTCGTCAGGGGTAAATATAGGGTAGGGGAATGGGACTGGGTGGGTTACTGTTTGGAGGGTCGGTGTGGCCTTGTTGGGCCAAATGGCCTGTTTCCATACTGTAGAGAATCTGAAAAAAGCAATTTCTAATCAAAAGCTGTCTTTCCAAATGCATGTATATCTTAACCTCAGAGTCTTCTCAAGTAACCTACGTACCACAGATATTAGACTTCTTGGCCTATAGTTCCCAGGTTTTTCTTTTCTTCCCTTCCTAAATAATGGTACAACATTTGCTACCCTCCAATCTTCTGGAACCTAACCTGTGGCTAACGATGTTGCAAAAATATAAACCAGGTCCCCGCAATTTCTTCTGTAGCCTTTTGCAGTGTTCTTGGATACATCTGCTTAGGATCAGGAGATTTTCCCACCTTCATACATTCTAATACATCCAACACGTCCTCTCCTGTGATATGGACTCACCCCAAGATAACATCACGACCTTTGTAAGCTCCCAAGTCTTCATGTATTTCTCCACCGTAACAACAGAGGAGAAATATTCATTGAGAATCTCGCAAATCTCCTACGGTTCCAGACATGCATGTCCATTTTCGACCTTGAGGGGTCATATTCTCATTTAGTTATTCCTTTTACTTTAATATACTTAAATAACGTCTTTGAATCCACCCTAATCTTCTCAGGCAAGGCTATCTTGTGCCCCCTTTTCGGCCTTCTGATTTCCATCTTCAGTAAACTCCTGTATCCCCTGCACACCGCCACAGATTCCCTTGATCGCAGCTGCATGGATCTGAGCCACGCCTCCTTTTTGCTGGTCAAAGCCTCAATATCTCCTGACATCCAGGGTTTCCTATTCCTCCCAACCTTGCCTTTCACCCTCGCAGGAACATATAGACGGTGAACTGCAGACATTTCACTTTTAAAGGCCTCCCACTTACCAGAAGTCATTTCGCCTGCAAACAAACTCCACTAACCAACCCCTACAAGCTCCTGTCTAATTCCGTCAAAGTTCGCCTTTCCCAAATTTAGAACTTGAACATGTGGACCAGTTTTGTCCTTCTCCATAACTACTTTAAAATTAATTCATCTATGGTCACTGGTCCCAGAGTGCTTCGCCACTGTCACCTCAGTCACCTGTCCTGCCCTAGATCTTAGAGTAGGTCAAGTTTCGTCCTTCCCGAATTGCACTCTCTACATACTGCTTGAGAAAACTATTCTGAACACACTTAATAGATACAGCCCATCTCGTCCGTAATTCTATATAATTCGAAGTCTATGTTAGGAAAATTAAAATCGCCTACTATGGCAATCCTATTGAACCTGCAAGTCTCACCAATCAATTTACATATTTTTATTCCTCTAATTCCCCGTTTACTATTTGGGGGTCTCTAGAATAACCCAAATACTATCACCATTCCCTTCTTACTTCTTAGCTCCACCCACCCATGTATGGATCTATTAAATTCCGGTGAACGTTACCTAATTTTACAGGGGACATTTCTCGTTGAAAAAGGTACAAGTTAATCGCCTTAACTGTAGGATGTTGAGTGCATTTGCTGCGCCATTGAGATAAATAATGAAGATCTTTAATTGCTTGGCTATCATTCCTGGTTGAAATGGCTATTATCAGTCGTCTCCTATATTAGGGGAACAAATCCTGCAACACACTGTGCACTATGCATGATCTCGAGTAGATATCAATACTGAACACCAGAGATGAGGAAGGAGCACAATTCTGGGCCCAAAACACCGGTCACTATTTCAAATCTCTATCACGTGGCTTCCCTCCTCCTAAAATCATTCATTGATACAAGGCAACTGTTTCCTCTCCAGCTTTTGCTTACCGACTCCTCCTTCTGCCTGCGCAAGGCAAACCAAGCTCTGGGTCTTTGGGAAACTCAAGGGTGGTGTCTGTAGGCCTTCTGGAGAGGGGATTGTCGTTTTAATCCGAAGGGGGAATATGAGGGGACAGTAATATCATTCACTGGGCTGAGGTGTGGCAGATGGAGTTTAACATGGATACATGTGAGGTACTGCATTTAATGCTGGGCTTTGGTAGTTATATACAATTAATGCTGGGCTTTGGTAGTTATATAGAAAAGAGGGACCCAGGGGCGCAGGTATAATTCTTTGAAGTTTGTGGCGCAGGGTGTTTAAGGTTACTTCATTGCTCAGACCATTGAGTTTAGAAGTTGGGAAGTCATGCTGAGATTGTGCAGGACATTGATAAAGCCTCTTCTGAAATACTGTGTGCAGTTCTGTTATAGGAAGGAGATTATTAAGCTGGAGATGGTTCAGAAGATATTTACTAGGACGTTACCAGTAACACCTCATCTTCTGCCTCGGAAGCCAGCAAAAACACAGCATGATCATTGGATTCACTGATTTACAAATCTCCCCTGGCCAACCCAGATCCCAGATCTAACCCCCGGATTCACATCTGCCCTTTCCCCCATCTGATCCACACTCCCCACCGATCTATTGCTATCACCTAACACCTAACACTTCTCTCACCTAACACTTTTCCCCAGCCTAATCCCATCACCCAGTTTCTCTTAGCCCCCCTCTCCCTCTCCTGTCCTGAAGAAAGGTCCTGCCTGAAACGTCGACTCTCTTGCTCCTCGGATATTGCCTGGCTTCTTGTGCCTTTTCCCCGCCATGCTTTACCGACACTGAATATTCAAACATCTGCAGTCCCCATTGTCTCTTAGGTACCATGTCGTTGTCTGTTATAACCGCACGTAGTATTAGGGATATTTTCTTCTCAGATCATGGACGATAAAAGTTCTCTCAATGTCTTACTGATATTTCAGTGCCTGATCAGTAGATACAGAATTTATGTTTCAATTTATAAACGGAGAAGCATGCTTACATTCTGATAAACCTCTGGCATTGCTCCCATATCCAAGGAAGATTGAATGCTTACACATGATTGATCTACCAGACCCAACATTTGTTCCCTCAGTTACCCCCACATATCCCATCCAGAATGTGTAAATTTTAATCATAATTTTGAATTTTAATAAAGCGTATTGAATTGAAATTGGTCAACGGGAGGTATTTGCTCAGCGACTGTGATTGATGTCAATCTCCGTGCATCCTAAATGTGTAACTGGAGGGCTTTCCTCTTCCATTAATTATGGACTCGGTTCAATGTGTTATCCCATAGTATCAGCGGGAGCATCACCGACAGCACTAACAGGGATCAGCAGATCTAGAGAAATGGGGTGGAGAGATCAGAATCTGAGAACATTAGCCTGGAATGTTCCAACAATGGACAAGGAGTTTATCTGGGGGTCTTTACTGGCTCTCTCAATCTTGGATGTCATTAGTTTTGCGGATCTATGATGTATCGCTGGTTCTTCAAGCTGGTTACTATCCCATCCTCGCTATAGTTGGTGTTCCTGGTACGTCATTCTATCTGATCATTAAGCCAGGTTGGACTGAATTGCTGCTCATATTATTTAAAATTTAGCAAGGTAGATGTCAAGACTTTCAATTTCAAAGAAATATTCCATTCCTCACAAATTATATCGAACAAATTATTCAAGACAAATTACTCACCAATGTGTGAGAAGAGCCAGACTGTTCTCAAACTCCATAATACTTCTATCCCTGCACAGATGTACATTTCTATATCCTCCCCACTCACGAATCCTGTCCAACACCACCATCATGATATCCCCGTCTCCTCCTGAGCCTCAGTGCATCTTCTGAATAAACCATCAACTGTGCCTTTGTTAAATCTGGATACAATTTATTAAGTCCTTTCTAACCACATGTCGATTACAGAATAATTGTTCTTGAGTATGTTGAACTTGTTCACTGCACAGATTCTGTCAGACGGGCAGACACTACATGCTGCTTAAGTTACTGACATATAATTTACAGGCACAGAGTCCATCTGGTCCAGGTGATTTACTTACCTTCAGGCCATTCAGTTTTCCCAGCACCTTTTCCTAGGTGATGGCCACCTTACTCAGGTCTGTCCACTAAGTCGTTTCAATGTTTGGGATATTACTCGTGTTTTCAACCGTGAAGACTGACGTGAAGTAATTTTTCAGCTCCTCAGCCATTTCCTTGTTCCACATTACTATCTCTCCTGTGTCAATTTCTAGCGATCAGATGCCCATTTTTGCCTCTCATTTGCCCTTTATGTATCGAAAGAAGCTCTTACAGTCTTTCTTCACATGACTGGCTTACTTACCCTTATATTTAGCCTTCTCACTCCTTTTTTTTTGGCTCTCTGTTGGTCTTTGCAAGTGTTACGACATGGTGGTGAACTCCTCTGTTAATTAAACCAAACATCCAGGAGAGCTCACCTCACCTCGTAATCTATTATAATATGAGTGACAGAAAAATCCCAAATTCCACTATTTAAAGAAAATAACGCCAATTTATTTTTAACTGCAAATGTTAACATTACGCCACAACTATTTAGATTTTTAACCAACCCACCCCCCACAATTGCCCCCAAATCTCTAACAATATGCTGTTTCAATAAGACACTTATGAAGATTAAATCAACTTAATTTCAAAACCACACAGCCACTGTCGTCCTCTGTGATGTTACTCTTCTGGCTGCTGAATTCCCTGGGTCATCGTATTTCTGTTTACTGTGAATATGTTTCATATTAAAAAATATATATGATTAGTGAGCATTTCCTAATTTCTTGCGGAGCATGATAGTTGATCCCCAGGCTTCTTCCGTCTCGATGGCATCTGCTCTCTCCCTAATTTTCAAAATGTTCGCATTATTATGTCCTCAGCATCAAATTGTCTCACTGGTTCAATGTTGGCAAAACAAGAAATTCGATCTCGATTTGCTTTCAGTGACAGAGAGAGTGAAGGAAAGAGAATGTTGCGTGCAATAGTGAGAGTGGTGGAGCAAGGGCCTTGTTCGGGGGTAGGTGCTGTAACAGATATACAGAGAGTGTGAGGGAGTAGAGAGAATAGGGAGACATTTGTCCTGGCCGAGCGGGGAAGGTTATTGTTGCTTGTCCTGTATCGATGTGCATTTCTTCAGATCATCTCAGCATCGGGGTGAGCCTCCCCAATGTCTTGTCCACGTCTATCACGAATAATACCACAGAGCACATCCCACAGCTTCTTCAGAATCAGTTTGTATGGATCTTGCAAACAACAAGAAGGAACACACATTGGTGCCTTACATATCTAAACCAAAACTGTTGTGCAATTTTGTGAATCCGATTCTCTGGAAATTAGATATGCAAATATCGTGGGTGCTGCAGAATTACTGGATCTAAAATTGCATCTAAGCTGCGTTAAATAAATGATTGCTAATGCTGTGAAAAATCAATTTCTTGTGTATATGAGGTAGATGGAAGAGTATGTTGTGAACCAAAGTAGAGAGCAGGTTATTTTGGCGTGGCGTTGTGTGGTCAGAATGACTAATTACTTACCGTGCTCTGAGGCAGCTATTGGGCAATCGTGACATTAATATGCTGCATTTTACACGGTGCCTGCAAGCAATACAGAATGTTTGAACATTACACTCAAATATCATGGAAACCCGAAGGGTAGAGGGTCAAGTGAATTGGAAAAATACAATATGACATTTAGTGTGAGACAGACATTGGCTGTTAGTGACAGAAATACTGTAAAGTCTGAAAAATACGTACATATCACTAAGTTACAAACACCAACGAAAGAGAAGGTGACTCATTAATGGTTTACGGAAGAAATTAATGATTGCATTAAATCTAAGGAAGCAGCTTCAGAAAAATTCCAGATATTGTGCAAACCTGAACATTCTGAGAGATTTACTTTTCTGAAAATAAGGACGACGAAAGTGTTAAGGAAAGCAAAAAGAGCAAGAATGCAAACAAACAGGAAACACGAAGACTGCTGCTTACATCTATGATCCATACACCAAAGAAAACAAAACCAAGAGCAACGTTGGAAATTTGTAAGGTATAGGAGAATTTATTGAGGGGAACAAGGAAATTGCAGAGAAACTAACCAGCTACTTTGCATCTGTCTTTATGGAGGAAGCTCCAGACAATCTTTGTGAAAAGCAAGTGATCACATGGGACTTGTGGAACTAAAGACATAAAGTCAATTCATATCAGCAACAAGGTAGTACTTGAAAATGGAGCTAGATTGATCATTGCTAAGTCTGATGGGCCAGATATACTTCATATCAAAATGTCAAATATAAAACAGCATATTAATTGAACTGTTGGTGACTCTGTTTTAGTTTCTTGCAGATCCTTCAAAGGCCATAGCCATTGTAGATAACTGAAAGGTAGTAAACATGATCCATCTATGTACGCAGGGAAGAAGAGAGAATGTGGAAGACTGCAGACCAAATAATTTGACATATGTAAGGAAACAGTTAGAATCCATTATATAAGATGTGATATTGGGTATTTAGAAATGAACAGCAAAATTGCAGACAATCACAAAGCATTTCTGACAGAGAAATCATGCCTGACAAACGTCGGAAATATTTGAAGTTGTTTCTTGCAGCATAGAGCAAGGACAACCAGTGGAAGTAGTGTATTTGGATTTTCAGAAGTCTGGGCGGGAAAGATTTCTGGCTGTAACAGCTGCTCCTTTTTTGAGGTATTTTAGGTGTTGGAGGTCATTTCCTCGAATTTCAGGATCAGCAATTACTGTTTTGTCTGCGGTTGCATAGTTTTGGAACTTTGGGGGAAAAAAGTCAAAGCAACAGCAGTTTTAAGAGGGAGAAGAAAAGACAAAGGCAGCACATGTTGGGGGAAGAAACTGACAGGACAGCGTACCTGCACAGTTCCTGCCTTTGTTGTTTGAATTCATGTATCGCTGGATATCGGAGTGCGTCTAGGAAAATTAACAAGCAGTGACATTTACAACTGGTTTGGAGGAACTTTTTGGGCAAAGTTTCCATCCACGTAAGTGAATTGTTTTAACTGTGTCCTACAGAAAGTCTGCAGAAGTGAGTAGAGTGGGTTCTTCTTTAATTATATGTTTTTGAGATATGTCTCTTGATTAATCTTAAAATATAATCCATAAATATTCATTTAACCTTGGGCAGTGTTTTGTAGAGGAATAAGACAGTTTTGTTTTTCTGGGTCTGTAGATTGTGAAGGAACACAAATGGCCTTAGTAGAATCATATGCACTTCTTGTCAGATGTGGGAGTTTAAAGAGGATTTAAGGGTTACTGCGGATTATATCTGCAAAAAATGCTTCTGGTTGCGAATCCTATCAGATCGAATGGATCGGTTGGAAAGAAAGTTAAAGACAATGAAGAATTTGTAACAGCAACAGTATGTGATGGATGGCAGTTATAGGAAGGGGGGTATGTCTCAGATACATTCACATAGATGGATTAACTCCAAGAATGGTAAGAGAGGTAAGCGGCTTGTGCAGGAGTCTTCTGGGGCTGTCCCCATTTCAAACAAATTTGCTGTTTTGGAAAATGTAGGGTGTGATGGATTCACGGGGGAACGGAGCACGAACAGGCAAGTTTCTGGTATTGAGACTGGCTCTAATGCAACAAGAGATACGTCGGATTCCACGAGATCATTTATGTTAGGAGACTCTCTAGTCTGAGGAACAGATAGACGGTTCTGTGGCCAGCAGAGAATAAAGCAGAATGGTGTGTTCCTTCCCTGATGCCAGGATCAAGGATGTCACAGAAAGGGTGCAGAATATTCTCACGGGGGAGAGGGGCCAGCAAGAGGTCATTGTCCAAATTGGAACCAACGACATAGGAAGGGAAAAGTTTGAGATTCTGGACAGAGATTGCAGGGTGTTAGGCAGAAATTTTAAAAGGAGGTTTTCTAGAGTAGTAATATCTAGATTTCTCCCAGTGCTAGAACTAGTGAGGGCAGGAATAGGGGGATAGAGCAGATGAATGCATGGCTGTGGAGCTGGTGTATGGGAGAAGGATTCACATTTTTGGATCACTGAAATCTCTTTTGGGGTAAAAGGAACCTCTATCAGAAGGACGGATTGCACCTAAATTGCAAGGGAACGAATATACTGACAGGGAGATTTGCTAGAGCTGCTCGGGAGGATTTAAAATAGTAAGAGTGGGTTGGGGGGAGGGGGCAGGGAGATAGTGAGGAAATGGATCAATATGAGATTGGTACAATTGAGAACACAAACGAGTCAAATAATCAGGGCAGGCAAGGACAAGGTAGGACTAATAAAGTAAACTGCATTTATTTCAATGCAAGGGCCTAACAGGGAAGGCAGATGAACTCAGGCATGTTTAGGAACATGGGACTGGAGTATCATAGCAATTACAGAAACATGGCTCAGGGATGGGCAGGACTAGCAGCTAAATGTTCCAGGATACAAATGCTACAGGAAGGATAGAAAGGGAGGCAAGAGAGGAGGGGAAGTGCATGTTTGATCAGGGATAGCATTACAGCTGTACTGAGGGAGGATATTCCTGGTAATACATCCAGGGAAGTTATTTGGGTAGAACTGAGAAATAAGAGCGGGATGATCAACTTATTGGGATTGCATTATAGACCCCCTAATAGTCAGAGGGAAATTGAGAAACAAAGTTGTAAGGAGATCTGAGCTATCTGCAAGAAAGTAGGGTGATTATGGTAGGAGATTTTCCAAACATAGACTGGGACTGCCATAGCGTTAAAGGTTTAGATGGAGAGGAATTTGTTCAATGTTTACAAGAAAATTTTATGATTCAGTATGTGGATGTAGTAGAGAAGGTGCAAAACTTGACCCACTCTTGGGAAATAAGGCAGGGCATGTTACAGTGGAGGTCCACGTTGGGGCCATCTACCATAATTCTGTTAGATTTAAAATAATGATGGAAAAGGATAGACCAGATTTAAAGTTGAAGTTCTAAATTGGAGAAAGGCCAATTTTGAAGGTATTTGGCAAGAACTTTCAAAACCTGATTGGGGGCAGATGTTCATATATAAGTGGACGGCTAGAAAGTGGGAAGCCTGCAGAAATGAGATAACAATAATCCAGAGAATGTATATTCCTGTTAGGATGAAAGGAAAGGCTGGTAGGTATAGGGAATGCTGGATGACTAAAGGGTTTGATTAATAAAAAGAAGGAAGCATATGTCAGGTATAGACAGGAAAGAACGAGCGAATCCTTAGAAGAGTACAAAGGCAGTAGGAGTATATGTAAGAGGGAATTCAGGAGGGCAAAAAGGGGCCATGTCATAGCCTTAGCAAGTAGAATTAAGGAGACTCCAAAGGGATTTTACAAATACATTAAGGACAAAATCATAGCTAGGGAGAGAATAGGGCCCGTCAAAGATCATCAAGGCAGCTTTTGTGTGGAGCCGCAAAAAATAGGGGAGATACTAAACGAGTATTTTGCATCAGTATTTACTGTGGACACAGATATGGAAGGTATAGAATGTCAGGAAATAGATCGCTACACTTTAAATAATGTCCATATTACATAGGAGGAAGTGCTGGATGTCTTGAAACAGGTAAACGTGGAAAAATCCCCAGGACCTGAACAGGTGTACCCTAGGACTCTGTGGGAAGCTAGAGAGGTGATTGCTGGGCCTCTTGCTGAGACGTTTGTACCGTTGATCGTCACAGGAGAAGTGCCAGAAGACTGGAGTTGGGCAAACGTGGTGCCACTGTTTAAGAAGGGTGGTACGGACAAGCCAGGGAACTATAGGCCAGTGAGCCTGACGTCGGTGGTGGGCAAGTTGTTGGAGGGAATCCTGAAGGACAGGATGTACATGCATTTGGAAAGTCAAGGACTGATTAGGGTCAGTCAGCATGGCTTTGTGCGTGGGAACCCATATCTCACAATCTTGATTGAGTTTTTTGAACAAGTAACGAAGAGGATTGATGAGGGCAGAGCGGAAGATGTGATCTATATGGATTTCAGGAACGCGTTCGACAAGATACTCCATGGGAGACTGGTTAGCAAGTTTAGATCTCAGGGAATACAGGGACAACTAGCCATTTGAATACAGAACTGGCTCAAAGGTAGAAGACAGAGGGTGGAGGTGGAGGGTTGTTTTTCAGACTGGAGGCCTGTGACCAGGATCAGTGCTGGATTCTCTATTTTTGTCATTTACATAAATGATTTGGATACGAGCGTAAGAGGTATCGTCAGTAAGTTTACAGTTGACACCAAAATAGGCTGTGTAGTGGACAGCGAAGAAGGTTACCTCAGAGTACAACAGAATCTTGATCAGATGGGCCAACGTGCTGAGAAGTGGCAGATGGAGTTTAATTCAGATAAATGCGAGGTGCTGCATTTTCGAAAAGCAAATTTCAGCAGGACTTATACACTTAATGACAAGGTCCTGGCGAGTGTTGCTGAACAAAGAGACCTTGGAGTGCAGGTCCATAGCTCCTTGAAAGTGGTGTCGCAGGTAGATAGGATAGTTACTGCGGCGTTTGGTGTGCTTTCCTTTATTGTTTCGAGTATTGAGCATTGGAGTTGGGAGGTCATATTGCGGCTGTACGGGACACTGGTTAGTCCACTGTTGGAATATTGCGTGGAATTCTGGTCTCCTTCCTAACGTAAATATGTCGTGAAAATTGAAAGGGTTCAGGAAGCATTTACAAGAATGTTGCCAGGATTGGAGGATTTGAGGTATAGGGAGAGGCTGTACAGGCTGGGGCTGTTTTGCCTTGAGCGTTGGAGGCTGAGGGGTGACCATATAGAGATGTACAAAATTATGAAGGGCATGGAGAGGATAAATAGACAAAGTCTTTTCGCTGGGGTCGGGGAGTCCGAACTAAAGGGCATAGGTTTAGGGTGAGAGGAGAAAGATGTTGGGCGACACGGTGGCACAGTGGTTAGCAATGCTGCCTTACAACGCTCGAGACTCAGGTTTAATTCCCACCTCAGGCTGTGTGCAGTTCGCACATTCTCCCCGTGCCTGCGTGATTTTCCTGCCACAATCCAAAAATGTGCAGCTTAGGTGAATTGGCTATGCTAAATTGCGCATAGTGTTAGGTGAAGGTGTAAATGTAGGGGAATGGGTCTGGGTGAGTTGTGCTTCGGCGGGTCGGTGTGGACTTGCTTCCACACTGTAAGTAATCTGATTTAAATCTAAACGTAAAAGAGACCTAAGGGGCAACTTTTTCACACAGATGGTGGTATGTGTACGGAATGAGTTGCCAGATGATGTGTTGGAGGCTGGTACAGTTGCAGCATTTAAAAGGCATTTGGATGGTTATATGAATAGGAAGGGTTTGGAGGGATATGGACCGGGTGTAGGCAGGTGGGACAAGATTGGGTTGGGATATCTGCTAGACATGGACGGATTGGACTGGAGGGTCTGTTTCCATGCTGTACATCTGTATGACTCTATAACTCACACGGTCAGTTCGTAAATACAATTAGTTTGAATGGTATTTGGAGGATTATGTATCATTGGAAAGTTAAAGTTAGGTTGGAGTTTGTTTAAGGGAATCGGAATATAGAGGTAAAGACATCATGAAGCAGTTGCATAGAGTGTTGGTGAGAGTGTGCCTGAGGTATTGAGTGCAGTGTTGGTGACCTAATCTAAGAAAGAGTACACTGATCACAGAGGACTTGCAATGGACATCCTCCAGATTAATTCCTCAGATGACAAGATTTTCTGATGAGGAGATTTGTCTTGCGACCTCTGCAGTTTCAAAGCATGAGAGGTGATCGCATTGAAATTTCAAAAATCTATGATACATGTGATGAGGTGGAAATAAACAGGATGTTTCTCCAGTTGTCTACTCTATATTTAAGGCAAATAATGACAGGATAAGATTTATGCCATTTAAGACCGTAATAAGGAGGAAATTCCTCCCTTGGAGGGGACTGTCTAACACAGGGGTATGGAAGCCTGTTGGTAGGGCAAGATTAAGGAGAATCCCCAGATATTATTCACGTATTTCAAGTGGAATAGAACAACCAGGGAACATGTAGGGCCTATTAGTGACTTGCCAAGTTGCATCCAAACTCACCTTCATGGTAGAAGGGTGTTTGTGTGACTGGAGCCCAATTTCCCCTGGTGTACCGCAGAGATCAATGCTGTGTCCCTTATTATTTGTTGTATTCATAAGTGATGTAAATGTGAAGTTGGTAGGGGGAGTGTGATAGGTAAGTTTGTGTTTGACACAAAGATTGGCCGGGTGGTTGGCAGTGAGGAGGAAGGTCTTATATTACAGGAAGATACAGATAGAATGATCAGATGGGTAGATCAATGGCAGATGGAATGTAACCCTGATAAGTATGAGGTTATGTACTTTGGAAGAAGGAACCAGACAGGGGAGTACACAAAGAATGGCATCACACGAGGAAGCTCAGAGGGTGCTTCTTCACACATCCCTGAATGTGACTGGACATGATAATTGATGAGTTCAGCATGACTGTAGATAAAGCCTTTATTCATTGACCCAAAGATTATGCGAGTTTTATATAGCATTTCGGTAAGGCCAAATTAAATATTGTGTGCAGTTCTGGGAGCCACATTACAGGAAGGATGTGATTGTACTGGATGAGGTGCAGAGAAGATTTACCAGGATGTTCCCTGGGATGGAACATATGAGTTGTCGAGAGAGGCTGGGTAAGCTCGAGTTATTTATTTTGGAGCAGAGGAAGTTGACTGGGTAAGTAATTCAGGTTTAATATTAAAAGGGGCATGGACAGGGTGAATAGACAACAGCTGTTCTTTATAGTCAAAGTGTCAGCTTCCTTACAGTCTGAAACCAGGGAATGGAGAATGGATAACAGAGAAACATGACACATCTACTTCACTTCTGTCTTCACAGAAAAATACATAAACAAAGCCTTCCCAGCAATAGGAGAAAACCTGAGTCTGAGGAGAAAATGATATAGAATGAAATTAGTAAATAAACTAATTTGGAGAAATTATTGGAACTGAATATAATGGGCATAGAAAAAAAATCAAAACACATTGAAGAAATGGGAAACATATTTGAGAAACTGACTGGTAGATTAATTACAGAAAAAAACAATAGAGGCACTGAACTTGGATTGTAATAGAGTCTCAAGCCTAATGTGCAAAGTAAAAACACATGTGATAAGGGGTAACATATGAACATGGTGTTAAAATGGAGTGTTGACAGGAAACAATGCGTAGGAATAAATGGAAGGTTTTCGGTTTGGAAGGCTCACGAGGCATCGCAATGATTGGTGCTGGGGCGCCAGATATTCACAATACATCTCAAACATCTCATTGAGGGAATCAAATGCAAAGTTTCCAAGTCTGCTGACGGAACTAAGATTTTGAAAAGTGAGGACGATGTGAAAAAAACTTCAAGGTGATTGAAACAAATGGATTGAAACAAATGGCCTTCATGTGGTCGATGAAGAGCAGTGTGGATAGATGTGATGTTGTCTACTTTGTTGGGAAACACTAAAATACCAGCCAACCATTTCGAAAGGGAGTGGTTGAGAAATGTCGATCTATAAAGGGAACTGCACTTTTCTTTTGTTATTCTTTGGACAGACCTCTGAGTTCCATGACGGGCAGTGAGTTCTGAAGACAGAAGCCATTACTGGGAATACATTGGCACACAGACCAGTTTATGCAGATCCACAAAGTGGGGAGCTGTAACAATGAAAAGGATCTGGGATCTCCCTGTACACCAGTCACTGAGAGCAATATTGCAGGAGCAGAAAGCAGTCAGAAAGATAAAGATGGAAATGACCCTCATTTCAGAGGGACGTGAGTCCAGCAGTAAGGGTATCTCAGTGCAACTGTAGAGGCCCTTGGTGAGACCTCAACTCGAACATTGTGCAGTAGTGTGTGCCGTTTTGGTCTCCGTACCTACTAAAGGACAAAGCTGGCATTGAGGGAGCGCAGCGAAGAATGACCAGACTGATCTCTGGGATTACAAACTTTTTGAGGGAGCAGAGTTTGGGGCGACTGAGCCTGTATTCCATGGGGTTTAGGAAAATGAGTGGAGATCTCAGTGAGATATGTAAAACACTGACAGGGTTAGATAGATTGGAAGTAGTGATGATAATTCCCCTGGCTGGGACGTCTAAAACAAGAGGCCACAGTGTTAGGTACACTCAGGTCACATTGCATTTAGATAAGAATAAATGTTTGCACTCAGAGACTGGTGAACCTGGGAATTCACTCTCACATAAGGCTGTGGAAGACAAGGCACTGAAGACTAATAAGGATGTCCAGACACCAAAAGGATGGGGGAGAGAGCAGGAGTATGGTGTAGAAATAAAGTGTTAGCCATCATTATATTGAATTGGATAGCAAACTCGACAGACCAAGGGTACGACCGCAGTTCCTAGTTTATAGCTTCACAAGGTTAATCACAAAAAGGCATGTGTACAGTGAGTGGGGAAAGTGCATTGAGGAGATGTTCAGACATTAACTAGAATGGGACAGGCTCAATGTGCTTTATGGCCTATTCCATTCCCGATGTTTCTGTGCGGTCTGTGGGAAAGCTCTGTAAATGTTGTCACAAGTTCGCAGATGTTAGAAGGGAGGTCTCTGCAGGGTCAACAGGACTGTGTTTCCCGTTCCCTTTTCCATACTGAGGCTGGGCCTAGGTGTTCTGTCCAGTTTCATCCTGTAAGACGTCGGAGCAGTTTGATACAATAGAGTGTCTTGCTTGGCCTTTTCAGAGACCATTGAAGAGTGTATCACATTTCTGTGTGTCTGGAGTCACTTTTAGGCCAGACCAGGAAAGCACGGGAGATTCACTTCCTGAAAGTACATTGGAAAAGCAAATTGGTGTTTACAATCGACATTGGCTTCAAGCTCACTGTTACTGACACCAGATTTGAGATCTCGATATTTTATTAATTGTTTTTAACTTCCACCAGCTGCCAGAGCATTAGCCTGGTCTGGATTATTAATCCAGTGACTTTTCCAAAACAGCACCATCTCCACATGGGGACCTATCAGAAACCACACTGAGCAAGTTATGTCTGTGCTGCTTGACAGCTCTATCAAAAAGAACTCCCAATTTGAATATCGTGATGAGACTGATAGGGTTGTAATTGGTCAGATTGTAATTATTCCCCGCTTAGGAACTGGACACACTGAGTAATTTTCCACATTGCCAGGGAGATGTCAGATATGGAGCTGGAAGGAAACCGCTTCCACAGGGACACGGCTTGTTGTGCAGCACAAGTCTTCAGTCCTATTGCAGGAATGGGGTCAGGGCCCATTGCCTTTGTCGTATCTACTGTGTGAAGCTGTTTCTTCATGTCACGTGCAGCGAATCGAATTGGTTGAAGACTGGCAACTGTGATCCTGTGGACATCATGATGACGGTGAGTTGAATCGTCGACTCAACACCGCTGGCTAGGATGGTAGAGATACTATTTCCTTGTTTTTGACACTGATGTGCAGAGTTGATCCATTGATAGAATGGGAATAATTCAGTTAGTTGTTTAATCGTCTGTCACGATTTTTGGCCGGATGTGGCAGGCTGCAGTGTTCGATCTGGGTGTATTGACCTTTTGACAATTTCTCTCTCTCTATCATTAGATTTGGTTTCATTTGATTTGATAGGATACATTGACGCTTGTATCTAAGTGGAGAGAAACTCTTTGTTTATACACAGTTCTGGCAGATCATAGTGAGAGTTGGAGCTGCCTTTTTTTAGACACATGGAGTGGCCGAAATTGAAAAGTCTACTTCAACTGTCTGTTTTTGAAGAGCCACAAAATAGCCAGAAATTAAAATAGATTGCATCAGCATTAGTGAAAAAGGGCCTTTGAGAAGGAAATTATTCCAAGGCAAAAGAAAGGATAATCTGATTCGCAAGATTCTGAAACATGCCAACATAGTGATAAAGAAAGTTCTTTTTTTAAAAAAATGCTGATTTGGAACAGAACACAGATGAAATAATGAAATTGTAGCACAAAAACTTTGAAGAATCACTACAAAAGGTAACTTATTCTGATCTCAGTAAGGATTTCTTTCATCCACAAAATCAGCAACGCAAGTTATCTTTCAGAAGCTCGCTGTGCTTTGAAACTGTTTACAATAGTAATAAGTTCTAGTTAAATATTTGGTAAATACTCATGGACACAGATTTCAACGTAATTATAAAACCTTAAAGAGATGCCGGGCATGTCTTGTGTAATTCGCTGAGAAAAAGGTTAACACTAGAAATAATAATAATATTACGAATTTTGTAACAGAATCAACTTTTTAATGTAAAATGTGATCACGGAATTTGATAAGAGATAGCTTGCCCATTGGAGAATAGAATTCATGCAATCCTTCAAGATAAACAATGAGGGGTATGACTAAAAAGAGCATAGTCACTAACTTTGGAATGCATTATAGAAAGATCCCAAGGCCTAGAGACAACAACAATCGTTAAACATCCGAAGCAAATAAGAACCTCGGGCTGTCCATGCGAGTGTCCATCATTGATCAGTTGTTGTACAAGATTGGTTCTGCAGAAGGGGAGTGGAGGGGACACTGACAAGGTTGTGTACCATCATTGCAACACAGAACGCACAAAAATACTGTCTTTTTACTGCAAAATCGTAGTGGGTCATTGATTTGCCTTCGGATCTGAGCTAAAGATTAAGGAAAGGATTGTCTTCTCATGTCAAAGCCAGATTCGAGGAAGTTCCTTTGGTAGTCTCCCAGCATTAACCAGGTTTTGCTTGAATTAAAGTCCATTCCGTGCCGGTGCCCTGTCTGCCTCCAGAGTCTTTGACCCTAACTGGGGAATCTCGCTCCTACAATAAGCAAGGGCATACAGATCATAGGGTAAAGTAAAAACTGAGACTGAGGCATACAGGCTACACCAGAAACGGCATGCAATAGGCAACAACAATGTGGGCAAGATCAGCATTATTTGAAGTTAAAGAGTCCATTCCTTAGTTTAATAATGGCTGGGAAGATGCTGTTCATGAGCCACTAATTTGTGTGTTCAAGCTTCTGTATTGTCTGCCTGATGGGAGAGATTGCAGGAGATCCAGGGTGCGATGTGTCTTTGATAATGTTGTCAGCCTTTCCGCGGCAGTGAGCTGTGTAAATGGAGACAATGGATAGGACACTGGTATCAGTGATGGCATGGGGTGTGCACACAACCTTCTGTCATTTCTCTTACTGTCCTGGACAGGGCTGTGGCCACACCAGGTCATTATGAACCCAGATAGTGTGCTGTCAATGGTGCATTTGTAGACATTGATGAGGGTCCTTGTGGACATGTCAAATGTCCTGAGCTGCCAGAGAAAGAAGAGGCGTTCTTGTGCGATCTCGGCTGTCACATCTACATGGGATAGAAGTGTGTTGCTGGAAAAGCGCAGCAGGTCAGGCAGCATCTAGGGAACAGGAGAATCGACGTTTCGGGCATTAGCCCTTCTTCAGGAATGAGGAAAGTTTGTCCAGCAGGCTAAGATAAAAGATAGGGAGGAGGGACTTGGGGGAGGGGCGTCGGAAATGTGATAGGTGGAAAGAGGTCAAGGTGAGGGTGATAGGTCAGACTGGGGTGGGGGCGGAGAGGTCGGGAAGAAGATTGCAGGTTAGGAAGGCGGTGCTGAATTTGATGGATTTGACTGAGACAGGCTGGGGAAGTCTTGCACCTCCTGCGGTTGCAGGGGAAGGTGCCGGGACTGGAGGTTGGGTTGGTGTGGGGTGTGGATCTGACGAGGGAGTCACGGAGGGAGTGGTCTTTACGGAATGCTGATAGGGGAGGGGAGGGAAATATATCCTTGGTGGTGGGGTCCGTTTGGAGGTCCTATCACATTTCCGACGCCCCTCCCCCAAGTCCCTCCTCCTTATCTTTTATCTTAGCCTGCTGGACAAACTTTCCTCATTCCTGAAGAAGGGCTAATGCCCGAAACGTCGATTCTCCTGTTCCCTAGATGCTGCCTGATCTGCTGCGCTTTTCCAGCAACACATTTCCATCTCTGATCTCCAGCATCTGCAGACCTCACTTTCTCCTCAAACACATCTGCATGGGGGGTCGGTTATCGTCACTTCAAGCAACTTAATGCTTTCCACTCTTTCAACTTCAGTTCCATTGATGCAGATGGGGGCATGTTATCCTCCTTTCTTTCTAAAGTCATTGATCAGTTGATTAGTTCTGCCGACGTTGAAAGAGAGGATGGTCTCAGTGCAGCACATCACCAAGTCCTCTATTTTCGTTCTGTATTTTGACTTGCCATCATTACATACCTGTCCTACTATGATGGTGTCATCAGTGAACATGTAGATGGCATTCGATCAAAATTTGGCAATACAGTCGTGAGTGTACAGGGGTATAGTAGGGGGCTGAGGACACATCCTTTGGGATTTCAGTGTAGAATGTTATCATGGAAGAGACACACTTACCTATTTTCACTGATTGTGAACTGTAGGTCAGAAAGCTGAGGATCCAACTTCAGAGGGTGGAGCCAAGACTAAGGTCAGGGAGTTTTGTGATTATTCTGAAGGGAATAATGGTGTTGAAGGTGAACCTATCGTCAATGAGCAGGAATCTGACGTGGGTGTCCTTGTTGTCCAGATGGTCCAGGGATATGGCACCCGCTATGGACCCATTCCTCTGGTAGGAAAATTGTAGGGGATCGAGGCAGGCTGGGAGACTGGAACTGATGTGGGCCATGACGAGCTTCTCGAAGCACTTCACTCCCCTCAGTCCCCTGCACTCGAAAGAGAAATGTCCCAGCTTATCCAACCTCTCCCTATGACTCAGACCCTTGAGTCCTGGCAACATCCTTGTAAAGTTCCAGTTTAATACCATCCTTCCTACAGCAAGGTGACCAAAACTGAACACAATGCAGAACTTGGAAATATTTGGAACTGTAAGTTTTACTCTGCTGCCAATTATTATGCTGCTGTGATATTGCTTTATTTTTTGTGTTATTCTGAAATCTGATTATTCATTGAATCCTCTGACGGCAATCCCCTCGCTTGAACGTTCTCCTGACTGCGTGAATTTGAATCAATCTATTTTGTTTGGACTGATATTTTGAGGCCGCTGTATATCAGAAAACAGGAAGAGATGATGGATGACTGTGCAGTGTGTGTCCTTTACTGTACCAGCTTGTCTCTCCAGGCACCTAAAGCTTTTATTGTGGGCCAGAGTACCTCAGAATCGTTACATCACAGAAGGAAGCTATTTAGCGCATTGTAGGTCCATGCACATAGAACATTAGAGCTCAGTACCTACAACATCATTCAGCACTGCCGACAGATCCACCGACCTTTCTGCCAACCGTACATTTACTAACCCATCCTTCTATACCCTCATTAAGGTCATTTTCAGAAGGACAAACAACAGTCACTCCAAAGCAGATCCTTGCAGTATACCACGAGTAACTAAACTCCAGGATGAACATTCCCCATCAACTACCAACTTCTGTCTGATTTCAGCGAGCCGATTTGTGATCCAAACGCTAAGTCACCCACAATTCCACGTCTCCATATTTTCTGGGAGAAAGTAAGGACTGCAGATGTTTGAGATCAGAGTCGGGAATGTGGTGCTGGAAACGCACAGCAGGTCAGGCAGCATCCGAGGAGCGAGGAGAAAATGAAGACTTCAGATGCTGCAGACCAGAAAACTGATTCCTGATGAAGGGCTTACAAGAGAAACATCCACTTGCATGCATCTTGGACGCTGCCTCATCTGTTCTGCTTTTCCAACACCACACTCTCCATATTTTCTTCAATAGCCTGCCATGGGGGATCTTATCAAACGCTTCACTGAAATCCATACACCTCACTTTACCCTCATCCACCTGTTTGATTACCTTCTCAATGAACTCGGTAAGATTTGTGATGCATGGCATACCCTTCACAAAACCTTGTTGACTATTTCTAATCAAATGATTCCTTTCTAGATGATAGTAAATCCTTTCTCTTATAATCCTTTCCAACACTTTACGCACAACCGAAGTAAGACAGGTATATAATTACCAGGGTTGTCTCTTCTCCATTTCTTGAGCAAGGGGACAATGTTTGCTGTCCTCCAATCTTCTGGCACTGTTCCTGTAGATAATGGCGATGTAAAAGTCCGAATAAATGGTTGCATAACCTCCTCTCTAGCTTCTCAGAGAATCCTATGGTAAATCCCATCTGGCCCAGGGGACTTATCTGTTTTCACACTCTCCAGAACTGCTAACATCTCCACGTTACGAACTTCAATCCTGTCCAGTCTAATAGCTTGTATCTCAGTATTGGCCTTGACAGCATTTTCTTTTTCCATTGTGAATACTGATTCAAATATTAATTTACAGTCTGTCCTATCTCCTCAGACTCCACACAAAACTTAACACTACTGTCCTTGGTTGCCATTAATCTTCATTTGGTCATTCTTTTATTCGTGACATACTGATAGAAAGCTTGAGGGTTTTCCACGATCCTACTTGCCAAAGACTTCTCATGTTCTCTCCTGGCTATTCTTAGTTCTTTTTTTAAGTCATTCCAGACTAACTTGTAACTCTCAAGCATCCGAACTGAGCCTTCACGTTTCATCTTTACATAAGCCCCCTTCTTCCTCTTGACAAGAGATTCAACTTCTTCAGTAAACCACAACATCCTCACTCGAGCACTTCCTCCTTTCCTGACATGTATAAACTTATCAAGGACACACAGTAGCTGTTGTTTGAAAACGCTCCGCACTTAAATTGTACCCATCCTCTGCAGCTTCCTTCCCCATCCTATGCATCCTAAAACCTTTCCTAATCGCATAATAATTGCCTTTCCCCAAGCTATAACTCTTGTCCTGCGGTATACACCTGTCCCTTTCCATCGCTCATGTAAACATAACTGAATTGTGGTCGCTATCAGCAAAGTGTTCACCTACCTCCAAATCAAACACCTGGTCTGGTTCATTACTCAGTACCAACTCCAATTTGGCCTCGGCCCTTGTTGGCCTACCTACATACTGTGTCAGGAAACCATTCTGCAAGCATTGGACAAAAACTGACCCCTATAAAATAATTGAACTGCAGCATTTCCAGTCAATATTTGGAAAGTTAAATTCTTCCATAACAACTACTCTGTTATTTTTGCTCCTATCCAGCATCATCTTTGTAATCCTTTCCTCTACATCTCTGGAACTTTTCAGACGGCAATAGAGAACTTTCAACAGGATGTCCTCTCCGTTTTTGTTTCCAACCTCTTCCCATACTATCTCAGCAGGCAAGTCCTTATCAAGCATCCTTTCTACCAACGTAATGCTGTCTTTGATTTTCAATGCCACCCCACCCTCCCCCACCCCAACCCCCACCCCGCCCCACTTTTAGTACATTCCTTGTTCTTATTGAAGCATCTAAACCCCGGACCCTCCAACGATCAGTCCTGTCCCTGCTCTATCTATTTCTCCAAAATGGCCACAACATCAAGCTGTACAACTACACAATTTGGAAACAAGGATGTTAAACGAGGGTGAGTTGGATAGATCAGAAGACAGCATGAGGGGAGATAGACAGGAACGGGCAGAAAATGGAAGTTTTATTTAGAAATTCTCACGGACGGCAAGGTCTTTATCTATTGCCATACCGTTTGAGCACTGTGCGGATACTGGCTGTGGTCCTAGAGCATTTACCGCCAATAATATCACAGAGCTGAGTTTCTGACAGTTAAACAGAGTCCAAAAGGCCAAGCGATTTTTTTTCTCTACAGTGAGAAGGTGATTTAATTTGAAAAGACTGGGTGAACAGCAGCAGGAACTGAGAACCCCCTGAATACTGAGATACTGCGCCAGACAATCTCAATGAGGTGGATCACTCACAGAGGGGAAATCAGCATCTCAGTGTGGGCCAAATAATGATTGAGAAAGATTGCACACCACTTTCGTGGTTTTGTAATACACATTTCAATTTAAGGAGCTCAATATCATGAGTGTACCTTATTTCTTTGTACTTCCCATAATTTAGTACGGACAGAAAATCATTTTGTCACAGTATTTTGTGTTCAATAAACAAATTTTACTCCTCATTCCTCACTTTAGATGTATCCTTGAATCTTTTCTTCATATGAGTTGTAAAGAGTGACATTCCAATACTGATGACTGAGGAATATTATTGTCCCTCCCTCCAGTCTGAACTGCCATGTCCCCCAATTCTCTCTGTTTTCTGTCTCCTCCACAATACCATATTCACACTGTAATTGAAGTCCAGTAAATGACACTTCATCACTGTTCACTAACATCGATAACATCAATAGTACAGGCCTCATCTGCCTCTCTCTAAACCTGGAATAACAATCTGAATTGCATTTGACACGTACAATTCTCTGTTATCCATGCCATTTGACTGTTACAACCCTACGTTTCTCAGACATACATTCGCCTCAGATTATGAATTATAAAAATTGTTTAATTGAAATTCTGATGCTTGATTAATAGTTCCAGGATGCATGTTTCCATTTATAATCAGAGACGCATGTTTACGTTCTGATAAACTTATGGCATTATTCCTGCATCCAAGACAGATTGAATGGTTACACTCAATTGATCTACCGGCCTCAAGATTTATTTCACCTGTCACCCTCACATAGCCCATCCAGAAAATGACAGTTTGAATCATTGTTTTGAATTTGAATAAAACAATATTGTATTGAAAGGCGTTGGCTGGAGCTATTTGCTCAGTGATTGTGATTGATGTCAGTCTCCGTGGATCCGAGATGTGTCACTGGAGGGTTTGCCTCTTCTATTAATTAAGGACTCGGTTCAATGTGTTATCCCAATATGGGTCGGAGCATCAATGATTGGATTAACAGGGATCAGCAGCTCGAGAGATAGGGGGAGGAGAGATCAGACTCTGAGAACATTAGACTGCAATGTTCCATTAATGGATCAGAATCTGAGAACAATAGACTGGAATATCACAATAACAGGCAGGAGTTTATCCTCGGGTCTTTACTACCTTTCTCAGCCTTGGATATCATTAGCATCACGGATCGAAGATATCCTTTGGATTATTCAAGGTGGTTACTATCCCATCCTCGCTATAGTTGGTGTTCCTGGTAAGTCATTCCATCTGACCATTAAACTGAGTTGAACTGAATTGCAGTTCATATTCATATTTTAAAATTTGGAAGTCATCATTTTCATATCCAGTCAAAAATTTTATTCATTACTGATTATAACTAGCAAATTACTATTCACAACTTACTCAACAATACACGAGGAGAAAGCACACTGTTCTTAATCTCCATTATCTTTTTTCTTCATTCATATTTACATTTCTATATATTCTCCCCACTCACCAATCCTGCCCAAGTCCACATACCGGATATTTCAGTCACCGTCTCAGCCTCAATGCAACTACTGAATAATTCATTGTTTGTGCCTTTGGTAAATCCAGATATAACCGTTTCAAGTCCCTTCAAACTATGCTTACGTCACAAAATATTTGCACTTGAGATGGGTAATTTGTTCTCTCCACAGAATCTGTCAGATGGACAGACAGTGCATGGTGGTCAAGTCATTTACTCATAATCGAGCGGCACAGAATAATAATGTTTTGGTGTCTCCTGAAGGAAGTTGATGAAATGCAAATGAAATTATCACCATTAGTTTTCAACAGAAGCATATCTGTTTGCCTCATGTCCTCTAGAGAAGGCAATGGGTTTTCCTTTCATGTTCAGGTCTCTGTGTGACTGCAAACCCACAGCAATGTGGTTCACTCTTTATTATCCTGTGCAACAGCTGAATCAGCCACTCAGTTCAAGATCAGCATTGTTGGTGGCACGGTGGCATGTGGGAGGCACGGTGGCACTGCAGTTAGCACTGCTGCCTCATAGTGCCAGAGACCCGGGTTCAATTCCCGCCTCAGGCGACTGAATGTGTGGAGTTTGCACGTTCTCCCCGCGTCAGCGTGGGTTTCCTCCGGGTGCTCCGGTTTCCTCCCACAGTCACAAAGATGTGCAGGTCAGGTGAATTGGCCATGCTAAATTGCCTGTAGTGTTAGGTAAGGGGTAAATGTAGGGGTATGGGTGGGTTGCGCTTCGGTGGGTCGGTGTGGACTTGTTGGGCCAAAGGGCCTGTTTCCACACTGCAATGTAATCTAATCTAATCTATAACATGCTGGCCTGACCAGGGCTGCACACATCCCATGAGGGAAGAACAAAAGGAAAGATAGCTCCCTTTTCTGCCTGATTTCCATGTTCCTGCAAGTCATTTCCATTCATTTAGGTGACCATTCCCTGTTTCAAGTGAATTCTTTCTGATTGAATCTCCCTCTGAACGTGATATACATCTCCATCGACACCTCTGGTGATGACTGACGCACAGATGTAAGGAACTTCAAAATTCCAGAGAGAATTCAAACTGCAGAGAGAAGGAATGGCTTTTCATACACAGGAAAGAAGCGGAGACAGCTAAGTGAGGGAACAGAATTATTGCGATCAACCCTAGAGTGTTGTTGAGATAGTATTTGGAGTATTGTGCACAGATTTTGTTTCCTTTATAAGGAATAATCCTCTTGGCAGAAAGAGTATAAAGGAATTTCACCAGACTAATTGTTGGGATGATTGTACCATCGGGAGTGCATGAGGATTAATCTGTTGCTCTTTGAAGAAATAAGAGGTAATTACATTGAAACTTAAGGTGATGGACAGTCACTCATTATATTCCGAACAGAACTAATACGGTGATAAATTCCATGTTTTTTTTTACTTGATTTACATGATGCTCGGTGGCTTAAAAGACTCTGAGAACGTTCCTCTCAGTCCACGCTACTCCCCATTTCGATTGAGAGAGAGAGATACAGTCATAACTAAACTGTTCCAACATTAATATAGTGCATTTGGTGTGTGATCATACATAGAACTTCACGTTATCCACCATTCCGACAGGAGCCACAATACCTTCATTTTATTCCCACCAGCTTCTGAGCCCCACGATGAACATGGGTCTGTCTTCTTGGAGATGGAAGATGCCTCCTTGAGGCTTGGCACAAAACATTTGGCTTCCTTCCTCACTGCCAGCAAAACATGTTAAAGTATCATTTGTTCCACAGGCAATGGAGCCACGAGGAACATTGTGAGCAATCTATGAGTGCAGTCTCTGCTCCATTCGTTTTCCAGGTTGGAGCATCAATGACACCCTCCTATTCCTGTGTAAGTGTCTCGAGGGGTGAATGGTCTCCTCCTGGTTCCATAGAACAGGTTTAGGGGTCTTACCGGACTCTGCCTGTTCCTGTTTAACAGCTCAATGTACTGACCAGACGCCTCCTCTTCCCGTGGAACAGGTAGGAGGATTGAACGGGCTGTCCCTCTTCTTGTTCAGTCATTTCGATGGGCTGAACAGTTTCCACATATCCGGGTGTAACCAGCTTGAGGTGCTGAATGAGCTCTTGTTTTAACTGTGGAAATGTGTAGTGCCTGGCCGTTCTGTTACACGAATGTTACCGACACTATAACAGCACAAACATGAATGTTGTTTGGGTCTTGCTGAATATAGACACAGACCGCTTCAGGAGCTGAGTGGGGGAAAATGTTCTGAATATTGTGAGATCTTCAGTGATCACTCCGCTTCTGATGTTGGGATAGATGGGGGGCGCCGGGCATGGGGCACATAGACGTTGACGAAGGAGCTGAAGATATTTGTGCTGAGGACGTTAATCTTAGGATCTCCTGAAGAGATGTCCCGGGACTGAGAGGATTGTCGGCCACCGACCACAAACATCTTCCTTCGTGCTCTGAAAGACCCCAAACAGTGAGGAGGTGAGACCTGATTCTCATTAAGCTCAAATAAGTAGACGGTCCCGATGACATCCTCAATCAGCTACTGCGTTGATATCAAGGCCATTCACTCTTTCCTGAGCCCCTGTGTTCACCTCTTGTTCATATCAATAGGTGACGGTGTATGTGTAGAGAGTGTTTTCCTCTCACAGAGGGTAATCAATATCAGGAATTATCTGGACTAGAGAGTTCGGGGAGCTACATCACTGAAAGTATTTAAAGAGGTGGTACATGAATCTTTGACCTGTCAGAGAGCTGAGGGCTGTGAAGAACTGGGCATTAAGGAGGACTTAATACTAACAGTACATCAGCCATGATCGTATACAATATCTTGACCGTCCGAATTACTTATTCGTGTTCCTTATGTTTTCATTTTCTGTAATTTCAAAGTAAACGGCTGTAATTTTCCTGGATGTACTGTATTTGTATGTTGTAATGAGAGAGAGCAAAGCATTTTTGAGTCATCTCTGAGTGAGGTATGGAGCTTTATTCATAACGAATCCTGGTCTAGACCAAGACCAACAAATGTAAACAGACCAGAGGCGTCATTCAAAACTAGTCTGGATTTCCAAATAACATTTTCCAATGCATACCAATCTGTGTGTGACAGTTGTGAGGGA
Source organism: Chiloscyllium plagiosum (assembly GCF_037043375.1). NCBI lineage: Eukaryota > Metazoa > Chordata > Chondrichthyes > Orectolobiformes > Hemiscylliidae > Chiloscyllium > Chiloscyllium plagiosum. The sequence goes on from NW_028270183.1 coordinate 76,879,234, forward strand.
TTATTTGAGATCCTGTGTTACTGTGGACCAGGTATTTGGAGCAAGTGGCCCCCATCTGCACCTTACAGGAGTTGTGAGAGGCTGAAGGCACCATAGTAACACAGGACTGTGGAGCAAGAGTGGGTCATCAGACACTTTGTCATGGCTCTACCATGCACTATGATCTGATTAAGGTCTCAGCAGCACTTTTCTGTCAGTGTACCATTTCCCTACATTCATTTGTCTTTCAAATGTCTTAAAAAGATAATTTTGAACAAATGGAAATATCCAGGCATCACAATCTTCTGTGGAAGGGAATTCACACCTTAACAACCCTTTGAGAATCACTTGTTCGTGTTCTGACCAATGTTGGAGGGTCACTGATGTCTTCTCCCACTCCTCTATTAGAGAAAACAAATTTTAAATGTTACCAGTTGAGTACTGTGTCCAATGATATAGGTATCAGTCTGGGTAATTTTCTAGAAAAATCTGAGACACAGAAAGTTGAACTGTGAACAAATGGTAAAATGATAGAGTGTCTCAAATATTTTTCTGACTTTGAACTTATTCTGGTCACAGAAATGTCTGGGATTGAGGATTTCTTCCCAGAACAGTTGGATTTGGCTGAATTCCCTTTGCTTCGAGCTGTACAGAGATTCCTATGAATCCTCATCAGGAATCTTCCACGAGTGGTAAAGATGACTCAGGAATTTTCTGCTCTCACACCTTGTTTTCAGGCAGAACAAAGTAAGAGAGAGAGAGAGAGAGAGAGAGAGAGAGAGAGAGACAGAGAGACCAATTGGCTGCTGCTTCTGAGGCAGGTAATATTTTTCTCCGTCTCTGTGTGGGAACATACAAGAATGTCAACTGTACACCAAACTGGACCATGTGCACTCTCCATGTACATTCTCTGGAATGAGTGATAATAGACTGTATGTTGTATGCAGCATCATTGCTGTAGTTGTGCACAGTGCCTTTCATTAGCAAAATAAAATAATGTGCCCGGTTTATGATTTGATGAGATGTTTATATGCATCTGTGTAATTTTTAAAAATGGGTTGATATCTTCATAATATTTGTGTTAATATCAATGCATCTCATTCAAAAAAATATTATCTAGCTTTAGTTTTCTTAACAAGAAAAAATATGTATCCAGCTGAAGGACTTCTCTGAAAATCGTGGTTCAGTAAGATTTCTCATCGAAGATCTAAACAGATAATCCCCGATAACAAAAGGCCTTCATTTCAGGAATGAGTAAAGGGAAGCATCTTTGAACATCTTTGAAATGAATTGTATCTGGTTTTTAGTTTAGAGGATCAGACCTGCACCCTACAGTGATCGCTGAGTCAAAACTAGTTACAGTTTTGTTTAAAATATCATATATCACTACTGTCTATTTCCTGTTAGTGACAGCATCCCTGTTCCTATGCAGCTGTTCAGGCGGGTTGAATGGCCTCGTCCTGGGCTGTGGGCTGTGTAATGTACTCATTGAGCTGAATTACTTCATCCTATATTCCTGTGTAATTCTTTGGAGGGGCAGAATGGTCTCCTCCCGTCTCATTGTAACGATCCAGTCTGGCTGAATGGGATAGTCCTCTACCCTGTAATCGCACTGAGGGGTGGATTGAGGGAACAACATATGGAGTGTGGTCAGCAGTATATCTCTGTAACAGCATCGAGTGGTGGATTGAGGGAACAACACATGTGGTAGGGGCAGCAGTATATCTCTGTAACGGCCGGGGGCGTGGATTGAGGGAACAATACATTGGAAAGGGGCAGCAGTTGGCCATTTGGTGGCACCATTCAGAATGCTCATGGCTGATCCGAGTGTATCTGACCATCCGTCTCCTGTCTGTTCCCAATAAACATTGACTCTCCTGTCCGACAAAGATCAGTCAATCTCAAACTAAAATACCTAAATTAACCGAGTCTTCACTACTCCCTGAGGATGAGGACACCACAAATAGCACAACAGTAAAGGGAAAGGGACATCCTTCTTTCATTGTGGGACACAATTCTTTAAAAGAATTGTGTTGACCTCATATCAAATCACTGCCCCTTTTCGGATAAAGTGCTACAATAACTAGGAATAGACATTAACCAGTCTGCCCTCCAATCTGTTCCCACATTACCACTGACTGTTTCCAATCAAATATGTTGCTGCTACTGTCTCATGAAGAGAATAGCTGATAGCATAACACCACACGAGCGTTAAAAAAGGAGCAGAATTAGACCATTTGGCCTATCGAGTCTGATATACCATTCAGTTCTTTCTAATATGTTCCTCAACATCATTCTCACACCTTGCCCTGGAATCCTGGATCTCCTAAAAATCAAAAACTTATTTATTTGTGTCCTAATGGCACTCCTGTCTGTGTCTTAATGTGCATTTATGTATGTGTGTGTCCATGTACTTGTTACTTTTGTATTTGTGTGACTATGTCTGTCTGTCTTTGTATCAGCCTGTGTGTTTCTATCTCTGTTTGTGTCTATTTGTGTGTGACTGTTTATGTCTTTGTGTGCTTCTCCGTGTGTGCATGCTTATCTCCTTGTATGCATTGTGCATGTTAATATAATGGGGCATTTACCAATACGTCTGTGTATTTCAATGCCTGCATCTCTGTGCAATGGGGTATCTGTTCTTCTGCGAGTGAGAGAGATGAAGCTGGAACTGACAGCAGGTTTGAATTGAGAATTGCTCTTTACTGAACACTGCTTCTTATTCGGTAGGTGGGACGTGGATGTTTCCGAATCTCCACACAAGGCCTCCTGGTCTTTTCCGGTTATCTCCAGGATCCTCCCCACATATCAGGGTAGGGGTTGAGGGGACGGATATCCGGCACTCCACCACCCGGCTTGACCCTTTCTGTCCTACTCCAGGCTGTTTCTCCTGGAATGGGAGAAAGGGATGGAATGAGTGAGGGTGGGAGTGGATGGCCCTGCTGTTAGTGCTGGGCTGGGTAAGGTGTAACATGGTGAGGTGGCCGGAGGGAGTCTGTCCATAGTGTTGTATCCATGTAGTGCTATTAGTGTGCGGGGCTATTGCACCAGGGACAGAAAATGTGGGGGAGGGAAGGTGCTGAATTCAACAATGAGAGTGGTTGTTCTTGAACCTTATCTGGAGATAGAGTGTGAGCCTTGGTCAAGGGTAGGTGCTATAAGAGACATACAGTGAGTGTGAGGGAGCAGTGAGAATATACGGTGACACTTATCCTGACAGAGCGGGTTGGATATTGATGCTTGTCCTGTATTGCTTGACATGTCTTCAGATCATCTCAGCATCGAGATGAGCCTCCCCGAATGCCTTATCCAACTCTATCACTAATAACGACACAGGCTCTGTCCCTCAGATTCCACAGAATGAGTTTGGGTGGGTCTTACAAATAGCAAGGAGAAACAAACTTGTGTTATACATCTCAACCAAAACTGTCGCACAAATATTTTGCATCATATGCTCTGGAAATCATATATGCAACTATATGCAAAGGGAAGCTATGACATACTGATATTAACGCCGGGCTCTTAACCCAGAGACCCAGGTAATGTTCTGGGGACATGGTTTCAAATCCTGCCATGGCAGATTGTGGAATTTGAATTCAATAAGTATCTGGAATCAAGGATTTATGGTGATCGGGAATCCATTCCTTATTGTTGGAAAAACGCATCTGGTTCACTAATGTCCTTTAGGGAAGGAAACGGCTGTTCTTATCTGGTCTGGCCTGCATGTCACTCCGATCGAAGGCAATGCTGTTGACTCCTAACTGCCGTCTGGCATGGCCAGTAAATGCTGGTTATCCAGCTAAGCCCTCATTCTGTGAATGAGTAGCAAATATTTGTGGGTTCTGCAGTAATAATGGATGGTGTCAAGTTGCATCGAAACTGAGTTAACTAAGTGACTGCTAATGTTGTGAAAAATAAATTCCTTTAGTGTATATCAGGTAGGTTGAAGAGAATGTTGTGAACCAAATAGAGAGCAGATTATTTCGGATTTGGTGTTGTGGGATACTGATTAAGGATGATCAGTCATGATCATATTGAATGGTGGTGCAGGCTCGAAGTGCAGAATGGCCTACTCCTGCACCTATTGTCTCTTGTCTATTGTCTATTGTGTGGTCGGAAGGACTAATTACTGACCTTGCTCTGAAGCAGCTTTGGAGGAATAGTGACATGAATATTTTGAATTTTACACGGCGTCTGCATTCAATGTGGAATGTTTGAACACTCTGGTCAAACATCATGGAAGCCCAGAGGCTAGAGTGTCAAGTTCGCTCCAGTGAATTGAGAAAATACATTATAACATTCAGTAGGAGAACAATGGTTGTTAGACCCATATAGTCTTACAGCACGGAGACAGGCTATTTTGCCCAAACTGGTCCATTTCGAACAAAATGTCCATTCACACTAACCCCATTTCCCTGCCATTTCCCTGTATCCTTCCAATCCTTTCCTACCTATGTATTTGTCCAAATGTATTTTAAATTTTGTGAATGTACCCGCCTCAACCACTTCTGCTGGCAGCTCATCCCATATGCATACCACTCTGTGTTTAAAAGAAATTGCCCCTCAGGTTCCCTTTTACTCTTTCCCCTCTGACCTTAGTTTGATGCCCTCTAGTCCGTGATTGCCCAATCCTGGGGAAAAAAGACTGAGTGCATTGACTCTACCCATGCATCCCATCATCTTATACACTACTATCAGATCCCCCTCAACCTCATACATTCCAAAGTAAAAACTCCTAGCTTGTTCAATCCCTCAGTACAACTCAGACCATTGAGTCTTGGCAACATCCTTGTAAATTTCTTCTGCACTCTTTCCAGTTTAATAACATCCTTCCACGAGCAAAGTGAACAAAACTGAACATGACGCTACAAGTATGGATTCGCCAACATATTGTATAACGGCAATATAACTCCCTAATTTCGATACTCAGTGCTCTCACTGATGAAGGCCAGTGAGTCAAATGCCTTTTTCAGTGCCTTGTCTACCTGTGACTCCACTTACAGAAAACCGTGCACCCAAATTCCAACGTCACTCTGTTCCACTGCACTGCTCAAGGCCCTGCCATTCACCATGAAACTCCTGCCTTGATTTGACTTTCTAAAATGCAAGACCTTATACTTATCTGAATTAAATTCCATTTGCCATTTCTCGGCCCACTTACCCACCTGATCAAGGTACTGCTGTAATTTCTGAAATTTCTGAGAACCTTCCTCACTGTCCACGATACCACCTATTTTAGTGTCACCTTGAAAGTTAAAAATTATGCCTGTACATTCTCATCTCAATCATGGATATTTGTAATATATGAATATGTGGTCCCAGCACCGACCCCTGAGGCATTCCACTCATCACAGGCCTCCAGTCCGACAACCATCCTTCCACGATTACCCTCTTCTTCCTATCATCAAGCCAATTTTGGACCTAATTTGCCAGCTCCCCCTCAATTCCATATGATCTAACCTTCCAGAGCAGAGTACCATGTGGAACCTTATTGATGGCCTTACTGTAATCCATACAGACTATATATACAACCGTGCCCTTGCCAAAGTTACTGGTCACTTCATCAAAGCAGTCTAACAAATGTGTGAGCCATAATCCCCCATTCACAAGGCCCTGTCTTTCCAAATGCACGTATATCTTCTCCCTCAGAATCTTCTCAAGTAACTTACCTGCGATATATTTTAGGTTTACTGGTCTATAGTCCCCCGTTTTTTATTTGTAGCCCTTCTTGAATAACGGCACAGCATTCACTACCCTCCAATCCTCCAGGACTTCACCCGTTGGCTACCGCTGAGGCAAAAGTACCAACCAGGGCCCCCGCTATTTCTTTCCTGTCCTCCTGCAATGTTCCTGAATATACCTGGTCAGGACCAGGAGATTTATAGAAATACTACAAAGTCTGAAAAATATGTCTATTTATGCGGAGTGGACTCGATGGGCCGAATGGCCTTAATTCCACTCCTATGTCTATGTCTTATGGTCTTATTTAGGTAAAACACTCAAGAGTGAGACAGTGAGTTAACAATGGTTAACATAATAAATTAAAGATTACATGAATCACAGGAAGTGACTTCAGAAGAATTCCAGACATTGTGGAATCCTGAGAATTCTCAGAAATTTACGATCCAGAAAAGGAGGGCCATGAAACGGGTAAGGAAATCAAAAAGCGAACACACATGCAAACAAACAGGAACACAAAGACTGCATAAATCTATGTTCTATATTTCAAAGGAAAGAGAAAAGCAAAGTCAAATGTGGAAATCTGCAATCAGGAAAGACGAGATTATAATGGATAACAGGGAAATAGCCTAGCAAATAACCAATTACTTTCCATCTGTCTTCATGGAGGAAGATCCGGCAAATCACCCAGAAATGCAACGTCATTATATAAGACTTGTGGATCGAAAGACATAAAGTCAATTTATATTAGTAACAAGGCTCTACTTTAACACGCAGCTGGATTGAGCATTGCTAACCTTGACAAACAAAATGTACTTCAAACCAAAATCTTCAGAAATAAACCACTAATAGAAGTATTACTTGCACTGTGGATGACTGTGTTCTATTACCCCGTGCATTCTACAACGGAAGCCGTTGTAGATAAATGGACACTCGTAAACGTGATCCAAGCACTATAGATGTACGGTAGTGATCCAAGCATCCAGAAAGGGAAGAAGAGATAGTGTGGAAAACTGCAGACCAATTAACTTGACATTTGTGGGGAAACTGTTGGAGTCTATTATACAGGATGTGATATTCGTTATTTAGAAATTAACAGCAACATTGGAGAGAATCAGTATGCATTTCTGAAAGGGCAATCATACTTGACAAGCTTTGGAATTGTTTGAAGTTGACTCTTACAACATAGATAATGGGGAACCAGTACAACTGGCATATTTTAGATTATCAGAAGGCTTTCTATAAGAACTCACACAATGAGTTCGTAAATGCAATGAATGTGAAGGGTATTTGGAGGAATATATGCAAGTGGTCAATTAAAGATTGGATTGCCTTCCTTTAAGGGAGTCAGAATATAGATGTAAAGACATGTTGAAGTAGTTGAAAGCGTGTTAGTGAGTAATGTACCTGGAATATTGAGTACAGTTTTGATTACCAAATCTGAGAAAGAATATACTGACCACAGAGGAAGCTCAATGGACATTCTCCAGATTAATCCCTCAATTGGCGAGATTGCGTGATGAGAAAACTCCGCCTGTGTTCTCCAGAGTTTCAAAGAATGAGAGGTGGGTCACTGTGAAATGTATAAAATTCACAAAACATGTGACAAGTTGGAAAGTAATAGGATGTTTCTCCGGCTGCCGAATACACAATCACGGGAAATAATGGCAGGATAAAGGTCAGACCATTTAAGACTGCAATAAGGAGGAAATTCTGCACGTGTAGGGGACTAACTAACACAGGGTCATGGAAACCTGCAGGCAGGGCAAGATTAGGGAGAATTCACAGATATTCTACAAGTGTGTCTAGCTGAACAGAATGACCAGGGAACAGGTAGGACTCATTAGTGACTAACCAAATTGCATCCAAATGAAGTTTTGTGGTAGGAGACACAAGATGGTGGTTGACTCCTTGTGTGACTGGAGGCCAGTGTCCAATCGTATACCACAGGGATCAGTGCTGTTTCCCTTATTATTTGTGATTCGGAGGTGCTGGTGTTGGACTGGGTGGACAATGCTAAAAATCGCATAACACCAGATTATAGTCCAACAGGTTTATTCGGGGGCACTACCGTTCAAAGTTCTGCTTCTTCATCAAAGCGCACAATCACCTGATGAAGAAGTAGCACTTCGAAAGCGAGTGCCTCCGAACAAACCTGTTGGACTCTAACCTGATATTGTGCGATTTTCAACTTTAATATTTGTGATACTCATAAATGATGTAGCTGTGAATATGGACGAGGAATTGTGAATACGGTGGGGAATGAGAAAAATAAGTTTGTGTTTGATACGCAGATTAGCCGGTTGATTGGCAGTGGGGAGGAAGGCCTTAAGTTACGGGAAGATACAGATGGAATGGTCAACTGGGAAGATCAATGGCAGATGGAATATAACCCTGATAAATATGAGGTGATACACTTTGGAAGAAGGAACCAGACAGGAGAGGACTCAATGAATGGCAGCACACTAGGAAGGTCAGAGGGTGCTTCTCCACACATCCCTGAATGTGATGTACAGGTTAAGACACAATTTGGGAAAGCATAGGGGACTGTAAACAAAACCTTGATTCATTGAGGCACAGATTATAAGAGCTATGCGGAACTTTGGTGAGGCCAAGATGGAATACTATGTGTAGTTCTGAGAATCACATTGCAGGAAGGATGTGAATGCACTGGAGGGGTTGCAGAGGAGATTCACCAGGATGTTCCCTGAGATGGAGCATATCAGCTATGGAGAGAGGCTGGATAAGCTTGGGTTGTTTAGTTTGAGGGAGTAGAGGCTGAGGGAGACGTGATTCTAAAGGATAGGATTACGAGGAGCATGGACAGTGTGGATGGAGAGCAGTTGTTCCTTTTAGTCAAAGGGCCACACTTTTAAAGTGAAGGGTTTGCGGTTTAGTGAGGATTTGAGGATTGCTTTTCACCCAGAGTGTGTTGGGGTCTGAAATGCATTTCTTGAGAGGCGAGTTGTCATGGTAACCTCAAAACTATGAGAAAATACCCGGCAGCGCACTTGAAATGCCTTAAGATTCACGGCTATGGTTATTGTGTCGCGAAGTGGGTCTAATGTCGATCGTGCTGTATTTCTGATAGTACAGAGTCTTTGCTTCTGTGATTGTATGGCTGTGGAAGGCCAATCACTGAGTACCTTAAAATAGGAATTGATAGGTTTCTGAAGAATATCTTAACAAAGTTTATAAGACAGAACTTATAATATTTTCTGAAAATATGTCAATGTCAAAATTAAGGGAAATAAATGTGCAGCTTTCCTACGGTTTGATACCAGATAATTGAGGACCGGGAAATAGCAGAACTATGGAGCAAATACTTCAGTTATGCCTTTACGGAAGAAAGCAAAACAAAAAAGAAAACTTCCTAGTAATACGAGGGAACTTTACTCTGGTGAGAAAAGGGGAATAGAATTAAATTATCAACTAAACAGTTTAGAGAAAGTATCAGACTGAAATTAATGGGCATAGACAAAGTCAACAGTGATTCATGAAATAGGAATCATATTTGAGAAAGCGGCTTTAAGCAAAATTATGTTGAAGCTATCAATGCAATCCGAGTGGAATTTCAGAAAGATTTTTGATAAAGCCCCACTCCTATTGTGCAAATTCGAATCCTGTGGGACTGGGGCTAATATATGGTCAGGGTTCTCGAAGGACAGAGCTGGCAGGAAACAGTGAGAAGGAATAAAACAACATTTTTATTAGTGGAAGGCTAGGGGTATATCGCAAGGATCGTGGCCTGGGCGCCAGTTATTGCCAATACACATCATATATTTGGTTGAGTGTCTCAAATGCAATATTCCCAAGTTTGCTGACAGCACTAAACAATGTCAGCTTGTGAGTGGGTGAGGAGGATGTAAAAAAGCTCCAAGGTGACTGAGATAAGTGAAATGACTGGACAAATACGTGGCGGATGGAGAGCAATGGGAGAGATGAGATGCTGTGTACTTTGATGGGAACAAAAGAATGGCAGCCTATCATTTGAAAAGGGAGTGTTTGAAACATGTTGCTCTATAAAGGAACTTAAGCTGCATTTTTGTTTATTTCTGTGCAGCCTCCGAATCCATGTAAGGCAGTGAGTTCTGAATCCAGGTGTCAATACTGGGAATGGCATTGGCAAGCTGACCAGTGTATATAGACCCAGCAAGTGGGGAGCTGTAACATTGAAAGGAATCTTGATCTCCCTGTCCACCAGTCACTGAAAGCAATAATTCAGGAGCAGCAAGTAGGGAGAAAGATAACTGCTGTATTCACCTTCAGTTCAGGGGGATTTGAGTACAGGAGTGCGAGTTTATTACTGCAGCGATACAGGGTCTTGGTGAGACGCCATCTAGAACATTGTGCAGCATTGTGTGCAGTTTTGGTCTCTGTTCCTAATCGAGGACAAACCTGACATTGAGAGAGAGCAGTAAAGGATGACCAGAATGATCTCTGGGATGACAGACTTGTTATGGGATCTGAGTTTGGGGGTCTGGACTTGTATTCCATGCGGTTTAGGAAAATTAGTGGAGATCTCAGTGAAATATATAACACTCTGATTGAGCGAGACAGATTGGAAGCAGGAATGGTAATTCCCCTGGCTCGGATGTCTGAAGCAAGGGGCCATAGTATCAGGTACAGACAGGCCGCTTTGCATTGAGGTGAGAATAAATGTCTGCACTCTGAGACTGGTGAACCAGGGGTACTCTCTCCCAGATCAGGCTGTGGAAGTCATGGCGCTGAATATAAATAAGGATTTCTGGAAATTAAAGGGTAGGGATAGAGCAGGAGTACAGTGTGAAGAATCCAGATCAGCTATCAGTCCAGGTTGTTCTCCAATAACACAGTAACTGTGTTTCTCTGAAACAGTGTGTTGTTGAAAATCGTGCAATATTAATAATGGGGTCTATGGAAAAAAGAGAGTAAGGGGCAAACCCCCCAAAAAATCAGTAAAAACCAAAAATTAAGTTTGGTCTAACAACCATACTAGTTCAGTCTAAATAAATCTTTAAATCACATGTTGTAATGGAACAGTGCCGTAAATGTAACACTTTCACACTGCAGTCACTCACTGGAGCACTGTACCGTTCACCAGAAAGCATGTGGGGGCTGAATAACCACGTGATGCCAATGGGGAATTCCGGTTCTCCTCAAGATTCTCTCCACAGTTTGAAATCAAGTTATTTCTAAATGTCGTCTACAATTTCCAGTTTCAGGCTCAGTTCAAGGCCTCCTGTGCGCATTGCATTCCTGTTTTAGCTGACCACATGGTTTGTACATTTTGCAGAGAGGATCCTGAGACAGGGTTTTGCTGTTCAGCTGGTTCCTGGCAAGGAATCGCGTCAAAGTGAACGGGAATTCACTTTATAGAAAAAAAGATTCACCAATCACATTGCAGCCAAATTGTATTTAATCAACACGTGTTTTCGGAGAACGGAGGAGCAAAACTGATGGGCTGAAGGCACTAAGGCAGTTTTCATTTTATATTTCACAATGTTTAAACATATTAAGGGATATGACAATTGTATGGGGAAAACTGCACTGAGGAGATGTTCAGCCATTAACTAGCACAGGGAAAGCTCAATGTGTTGTATGACCTGCTCCTGTCACAATGTTTCTGTGCAGTGTGTGGGAAAGCTCTGTAAATATTGTCACAAGCTCTCAACTGTTAGGGAAGAGGTCTCTGCCGGTCGACAGGATTGTGTTTCCCATTCCCTTTTGTACTAACGAGGCTGGTGCCTGGTGTTCAGAACAGGTTTATCATTTAGGACCTCAGTGCAGTTGATATAATTGAGTGTCTTGTTTGGCTGATTCAGAGATCATTGAAGAATATATCACATGTCTCTGTGTCTGGAGTCACTTTTAGGCCAGACCAGGAAAGCACGGGAGATTCACTTCCTGAAAGTACATTGGGGAAGGAAATCGAAGTTTACACTGATATTGAACACAAGATCACTATTACTGACACCAGATTTTAGATCTTGATTTTATATTAATTGTTTTTAATTTGCATCAGCTGCCAGAGCATTAGCCTGGTCTGAGTTAGTAATCCAGTGACATTTCCACAACAGCACCATCTCCACATGGGGACCTATCGGAAACTACACTGAGCAGATTATTTCTGTGCTGCTTGGCAGCTCTGTCAAATTTGAACTCCCACCAATTTAACTGTCGTGATGGGACTGAAGGACTAGTAAAGAGTCAGATTGCAGTAATCCTTCTTTTAGCGGATTGGATATAGTTGAGTAATTTTCCGCATTGCCAGGGAGATGTCGGAGTTGGAGCTGGAATGAAACAGCTTCCCCAGGGGCACGGCTGGTTGTGCAGCACAAGTCTTCAGTCCTATTGCAGGAATGGGGTCAGGGCCCACTGCCTTAGTCGTATCTACAGTGTCCAGCAGTTTTTCATGTCACATGCAGTGAATTGAATTGTTTGAAGACTGCCATCTATGATTCTGTGGGCATCATGGTGAGGGTGAGGTGGATAATCGACTCAATACTTCTGGCTAAGGATGGTGCCGATACTGCATCTTTTACACTGACGGACAGGGCTGTTCCATTATTTAGGGTGCGTATATTTGTTGAGTCATCTCTTCCAGTAAATTGTTTAATGGACCCGATTTTTATGCATGGATTTGACAGGCCGACAGAGCTTAGATCTGATTTGTTAGTCTTGGTATAATTTCTCCCTCTATATCAGGTGTTAGTTCTGCTGTTTGGATTGTAACCAGTCAAGTGTGGTCGCATTAATGGGTTGTCATCAGGTTTAGGTGCTCGTGATTCCGACCCTGGCATGTTCACCCGCACTCGTCACTGAACCATGGATCGGCTTGATGGTAATGGTAGACTTATGAAGTATCGTCGGGAAAATGTTACAGATTGTCATTGAATACAACTCTGCTTCTTCTGCTGTTGATTCTACAGCATCAGATGATAACCCAGTTTTAGCTGCATTATTTACAATTCAATTCTACAGACTGTTCCCCATTTCACACCGAGACCCATTCACCCATCAGCCCTGTACTCAGTGACCTACTCTGGTTTCTGATGTGGAAATACTTCAATTTTCATATACTCATTCTGCTGGAGTCTTTCTTTGGTGCCTCGCCTCCAATTCGTTGCATAAACTCAATCCATTTAAGGTATAAATCTGAATCTTCTCATTTCCATAATGCCATCTTGTGTATTTGAAGTGAGTGTGTTTCCCTCTGTTTTTCTCCCTGACCATGATTCAGAGCTCTGTAGTGTCAGTGATGCCAACCTTATGCAATTTCAGAGTCAACGAACTTCTGCACCATGCGTTATTGTTCAGTTCACAGTGTACGGCACTCCATGTTGGACAAGATGTTTGGGCATCTTTGACGTCTTTGGAAATTGTTCAAAAGCAAAAATTGCTGACGATATTGCTAAAGGTGTTGCATCATTTTCTGGAGTGAATGCAGAGTTAAAGTTTCAGATCCAGTTAATCTTCTATAAAACTACCAGTATCTCCTGCAGTTTTTGTACTCTTATTTCCAGTATCCATAGTTATTTGTTTAATTGAAACTTTTTTTCTGTGCCTATTCATTTCTGGTGAAACTCAGCAGGTCTGTCAGCATCTGCAGAGAAAGAGAAGCAGTGTTAGCGTTTCCAGTGTGACACTACTTCAAAACTGAATACAATTGCAAAATGGTCTTTTAATCCCTTGCCAGAATTGGGGAATGTGCGGCAGGGAAAGGAGGGTGTGGCAAAAGATAAACGGACTTTTAGCAGTGGTGAATGAGAAGATTCTGTAAAAGGAGTTTAAATCAAGGTGTACATGGGGAAAGGGGTTCACTCTATTGATTGCAAGATAAAGAAGACATAACCACATACAGTCACAGGGAGGCCAGGAGGGAGAATGTTGACCATATGGTATTATATAGTTATGGCCAAAGATACGTTTTCACTGTGGTGATCATCATCACCTTTAGACAAATGAATTCAGATGATTAACTTCTTATTGGCACTAGAAAGCGTTTCATGTCGCCTTATTATTGTAACATGGAGAAAAACAAATAACAGTATGAAGATTGGGCTGAGTATTGGTTACCTGTGCTGTTTAATATCGCTTTAAATTTGCAGTGCTTATTTTTAAATGCTTGTTCTTGACGTTAGTATCAGACGGAGTGGAGAAGGTTGCGGGCTGACATTGTAGAAGCTTATAAAATCATGAGAGGAATGGATAGGGTGAATAGCCAAGATTTTTCCACAGGCTGGGGGAGTTCAAGCATAGAGAGAATGGGTTTAAGGTGTTAGAGGGAATATTTAAAAAGGACAAAGGGACAACGTTTCTACGCAGAGTGTGGTGTGGGTATGGAATGGGCTGCCAGAGGAAGAGTGGTACATGGCGTGTAGAGCTGCAACATTAAACATTATTTGGACAAGTATATGACTGGGAAACACTTAGAGGCGTATGGGTCAAATGAAAGCAGATGGGACTAGTACAGTTTGGAAAACTTGCCCGGCATGGACGTTTAGAAAAGCTTCACGCAGTGTCAGTGTGTTCTGTGAACGGGAAATGATATTTTGCCTCTAAATTCATGCAAAGTACTTCTGGAGATGCCTGAAAATGTAACAACGGACTTGATAAAGGGGATCTGGTAGACGCAAAACTTTCCAGAGATTTTCCACAAGTATTACAAAATGAAAGTTCTTACACAAAACAGAAGCTCTAGGATGTAGGATAATGTATTAACATGGGATAATGATTGGTTAACACAGAAATCGAAGAATCAGGATTAATGGATATTTATGATAAAGGTGTATCTGCTGGAGTACCACAAACATCAGTCTGTTGGCATCAGTTATTTACAATCTATGCTGACAGCCTGAAGGAGGGAGCTGAGTGCAATATACATCCGAGTTTGAGGATGACACTGAGAATCAAAATGCAGGCTGTTATTTAAATTCCAGAAAAGGAGCAGTACAAAGGGTTTGGAGTGTTCCTATGTGTGAAACATAAAGTCAGCATGCTGGTGCAGCAAGTAACTATGTTGGTACATTAGGACTTTTCCTGCGATGAAAGGGTTTAGTTATAGAGAATCTCTAAAGAAAATTGATGTGATCATTCATTGGGTTTAAATGAATGATGAGTGATACTGTTGAAACATACAAGACACAGCAGGGGCTTGAGAGATTAGGTGTTGAGAAGTTGTTTCCATTCTTGGGCAAAGTGTCGAACTCGAGGATATAGATTTCGAATAAGGAACATCGATTTCAATCTGAGATGCAAACCGATGTCTTCTCTCAGAAGGTAGTGAATGTCTGGAATTCCCTGACCCAGAGAGGTGTGGAAGGATACAAGGAGTCGGCAAGAAAGTGGACTTGAGCCCTGGAGTAGATCAGCCATGTTCTTTTTAAATGACAAGGTTGGGGGCCGATTGACCTACTCCTGTTCCTATTTATTAATTTCACATGCTATGCTTTTGGAAAGTAACGGGTTATTTTCATGGAAATCGCGTTGTAAAATGTTGCATTCAGGGAGGGCAGAGGGTTTGTTGTTTTAACCCTGCGTGGGGGGTATGGGGTTGTATTCGCAGCGTATCTGGGGCTGCAATATGTTCCTCATCTGGAGCAGAATTTACAGACAGGGGAAGCCTGGAAGTAGGGATTGTTTGGGGGGGGGGGGGGGCGAGTGGTGGGGGCATTTTCTCGCCCAGCCTGCATTTTCCACGTACATTTCCGCAACTGCATCTAACCATCGGAGTGGCCTTGACCTGCCCCTGTGTAGCAGGTCCGAAGGGCTGAATGGAACATCAGAACACAGGGCTGAGGAACACGAGGGGGTCATTCGGCCCTTTGACACTACTTCACAAGTAAATAAGGTCGTGGCTCATCTCATTGTGGTCCCAGTTGCACTTTGCTCTCCATCCACCATTATCTCTGATTCACCTGTCTATAGACAAAGCCAGCCTGGTTATAATATAAATATCTGGCCACCCCAAATTCTGGGAAAGAGAATTCCCACTGGAATGAAATACCACTTTGTGATTTTTTTCTCACTCCAGTTGTGACTGAGGATGGAGGTTGTCAACCTTTCCTTTTCTAGTTCCACTTTTCCACTGCTCACAACAAATTTTAAATGCAACCAGGTTGGTAATATGGCTGATAATAAAGGTTTCAGACTGGGTGAGGTTCAGTGACAGGAACAAATCAGGCAGATTTCTTTAGTCAGCCATCATTAACTAATAGAACTAACGGATGCACATAGTGGATCTTTGGTTAGCACTGCTACCTCCCATCGCCCAGGAGCTGCGTTCAATTCCAACCTCTGGCAACCCTCTATTTGGATTTTGAACATTCTCCCCATGTCTGTGTGGGTTTCCTACCAGTGTTCCAGTTTCCTCCCACAGTCCAAAGATATGCAGCTTAGAGTGGATTAGCCATGCTAAATTTCCCATAGTGCCCAGGAATGTGTAGGTTAGATAGGTTAGTCATGGGAAATGCAGAGTTACATGGATAGAGTAGGGGGGCAGGTCCGGGCGAGATACAGTTCTATGGGTCAATGTGGACTTGATAGACGGAATGTCCTGCTTCCACACTGTAGAGATTCTATAAGAACAACAAGACGTTTGGACGATACAAACACCCAGTGGGTATCTATCTGATCCACTCTCCTCGAGGTTTTGTATGTTTCGATAAGATCACCTCTCATTCCAAGAGTAACCTGTTAAAGCCTTCATTATATAAGACCCTCATCCCTGGAATACATGAAGGGAAACATCTCCGAACTGCTTCCAAGTCAATTATATCCTTTGTCAGGTAAGGAGACAAAATGATCTCACGCACAGTTGCGGTTAACTTTTGTTTTCTCAGTGGTGAGAGTGTTTGGAACTCTCTTCCCTGCAGAGCATTGGAGGCAGAGATATTGAATATTTTTGAGGCACTTAAGAAGTATCATAAGTAACAACAGAGTCAAGGATTATCGAGGAATGGGCAGCAAATTGCATTGTAGGAGGAAATGTAGACAGTGATACAAAATCACACTGCTCCAGAACATCCAGGAATATAATGCAAACCGAAATGATAATATTGATAAAATGTTAAGGGGGAGTCCAAGATTGTGGCGATCCGGAAGGTCTGCTTTGTTGGGCTCTGCATCACAGCATGGGCAAAGTGGTTCCCTAACCCACTCCATCCCAGGAATTTACTTAAAATTTAACCCTAAAAGAGTGATAGAATCTTTACTGATCCCGGTTTATCAAGTGGAAATGACAACACATGGGAAAGGATCGAGTAAGTCCCAACAAGCGGTGCTCCCGTCAGAAGCATCGAGCCTGCCTGAGGCTGTAGCTGCAACCCACTCTGCTCGTTCCATGGACCCAGTTTCTCACCAGGCCTTGGACACTGAGTTAACCAAGTTATATGAAATGATTGAAGCCATGATTGAAGAAGGGTTCAGCAGAGGCTAGAACCACTACCACTCTCAGGCGCGCTCCAAAAAATGAGCAGCAACTTGACAGCCTTGGAAACAAAATGGACGATGTCAATCATGACAGAGTCTGCGATAATAAATTCCTCATGAGAGAGGATCCTCACCGTTGAAAAACAGGTTCGTATCTTAATTGAACATGATGACGACCTTGGGAACAGGGGCAGGATGAAGAATGTTCACATCGTCGGTCTGCTGGCCCAGACAGCAGGTGGTCAGCCAGTGAGGATTTTTTGAGAACTGGCTGCAGCGATTCCTTCACTTCGAAACTGAAGAGGGACGGGTGAAGACTGAGACAGTTCATCGGGTTACGGTGCCCAGGTCAGGCTCAGACCCGCGCTCTCGCCCTGTCCGCGTGCGGTTACACAGTTATGGGGATAAACAAAGACTAATGGAAGCTTCCAGAACCCAGCGGCAAGATCCAATGCCTTTAATTCACGGGCTCCAGGATTATGTCCTTTCGGAACGTTTCGGCGGCGATGATTCAGAAAAAAATCTTTTGATGATACAGAACATACAACATTACAGCGCAGTACAGGCCCGTCGGCCCTCGATGTTGCGCCAACCTGTCATACCATTCTGAAACCCATCGAACCTACACTATTCCAATTACGCCCACATGCTTGTCCAATGACGACTTTAATGTACTTAAAGTTGGCGAATCTGCTACTATTGCAGACAAAGCATTCCATACACTTTATACTATATGAGTAAAGAAACTACCTCTGACATCTGTCCCATATCTATCATCCCTCAATTTAAAGCTATGCCCCCTCATCTTTACCGTCACCATTCTTGGACAAAGGCTCACCCGATCTAACCCTCTGATTATCTTATATGTCTCTATTAATTCACCTCCCAACCTTTTGCTCTCTAACGTAAATAACCTCAAGTCCCTCAGCCTTTCCTCCATACCAGACAATATCCAGTGTAAATCTCCTCTGCACCCTTTCCAACGCTTCCACATCCTTCTTATAGTGCGGTGACCAGAACTGTACCCAATACTCCAAGTGCGTCTGCACTAGAGTTTTGTACAGCTGTAGCATAACTTCATTGTTCCTGAACTTGATCCCTCTATTAATAAAAGCTAAAACACTGTATGCCTTCTTAACAATCCTGTCAACCTGGGTGGTAACTTTCAAGCATCTGTGCACCTGGATACTGAGATGTCTTTGCTCATCTACACTACCATTAGCCCAGTACTTTGCATTCCGTTTACTCCGACCAAGGTGAATCACCACACACTTGTCCACATTAAACTCCATTTGCCACCTCTCAGCCCAGCTCTGCAGTTTATCTATGTCTCTCTGTAACCTATAACATCCTTCCTCACTATCCACAACTCCACCGACTTTAGTGTCATCTGCAAATTTACTAACCCATCCTTCTACACACATCCAGGTCATTTATGAAAATGACAAATAGCAGTGGACCCAACACCGACCCACTACAAACTTGACTCCAGTATGAACATTTCTCATCAACCACAACCCTCTGTCCTCTTTCAGCAAGCTACTTACTGATCCGTACTGCTATATCTCCCACAATCCCATTACTACGCATTTTGTACAATACCCCACTGTTGGGGACCTTATCGAACGCCTTGCTGAAATCCATATAAACCATATCAACCCATTTACTGTCATCTACCTGTTTGGTCACCTTCACAAAGAACTCAATAAGGTTCGTGAGGCACGACCTACCCTTCACAAAACCGTGCTGACTATCCCTAATCAATTTATTCTTTCCTAGATGATTATAAATCCTATCTCTTTTCCAACACTTTTCCAACACTTTATCAACAACTAAAGTAAGGCTCACTGGTCTATAATTACCAGGGTTGTCTCTACTCCCCTTCTTGAACAGGGGAACCACATTTGCTATCCTCCAGTCTTCTGGCACTATCCATGTAGGCAATGACGATTTAAAGATCAATGCCAAAGGCTCGGCAATCTCCTCCCTGGCTTCCCAGAGGATCCTAGGATAAATCCCATCCGGCCCAGGGGACTTACGGACTTTCACACTCTGCAGAATTTCTAATACCTCCTCCTTGTGAACCTCAATCCCAACTAGTCGAATAGCCTGTATCTCAGTAATCTCCTCGATAACATTGTCATTTTCCAGAAAATGTTGAAAATATTGTTGAAAAACATTCATTTAGTGCTTCCCCTATCCCCTCTGACTCCACACACAACTTTCCACTACTATCCTTGATTGGCCCTAATCTTACTTTCGTCATTCATGTATTCCTTAAATACCTACAGAAAGCCTTAGGGTTTATCCTGATTCTATCCGCCAACAACTTCTCATGTCTTTTCTTCGCTGTTCTGAGCTCTCCCTTTAGGTCTTTCCTGACTACCTTGTAACCCTCAAGCGCCCTAACTGAGCCTTCACATCTCATCCTAAAATAAGCATTATTCTTCTCTTGACCAGAGATTCCATTTCCTTCGTAAACTATGGCTCCCGCACTCTACAGCTTCCTCCCTGCCTGACAGGTACATACCTATCTAGAACACACGGTACCTTTTCCTTGAATAAGCTCCACATTTCTTATGTGCCTATCCCCTTCAGTTTCCTTCTCCCTCCTATGCTTCCTAAATCGTGCCTAATCACATTGTAATTGCCTTTCCCCCAGCAGTAACTCTTGCCCAGTGGTATACACCTATGCCTTGATATCACTAATGTAAACATAATAGAATTGTGATCGCTATCACCAAAGTGCTCACCTGCTTCCAAGTCTAACACCTCTCAAGAGAAGAGTAAGGGAACTCGGGAATCAGTATTCCCTCTGGTACCCAACGATTATCCGTATTGTATTTAATGTATCCATGAACTCGTCTGACTCTGCAGAGAAAGCGAAACCTTTGTGGAAATTTTAAATTCCCCTATCGATTTTTTTAGTTTTTTGGATTTTTTATATGTTTAGTTTTGGAAGGTTTTGAGAGCTTGTCAGTTGTAATAGTTTTAGATTGTGTAGTTTTTAAGCTCGATGAGACTTTGTTTATTAATGATCAATAATTCTAGTTCTTCCTCTCTCGAGTTCAAATGTTGCTACAGTCGGTTCTGGAAAATGATATGCTTAAATGGTGCACCTGGAACATTAAGGGGAGCCATTGCCCAGTCAGGAGGAAAAACGTACTTTCTAGTCTTAAAAAAGAGAGGGTGGATTTTGTCCTAATGCAGAAGATGCACCTCGATGACTAGGAACATTTGACGTTATAGCAGGGCGGGTTTGAACGGGTTTTTATTTTCGTCCTTTAATACAAGGAGTGGGGGAGAAGAAGAACCTTCCATTTAAATTACTGGATTGTATTTGATACTCACGGAAGGATCATAAATCCCCCAAGCCTTGGACTATGGTAAATAATCCAATATTTTGAATAGTAATTGCGACCCCTCACCCCCACCCCGGTGCACCCTCTTAAAATCCTGGTAGATACATTTTCCAAATTCAGTTATCTTGCATCATGGCACATTATTGTGGAAGGAGATTTCAACTGTCTTATGGAACCACGGTGGACAGAATGTCCGAAGGTCCCTCAATACCCTCATTATAATGTAACCAATTGGTGGATTTGTGAGCAGAACTAGAGCTGGTGGATGTCTGGAGACACATCTACCTCACAAGTAGGGTTTTTAATATCTTCTTTAACCCACAGAAATGCCACACCAGGTTTGATTTCCCCCCCCCCCCCCATCCCTGCAACAAGCTTAGATTTGGTGGCATCCTGCACAATTGGGAATATTACCATTTGTGACCATACTTATAGATAAAGATTTAGGGAAATATAACAGATTCGAGACACTGGCGAATGTATCCCTTTATTGTTAAGACTAGTTAGTTCATTGAGTATTTCTGGAATGAATTCAGATATTTCTTAGCCATTAATTCAGATTCAACCAGTAACTCATCCATTATATGGGAAATTGCTCAGCCTTATGCCAAGGGAATAATTATCCCTTAGGATGCAGCAGAAGGGGGAGCAGGAACGCTGGTTTGAGGCACAGCTGAGGGCAGCCGAGAGGGCATACTGTGATAGATCCTCAGTGGCTAAGCTGCAGAGGATCACAACGCTTCGGTCTACGGTGAATTCCATGCTCACACACACAGCCAAAAAGGAACTTACTTTTGCTAAACAAAGTCTGTTTGAACATGGTGATAAGACAGGCAGGTATTTATTCTATCTTGCCAGGAAAACGAGCGCCCCTCTCAAGCCATTACCTCAATTAGGGAAGGTACTGGGATTCTTACCTTCAATTCCAAAAAGATTAATGCCTCCTGTCCGAGACTTTTCTCCGAATTATTTCAGACTGAGCATTATGTGGATAGATGGATTAAGATGGAGTCATTTTTCATTTTTCAGAAGTAACCCCTGAATTCGTGTTGTGCCTTAATGCACCATTGTCAGCGCAGGAGGGTGTGAAGCAGCTTCAGAATGCAAAGGTGCACGTTCCTGGCAGATTTCCTCGTGAATTTTATAAATAATTTATAAACCTATTGTCAGGGCTGATGTTTAATTTGTTCTGTCACTCATACAGTCACGAACCCCTCCCTCCATCCTTTAGAGAGGCTCATCTCTCTGATGCTGCAGAAAGGAAGACCCTGGAGGATTGTGCTTCTTACACGCCAATCTCACTTTTAAATGTTGGTTTCAAAATCTTGTCTGAAACGCATGCATTAAGGCTGGAAACTTTGCTGCCTTCCGTTGCCAAAGCGGACCAAACAGGCTTTATAAAGGGCCACAGATCTTCCTACAATATGAAGAGGTTACTCAATATGATCCAAGAGTGTCAACAACAATCTGTCCAGGGATTATTGATCTCTTTAGATGAGAGAAGGCATTTGATTGAGTTGAGTGGCCGGATCTCTTCTGTACTTTAGAATGGTTTGGTCCACGCAAAGTTTTTATCAAGTGGGTGAGGGTCATTTACAGCGATCCTCTGGCTGTTGTTCTCATTAATGGTGTGCCAACGAGTAATATTAATATTTCTCCAGGTAGCCGCAAAGGTTGACAACTTTCACCATTGTTGTTTACGTTGGGGATTGAGTCACTGGCAGAGGCCACCCGTAGGGATGCCAACATATCTTCCCCAGAAGTGGGATAGAAGTCACATTGTATGCAGATTACATTGTATGCAGATGAGGGTCTTATGTTTTTTGTCAAATCCCGCAATTTCGGTAGTTCATGTGATGCAATGCATTAATTCGCTTGTTGTCTTATTGGGTGATAAGATTAATTTTACAAAGTTGGAGGCCATGCCTATGGGAGATCTTAGGGAAATACCCGATACTGAGAGCAAATCCTCGTTTCCTTTTAAATGGTCACGGGGGTGGTTTCCCTATTTCATTATATGCATTACATCTGTCTTTGATCATTTATTTAAGGTGAAATGTGTCCATTTGTTTGACAAAATTAAACAAGACCTTCAAAGATGGGAGACATTTCAAATATCCTGGCTAGATCAGAAAGCTGTTATTAAAATGAATGTCCTTCCTTATTTCCTAGACCCCGTGCGAATGCTTTCTTTGATGTTTCCCAGACAGATATTTCTGAAACATAATGGCTGGTTTAGCTCTTTTATTTGGCACCATAAGCGATTCCTTATCAAGCTAACAAAATTGCAACTGCCCCACAGATTGTGGGGGGTAGATCTCCCAGATTAAAAGCAATCAATTAAGTTTTTTTTATCATTCTATGTTAGTGCCTGGGCCGCTGAGGACTCGGCGTCAATACGGCTAGAAATTGAGCCCTCTCAGAAACAGTGAACCCTTATTAGTCTGTTGTTCTTAGATAAAATGACAACATTTATGGAGTATTGTCAAAAACTAATGATTATCAATACTGTTAAAACTTGAAGAACTATGCGTCAAATCGAGGGCAATACAGTCAGAACCATGTTTCTTACCCCTTTAATTGGTATACCTGGTTGTCAATCGGGGATAATGGATTCCAGGTTTAAACTGTGGGCAGCGAGGGTGGTACCTTGCTTGGGTGATTTAGAATTAGTAGAATCCCTACAGTGTGGATCCAAGCCCTTGGGCCCAACAAGTCAACTTCGACGCTCTGAAGAGTAACCCACCCCGACCCATTCTCCTACCATTCTATATTTATCCTGACTAATGTCTGAACTTACAGATTCTGGAACACTATGAGCGATTTAACAATGGCCAATTCATCTAACATGCACATGTTTATGACTGTGGGAGGAAACCTATGCAGACACAGTTGAGAACACACTAACTCCACACAGCCAGTCACCCAAGACTGGAACCAAACCCGTGACCCTGGTGCGGTGAGTCAGCAGTGAAAACCACTGAGCCACCATGTGTTACTTGAGGGAGAAACAATTATATCATTTGATCAACAAAGTCGTAAGTATGAAGAAGGGCCTGTGCCCGAAACGTCGAATCTCCTGTTCCCTGGATGCTGCCTGACCTGCTGTGCTGTTCCAGCAATAAAGTTTCAACTTTGATCTCCAGCATCTGCAGACCTCACTTTCTCTTCGTAAGTATGGATTATCTAGTAGAGATTTCTTCTGCTTTCTTTCCAGATAAGAGATTTGATTTTAAAAACATAGACTTTTAATAGACTCTTACAGATCCGATACAGAGATGCGGGTGTTTATTGCTAAGAATACACTCTTTGTCAGTACCGTTTATCATTTGTTGGAGAGTGTCCCCTCAGACAAGACTGTGCAGCTTCGTGACGTCTGTGCGAGAGAGTAGGAGGGTTTAGATCTCTTTGGAGACATGGGAGGATATTTGTGAAAATGCTGGAAGGATTTTGATCTGTAATAGGTCCCATTCCATGCAGTTGCAAATTCTTCATATGGTCTATCTGACACCAGATTTTCTCTCAAAATTCAATGTGGGATTATCTTCAGCATGTCCTAAATACAGAATGTCTACAGGCACTCTTACTCATTGCATGTGGTCCTGCTGCAGGTTTCGTATATATTGGAGCTCTGTGTTAGGTGTGGTAGAGTGGGTCTTGGGGACCGAATTGGAATGGACACGGTTTCTCTTTTCCTGCGCCTGCCCAGAGTATCTTACGCAGATGCACATGGGAAAAAAAAATTTCCTTACTTTCTATGCAAGGACATAATATTCTGTTCTGTTGGATGTCTGAAACTCCCAGGATGTGTTGGGTCTATGTAAGCTCATCATGGAGAATATCCCTTTGGAATTTCTCAGCAGTATGGTGCACCAAAAAACAGAGATTAATATAAGTCATAGAGTCATAGCGATGTACAGCATGGAAACAGACCCTTCGGGCCAACCCGTCCATGCTGACCACATATCCCAAAACAATCTAGTCTCACCTGCCAGCACCCGGCCCATAACCCTCCAAACCTTTCCTATTCAATAAACTCATCCAAATGCCTCTTAAATATTGCACTTATACTAGCCTCCCCCACTTCACCTGGCAGCTCATTACATACACGTACCTCTGTGTGAAACAATTGCTCTGCAGGTCTCTTTTATATCTTACCCCTTCACCTTAAAATTATGCCCTCCACTTCTGGACTCCCTGACCCCAGGGAAAAGACTTTCCCTACATGCCCCATCCATGCCCCTTATACATTTGAAAACCTCTATAATGTCATCCCTCAGCTTCTGAAGCTCCAGCGAAAACAGCCCCAGCCGATTCAGCCTCTCTCCATAGGTCAAATCCTCCAATCCTTATAAATCTTTTCTGAACCCTTTCAAGTTTCTCAACATTTTTCCGATAGGAAGGAGAGCAGCATTGCACGCAATATCCCAACAGTGGCCTAACCAATATCCTGTCCAGCTGCAACATGACCTCCCGACTCCTGTACTCAATACTCTGACCAATAAAGGAAAGCATACCAAACGCCTTCTTCACTATCGTATCTACTTGCGACTGCACATTCAAGGAGCTATGAACCTGCACTCCAAGGTCTCTTTGTTCAGCAAAACTCCCTGGGACCTTGCCATTAAGTGTATAAGTCCTGCTATGATTTGCTTTCCCAAAATGCAGCACCTCGCATTTATCTGAAATAAACTCCATCTGCCATTTCTCAGCCCATTGGCCCATCTTCTCAAGATCCTGTTGTAATCTGAGGTGACCTCTTCGCTGTTTACTGTACCTCCCATTTTGGTGTCATCTGCAAACTTACTAACTGTACCTCTTATGCTCGCATCCAAGTCATTTATGTCAATGACAAAAAGTAGTGAATCCAGCACGATCCTTGTGGCACTCCAATGGTCAGAGGCCTCCAGTCTAAAAAAGAACCATCCACCACCACCCTCTGTCTTCTACCTTTGACCCAGTTCTGCATCCAAATGGCTAGTTCTCCCTGTATTCCATGAGACCTAACCTTGCTATAACAGACATACAGTGAGTGTGAGGGAGCAGAGAGAATATGGTGACCCTTATCCTAACAGTGTGGGGAAGGTTATTGAAGCTTGTCCTGTTTTGCTGGACATTTTTTCAGACTGCAGATACTGCTCTGAGGTGGGTGGTGAGTTCAAACCATGTTCGGTGTGTCTGGTGGTGTGATGCCTCTGGGAAGAGAATGGTCCCCCTCTGTACTAGCCCATCCTCCAGGACCTCCGTGTCTCTGTCGACAAACCGTGATGTAATTTCCCCTTATCTGATATGCTCGGGGTAAACTGTGCAGGACATCTCCAACTGAGAAAGCTCAACTGTGTGCCCATTTGGCATTTTAATGATGGTCCCAGTGTCAGGGGTCATGGAATATCCAGGGTCATCCGGGAAATTTTGAGTACCTCCAGTCATGATGGGTGGGAGAATCGGTCTGGCATTGTATGAGATGGACACCATACAGTGGGGTGGGTAGTTAATGAGATGCATTTGGTAAGATAGCATCAGGAATCTAGCTCAGCCTCGTGCATACAACCCCTCTGTCACACTCAAATAAAATGTCACTGAGACAGATTTTTGTTAGATTCAGCCCAGTGAGGTGAAGACTCTGCTGTCCTCACTCCCAGTTACAAAGCTGCAGAACACGGGCGGCACGGTGGCACAGTGGTTAGCACTGCTGCCTCACAGCGCCAGAGACCCGGGTTCAATTCCCGCCTCAGGCGACTGACTGTGTGGTGTTTGCACGTTCTCCCCGTGTCTGCGTGGGTTTCCTCCGGGTGCTCCGGTTTCCTCCCACAGTCCAAAGATGTGCAGGGTCAGGTGAATTGGCGAAGCTAAATTGCCCGTAGTGTTCGTTAAGGGGTAAATGTAGGGGTATGGGTGGGTTTCGCTTCGGCGGGTCGGTGTGGACTTGTTGGGCCGCAGGGTCTGTTTCCACACTGTAATCTAATCTAATCTAAATGCTCATCCAAAAGTCTCCATCGCCTGAACGTACAGCAATATCCCTTTCATTCATAATTCTTCTTAATACTGACCCGTGTTGCATGATACTATCGAAATGTCTTGATTTCAGCATTCTGAACCTGTGAACATATCCTTCAATGACATTTTTTCTCAGTCTCCCCCTCTCTGCCTCCACTCCATAACACACTCATTTATAGTCATACTGCACGAGACTGCCAGAATGACTGGCCATTTGGCCCAGCTGGTCCATGCCAAATAAAATGTCCATCCACACTCACTCCACTTCCCTGCCCGTGCTCTGTATCCCTCTAATCCTACCCTATCTGTATATTTGTCCAAATGCCATTTCAATGTTGTTATTGTACCCACCTCAATCGCTTCCACTGGCAGCTCAGTCTGTATGCATACCACACTCTGTGTAAAAAAGTTGCCCCTCAGGTTCCTTTTTATATACTTTTTTTCCTTTCCAAACATTAATGGATGTCCTCGAGTCCTCGATTTCCCAACTTTAGAAAAAAAATTGAAGTATTCACTCCATGCACGCCCCTCATGATTTTATAAGTGTTACACTTCTATAAGAACCTTCACAGTTTCCTACGCTGTAAAGAAATAAGTTCTAACCTGTCCAACCTCTGCCTATAACTTCGAGCCTTTAGCCCAGGAAACATCTTTGTAAATTTGTTCCACACTCTTTCTCGATCAATAATATCCTTTCTAGAGCAAGATGAACAAAACTGAACACAATACTCCAACTGCAGCCTTACCAACATCCTGTACAACTGCAACATAACGTCCCAACGTCTATACTCAATGTGTTGATGAAGACCAGTGTGCCAACAGCCTTCTTCATTGTCCTGTGTATCTGTGACTCAAATTTCAGACAACCATGCACCTGATCTCCAACGTCCTTTTGTTCCATTACACTCCTTAAGACCCTCTCATTCATCATTAAACTCATACCTGGATTTGACTTTCCAAAATGCAAGACGTCACACTTATCTGTATTAAAATCAAATTGCTATTTCTGAGCCTACTTCCTCAGCTGACCAAGTTAATGCTGCAATTTCTGATAATGTTACTCATTGTAAATGATGCCTCCTAATTTAGAGTCATCTGCAAACTTACTAACCTTGCGTTGTGCACTCTGGTCCAAATCATTGGTATAAGATAACGAACAGCAATGGGCCCGGGACCGACCACTGAGGCACTCCACTAGTCACAGGCCTCCAGTCCGAGAAACGTACCTCCACCATAGCCATTTGTTTCATAACGTCAAGCCAATTGTGTCGCCAATTTGCCAGTTTACATTGGAGTCCATGCGATCTAACCTTCCAGAGCGACCTATCATGTGGAACCTTGTCAAAGGCTTTACTGAAATCCATGTAGACTATGTCCACCACCCTGCCCTTATCAACCTTTGTGATCACTTCCTCAAAAACTCTAACAAAAATTCTAAGGCATGATCTGCCACGCACAAAACTATGCTGACTGCTCCAAGTCAAACTCCGTTTTTCCAAATGCATGCATATCTTTTGCCTCAGAAGCTTCTCAAGTGGTTTACCGAAAACAGATATGAAGCTTCCTGTTCTATCTTTCCCAGGCTTTTCTTTGAAACCCTTCAAGAATAAGGGCACGTTTGTTCTTGCCCAGTCTTCCGGGTCCTTGGCCCCTGAACTGTCTTCACTCGCTACCTGCATTGCTCTTGGATATATCTGGTCAGGACCAAGAGATTTTTCTGACTTTCTGCATTCTAATATGTCCATCAGCATCTCTACTGTGATATGGACTGTACCAAGATATCACAACTAACCTCCCAAAGGTCACAGGGCTTCATGTCTTTCTTCATGATAAACACAGAGGGGAAATTGAGGACCTCACCCATCTGTTGAGGTTTTACACATGCGTGCCCATTTTGGATTGTAAGGCGTCTTATTCTCTTTCTAGTTGTTCTTTTTCTTTCTTATACTGAATTTGGGTTCACATTAATCTGCTCAGCCAAGGCTATCTCATACCCCCTTTTCACCTTGCTGATTTACTTCTCCACTAAACTCCTGTATCCCCTGTGTACCTCCAGGGATTTCCGTGTTCCCAGCTGCCTGTACCTGAGCCACGCCTCCTTTTCTCTGGTCAGAGCCTCAATATTTCTTGTTTTCCAGGGTCTCTCTTCCCGCCTCACTTTCCATTCATCCTCACAGGAACATATCGACTTTGAACTCGAGCTATCTCACTTTTGAAGCCCTTCCACTTGCCCGGGATCGTTTTACCTCGACACAAACTCCTCCAATCATCCCCTGCAAACCCCTGTCTAATTCCAACAAAATACACCTTGCCCCAATTTAGAACTTGATTCTGTGGACCAATTTTGTCCCTACCATTACTATTTTAAAACTAATACAGCTCTAGTCACTATTCCCAAAATGCTTGCCCACTTTACCTCCGACACCTCTCCGACCTTATTTCCCAACAATAGGTCGAGTTTGTCCCTTCCCCAATAGGAACCTCTCTATATTGCTTGTGGAAGCTTTCCTGAACACACTTAACAAATTACGTTCCATCTAAGTTCTTAACCATCTGGAAGTCCCAGTCTATGTTAGGAAAATTAAAATCACCTATTATGACAACCATATTGCTCCTGCAAGTCTCGCCAGTCTCCCTGAATATTTGTTCCTCTAATTCCCATTGAATATTTGCTGGCTTATAGTGCAACCACTATAACATCACCATCCCCCTCTTACTTCTTTGCACCGTTCACAAAACCTCATTGGATATTATCTCAGTTATTTCAACTTTAAATACTAGAGTGATGTGCACCTTAATCAGAACTATTGGTACTTAAATTATATCTCTTCCTCACATTGATTTTCACATTCGCAGCACCCCGTGTCAAGGTACAGTGCAGATATGGAGCTGTAAATGGATGGGAACTGCACATTTTGTCACTTCCTGCATTGGTTACATTTTTCACTACACTGGGCAGTGATCTAATACAGTGTTACCGAACAATGCAACGGCCTGGGTATATATATGAATGAACCAGTGCGGACTGCACAGCTCCCCACGCTGGACATTTAGCCCAGGATTATAGATCAAGTATTGGTGTAGGCTGCACAGAGTTTCACTCTGCACATAGCTGGGTTGCATTCAGCTGTACACTAGCCGGATCTACACAGTGCTCCATCGTGAATATGTAATTGATGGCCTGGTTATGCGAGTTGGATTGCGAATGTGAGAGTACGAAACATCTGACAATACCTTTATTTTGTGTTTTCATTCTTGTGATTGGACCCCTCAAATCCTGACTTATCCTGTTAGATCCATCCTTCTGGATGAGTGATGGTGAGTGTTGTTGCAGCATCTGGGTCTGCAACATGACCAACAAACGGAGCAGAGGCTGCAGAGAGGACAGTCTCCGTAAAATGGAATGAGGGAATCAGAATCAGATCAGCCGTGGTCTTAGTGAATGTTGCGGCAGGATTGTGTGGATCACTAATGCAACCTATTCATATATTTCTATTTGTTCCAAGCAAACTCCCCTTCTCTCCCAGTGTCCCACACTGGTGGGGAGTGAGTCACCTCCTCCTGTCCTTGCCTAACAGGATGCTGGGGCCGCACTAACCTCCAGATTTCCCTGTGCTTCAGTTTCGAGCTCTGAGTGACTGCATCCTGTCCCTGTGTCACAGTCTCAAGCAGTTGAATGACTGCGTCCTGTTATGTGTCCCAATCCTGGGCAGTTGAGTGACTGCCTCCTGATCCAAGGTTTGTGAAAGTAGATATCCTCCTCCTGCTACTGACTAACAGGTTCCTATAGCTCCGTGCTCACCTTCTGCTCCTGTGGAATTGAGTCGAGGGCCTTAATTGGCATATTCACATTCCTTACAGCTTCTCTTGGCTAAAAGCCTTTCTCCTGTTTTTGCAAAACACCATCAAAATCTGAATGATGTATTTTTGTATTTTACTCTCAGCAATTGAACAAACAAGTTGCCTGACAGAATTCAGAAGCTGAATAGCCTCCTCCTGTTCCTGTGTTATACACTCAAGAGGCAATAGAGTTTCAGAGATGTACACCAGGGAAAAATACCTTTTGGTCTGATCGCCCATACCGACCAAATATCCTAAATAAATCTCGTCCCCCTTGCCAGCACTTGTCCCATCTCCCTCGAAACACTTCCAAAGCATCTGTCCACCCAAATACGTTTTAAATGGTGTAACTGTACCTGCCTCCACCACCTCCTTTGGCTTTTCAATCCATACACACAGCAGTTTCTGTGTGAAAATGTTGTTCCTCATGTTCCTTTTTAAATCTTTCCCCCTCTCACCTTCAACCTTTGTCTTCTAATTTTGGACTTGCCTATCCTGGGTAAAAGACGTTGAGTGTTTACCTTATCTATGCCCCTCATGATTTCATAAAACTCTTTAACGTCACCCCTCAGCCTCAACACTTGAAAATCGCCCCAGCCTATTCAAACTCTCCCTGTAACTCTAACCATCCAACACCTGCAACATTATTCTAAGTGTCTTCTGCACCCTTTCAAGTTTGAGAACATCTTTCCGACAGCAGGGAGACCAGAATTAAAGGCAGTATTACAAAAGTGGCCAAACCAATGTCCTGTACAGATGCAACATGTCGTGAAAATGTTTAGACACAAAGCACGGACCAATAAAGGGCAGGTCACCAAGTGCCTTCTTCACTGCGCTGTCTACCTGTGACGGCACTTTCAAAGAACGGAGAACCTGCACCACAAGGTGACACAGTAGCTCAGTGACTAGCATTGCTGCTTCAGAGCGCAGCGAGCTGGGTTTAATTCCATCCTTGAATGACTGCCTTTCTGGGGTTTGCACATTCTCCCCGTGTCTGCATGAGTTTCCTCCGGATGTTATGTTTTCTTCCGACAGTATAAAGATATACAGATAAGGGCAGATTGGCCATGCTAAATTGCGTAAAGTACCCAGGGATGTGTAGGCGAGGTGTATTAGCCATGGGAAATGCAGGCTCAGAGGGTTAGGGTAGGGGTTTGTCCAATGGGATACATTTTAGTGGGTCGGTGTGGCCTCGATGGGCCGAATAGGCTGTTTCCTCATTGTAGGGATTTGATAATTTCTATGGAGTTCTCCTTGATTGGCAGCTTTCGACAGGACTCTACCTACATGTTTTGCCTTGATTTGTCTTGCCAAAATGAAACACCTCACATTTAAGTAAAATAAACTCCATCTGCCATTCCTCGGTCCACCTCAGCAAAGTCCCATTATAGTCTGAGAGATAATTCTTCACTGTCGACTGCACCACCAAATTTGGAATTATCTACAAACTTACTGACCATACTTCATATACTCAAATGCAAATGATTTGTATAAGTGGCAAAAGGCAGTGGACCCACGATTGATCTTTGCGGCATGCCACTGGTCACAGGTCTCCAAGTTTAAAGAACAAATGTCCACTGTCACGCCCTGTCTCCAATATTCAAGAAAATTTTGGATCTAACAGGCGAGCTCGCCCTGGATTCCAGGCAGTCGAAACTTGTTAACCAGTCTACCATGTAGAACATTTTGGTTTTCTTACTGAATTCCATAAAGACAACATCCACTGTCCTGCCTTCATCAATCATCTTCATCGCTTCCTCAAAAAATTCCACACAGTCAGTGAGACGTGAACTCCAATGTACAAAGCCCTCTTCAGTCCTGGTCTTTCCAAATGCATATACATCCTTTTCCTCAAAATCCCCTCCAACAATTTAGTCACCATTGACGTCAGGCTCACCAATCTATAGTTACCTGGTTTTTCCTTACTTTCTTAAATAATGACACTGTGTTAGCAGCCCTCCAGTCTTTTCACACCTCACTTGTGGAAATCAATGAACAAACATATCAGCAAAAGACTGAGCAATCTCTTTCCTAGCCTCCCACAAACTCATCAGTCCCAGGAATTTGCTCACCTTCGTATGTTTTAAAATGCCCTACATCTCCTTGTAATATAGATACTTTTCAAGAAATCACGATATATTTTTTTCATTCTCTCGCTCTTGTAACCCCCTCCACATTAAATACAGTGGAGAAATACTTGCTTCGTATCCCTTCCATCTCATGTGGTTCCACACATAGATAGCCTTACTGATCTATTCTCTCCCCAGTTAATCTCTTGCCATTAAAGGATTTGTAGAATTTCTTCAATGCCTCGTTAACCCTATTTCTAAAGCCATCTCATGTCCACATTTTTATGGCCCGATTTCCCCATTGACTATGCACTTTCTGCCCTTATACACCTCTCGGGATTTACTTGATCTCAGCTCTGTTTACGTGACATATGCCTCATTCCTTACCTTGACCAGAGCATCAATATATCTAGCCATCCAGCACTCCCTGCACCCACCAGCCTTGCCCATCTCACAAAAAGCAACACGTTGGCTCTGGATTCTCTGAATTCAAGTTTTGATGGCCTTGCATTTTCCAACAGTCCCTTTACCTGTGAATAGCATATCCCAACCAGCCTTTCACAGGGCTCACCTAACACTTTCAAAATTGGGCTTATTCAAAGTTAGAAATTTACATCAGGTCTTTCCCATTCCACAACTAGTGTAAAACTAATATTTATGCGTAACAGACTTAAAAGTTAAATAGGCACTTCCTGCCCCTCTGTAACAGGCTTGAGAGGCTGAATAGGCTCCTCCTGTACCTCTGTAATTGACTCAAGAAGCTTAATGGCCTCCTCCTGTTCTTCTATAACACATTCGAGAGGCTTCATGGCCTCCTCCTGTCCCTGTGTAACAGACCCGAGACATTAAATGACACAGCAACCCGTGGATTACGAGCAGTGGTTAAACTGTATCTCACGGAGGTCCATCCCTTCTCAGTTACAGAAACACAGACAACAAAATGTACTCCAGGTGCCCTCTCAGTAACACCTCATACAGCTGCAGCGACACATCTCTTTGTTTTGAATGATTCTGTTGGCAACATGTGCCAATATTCCAGCTTTCCACCTTTCAAGTAGCAACAGGCTAATATGGGCTGAATGGTCTTCTCTTATCCCTCTGTAATAGGTCCATAGGGACAGTATTGCTTCGGCCTGTTCCTGAGCAGCAGTCTCAATGCTCTGTCTCAAGGTTATGAAAGGATTTGATAACAGGGCATTAAAACCAGGAGTAGCCTCACACTGGTCATTAAGTACCTACTTTGTGTTAAGGTATCTAGAAACTTGTCCACTCGACTTTTTCTTTATGCAGTTAAAAACAATGACTGCAGATGCTGGAAACCAGATTCTGGATCAGGAATGCCTGATGTAAGGCTTTTGCCCGAAACGTCAATTTCGCTGCTTGTTGGATGCTGCCTGAACTGCTGTGCTCTTCCAGCACCACTGATCCAGGTTTATTTTTATGCAGCCGATCTGTTATTTTATAACTACCTCCTTTCATAAACAAAGTGGAACATATATAGACCCGTGCAGTGTTCTGTTAATACTCTCATATACAAGGCAAAAAAGATTTAAAACATTGAAAGATTTACGGTCCATTCCTCAGCAACCCTCATCCATTCCATCCAAACCCAGTAAATGTTCCCTTTTATAGTGTTATGAAAAGTGATGCATGTAACTGGTTAACTGAGCCTATTTGTTCAGTGACTGCGATTAATGCCAGTCTCCATGGATTCTAATTATCCCAGTGGAGGGTTTCCATCTTTTAATGATAAATGGGCGCCGTTCAATGTGTTATCCCATAACATGAGCGGGAATATCACCGACAGCACTGACAGGGATCAACAGTTCCAGAGAAAAGGGGAGTAGAGATCAGAATCTGAGAACATGAGACTGGAATGTTCCAACAATGGATCAGCAAATGCGAACATTAGACTGGAATGTTTCAACAATGGATCAGAATCTGAGAATCTTAGACTGGAATATTCCAACAATATACAGGAGCTTATCCGATTATGTTTGGTATCTTTCTGCATTTGATTGGTTGTCATTATCATCGCGGATTTATTACGCTCTTCTCATTATTCAATACTTTTATTATCCCTTCCTGGCTATCGTTGGTGTTCCTGGTAAGCGTCACTGTCCAGATTTTCTTTTCTATAAAACAATTATGACTGTATTATTATTCTTTTATATAGTCTACACTTCTTGTCACTATTATTATTCCTGTTGTAACTCTGAATCCAAATATTCACTCTACAGACCACTACGAACTATATTAATGAAGGTGTTCAATTATTGCTTCCCTCTCTGCTCTGGCAGTGTTATTCACGGGTCTCTATGTTGACCTACTCAGTTTCAGTGGAGAACAATAATGCATTGTATCATTGCCTTCGTTATTTAAATATTAAGAGCATGGAGGTCACTGTGTACTGTTCTGGTTACAAATTCCACTTCCTTCCACTGTTTCCATCCCATCCCTGGCCAATATCCGCGGCTGAAGCACACAAGTCCCAACTGTGGGCATCCCTTTGACCATGAGCTGAATCTTGACACCATTCCCTGAACATTTCTAACATGAAATACTCACCACTCCAGAATATATCTCACTGGCTTATTCCATCACCCGTTTCAACCTTGAGCTATGAAGTACAGTCTTAATGAAGCCAGTAATCTGCTGCTGACGCTCCCGGCTTCAATCCTGATGCGACCGCACACCAAACGTATGCCGTTCATGTGTATGCCGATGTATATTGCTGTTATGTCCGGCAATGACTTTATTTAAACATTATCAAACACTTTACCGTATCTGTCCATGAAACTTCTCTCGTTCCCTTTCTGTTGATTAACAAAAAGCCTGCCAGTTGTTCGTATTTAAAATAGTTTCCTCCATGTGCGTTCCTTCTCAAACAATGAGTTTCGCATTCAACCACACCTATCGCGCACACACATGGACTCTCTCTCTCAGTCTCTTATGAACACACACACACACAAACACACACGCAGAGAGAGCAAACCTTCCCATTGTAGGCAGTAATCTGATGCGAGTATAGTTAGCATATGGTAGTAAAGTGTGCAATACTCTTTATGCTGGGCAGATCGTGCAGTTTACTGAGCAACACACGAGCATGGTCTGCACAGCTCTCCATGCTGGGCTGTCATCTTGTCCCAGTTTATGTTGTTTGTGGTGTTCTGTCAAGCAGATTGAGAATTTGATGTAACAAACCATTTCAGCTGATCTGACAGTGCCTTTATTCAATGTTCTCATTCTTGTAATTTTAATCTCGAAGGTCTCACTTCTCCAGTTACTCCCACTGCCCTGTCTTTTTCCACATATTTCCACAACATCTTCTCAGTTAATTAACTGTCTGTTTCTGTCTTTACTGTGAATCTGTCTGTCCCTCTGTATCTTTCCCTGGCCGTGGGTTTTGGCTCCCTAGTGTATCGAGTGCTGGAATTGTGTAGCTCAGAAATAATGAAATGGGATGTGTCATGCTGTTGTTCCCTTCCCTGTATGTTCAATGTGATAATCCGTGAACAGGCGTTTTTCAGAAGTCATGAGACACATTCCTGTAACTTTGTCTGTACCTGTGTTTGCCCCTCTCAGGTGATCTTGCTATCAGTAACACGAGGAAGCCCCTTCAGTAAAGGGCCAGGCATCTAAATTGTGTGACAATACTATCACTTTTTTGTTAAAATGTTATTTTCTCCTTTTTTTGTAGAAAGCGATCTTAAAGACCAAACTGTCTACTGAAAACGGCTGAAGTAAACAACTTATGAGGCTTTTAGTGTTTTTAATAAATAGTAGTAACAATGGCCCAGCTCGCACAGACAGGTTTTCCAGATTTTTTCTTGTAGATGTAAAAGTTAC
Source organism: Chiloscyllium plagiosum (assembly GCF_037043375.1). Classification (NCBI taxonomy): domain Eukaryota; kingdom Metazoa; phylum Chordata; class Chondrichthyes; order Orectolobiformes; family Hemiscylliidae; genus Chiloscyllium; species Chiloscyllium plagiosum. Next base: position 76,915,421 of record NW_028270183.1, read on the forward strand.
CAAGTGCTGCGGGTCCTAGAAGGGTTGTGAGTTTTAGTAAATTATCCCTCTATGCTATTCTCTCTGAAACCTCACTTGGTACTGTTTCCTCCTGGATTGGAGAACTGTGTGCAAGAATGCATGTCTGAATGGATTGGATTACTTACAGTGTGGAAACAGGCTCTTCGGCTCAACAAGTCCACACCGACCCGCCGAACAGCAACCCACCTAGACCCATTCCCCTACATTTACCCCTTCACCTAACACTACGGGCAATTTAGCATGGCCAATTCACCTAAACTGCACATTTTTGGACAGTGGGAGGAAACCGGAGCACCCAGAGGAACCCCACGCGGACACGGGGAGAATGTACAAACGCCACACAGTCAGCCACCTGAGGTGGGAATTGAACGTGGGTCTCTGGCGCTGGGAGGCAACAGTGCTAACCATTGTGCCACCATGCCACCCACGGTGCCGCTCTGTGATGTTAATAAATTGGAACAGTTCATTAGTGGAAGGTACTGTATCCATCATTCAGTTTAGGTTTCCAATAGTTAAGTTATTCTAAATTCCTCTTCATTTTTATGGATTTTCATGAGAGTGTTTAAATATATTGTGTTTTGCATAATGGTGAGTGGTTTGACTAATAGAATCACATCTGTAACACCCACTTCCCATTTACTTTTAAAATAAGAAAGGTTTGGCATCCAAGCTACCCTCTTAAACTAGTTTGAGGCAGTCTGGTTGGTCTATAGCAAACTGGGGACTCTTGTCTAGTTCTAAATCGATAATACCAAATTGGGTTTAGAATTACAATCCCTACATTGTGCAAACAGGCTATTCGACCCAACAAGTCCACACCGACCCTCCGAGGAGTAACCTACCGAGACCCATTCCTCTAGCCTATTATTACACATTTACCCCAAGGCTACTAACCCACACGTCCCTGAAAACTACGAACAATTTAGCATGACCAATTCACCTGACATGCACATCTTTGAGTTGTGGGAGGAAACCAGACAATCCCGAATAAGCTCATGCAGACACTGGAGAGTATGCACCAGGAGGCTATTAGGTTTAAAGGTCGCGTATGGTAGTTGTTCGTGTCTTTGGTTCCGGATGTTGAATTCAGTTGGTTTAAGCAGTATTTTTGTGTATAAAAATTCTTTCAGTCACTAAGAGTTCTCTGGGTGTGGAAGAAGTGAAGTTGGGTTTTTACAATAGGTAATGAAGGCAAAGATGTAGGAATTGATAGACAAGCTGGTGTTGGGGTTGCGTTTGTCTGTGCGAAAATGAGAGATAATTACAGCTGTAGCTCGGCAATTACATTTGGTGGAACCGCCATCAGACTCTTTGGAAATGGCGAGAATTCAATTTCAAATGAGGCACTTTGAACATGAGAAGGAATTGAAATAGTTTGAATTATGATGAAAACTAGAAACAAAAGAAAAGGAAATGAAGAAGGAAGAGAGAAAAGGACAGAAGAAAAGCAGAGAGTTTCAACTTAAACAGTTAGCAATTAGAGAGGAAAGTTGACATAGAAGGCGGAGATGAAGGTAGACGGTCGGCGGGATGAGGAGGTTAGTGAGGTTGAGTAACCCTATAGTAGCCAATGGCCTGATGGGATTCTGTTTAAATACATCCAGGCATTCTCTAAATTTGATGAGAAGGATGGGGAAGCCTTTTGAATTTCATTTGAGAAAGTGGCTAAAATAATGCAGTGGCCAGTAGCAATGTGGATTTAGTTGATCCAAACAAAGCTGATAGGTATTTGCATCCCTATCGGAGGAGGTATCTGGCCAGTATGAGGTGGTGAAGAAAGCCATCTGAAGTGCATATGAGCTTGGGCCAGAAGCCGACAGACAGTGTTTCAGGAATCTAAAAAAAGGGTAGCTGCTTAAACGCACATTGAGTTTGAAAGGATCAAACAAAGTAATTTTGAAAGGTGGGTAAGTGTATTAAAAACAGAGCAAACCTATGACCCTCTTAAAGAGATTCTTATTTTGGAGAAGTTCAATAATTCACTTCCTGCAGTCGTGAGAACTCATGTGGAAGAGCAGAGAGAAACAATGGCAAGATTAGAAGCTGAAATGGTTGATGATGATGATTAAGTTCAGAAATCAAAGTTTGGTTGCTGTGAGAGATTGAGAAGAATGTGTGAGATCTTATTGTTTGTGTAAGTGTTCCAACATATAAGCTATCCCAAAATGTTCTTTTCTTTGATTGTATTTTAACTAAAGCATTTGAATAGATTATATTTTGCTTAATGTCGAGTGGTTTGACCAATCACAACATAGCTGTAAGGCACACTTCACATTTATATTCAAAATAAGGAAAGGTTTGGGTCTAAGCGGCCTTCTTAAACCATTATGGGGGGATCTGGTCTGGTCCACAACACTTGTACCGAGGGGTTTCTGACTGGCTCCTGTAATTGAAAATTTAGTGGAGGGGCTGGGGAATGGTTTGCTGGAGGTTGTGCTGTGAGCTGCCTCAGACATTCAGGGAGACCTGAGGATTTGGTGACCCAACACTGGATGGAGCATGGGGACTGTAGTTACAGCAAATGGGTGTGTAACACGAACAACAAATGGAGCAGAGGCTGCAGAGAGGGGAAGCTCTGAAACCACAGAGTGAGTGTGTGTGGGGTAAGGGATCTGCTGTATCCACATCGGGTTATTCAGGAACAGCTTCCCAAGCTTCACTTAACCCAGGAGCAGAGTGTGAGGGGCCCTGACTGAACAAGGAGCTGGTCACAGAGCGGTGTCACCTCCTTCAACACGACCTGCAGCTTCACACCCGGGGGAGGGTGGTGCTGCCAGTGGCTGTTAGGGTCACTGTTTCATTCGGCTTCTATGATCCAGAACTTTCCAGGCAGGTGACATATCCATCATTTCCCAGTGTCTCAACATCAATGTCACCATTCGGTGATGGAGGATATATATGGTTGATGAGGTATATAGATTGTTTCTCCCACAGCAGGAAGCTGCTGGGTGTATCCAGTATAGTGGGATTCCCGATGGTGTACATGGCATCTGCAGAGTATCCATGTTAATGGGGAGAGGTAGAGGAACTGAAGGTGCCCAGGCACAGTACATCATGTTGGTGAATACCCACTGTCCTGGCAGCAGTCACGGCCTCTTCATTCAGAAGCAGTCAGCCATTCCCATCGTGATCGGGTCTCCACGTGGAAAGAAATGAATATATCTTGGATAAAGGCCACCCCCTTGATGCACGTTTCAAAACACCATCCCCACCACCAATCAACCACATAAAAGTATTCCATGTGTACAGAGAGCAATGGGGTCACTTGGAGTGTCTGGGAGCTGACGATCAGGGATGGAGCAAAACCTCCCATGTCTGAACGGATCTGAGTGAACCCCCCAGTATCACTCAGTCCTGTAATCCCTCTCCATTTCAGTAACATATGGAATGACAGGTTATATCATGTTAAATTCCACCTACCAAACTATTATCTATTGTCTTTACCTCTCTGAATCTATTTGCAGACTCTCCACCCTTTCTTGATAATTTAATCTCTTGCTTATCACAGCGACATAACAATTATTTGAAGAGGTGACAAGTAGGTTAGACCAGGGAAATCCAGTGGATGTGGTCTATCTAGACTTCCAAAAGGCCTTTGATAAGGTGCCGCACGGGAGGCTGCTGAGTAAGGTGAGGGCCCATGGTGTTCGAGGTGAGCTACTGGCATGGATTGAGGATTGGCTGTCTGACAGAAAGCAGAGAGTTGGGAAAAAAGGTTCTTTTTCGGAATGGCAGCCGGTGACAAGCGCAGGGTTCAGTGTTGGGGCCGGAGCTGTTCACGTTATATATTAATGATCTGGATGAAGGTACTGGGGGCATTCTAGCGAAGTTTGTCTATGATACGAAGATAGGTGGACAGGCAGGTAGTTCTGAGAAAGTGGGGAGGCTGCAGAAGGATCTAGACAGTTTGGGAGAGTGGTCCAGGAAATGGCTGAAGGAATTCATTGTGAGCAAATGCGAGGTTTTGTACTTTGGAAAAAAAGAATACAAGCATGGACTATTTTCAAAACGGTGAGAAAAATCATAAAGCCAAAGTACAAATGAATCTGGGAGTGCTAGTCGAGGATTCTCTAAAGGTAACCATGTAGGTTGAGTCCGTGATTCAGAAAGTGAATGCAATGTTGTCATTTATCTCAAAAGCGTTGGAATATAAAAGCAGCGATGTGCTTCTGAGACTTTATGCTCTGGTTAGGCCCCATTTGGAGTAATGTGTCCAGTTTTGGGCCCCACACCTCAGGAAGGATTTTCTGGCACTGGAGCATGTCCAGCGGAGATTCACACGGATGATCCCGGGAATGGTACGAGGAACGTCTGAGGATCCTGGGATTGTATTCATTAGAGTTTAGAAGGTTAAGAGGAGATCTAATAGAAACTTACAAGATAATACCATGGCTTGGAAAGGATGGACGCTAGGAAATTGTTTCCGTTAGGCGAGGAGACTAGGACCCGTGGACATAGCCTCAGAATTAGAGGGGGTCAATTCAGAACAGAAATGCGGAGACATTTCCTCAGCCAGAGAGTGGTGGGCCTGTGGAATTCATTGCCACACAGTGCAGTGCAGGCCGGGACGCTAAATGTCTTCGAGGCAGAGATTGACAAATTCTTGATGTCACAAGGATTTAAGGGCTACGGGGAGAATGCGGTAAGTGGAGTTGAAATGCCCACCAGCTATGATTAAATGGAGGAGTGGACTCCATGGGCCGAATGGCCTTACGTCCACTCCTATGTCTTATGGCCTCATGGTCTTATGGACATCACCAAACCCAGCATCTGTATATCTTTTCCATTCTCCTGATCATTAATATAGACTATAGCGCAACCCAGCGCAGGTCACACTGTGTGACACTACTGGTTGTGTTCTCTCTAACTGATTTATCCTGAGTGCCTGCTTCCTGTATGATACCCAATCCTCCCCCATTCCTGTGCAACACAGTCGAAGAGTTGAATAAGAACAAGGAGCATCTGCGAGGAATCCAACCCCTCGATGAGGCTGATGTCAACACGGCCTCTGTTCCACTTTCCTGCCATCTCTCCATCCTAAAACTCTAGTCTCTTGTTGTAGATTGCGACACATGAAAAAAATCCACTCCATATCTGCACATTCAATGAATTTTAACATTTTACAGACCTCAATGAGATCTCCTTTCATTCTTATAAACTCGAGAGTATAGGCCTAAACTGCTCAATTACTCTTCATAAGACAAACACTTCAAATATGGAATCAATCTAATGAAGCTCTTCTGAATTGCTTCCAATGGAAATACCTCATTCTACAGGACACCCAAACTGTACTCCAATTGCAGCCTCACTAATGCCTTGCATAGTGACGCCAACACTCCCTGCTTTTCTATCCTATCCTGTTGTAAATAAACACTGAATTTATGCTTGCATTTCTCATTACTTGCAGTACCTGCAGGCAGGTTTTCTGTGATATGCAAGCAGACACCCAGATCCCTCTGCACCTGAGCACTTTGAACTTTCTCTCCATTTAGATAATAATTTGTCTTTCTATTATACTGGCCAACTTGAGCGGCCCCTATTTATTCACTTTAATTTTCCTTGCTAAATGTTGGCCCATTCTACCAACCTATCCATATGGTTTAAAATCTCTTGCATCATCATTCCGAAGTAATTTCCCATCGATGTTAGTCTCATCTGAAAATGTGTCATTGTATTTTCTCTCCCGTCAACCGAGTACAGTAATACCATCGATTGCAAATGGTTGAGGCATGAGTACTGAAATCAATGGCACAAACTGCATTTTCCAAAAGAAAATAATACATTTATTCCATCTGACTACATTTTGTTGGTTAACCAATCCTCCATCCAAACTAATAAATTACTCCTAAACCCATGTTGTCTGATCTTACCATTTACTCTTTGGAGAAGCGACATATCCGATGCCTTCAGGAAGACCAGATATGTTCCATCTCCAGGATTCCCACTATCCACTTTGTTTGTGACATATTCAAATAACTCAAGCAAACAATTCAAACACGATTTATCCTTCGTAAAACCATGTTGACTCTGACGAATTGTGGTTTGAGTTTGCGAATGTCCTGAACAATGGACTCTAAAAAATTGCCTTAAATGACAATAGTTTATTGTTACACTTTACTCCCCAAATGTATACCATTATTACCACCTCTTGCCGTTTAAAAATCTTTACGTTTTCTTTGAATTCCTGTTTAATGGGCACAAGGCTTTAAGAGATCTGTTCCAATTGCTGAGTAAGAGCCATGTGTGGCTGAATGGACTCATCATCCTGCTGGTGTACAATATCGATGGGCTGACGTCTTTCTGGTGTTCCCATGTTGCTTCTCCAAGGCCAGAATGACCTCCTCCTGTTAATGCTTTAGAGGATTTGGAGATTATGGAATCTTCCTGTTGCTGTCTAACATTTTGAGGGGCTGATGGGTCTTCTCATACTTTTCCATAACAGGTGGATATACTGAACAGTCTCCTCATGTATCCCGGAGATGGGACCGAGGGAGTGATTGGTCTTCTCTTGTTCCCATACAACAGACACGTGTCTAAATTACCTCTTCCTTTCTCATGAAAGAAGTATCAGATAGTTTTTATCCTTATCCAATTCCCTTGCAATAGGCTCGGTGGGTCTGAATGGCCTCCTGTTATCCCAGTGTAACAATCTCCAGTCACTGTGTGACCTCTTCCAGTTCCTATATTACAGACTTGAGGAGGCTGAATGGACTGATCCTGTTGCTGTTTAACAGGATACTGATGCAGCATGGCCTACTGTTATAGGCTCGAGTCGCTGATTGGCCTCCTTCTGTAAATGTATTGGGGTTGAATAGCCTCGTTCTGTTTTGGTGTAACAAGTTCGAAGGCCTGAATATCCTTCTGTTGTTCCTGTGTAACAGGCTGGAGAACGGAATGGATTTCTCCACTATCTGTGTAATTCGCTTCACTTGTTAACTCCTTCTGTCATCTATGTTGAAATAAGATCATCCTTTATTTTTGTAAACTCCAATGGCGACTGCGTCAACCTGATCATCCATTCGTTATAAGCAAGCACCTTCATTGCAGGAATCAGTTGAGGGAACCATCTCTGAGCTGCTTCCAATATAACAACATCTTTTCTTCATAGAAGAGGCTAAATCTGTACACACTACTCCAGATGTGATCTCACTAAGACCCTGTACAACAGCAGCAACACTTTACCACCCTGAGGTTAGAGCGGTCTCAGCTCTCTGGGCGAATACAGAGCATTTTTGGAAGATCATTGTCCTTCTCTACTCCATCAGCATAACGGGAGATCTGGAGAAGTTAAAGTTTGAGAAGATCATAAATGATGTGGCGAGATGATCTCTACCATTAATCTCCCCAGAGCCCACGTCGCTCAGATTCCACAGAATCTAGTGAGATGGAGCACAAAAAACAGCAAGGAGTAGCAAACATTGATGGGAGTTATATATCAAAGTGAAAGCTGCAATACAAATGCTGGACATGTTATAAAACAGGAAATGAGATGTACACATTTGTGGGTACTTCAGTAATAATGTACTGTTTAAATTATATCTAAACTGTGTTAACCCAATTGAATGCCAATGCTGGGAAAAATGGATTTCATGACCACGTGTGAGATGGTTTACATTAACATTATGTCGAGCACTGAGCTCCAGATCAGGTTATTTACGAATTGGTGTTGAATGATCAGAAGAGCTAATTGAAAGTTTTGCCGGAAAGGACCTTTTGGGAACAGTGACCACAATGTATTGGTTTTCTTTTATGCTGTTTGATTACAAGACAATTTTTGTTTTATTTGCAGTAACCATTATAAATCTGAGTCATGCCAGCCATGAAGGTGTGAGGAGAAAGTGGGGACTACAGATGCTGGAGATCAGAGTCGAAGAGTGTGGTGCTCGAAAAGCACAGTCAGGCGACATACTAAGAGTAGATAAATCGATGTTTCGGGCATAAGCCCTTCATCAGGAATGAAGCTTCTGGGCCTAGAGTGCTGAGAGATAAATGAGAAGGGGGTGCGGCAGGAGGGAGGTAGATGGGATTGCGATACGTAGATGAAGGTAGGGTTGAAAGTTTTAGGTGTCGAAGGGAGACAGAACACCTCATCTACTGCATCCATTAAACCAAATGTGGTTTTCTCTACATTGGCGAAGCAGGAGGTCAACTTGTGGATCATTTCAGAAAACATCTCTGGGATAGCCACATTGAACAAATCCATCACCTTGTGGCTGAGCACTTTAACTCCCCTTCCCACTCTGCCAAGGACATTAGGGTCCTGGGCTTGTTCCATCGCCAAACCCGAGCCACCAGAAGCCTGGATGAAGAAAGCGTCCTCTTCTGCCTTGGGACCCTCCAACCACAGGGGATCATAGTGGATTTCCCCATTTCCCTATTTCCACTAATCCCACCTTATCCTCTTCCAAACTTTGAAGTCAGCACCGCCCTTTTGAATGTTCCTATGTGTCCACCTTCCTCCCTATCAATCTGGTCCACCCTCCTCTCCGACTATCACTTTCAACCCCACCTTCATCTTCCAATTAGATGAAAGGAGGCAGCTTAGAAAAATGCCAAGTGTTGCACTATGCCAGTGGTTTCAGAGAAATGTTGGACGCAGCAAAGGATGACCAAGAAACTGAGAAGAAAATCAAAAAGAGAAAAAGCATGCAAACGAAAGATAAACATAAAGACTGCTAAAAAGCTCCTATCAATGTATGAAAAAAAAATAAAAACAAGGTCAGATGTGGAACAGTTGGTGCGCGTTCAGGATAATTTATTGCAGAGAACAGAGAAATCACAGGGAAAAGAAACAGTTTCTTGTTGTCTATCTTTATGGAAGCATGTCCAGAAATTCTTCCAGAAATACCAAGTGACCCTGGGACTTGTGCAATTAAAGTCTAAGATCATTCTTATCAGTGTTGGGGTTATCTTTGAAAAGAAAGTTGGATTGAGTATTTATAAATCTGACAGACTAGATGTACTTCATACAAGAATTTCAGAGGAAGCAGCAATAGTCATGTTGAATGCATCGCGGATTTCCACTTTATTTTCCAACACATTCCCGAAAGGCATTTAGCCAATCTGGATAAGGCAAAGGTTATAAATATTATCCAACAGTTTAAGAAAGGATGAATTTGGAGAATGGTGGACTACAGACCAGTTATCTTGTCACCCGCAGTCAGGTGTCTGTTGGACTCGATTACAAAAAACATGCTACTAGATATTTAGAAGGTAATAACATAACTGGGGAGTGTGAGAATGTAGCGATGAAAGGAAAACCAGAAGTGGCAAACATATTTTTGGAATGGTTTGAAGATGATTCTTGTGGATATAGGCAATGAAGAACTATTGGATGACGTATAGTTGGATATTCATGAGCTTTTTTTAAAGAACTCACACAGCAAATTCATAAGAAAAATTAAAGCGAGAGGTATTGGGAAGAACATATGCAAATGGGAAAGTAAAAATTAGGTTTATATTCATGCGAATATAATTGGAAGATAGAGGATGTCGTGCACCAGTTGTATCGAGCGTTGGTGAGACTAAACGTAGAATATTGTGTATCATTCGGAGTCCCGAACTAAGAAAGAATATATTGACTACAGAGGAACTTTAAAAGGTATTATCCAGATTAATCCGTAAAATGGCAAGATTGTCTGCTGGGGAACCTCAGCCTGTAATCTCGAGTTTCAAAACATGAGAGTTGATTGTAGTGAATCTTAGAAACATCGAAATGACTGAATAACAGAAGGACATGGAGAAGTACAAGTAGGCGGGATAAGGGAGAATCCCACGATATTCTACACGGACAAGTAGAACAGAATAATCAGCAAACAGTTAGAGTACATTAGAAACCAAAGGGGCAATCTGTGTGTCAAGCTGGAGAATATTGATGGATTGTTACATGAGACCTTCACATCTATTTTACTTGGGAGAAGGAGGAGGCAGCTACAGAATTCAAGAAGGTGGACTGGGAGGCTCTTGAACAGATTGATGTAAAATACGAGTCGGGATTTGAGGCTTTGTTCTGAATAAGTTTGGACCAATCTCCATATCTGAATGAGTTGTATCACAGGCGGCTGTTGGGGTCAAAGGAGGAAAGACCCTGACTGAATATTTTAATTAGAATCGGACCATAAGGGAGGTGCCAGAGAACTGGAGAACTGCTAATACAATTCCACTTCACAGTAAGGGTGAGAGAGATAGACCAGGTAACTATAGATGAGCGAGTATTAGATCACTGTGAAGGAAACTACTGGATAAAATAGGGAAGAAGAAAATCGAACTCGAATCAGAGTCACAAGGTTTGATCAGGGATAATCATCATGACTTTATCAGAACGAAGTCACAGCCAATGGATTTGTTTGAATTAGTTTGAGGAGGTCGATTATTTAGTTTTGTAGGAAGGCCTTTGAAATATTTCCACCTGGGAAACTGAAAATAAAGTAAAATCTCATAATATGATGGATAACTTAACAAGTTACAACGAAAATTGTCTTAGTAGCAGAAAACAGAGGGTGGTGGGAGAAAGCTGTTTGTGTGACTGGAGACCAGTGTCCCCTGGTGTACCACAGGGATCAGTTCTGTGTCCCTTATTGTTTGTGTTATTCATAACAAAATATAGATGTGAATGTGGAGGGGGCTAGGTGGAGAGTGGGGAAGGTGTGATAAGCAAGTGTATGTTTGACATAAAGATTGGCTGAGTGGTTGGCAGTGAGGGGAAGGGCTTAAGTTACAGGAAGATCCAGATCGAATGGTCAGATGGGCATATCAATGGTAGATGGAATGTAACCCTGATAAATATGAGGTGATGCACTTTGGGAAATGGAACCTGGCAGGGGAGGACTCAATGAATAGCAGCACACTGGGAAGCTCAGATTGTGCTTCTCCACACATCCCTGAATGTGACTGGACAGGTTAATGCTTAAAAATGTGTTGCTGGAAAAGCGCAGCAGGTCAGGCAGCATCAAAGGAGCAGGAGAATTGATGTTTCGGGCAGATTCTTGAAGAAGGCTTATGCCTGAAACGTTGATTCTCCCGCTCCTTTCAGGCTGCCTGACCTGCTGCGCTATTCCAGAAAAACATTTTTTTAAGCTCTGATCTACAGCATCTGCATTCCTCACTTTCTCCTGGACAGGTTAATGGACTAGTTAAGAATTCGCCCTTGGGTGCAGCGTCTCCTAATCAGGGTGTAGATTATAAGAGCAGTACAGGGCTTTGGTTCGGCAAAATTGGAGTACTGTATGTAGCTCCGGGAACCACATTCCGGGAAGGATGTGATTGCACTGGAGAGGGTGCAGAGGTGATTCACCAGGATGTTCCCTGGAATGGAGCATATCAGCTATGGAGAGAGGCTGGATAAGCTCGGGTTGTTTACTTTGTAGCAGAGAAAGCTGAGGAGTCAGTGATTCAGAAGGATAAGATTATAAGCGACACGGACAGGGTGGATAGGCAGCAACTGTTCCTTTTAGTCAGAGGGTCAAGAACAAAGGAGCATACTTTCAAAGTGAAGGGTTTGAGGTTCAGACAGGATTTAAACTTTTTTTCACCTCGAGGTGTGGGGTTCTGGGATTACTTCCTGAGAGGGGAATGATCACCTCACAATCGTTAAAAAGTATTTGGACGAACAATTGGAAGTGTCATAACATTCCAGTTTATGGGCCTGGTGTAGGAAAGTGGGACTAATATAGATAGTGCTGTATTTCTGTTGGCACAGAGTCTATGCCCCTGTGAGTGTATGGTGTGGAACGTCAATTATTGAGCAGTTTAAGGCAGGAATTGATGGATTTCTGAAGGGTTATATTCATAAGGGTTATAAGAGTGAACTGTAATAGCTTGTTAAATTATGTCAATGTGAGAAATATGAGAAAACAAGTGCAGTTTCCTTACAGTTTGAAACCAGAGAATGGAGAATGGGGAACAGGGAAATGGCAGAACTATGAAGCCACTACTTCAGTTCTGTCTTCACAGAACTTTTTACCAATACAAGGAAAACCGAGTCTGGTGTGGGAAAATGATAGAGTACATGGAACAATAAACATAGTAAGTAAATGGTTTAGCAGAAAGTATTGTTGCTAAAAGCAATGGTCATATACAATACTAACATAGATTTATGAAATGGGAATTATGTTTGAGAAACAAACTGGGAGACAAATGAAAGAGAAGCAATGGGTGTAAAACATTTTGATTTTTCGAAAAATGTTGGTAAAGCTCCAAGCCCACTTTGCAAAATCAAATCTGAGTGGATTGGGGATAATATCTGGATATGTTTCTAGAATGGGACAGCTGGCAGGAAACAGTGAATAGAAATAAACAGGCTCGTCATGTAATCGCCTGACATTATCTGAAAGGTATGATTCTGTGAGTATGACTATCTCCCAGACTCCCCATTACCTTCCCTAGATATCCCCTGTCTCATCAGCAGGACGGACACAGCAGAAGTGGTGGTACAGTGGGGTAGAGTTGGAAGGGAATTGCTCTTGGAGTACTCAACAGTGACCCCGTATCCCATGAAGTCTCATGGGATTAGTTTGCACATGGGAAAGGAAACTTCCTGCTGATTACCATGTACCAGCCTCTCTCAACTGATGAATCAGTACTCCTCCATGCTGACCAACACTTGGAGGAAGTACTGAGGGTAGCACTTACGCAAGATGTACTCTGGGTGGAGGATTTCAATGTTCACCATCAACAGTATCTCAGCTACAGCATTACTGATCGAGCTGGCCGTGTCCTAAACGATATAACTGGTGGCAGGTAGTGAAGGAATCAAGAAGAGGAAAATACATACTTGACCACAGCCTTACTAATCTGCCAGTTGCAGAAGTATCTGTCCATGACAGTATCGATAAGAGTGACCCCCGCATAGTCATTGTGGAGACAAAGTCACACCTGCATATTGAGAATAACCTCCACCATCGTGGGTGGTACTATCACTGTGCTTAATAGGGCAGACATCGAACAGATCTAGCAGCTCAAATCTGGATGTCCATAAGGTGTTGTGGGTCATAAATAGCAGTGGAAATGTCCTCCCGCATAACCTCATGGCCTGGCATATCCCCCTCGCAACAATTGCCATCAATCCAGAGGATCAACATTGGTTCAATGGAGTGTGCAGGACGGCAGGAGCAGCACCAGGCATACCTGACAATGAGGTGTCAGCCTGGTGAAGCCACCAAAAAGGACTACTTACGCACCAAACAGCATAAGCAGTAAGTGATAGACAGAGCAAAGTGATCCCACAAGCAACGGTTCAGAGCTAAGCTCTGCAATCCTTCCACATCTACTCGAGAAACATTGGGGACAATTAAACAATTCACTGGAGGAAGAGATTCCACAAATAGCCCCTTCCTCCATGATGGAAGAGCCCAGCACTTCAGTGTATAAGATAAGGCTGGTGCATTCGCAACAATCTTCAGTCAGAAGTGCTGAGTGGATGATCCATTTCAGCCCCCTCCAGTGGTCCCCAGCAATTCCATTACGAGTCATCAACCAAATTGATTCAATCCACGCGATATCCAGAAACGATTGGAGATACTGGATACTCCGTGGGTCCATAATCTGACAACATTCTGGCAATAGTACTGAAAACTTGTGCTCCATAACTTGCCACTCCCCTAGCCAAACTGTTTCAATACACTTACAACAATGGCTTTTCCTCATTATGTGAAAATTACCCCAACTATCTCGTGAATATAAAACGTAGAACAAATCTAATCTGGCCAATTAGCACTTCATCAGTCTACTCTCGATCATCAATAAAGTGGTGGAAGGTCTCAGTGCTTTTAGGCAGCAACCTGCACAGCAATACCCTGATCAATGACGCCTAGTTTGGGCTCCTCCAGGGCCACTCTGCTCCTGACTTCATTACCGTGGTTCAAACATGGACAAAAGAGCTGAATTCCAGAGGTGGGGTTAGAGTGACAGTGCTTTAAATCAAGGCTGCATTCGACCCTGTGTGGTATCAAGGGGCCTTAGAAACATTGGAATCAATGGGTATCAGACGCAAAATCCCTGCTGGTTAGATTCATACCTGATACGTAGGAAGGTGGTCATGGTTGATGAAGGTCAGTCAACTCAGCTCCAAATCTGTAGGAGTCCCTCGAACAGTGACCGAAAACTTCTTCAGGGTTGCTTCATCAATGACCTTCCTTCCATTTTAAGGTCAGAAGTGGGGATGTTCGCCAATGATTGTACAATGTCCTGCAACATTTGTGGCTCCTCAGATACTGAAGCAGTCCATGTTCAAATGCGGCAAGATCTGGAGCTTTACCAGGCTGACAAGTGGCAAGTAATATTCAGCCCACACGAATGCCAGACCATGACCATCACCAATAAAATACAATCTAACCTGCCCCTTGGCATTCAATGGTGTTACTATCACTGAATCCCTTGTATCAGATTCCTGGTGTGTAATCATTGCTCAGAAATTCACTGGTCTCGCCACATGAACACAGTAACTATAAGAGCAGGTCTGAAGCTAGGAATACTGCGGCGAATAGCTCACATCCTGACTTCCAAAAGTCTGTCCATCATCTAAAATGCATAAGTCAGAAGTGTAATAGGAAACTCCCAATTTGCCTGGATGAGTGCAGCCCCAACAACACTCAAGAAGCTTTATACCATCCAGGACAAAGCAGCTAGTTTGACTGTCCCTTCATCCACAATGCTCCACCATCAACGCTCAGCAGCAGCAGCAGCAGTGTTTTACTATCTACATGCTGCAATGAAATGATCCTCAGAGACCATCTTCCCAACTCACGACCATGTCTATCTAGAAGGACAAGGGCTACAGATGTATGGGAATACCATCATCTTCAGGTTCCCTCCAAGCCATTCACCATCCTGACTTGGAAATTTATCACCGCTCCTTCACAGTCACTGGGTCAGAATCCTGGGATTCCCTTCCTAATGGCATTGGAGGACAACCACAGCAGGTGGACTGCAGCGTTCAACAAGGCAGCTCACCACCACCTTCTCAAGGACAACTAGGGACAAGCAATAAATGCTGGCCCAGCAGTGACTCCGAGATTCACGAAATAAATAAATATAAATTAACAGATTGCTGAGGTGTCGCAGGGATCGGTGCTTGGGGCCCAGCTGTTCACAATGCCCTTTAAACATTTGGTTACTGGAATCAGATACAATATATCCCAGCCTGCTGACAGCACTAACTGATGTGGGATTGTGAGTGGGTGAGGAGGATGTAAAAAAGCACCGAGAAGACTAAGAAAAGTGGAGTGAATGATTAAATACGTGACAGATGGGAAACAATGTGGATAAAGGTGACGGTGTGCCCTTTGATGGAAATGATAAATTGGCAGCCTACCATTTGAAAGGGATTGGTTGGAACATGTTGACCTAGAAAGGGATATACGTTCCTTTTTGTTGTTTCCTTCTGCATAAACCTCTGAGGCCCCTGCAGCTCAGTGAGTTCTGCAACCAGAAGTCAATAATGGGCATGGCATTGGCACGCTGACCAATGTACACAGACCCAAGTCGGGAGCTGCAACACCGAAAAGGATCTGCATCTCCTTGTACTCCAGTCGCTGAAAGTAATATTTCAGAAACAGAAAGCAGTGAGGAAGATAAATGGTGTGTTGACCTTAATTTCAGGGGGATGTGAGTCCAGGAGAAAGGGTGTCTTACTGCAGCTGTACATACCCTTGGTGAGATATCATCTCGAGCATTGTGCAGTATTGTGGGCAGTTTTGGTCTCCTTACTTAATAAAGGACAAACCTGACATTGATGTAGAGCAGTGAAGGATGACCAGACTGATCTCTGGGATGACGGGCTTGTGGGAGCAGAGTTTGGGGCGACTGGAATACCCTGTATTCCATTGGGTTTAGGAAAATGAGTGGGATCTCAGTGAAATATACAAAACTCTGACAGGGTGAGACAGATTGGAAGCAGGGATGATAATTCCCCTGGCTGGGACTTCTAAAACAAGGGGCCACAGTCTTAGGTACAGGCAGTCACTCTGCATTGAGATGATAATAAATGTCTGCTCTCGCTGACTGGTGAAAATGAGGAATTCGCTCGCACCTGGAAACCGAGACACTGATTATCATTAATGATTTAGAGACAGTAAAGTGATGGTGGGAGAGCAGGAGTATGGTATGGAAATAAAGAGCCAACCATCATTATATTGAATTGGTTAGCAAACTCGATGCACCAAACGTACTACTGCACTGCCTATTTTATAGCTTCCCAAGGTTACTAACATTAACGGATATTTATATCATGTGGGGTAAGTGCATTGAGGATATTTTTTCCATGAACTAGAATGGGGAGGCTAAATGTGTTTTCCATTCCCGATGTTTCTGTGCATTCTGTGGGAAAGCTGTGTAAATGCTGTCACAAGCTCTCAGATGTTTCGAAGGAGGTTTCTGCAGGGTCGACAGGACTGTGTTCCCATTACCTTTTCCGACACTGATGCTGAGGCCAAGTGTTCTGTCCTGTTTCATCCTTTCAGACCTCGGAGTAGTTTGATACAAATGAGTGCCTTGCTTGGCAATTTCAGAGACCATTGAAATGTTTATCGCATGTCAGCGTCTTTGGAGTCACTTTTCGGCCAGCCCAGGAAATCATGGGAGATTCACTTCCTAAAAGTACATTGGAGAAGGAAATTCTGTTTACAATCTATATTGGCTTCAAGGTCACTGTTACTGACCCCTGATTTTAGATCTCGATATTTTATTAATTGTCTTTAACTTCCACCCGCTGCCAGATCATTAGTCTGGTCTGGATTAATAATCCAGCGACATTTCCACAGCACCATATCCACATGGGTATCTATCGGAAACCATACTGAACAGGTTATTTCTGTGCTGCCAAAAAGAACTCCCACCAATTTGGCTGTTATGATGGGACTGAGGGGGTAGTAATTGGTCAGTTTGTAATATTTCCCGTCTTAGTGGACAGGACACAGCTGAATAATTTTCCACATTGCCAGGGAGATGTCAGAGTTGGAGCTGGAATGAAGCAGCTTCCCCCGGGACACGGCTTGTTGTGCAGCACAAGTCTTCAGTCCTATTGCAGGAATGGGGTCAGGGCCCATTTTCTGTGTCGTATCTATTTGTTCAGCTGTTTCTTCATGTCACGTGCAGCGAATCAAATTAGTTGAAGACTGGCATCTGTGATTTTGTTGGCATCATGATGAGGGTGAGGTGTACCATCGACTCAACACTTCTGGCAGAAGATGGTGCAGATAAAACATACTTCCCTTTTACACTGATGTGCAGGTCTGTTCCATTATTTAGGATGGGGATGTTTGTGGAGCCCTCGCCTCCAGTCATTTGTTTAATCGTCCATCACCATTTATGACTGACTGTGGCAGAACTGCAGGGCTTCGATCAGATCTGTTGGTCAAGTCTGGTAGCTTTAATGAGTTAGCATCAGGTTAAGGCGGTGTTGATGGTAATGACAGACTGAGGTGTTATCCTGGCAAAAGGTTACAGGTTGTGGTTGAATGCAGGTCTGCTTCTCCTGCTGCTGTGGTCTACAGCACTACATAAATACCCAGTTTCGAACTGCAATATCTGCAATGCAATTCTGTTGTCTGTTCCCCAATTCTCACTGAGACCCATTCACCCATCAGCCCCGCACTCAGTGACCTAATCTGGTTTCTGATGTGGAAATACTTCCATTTTCAAACTCTCATTCTGCTGAGGGTCTGTCTCCCCAGGTCTTGCTTCCAATCTGACACATTCCACAAAAGCATGTAACTGATCTTAATTCAAATGTTTATTTCAAATGTTTAATTCACCTGAATCTTTTTCCTTGAGAAAGGCCATCTTCTGTGTTTAAGTCAATGTGTTTCCTCCGTTTCTCTCCCTGACCATGATTAAGAGCTCTGTAGACAATAGACAATAGGTGCAGGAGTAGGCCATTCTGCCATTCGAGCCTGCACCACCATTCAATATGATCATGGCTGATCATCCTTAACCAATATCCTGTTCCTGCCTTATTTCCATAACCATTGATTCCACTATCCCTAAGAGCTCTATCCAACTCTTTCTTATATGAATCCTGAGACTGGGCCGCCACTGCCCTCTGGAGCATAGCATTTCACACAGCCACCACTCTCTGGGTGAAGAAGTCTCTCGTCCTCTCTGTCCTAAATGGTCCACCCCGTATTTTTAAGCTGTGTCCTGCCTCCAGAGTGTCCAATCCTTTAATAATCTTACATGTGTCAATCAGATCCCATCTCAGTCTTCTAAACTCAAGAGTATACAAGCCCAGTCACTCCAGTCTTTCAGCGTAAGGTCGTCCCGCATTCCAGGAATTGTGAACCATGTGAACCTACGCTGCACTCCCTCAAGAGCCAGAATGTATTTCCTCAAATTTGGAGACCAGAACTGCACACAATACTCCAGGTGTGGTCTCACCAGGGCCCTGTACAGATGCAGAAGAACCTCTTTGCTTTTATACTCAATCCCTCTTGTTATGAAGGTCAGCATGATATTAGCCTTCTTCACTACCTGCTGTACATGCATGATTACCTTCATTGATTGGTGTACATGAACACCCAGGTCTCTCTGTCCTGCCCCTTTACCTAAATTGATTCCATTTTGGTAGCAATCTGCCTTCCTGTTCTTGCCACCAAAGTGGATAACCATACATTTATCCAAATTAAACTGCATCTGCCATGCATCTGACCACTCACCTAACCTGTTCAGGTCACCCTGTAATCTCCCAATATCCTCCGCACATTTCACCCTGCCACCCAGCTTAGTATCATCAGCAAATTTGCTAATGTTACTACTAATACCATCTCCTATATCATTAATATATATTGTAAAAAGCTGCGGTCCCAGCACTGATCCCTGCGGTACCCAACTGGTCACTGCCTGCCATTCCAAAATAGAGCTGTTTATCACTACTCTTTGTTTCCTGTCAGCCAACCAACTTTCAATCCAGGTTAGTACTTTGCCCCCAATACCATGCGCCCTAATTTTGCTCACTAACCTCCTATGTGGAACTTTATCAAAAGCTTTCTGAAAGTCCAGGTACACTACATCTACTGGATCTCCCACGTCCATCTTCAGAGTTACATCCTCAAAAGATTCCAGAAGATTAGTCAAGCATGATTTCGCCTCTATAAATCCATGCTGACTCTGACCTATCCTGTTACTACTATCCAGATGTGTCGTAATTTCATCCTTTATAATAGACTCCAGCATCTTTCCCAACACTGAGGTCAGACTAACTGGTCTATAATTTCCTGCTTTCTCTCTCCCACCTTTCTTAAAAAGTGGTACAACATTAGCCACCCTCCAATCCGCAGGAACTGATCCCCAATCTATCGAAATCTGGAAAATTAACATCAACGCATCCACGAATTCTCGAGCAACCTCCTTCAGTACCCTGGGATGTACACCATCAGGCACCAGGGACTTATCAACCTTCAGACCTTACAGTCTCTCCAACATCAATTCCTGGCGAATATAAATTCCCTTAAGTTCAGGTCCTTCAGCCACTGTTACCTCAGGGGGATTGCTTGTGTCTTCCCCAGTGAACACAGATCTGAAGTCCCAATTCAATTCTTCTAATCCGGGTTTATATTTCAATGCATTGCTGTTGTCTGCACAGCTCACAAAGATGGACAGTTATCTCGTCCGGGGTTATAGATGAACGCCCTGCTGCTGTCTGCACCGCTCCCCATGCTGGGAAAATATCTATTCCTAGATTATACATCAATGCACTGCTGTGGTGTGCATAGCATCCTGTGTTGGACAGCTATCTAGTCCAGGTTTATAGATCAATGCACTGCTGTGATCTGTACACCTCCCGGTTCAGGACAGGTATCTAGTCAGGCTTTATATTTCACTGCACTGCTGTATTCTACACACCTCGCCATACTGGAGAGATATCTAGCCCGGGTTTATAGATCAATGCACTTCTTTAGTCTGAACATTTCCTCATGCTGGGCAAGAATCTAGTACTTGATTATACATCAATGCACTGCTGTGGTCTGCACTGCTCCCGGTGCTGGACAGATATCTAATCCGGGTTTATACTTCAATGCTCAGCTACCTGTGCTGGACAGATATCGAATCGGGATTTTCGATCAATGCACTGCTGTAGTCTGTACAGCTCCCCTTGCTGGATAGATAGATCAATCCATTTGTGTTGCCAGCACAGCTCCCGTACTGGATATTATCTAGTCCGGTTTATTGGCCACTTCACTGCTGTGGTCTGCATACCTCCCTGTGCTGGACAGATAGATTACTTTATTAGATTAGATTACTTTACAGTGTGGAGACAAGTCCACCCTGACCCGCCAAAGCACATTTACCCCTAACCTAACACTACGGACAATTTAGTACGACCAATTCACCTGACCTGCGCATCTTTGTGATTGTGGGAGGAAAACGGAGCACACGCAGACACGGGGAGAATGTGCAAACTCCCCACAGTCAGTCGACTGAGGCGGGAATTGAACCCGGGTCTCTGGCGCTGTGAGGCAGCAGTGCTAACCACTGTGCCACCGTGCCGCCCACGATAGTTCGCCCGGGTTTATAGTTTAACGTACAACGTACAGCTGCGATCTGCACAGCTACCTGTCCTGGACAGATATCTAGTCTAGGTTTATTTCTCAATGCACTGCTGTATTCTGCATCGCTCCTCATTCTGGAGAGATATATAGTCCAGTGCTATAGATCAATGCACTGTTGTGGTCTGTACTGTTGACGGTGCTGGGCAGATATCAAATCGGGGTTTATTGATCAATTCACTGTTGTGGTCTGTACTGTTGACGGTGCTGGGCAGATATCTAATCGGGGTTTATTGATCAATTCACTGTTGTGGTCTGCATAGATTACTTACAGTCTGGAAACAGGCCCTTCGGCCCAACAAATCCACACCGCCCCGCCGAAACGCAACCCACCCATACCCCTAACCTAAAACTACGGGCAATTTAGCATGGCAAATTCACCCGACCTGCACATCTTTGCGATTGTGGGAGGAAACCGGAGCACCCGGAGGAAACCCATGCAGACACGGGGAGAACGTGCAAACTCTACACAGTCAGTCGCCTGACGCGGGAATGGAACCCCGGTCTCTGGCGCTGTGAGGCAGCAGTGCTAACCACTGTGCCACCGTGCCGCCCACGGCTCCCACTGCTGAGCAGATATCTAGTCCCAGTTTAGACATCAGTGCAGTGCTGTGGTCTGCATCGCTCCCTGTGCTGGACAGATATCTAGTCCAGGTTTATAGTTCAATGCACAGCTCCCCATACTGGAGAGAGGTATATTCCGGTGCGATAGATCAATGCACTGCTTTGGTCTGCATAAATCCCGGTGCTGGACAGCTATCTAGTCCGGGGTTATAGTTCAATGTACAGCTGCGGTCTGCACAGCTACCTGTGCTGGATAGATATCTCGTCCATGTTCATAGATCAATGCACTGCTGTGGACTGCACAGCTCCCTCTGCTGGACAGATATCTCGTCCTGGATAATAGATCAATGCACTGCTTTTGTCTGGTAAGATAAATCAATGCACTGTTGTGATCTGCATAGATCTCCTGGCTGGACTGATATCTATTTCGAGTTTATAGACCAATGCACTGCTGTGGTCTGCACAGCTCCCCGTGCTTTACATATATCTAGTCCAGGTTTGTATATCAATGCACTGCTGTAGTCTGCATAGCTCCCGATGCTGGACAGATATCTCGTCCAGGATGATAGATCGATACACTGCTTTTGTCTGCACAGCTCCCCATACTGGACAGATATCTAGTCCGGGTCATTGGTCAATGCACTGTTGTCTTTAGCACAGTTCTCGGTGTTGGATAGATTTCTAGTCCAGGTTTATGGATCAATGCACTGCAGTGGTCTGCATAGATCCCCATCCTGGACACATACCTAGTCTAGGTTTATAGATCAATGCAATACAGGGGTCTGCATAGCCCCTGGTGCTGGACAGATACCTCGTTTGGGTTTATAGATCAATGAAGTGCAGGAATCTGCTTAGCTCCCGGCACTAGAAAGATATCTAATCCGGGTTTATATATCAATGCACTGCTGAGATTTGCAAAGCTCCCCCTGCTGGACAGATATCTAATCCGTGGTTGTAAATCAATGCACTGCTATGGTCTGCACAGCTGAACGTGCTGGGCAGGTATCTAGTCTGGGTTTATCGATCATTGCACTTCAGGGGTCGGCATAGCTCCTGGTGCTGGACAGAAATATAGTCCGGTTTGATAGATCCATGCTCTGCTGTGGTCTGCAAAGCTCCCAGTGCTGGACAGATATCTAGTCCGGTTTTATAGATAAATGCACTGCTGTGGTCTTTAATGATTACCGTGCTGGAGAGATAACTAATCCGGATTTTTTGGATCAATGAACTGCTGTATGTGCATAGGTAATGTGCTAGACTGATATCTAGTCCGGGTTTGTACATCAATGCACTGCTGTGGTCTGCACAGTTCCTGGTGCTGGACAGATATCTAGTCCTGGAAGGATATATAGTCTGAGTTTATACATCAATGCACTGCTATCGGCGGCACAGCTCCTGGTGCTGGACTGATATCTAGTTTGGATTTATATATCACTGCACTGCTGTGGTGCACACAGCTCCTGGCGCTGGACTGATATCGAGTTCTTGTTTAAAAATCAATGCATTGCTGTTGCCTGCACAGCTCCCCATGCTGGACAAATATCTAGCCCGGTGTTATAGTTCAATCCGCTGCTGTGGTCCGCAGAGTTAAACGTGCTGGACAGATATCTCGCCTGGGTTTAGATATCAATGCGCTGCTGTGGTCTACATAGCTCCCTGTGCTGGACAGATATCTAGTGCGGGTTTATAGTTCAATGCACAGTTCCCCATACTGGAGAGATATATAGTTCAGTGCGAAAGATCAATGCACTGCTTTGGTCTGCATAGATCACGGTGCTGGACAGCTATCGAGTCCGGGTTAATCGTTCAATATACAGCTGCGGTCTGCACAGCTACCTGTGCTGGATAGATATCTAGTCCAGGTTTATACATCAATGCACTGCTGTCGTCTGCACAGCTCCCTGTGCGGGACAGATATCTCGTCCAGGATAATAGATCAATGCACTTATTTTGTCTGTTAAGATAAATCAATGCACTCCTGTGGTTTCCACAGGTCCCCTGGCTGGACAGATATCTAGTCCGGGTTTATATATCAATACAATTCTGTGGTCTGCACAGCCCCGGGGCTGGACAGATATGCAATCCGGGTTTATCGATCAGTACACTGCTGTGGTCTGCACAGCTCACGATGCTTTACAGATATCTAGTCCCGGTTTGTATATCATTGCACTGCTGTAGTCTGCATAGAACCGATGCTGGACCGATATCTAGTCCAGGATGATAGATCAATACACAGCTTTTGTCTGCACAGCTTCCGGTGCTGGACAAAGATCCAGTGTGGATTTATAGATCAATGCACTGCTGAGGTGTCCACAGCTCCCCGTGCTGGACAGATACCTAATTCGGGTTTATAGATCAATGCACTGCTGTGGTCTGCATAACTCAAAGTGCTGGACAGATATATAGTCCGGGATTATAGATCAATTCACAGCTTGGTCTGCACAGCTCCCTGAGCTGGACAGACATCTAGTCCGGGTTTATTGATCAGTTTCCTGCTGTGGTCTGCACAGCTCCTTGTCCTAGACAGATATCTAGTCCGGGATGATAGATCAATGCCCTGCTGTTGTCTGCACAGCTTCCCATACTGGAGAGATATCTCGTCCCGGTTTATAGATCAATGCGCTGCTCTGGTCTGCTTGGCTCAACGTGCTGGACAGACATCTAGTCCGGGTTTATAGATCAATTTCCTGCTTGGTCTGCACAGCTCCCGGTGCAGGACAGATATCTAGTCCTGGTCATAGGTCAATGCACTGTTGAGGTCAGCACAGTTCTCGGTGCTGGACAGATATCTAGATCCATGCTCTGCTGTGGCCTGCAAAGCTCCCAGTGCTGGACAGATATCTAGTCCAGTCTTATACATCAATGCACTGCTGTGGTCTGCAAAGCTCCCCGTGTTGGAGAGATAACTATGTCTGCTTTATAGATCAATGGACTGCTGTGGTCTGCATAGCTCAATGTGTTGGACAGATATCTAGTTCGGGTTTGTACATCAATGCACTGCTCTGGTCTGCACAGTTCCTGGTGCTGGACAGATATCTAGTCCTGGTTTATAGATCAATGCTTTGCTGTGGTCTGCAAAACCTACCGTGCTGGACAGATATCTAATCAGGATTTAGATATCAATGCATTGCTGCCCTATGAATAGCTCAATGTGCTGGGCAGATATCTAGTCCGAGTTTATAGATCAATTCCCGGCTTGATCTGCTCTGTTCCCTGTGCTGGATAGATATCTAGTCCCGGTTCATACACCAGTACACAGTTCTCGTCGGCAAACCACCCAGTGCTGGACAGAAGTCTAGTCCAGTTTTATAGATAAAATCACTGCTGTGGTCTGAACAGCTCCCCATGTTGGACAGATATTTAATCCTGGTTTATAGATCAATGTACTGCTGTGGTCTGCAAAACTCACTGTGCTGGATAGATATCTAATCAGGGTTTAGATAGAAATGAGCTGCCAGAGGATGTGGTATAGGCTGGTACAATTGCAACATTCGAGAGGCATTTGGATGAGTATATGAATAGGAAAGGTTTGGAGGGATATGGACTGAGTGCTGGTAGTTGGGACTAGATTGGATTGGGATATCTGGTCGGCATGGAGAGGTTGAACCAAAGGGTCTGTTTCCATGCTGTACATATCTATGACTCTATGACTCTATATCAATGCACGGCTGAGGTATGAATAACTCAACGTGCTGGGCAGATACCCAGTCCGAGTTTATCGATCAATTCTCTGCTTGGTCTGCACTGCTCCCTGTGCTGGACAGATATCTAGTCCGTGTTTATACATCGGTGCACTGCTGTCGTCGACACACCACCCTTTGCTGGACAGATGTCTCGTCCAGGTTTATATATCAATGCACTACTGTGGTCTCTGCAGCTCCTGGTTCTGGACAAATATTTAATCCGGGTTTATAGATCAATGCACTGCTGTGGTCTGTCCAGCTCCTGGTGCTGGATAAATATCTAATCCGGGTGTACAGATGAAAACATTGCTGTTGTCTGCACAAGCCCCGTGCTGGAAATTTATCCAGTCCGGGGTTAATAGATGAATGCACTGCTGTGGTTTCATAACTCAACGTGCTGGACAGATATCTAGTTCGGGTTTATAGATCAATGCACTGCTGTGTTCATCGCTCTGGACTGACATTTTATCGAGTTTTATAGTTCAATGCACTGCAGGGGTGTGCATCGCTACTGGTGTTGGACCGATGTCTAGTCCGGGTTTGTAGATCAATGCACTGCTGTGGTTGCATAGCTCCCGCTGCTGGAATGATACATAGCCTGAGTTTATAGATCAATGTACTACTGTGGTCTGCCCAGCTCCTGGTGTTGGATAGATATCTCGACCTGGTTTGTAGATCAATGCCCTGCTGTGGTTTGCGCATCTCCCCGTGCTGGACAGATGTCTAATCCTGGTTTATAGATCAATGCACTGCTGTGGTCTGCAAAACCCACCATGCTGGATAGATATCGAATCAGAGTTTATATATCAATACACTGCTGAGGTATGAATAGTTCAACGTGCAGGAGAGTTATCTAGTTCGAATTTATAGACCAATTCCCTGCTTGGTCTGCACTACTTCCTGTGCTGCACAGATATCTAGTCCGGGTTTATACATCCGTGCACTGCTCCCGTCGGCACAGCACCCAGTGCTGGACAGATGTCTAGTCTGGGTTTTAGATCAATGCATTGCTGTTGTCCGCGCAGCCCCCGGTGCTGGACAAATACCTAATCCGGGTGTATATATCAATGCACTGCTGTGGTCTGTACAGTTCCCTGTGCTGAATAGATATCTAGTCCGGGTACACAGGCCAAAGCATTGTTGTTGTCTGCACAAGCCCCTTGCTGGAGAGTTTTCCAGTCTGGGGTTCTAGATGATTCCACTGCTGTGATCTTATATCTGAACGTGCTGGACAGATATCTAGACCAGGTTTATAGATCAATGCACTGCTGGGGTCTGCATAGCTCGTGTTGCTGGACAGATATCTAGTCCAGGTTTATAGGTCAATGCACTACAGGTGTCTGCATAGCTCAGGGAACAAGATAGATATTTAATCCGGGTTTATAGATGAATGCACAGCTGTTCTCTGCGAGGCTCTCCGTGCTGGAGAGATATTCAATTGGGGTTTATATGTCAATGCACTGCTGTGGTCTGCATTGCTCAATGTTCGGAACTGATGTAGAGCCATAGAGATGTACAGCATTGAACCAGACCCATCGATCCAACCTGTCCATGCCGTCCAGATATTCCAACCCAATCTCGAACTACCTGCCAGCACCCGGCCTATATACTTCCAAAACCTTCCGATTCAGATACCTATCCAAATGCCTCTTAAATGTTGCAGTTGTACCAGCCTCCACTTACCACCCTCTGCGTGAAAACGTTGACGCTTATGTCTCTTTTAAATCTTTCGCCTCTCACCCTAAACCTATGCCCTCTATTTCTGGACTGTCCGACCTCAGGGAGAAGACTTTGCCTATTTATCTTATCCATGCCCCTCATAATTTTGTAAACCCCTGTAAGGTCACCCCTCAGCCTCCGACACGCCAGAGAAAACAACCCCAGCCTGTTCACCCTCTCCCTGTAGCTCAGATCCTCCAACCCTGGCAACATACTTGTAAATCTTTCCTGAACCCATTCAAGTTTCACAACATCTTTCTGATAAGAAGGAGATCAGAATAACATGCAATATTCCAACAGCGGCCTAACCAATGTCCTGTACAGCCGCAACATGACCTCCCAACTCCTGTAGTCCATACTCTGACCAATAAAGGAAAGCATATCAAACGCCTTCTTCACTATCCTCTCTACCTGCGACTCCACTTTCAAGGAACTATGAACCTGCACTCCAAGGTCTCTTTGTTCAGCAACACTGCCTCGGACCTTACCATTAAGTGTTAATGTCTTGCTAAGATTTGCTTTCCCAAAATGAAGCACCTCGCATTTATCTGAATTAAACTCCATCTGCCACTTCTCAGCCCATTGGGCCATCTGGTCCAGACACTGTTGTAATCTGTGGTAACCTTCTTTGCTGTCCACTACACCTCCAATTTTGGTGTCATCTGCAAACATATTAACTGTACCTCTCATTCTCGCATCCAAATCATTTATGTAAACGACAAAAAGTAGAGGGCCCAGCACCGATCCTTGTGGCACTCCACTGGTCACAGGCCTCCAGTATGCAAAACAAGCCTCCACCACCACCACCCTCTGTCTTCTACCTTTGAGCCAGTTCTGTATCCAAATGGCTAGTTCTCCCTGTATTCCATGAGATCTAACATTGCTAATCAGACTCCCATGGGGAACCTTGTCGAATGCCTTACTGGAGTCCATGTAGATGACGTCTACTGCTCTGCCCTCTCGTCTGGATTTGTAGATCAATAACACTTTAGGGTTCTGCACACTACCCCGTGCAGGACAGAATTCTAATCCGGATTTAGATATCAATACACTGTTGTGGTCTGCGTAGCTCCCGGTGCTGGAATAATATCTAATCTGGTTTATACATCAATGCCAGCTATGGTCTGCGTAGCTCCTGGTGCTGAACAGACATCTAGTCCAGGTTTATAGATCAATACACTGCAAGGGTCAGCACAGCTCCCCGTGCTGGACAGATATCTAATCTTGGTTTATAGATCAATGTACTGCTGTGGTCTGTAAAACTCACCGTGCTGGACAGACAGCTAATCAGGGTTTAGATATCAATGCACTCCTGTGGTCTGCAAAGCTCAACGTGCAGGACAGATATCTTGTCCGAGTGTCTAGACCAATGCACTACATGGTCTGCACAACTCCCTGTGCTGGACTGATATCTGGTCCTAGTTTATATATCAATTCACTGCTTTGGTCTGCATAGTTCCCGGTGATAAACAGATATCTGGTCCAGGTCTTTTTTTTTTATTAATGCACAGCTGTGGTGTGCGCAGATCCCCATGCGTGACAGATTTCTCATCCGGTTTATAGATCAATGCACTGCTGTGATCTGCACAGCTTCCAGTGCTGGACATATATCTAGTCCGGGTTTATAGTTCAGTGAATTGCTCTGGTCTGCACAGCTCCCCGTGGTGGACAGATATCTAGTTCAGGTTTATAGATCAATGCACTGCTCTGGTCTGCATAGCTCCCAATGCTGGACAGATATCCAGCCCCGGTTTACGGATCAATGCACTGCAGGGGTCTGCACAGCTCCCCGTACTGGACAGATATCTGATCCTGGTTTTTAGATCAATGCAGTGCGGTGGTCTGAAAAACGCACCGTGCTGGACAGATATCTAATCCGGTTTTAAATATCAATGTACTACTGCGGTCTGTATAGCTCAACGTGCTGGGCAGATATCGAGTCCGAGTTTATGGATCAATTCCCTGCTTGGTCTGTACTGCTCCCTGTGCTGGACAGATATCTAGTCCGGATTTATACATCAAGTCACTGCAGCCGTCGGCACACCACCCTGTGCTGGACAGATGTCTCGTTCGGGTTTATAAATCAATGCACTGCTGTTCACTGCGAAGCTCTCCGTGCTGGAGAGATATCCAATCCGGTGCTGGAATGATATCTAGTCTGGTTTTTACATCAATGCAAAGCTGTGGTCTGCGAGGCTCCTGGTATTGAACAGATATCTAGTCCAGGCTTATAGATCAATGCACTGCAGGGGTCAGCAAAACTCACCGTGCTGGACAGATAGCTAATCAGGGTTTAGATATCAATGCACTCCTGCGGTCTGCAAAGCTCCAGGTGCAGGACAAATATCTTGTCTGAGTGTCTAGACCAATGCACTGCTTGGTCTGCACAACTCCCTGTGCTGGACTGATATTTGGTCCGGGTTACACATCAATGCACCGCTGAAGTCGGCACAGCTCCCTGTGCTGGACAGGTATCTGGTCCTAGTTTATAGATGAATTCACTTCTGTGGTCATCATAGCTCCCGGTGCTAAAGAGATATCTGGTCCGGTTTTATTTTTATTAATGCACAGCTGTGGTGTGAAAAGATCACCATGCAGGACAGATTTCTCATCCGGGTTTATAGATCAATGCACTGCTGTGGTCTGCACAGCTCCCCGTGGTGTACAGATATCGCGTTCAGGTTTATAGATCAATGCACTGCTCTGGTCTGCACAGCTCCCGGTGCTGGATAGATATCCAAATCTGGTTTACTGATCAATGCACTGCAAGGGTCTGCACAGTTTCCCGTGCTGGACAGACATCTAATCCTGGTTTAAAGATTAATGCACTGCTGTGGTCTGAAAAACGCACCATGCTGGACAGATATCTGGATTAAGATTAGATTTGATTACCTACAGTGTGGAAACAGGCCTTTCGGCACAACAAGTCCACACCGACCCGCCGAAGTACAACCCCTTCACCTAACACTTGGGCAATTTAGCATTCACCGGACCTGCACATCTTTGTGACTGTGGGAGAAAACCGGAGCACCCGGAGGAAACCCACGCAGACACGGGGAGAATGTGCAAACTCCACACAGTCAGTCGCCTGAGGCGGGAATTGAACCCAGGTCTCTAGCGCAGTGAGGCAGCAGTGCTAACCACTGTGCCACCGTGCCACCCGCGGGTTTAAATATCAATGCACTATTGCGGTCTGCATAGGCTCAACGTGCTGGACAGATATCTAGACGGAGTTTATATATCAATTCCCTGCTTGGTCTGCACTGCTCCCTAAGCCGGACTGATATCTAGTCCGGGTTTATACATCAAGGCACTGCTGTCGTCGGCACACCACCCTGTGCTGGACAGATATCTCGTTCGGGTTTATAGATCAATGCACTGCTGTTGGCTCAACAGCTCCCGGTGCTGGACTGTTATCTGTTCCGGGTTTTTTTTATCAATGCACAACTGTGGTGTGCACAGCTCACCATGTGGGACAGATATCAAGTCCGGGTTTATAGATCAATTCACTGCTGTTTTCTGCATAGCTTCCAGTGCTGTACAGATATCTAGTTTGCATTTATATATCAATGCACTGATGTGGTGCGCTCTGCTTCCCGTGCTGGGCAGATATGTAGACCGGGTTTATAGATCAATGCACTGCTGTGATATGCACAGCTCCCCATGCTGGACAGATATCTCCTCCTTGTTTATAGATCAATGCACTGCTGTTGTCTTCACAGCTCCCCGTGCTGGACAGATATCATCTCCGGGTGTCTAGATCAATACTCTGATATAATCTGTGCGGTGTTTCAGTCTGGACAGAATGCCATATTATATTGACCAATGTATGAGTCTGCACTATCTTCCACCCTGGATAGTTTGATGTGTGGTACTGAACAGTGCAATAGATTATTCTGCACACAGTGTTCCAATCTGGACAGGTTGCTACGTTTCACTGAGCAGTATACTAGGCTGGGCAACACAGTGTTCCACGGTGAACAGATATCTCTTCTGGATTTATGTTGTCTGGGCTGGTTCTGAAAGATGGATTGAGAATGTGGTATATCGAACAATTTCAGCTGATCTGACAATGCTTCTATTTCCCATTCTTTTGATTGAGCCCTCCGTCTCTCACTCCATTAATGTGACAGTGTGCCCATGCACATTACATCATGTTGGTGAATACCGACTGCCCTGGCTGCAGCCACAGCCTCTTCATTCAGAAGGAGGCAGCCATTCCCATCATCCTCGGGTGTCCAGGTAGAAAGAAAGAGTGGCCTCCGAAGAAAAGGTCACCAATTGGTACACGGCTCAAATCATCCTCCCCTAACCTCTACGCAACGCAAACCAATCACATCAAAATATCACGTGTGTACGGAGAGCAATGGGCCCCTGGGAAAATCAGTGAGCAGACCATCAGGGAGATGGAGCAACACTTTCCGTGTCTGAACGAGTCAATACTGAATGTTTCATTAAGTCTTGAAATCTCAGTCCATTTATATAATGCACCACCTTTTATTCCTCCTGAAAACAAAAATCACAGGTTCACAGTTACCCACATTATATTTGATCTATTAAGTTGTTGTCCACTGCTTATCCATTCACAGATTCTCTACCTCCTCTTGATAACTTCAGTTTCTCTCGATCTTAACGTCAGTTTAAAGTTAGTTCGAACATGTTTGTTCCATTTCTGGAAACCGTTGATTAAGTTTGCAAATAGTTGAGGCCCCAGCACTGGTCGCTGTGTCACTGCAGTCGTTAATATGTGTTAAACTGATAGAGACTGATTTCTCCCTAATTTATCCCTGCTCCTGGCTTAGTAACCCATCCTCCCAATATTCCTGTGTAGCAGCTTTGAAAGGTTGAATGTTCCATTCCATTTCCTGTGTAACAGGTATGAGAGATTAAAAGATCTGTCCAGTTGCTGAGTAACAGCCTCCAATAGCTGAATGACCTAATTCTATTCCTGTTTAAAACTCTTGATGGATTGAATAGTCTGCTTCATTATAGGTACAGTTGTGAATAGTGCAGAACATTTTGGAACCATCAGTGAACAGCACACTTCTGATTTTATGACGGAGGGAAGGCCATTGATACGGCAGTTGCTGTTAGCCCACGGCGCCTCATGGATGCCCAGTTTCCATTTGCTCGGTCCTTTAGAGGTATGTCCTACTTCTCAGCAGGAAGTGTTACATAAAACAGGGGGCAATATCTTCAATATGAAGCTGAGACCTTCCCTCTGCCAGGACTGTGTGATGGCTGCTCCTACAGATACTGTTCCAGACAAATCCATCTGGGACTAGGAGTTTGGTGAGAATGTTTCCCTCTTGTTGGTTCCGCCATCACTTCCCCCAGTCTAGCTGCTGTGTATTTGAGGTATCTCCCTGGTCAGTTAGTGGTGGGCCTGTGGTGACAGTCTTGGTGATGGACATTCAAGTACCATACCCAGAGGACGTTCTGTGTCCTTGTCACCCTCAGTGCTTCCTCTGACTTGGTTTCAATACCGAGGGGAACAGAGATATCACCAAGGAATGGGGTTCGGGGTGTGGGTGGGGCAGGAGATGCCCATCCTCAGCTGATTTCCTTGAACATGTGTGATCTGTTACCATGAGATTGTTCGGGTTCTGGAATCAATGTTGTGGAATTGCAGAGTAAATCCTTCCCTGACTGTATCCCAGGGTGTCCCCACCACTGGTGGGTCTGTTCTGCCGGTGGGACAGGATATACCTAGGGATGGTGATGGGGCTTCACGAAAAATTGCTCATCAGGCCAGATTTTATGTGTATGACGGTGTCAGATTATATTCTGACCGGGACTGTGATGCTGGAAAAGCACAGCAGGTCAGGCAGCATCCGAGGAACGTTTCAGGCGTAAATCCTTCATCAGGAATGAGGCTTGTGGGGCGGGCGGCTCAGAGAAAAATGGGAGGGGGCGGAGACTGGGGCTGGTGGAAAGGTAGCTGAGAATGTGATTGGTAGATAGGAAGTGGAGGAGAGGTGATTTTTCAGAGAGGAGGGTCGAGTGGATAGGTAGGAAAGGTGATGGACAGGTCAAGCAGTTCCTCGGAACATTCTGTCCCCAACAATCTATAAGTGACATTCCCCGGAACATTCTGTCCCCAACATTCTATAACTGACATTCCCCGGAACATTCTGTCCCCAACATTCTATAACTGACATTTCCCAGAACAGTCTGTCTCCAACATTCTATAACTACCATTCCCCGGAACGTTCTGTCCCTGACGTTCTTTGTGAAGGGCCGGACGTCAGTGAATTGAACAAACGATAGGATCCCGAGGGAAGCGATCCTGTTACATGGAAAAGGAGAGACTGTTGCGAAGATCCCTCGAGGCAGTTAAACGGGTGAATATGTTTTCCCTTTGTTTACGCTTCTTCACGACACAGGATCGACCACAATTTAGACAAAAAGACAGAAATTTCCGATCTCCGTTTGTCTTCAGGAAACTGGGAGAGAATCCTTCAGGATAGCGACACTTTCACCGTCCGTGTTGCGAGCTGGAAAGACGTGACCTGTGTCTGCTCTCGAGTGATCAAGTGTGTGGAAATGCTCTAGAAACCATCCGTTCTTATGGATGTGTCTCTCTGTTTTCGGGGAGGGAGTGTTACCTGTGTTTAATGGCACATTGTTGTCAGTAATTCTGACATTCCCATTTGTTAATGGTGGCTCAGTGATTAGTACTGCTGTCTTACAGCACTAGGATCCCAGGTTCGATTCCAGCCTCGGGTGACTGTCTGTGTGGAGTTTGCACATACTCTCTGTGTTTGCGTGGGTTTCCTCCGGGTGCTCCGGTTTCCGCCCACAGTCCAAAAATGTGCAGGTCAGGTGAATTGGCCATGCTAAATTGCCCCACAGTGTTGGTGCGTAGGTCAGAGGGAAATGGGCCTGGGTGGGTTACTCTTCGGAGGGTCGGTGTGGACTTGTTGGGCCAAAGGGCCTGTTTCCACACTGTATGGAATCCAATCTAATCTTAAAAAAATCCAATTATTTTAATAAATCCCTGAATACAGTGACACATTTTAAAATCTCACTGGGTCCCCAACCAAACTGGTCACTTTGTCTCCAGGCTGATGGATAATGTGTTTGTTTTCCTTCCTCACAGTTAACGTAGTGACCATCTACGTCCTGCTTTATAAAGATTGTGGATTGTCTCCATGTGTTAGTCGTTACCTGGGGGCCATGGCAGCGGCGGATCTCCTGGTCATTATACTCGACGTGATACTGAGACACATTCCCATTGTTTATTGGGAACAGTTTCATTTCCTGTACTACGTCCCCGTATGTAATATCCACGCCGTCCTACTTTATACAGTCACTGACTGTTCTGTCTGGTTTACCGTGACTTTCACCTTTGATCGGTTTGTGGCCATTTGTTGCCAGAAGCTTAAAAGTAAATATTGCAGTGAGAAAACGGCGGCTGTGGTTCTGGGAGCAGTGACTGTGCTGAGCTGTTTAAAGAATATCTCCTGGTATTTTATGCTCACGGCTCGGTATTGGCTGCGGAACCTCCCCTGGTTTTGTGATGGAACAGAGGCTATTCTATCCTCCATTGTCTGGGTCACAATCGAGTTCCTCCACTACATTCTAACCCCATGTGTCCCATTTCTCCTGATTCTGCTGCTCAATGTTCTCACCGTCAGACACATTTTAGTGACCAGCAGAGCCCGCAGGAGACTCCGCATGCCCACCAATGGGGACGCTCAGGCTGACACAGAAATGAGAAACCGAAAAAAATCCATCATTTTAGTGTTTGTGATCTCGGCCAATTTCATCCTATTATGGTCAACGTTAATGGTGTATTCTATATGGAGGCGGATGTATGATTTTGGGTATTTCTTTATGTATCTCGATTCCTTTGTCCGGGAATTGGGCTTCATGCTGCAGCTCCTCAGTTGCTGCACAAACACCGCGATTTATGCCGTGACCCAGACTAAGTTCAGACTGCAACTGAAGAATGTTATGAAATATCCCTTTACCCGAATCAATCCATCACTCAAAACAACTCATTAATCAATCCATCCGAGATTTTCTCATTTCAATTCAGTGTTTCAGCGATGGAGCAGCTTGTCGCTATGGTAGCAGACTGAGGATAGAGCTGGTTTGTCCATCCTTATCCCACAGGGTAGTTACAGGAACACATTTCAATAGTTCTCACAACTCAGGTGCCAGTGAGAAAAGGCACCATCCCACTGTCTGTATACAATAACTTCAATTTGTAAACAATAAAAATGTTCATTAAAAAGTGCCGAGCGGGCGAGTGAACGATGTTGTTGTGTGTCTCTGTATTGGAGAAGCTGAGCTGGAGAGGGACGTACTCAGCCCCAATTCCTGGTCCTCAGGGTAGGGGAGGGAACCGGGCCCAGAACTCAGGAGTTGGGTTTAACTCACTCTGTTCTTGCTTTGAAATCTGGGTCCCCCAATTCCGACCTGGTCTCCCCATTCCCTCTCGTTCACTCTTCCTCCTCATTTCTCTCCCTCTCTCTCTGCACACTCTCTCTTTCTTAACATCTCACCATTTTATCCCCTCTTCCCCCTCTCTCTCACAAGCCCCAACTCGTTTCTACCTGCCGCCATTCTTCTCTCTCCCCCTCAAACTCACTCTCACTCTCTTGCTGCCTCTGTCGACCTCCAGCAATTCTGTCTCTACACGATTTCCCCCTCCTCCCACGTTCCACATTTCTCCATCCTATCACCCCATCCCCATTCATGCAGCCTCACCACCAACCCCCAGTCCCTGTGTCAGAGGGAAAGGGAAGAACGAGCGAGAGTGTGTCAATTAGAGAGGGAGGGATGGCGGGGAGAGAGATGCAGTCAAAGAGATACGGAGGGAGGTGGGGAGAGAGAGAGACAGAGAAGAAGGTGGAACAAGAGTGAGATAAGGTGGAGAGAGAGTGAAGGAGCGGGGAGAGAGGGGAGGGCAAGAGAGAGATAGGGTGAGAGAGAGAGACGGGGAGGAGAGAAAGAGAGAGAGAGGGGGGGTTGAGAGAGAGTGGTCGAGAGAGAGAGGGGACAAAGGAGAGAGTGAGAGATAGTGAGAGGGCGAGAGAGAGAGTAAAAGGGCGAGAGAGGGGGGCGAGAGAGAGGTGGCGAGAGAGAAAGAGAGAGAGGGCGAGAGAGAGAAGTGGGGCAAGAGAGAGGGAAGTGAGAAAGACATAGGAGGATGCGTGAGAGAGATGCGGGGCAAGAGAGAGAAGGGGTGAGAGAGTGAGCTGACAGAGAGAGCGTGAGGACCAGAGAGAGAGGGCAAGAGAGAGTTAGAGTGGGTGAGGTAGAGAGGAAAGGCCAGGCAGAGAGACATGGATTGAGAGAGAGAGGGCGAGAGGGAGAGAGACGGAATGAGAGAGACATAGAGGTGAGAGTCAGAGAGAGGAGTGAGAGAGGGGGCAAGAGAGATTAGGAGGGGCAAGGAGAGCGGTTGTGAGAGAAAGAAGCTCCGAGAGATGGAGGGGGATGAGCGGGAGAGCGCGGGGATGAGAGAGAGTGGGGTAGAGAGAGAGTGAGAGGGTGAAAGAGAGACAGAATGGGCGAGAGAGAGAGACGATTCGAGAGAGAGAAAGCGAGAGAGAGATAGAGCGAGGGAACGAGAGAGAGAGAGACGGGGCGAGAGAGAGCGAGTGAGTGACAGAGAAAGAGGTGCAAGAAAAAGGGGATGAGAGAGACAGAGAGGTTTCATGAGAGGAAGAAAGAGAGAGGGGAGAGAGAGATTGAAGGTGGAACGAGAGGGACAGAGAGCATGAGAGAGAGCAAGAGAGTGAGCGGGAGAAGAGAGCGATGGAGCTAGCGAGCTAGAGAGAGTACATGAAGCGAGGGAGAGAGAGAGATAGTGAGAGGGCGAGGGGTCAGGGCGAGAGTGAGGGGGTAAGAGAGAGAGGATAAGAGAGAGAGCGAGAAAGAGAGAGAGAGTCAGAGAGGACAAATGAGAGAGAGAGGAAGTGCAAGAGCGATACAGGGGGCGAGAGTGAGGGGTTCAGAGAGAAACAGAGGGGTCAAGAGAGTTGGGAGTAAAGAGAGAGTCGGGGAGAGACAAAGAGAGATGGCGAGCGAGAGAGAGAGAGGGACGAGGAAGAGAGAGAGAGAGAGAAAAAAAAACAAGTGAGAGAGGGAGAAAGAGAGGGGGAGGGACAGTGATTGAGGGCCAATTGGGAGAGAGATAGAGGGGGCCAGAGAGAGGTGTCGAAAGAGAGAGGGTCAGTGAAAGAGGTTGGGTACAAGAGACAGAGAGGGGGGAGGGAGAGAGAGACAGACAGGGAAAAAGAGATAGAGAGAGCGAGAGAGAGGAAGGAGAGAGAGGATGCAAAAGAGAGAGAGAGAGAGGGTTGACAGATGGAGAGGGGCGGAGGAGGCGGTGAGAGAGGGAGAGTGGGCGGGAGAGAGCGTGAGAGTGAAAGCGCGCACGAGGGGGCAAGAGAGGGCGAGATAGAGAGAGAGAGAGACAGCGCAAGAGCGAGAGGAAAGGAAGGAGAAAAGGGCCGATAGAGAGAGTTTAAGGGAGCAGAGAGTGTGGGCAAGAGCAAGAGAGAGAGGATGAGTGAAAGATAGAGAGAGGGAGCGAGAGATAGGTAAAGGGGAAGCGTGCGAGAGAGAGAGAGATCGAGAGAGATGGTCAGACAGTGGTCGAGAGAGGGGGCGAGAGAGAGGGAGCGAGAGAGAGGAGCTAGAGAGAGGGGGTAAGACAGAGGGAGAGAGAGTATGAGAGGGGGTGGGAGTGGGGGAGAGAGGGGCGAGAGAGGGGGCGAGAGAGGGGCTGGCAAAAGAGAATGGCGAGAGAAGGCGCTAGAGTGGTGATAGGAGAGGGGGCGAGAGAGTGGGTCAGTGAGGGAGTGAGAGAGGGGGCGAGGGAGGGGTTCGAGATGGGCGCGGGAGAGGGGCGGTGGTAAGTGGGCAAGAGAGAGCGAGAGAGGTCACGAAATAAGGGGCGAGACGGGGGTTAGAGAGGGGGGTGCAAGTCGGCTCGAGAGTGGGGGGGCTCGGGAGGGTGTCTCGGAAGGGGGACAACCGAGGGGGCGAGAGATGCAGCAAAAGAGGGGTGTCAAGAGCGAGGGCGAGAGGGGGCGAGTGAGGCGGGAGAGAGAGGGGTTGAGGAGGTCGAGCGAGTGGGCAAGAGAGGGTCGAGAGAAGGGGCTGGATGAGGCGAGTGAGGGGGCGAGAGGGAGGGGTTGACAGACTAAGAGGGGCAATAGAGGAGGTGAGAGAGAGACAGCATGGGTGAGAGAGGGTGGAGGAGCGAAAACGCATAAAAGGGGGCAATAGAGGGTGAGACAGAGAGAGAGAGAAGCGCTAGAGCGAGAGGGAGTGAGGGAAAAATGTGGGGAGAGTGAGAGTATGAGGAGCAGAGAGAGTGGCCGAGAGAAAGACAGCGGTGGGAGAGAGAGCAATAGATATTTAAAGAGAGGGAGCACGAGAGAGAGGGAGAGATCGAGAGAGATATTTAGACAGTGGGCGAGAGAGGGGCGACAGAGGGGGCAAGAGAAGGGCCGAGAGAGAGAGGGTAATTCGGGGCGAGAGAGGGGATGAGAGGGAGCGAGAGGGGGTTAAGACAGGGCAAGAGAGGGGGAAATAGAGGGGTTGAGAGTAGGGGCAAGAGAGAGGACGTAAGACGGGGAGAGAGAGGTGGGTGAGAGAGGGGGTGAGGGGGTCGAGAGATTGGGCAAGAGAGGGGGCGAGAGAAGAGGCTGTGCAAGGCGTGAGAGGGAGCGAGAGGGAGGGAGTTGACAGACCAAGAGGAGCGAGGCCGGAGGTGAGAGAGAGAGTGTGGGCGAGAGAGGGTTGGGGAGCGATGGCACGCAGGAGGGGGCAAGAGAGGGCGACACAGAGAGAGAGAGAGACAGCGCTAGAGCGAGAGGGAGAGAGAGAGAAATGTGGTGAGAGTGAGAGAGTAGGCGGGGGCAGAGAGAGTGAGCGAGAGAAAGATAGAGAGGCGGACATAGAGATTGAACGAGAGATAGGTAAAGGTGGGGGCGCGCGAGAGAGAGGGAGATGGAGAGAGATGGTGAGAGAGAGGAGAGAGAGAGTACGGGCGAGAAGAAGAGGCAGGGCGAAAGACGAGGTGAGAGAGATGGGGGCATGAGATGAGGCGAGATTAGCGGCGAGAGAGGGGGCAAGTGAGGGGGCGAGTGAAGGGGCTGCGAGAGGCGAGAGTGGGGTGGAGAGAGAACGGGCTGGGCAAGGTGACAGAGGTGACGACAGAGAGGGGGCTGACAGACCAAGAGGGGCGTGGAGGGAAGTGAGAGAGAGATTGTGGGCGAGAGAGGGTGGGGGAGGGAGAGCACACGCGAGGGGGCAAGAGAGGGCGGGACAGAGAGAGACAGTGCTATAGCGAGAGGGAGGGAGAGAGAAATGTAGTGAGGTCGAGAGAGTATGCGGGGGTAGAGTGAGCGAGAGAAAGATAGAGAAGGGGAGAGAGAGGTAGAGGGAGAGATAGGTAAAGGTGGGGGCGTGCGAGAGAGACGGAGATGGAGAGAGATGTTGAGAGAGAGAGGAATGGCATGAAGAATAGACGGGGTGTAAGAGGAGATGTGAGCGATAGGGATGAGAGAGTGGGCGAATGAGGAGGGGCGAGATTAGGGGCAAGAGAGGGCGCATGTGAGGGGGCGAGAGGGAGGGGGTGACAGAGAAAGAGGGGCGAGAGACGGTGGGGGAGCGAGAGCCCGCACTAGGGGGTAATAGAGGGTGAGACAGCGAGAGAGACAGCGCTAGAGCGAGAGGGAGGGATGGAGAAATGTGGCAAGAGAGAGAGTATGAGGGGGCAGAGAGTGGGTGAGAGAAAGATAGGGAGAGGGGGAGAGAGAGAACGAGATAGTTGAAGTGGGGGGCGCGCGAGACAGAGGGAGAGATTGAGAGAGATGTTAAGTCGGCGAAAGAGGTGGGGCGAGAGAGGGGACGAGAGTGGGAGCGAGAGAAGGGGCGAGAGAGGGAGGTAAGACAGGGGTCGAGAGCGGAGGTGAGAGGGAGCGAGAGAGGGGTGTAGCACCGGGAGAGAGGGGGTGTTAGGGGGCGAGAGAAGGTTCGAGAGAAGGGGAAGTCGGGGCGAGAGAGGGGATGAGATGGGTGGGAGAAGGGGCTTGAGGGGGTGAGAGAGGAGGCAAGAGAGAGGGGGGCGATAGAGGGGGCGAGAGAAAAGGCAAGAGAGGGGAGTAAGACAGGGGCGGGGGTGAGAGGGCGTGAGAGTGGGGTGTAGGACAAGGGAGAGAAGGGGCTAGAGAAGGAGCAATAGAGGGGGCGAGAGAGGTGGTCAGCGATGGGAGCGAGAGAGGGAGCGAAGGAGGGGATCAAGAGGCGTACCGGAGAGGGGACGAGATAGGAGGGCAAGAGAGAGCTAGAGAAGGAGCGAGAGAGAGAGATTAGAGATAGGGGGTTCAAGACGGCTCAAGAGGAGGAGAGGTCGAGAGGGTGTCTCAGAGGGGGTCGAGAGAGTGGACAAAAGAGAGAGAACGGCATGGGCGAGGTGAGAGAGGCGGTGAGAAAGAGGATGTTGACAGACCAAGTGAGCGAGGGAGAGGTGAGGGAGAGAGTGTGTTCGAGAGAGGGTGGGTTGAGCAAGAGCGCGCATTGGTGGGCAATAGAGGGTGAGACAGAGAGAGAGAGAGACAGGGCTACAGCGAGTGGGAGGGAGGGAGAAATGTGGCAAGAGGGAGAGTATGAGGGGTCAGAGAATGTGGGTGAGTGAAAGATAGAGAGATGAAGAGAGAGAGCAAGAGATAGATAAAGAAGGGGCCACGCGAGAGAGAGGCAGAGATCGAGAGAGATGGTAAGACAGTGGGCGAGAGAGGTGGGGCGAGAGAATGGGCGACAGAGGGAGCGAGAGAAGGGGCGAGAGAGGGTGGTAAGACAGGGGGTAAGAGAGGAGGTGAGAGGGAGCAAGAGAGGTGTGTATGACAAGGGAGAGAGGGGGCAATAGAGGGGGCAGGATAAGGGGCGAGAGAGAGGGGGTAGGCCGGGTGATTAGCCCTAGTGAGCAGCACCATCTTTATTCGGGGCAACGAGTCATTGGACACGTGCACAGCCTCCAGCTTTGTACGGTGCAAGATTCAGATGGGTGTATGTGCAGCCTTCTCTGGCAGAGAGTGATGGGGAGAATTCACAAAAAGCACATTCAAACCGAGAGATATGTTTTTCTTTCTGCATTTGTTTCGTCATTTTGACGTAAGGCCACAGATAGAGAATATTATGTCCAGTGACCAAAACCATTGCCAATTGATCAGTTCTTCAGGAATGCCTTAAAGAAAGAAAGCAGATCTGAGAGGGTTAAGGTAGGAATTCCAGACCATGTTGCCTTGGACGCCTTAGAAACAGTCACACAGGTGAACTCATAAATAAACACATCGTTGACAGTCTGAAATAAAATGAGTTACTGAGATATGAAAGGGTGTGTGGTGCAGGGATATAGGGATGATTACAGCCAGGAATTAAATCAAAGTATTTTGTTGTTGGTTTTAAATGGGAGCCTTTTGGTGGGTCAACAAGTTTTGGTACAAGTGAGCACTTGGGCAGTAGATATTTCAATATTCTTGAGATTATAGGAGGTTGAATGTGGGATGCTGGACCGGAGTGGGTTTAGATAATCAAATATAGAGTTAACAAAAGGAATGAATGAGAATTTCACGGAATGAGCTCAGACTGTGGTGAGTTCAGGTGATATCACTGAAGTCGAAATCGTGGTCTTGGAGTGGTACTGGGCTATCACCCTCACCTCAACTCTAGAAGTCAGCTGTTTATTAGTTTGTGAATCAAGTCTGTAATAAGCTTAGGAACTGAGTGGCCCTGGCAGAACCCAAACTGGCTGTAACTGAGCAGGTTATTGCTGAGCAGATGCTGCTTGACAGCACTGATAATGACATCTTCTATCGCTTTACTGCTGATCGAGTGTGGACTGATGCAGGGAAATTGTCTGGGTTGGCTCTGCACTGTGTTTTTGTGTTGAATATCCCTGGGCTTTGTTCCACAATGTCGGCAGGCGCCAGTGCTGGAGCAATACTTGTCTTGGTAAGCAGCAAGTTCTGGAGGACAGCCATCAGTATTATTGCCAGAATGTTGGCAGGGCCAATAGCCTTTACACTATTTCTCCATTTCTTTATCTGATTAGAAATGAGTTTTCAACAAATTCAACTCACATCTGTGATGTAAGGGACCACTGGGAATGGCTCATTCACTTGACGCTGCTGGCTGAAGATTGGTGCATATGCTGTCGTCTTAACTTTTACATGGAACTATTTTAGCTCGAAAGTTGGGGATATCTGTGATGCTTCCTCCAATGAGTTGTTTAATTTTCTATCACCATTCGTGACTAGGATTGGCAGATACGCAGAACTCAAATTTGATCCATTGTTTGTGGGATCAATTAGTTCCATTTTGATGTTGCTTGTGCTGTTTGGTATGCAGGTTTGGTAGCTTCACCAGGTTGGCACCTCATTATTAGGTATGCCTGGTACTGTTCCTAGCATGTCCTCCTGTATTCTCCATTGAGGCAGGTTTGATCCTCTGGCTTGACATTAATGGTTGAATAGGAGAAATGCCAGGCCATGAGATTTCACATTGGGTTGAAGTACAGTTCTGCTGCTGTTGTTGGCCCACAGTGAGGCGAACGTTGCAGGGTCAAGAAGGCTGATTTTGTGAACGTATTTTCCTGTGCATTGGCAGATGTAATGTGGTCCATCTATTTTCATTCCTTTGTTGAGACTTTGCAGTGATTAATACAATGAGCGATTTGGTGGGCAACTGTCATGTTGGCAGGTTTCTTTCCCTCAAAGACATTGACAATGGCAGAAGAAAATCCCCAATAGTTCCATGGCAACCAGTAGAGTCTTCATTACCCTTATTTTTTTTAACTTAACGTTAGATCCACCCTCTATCGAGGTGGAATTCGAACCCTAATACGTCAAGTTTGTTCACTCATTTTTAGTATCACAAGAACAGGTTTTGTTTATTTCTTTATTTCCAAAACAATGTCCATTATCCTGTCCCCTCCATCCTCCCCTCCAACAATAAGAGTGACGTACATGGATTGAGACAATCCAATCAGCTGCCTCCGCTTCTTCCCTCCCTCCTACGAACCCACTGAGCAAAACCGCCTCACATGGTGTTCCTTATTTTACTCGTAAACTGACATCTTTCTCCAGTCTCTTGTGAAGCCTTATCAGAACTCATCTTGACCCTTTAT
Source organism: Chiloscyllium plagiosum (assembly GCF_037043375.1). Lineage (NCBI taxonomy): Eukaryota > Metazoa > Chordata > Chondrichthyes > Orectolobiformes > Hemiscylliidae > Chiloscyllium > Chiloscyllium plagiosum. The sequence goes on from NW_028270183.1 coordinate 76,958,104, forward strand.
CCCAGTCTAGCTAAATCATTGACATTCCAAATCTCTGTCTCCTCCTCCTCCTTGTAACACCCCATTCACCAATTCACAGATATTATTCCTTGTTCGTTCTGTCTGTCTGTCTTTTCTGGTTATGTTCTTCTCACGCATTCTTAAACCCCTTAAAAATCCTATATGTTTCAATGAGATCACCTCTGATTTTTCCAAAATCTAACGAGTAGATTCCTAACTTTTTGAGCCTTTGCTTAAAACGTAATCCCTCCAAACGAGGAATCATTCCAGTGAATTTCCTCTGAAATGCCTCAAATGAAGTGATATATTTCCTGATATAAATGGGCCAAAATTTCTCACATTACTTCAGATGTGGTGTCACCAGCACTTTGTAAAGTTGTCCTGAGGTTAATATTCCAAACTACTAAACTGAAAACCCTTTGAAATAAGGAACAACATTCCACCCCCCTTCTTGATGACCTGTTGTAACTGTGAGCTAGCTTTCTATGTTTCCTGCACAATTACCCCCGTTCCTTTTGTGGTGCTGCTTTCTACAGTTTCCACAATTTAAATACTAAAGGGTTAGATAGGGTGGACAGGGTGGGCCATTTTCCAAGAATGGTGACGGCGAGCACGAGGGGGCTAGCTTTATTTTAATTATTGTAATTGTATTCGCAGCTACTACTTCTGAAAGTTCATTCCACACTTATAATTTTTTTAAAAAAAAACCTAATGTCTTCTTTCAAACCTTTCTCATCTGTTCTCAAAATGAATGCACCAGAGTCTTGAATCCCGCTCCTCCCCCTGCCATTCCTCTTATCTACACTCTTCATGCTTTTATAAACCTCTAATAAGGTCACCCCTCAACGTCTTACGCTGTTGTGAAAAATGTCTCAGCCTATCCAGCCTCTGCTTATAACGCAATCCCTCCATTCCCATCAACATCCTGGTAAATTTCTTTTGAACCCGCTCCACTTTAATACTATCCTTCCGATAACAGCGCAACAAGAACTGGACAAAGAATTCCAGAAGAGGCCTCTTCAACATCATGTGCAACCTCAACATAATGTCACAACTCCTGTACTCAGAGGTCTGAGCAATGAAGTTAAGTGTGCTAACCACCATCTTAACCCACTGTCGACATGTGATACAAACTTCAAAGACCAGAATCTCTAGATCTCTTTGTTCTATATCACTACTCAATGCCCTAATTTTAATTCGTGGAAGACCCGCCCTCATTTGTTTTATCAAGATGTAATAGTTTCCATTTATTCCAATCCAAATATCTAAAAGATCCTTCGAGTATAGGAGTATAATTAAGAGAGAAATCAGGAGGACAAAAAGGGGACATGAGATAGCTTTGGTGAATAGGATTAAGGATAATCCGAAGGGCTTCTATAAATACATTAAGAACAAAAGGCTAACTAAGGAGAAAATAGAGACCCTCAAAGATCAACAAAGGAGCCTATGTGTGGAGCTGCAGGCGATGGGGGAGATACTAAGCGAGTATATGGCATCAGTATTTACTGTGGAGAAGGACGTAGGAGATATAGATTGTGGAGAAATAGATGGTGTCATCTTGAAAAATGTCCATATTACAGAGGACGTTGTGCTGGATAAATTGAAATGCATAATGGTGGACAAATCCCCTGGACCTGATCAGGTGTACACGACAACTCTGTGAGAAGCTAGTGAAGTGATTTCTGGGCCCCTTGCTCAGAGGTTTGCATCATTGCTAGTCATAGGTGAGGTGCCGGAAGACTGGAGGTTGGTTAATGTGGTGCTAATATTTAAGGAAGTTGGTTAGGACAGCCAGGTAACTATAGATGGGCGAGCTTGACATTGGTGCTGGGCAGGTTGTTGGAGGGAATCCTGTGGGACCGAATCTGCATGCATTTGGAAAAGCAAGGACTGATTAGGGATGGTCAGCACGACATTGTGCGTGGGACATCATGCCTCACAAACTTGATTGAGTTGTTTTGAAGAAGTAGCAAAGTGAATTGTTGAGGGCAGAGCGGTTGACCTGATCGGTTTGGACTTCAGTAAAGCATTAGAGAAGGTTCCCCATGGGAGACTGGTTAGATCTCATGTAATACAGGGAGGACTATCCATTCGGAAACAGAACTGGCTCGATGGTAGTATTAAGATGAATGGTGATGGAGGGTTGCTTTTCGAACGGGAGGCGTGTGATCAGTGGAGAGCCACAAAGATCAATGCTGGGTCCACTACTTTTCTTCATTTATGTAAATGATTTGGATGTGAGCATAAAAGGTATAGTGAGTAAGTTTGCAGATTTCACCAACATGCGGGGTGCAATGGACAGTGAAGAGGGTTACTTCGGATTGCAACGAGATCTTGAACGGATGGGCCTTGGGCTGAGGAGTGACAGATGGAGTTTAATTTAGATAAACATGAGGTCCTGCATTTTTGGAAAAAACAAATCTTAGCAGTACTTGTACACTTAACGTTAAGTTCTAGGAAGTGTTGCAGAACAAAACGACCTTGGAGTGAAGGTTCATTGCTCCTTGAAAATGGTGTCGCAAGTAGATTGGATAGTGAAGTAGGCATTTAGTATGAGTTCCTTTATTTGTCAGGGCAATGAGTACAAGATTTGGGAGGTCATGTTGCAGGCGTTCAGAACAATATTGTGCGCAATTCTGCTCTCCACCTATCAGAAGGATGTTGCGTAACTTGAAAGGGTGCACAAAAGTTTCACAAAGATATTGCTAGGGTTGGATGGTTTGAGCTGTAGGAAGAGGCTGTTTTTCCAGAAGCATCAGAGACTGAGAGGTGACCTTATAGAGGTTTATAAAATTATGAGGGTCATGGATCGGATAGTCTAGAACTAGAGGGCATAGGTTTAGCGTGAGAGGAGAAAGATATAGAATGGACAAAACGGGCAACGTTTTCAAGAAGACGATGGTGCGTGTCTGGAATGAGCTGCCAGACGAAGTTGTGGAGGCTAGAACAATTGCAACATTTATTAGGCATCTGGATGGATCTGCAAGTAGGAAGTGCTTGGAGGGATATGGGCTACGTGATGCCAAATAGGACCAGATTAGGTTAGGATATCTGGTCGGCATGGATGAGTTTGACCGAAGTGTCGGTTTCCGTGCTGGACATGTCTGTGACTCACAGCTAGGGACCACCTCCGTGGGTTTCAGTCTCTTAAAAGGTAAATCTTAGTCTGTTATATTTTAGTAAATTTACAACATTGAGTAGGTGAGGGTTTATTACTTTGAATACCTGACTTATGATACTTTGATTAATTATTTAAATATAAAATGTTGGGTGTGGTGTTTTGTAAAGCAGTAAGAGTCTGCCTTTTTTAGATCTGTGGATTAAGGTGAGAGACGGCTATTGATAGAGTGATGTGATCTTCCTGTTGGATGTCGGAGATTAAGGAGAGTTTTAATGATCCTGATGATTGTCTGCAGGAAGTGAGAATGCAAATCCTACAGAGTTTCATGGATCAGATGGAGCGGTGGTTAATGGCAATGAAGAATTTACAGGAGCCGCGGTGTGATAGGTGGCAGTTTCAGGTTGGAAAACTGCAGATGCAATCATGTGGATGCGTTACCTCCAGGAGATGGAGGTAGATAGAGCAGAAGTCTCCTGTGGCTATCCCCGTCTGAAACAAGTGTACTGTTTGTAAAATCTAGCTGGACACAGACTCTCTGGGGAATGTTGCACTGACAAACAAATTACCGGTACTGAGACTGGCTCTACTGTAATGAGAGGTTTGTCAGGTTTCAAGCAATCAATGATGATGTTGGACTCTCTAATTGGGCACAAACTGCCGTTTCTGCCGCTGGCAGTGAGACATCAGAATGAGGTGGTACCTCCCTGGTGCCAGGGTCAAAGATGTCTCAGACAGGAAGCAGAATATTCAGAAAATGGAGAATGACCAGTGGGAGATCATTGTGAATTAGTACCAATTACATAGGAAGAAAAAAGTGTAAGGTCCTGTTGAGACAAAATAGCAAATTAGCCTGGAAGATGAACAGTAGGTCCTTGTTGGTCGTGATACCTAGATTACTCTCGGTGCCGCATGCTTGTTGAGAGTAGGAAAAGCAGGATAGAGCCGATGAATGAGTGGCGAAGGAGCAAGTGCAGCGGATATACATTCACATTTTTGGATTATTGTAATTTCCTCTGAAGTAGAGTTGACCTGCAAAAAAAGGATGTATTGTACCTGAATTATAAGACGTCTAAAGTCCAGGCAGAGAGATTTGCTAGTGCTACTTGGGAGGCATGAAACCAGTGAGGGAGTGGTGGTAAACACAAAGAGACAGTGAGTAAAGAGGTAAGTCTGAGGCTGGTACAGTTCAGAAGTCAAACAGTAAAGGCAGACAAGGGCAACGCACAGAACGAGGTAGGACTGGGCAGTTACACTGAATTTCCTTTAGTGCAAGAGGCCTGACAGGGAAGGCAGATGGGCTCAGGGTATGGTTTTGAACATGTGACCAGGATGTCATAAGTATTACAGAAACGTGGCTATGGGATGGATAGGACTGGCGGCGTAATGTTCCAGAATTTAGATACAAAAGGAAGGGTAGACAGGGGGACAAGAGAGGAGGTGGAGTGGTGTTTTTGAGGAGGAATCGCATTACAGTTGTACGTCGGGAGGATATTCCTGGGAGCAAGCCCTGTGACATTATTTGGGTGGAACTGGGAAATAAGAAAGGGATGATCACCATATTGGAGTTGACTGCATGGGTTTCGTCTGATTGCACTGGTTTCCTCCCACAGTCCAAAAATGAGCAGTTTAGGTGGATTATCCAGGCGGAATTACCCATAGTGTTCAGGGATGCGCGGGTTGTGTGGATTGGCCATGGGAATTTCAGCGTTACAGGGGTAGAGTCGGAGGGTCTGAGGGTCAGTGTGGATGTGATGGACCGAATGGCTTGTTTCCACACTGTCGGAATAGTTCGAGATAAAAATCGACCAGAGCTAATAGTAAAAGTTCTAAATTGGAAAAGGCCAATTTTGATGGCATAAGGCAAGAACTTGCAAAATTTGTTGCGGCATGTTATTCCCAGTGAAAGGATGGCTGGAAATGGGAACATAGAAATATGAGGAAGAGGAGCAGGAGTAGGCCATCTGGCCTCTCAGGTCTGCTCTGCCATTCAATATGATCAGGGCTGAACTTTACATGGCCTCAGCTCCACTTTCATGGTTTCTCACAATAACCCTTAATTTTTCTCCTGTTCGCAAATCTACCTTTTGCCTTATAGACATTCAAGTTGATAGCCTCAACTGCTTCAGTCAACAGGGAATTCCACAGATTCACAAACTTTTAGCTAAAGAGGATCCTCCTGAACGCAGTCCTATATCTGCTCCCCCTTATTTTGAGGTCATGTCCTCCAGTTTCACACGCCCCCAGTGGAAGTATCCTTCCCTCTTATCTACTCGCTTAATAATTTTATTTTTTCCTATTGTTGTTCTGTTTGCCGAGCTGGAAATTTGTGTTGCAGACGTTTCGTCCCCTGTCTAAGTAACTTGATCAGTGCTTGGGAGTGTCCTGTGAAGCGCTTTTGTGTTGTTTCCTCCGGAAGTTTTAGTGGTTAGTCTCTGTCGCTTCCGGTTGTCAGTTCCAGCTGTCTGCTGCAGTGGCTGGTATATTGAGTCCAGGTCAATGTGTTTGTTGATAGAATCAGGGGTGAGTGCCATGCCTCTAGGAATTCCCTGGCTGTTCTCTGTTTGACTTGTCATCTAACAGTAGTGTTGTCCCAGTCGAACTCATGTTGCTTGTCATCTGTGTGTGTGGCTACTAAGGATAGCTGGTCGTGTCGTTTCGTGACTAATTGGTGTTCATGGATACGGATCATTAGCTATCTTCCTGTTTGTCCTATGTCGTGTTTTGTGCAGTCCTTGCATGCGATTTTGTACACTACGTTGGTTTTGCTCATGCTGGGTATCGAGTCCTTTGTCCTGGTGAGTTGTTGTCTGAGAGTGGCTGTTGGTTTGTGTGCTGTTATGAGTCCTAGTGGTCGTAGTAGTCTGGCTGTCAGTTCAGAAATGTTCTTGATGTATGGTAACGTGGCTAGTCCTTTGGGTTGTGGCATGACTTCATTTGGTTGTCTTTCCTGTCGGCATCTATTGATGAAATTGCGGGGGTATCCGTTTTTGGTGAATATATTGTAGAGGTGTTCTTCTTCCTCTTTTTGCAGTTCAGGTGTGCTGGAGTGTGTTGTGGCCCTGTTGAACAATGTCTTGATGCAACTTCTTTTGTGTGTGTTGGGGTGGTTGCTTTCGTAGTTCAGGACTTGGTCTGTGTGTGTGGCTTTCCTGTATACCTTTGTGGTAAATTTTCCGTTCGATGTTGTCTGTACCATGATGTCGAGGAATGTGAGTTGGTTGTCCTTTTCTTCCTCTCTAGTGAATCGGATTCCTGTGAGTGTGGCGTTGATAATCCGGTGTGTGTTCTCTATTTCTGTGTTTTTAATGATTACAAAGTTGTCATCCACATATCTGACCCAGAGTTTGGGTTGAATTTGCCTAAGACTGTTTGTTCTAATCTTTGCATTACAACTTCTGCTATGAGTCCAGAGATGGCTGAGCCCATGGCTGTGCCATTGATTTGTTCATATATTTGGTTGTTGAATGTGTAGTGTGTTGTGAGGCACAGGTCCAGTAGTTTGAATATGCAGTCTTTGTTGATAGGTTCCCCGTCTTGTTGTCTGTTCTGTATGTCCAGCAGGTTGGCTATTGTTTCTTTGGGTAGGGTTTTGTCGATAGAGGTGAACTCTAGTAGTATAGGACAAGCGAAACAGAGAACAGTCAGGGAGTTCCTAGAGGCATGGCACTCATCCACAGATTCTATCAACAGAAACATCGACCTGGACCCAATATACCGGCCACTGCAGCAGACAGCTGGAACTGACAACCGGAGGCTGCAGAGACAAACCACTATAAATGCCGGAGGAAACAACACAGAAGCGCTTCACAGGAGGCTACCAAGCACTGAGGATGTCACTTAGACAGGGGGAGAAACGTCTGCAACACAAATTTCCAACTGGGCGGACAGAACCACAACAACGAGCACCCGAGCTACAAATCTTCTCACAAACTTTATTTTTTTTCGATTGACGCCCCATTCTTCTGAACTCCAATTAGTATAGTCCCTGCCTACTCAATCTCTCTTCATACACCAACCCTCTCAACTCCTGACTCAAATTAGTGGACGTCCTCTGCACGCTCTTCAGTGTCAGTACAACCTTGCTGAAGTAAGGAGACCAAAACTACACAGTATTCCAGGTGTGGCCCCACCAGTACCACGCACAGCTGCAGCATAACCATCCCCCTAGCAATGAAGGACAATATTCTCGAGCTGCCTTAATTACCTGCTGCACCTCCAAACCAACTTCCTGTGATCCAAGCAAAAGGACACCCAGCTCCCTCTGCACAGCAGCATGCTGCATGTTTTCATCATTTCATCATCCAGTTTGCTGTTAGTCCTCCCAAAATGAATGACCTTATATTTCCCAACATTGTAGCCCATCTGCCAGGTCCTTACCCAATCACATAACCTATCTGTATACCTGTGCAGAATTACAGTGGCCTCTGCATGCATTGCACTACCTCATCTTCGCGTCAAATGTGAATTCTGACATCGTACACTTGGTCGTCAACTCCAAAATATCTGTGTACATTGTAAGCAATTGTAGTGCCAACATTAATCAAAACACCCAATTATCCCCATTCTTAACTTTTTGTAAGTTAACCAATCCTCTATCCATGCTAATACATTACCCATAGTACCGTCCATCTTTACATTACACAGCAACCTTTTGTGTGGCAACTTATCGAATGCCTTCTGGAAATCCAGATACATTACATCCACCTGTTCCCCCTTGTCCAACGCACTCGTAGTGTTCTCAAATATTGCCAGTAAATGTGTTAAACATTACCTGCCTTTCATAATGCATGCTGTGTCTGCTTGGTGGGACAATGTCTTATCAGATATCTCGGTATTACTTCCTTGAGAGATTAAAGCATGTTCCCCATTATTGTGTGTGTGTGTGTGTGTGTGTGTGTGTGTATACACACATATATATATACATACATATATATATATATATATATATATATATAATCTACAATCAGTTTTGGATTGTCCTCATCCTTCTTTGCCAAGGCTATTTCATGTCCTCTTTTTGCATTCCTGATTTCCATCCTTCAGCCCGTGCGATCCTCAGGGATTCCCTTGATCCAGCTGGCTATACCTGGCATGTGCCCCGTTTTCCTTCACCAGACACTCAATAGACAGCCAGTGTTTCCAAATCCTGTCAGCATTGACCTGCACACACACAGGAGCATGCTGGCGCTGAACATTCAATTTCTCTTACTTTTAAAATATTCTCACTTGCCAGACTTCATTTTCCCTGCAAATAGACTCACTAATCACCTTTTGAAAGTTCCTGGCTCATACGATCAAGCTTGAGATGGCCCAATTTTATAAACTGAACTTGTGGACCAGGCCTGTCCTTTTCCATAGCTGTTCTCAAACTAATGGAACTGTGGTCACTTTGGTAAAATGCTTTCCCACTAACACCTCAGTCCCTTTCCCTACCTTGTTTCCCAAGGGATGGTCAGGTTTTGCTCCTTTCTCTATTCAGGCTTTTACATATTGATTGGGAGTTTTCTGGAACGCAAATAGCAAATTCCCCCCTTGCAAACGCTGAATACTGACAGTCCCAGTCCAAGATGGAAAGATTAAAAACCCTACCATATCAACCCTATTATTATGATTTTTTATTTGCGATCTCCCGACATATTTGCTCCTCAGTCTGTCACTGGTCATTCGGGGTCAGTAGGACAATCGAATCGTAGTGATGACTCATTCTTATTTCTCAGGTCCACTAACGTCGCCTCGCTGGGTGATCCACAAGAATATCCTGTCTTAGGACTGCTGTGGTGATTCATGCAATCAAAACACACCACCACACGTCCTTTCTTGCCTCCCTTTCAATGCTTCCTGTGTTCTCTCTACCTTGAAACAATTAGCTGCCAGTCCTGAACCTCCTCCAAATGTGTTTCTTTAATAGCTGTAATATTCCAGTTCCATGTTCCAATCCACGCCCTGATTTCAGTTTCCTTAGTTTTCAGGCCCCTTGGATTAAAATAAATGCAGTTTAATCATCCGTTTTACACCATTCCCAGCTATGTTCGTGCCTGCCTTGTCTGTTGAAATTGCTCTCTTTAACTTGTGTACCAGCTTCAATCCTCTTTCTGACCTTCCGACTGTTTAAGGTCCAACACGCTGCCAGATTAGATTATATCCTCTCATGCAGCTCCAGCAATTCACCCCACCAGGATATGGGTCCCGCTCCTGCTCCTAGTTCAGGGGCCTTCCCCACCCGGTCCACCTACGCTGACACTTTCAGGGATATTTGGATTGTCCACTCAGGTCACTGTGTTCCTCAATACTTCGCAAGGAGCAACCATTCATTATGTTTTCCCTTCGCTTACTATTCCTCCAACAGGGTATGACCTCATACTGATCAGAGCTAAACTCTGCTCAGATTATCATCTGATCGTCATCAGACTGTAGCTAGAGAGCAACATCCTCACTGTGAACAACACCCTAACCTTTCATGCCGTCTGCAAACCGACTAATGATATCTTCTGCTTTCACATTGTTGTTATTATTCCACAGAATAACCAGCATGGTTCCTGCACAGATACTTATGGTACACTCACTGTTAAAAGAATTTCAAACACGAAGAAGACGATCCAACAATTTTGTATTCAAATTGCCAACTTGCCTTGGATCCCATGGGGTCTTTCCTTTTGGACCAGCCTTCCATGTGGGACCTTGTCAAAAGCCTTAATGAACTCCAGTTAACCCACACCATCTGCACTGCCATCTTTAGTATTTTTAGACACTATTAAAAACAAACTATCCTGAATTTCTCAGACAGTATCTTCCTCTACCAATTCCGTGATGACTAATCCGAGCTGACCCTTGCGTTTGCAAATGTTGATTCATCCTCAGAGTAGTGTCCACTAATTTCCTTGCCACTGATGTCAGTCTATCTGCTCTGTAATTGCCTGGCCTGTCTTTTTGAACAAAGGAATCATATTAGCTACCCGACAGTCATTCGGCACTTCACCTGTGGCCAGCAAACTATTAAATATATCCACCAGGGCCCCAGCAATCTCCTCCCTTACCTCCCATAGCAGCCTGGGATACACTTCATTGGGCACTGGAGATTTCTCCACCTTTATACATGTGAAAATATTTAATACCTCCCCCTTATTGATCATATCATGTTATAGAACCTCACCCCATCCCGACTGAAATCCCTGGCTACATTTTTATTCTCCTGTGTGAATACAGATGGGAAGTAGTCATTGAAGACTACACCTACTTCCTCTGGCTATATGCACAGATTGTTCTATTTTTTTTCTAATAGGCCTCACTCTTTCTTCAGTTACACTCTTACTCTAACTATACGGGTAAAGTATATTGAGGTTTTTCCTTCATAGTTTCTGGCAAAGATATTTCATGGCCATTTTGTGTCCCTCATTTGTAAGGACCCCCTTGCACTCTCTGTACTTGTGAAGGGTTTCACCTGTTTTTTTTTCACTGTATTTTCTTTAGCAAATTCACGATATCACTTGATCCGTATTCGCTGGTCTTGCTGCCTTTACTATTCCCTCGTCAGGGACAAACTGGCCCTGAATTCTCACGGTATCACTTTAACATTTTCCCACTTTCCAAACATAGACCCAACTGCAGATAGTCTTCCCAGTATATGTCTGCCAGATCCTCTCTTATTAATGTTGATATTGATAGGAGACTCAGTTGTGAGGGAGACAGACAAGAGCTAGTGTAGATGCAGAAGAGACGCCAGGATGGTGTGCTGCCTTCCCTTTCCCAGAGTCAAAGGTGCCTCTGAGTCGTTACTGAACATTCGGAAGGGGGAGTGTGAACAGCCAGAGGTCATTGTGCAAATCGGCCAACGTGACAGTGGTGGACAAAGGGATGGGATCCTGTGAAATGTGTATTGGACATTAGCTAAGAAGTTAAAAAGCAGGACCTCAAGGGTAGTGATCTCCAGATTACTCTCAGTGCCACGTGCCAGTGAGGATAAACATAGAAAAATAGGCTGAGTGGATGTGTGCCTGAGGAGTTGATGGAGGGTGCAGGGTTCTTGGATCATTGGAATCTCTTCTGGGGTACAGGTGACCTATACAAAGATGGGTTAGACTTGAACCGGAGGGGCACCAGTATCCCTGGGGGGGAGATTTGCTAGTGTTTCCCGGGAAGGTTTAAACTAGTTTAGCAGGAAGTTGCGACTCTGAATAAGAGAGGACCATCGAAAAGTCAGGGGAAAATACATCTGCCATCAAGAACAAGTTTCCTATTCAGGACATCCAGGCGCACAGTCAAGGGAGGGAAAAAGACTTATGGTTTAAACTTCATTTATTTCAACGCACAAGGTCTGAATGGTAAGGCAGACGGGTTCAGAGCACGGATTAGCTCTGGGGAATGGGATATTATAGCCATAACGGAAACATGTCTAAGAGGAGTGCAGGACTGGCAGATCAGTGTTCCAGGGTACAGAAGCTACAGGCATGACAGAAGGATAAGTAAATGAGGAGGGGGAGTTGACCTTTTGATAAGGAAGGATACAAAAACCGTGCTTAGAGATGATACTCTTAAACCGGCATCAAATGAGGCCACAAGTTTAGAACTTAGAATCAAAGCAGGGGCGGGCACTCTGTTGAGACTGCATTATAGACCCCCAAAATAGCCAGCAGGAACTAGAGGAGCAGATGTGTAGGGAGATTGGAGATAACAGTCGGAATAATAGAGTAGTATTGGTTGGAGATTTTAATTTTCCAAGTATTGACTGGACCACTCAGAGTTTAAAAGGCCCGTACTGAGTGCAAATTGTCAAATGTGTCCAAGTACGTTTCCTAAACCAAGATGCAACTCTGACAAGGTCGAACTCTACTCAGACAGATGCAACACTGGACCTCCCCTCAGAAAACGAGATCGGGCAAGTGGCTGAAGTGTCAGTCAGATAGCACTTTGGGGCCAGTGACCACAACTGCCTTAGATTTAACATTGTTATGGAAAAAGATGGGACAGGTCCACAGATTAAGGTGTGAAACTGGAGCAGGGCCAAGTTGGGGCCATTAGGCAGGATCTAGCAGAGGTCGATTGGGTGAATTAAAACTTACACAACACCAGGTTATAGTTCAACATGTTTATTTCGAAGCATTCGCTTTCGAAGCGCAAGAGATCATTCTAAAAGGTGAAAGGCTGAAACTAAATTTGTTTGATATTATATTCCATGAAACTGCAATCTTGTCGCTATAACTTCTGTGCCTTAGGATTGTGCTGTACAACCACATGACGAAGCAGTGCTCCGAAAGTTATTGCTTCCAAATTAACTTGTTGTACTGTAAGCTGGTGTTGTGTGATTTTTAACATTGTCCATCAAGTTCCAACACCGACTCCTCAACATCATGCTCCCATCAACTGCCTGAGTCTATTTGACAGAAATTGAATGACTGGCAAATGGGCGGCTTTTAATAGTGTGATATTAAACATCCAGGGCCAGTATGCCCCTGTTAGGGTGAAAGGAAAAGGTGGCAGGTTCAGGGATTCAGAGCTGATGAGTGATATTGAGGTTCTGCTCTGGAAAATGAAGATGGTATACATTTGATTTAAGCTTTCCGTATCTATCTCACCTACCTCACCAGACTGATTGACACAATCAATGAGTGGAGACTCTACAATCCTCTAAGTTCCCTGCAGCACTCCCGTCTGTAGAACTCGCTCCAATGCATGTGACTCTCGCAATCCGGTTCCTATAAGCCTCCCTATCTAAGTGACGTCCTACCGTCGCCAGCACACACCCTGTCAATGCAAGCTCCTCCAGTCTCTCCATCCATCTATCCATCTCTATAACTTTTTCCAGCTCTTACACCCCTATCTGTGTAAACGTCACCGTCCCCTACAACTCTTCGCACTTTGACCAAACTGAAGGAGGTTACCAATGCTTTATTATCTGTGAAATTGTTTCCAACCAAAATTGCTCTTCTTATCTCCTCTAAAATCTTTCCGATTCCACATCCTCCATGTCTAAGTAACCTGCAGAACCTAAGCATTCCTGTATCTATAAACATCGACAGTCACGACTACACTTCATATGTCTGTTTTTTCTTCCTGTCTGGACAGCCATCTTTACCTCTGTCATCTGATCGATTCACTGTCTGTGTAAATCACCCCAGCCTAAAAACATCCTTATCACTATAAAGTGCTCCATCCCCCCAACCTCCCCATCTTCATGAAATACCTTTCGGCCCTCCAGCCCTCCACATTTCTGTAACCTCCTGTGGCTCTATGACCTTCGCTTCCTGTGAAACCACCTCCAGTCCCCACAACCATTCCAATCTGGGTCATCTGCTCCAGATCAGACCATTGCTGTCTCTGTAAACTCCGATACTCCTCGTAACCCTTCCTATTTCTGTCTCTTCATTCAGACCCCATCCTCTGCAGCTTTCCAAAACTCTTCCTGCCATTGTAACCCTCCCTATTTAGAACATGGAACAATACAGCACCGTACAGGACTTTCAGCCCTCGATGTTGTGCTGACCTTTTATCCTACTCTAACCTATGAAGGCTTTCTGCAGAATCCTCCAGTCTTAAACCCTCCTTATTTAGTAAATTCCTCGAGTCTCTGCAACACTCAAACTGTGAAACTTCTTCAAGTCCCTACAATCCTCCTTAACTCTGTAAACACCTTTATGAGCATCAACACTCAAAATTACCGAAGCCTGTTTTGGTCACTGCAATGTTCCTAACATCTGCGAAACCCTCCCAGTCCTGATATCTCTCTCTTTATCCGTCACATCCCCTTTTTTCAGTGCCTTTCAGGTGAACGCTGCAGAAGATGGAAGATTCGTAGAGTCCGGTCCGTGTTACAGAGGTAGAAAGTGGTGCCGAACCTGGAGGATGGCACGAATGTAGGAAAGGACGTCTATCCTGCAGGAGGTTAGAGGTAGCGGGATTCATAGAACCTGCAGAATGGGTCTAAGAATCGGTTGTGGAACCTGCAGGATGTTACAATTTGAACCACAGATCATTTTTGACTGGTGCATTGAACTGATCGTGATGTCCTAATTCTGGAGGTCTTTATCAGAACTGCTGAGCATAGCTTCAGATTCCCAGGCTGGAAGATATGAACTCAGATGTGAATCTATTTGCCCACTCTATCTTTGTGCCTGATACTGACCTGGGAGAAAGTGAGGACTGCAGATGCTGGAGATCAGAGCTGAAAAAATGTGTTTCTGGAAAAGCACAGCAGGTCAGGCAGCATCCAAGGAGCAGGAGAATCTACGTTTCGGGCATAAGCCCTTCTTCAAGAATTAAGGGCTTATGCCCGAAACGTCCATTCTCCTGCTCCTTGGATGCTGCCTGACCTGCTGCGCTTTTCCAGAAACACATTTTTTCAGCTCTGATCTCCAGCATCTGCAGGAGAATCTACGTTTCGGGCATAAGCCCTTCTTCAAGAATTAGGGGCTTATGCCCGAAACGTCCATTCTCCTGCTCCTTGGATGCTGCCTGTCCTGCTGCGCTTTTCCAGAAACACATTTTTCAGGTCTGATACTGACCTGCTCTGGTGGAAAGCACTCTCCGTGCATCTGGTAACCTTCAGATCTGCATGACACTCCAGACAAAACCTCATCAAAGCCTTCATTTGGAACGTTCTTCATTTTAATATTATTCAAGTGGCAGTACGTGAGATGCATGAATTGAGGAGTTCCATTTTGAGAGAATGATCCTGACCCATGCAATGGAGTTTCGTGGATTGTGTTGTTGTTTGCCGATTATCACTCAGAGGATTGTACAGCCATGGAATCTGAGTGCAGATGTTCTTTGCTTTGGAGAGTGTGAATTTACCAGTTCAGATCTGCTAGGACACAGTGTTTCTAGAGAATGTATAACGGTGCACAAACCTCACCAACTGGTTGAGGGGTGAAGGCACTGGGACCTGAGCACCAGGTGCTGGGAAACCTCAGGCTGTTTTGTATGTGGGGCTTGGCACCAGACTGGGTGAGAGCAGCTCCCTGAGTAAATAACAGTATGGAGCTTGGGATCCTGCTGCTGTGTTTGACCTTGTGCCATATCTGTATCTCCCTCTCATGAGTAAGTTTGTCATGTTCTCCAGTCCTGACAGTGCCCACTCTCTGTAAACCCTTCCAACTGTTGAGCATCTCCCTTCTCTCTCACTCACTCCACCCCTTCCAACCTGCCCTTCGTCTCGTATCTCCTGCTGTCCCAAATGATTATACTCTTTGTTGTCGCATTGCATTCCTTTGAGTTGTGAGGGAACAAACCGAGGGAACGCTTCCATTCTCGATTTTGGTCAAGCAGAGTTTGCTTGTTTGTCATTCTCCCATAAGGGAAAGGAAGCATTCTTTCAGCATCCACTCTGCCCATTCCCCTGAGGATCTGAACATTTCTATCAGGACAACTGTCCTCCTGATGACCCTCAGTAGCACAGCACCGAGGTGACATGTTTATGTTCCTCTATTTTCTACGACTGCTTCCGTTTGCTCTATTCCTTCATCATTCTGAAACCTCCCACAGTCTGGACAGTGCTCCGAACCACTAATTACTGACAATGCTCCATCCTCCATAACTCTGTAAACTCCATACACTCCTATAATCCTCCTTGTGTGTATGACCTCTCCAGTTTGTACACTCCTTCCAAATTATTACATCCCCTACAGCCCTCACCATCTCTGTATCCTCCAGTCACTACATTTCTCCACACCTCTGCAAATCACTCCAGCCCCTTCAAATCTGCAAATCCACAAAACATCCTTCTATGTGGAACTTCCACCAGGCACCACTGCCCTGCATATCTCTGTAATCCTCTGCTGTTCTATATATTTCGGTTCCCAGCATCAGTCCTGACAACCCTCCTTCCATGTATAACATCATCAAATCCTGTAATCCTCCTGATCTGTGGAACCTCCACCAGACCTTACACCTCACTCATGATCTCTGACTGCCTGCAGTAATTTCAGGCTTCCACAATTCAATAACATCTCCAGTCTTCATACCCTGCCGATCATTCTGAGGTGCTCCAAACCTCTCAAAAACCTTCCTGCCTGTGTACACCATCAAGTTGAGACAACTCTTTTCATTTCAGTAATGCCCTTCAGACATTACAATCCTCCCAATTTTTGTGTGTTCTGCCTATCACTGGTACTCTCTTTATGTGTAGAAATGCCTCCAGTCACTACAACCTTTGTGTGGACTCCACCAGACCCAAAAGCCATGCTATTTGTGCAACCTCCTTCAGGTCTATATCCTGAAAATTGCTGAAACCTGTTCCACCATTGCAACCCCCATTATTTCTGAACATTGTTTAGTCTCTGAAGCCATCCTTCTCCAATGATCTCCTCCAATGCGTACAACACTCCCGGTATGTGTAATCGCTTCAAAGTCTTTATTTTCTATATACCTATGTATTGTTGTCACTGTTTTGAGGCCACTGTATCATCCTTTCTATCTGCAAATCACTGTTGCCCCTCCTATACTCATACGTGACTCGAGTCTCACAACCCTCTCTATGATGGTAACCTCCTCCAGTCTCAACATGCCTCCTGATCCCTGTCATATCTTCATGCATGTGCAACACTCACTGTTTCAGAAATATCTTCCAGCGCTTAAAATCAGCTCTGCCTCTCAGTTTCTCTAGTCCATAACTTCCTCCCTACCCCATTACCGTTCTCCAGTCCATGCCACCACCCTATCATTGCAAACGTCTCCGGTCCATACCGCCCACCCTATCCCTGTAACATTCTCCATTGCATACCATCCTCCCTAACTGTTTAATATTCTCCAGTCCATACCACACTCCCTATCACTGTAATATTCTTCAGCCCATACTATCCTCGTTATGCCTGTAATATTCTCCAGATATTCCACTGTTGTTAAATGTACCATATCCTCGAATCCTCCAAATGTTTCTACACTCTGCTAAATGTAATCCCTGTAATGAGCCACAACCCTACACACATCCCTGTCTGAAATCTAATTGAAGCGGCGCTACCTCTGTAATTTCCTCCAAACAATAAATCATTTCTCCTGCGAACATTCTCTAGCATCTGTAACTATCCTTAACCATGTCAATCTTTCATATGTCTCTCTAACTGCATGACCGCTTTCCATCCCTCAAAGACCCACTCTACATGAAACGCGCCCTGAATTTGCAGCAAGGCAGATGGAATGACAGCATTTCGTCGAGTGAACAGATATGACCGTATTGTCATTATGAAGATGTGGCTGCAGAATGACCATGGCTGGGATGTGATTATTGAAGGATTTCAGCAGCAACAGTAAAAAAAACCAAACAAGGTCCAGTTGTTTTGTAAGGTAAGGATACCGTCAGTGCACTAGTGAGACAGCCAATTTAATCTGGGTATCAAAATTTAGCGTCGCTTTGAGTGGAGGTAAGAAATAGCAAAGGAGACCTGGAAGATCAAACCACAATACATGGAAACCATAATTGTTAAAAAGTTTGATAAAAACGTTTCTTGATGATAGTAGCCACAGGAATGTGAAGCCGTGAATGTCTGTTTGGAGGCCTGTAGCCAATGGTGTTTCACAAGGATTGGTGCTGCGATTTATTTTTGTAACTTATATCTGTGATTAAGACAAATAGGTCAGCAGTTTGATTAGTAATTTTGCAGACGATATTTGGAAAGGCATACCATGATTAGGGGTAGTTGGGGGGAATTGTGGATAGTGAGGAAGAATGTTAAAAGTTGCAGCAGCGTGGAGATCAGCTGGAACGCTGACCAGAGAAATGGCAAATCGAATTTCATCGGGACAAGAGAGAAGCGATGCATTTTGATATACAGAAGGACATTGGGCGCAAATCCATACCATCCTGAAAATAACAACAGAGCAGGATGTGGGAGGAGTATGGTACGCTTACCTTCATTGGTCGCAACATTGAGTACAGATGTTTGCATGTCATGTTGTGACTGAATCGCCACACTACAGGAAAAATGTGGAGGCTTTGGGGGGGGGGGGGTGTAACAGCGTTAGCAGAATGTTGCCTAAATGAGAATGTGCTTACTATAAGGAGCTTGGGCAAAGTTGGATTGTTTTGCGACAGTGTCAGAGGCTGAGGGATGACCTGCTACAGGTATATATAATTAGGAGATGCGTGAATAGTGTGGACAGTTGGAATGCTTCTTCCAATGTGGAAATATCAAATACTAGGGCACCTCGGTTTAAGGTGAGAGTGAGAAATTTTAAATGAGATGCATGAGGCCAGTTTTCTGTACAGAGAAGGTGGATGCAGCTCAGGAGGTGGTAGAAGTGGCAATGTTAGCAAAGTTTTGAAGTGGCTTTTTAGTCAGACACATGAACAGGTAGAGAATAGCGGGATACGGATCATGTGCAGGCAAATGGGATTAGTTTAGAATAGCAAGATGGTGACCATGGTGGGCCGAAGTGCCTATTGTTGTGCTGTACTGTTCTATTTTCTAACTTCACGGCATCTATTCTGGCAAAGCCACTCAGAATCCTGGACGTTTCATTCAATTTCACTCCCATTCTTCAAAACCTCAATGGGTTCAAGGTCAATGTACTCCACCTCTTCTCATTGGAGTATCCCGCTATCTCCAGAATTAGCTAAGTGAACCTTTTCTGGCCTGTTTCCAATACAAGAATACCTTTCCTTCGGGCACTCTTACTGTTCATTATAAGCTAGGTGTGGTCTAACTTGTACCATGCATTGTTTTAACAAGACCTCCCTATGTTTAGTCTCCATTCCCCAGTAATAAATACCAACATTTGATCTGCCTTCTCAGGCACTGTAAGCTACCGTTTTCAAATGGATTCACAAGGATTTCCAAAACCCTTTGTGCAGTCAATCTGAAACCAAGCAGTTTTAGTCTGACGGTAAGTCAGGAACGTGCTGGAGAGCATTGCAAAGGATACAGCAATAAACAATATCTGGATTCTTAGAAATAATGGGCAACACGTGATTTTACAAAAGGGGAATTTTTTTTAAATCTGTTGTATTCTATATTTTGGTGTGACCATAAATGGCAGAATAGATAAAGGTGGGGGAGGCTAATAGCGGTAGGGGGATACTTGAAATTTCAGAACCATTTTGACAAGATTCAAGAAGAGCTTAAAATTATCTCGGGAGAGATTAGTGCCCCTGAATGGTCAATGAGGCTGTCTATGTGGAATCACTTTTGATGGTTGAGATACTGAACAAATACTTTGCGTTAGGATTTACTGTGGAGCTCGGAAACTTGGGAAAGTAAATGGCGATGTCTTGAACAGTTTTCACACTGGAGAGCAAGAGGTACTGGATGGCTTAAAATGCAAAAAAATGTTCATAAAACCTTGGGACATGATTAGGTGTATCCCAGCGCCTTGTGTGAAGCTAGGGGGGAAATTTCAGGGCCCCTCGCAGAGATGTTTGTATCATCGACAGGCACTACAGACCAGTGAGACTGATGGCTGAGGTGGGTAAGTCATTAGAGGAGATTCTGACAGAAAGGACAATGGAGTTAGACACGTGACAGATCAAAGCAGAGCAGTACATGATGTCTGCATTAACTTTAGCAAGGCCTTTGACAAGGTTCTGCATGGCAGACTGGGTAATAAGTTTAGATCACACATAACTACCAAGCGCTCACCAACTGGATTCAAAAGAGGATTGACGGCGGGAGACAGAATGTGTTCATAGAGGGTTGCTAGTCAAACTTCAGGCCTGTGACCAACGGTGTGCCATGGGGTCCAGTGCTGGGTCCACTGTTGTGCATCATTTATATAAACGGTTTGGATGAGAATGCAGGAATCATGGTTAGCAAGTTTGTGAGTGACACTGAAATTAGTGGAACAGTGGACAGTGAAGAAGTTTATCTAAGAGTACAATGGGGTCAACAGTACTGCTGGGCCAGTGAATTTAGGAATAGCAGGTGGAGGAAAAACACGGTGTTGCATTCTGGTAAAACAGACCAGGCTGGACAGTTAATGTTGGAGCCCTGGGTAGTGTTGTCAATCAGTGACCCAGGGATGCAGGTACACAGTACTTTGAAAGTAGCGTCACAGGTCGACAGGAAGGTGAAGCAGGCGTTTGGAATGGTGAGCTTCATTGGTCACAGCATTGAGAGTAGGAGTTGGAATGTCAGGTTGTACCTGTACAGGACATTAGTGTGGTCACCAAACAAGCATTGTTGATTATCTGGAAAAATCTCAACTAGTTCACCTATGTCTTTTAGGGTGTGATATCTGACATTCTTACCTGGTCTGTCTCATATGTGACTGTAGACACACAACAATATGGCTGACTCTGAGCTGCCTCTGGGAAATTAGCAGTGGGGTTATGTATGCTGGTCGAACCGGTGACATCCTCAGGCCATGAATCAATCAATCAAAATACGTATGCCCACCCCTACCTCTGCAAACAGCTCTAGCTGCAGCAATTCGTACTGGCTTTGTAACACCGTTCGGCCCTACCACTCTCGGTAACATTCCCACACCCTCCAGTACCTTCAACTCTCCCTGTTTATATCATCTGATTAAACGCTGACAACGTTTCCTCTTCCTACTACACTCCTCCTGCTAGGAGAGTCCTCAGCGATCTCTTTAACAAATGCGTCCACATTTCTAAACATTGGTTTCTTCAGAATTGATATGTTTTCTTTAATCTCTTAATCAAATCTGGCAACTCCTGGGAATTACTGGGCCAAGACAGTTCGAAGTGGGGGAGGAGCATTGCGAAGGTGTTGAGTATCACGGGACTTGCTGTGGGGAGAAAGGGGAATCCAGGAGTAAACAGCACAAGGAGCGCGCTGCCACACCAACACCCCACCCACCCCCTTCCTACGGCCACCTTCTACCCCAAGTGTAACAGAGTCAATGGAAGGCCACATTTGTCTGTACAGCCACGTACAGACTTCCCCTGAGAGTGGGAGAGAGTCAGCCTCGTCTGTGACCTACTGCCAATGAGATGGTGAGATAGGAAGATTTAATTAACTCAATTATCCCAGTGCCTATGTTACAAATCTAAATAATTCCCTGTTAATGCAGTGTAATAATCCAGTGCTGTACATGGGCCTTAACACTGCCCTTTTGTGTTCTGACCCTTATTACACAGCATTTGGTTTCCTATTGCTTGATAATCTGAGGCCATATATTTTCATGGTAATCCCATTGTTATCCCTAACTTTGGGAGATCCCCATCCTGCTTCCCATTATGTCTGGCTTTCCACAATGTTGTGTGACCTCTAATATTAAAGACTCACCTTTTTGTTTACACTGTGACCACGTCTCCTTGATGGCGGTTTGATAGAAATCACAAACTAAGAAACAGTAATTCACTTTTTTACCACAAATTCCTGTCACAAACCTATTTGCTGAAATACAATTTCAGTTAAACTCAGTCCCTTCCTGTTCTTTTCTGTTTGTCTTTGGCTACAGCTTCATGGTGTTCCAATATTTCAACATTTTTCTTTGGACATGGGAATTTCCTTTCACTTAAGCCCTGTCCATCCTCATCTGTGTCAGTTTAAAGCAATCTGCATAATCCTGGTCATATGATTGACAAGGACATCGACCCCAGCACCGTAGCAGTGGAGCCCATCCCAATAATATGGCTGACCCCACCCTGAGTACTGGTAGCAGTCCCCACTGCATCAGAACTACATCTTCTGACACCATTGTTTGGCCTGGATACCTTCCTGCACTCTGGTGATATCACTCAGTATCTCGACATGTCGTATCCCTCACTGTGTTGATCTATTTGCTGGCTCTGTCAGCGTTTCTCCCCCTTACGGATGGTCTGAGATCCTGAGTCAACAGAATTGTCCACTCCAGAGAGACGCAGCAGCACAGCACAGGGATGGAGACTGGGATTTTCGAGATCGCTGTTGGACTCTGTGCCACTCTGCACCAGTTATCCTCACTGCATCAGTCTAATTTCTCTTTCTGTCAACTTCTCTGCCTCATACAGGTAATCAGGATATTCCTAACTCCTGTCTCATCCATCACATCATTGAAGACTAATGGTCAGCCAAAGAGAGATAGAGAAGGAGATCTGGAACCTTCAGTAAATCCTGCAGCCAATAAGATCACTCACAGTAAATAGCACAGGGTGGAGTTAGTAGACTTCTGTATTCAAACCTGGAAGACAGGACATAGATACACTGCCGGGCAAGGAACAGCAACATTCTAGGCTTGATTCCCACCATCTTGTGAGGATCCTGCTCTCACCTCTGCTGTACTGGTCATCAATGAGACAGCACAGGGGATCGCAGGCATCAATCCTGGCCCATGCTCTATTAGTTATCTCTGTAATATCCTCCAGTACCGATAATCCTTCCTCTTTTTGGAATTTCCTCTCATCCACAACATTCTCCCTCTCTCTGTCAGGTTCTCCAATCCCTAACACCCTAATCCTTGAACCTCTCCAGTAGATACTAAATTCCTTCATCCCTGTAAATCACGACAGTCCTGTCTATTCCTGTAAGCTCCTCCTATCAACACCACCCTCTATGTAAATATATCAGTCTTTACCCTCTCCATTGGTCCCTATCTAGGTAATCTTCTCCAGCTCCTTCGTTAGCTGTGAAAAATTTATAATCTCCTTATCCTTCTCCAGTTCTTCGATCTTTATCTTTTTATATTTCACTCTCGTCCCCGCCCCCACATCCCTTCCGAACACAGGAACATCTTTCAACCAGCACCCTGGCATTTTCCATTGCTTTCCTCTCTCTGTAGACTTTATAACCTAGAAGCCTTTTCATATCTCTAAACGTTTTCAGTCACTTCTACCTTCCATATCTCTGTTAATATGCACAATACTCTCCGAATGATACACCCCGCTGTCTGTGCCTCTCAGTCTGCCTACCTCTCCCTTTATCCATCCCTATCCCTATCTCCAGAATCTAATCCAACTCCCTCTATCTCTGTAAATTCCTCCAATTCCAAACCAAATTGTCCCACTGACATTCTTGATCAGATGTAACTGTGTTTAACTCTAACATCCTCGGGCCCCTGTAAGCCTCCCTATCTCTGAAACCTCTACCCATCCGTTCAACACCCCACTACTGAGGAATGGCTCCCTGAATTCGCCATATGGCAGATGGAATGACAGTGAACAGATATGATGGAACCGTCAGTCCGGAGACGCAGCTGCAGAATGACCATCGCTGGGAAGGGAACATTTACGGGTTGTTGGGATAGAGACATAGAGTCATAAAGATGTACAGCATGGAAACAGACACTTTGGTCCAACCCGTCCATGCTGACCAGATATCCCAACCAATCTAGTCCTAAGAGGCAGACGAGGCAGACAAGTTGTGAAGAAAGGATGAGGTTAATGCATCAATGAGACATTCATGTGGATCTGAAAATGATAATTTGTATTCTATTTGGGTGGAGCTGAGGATAAGCAAGCAGCAGCAACCGTTAGCAGGAATTCTTTTATTGGCACCAGACATTGATTGAAATGTCAATATGGTTACAGTCAGGACACTGAATGTACTTGTAGCAAGGGCAGTACAGAAACTGTGTGTGACAGCGATATCCATCCAGACTGGATAACTAATGAGTATCAGGGCTCTAATGGATGGAATCCCGGATTGTATTCGAGATAGTTTTCTATAACATCACATCAAGGAGCCATCAACAAAATTGTCTATTGTAGATTAAATGCTCTGTAATAATAAATATCTAATAATCCCATTGTAAATAAGTTTTGCGAGCAGAGACCCATAATGTTATGCGGGACATATTGGGTTTGAGTTAAATCCATGAAATATAGTAGCGGAAATAGGCTGTTTGGCCCATTGAGGATGCTCTGTTCTTCGATCAGATCATAGCTGATTTGATTTTCTTCAACTCTATTTTCATGCCTTTTCCAAAAACCCTTGTTGCCCTGATGAAATAAAATCTGACCATCTCTGTGGTAAATATTCCTAATGAGCCAGCCTCGACAGCCCCCTGCAGGCAGGAGTTCTCACAGAGTCACTACCTTCTGAGTGAAGACATTCCTGCTTATCTACATCTTAAATGGTGAGCCTCGCTGGGATTTTATTCCCGCTGGTTACAGATTCTCACACAATTGAAATGAAAGGAAGTGACAAAGATAATTATTGCAGATGACATGAAAATTGGTGGAGTTGGGGTTAATGAGCAAGGATATCCAAGGTTGCAGGAGGTTACAGATCAGTTGGAAAGATGTGCAGAGAAATGGCAAATTGAGTTTAATCTGGACAAGTGTGAGATGATGTCAATGTCAAGAATACTGAGGGACATTGATATAGCGAAGAATCTTGGTGCAAGTTAGTAACTCCCTAAAAATGGCAACAGAAGTGTTTCAGATGGGAAAGAAAGCAAATGGAACACTGGCCTTCATCGGTCACAACGTCGAGTATAGTGGTTTGCATCTGATATTGTAATTATAAATAACATTTGTTTGGCCACATTTGGAGTGCAGTGTGCAAAATTCTCATGTCCACACAATAGGAAAGATGTGGAAGTTTTGAACAGCGTGCAAAAGGGATTTATCAGCACGTTGTCTCTGTTTTTTTTATGGGTGTGTTGTGTGAAGTACGTTTTATTTTGCATAGAGAGTGCAGGTTACCGAGGGATGTCATAGAAGCAGAAATGTGAGTAAAGTTTCGAAGTGGCATTTAGACAGAAACCTGAACATGTAGAGAATAGAGCGATATGGACCAAGTTACTGACTTGCACCAAGATCCTTCTGTATATCAATGTCCCTCAGTATCTTAACTTTCTTTATGACTTTGACATCATCTCACATTTGTCCAGATTAAAGTGCTGGCAGATGGTAGGAGTTAGAATGGCATCTTGCACAGCACAGATATGGTGGGCAGAAGGGTCTGTTGTACTCTTCTATTTTCTAACTTCCCAGCATCTGCCCGATCAGAGGCCCTCAGAATCTTGCATGTTTCATTCCATTTCTCTCTCATTTTCTAAACTTCAATGGGTTCAACGTCAATCTAGTCCACCTCTTCCCATTAGAAAATCCCTCCATTCCCAGGATCAGCTGAGTTAACCTTCTCTGCTCTGCCTCCAATACAAGCATATCGTTCCTTCGGGCACTCACACCGTTCATAATATTCTAGGTGTGGATTGAATTGTAACTTGCATAGTTTTAGCTCGACCTCCCTATTTTTAGACTCCATTCCCTTTGTAATAAATGCTAGTATTTGATTTGCCTTCTTTATTAAATGCTGATCCTGTGAGCTACCTTTTTGAGATTGATGATCAAGAACTCCCATAACTCTTTCTGCTGTCAGTCTGAAACCAAATACTGTTAGCCAGACAGTAAGTCGTGAGCATACTGAAATTGTTAGAAAGGATATCTCAATATGCAATAACTGGCCACTGAGATACATATTTTATAAAAGGTAATTTGTTTTTGAGCCTGTTGGATAGAATTTGTTGGTGTGAATATAATTGGCAGGAATGTAATCGTGTAGGGGGAGTGTAGTGGTACGGGCGATATGGTATATTTGAATTATCAGAAGCCTTTATGCAAGTTTCAATAAAAGCTAAAGAGTAACTTGGTCGAGAATAGGGCCTCTTAAATATCAATAAGGTCGCCTATGTGTGGAACCAGAGCAGATGGGTGTGATATTACACAAAGTAGTCTTGTCAATATTTACTGAGAAGAAAGAAATGGAATCTCAGGATTTCGGGGAAATAAATAGTGATGTCTCTGAAATAATCCTCAACAGGGAAGAGAAAGCGCTGGAATCTTAAAACAAATAAAGTTAGATCAATCATCAGTAGCTCATTAGGTCTATGCTAAAATATTGTTAGAAGCTAGGGGAGAGATTGCAGTGTCCCTAACAGAGATTTTTATATTAACAACAGATGCAGTGAGGTATCGGAAGTCTGGAGGAAGGGTAATACTGTTCAATCACTTAAGGGGTGCAGAGAAAATCCAGGCAATTAGAGCCCAGTGATGGGTAAGTTGTTGGAGGAGATTCTGAGGAAAAGGTATATTTGCAAAGACAAGGGCTGATTCGAGATGGTCAGCATGGCTTTGTGAGTGGAAGAACCGTGTTTCACAAACTGGATTGACTCTTCGAGGAGGTGGCCAAGCGATAGATGGAAGGCACATGGATTTTAGTGGAGCATTTAACAAGGTTGGAAGGGATGTAGAATATCTAGTCTAAGGAAGAAGTTAGCTTTTTAAGGTTGAGGAAGCAAGGGTCAGACAGGTTTCTAGAGTGTAACATGGAGCAGCCACGATGGCTCAGTCGTGAGCACTGCTACCTCATAGCACCACGGACTCCATTTCGATTCCAGCCTCAGATGACAGTCTGCAGGTATGTTTACACATTCTCCCCGTGTCTGCGTGGGTTTCCTCCAGGTGCTCCGGTTTCCCCTAGCAGCCCAAGGATGTGCATGTTAGGTGACTCAGCCATGTAACATTACCCATAGTAATCACGGAAGTGTCGGTTTGACGCATTAGTCAGGACAAATTGAGAGAATTATGTTGGGGGGGGGGGGGGGATGGTTCTGGGTGGGGTATTGTTTGGAGGGTTGATATGGAGGTGTTGGGCCAAATGGCCTGTTTACACACTGTACGGACTCTCTGCAGGTACCAGGAGGGAACTGAGGAATGGACTTAGGACAACTAGAAGGGGGCATGAAAAAGCATTGTTGCGAAGAATTAAGGAAAACTGTAAGGCATTCTTTACTTATGTGAGGAACAAGAGCTTGGCTAGAGTGAAGGTAGCGCCGAACAGTGATAGTGGAAGGAACTTATGCGGGACGTCGGAGAAGGTAGGGGAGGTTTTTGATGAATACTATGCCTCAGTATTCACTACTGAGAGGGACCTTGTCATTTGTGAGGACATTGCGTGAAGGATTGATATACGTGAACAGGTGGATGTTAAGAGGGAGGATGTTCTGAGAATTTCGTAAAAGATAAGGAGAGATATGTCCATTGAACCAGACTGGATGCGCCCAAAGTTACTATATGAATCGAGTGAACAGATTGCTGTGCACTTATCCATGACCTTTGCGCCCTTACTATTCACTGGAGTTGTACCAGTTGGTTGGTGGTTGACAAATGTTATTCCCTTGTCATGAAAGAGAATAGGGATAGTCCTGGGAATTACAGACCTGACAGTCATATGTTTGCGGTGTATAGATTATTGTAGAGGACTCTGAGACAGGATTTATGGTTCATTGGAAAACCAAAGTTTGATTAGAAATAGTCAGCATGGCATTGTAAGGGGCAGGTAATGACTTAGAAATTTTATTGAATCCTTTGAGGATGCGACAAAACACCTTTATGGTTCATTTGGAAAGTACAGAGGCATGGGATACAGAGGAACCTGTCTGTAATGGATATGGAATTACTGGCCCTCAGAAGACAGAGGTTGATGAGAGATGGAAAACATTCATCCTGGAGCTCAGTGACCAGTAGTTTTCTGCAGGGAGAGGTCCCAGGATATCTGCTGTTTGTGATGTTATGAATGACTTGAATGTGTCAGTGGAATAGTGGGTTAGTAAGTTTGGCAATGTCACGAAGGTGTATAGAGTGGTTGATAGTGTGGAGGGCTGTTGTCGGTTGCAAAGGGACATTGACAGGGTGCAGAGCTGGGCTGAGAAGTGGCAAATGGAGGTCAATCTGGAAAAGTGTGAAGTATTTCATTTTGGATGATTGCATTGGAATGCAGGAAACAGGGTTAAAGGCAGGATCCTTGGTAGTGTGGAGGAACCGAGGGATCTTGCGTTTCACATCCATAGATCCCTCAAAGCTGCCACCCAAGCAGATAGGCTTGTTAAGAAGGAATATATTGTGTTGGATTTCATTAGCTTGGCGATTGAGTTTTCAGCTCTATAGATTGAGATTGAGCTCTATAGAGACCTGGTTCGACCCTACTTGGACTATTGTGTTTAGTTCTGGCCCCCTCATTACAGGAAGGATGTGGAAGCTTTAGAGTGGGTCTCGAGGAATTTTGCCTGGATGCTGCCTGTACTGGAGAGCATGTCTTATGAAGAATTTTGATGGAGTTAAGGCTTTTCTCATTGGACTGAAGAAGGGTGATTGGTGACTTGACAGAGGTGAACAAGATGATGAGAGGCACAGTGAGAGTGAATAGTGAGAGATATTTTACACTCTGACATAACTAGCTATTTCAAGTGGGTATAATTTTAAGGTGATTAGTGGGTGGTTAAGGGGAGATTTCAAAGGTAGGTTCGTTACATATGGAGTGAGTGGAATTAACTGCCTGCGGTGGCAGTAAAATTAAATACATTCGGGACATTTAATATACGTCTGGATCGGCACAGGGATGAAAGTAAAATGAAGGGTATGTAGGTTAGTTTGATCTGACAGTCGGATAAAAGATTGGCATGGCATCATCGCCGAAGAGTCTTATGCTGCACTGCTCTGTGTTCTACTTTCCCTATGGTAAACTGTGTAATAAGCTCAGATCAGTGTAAAATGATGTGGCATTCAGGAGGAGCTAGTCAACTGTGTAAAAAATTGGGCGACATGCTGTTTTTCTGACTGGATGCATGTAACCAGAGTTGTAACGGGTCCATTGTTGTTTGTCATTTGGAGAAATGGTTTGGATGGGAGCATTGGTTTCCTGGTAAGTAAGTTTTTTGAGTGACACTGAAATTGGTGGTAAGGTGGACAGTGAAGAAGGTTATCTGTGATACAACAGGATGGACAGTACTGCTGGGATAGTGGCATGAAGAATCGCAGATGGAGTTTAATTAGATAAATGTGAGGTGTTCCATTTTGGTGAAACAAACCAGGGTGGGACTTGCACAATTAATGTTCGGCCCCTGGGTAGTGTTGTCAGTCAGAGACCCAGGGATGCAGGTACACAGTTCTTTGAAAGAGGTGTCACAGCGAGACAGGCTGGTGAAGCAGGCGTTTGGGATGGTTACCTTCATTGGTCAGAGCATTGAGAGAAGGAATAGGATGTTATGTTGAATCTCTACAATACATTGGTGAGGCCATCATGAAACCAATGTTGATCAGCAGGAAGAACTCATCTGGTTCATTTGCATCCTTTAGGGAAGGACATCAAATATTCTAAACTGGTCTGGCTAACATTTGAATCCAGACCCACAGCAATATGGCTGACTCTGACCTACACTCTGGGTAATAAGCAATGGGGGAAAAGAATGCTGGTCCTGGCAGTGACACCCAAATCCCATGAATGAATAAATAAAAATACAAATGTACCTCTCTACCCCTGCAAACAATTCCAGTTACAGCAATTCGTGCTGGCTTTGTAACACCATTCAGTCCCTGAGCACTCTCTGTAACACTCTCATCACCTGCAGAACCTTCGCCTCTCCCTGTTCCTTTGGTGACATTACGCCCTGCCAATGATTCCCCTTCCATCTGACTTCCTTCTGCTAGCAGACCACTTACAATCCTTTAAAACGTACTCGTAAAACACTCTCTCACTTCAGGAATCTAAGTAATTTTTGGTGATCTTCTGAGCCTGATAATCTAATAAAGTCAATTTTGTACTGAGTGAGGAACCAGTGGGGTCTTCTTGCTGAGGTTTTGTATGTTTCAATGCAATGTCCTTTTGTTAGTGTTTTGCACTGTTCCTTCAAATGTTTTCCACTATTCATTTACAGACACATGTTTCAATCTGTTTAGCCTGTTTACCTTGGTCAGTTCTCCTCTCAAACTCACGTTATTGTTTATTTTTGTTTCTAGTTGTCCTTTCTGTGAGTCAGTTTTAAACTTTATATCCCATTAAACTGCACATTATCAAAATTTTCCAAAGGATCTCTCCAGGTGACATTAATCTTTCACTAAGTGTCATCACACAACTGTCGATCTGAGATGGTTACGTCCCTAGCCAGTTGAACAATGTGATATTCAAAGAAACACTGAAAACAAATTCTCATAACTCCTTTTCCATTATCACTGTGGTCAGTGTGACTGTCCCAGTTTATGTGAATATTGAAGTATCCCAAAATTATCACACTGCCTTTGTTAAAAATTCCAATGACTTCCTGTTTGTTGCAGTGATGAGCAATTAAATATTGTTCAGTGGTTAAAAACTGTTCTGCTGTTTTTGTCCTTGACAAGCAATAGCCATTTTTACATTCATACTGACTCTACTTCATGATCTGGGAGCACGTGTTTGCTCTGTAATGCTTTTGTTATTCATTATTGTTAGCGTTGCCCATTTTGCCTGAGTTTGCACAAGGTTGTGAACCATTGAATATTTATGTTCCACCTTTTGTTCGTCCTGTAACCACGTCTCCCTGCTGTCTAAATCTCTTTCCTGTCTGTGTCACAAATCCATCTACCTTACTGATGAGACTTCGTCCATTCCAAAACAAATTACTCCTTCCCACAGTTTCCAGTTACAAACCGATTCATTTATGTACAGTTTTAGTTAAACTTTGTCCCATCTTGTTCATTTTTGCTTGTCTTCAGACGCATTCCCAAGCTGTTCCAATTCGTCACCTTTTCTCTTTGGATTTGGAAAGCTCCTTTCACCTGAACCCTGTCCCTGCATCCTCTCTATCAGTTTAAAGCCCTGTCCATAAACCTACCGACATGATTGGCCAGGACACTTATCCAGCACAGTCCCAGTGGATCCATCCGAATTGATTATTTTCAAAATCAGGTATGGGATGTGGGTGACTCAGGATGACCTACCCTTCTTGCCCAGCCCTAACTGCCCTTGACCTGAGTAACTTGCTCAGCGATTTCAGAGGGTAATTGAGAGATAAACATTTTGCTATGGTTATGTCGTGCAGACCACCTGAGGATGGGCAGATGTCCTGATCTAAAGGACAAGTGGTTGTGTTTCTTTGTCAATAAGCAATGGCCTCATACTTATTTATGGATTGTTAATTACTATTTTTTAAAAATTAATGATTTCAAGTTCCATCATTTCTGATGGTGGGAATGAAACTTGTCTCCCTTGAACATTAGCTGAGGTATCGGATACATGCTCTAGCAATCAGACCACTCGGGCATCACTTCGCCTGCTCCCAGGGTGCTCATTCGTGAACACTGAAACCAGTGCATCATGAAGCTAAACCAATTCTTCCAACCTGACACCTTCAAGCACTCTAGTGATATACTCAGTTTCGCTCCATGTGGTATTCCTCGTTGTGAACAAACAGATTTCTCCACTCCAGAGATACGCAACAGCACAGGCCAGGGATGGAGTTTGAGATTTTCCAGATATCTGTGGGACTCATTGCCATTCTCAATGTACAACCCTCACTGCATCGGTCAAATTTCCCATTCTGTCTATCTCTCTGTCTCCTGTAGGTACTCAGGAACTTCCCGACTCAATAGACTTCCCACCTGCTGTGTGTTTCGTTCTTCACCACATTGAAGATGTTTGGTCAGCCAGAGGGACAAAGGGAAGGGAGATCTGGAGCCTTCATTAAATCCTGCAGTGAGGTAAGATCACTCACAGTGCACAGAGCAGAGAACAATGAGAGGGCTCCAAGCATCGGCTAACAAGACATAACACAGATGCAATGCTGAAGGGGGAGAACTGTAAAGACACACCCCAGGCGCAATCACCACGTCGACTTTAACTTATGTTGTACTGAGACAGCATCGGGAGCTCACAGTTATCAATCAGGGCCTATGCTATCTTAGTGAGCATCAGTACAACAGATGGTCACAAAAGAGGTCAAAGCAGGCCTCCGACGAGAGATTTGGAATGCTGCCTGGGATCTTTCTGTTCTGAGTTCTCCCTCCAACACTGTACTGAGACTCATTACTCTGCAACACTATCTATGGCATGGTTTATACACCAGTATCTTCGATAATTTTTAACTCCTATAAAATTACCTGCCCCGTTAACCTCCTCCCTGCCAGATCGTCCCTCCACATTTTTGAAAGGTACTGCATTCCAGACTACCATTCTGATCGCTGTAACTTGCTTCAGTGTCTACAACATGCTTTATTTCAATACTCTAATCCTCTTTGACTGGATACAGTGTGGGCAGCATGGAAACAGAACCTGTGTTGCAACTCATCAATGCTGACCATGTTTCCTATACTGAACGAGTCTCATTTGCCTGCGTTTGGCCCGTACTTCTACAAACCTTCTCCTCTCCACGTGCCTTCCCAAACGTCGTTTCCATGTTGTAATTGTTCTTGTTTCTCCCATGTGCCTCGGCAGTCCGTTCCATCTATGCATCATTCTCTGTGGATAATGTTGCCCTCAGGTCCCTCGTTAAATCTTTGCCTTCTCACCTCCCGTGTCTACCCTATAGTTGTGGACTCACTTACCCTTGGCTATTCACCATTCTTAGGCCTCACATGGTTTTGTAAAACTTTATAAGGTCTCACATGGTTTTGTAAAACTTTATGAGGCCTCCTCTGTCCAAGGCAAATATTTAGGACAACGTCACAAATATCCCCAACGTATGTGACAAAGTGCTGGCCAATGAGGGCAAGTGTACCAAATGCTGCTTTCACCACCCTGTCCACCTGTGATACCACTTCCAAGGAACAATGTAACTGCACCCATAGTCTCTCTCTGTTCAACAACACTGGCCAGAGACATCCCATTAACTGTGTTAGTCCTCCCTGCCTTGTTTAACAAAATCCAACACCTGAATTAAACTCCATCTTTCATTCTTTGGTCCACTGACCCAGTTGGTCAAGATCCCCTTTAATAACCGTATTTACTGTCCACTACAAAATTAATTTGATCATCTACAAACTAACGAACAATGACTCCTATATTCTCAACCCAATTGTTTATGTAAATGATGTACATCAGTGGACCCAGCCACGATCCTTATGGCACACCGCTAGTCACAGGCTTCCATTCTGAACAAAAACCCTCTCGTCCCACACTCTGTCATCTTCTGTCAAGCCAATTATCTATCCATTTGGTTAACTCCACCTGATCCCATGTGGTCTAATCTTACGAACCAGTATAATATGCTAAACCTTATCAAAGGCCCTGCTGACATTAGTGTAGGCAATAAATGTTCACCACTATAGCAAATACAATCAAGTTAGTGAGTCCTGATTTTGTACAGACAAAGCAGTGCTGACTATCTTTCATCAATCCTTCCCTTTCCAAATTCATGTAACTCCTGTCTGACAGAATCACTTTCACAATTTACCCACCACTGACTGAGGGCTAATTGGTCTTAAGTTCCTTGGCTTTTCATCGCAGCCTGTCTTAAATAACGGAATTAAACAATATTCTTGTCATGGAGCCAAACAGCATGGAAACTGACCCTTGAGGTGATACCAATCATAATCTAAAACTAAGCTTATTCCACCTGACTGTTGCTGGCCCATAACCGTCCAAAGCTTTCCTATTCACGTACTTATCCAAATGTTTTAAACGTTCTAATTGTAGCCACATCCACCCCTTCCTCAGGAAGTTTATTCCACACTCAAGCCACCATCTGTGTAAAACATTGCCCCCATGTCGTTTCTTGTATATCTCTCTCTTCTAACCTTAAAAATGTGGTCCCTCCTCTTAAGATTCCCCCATCCTGGGGAAAAGGCAACTGCTATTACATCTGTCTAGATATCTATTTTTTTTCCATAAACTTCTGTAAGGTCACCTCTCAACCTCCAGGCTCCAGTGAAAAAAGATTCAGCCTATCCAGCCATTTTTCAGAACTCAAGCCTTCTATACCCAGCAACATCGTGGTATATCTCTTCTGAACCCCCTGCACCTTAACAGTATCCTCCCTATAACTGTGCAGAGGATTGCAGAAGGGGTCTCACCAATGCCCGTACAATCTCAACATGACGTCCCAAGTCCGACACTCAATGGACTGAGCAAAAGTCATGCCTGCCAAGCATTGTCTTTTCCATCCTGTAATGCAAACTCAAGAATTAAATATCTGAATCTGGAAGTCCCATGCTGTAAAACACTAACCAAGGCCCGAAAATGAATTGCAAAAGCTCTACCCTTGTTCGTTTTACCAAATGCATGACCTCACCTTTATTCAGACTGGATTCCATTTCCAGTTTTTCAGCCCATTCTCCTATATTATCAAGATCCCTTTGTAAACATGGCAAACCTCGTTCACTGTCCACTATGCCACCATCGAGCCTTCCAGCCCATCGCACATGGCTGTCAATGGGACAAATAACTTTGCTAGGGGCTCCACTATTTCTTCCCTAGCATCCCACAATGTCCTAGAAATAGACCCTTTGGTCCCCAACTCGTCCAGGCTGATCAGAAGATCGAAATATATCCATCCCATTTTCTAGCATTAAATCCATGTACTTCTACACACTTAATACTCATATATCCATCCAGATACCTTTTAAATGTTGTAATTATATCAGGGTCTATTACTTTCGCACTCAGCTCATTCCATACACACATCACCGTGTGCGTGAAAACGCTGTCCCTACAGTCCCTTTTAAAACCTTTCCCCTGTAATCTTAATCCTATGCCCTCTCGGTTTAGACTCCCGTAACTCTGGAAAAATGCCTTGAAAGTTTAGCCAATCCATACCCCTCATCTTTATATAAATCTCTGTTAGGTCACCCCTCAGTCTCCGATGATCCAGTGACAGTGACCCCAGCTTATTCAGCAACAACCCAGGCAATATCTTGTAAATATTTTCTGAGCCCTTTCAAGTTTCAGAACATTCTTCCTATAGCGGGGAGACTGGAATTGCAGGGTCCTACAATAGTGGTTTTAACATATTACTCTTGTTCCCTGAGTTCCACAGTCTTTGTCCACAGTAAGGTCTGGAATGAAAACTTTGATTACGGTCTTAGCCATATCCTGCTGTTCCACACATCGATGGCCTCACTGATCTTTAAGGGCCCCTACTTTATCCCGCGTTACTCATTTAATCTTAATACATTTATGCAATCATTTTTGGTTTACCCTGATCTTTAGCTGCCAAAGCTATTTCATGTACCCTTTCTGTATTCCTAATTTCCATCCAAAGTGTATTCCTACAGCCCCTATCATCCTCAGGGGTTCCCTTGATGCAGGTAGTTATTTCTGACATGCGTCCCCTTTTCTTGACCGGAGACTGAACAGTCAACCAGTGTTTCTACGTGCTGACAACATTGACCTGCACACAAACAGGAACATGCTGGCACCGACCACTCAATTTATCTAATTTCTAAAATATTCTCTTTCCAGACGTCCCTTTCCCTGCAAATAGACTCCGTAATCAACCTTTGAAAGTTCCTGTCTAATCCTCTCAAGATTGTTCTGGCGCCATTTTATATCTTGCACGTATGGACCAGGCCTGTCCTTTTCCATCACTATTTTCACACTAATAGAATTGTAGTCAATTTAGCAAAATACTTTCCCAACTAACACCTCTGTCCCTTTCCCTACCTTGTTTCCCAAGGTTTTGCATCTTACTCCAGTTGGGCCATTTACATACCGTTTGGGAGTTTTCTGGAAAGAAATTACCAAATTCCTCCCTCCCTCATGTTGATTAGTGGCAATGTCAATCTAGGATTAGAAAGTTTAAAAACCCCTACCATAACAGAGTTATTATTATGATTGATATTTGGGATCTCCCGCCATATTTGTTCCCCAGTCTGCCACTGGTTATTCAGGGTCAGTACACTCGTATCAAAGTGATGACCCATTCATATTTCACAGTTCATCGAACGCAGTGGGCGATTCCACAGGAATATCCTCTCTAAGTATTGCTGTGATGTTTCATGCAATCAATACCGGCCACCACGCGTCCTTCCTATCTTGCCACCCTTTCGATGCTTCTTGTGGTCTCTCTACCTTGAAACAATGAAGTGTCAATGCGGTTCCTCCCTCGACAGTGTTTCTGTAATAACTATAATCTCCCGGTCCCATATTCCCATCCATCCCGTCAGTTAATCTTCCTCAGCTGTCAGGCCCTTTGCATTGAAATAAATGCAGTTTAATCATCAAGTTTTTTTTTTAAACAAATCCCTGTTATGTTCTTGCCTGCCTTGTCTGTTGAAATTGCTCTCATTAACTTGCAGACCAGCCTCAAACTTCTATCTGGCTTTATGACAGTTTAAGGTCCAACATCCTGCCAGACTAGTTTATATTCTCTCAAGCCGCTTCAGCAATTTTCCCGGCGATGATGATGGTCCCCCTCCCAC
Source organism: Chiloscyllium plagiosum (assembly GCF_037043375.1). NCBI lineage: Eukaryota > Metazoa > Chordata > Chondrichthyes > Orectolobiformes > Hemiscylliidae > Chiloscyllium > Chiloscyllium plagiosum. The sequence goes on from NW_028270183.1 coordinate 76,994,205, forward strand.
CCCCGGTCAGGTCCATTCCCCCACCCTGTCTCCCTGTGCTGACTCCTTCAGGGATCTATGGACTTGTCCACCAATGTCCCTATGCTCCTCAGTACTCCCCAAGGACCTAACATTTATACTGTCTGTCCTTCGCTTATCATTCCTTCCACAGGGCATTAACTCACTTCGATTACTACTAAACTCTGCTCAGATTATCATCTGAGCGATATCGGACTGGATACTGAGACCATTCGCCTCACTGTGGACAACACCCTCACCTTTCATGCCATCTGCAAGCCGACTAATGATTCCTTCTGTGTCCACATCCGAGTTGTCAATGCACATAATAAACAACGATAGTTCTTGCACAGATCCCTGTGGTACATCCACTGGGGAAAGAATTTCAAACACGAAGAAGTCCATCCACCATTTGTGTTTCCAATTTTCCAACTTGCCTTCGATCCCATTGGCTCTTTCCTTTTGGACCAGCCTTCCATGTGGGACCTTGTCAAAGGCCTTACTCAACTCCATTTAAACCACACCATCTGCACTGCCCTTCTCAATATTTTTAGACACCATTTCAAAAAAACTCCACTGAATTTCGCAGATGGTATCTTCCTCTACCAAATCCGTGATGATTGAGCCAGAGATGATCCTTACCTTTGCAATTGTTTATTTAAACTCAGAACTGTTCTGATAATATCCCTCCCCCTGGTGTCAGACTAGCTGCTCTGCAATTAGCTGGCCTATCCCTGCTGCCCTTCCTAAACAGGGGAACCACATTCGCTATCCTCCAGTCATTCGACACATCACCTGTTAACAGTAAAGTATTAAATATATCCGGCAGGGCCCCATCCATCTCCTCCCTTACCTCCCAAAGCAGTTTGGGATAGATTTAATTGGACACTGGTGATTTCTCCACCATTATGCCGGTGAAAACATTTAATACCGCCTCATGATTGATCTTAACATGTTCTAAGACTTCACTGTCCCAACTGAAATCCCTGGCTACAATGTCTTTCTGCTGTGTGAATACACATGGGAAGTATTCATTGAAGATCTCACCTACTTCCGCTGGCTCCATGCACAGATTGTTCCTTTAATTTCTAACAGGCCACACTCTTTCCTCAGTTACCCTCTTATTCTAACCATATTGATAAAGTACATTGTGGCTTTTTCTTGATAGTATTTGACAAGGATATTTTATGACCATTATTTGCCCCTCATTTCTAAGGACCCCCTTGCACTCACTATACTTTTGAATGGCTTTGTCTGGTTTTATTGCATTGTATTTTCGTTATCAAACTCACGATATCACTTGATCAGTATTCGCTGGACTTGCTGCCATTGCCATTTCCTCATCATGAACGTACTGTCCCTGAATTCTCACTGTATCATTTCAAGATACTCCCACTTTCCAAATATAGACCCAACTGCAGATAGTCCGTCCAGTCTTTGTTTACCAGACCCTCTCTAATGATAGTGATACTGATAAGAGAGTCAGTTGTGACGGGGAAAGACAGGAGATTGTGTAGCTTCAGAAAAGACCCCAGGATGTTATGCTGCCTTCCGGGTGCGAGGGTCAAGGATGTCTCTGAGCGGTGACTGAACATTCTGAAGGGGAGGGCAAGTAACAAAATGTCATTGTGCACATTGTCTGCCTCGGTCATGTGGACCAATGGGATGGGGTCCTGTGAAATGAGTATCAGGAGTTAAATAAGACGTTAAAAAGGATGACCTCAAGGGAAGTGATCTCCAGATTATTCCCAGTACCACCTGTCCCAGTGAGGATAGAAATAGAAAGATACGCCAGATAGATGTGTGGATGAGGCGCTGGAAGAAGGGGTAAGGTTTGGATCTTTGAGATCTCTTCTGGTGTTGAGGTGACCTGTTCAAGGGGGACAGTAACCCTGGGGGGAAGATTTGTTAGTGTTACCCGGGAGGGTTTAAACTAGTTTGGTACGAACTCTGAATAAGAGATCGCTCATCGACCAGTCAAGGAAAAAATGCATCAGTCATCGAGAACAAGTTTACTATTCAGGATATGCAGGGGCACAGTCAAGGGAGGGAAAAGACTTTTGGTTTAAAGTGCATTTATTTCAACACACGAGGCCTGACTTGTAAGGCAGACGAGCTCAGAACATGGGTTGACTCAGGGGACTGTGATATTATAGCCATAACAGAAACATGGTTGAGAGAAGGGCAGGACTGTCAGCTCAGTGTTCCAAGATGCAGAAGCTACAGGCGTGACAGAAGCTCTCATAAGTGAGAAGGGGGAGTTGTCCTTTTGATAAGGGAGGGCAGAACAACAGTGCTTAGAGAGGATACTCTTAAAGAGTCATCAAATGAGGCCATATGGTTCGAAGTTAGAAACAAAACAGGGGTGGGAACTCTGTTGGGACAGTGTTCTAGATTCTCAAATAGCCAGCGGAGACTAGAGGAGCAGATGTGAAGAGAGCTTGCAAGTACCTATAGAAATAATAGTGTAGTCGTATTTGGAGATTTTAACTTCCCCTGGCTTGACTGGGCCATCCGTCGTGTAAAAGGACCGTATGCGGTGGGATTTGTCAGAGGTGTGCAAGAAAGCTTTCTAAATCAAGATGTAGAAGGCCTCCTCTACTCAGCTGGGTGCAACACTTGACCTCCCCTCAGAAAACGAGGTCGGGCAAGTTACTGAAGTGTCAGTCGGAGAGCACTTTGGGTCCAGTTACCACAACTGTCTTTGTTTTAACATAGTTATGGAAAAAGATGAGACTGGTTCACAGATAAAACTCTGAAACTGGAGTAGGGCCAGGTTTGTGGCTATAAGGCAGGATTGGATGAATTAAAAATCTCAAATCATCAGGTTATAGTCCAACAGGTTTATTTCAAAGCACCAGCTTTCGAAACGCAGGTGATCTTAAAGATGAAAGTCTGAAACTAAATTTTTCGATATTACATTCCACGACACTGCAATCCTGTTGCTATGAATTCTATGCCTAACGATTGTGCTGCACAGCCAACGCATGAAGAAGCAGTGCACTAGTGCCTCCAAATAAAACTGTTTGCCTGTAAGCTGGTGTTGTGTGATTTTTAACTTTGTCCACCCCAGTCCAACACTGGCTGCTCCACATTATGATTATCATCAATTGGGTGAGACTGTTTGAAGGAAAAGGAATGGCTTGCAAACGGAAGGTTTGTATATGTATGATCTCAAGAATCCAGGGCCCGTAAGAGTGAAGGGAAAAGTTGGAAGGTTGAGGGATCCTTGGCTGATGAGGGATATCGAATCCCTGTTCAGGAAAAAGAAAACAGCATACATTGAGTTTAAGCTATCCGTATCTTCTTCCAGTCCTAAAGACAGGATCAATCCGTGGAGACCCTGCAATCTTCTCAGGTCCCTGCTGCAGTCAGGATCTGTAGAACTCACTCCAATGCCTGTGACTCTCCTGATCCAGTTCCGAAAAGACTCACTATCTGTGTAACACCTTCTCGTGGCTATGTCCTATCCTGTCAATATAAGTTCCTCCAGTCTCTCCATCCATATTCTCATCTCCATAACCTTCTCCAGCTCTTACATCCCTATCTGTGTAAATGTCACCGTCCCCTACAAACCTTCCCACTTCGACTAAACTGCGGGAGGATACTAATGCTTCATTATCTGTGAAACTGGCTCCAACAAAATTGCTGTCCTTATTTCACGGTAAAAATGTCCGATTCCACACCCTCTATATCTAGGTAATCTTCGGAACCTTAGCCTTTCTATAAATTTAAACATCTTCAGTCACAACTGCCCTCCATATATCTGTGTGTTCTTATAATCTATAAAACCGTCTTGGTTTCCATAATCAGTTCCATTCACCTAAAACACTCCTGTCTGTGTAAAACGCACCATCCCACCAACATCCTTCTCCCTGCAAACTGCTCCATTCCTCCCAATCTCCCCATCTCCATGAACACCTGCAGGCCCTACAGCTCTCCACATTTCTGTGACACCATGCTCCTCCCTCCCTTTGAAACCACACCCCTCCCACTTTGGGTCATCAGCTCCAGATCAGACCATTGCTCTCTCTGTTACCTTCGACAAATCTAGCTACCCTTCCTATTTGTGTCTCTTCATTCAGATCCCACCCTCTCCAGCTTTCTGAAACCTCTTTGTACCATTGTGACCTCCCTAGTTAGAACGTAGAACAGTTCAGCACAGCGCAAGGCCCTTCGATCCTCAATGTTGTGCTGACATTTTATCCTACATACCCTCAATTTTACTATCATCCATTTGACTATCTAAGAGTTTCTTAAATGTCCCTAATGGACCGGACATTACTATCACTGTTGGCAGTGCATTCCACACACCTGCTACATTATGTGTAAAGAACCCACCTCTCGCAGCTCCGATAAATCTTCCTCCAATCACCTTCAATTTATGCCCCCTCGTTTTTTCCATTGTTGCAGTGGGAAAAGCATTTGGTAATCGGCTCTATCTAAACCGCAAATCATCTCGTTCACCTCTATTAAGTTACCTCTTATCCTTTCTCATTCCAATGAGAAAAGCCCTAACTTCCTCAATCTTTCTTCATAAGATCCCCCCTCCAGTCCATGAAGCATTCTGAAAAAACTCCTCTGCGCCCTCTGTAATGCTTCCACATCTTTCTGATAATGAGGCAACCAGAATTTAATACAATGTAGCTAGTGCTGTCTAACCAGGGCTCGATAGAGCTGCAGCATAACCTCGTAGCTCTTAAACGCAATCCCCCTGCTAATAAAACCAACACAGCATATGCCTTCTGAACAAGGCTATCAACTTGAGTAGCAGGTTTGAGAGATCAATGGACGTGGACACCAAGATTCTTCTGTTCCCCCATAATGTCAAGAATCCTGCCTTTATCCCTGTAAAGGTTGTCTGCTGAATCCTTCAATCTTAAACACTCCCTATCTTGGTAACTTCGTTCAATCCCTCCAACACTCCAACTGGGAAACTTCTTCAAGTCCTGACCATCCTCCTTACCTCTGTAAGCTCCTTTATTAGTATAAAGGGGTATATGCTCAAAATTACTGAAACGTCTTTTTGCCACAGCAATACTCCTGATTTCTACATAACTCTCCAGAATGGCTGTGCATGCTTCAGGTTCCCAGGCTGGGAGATGGGAGTTCAGATGTGAATGTATTTTGCCATTCTGTCTGTGTGCCTGACAGTGACCTGGTGCTGCTCTGGTAGAAAGCACTTTCCGTGCATCTGGAAACCGCCAGATCTATGTTACTGACCAGAGCTCACCTCATCGAAGCCTTCCTTTATTTTGTCATTATTACCAAGCGGCAGTTTCGCGAGATGCAGGAATTGGGGAGTTTCCATTTTGAGAGAATGAAACTTTTATCATTGGGAATTGGGAAGCCTTTAACAATGCGAACAGAAGTCCAGCGACAGGAGACGTAATCCTGTTAGGGTGAAAGGAAAGGCCGGTAGGTGTACGGAATGCTGGATGAGGAGAGAAATCGAGGTTTCAGTTAAGAAAAAGACAAACAAAACTCAGGAGAGAGTGTGAATCCGGAGAAGTGTACAAAGGCAGGAGGAATATACTAAAGCGGAAAATCATGAGGGCGAAATGGGGGCACGAGATGGCTTTGAAAAATAGGGTTATGGTGAATCCAAAGGGTTTTTATAAAAACATAAAGGACAAAATGGTAACTTGGGAGAGAATAGGGCCCCTCGAAGATAAGCAAGGAGGCCTGCACGTGGAGCTGCAGGAGATGGGGGAGATACTAAGCAAGTGTTTTACATCAGTATTTACTGTACAGAAGCACATAGAAGATGTAGAATGTAAGGAAATAGATGGTGTCAACTTTGCAAATGTCCACATTACAGAGGAGGAGGTGCTAGTTGTCAAACAACGAAAGGTGGATAAATCCCCAGGACCTTATCAGGTCATAGATTCACAGAGATGTACAGCATGGAAAAAGACCCTTCGGTCCAACCCGTCCATTCCGACCTGATATCCCAAACCAATCTACTTCCACCTGACAGCACCCGGGCCATATCACTTCAAACCATCCCGATTCATATACCCATCCAAATGTTGAAATTGTACCAGCCACCACCACTTCCTCTGGCAGCTCATTCCTTACACGTACCATCCTCTGTGTGAAAAAGTTGCCCCTTATGTCTCTGATACATCTTTCCTCTCTCGACCTAAACCTAAGCCTTCTTGTTCTGGACTCCCCTACCCCAGGGAAAAGACATTGTTTATTTATCCTATCCATGCCCCTCATAATTTCGTAAACATCTATACGATCACCCCTCAGCCTCTGAAGCTCCAGGGGAAACAGCCCCAGCCTGCCCAGACACTCCCTGTAATTCAAATTCTCCAACCCTGGCATCGTCCTTGTAAATCTTTACTGAAACCTTTCAAGTTTCACAACATCTTTCTGATAGGAAGGAAACCAGAATTGCACACAATATTCCAACAGTCGCCTAATCAATGTCCTCTACAGCCAGACCATAACCTTCCAAGTCCTGTACTCAAAATTCTGACCAATAAAAGAAAGCATACCAAACGACTTCTTCACGATCCTATCTACCTGCGACTCCACTTTCAAGGAGCTATGAACCTGCACTCCAAGGTCTCTTTGATCAGCAACACTCCCTGGAACCTTACCAGGTTCTGATCAGGTGTACCCCCGGACTCTGTAGGAAACTCAGAAAGTGATTGCTGGCCTCTTGCTGAAAAATTTGTATCCTCGATAGTCACAAGTGATGTACCAGAAGACTGGAGGTTGGCTAACGTGGTGTTGCTATTTAAGCTAAATGTTAATGAATAACCATTGAACTGCAGACCAGTTCACCTGACGTCAGTGGAAGGTAAGTTGAAGGAGGGAATCATGAGGGACAGGATTTGCATGTGTTTAAAAAGGTAGTGTCTAATTAGGGACAGTCAGCATTGCTTTGTGCGTGGGAAATCATGTCTCAAGAAATTGATTGAGGTTTTTGAAGAAGTAACAAAAAGGGTTGATGAGGGCAGAGCAGTCAGTGTGAGGGATATGGACTTCAATAAGGTGTTTGAAAAGGTTCCACATGGAAGATTGGTGAGCAAAGTTAAATCTCATGTAATACAGGGAAAACCAGCTATTTGGATACAGAACTGGCTCGAAGGTAGAAGAAAGACTATGGTGGTGGAGGGATGTTCTTCAACCTGGAGACCTGTGACCAGTGGAGCACCTCAAGGATCGGTGCTGGATCCACTATTTTCATCATTTATATAAATGACTTTGATGTGAACATAGGAGGTATAGTTAGAAAGTTTGCAGGTGACACCGAAGTTGGAGGTCTAGAGTACGGCTAATAAGGTTACCTCAGATTACAATGAGATCTGGATCAGATCGTCCAATGGGCTGAGATAGGCAGATGGCAGATTAATTTAGATAAAAGTGAGGTGCTGCATTTTGGGAAAGCAAATCTTAGCCGGACTTATGCAATTAATGGTATGGTCCTGGGGAATGTTCTTGGACCAAGTGGCCTTGGAGTGCAGGTTCATAGTTCTTTGAAAGTAGAATCCAAGATAGATAGGGTAGTGAAGAAGGTGTTTGGTCTGCTTGCGTTTACGGATCAGAGCATTGAGTTGAGGAGTTGGGAGGTCGCGTACTGGCTGTACAGGGCATTGGATAAGCCACTTTTTGAATATTGCGGGCAATTCCTGTCTCCTTCCTATCGGAAGAATGTTGTAAAGGATGTTGCCAGGATTGGAGGATTTGAGCTACAGGGAGAGGTTGAAAGGCCTGGTGCTATTTGAGGCTGAGGGGTGACTATATAGAGGTTTATACAAACATGAGTTGTATGGATAGAATTAACAGACAAGGTCTTTTCCCTGAGGTAGTGGAGTCCAGAACAGGTCGGCCTTGGTTCAGGGTGAGAGGGGAACGAAATAAAAAGAACCGAAGGGACAACCTTTTCATGTAGAGAGTGGTGTGTGTATGGAATGAACTGCTCGAGGAAGTGGTGGAAGCTGGTACAATTACTGCATTTAAAAGGCATCTGTCTGGGTATACGAACAGGAAGGGTTGAAAGGGGATTTAGGCCAAGGGCTGGCAAATGAGATGAGATTGTGTTAGGATATGTGGGTGACGTGGATGAGTTGGAACGAAGGATCGGTTTCTGTGCTGTACATCTCTATGACTGTAAATGTTTTCCACTGTCCATTTCCAGCCAAACACTTCACTGTTTCCCCTGTTTACCTTGGTCAGTTCTCCTCTCAAACACATGTAAATGGCTTTGGTTGTGATTGTAAGGTGAGCTTTATGGTCACTTTTAAAATGCATCATCTCTTTGAATTCCACTATCCTAAAATTTCCCAGAGGATATCTCAGTGTGACATCACTCCTTCACTCAGCGTCTTCACCCAACTGTCTTTCTGAGATAGTCACGTCCCTGGTCATTTGCGCAATGTGTTATTCAAAGAAACACTGACAAAAACATTCGAATAGGTGTTCTAAGAATATCATTTTTGACAGAGATTGAAGTCTCCCAAAATTATCGCAGTGCCTTAGCATTACACAGGAATTCATTGGCATGTGGAACAGTGTTGAGCAATGAAATGCTATTAGGCAGCCTAAAAAATGTTCTTCTGCTTGTGGTTTTGACACGTATTACCCAGAATCTGCATTCAGGCTGATTCAGCTGCATAGCCTAACGCCATATTATTCCTCTGTAATGCCTTTGTTACCCCTTACTGTCAGGGTTACTCACCCTGCACTCCCATTCTGCCTGAGACCCCTCAAGGATGTGTACAAGTGAATATTTATGTTCCAACTTTTGTTTTTCCTGTAACCAAGTCTTTCTGGTGATCAATTCTTATTTACCTCTGTGTCACAAGCCTATTATCCTATTACAGATACTTTGTCCATTTCCCAGAATTTCCTATCACAGTCTAATTTACTGATGTAGAGTTTTAGTTAAACTCTGTCCCTTCCCGTTCCTTTCTGCTGGTATTCAGTCACGTCCTCATGCTGTTCTGATGCTTCACCTTTTCTCTTTGGATTTTGAACGTTCCTTTCAAATGAACCCTGTCCCTGCATCCTTTCTGACAGTTTAAAGCCTTGTCCATAAACCTACCTACATGATTTGCCACGAATCTGCTCCTAGCAGTGTTGCTTTAAATTGACTCGTGGGATGTTGCTGTCGCTGGCTGGTTAGCATTTATTCCCACCTCCAGCTGCCCTTGAGCTGAGTGGCTTCCTGGATCATTTCAGAGGGCAGTTGAGAGTCAACCTCCTTGCTCTGCGTCTGGAGTCACATGTAGGCCAGACCTGCTTTCGATAACATTTCTTTCCTTGAAGGATATTAAGCAGTTAGATGGGTATAGCTGACACCGGCATTAAATTCTCGATGAACAGTCTGGTGAGACGAACACGAGTACATCGCCTCTACCACTCGTAGCTCATCCGTCACTGAGTAATGATTCCAGTGTACCAGGAATCAAAACCCGTTCATCATGACCATTGTGTGATCCTGAAATCTTCCAGCACTCTGATGATATAACTCAGTATCTCTCCCTGTGATATCCCTCACTTTGTTGATCTAATTGTTGCCTCTGTCAGTGCCTCTCACTCTTGCAGCTACTCCAGATCCTGAGCCAACAGAATTATCGACTTCCGAGAGATGCAGCAGCCCAGGCCAGGGATGGAGACTGGGATTTTCCAGATCTCTGTGGGACACAGTGACATTCTCCATGCGTATCCCTCACTGCATCAGTCTAATTTCCCATTCTGCCTATTTCTTTCTCTCCTGTAGATACTCAGCAAGGTCCTGACTCAATAAACTTCCCAGCTGCTGCGTGTCTCGTCCATCACCTCATTGAAGGCAATTGGTCAGCCGGAGGGCAGGGAGGTCTGGAGCCTTCAATAAATCATAAAGCGAGTTAAGATCACTCACAATGAGCAGAGCAGGGAACAGTTAAACGGCGAAAATCTTCAGCTCACAGGACATGCCATAGATACAGTGCTGAAGGGTAAACACAAGCATGAAGCTCCCAGGCTCAATCCACACCCTCAATGCCCACCCTTTTGTCAGATGATTACTTTCAGCTCTGCTGTACTGAGCCTTCCTGATACAGCATAGGGGGTTTCACAGTTATCAATCCAGGCCTGTGCTGTCTTAGTGAGCATCAATACAATAGCGGCAAAAGCAGGCCTCCCGAGAGAGGGTGATATTGAAGCCAGGGATCTTTCTGTTCTTTATTTCCACTACAACACTCTGTTGTCATAGCATGGGGTCCTACACCAAGGAAACAGACCCATAGGTCCACCTCATCTGTGCCAGTGCCTTAAATACTTCTAACTCTGAGTACAGGTCCAATCTCTGTAACCTCCTCCCCTCCCTACAATCCCTCTACATATTTAAATCCTACTCCGATGCTGACTGCCTCCCTGTCACTATAAAATGCTACAGACTGGATGACCTGCCCTATCTCAGAAATCTCCTCCACCCGTCGTTACAATAATCCCTCTTTATGTCATCTTTCACCATACCTACAGACCACCCTGTCACTGTAACATCCTCCAGCCTCAGCCATCTGCATATCCCCCTCCACCCCCTAGAGCACATGATATCACTGTAACCTTCAATCCCTATGACATTCCTGCCTCCCATCCTACACCACCACAGGACCTCTAATCATTTACCATCCTAACAGACCTCCCACTTTATGTAAATTCCTCCAGTCTCTCAAGTTTTCCTACCTGTGTAACCTGCTCCTATCTCAGCAGCCCTCCGTGTGTACAATGACCTGAAGCCACTTTAACCCTCTCAATGTCTGCAATCTCCTCTATCGCTGTGACCTTCTCCCGTCACGACAATGCTCCGTAACTCTACCCCCTTCAATCACTACTAGACTTCCTATCTCTGTAACCACATAAGGTCACTAAAATCATCCACGTACCTGAAACATTTTCTTTGTTGCTGTATCCAAGCCCAGTCCCTACAGCTGTCACTTTCTGTAACCTCCTTCAGTCTGAAGAACCATCCAGTGTCTACACCCCTCTGTATTACTAACTTCATCTAATCTCTAAAACCATCACCAAAAAACTCACTATCGCAGTAACCTCTTCCACTTCCTCCCTAACTCTGTAAAGCATCCATTTCCTACTGTTCATTCCTGATGAAGGGCTCCAGAGCGAAACGTTTATGTTCCTAATCCTCGGCTGCTGAAAAGGCACAGTGGTCAGGCAACAACACACTTTCGACTCTGATCTCCAGCATCTGCAGAGCTCACTTTCCCCTGGTGGGGCTGAATGGCCCACAACTGCCGCTCTTTCCTGTGTTTCTGTGTAGCACTTCCTGGCTCTGTATCTCTTTCAGTCTCCACTATCTCCGCTATCTGTGTACACTACACAATCGCCAATCACTGGAACTTTATCAGGCCATGGAATACTCCCCATCTGACCAATCTCTTCCAGCCTTTCCAACCCTCCCAATCTGATTCCTCTTGCAGCCCTATAACCTCGCCTATCTTTGTAAGTTCATTTAGCCGCTGGAACCCTCCCTATCCCTGGAACATCATATATGATCGCATCCCTCCGCTTCTCCAATCACTATGGCGGCGCCTGCCTCTGTGATATTATCCCACACACTGACTCAACTTGCTACACTGAAACCCTCACTGTCTCTGTTATCTTCTGATGCAACCACAGACCTCCCTGTCGGTATGACCTTATGAAGTTCATCAGTCCACCCTGGTTCTGCAATCTACACCAGCCTCTCGTGCCCTCCTTACCACTGTCACCGTTTCCAGTCCCGACACCTCTGTAACTGCTCCAGCAGCTATATCACACCCCATCTGTCATGCCTACTTGACCAGTACATTCAGCCATTTATCCACAGTAGTTCTTGAAATTCACCAAGGAAATCCATCATGTCTATCAGAAATAAAAATATCCCATCAAAATAGTTGATGAACCTTAAGCGAGTCCCGGAATGACGTATGAGTGAAATGTACAACTGTAAATTCCTGTCTTTGGAAAAACATTCCATTGAATTGTCCAGTATCATCTGACCCGTGACCAACCATATTCATGTGCCAGAGGCCAGCTTATGCCCTATGAGGTCGCGTTGCAGCTGGAAGCCCCAGGGACAGTTCCCTGAGGTTCAGGCAGGCCTGCAACGGGAAGCATTGATTGTTCAGCTGACATGGGGACATATCTCTACATTAAACAAACTGGAGGCAAACTTGCCTTCCTTCTACTTAAAATATAAAACCCATCACCCGAAATCCCTCAGGTAGGTTTGGGAGCATTTATTCCAGATGTTGGCTAATGATTTCTGTGGACACTTGCATAAAGTTTAACATGGTGAGAAACAATGCTGACAAAATGGATACCCATTGGAAGTTTAGCCCAGAAGCTGAATTGCTCGACCAATACTTAACGCAGTGTTTTAAATCTAGCCTGATTACAGTAGAGAAAGACTCCATAAGGCGAGGTTTGTCCGTGTTTCTAATAAAGACAGAAGTGCGATGACAATTGAAACTAAGGAAATGACAGACAGATTGCAGAATTGCTTTGAATATAATAAGAGAAAAGGTAGTTTCCTGATGACATGGATGAGTTTGCTGGGACTGGAATCAAGCTGTCGCCATCTCTCCATAATGAAAGTCTCAGCCTGTATTTTGGTACAGTAAAGCTGATAGAGGAGAATTGCTAATTCAGTAACTGCAGTCTGAAGCTGAAAGTTGCTGACACCCAGGTTTCAGAATCTTACAGAATATTTTTACACCTGAGACTCTATGGTGCATTTCGTCAGCACATTAAGCTGGACATTAAGAGAGACTCACTGCAATCTTTGTAGAGGGACGAAGAGAGCTTCTTCAAGGAAGGCATCCTTGAAAGAGGATTCGCAGGAGGTTGAAATCTTTGAGGAGAAAGCGAGGTCTGCAGATGCTGGAGATCAGAGCTGGAAATGTGTTGCTGGAAAAGCGCAGCAGGTCAGGTAGCATCCAGGGAACAGGAGAATCGACGTTTCGGGCATAAGCCCTTCTTCAGGAATGATAGAGGGAACCAGAGGGTAGTACTGAAGGTGTCTCAGCCCTTCAGCTGAGCAGGTTTGAGGTACTTGCTCCCTGTGTGATTAACATAGCAAATAGAACAGTCCAGTACAGAACAAGCCCTTCGGCCCTCAATGTTGCACCGACTTGTGAACTGATCGAAGCTCATCCGCCTACACTATCCCAGCATCGTCGATATGCTTATCCAAGGATTGCTGAAATGCCCCTAATGTGGCTGAGTTGATTACACTAGGAGGCAAGTCATTCCACGCACGGACCACTCTCTGAGTAATGAACATGCGGCTGACAACTGCCTGAAGTCTATCACCGATCAATTTGCAACTGTGCCCTCTCGTACTAGGTGACGTCATCATCCTCGTAAAAAAGTCTAAAACTTTCTTTACTACTTCATCCTCAGGTCATCTTGTATGCCTCTAACAAATTCCCTCTGAGCCTTCTTCTCCCCAGTGAGAACAGAAACAAGTCTCTCAGCCTTTCCCCATAAGACCTTCCATCCAGATCAGGCAAATTCCTGTGAAATCTCCTTTGCACATTTTCCAATGCTTCCACATCCTTCCTATAGTGGGGGTTCAGAAGTATCCATAATATTCCAAACGCATTAGCGTTTGGTAGAGTTGCAGAATGACATTATGGCTCCATAACTCAATCCTTCTACCAATAAAACCTGACACATTGTATGCCTTCTTATCTGCCCTATCGACCTGTATGCCAAGTTTCAGGGATCTATGTACATGGACTCCAAGATTACTCTGTACACCAACACGACCAAGAATATTTTCATTGACCCAATATTCTGCCTTCCTGTTATTCTTCCTGAAGTGGATCACTCAGATTTATCTGCATTGAACTCCTTTTGCCACCATTCAGTCCAAACCTGCAGTTTATCCAAGTCCCCCTGCAACCTACATCATTCTTCCACACTGTCCATGACTCCACCGACTTTCGTGTCATGGAACATAGAACACAATGCAGCGCAGAACACGCGGTTCTGCCCTCAATGTTGCCCCGACCTGTGAACTAATCTATCCTCATCCCCCTACCCAGTCTCATCATCATCCATGTGCTTACCCAAGGATTATTTAAATTTCCGTAATGTGGCTGAGTTAACTATATTAGCAGGCAGTGCATTCCAAGTCCTTCACTCTCTGAGTTAAGAGCCTGTGTCTGACATCTGTCTTAAATTTATCAACTCTCAATTTGTAGTTATTCACCCTCATACAGTCTGACGTCATCATCCTAGGAAAACTATTTTCACTGTCTACCCTATATCATCCTCTGATCATCATATATGTCTCTATCAAATCCATTTTCGCCTTCGTCTTTCCCATGCGAACAGAACGCAATCTCTCAGCCTTTCTCATGAGACCTTCCCTTCAAACCACGCAACACCCTGGTAAACCTCCTCTGCAAATTTTCCAGTGCTTAGAAATCCTTCTGGTAATGGGGCGAACAGAATTGCACACAGTGTTCCAAGTGCAGCTGCACTAGCGTTTTGTATAGTTGTAGCACGACATTATGGCTCTGGAAATCAATCCCTCTAGTAATAAAACCGAACACAATATATGCCATCTTAACAGTACTATCAACCTGGGTGGCAACTTTCAGGAATCTGTGTACATGGACTCCAGGAATACTATGCCCATTCACACTCCCAAGAATATTTCCATTGATCCAGTTTTCAGCCTTCTTCTTAGTTTTCCCAAAGTGAATCACCTCAAATTTAGCTGCATTGAACTCGAATTGCACCTCTCAGACTAATTCTACAGTTTATCCAAGTACCCCTGCAACTTGCAACCATCTTCCACATTGTCCACTACCCCACTGACTTTACCGTCATCTGTAATCTTACAAACCCATCCACCTATGCCTACGTCCAAGTCATTATAAAAATGACAAACAGCAGTGGTCCCAAAAGCGATCCTGTATTTACTCCACCAGCCTACAATGTGGAACGTTATCAAAAGCTTTACTGAAGTCCATGTACACTATTTCAACTGCTCTACCCTCATCCACATGCTTCGTCACATTCGCCAAATTCTCATTGAGTTTTGTAAGAAATGACTTGCCCTTGACAATACCATGTTGACTATCTGCAATCAAGTTATTGCTTGCAAGATGATTATAAATACCACCTTTAAAATTCTTTCCAAACTTTTTTCCTACAACAGTTGTATGGCTCACTCGTCTATAATTACCTGGGTCATCTCTACTGCCTTTTTGAATAAGAGCGCAATGTTGGCAATTCTCCACTAATCTCGTACTAAAAATATAAACAATGACTGCACAAAGTGCAACGCTAAAGGCTACAACATCTCCCCCAGCTTCTCCCAGAATCCTAGGATCAATTCCATCTGGCCCAGGGGACTTGTCTTCTTCCAGTACTTCTTGAATTGTAACACCTCCTCCTTACACAACTCGATTCATTCTAGTCTAATATCCCACATCAAACTTTTCTCCACTACAATATTCTCCTTTTTCCGAGTGAAAACAGTTGAGGAATATTCATTTAGCACGTCTCCAATCTCCAATGTGTTCACACAAACCTTCTCAATTCTGTCTTTGACTGGACCTATCCCTACCCTCGTCATCCTTTTATAACTCAAATACCTATAGAAAGCTTTCGGGATCTAAGTTATTGTACCTGACAAAGACTGCTTACCTGATCTCATTGTTCCTCTTATGTCTGTTTTTAAATACTTATAAGCCAATCTGTAACTCTCCATCGCCTCATCTGAACCATCTCGTCTCAACGTCACATAAGCCTCCTTCTTCCACTGAACAAGACATGTAATTTACTTAGTAAGCAACGTAACCATACATTATCACTTTCTCCCTGCCTTATCGAGGCATAACTATCAATGATATACAATATATGTTTCTTGAATCAGCAGCACATTTCGATTGTCCCATCACCTTAATTTTGCTACCCCATTCTATGCATCCGAAGTCCGACCTAATAGCATTATAGTTGCCCTTCTCTCATCTGTTACTCTTGCCCTGTGGTATGTACCTATTGCTTTCTATTGCTAAACTAACCGCAATTGAATTATGGTCACTTTTTCCAAAGTGCTCGCCGAACACTAACTCAAACATCTGGTCTGATACATTACTAAGCACCAGAACCAGTGTAGCGGCCCCGCTTGTCGGTTCTTCGACATACTGTGTCAGGAAACCCTCCTCCACACAGGAGACAAAAACCGATCCAACCGATGTACCAGAGGTATAGCGTTTCCATTCAATCTGAGGACGTTCGAGTCCCCAGAATGACCAAACTATTCCTTTCACTCCTACCCAGAATCGTTTGGCCGAACCATTCCTCTGCATCCCTGGAAGTCTGTGGAGGTCTAAAGAAAATTTCCAGCGGTGTGGCCTCGTCTGTCCTGTTCCTTACCTTATCCCACACCACCTCAGTAGACGTATCCTTGTCAAGATTACTTTGAGCTACCGTTATGCTGTCCTTGAATAACAAAGCCACACCTCCCCATGTTTAAACATCTCCCCTGTTCTCAATGAAGTTTCCAATTCCTGGAAACTGTAACTCCCATTCCTGACCCTGTCTATCTATGTCCCCGAAATGGCCACAACATCGAAGTCCCAGTTATCTATCCATGCTGCAAGTTTACACACCTGATTTCAGATTGTTCTGGCTTTGAACTAGGCACACTTTTAACCAGCTTGCTGTTAGTCAGCTCATTATTGTCACCATAAAATCCTCTCCATGCCCTGCCTACTCTCATCCTCGTGTGCACTCGAGCGACACCTCAGGAGCCCATTCCCCTGCTGAGCTATTTAATTCGAAAACCACCAGCAACTTTCCCACCCAGGACATTCATACCACTCCGGTTCAAGTGATTTCCGTCCTGCTTGTGGAGTTCCCACCTACCACAGAATGAATCCCAATTATCCGTGTTCCTGAAACATTCCCTCCTGCACCATCCCTTTCGCAACGTTTTTAATTTATATTCCTTGCCTCGCGATCACGTGGCATGGGTAACAATCCAAAGATAACAACACTGTTTGTTCTTGCTCTGAGCTTCCACCCGAGCTCCCTGAAATTCTGCTTTTCATTCATATCCCTCTTTCAACTTATGTCTTTCGTACTTACATGGAACCGATTTGGAGCTGGTCACTCTCACCCTTGAGGACCGCAAAGACACGATCTGAGACAACACGGACCATTGCACCAGACGCAACACACAAAGCATAAGTCTCGTGCCTTCCACACAAACCTTCTCACTGGCCCGCTCACTATTGTGTCCCCACTGACTAGAAACTCTCCTCCTTTCACCTTCGTTTCTATGCAATAGGGGCAGATTCTGCCCTGAACACTAACCAAAACGGCATTCTTGTTTTTGTTTTCAGCGGAAAGACATCAGGAGATCCATGCACTAACTGTTTCCCGCCCTTCGAACAGTTACCCAGCTTTCTTCGTGGCTGTGAGAACGTTGGCTGTTTGGAGGATGAACAAACTGAGGACACAAATGTGGTAGAGTGGGCGATTCAAGAGGATGGAGTGAAGAAAAATGTCGGTATAATCGAGGATAGCAGATGCCAGGAAACAGAGACTCTTTCCCATTGTCCAAAATCAAATGTCCCGATGGCTGTGTTGCCTGCCTGAAGCCCGCTTTCAGGATATTCTTCTGGGCTGCAGAGGAACTTGGTTTGGGTGAGGAACGATACCTTTGTTGACATTGGTGGAAAGAGTAACGAGTTTCTGCTGATGGAATTTAGTTTGTGCTAAATTAGAAAACAGATACAAATCGGTATAACCTCTGGATCCATAAATAAATCGGCACAAGATCAGCAAGATTAGCGAGGTAAATGTGTGATTAAAAGATTGGTATGGGAGAAATACATGTTATTTCTTTAGATATTGGGGTCAGAACTGACGATGGATGGAACTGTTGGAATGGGACAGTTTCCACCTGCATGATGTTGCGACCAAAGTCCTTGAGAATCTCATAACTGGGGTCGGTTTATAGCACTGTAAAACAAACTATGAGTGTTGTTTTCAATTGCATCGACAATTTTGTGCAAAACTTCAAGATTTGAGTGGGAGCAGCGGCCGAGTTGAGGTGAACCCGGGAGACTACAGCTAAGGTAAGAGTTTTTTTCAAAATTACTTACCTGTAGCGGGCATCGGTGTTTTGTTTTCTCTCTCCTTCACAGAAAGAGCGGGAGCAGCAGAGGAAGTGACGGCAAGCAGAGGGGCAGCCGAGACCCGGAAGCAGTTAGTGTAAGCTTAGCTGGGTTAGTTTTTTCCCCCTTTAAAAGCGTGAAGGAGAGGAACCCGAGGCACTACACGGGTAGTGCCTCCCACCCGCCCTCCTCCTCTAACCTAATAATAACATCTGTTGTGGCAAGCAGGTAAGTGCTGAATTTTGCTTGTATTATTTAGACACAGTTTTTGTTTAAACAGTTAGCTTTAGAGGGATGGCAGTGAAGGCAGTGCAATGTTCCTCCTGCAACATGTATGAGGTGAGGGATGCCATCGACGTCCCTGCCGATTACACTTGCAGGAAGTGCACCCATCTCCAGCTCCTCCAAGACCGTGTTAGGGAACTGGAGCTGGAGTTGGATGAACTTCGGATCATTCGGGAGGCAGAGGGGGTCATAGATCAGAGTTATAGGGAAGTAGTAACTCCAAAGATGGCAGATAGATGGGTTACAGTGAGGGGGACTGGGAGGAAGCAGCCAGTGCAGGGACCTCCTGCGGCCATTCCCCTCAAGAACAAGTATACCGTTTTGGATACTTGTGGGGGGGATGACTTACCAGGGGTAAGTAACGGGGCTCAGGTCTCTGGCACGGAGCCTGTCCCCGTTACTCAGAAGGGAAGGGTGAAGAAGAGCAGAGCAGTAGTAATTGGGGACTCGATAGTTCGTGGCACAGATAGGCGGTTTTGTGGGAACGAGAGAGACTCACGTTTGGTATGTTGCCTCCCAGGTGCAAGGGTACGTGATGTCTCTGATCGTGTTTTCCGGGTCCTGGAGGGGGAGGGGGAGCAACCCGAAGTCGTGGTCCACATTGGCACCAACGACATAGGTAGGAGGAGTGCTGAGGATGTTAGACAGGCTTTCAGGGAGCTAGGTTGGAAGCTTGGAGTTAGAACAAACAGAGTTGTTGTCTCTGGTTTGTTACCCGTGCCACGTGATAGAGATTCGAGGAATAGGGAGAGAGAACAATTAAATGCGTGGCTTCAGGGATGGTGCAGGAGGGAGGGGTTCCAGTTTTTGGATAACTGGGGTTCTTTCTGGGGACGGTGGGACCTCTATAAACAGGATGGTCTACACCTGAACCTGAGGGGAACCAGTATCCTTGGGGGGAGGTTTGCTAGTGCTCTTGGGGGGGGTTTAAACTAACTCGGCAGGGGCATGGGAACCCAGATTGTAGCTTCAGGGTGCAGGGCCTGGAGTGTAGGGAGGTGAGGAACATGGCATCAATTTCCAAGGAGGGTGCCTGTAAACAGGGAAGTGGCTTGAAGTGTGTATACTTCAATGCAAGAAGTATACGAAATAAGGTAGGTGAACTTGCAGCGTTGGTTGGTACCTGGGACTTCGATGTTGTGGCTATTACGGAGACATGGCTAGAACAGGGACAGGATTGGCTGATGCAGGTTCCGGGATTTAAATGTTTTAGTAGGTTTAGAGGTGGGGGTAAAAGAGGGGGAGGTGTGGCATTGCTTGTCAAAGATAGTATTACAGCGGTGGAAAGGACGATGGATGAGGACTTGCCATCTGAGGTAGTTTGGGCTGAGGTTAGGAATAGGAAAGGTGAGGTCACCCTGTTAGGAGTCTTTTACAGGCCTCCTAATAGTCCTAGAATCATTGAAGAAAGGATTGGGAAGGTGATTCAGGAGATGAGTGACAGTAATAGGGTGGTTGTTATGGGGGACTTTAACTTTCCTGATATTGATTGGGAAAGCTATAGCTCAAGTTCGTTAGATGGGTCAGTGTTTGTTCAATGTGTGCAGGAGAGTTTCCTGACACAATATGTAGACAGGCCAACAAGAGGTGAGGCCATACTGGATTTGGTTCTGGGTAACGAACCAGGCCAGGTGTTAGAATTAGAGGTAGGTGAGCACTTTGGGGATAGTGACCATAATTCGGTGATTTTTACACTCGTGATGGAGAGGGACAAGTGTGTACTACAGGGCAAGAATTATAGCTGGGGTAAGGGAAATTATGATGCGGTGAGGCATGACTTAGGATGTGTGGCTTGGAAAAGTAGACTCCAAGGCAAGAGTGTAAATGATATGTGGAACTTGTTCAAGGGGCAACTATTGAGTGTCCTTGATAATTATGTGCCTGTCAGGCAGGTAGGAAAGGGTCGTGCGAGGGAGCCGTGGTTTAATAAGGAATTGGAATCCCTTGTTAAATGGAAGAGGGCGGCCTATCTCAAGATGAGACGTGAAGGTTCAATTGGGGCGATTGAGAGTTATAGGGTAGCCAGGAAGGTCCTGAAGAGAGAGCTAAAAGCAGCAAGGAGGGGACATGAAAGGTCCTTAGTAGATAGGATTAGGGAAAACCCTAAGGCTTTCTATAGGTATGTTAGGAATAAAAGAATGACTAGGGTAGGAATAGGTCCAGTCAAGGATAGTAGGGGGAAGTTGCGTGTGGAGGCGGAAGAGATTGGGGAGACACTGAATGAATACTTTTCTTCAGTATTCACTCAGGAACAGGGCATTGTTGTCGATGAGAATACTGAGGCACAAATAAGTAGAATGGATGGCTTTGAGGTATGTAGAGAAGAGGTGTTGGAAATCCTGGAAAAGGTGAAAATAGATAAGTCCCCTGGGCCTGATGGCATTTATCCTAGGATTCTCTGGGAAGCAAAGGAATGGGATTGCAGAGCCATTGGCCTTGATTTTTATGTCCTCTTTGTCTACAGGAGTAGTCCCAGAAGACTGGAGGATAGCAAATGTGGTTCCCTTGTTCAAAAAGGGGAGTAGGGATAGCCCTAGTAACTATAGGCCGGTGAGTCTCACTTCTGTTGTGGGCAAAGTCTTAGAGAGAATTGTAAGGGATAGGATTTATGCACATCTAGATAGGAATAATGTGATCAAGGATAGTCAGCATGGTTTTGTGAAGGGCAAGTCGTGCCTCACAAACCTTATTGAATTCTTTGAAAAGGTGACGAAGGAGGTTGATGAGGGGAAAGCGGTAGATGTGGTATATATGGATTTTAGTAAGGCGTTTGATAAGGTTCCCCATGGTAGGCTACTGCAGAAAATACGGAGATATGGCATTGAGGGTGAGTTGGAGGTTTGGATTAGGAATTGGCTGGATGGAAGAAGACAGAGGGTAGTAGTTGATGGCAAAGTTTCTTCATGGAGTGCCGTCACTAGCGGTGTTCCGCAAGGATCTGTTTTGGGACCATTGCTGTTTGTCATTTTTATAAATGACCTGGAAGAGGGGTTAGAAGGTTGGGTGAGCAAGTTTGCGGATGACACGAAAGTCGGAGGAGTTGTTGACAGTGAGGAAGCATGTGGCAGGTTACAGCAGGATATAGAGAAGCTGCAGAGCTGGGCAGAAAGGTGGCAGATGGAATTCAATGTAGCTAAGTGCGAGGTGATTCACTTTGGGAAGAATAACAAAAAGATGGGGTACTGGGCTAATGGTCGGATACTTGGTAGTGTGGATGAGCAGAGGGATCTTGGTGTCCATGTACACAGATCTCTGAAAGTTGCCACCCAGGTAAATAGTGCGGTGAGGAAGGCATATGGCGTACTGGCTTTTATTGGTAGAGGAATTGAGTTCCGGAGTCCTGAGGTCATGATGCAGTTGTATAAGACTCTGGTACGGCCGCATCTGGAATATTGTGTGCAGTTTTGGTCGCCATACTATAGGAAGGATGTGGAGGCATTGGAACGGGTGCAGAGGAGGTTTACCAGGATGTTGCCTGGTATGGAAGGAAAATCGTATGAGGAAAGACTGAGGCACTTGGGGCTGTTTTCACTAGAGAAAAGAAGGTTTAGGGGTGACTTGATTGAGGTGTACAAGATGATTAGGGGGTTAGATAGGGTCGACAGTATGAACCTTTTCCCGCGTATTGAGTCGGGTATTACAAGGGGGCATAGCTTTAAATTAAGGGGGGGTAGATATAGGACTGATGTTAGGGGTAGGTTCTTCACTCAGCGAGTCGTTAGTTCATGGAATGCCCTGCCAGTAACAGTGGTGGACTCTCCCTCTTTATGGGCATTTAAGAGGGCATTGGATAGGTATATGGAGGATAGTGGGTTAGTGTAGTTTAGGTGGGCTTGGATCGGCGCAACATCGAGGGCCCAAGGGCCTGTACTGCGCTGTATTGTTCTATGTTCTATGTTCTATGTTCTATGTTCTAAGTGGAGGGCTTTGCACGGGTTAAGGGTTTCACAACAAGTAATAGGACAGAAAATATGGAAAGGGTAAGGAATCTATTTCCAGAACAGCAATTCAGAGTACAATTCTGAGAAGAGGAGCAGTCACGACATGCGTGAGGGTGTTGTAGCTAAACAGACACAGTCTATGAAAAAAAGATAAACGAGTTGAAGCATAGTTTGAAATTGGCAGGTATGTTATTTTTGTGTGTATCACAGAGACGTGGTTGCAAGGGGATCAGCTAGGAGAAACTGAGGACTGCAGATGCTGGAGATGCTGCAAGGGGATCAGGCCTGGGAGACCACTACCAGTGCAACGGATAGAGTAGATACCATTTGTTGCTCACGACGTGGCCTCCCCTACATCGGCAAACAGAACACCAAATTGTGAATCGTTACAGGGAAAACTCTGGGACACCTGCATCAACCACTCCGTTACTGATCAATTCAAATCCCTTTTCCAATCCACCACGGACATGTATATTCTGGGCCTACTCTATCGCCAAACACTAACTACCTGGTACGCCTACACCAAACACACCGCCCGTTACTGAACAATTCAAATCCCCTTTCCACTGCATCAAGGACATGCAGAGTCTGGGCCGACTCCTTCGCCAAAGACAAACTACCTGACACTTGGCCGAAAGACGCCTCATCTTTCGGTGCTCCACCCTGCAACCCCACGAGATTTCACCTGTTTTATCAATTCCACTCCCTGAACCCTATCCCAAACCTCCAACTCGATACTGCCATTTTCACCTGTTCATCATCTTTCACATCTATCCGCTCCACCGTCCTCTCCACCAATCACGTTCTCCCGCACCTTCATCCACTTTCTGCATTCTCAGCTATCTTGCCCCCAGCCCCACTCGTCTCCCAATTATCTCTCAGCTTCCCTGCCCATAAGCTTTATTCGTGATTAAGGGATTATGACTGAAAAGTCGATTCTCCTGATATTCGGGTGCTTCCTGACATGCTGCACTTTTTTCAGAGCCACACTTTTGATTTTGATCTCTAGGATCTGCAGTCCTCACTTTCCTCCTAAGATCTGCAAAGTGCAACACACAATGGACAGTCATTATAGTTGATCCATTTGGAGTGATGAGTGTACCAATTGAAACAGGAAAACCCGTCTTCTGCACCAACATTGTGTTTGGCTCCACCTGGTCACCGTCACCTCTGACAAACCGCCAATGACTTTCCCTTTTCCTGATGTCTGCTCTGTTCTTGTTTCAAGCCGATTGCACATCAGGTAATTGCAGTTGACACTGATGATGTCGGACTTTAACATGCAGGGAAGTCATTCTGATGCTTTCCTTGAATGGTCAGAGCAGTAAGTATAGAATAATTAGACTAACTTGTAGCAGTGCAGTGAGTATAGAGAAAAGTGGACGTTTTGCGGCAGTACAGGACGTAGGTTTGACTGCATTGTAACATTGTGTGCAACTCCAGTCTGCCTCCTGTAGAAATGATGAGCAAACGTTGAAAGAGTTCCAAAAAGATTTAGAAGGATGTTGCCAGTGTTGGAGGTTTTGAGCGAGAGGGAGAGGATGAGTATGCTGTGGCTGTTTTTTTCTGGAGAGTCAGAGGCTGAGGGATGCACTTACAGATATTAATAAAATCATGAGGTGCATGGATGGTATAAATAGATAAGTTCTTATCCCTGGGGTAGGGCTAGTCCAGAATTAGAGGCCAGCGATTGAGGGAAACATTTAAAAGGGATCTAAGGGGTAACATTTTCACGCAGAGGGTGGTAATTGTATGGGACTAGCGGTCAGAGAAAATGTTGGAGTCTGGTACAATTACGCCAAACAAAAAAAAACGCAACTCAATAGTTACATGAGTAGGAAGGGTTTGGCGAAATATGGGTCAAGTGCTGACAAATGAGACGAGATTAAGTTCGGATATCTGGTCGGCATTGACAAGTTGATCCGAAGGATACCTTTCTGTTGTGTAAATCTCTTTACTCTGTGAGTAATCCACTGCGTCATTCTGCTTCAAAATATCAGGCAGTATTTCACATTGATTACTGTAATTCTTAACCATTAACATTCCATGGCACAGATACCGCTAAATCTTAATTACTAGACAACCAGGGAAGTTCTCTGTTGATATCAGATTGGGCAACATCTGATTCAATATTGCATTCCCCCATCTTTCAGTGCATGATTCATTCAGCTCTGTTACAGCTTGTTTGAAATACACAGACAATTCAGTCATCTGTTAGACTGCAGTATTAATGCCATGAGACCCCACCTTCCAGCTATGCTGCTGTATCACAGTGGTTGACTCATTGCTTTTGTAAGCCTGTGGTTGTGAGTTTGTGCCACCCTGAACCACGTGTGAAATTTGACAAACCTGCCGCATCTAACATCCAAAGGAGCACTTTGCAGCAAACGGATTCTGCTGTTCAAGCCTGAAAGGGGACAAGTATGCCAAGCCGGTCAAATCCTACTTCCCGGATTTGGTCAGTACTGAGGCCGATGTCATTCTTGGAGGGATGTCACTACATGATTCTCTCTGTCGGTGAAAATGAGTCTCAGTTCCACGAGGGAGCAAGAACACATTTTATCAATCTCAGGCAAAGGCAGACGTTGCTGAAAGACCTGGTTCGGAGGAATTGCCACCGAACCCGTAACTTTAACTCTGATTTAACCTCACAGATACTACAAGAACTGGTGAGCTTTTTCAGCAACTTCTACTTTTGTTTCCCATCTCAAATTTCAGTCCTAATTGTTGTGTCGTTGAAGTGCAAAATATTCCAGTGAAAATATCATTGAGATGACTATTCGAAACTTCAGGGCAAATAAGGTGAAAGACCAAGTGCTGAAAACTGGGATGATGGGCCCCGAATGGTGAAGTAAAATACTCGTTGACTCCATCAGACTAGAAGAGAAAGTTGTCTCCAAAGATCAAAAACAACGACCAAAGCTATTTTCAAACAAATGAGAAACGTGCTCTTGCTTATATCCCTGGTGGCAGAGAGAGTAGGAATCGGTGCTTCTACCACTTTTGCTCGGCTTCCGGTTCTTAATCTGAAAATTCGAATTTATTGTTGCAGACTGTTGCAACAGCAAAATCAGAGCAAGTATGACGGGAATCAATCAATGCCGTCGAGAACATCAGAGCTCTTTCTGAAAGAAGGGGACATTACCAGACTGTCTCTGTTCAGTTGGAAAGTTCACTCTTCATTCTCCTGATTCCGCTTCGGAAAGAGTTCTGAAAGGTTCCCAAATTGAAATCTGAGATTTCAGATGGCGAAACGGTCCGCTGCTCGCGCAGTGAGCTATGCCACCAGACTATCGCTCATTACTCGTCGAGTGTCATGGCATTCAAGGGTTTAGTTACGTGGTTCAAATCCCGGACAGGTGCAATTGTCCTGTCTGCACGAACACAAAAATATTCGATCTAGTTTCTCAAAATATAATCTGTGTAAATGACTTTGAACAGCCTGAAGTCGAGATGGAGAAGAGCTGCTATTGCAGCACACACAAAAAAGGGAAATTATTTGTCAAAATGAAATCTTGTGTTTCAGATTGTTCACTGAGTCAATCCGACTCTGAATGAAACTACCAGCTGCATTATTTGTAAATTCAGCTCGGGAAACTTCAGGAATTGGGGAAATTACGTGATTCAAGAAAGCAATGAACAGGATGATGTGAATGGTGCGGCGTATGTGCAATTTCAACTGTGAAGGTAGATTGGAAAGTTGGGGCAGTTTTCCTTAGAGAACAAAAGTCTGAAAGCTGGTCTTCCCTTGCCACTGCAGCGGGTGAAAAATCTGCGCCCTCAGCACTCACCTCACCTCTGTCTGTCGCACCGAAGGATCCTTCCATATCCGGCAGAGATTTTCTTGCAAATGCAAACACCTTATCTACAGTGTCCGTTGTTCTTGACGTGGTCTCCTGGACACTGGTGAGACAGGACACTAATACCTAGAACCTTGCAGAGAACATCTCTGGGATACACGCACTAAACAATCCCATAGTACTGTTGCTCACTAATGCATCTCCCCCTCCCAAAGCCATGCAAGTCCTCGGCCTCCTCCACCTTCAAATACAAGCTAATCGATGAGTGTGGGAAGAACACCCCGTCTTCCTGTATGGGACCGTCCAAACTCTCGGCATCAACGTTAACTTCACCAGTTTCCTCATCTGCCCTCCCTAAACCCTCATCGCAGGTCTAACGTTCCAACTAGATATCTAACCCTTGACTGTCTTATCTGCCCATCTTCCAGCCCACCAGCAGTTCCATACTGCGCTCTGACCTATCACCATCAACCTGCAGCCTGCATCGACTGATTAATCTCGCAGCTCCAGTCCCACTCCTGTCCCCCACACACCTATTTATCTCTCCGCACTTTAACTTCCCCTCATTCCTAATGAAGAGCGAACGTCTGCAACGTAGACTTTCCTGCTCCTGATGTTGCCTTACCAGCTGTGCTTTTCCAGACCCAAACATTTAACATCTGCTTGACCTTTCCAAAGTCATGAAGGTTCTAGTCAGGAGAAATAAGGGAGTGAAAATGCTCCAACGCATGAATGTAACTAGAATCACTCGGCAGAGACTGAATGTCATCAGGAAAAGAAGTACAACTGACGTGAGGAATAATACGTTTGCACAGGGAGTGACACATGTCCGCAATTCACTGTCTGACAGTGACAAAGATTCAGATTCGATTGACAAAAAGGGGAAATCGATGTTTACATGAAAAGAAACAATGTCAGAATTACATAGAGAGAGCAAAAGAGTGGCACTGCAGAGCCAGCAGAGAGAAGGTGGGCTCTCTGGCCTCCAACTGTACTATGACACACGTTGTGATTCTGAGTGAAATCGGCTTTAGTACAACAGAATGTGGGACATTTGACAATGTGTATATTTGCCCAACAGCACATTACACAACAGCAATGAAGGAGTTATAACATCATTATCAACGTTACATGCTACATGACAGATGGAAAACTGAGTATTTCTCTCCATCATTGAGGTTTGTCTTTACAGATATTGACCTCAGGTGTGTGGCATGGCGCATTCGGAGCTAAAGGTGTGAAACCCAGTGATCATTGAATCAACGCCGTCTCCTCCTGTGTGGCAGTTCCACGAGAACTGCAATTTTCTGTGCTTCCAGTAATAGATACAAACATATATTGGACAAAACATTGGTGAAGTTGGCACAGAGGAGTTGATACGCTTGTGAAGGTCTGAATGGCCTTATCCTGTTCTCAGTCGGTCTGCTATGATCTACATCATACCGTCTCTCTTCTGTGAGATGGGAATAAGCTCGTGATTTTGTAAAAGGTATGATCAGGTGTGATGTGTTTCATGCTGTTTCACACAGCCACGTCCTGGCGGCCAATTAAACATATTGCGGACTGAACCAAGTAAATGTCCGTAATTGGATTTTACCAACACCGCGTAAATTTCAGAATCACCGTTAATGTGGAGAGGATCCATTAGAGTTCGTTTTTCGCTCAGGTTATTGAGATATACATCACTTTAACTGTGCCCAGTGAGATGAAAGAATTGCTGTTGCTGCGAAACCTCTGTCACTCTGCTGTAACGGGAGGAGGTGGAATTTCCTGATGGATTGAAGCATAAAATTGGGTAGATTAAGTAACAAAATATCATCACATGTTATTAACACCATGCTGTCTCCAACTGAAAGAGGCGGGTGCCCAGAGGGATGTGGCTGCGTGTTACCCTTTGATGAACACTTTGTGCTTTACATATCACACTGGGGGAACTGAGCATTTAGCCAAACAATGGGTAATCCACTTCCCTGAACCATTGTTCACAGATACAAATGCCAGGAAGACATCTCGTCTGATTGAAAGGAGCTGAAAAAAAACTCTTTACGCAGTGAATATCGCATACAACAAAATCTGTTGCCAGGTAAAACTCACGGAGGTAAATCCTCAAAACGCACTGCGAGGCTGAAGTGGTTTGAACACGCAACTTTCTGATCTGGAGTCAAACGCTCCACAAGCCAACTATTGCTTGTGGAGCGTTTGACTATTGCTATTGCATTCGATTCAGGGAAGTTATCGTACTCTGATAATCTTGCATTATGACCAGCAGTAGAGGGAAAAAATGAATGTCTTTTCTATACCATTCACGCTCTGTCCCTTTGTCTCTCAAATCACCGTACCCTTCTCTCTGTCTGTTTCATTTTTACTTTGCCTACCCCATTCCTCCCTTCTACAATTCATTGTCTGAACTCCGCTCAACTTGGCCATTCCCCTCCTGCTTCATAGATTCGGCTCTAAACTTGTCTCTGGAAGTCTGATTCGAGTCTGTACGTCACAGGGTGGATTCAGGACAGAGACAACGAGAGACAAAGTATCTGCGTGGGGTTTAAAAAAGCACGGACTGGGTTCAATTCTGATTTTCCTGTTATTGTTCAGGCTGCTCAACTACGTTTTGTGTATCCACATGCAAGAATCGTTTCCTGGTGACATGGATGAATTTGCAGTGACTGGGATCAGGCTGTCCTCGTCTCTGCACAATGTAAGTCTCAGCCTGTATTTTGGTAGAGTAAAACTGGTCGAGGACAATTGCGGTTTCAGGAACTGCAGTCTGTAGTTAGAACTCGCTGACACCCAGGTTTCAGAACCTTGCCGATTTCTTTACACCTCAGACTCTGTGGTGCATTTAGTCAGCACGTTCGGCTGTTCACCAAAATATTAGTGAGTTACTTTGGCTCATTCTCGAAGCATTCGAGGTGCATCTTCCAAAGCATGCAACACAATGTGTTTGTCTGAAGTTTGGAACACACTTGTGCAAGCAGAAGCGGATACAGGATTATTTGTTAATTATAAATCTGAGGCATCCATTTTGGTATTGCAGAGGAGACAGTCACACTCCTTAGATTAACTACCTCACATCGGTCAGTGATCAATGACAGAAGCGTGTGACTGGGATTGAGGCCGGTAGAGGCAAACAGAGGGTAGTACTGAAGGACTCTCAGCCCTTTAGCCACTCCAACAGGTTTGAGTTACTTCCTCCCTGTGTGGATGAAAATGCTGGCTGTAGGGAGGATGAGCAAAGAGAGGAAAAAAATGTGGTTGAGGTGGGAATTCAAGAGGAGGGAGAAAAGAGGAATATCGGTATAATCGTTGACAGTAACTGCCAGGAAATAGAGACTGTTCCCTATGGCCCGACTCAAGGGTCCCAAAAGCTCTATTGTCTGCTTGGTGCGCATTTTCAGGTTACTCATCTGGGCTGTAGATGAACTTGGAGTGGGAGAGGAATGATTCAGAGGTTGATGTAGGTGGAAAGAGGAAATAATTTCTGTTGGTGGAATTTAGGTTGGTGCTAAATTCGAAAACATGCACAAAAAGTAATAATCTCTTGATTACTACCTGGTCCATAAAGAAATCGGCACAAGATCAGCAAAAATAACGAGGCAACAGTGTGGTTGAAAGACTGGTGTGGGAGAACTGCGTACTATTTCATTGGAATTTGGGGTCAGAACTGGCGAAGGATTGAACTGTCCCATGGGACAGTCTCCACCTGAATGATGCTGGAGCCAAAGTCCTTGGAAAAGCTGAAAGCTTTGGTCTGTCGATAGAACTTTAAAGTAAATAATGTGTGTTTGTTTTAGTTGCATAGAAAATTGTGGAAAATGTCAAAGAAGTAGAAGGCTCTGCACAATTTCAAATGTCCGCAACAAGTAATTGAACAGAACGTATGTAAAGGAAAAGGAATCTACTTCAGGCACAGCAGGGAAGGGGACATCTCTGAGAAGAGGTGAAGTATCTGCAGGAGTGAGAGTGTTGCACCTAAATAGAAGCAGTGTACGAAAAAAGGTAAACGAGCTTGAAATTGGCAGGTACATTATTGTGGGTATCACGGAGACGTGCCTGCAAGTGGATCAGGGTTGGGAGACCACAATCGATCCAACGGATGCTGTGATTATATTTGTCCATCCTTTGCACCTTTGCAAAAGTCATCCACTGTGTCCGTTGCATCTGATGATGTTTCCTCCATTTCGGCAGAAAGGAGGTCAACTTGCGAATCATTTGAGGGAAAATACCTGGTCCACCAAACCAATCCCACTGCCGGTTAGCTGAACAGTATAAGTCCCCTATCCACTCCAATGTAGGTTCTGGGTCCTCCGTCGCCAAACCCTAGCCGGTGAATCCTGGAGGAGTGAAGCCTCATTATCCGCCTTGGCACCCTGCAAGCCCACGGGATTAACGTGGATTTCACCTTTGGCCAAAAATCCCTTGACCCACCTCATGCCAGTCCCAAGCCTCAAGTGGAGACCGCCCTCTTTCCTTGCTCAAAATCTTTCGCATCTATCAGCTGAACCCTCCTCTCCAATCTAACACCTTCTCCCCTCTTTTATCTACCTTTTGTATTCTCAGTAACCTTTCCCCCAGCCCCAAACTGCCTGCTATTTATCTCTCAGATCCCCAGCACACCAGCTCCATTTCTGATGAAGGGCTTACGTCCGAAACGTCAATGCTCCTGCTCCTCGGATGTTGACTGGCCTGCTGTGATTTCCTAGCGCCACACTCTTGACTCTGATCTCCATGACTTGTGATCCTCACTTTCCCCTGAGGTTTGAAAAGGTCAACACAGAATAGGCAGTCATTGTAGTTGATACATCTGGAGTGATGTGTATACCAAAAGAAACAGGAAGGCACGTCTTCAGCACTTACATGGAGCCTGGCACCAACGGGCTCACCATCATCTCTCAGAAACAATGAATGTCTTTCTTGTTCCCTGATGTCCCACCTGTTCTCGTTTCACCCTGATTTCACTTCAGGAAATTGCATCTGAGACTGCTGATGTGGGACTTTAACATGCAGGGGAGACATCCTGATGCTTTCATTTATTGGTCACACCATTGAGTATCGGATTTGGGAGGGAATGTTGCGGCTGTGAAGGAAATAGGTTCAGTCAGTTATTGGAATATTGTGTGCAATTCTGGTCTCCCTCGTCTGGAATGGATGTTGTAAAACAGGAAAATGTTCAGAAAAGATTAACAAGGATGCTGACAGAATTAGAGGATTTGAGCTGCCGGGAGAGACCGAAGAGAAAGTCACTGTTTTCCCTGGACCGTCAGGGGCTGAGGGATGAAATTATAAATGTTTATAAAGTCATGAGGAGTGTGGATAGGGTAAATAGATAGATTCTTATCCCTGGTTTGGAGCGAGTCCAGAACTAGAGGCCACATATTTACTTCTCTCGCTGTCGCTGAAAACAAGGTTCAGTTCCCCGAGGGCGCATGAGCCCTTTTTTTTCAATCTCAGACAAAAGCAGATGTTGATGGACGACCTGGTTCTGTGGAAGTATCACCGAACCCATAACGTTAGCTCTGATTTCTCCACACAGATGCAGCCAGAACTAGTGAGTTTTTCATCAACTTCTGCTTTGTTTCCCAACTCAAAGTTCAGTCCAATTTGTTGTGTCGTGTGAGTTTAAAATGTTCCAGGGAAAATAGTATTGAAATTACCATTCGGAAATGCAGAGCACTCAAGTATACAGGCCAAGTGCTGGAAACCGGGATGATGGGTTGCTGTCAGTATTTTATAACCTCGTTGACTCTAAAATATTGGAGAAGAAACTAATCGCCATTGAATATTATAAAAGCCTAACGCTGTTTCCTCATCTAACGATGGAGGCTGTCTTGCCTCCATCCCTGGTCATATTCTGTGTAGGATTCGGCGCTTTTACCACCACTTTCCAGGTTCCGAATCCAGATGCGAAAATTCATATTTATTATTCCTGACTGTCGCAACTGCAAAATCTGAGTAGGTCTGACGGGAATCAATATCTCAGAACAGTTAATGTCGCCGAGAATATCAGAGCGCCTCCGGAAAAAGGAGCAAGTTTGCAAATTGTCTTTAATCAATGGCAGAAAACATTGCTGTTTGTTGGAACATGAACGCTACATTTTCCTGTTTGAAGACATTTCTGAAAAGCACACTCTTTCTCGGTGCAGTTTTCCACTTTTCCTCATGATACCATCAGTTTTGGATTAAATCGGCCAGGCTCCCACTCATGACTCTTCTATGCATCCCCTCTGCTCAATTGCCGTGTACTGTCCCTCAGAGTAAACCACCACCAGTTGTCTCTCTCCAATAACAGTCCAGAATTAAGATAGTGACTTTACCGTTAAATATGTGGCTCACCGTCACACTTTGTGATATCACAGCCCTGGAGCGCACAAGGGACATTTTATTCTATATTACAGGCATTATATAGATCAATTATGCTGGTAGGAGGTAAACAGAAAGATTCGTCGTATGTATAATACCAAATAAATTTAGTATCTAAAATGGCGGCCTCGTAACCCATCTAAGCAACTCAGTGAGTATCACTAAATAAAATTCACAGAGTAAATGAAGAGTCCGCAGGGCTTCATCAAATCTGGTAGAATACTTTGAGGAGTCGAAGAGCAAGTGAGACAAAGCAGAGCCAGTGGATGTGACTTGTTTCCATTTCCAAAGGGCATTTGACAATGTGCATTTTGGGGAGGTGTTAAATAAGAATGCATTGTGTTCCGGGTAAGGTACTGGCATGGATTGAAGAGTGGCTGAGTGGCAGAAAATGTGGAGTTGGGATAGCGGGTTTTTTTTTCAGGATGGCAGGCGGTGACGCGTACAGTTCATCAGTTGTTTGTGTTGAAACTATAATTTTTCACGTTATGCATGAATGATCTTTTGAAAGGAATAGAGGGCGTTATTATTACGTTTTCAGATGAGACAGTGATAGGGAGACAGGTGAGTCGCATTTAGAAACGGGGAGGCTGCAGGATGACTTAGACAATCTCGGAGTGTGTATAAAGATTTGTCAGATGGAATACTGTATGAAACAATGTGTGATCAGAAGTATTGGGCAGAAGAGTGGATATATAACTATTTTCTGAAAGGAAAAAGGCTTCTGAAATGGGAAGTGCAAAAACATTTGGGAGATCTAGTTCAGTATTCTCTTAATGTTGACATGTAGGTTATTTCAGAGTTGATGTGAGATACATTTGCTCAACCGCGATAACCGAAAGAGATTCTACAAAGGCATTACAAGCAAAAGAATAATTAGTGCCTTTTAGAGATGAAAATATTTATCCTTCTGTCCAATCGTGGTAGATGAGAGAGATACTACATGACAGTCTCGCAGGTTTGACTGTCGATGTTTGAGAACTCAAATTGATGTTTTAAAAAGAGTTCACAATTCTAAAGAGGAAGTGTTGGAGATCTTTGAAAGTAAATTTTGGATATATTTCTGGGATCAGATTTAGTGTATCTGCAGTTGGCTGTGAGGAAAATATAGGGCCCCTTTCAGTAATAATTTTATTATCTATAACCACAGGTGAAGTGCCAAATACCCGAGGATTGCCGACTGTTGTGCATTTATTTAAGAAATGATGGACCTAGAAACCTGTGAACTTTTGGACTGTGATTCTGGCTTTGGTGGTGGGTAAGTTATTGGAAGCGATTCTAAAAGATAGGACATGTATGCATTCTGAGTTAAAGAATAATTAGTTATAGTCAGCATGGTTTTGAGTGAGGGAAATTGTGTCTCACAAATATGATCGTATTTATGAGAAAATACCTGAGAAGATTGATGAGGGCAGAGCAGTAGACAGTGTTCACTTGGACATTGGTAATTCCTTTAACAAGGTTCCACATGGTCGATTTATTCTTACAGTTAGGTTACATGTGAATCAGGGTGAACTTTCCATTTGGATATAAAATTGTTCTGATAGCATGAGACAGACACAGAACGTGACGGTCGCTTCTTTTTCAGAATGAAGGACTGTTCGCAACAGTCTATGTCAGGGATCGGTGCTGGGTCCACTTCTGTTTCTCATTTTCATATAAGCTATTTATATGAAAATATGCAAAGCCTGGGAAGTAAATTTGTAGGTGCCAGCAAAATTGGTGGCAGGGTCAATTGTGAAGAAAGTTATCTAAGATTACAAAGATCAATATGTGACTCGACGAAGGATTAGCAGGCTGTGTTTAATTAGGATAAATGAGAGGATCAATACTTCTACAATTAATAGTGTGCGTTTGGGTGATATTGTAGAATAGAAAACCAAGGAGTTCTGGCGCATAATTATTTGAAGTTTGCATGACATGTAGTTCGGGTGGTAAAGGAGATGTTTATGATGCTCATTTCGTTAAGTATAGGAGTTGGGACGTCATCTTTTGGGAGCACATGACGTTGGTGAGGCATTGCCAGGAGTAGTGTGCGCAGTCGAGATTTAGGAAGAATACTGTTAAGCTGGGGAAGGTGCAGTAAAGATATGTCAGGCGTTTGTTAGGAATGGACGTTTTGTATTTGATGGAGAAGCTAGAAAGTCTGTGGCTCGTTTTCAGTGGAATGCAGGAGATGAAACGGTGACATTATAGCAGGCTATAAAGTTTTAAACGGTATACATAACGTGAATGGCAGGTTCATTTTTACCTTGGATGAGGCATTTCAAAATTAGTGAACAGATTTTTAAGGTGAGAGGAGGAAGATTTAAAAAGACAAAACAGATTTTTTTAAAAAAGAGACTACTTTATAAAGCGAGTGTTTCGTGTGTGGAATGAACTTCCTGAGGGAGTGGTGGATGCGAGTACGGTTACAGCATTTGGAAATTGGTTGAGCAATAGAAAAAAGCTTTCATATGGCCTTTATTCAGGTACATGAATAAGATTTTTTCGTAGTGATAAGGACAAAGCAAAGACAGATGGGACTTGTTCAATTTTCGATTCTGGTTGGCATAGACTAGTTGGGTGGAAGGATCTCTTTCAATGATACATAACTGCATAGCTCTATCTGAGCCTGCCTGCAATGAAACAGATTATTTGAAGAGTCTGCATTCCTGTGCAGAAAATTGGCAATGATAAAATTGGCTGAATTACTTTTTTCTGTGCCATGCTGTATTTAAGCCTGGTTTCTGCAATCTCTGTTCGCCATAGTGAAAGTCAATGACTGGGATTGTTGGGAAAGTCTCTCCGCGAATTTATGTACATCTGAGTTGGCTGTCAGTGTGAAATAAGCTGAGAGAATGGAGCAGGAATAGAGCTGAGAAAGATGGGGTGTTGGGTTTGGAAATTGATTTTGTTCTTCACACACCAACACACTGCAAACCTCAGCTCATAAGTTTTTCTCATTGCTCCTCTTCACACTCTTGCTCCATGCTATCCCAACCACCTTTGCCCTACAACATTTCCAAAGATGTTTACTTATTTCCGACTTATTACGTTCATTTATAAGAATATTCAACAGTTTGAGAACTGAATCGAAAACAAGAGACAGAGCAGTCAGTCCAAAAGCTTTGAAAATAATTCTGCTTTTTCTTGACCCATCATGATTTGATGCAGTCCGTGTAGTGAAGCTTATCACAGATTGCCATTCATTAAGGAGTTATCGGATTTTCATCCAATGATATCTGATATCTGTGCTGATATATGTGTCAACTATTTTTGCCTATCACCTTTAAAGGTATATAAACATAGAAAATTGAAACAGGAGGAGATTGTTGTTGTGTTGATCCTGCTGCAATGTTCACTGTAATCAAGTCTTGTCTTTGCATTCAGTAGTCTGTTATTCCAGTGGACCCATAGTGTTTGATCCCTTTAGAAAACAGAAATATATTTTCTTCATGGAAACATTCCGTGGTTTGACTTATGCACCACGCTGTGGCAGAACATTCCACAGGATCACCCGCCTGAGGGATTTTATATGGCCTGCCCGATATCTTAAAACTGTGAACCTCACACCTATGGGTCTGCACTCCGTGGTCATGAGGGAATCCTTCCTATATTTAACATATTAATCATGTTAGAATTATATTAGTTGCTGTGACGTCCTACTTCTTTCTTCTAAACATCAGTGGATTTCATTCGAACCAATTCGAATTGTTCCCAAAGTTCAGTCCTGCCATCTGAAGAATCGCTTTGTTAAATATTTGTTGTGCAGTCTCCACAAGCCAAACGTGCAAATAATACTCCACGTATGGCCTCACCAAGACACTATACAATTTCAACAAGACATCCCTCTTCCTGCACTCAAGTCCTCTTGTTACAAAGGTCAACATGCCATTTGCCTCCTTTACCTCCTGCTGCACCTGCATGCATACTTTCAGTCATTTGCGTACACAGGCACCATGAGTAGTTTCTCATTTCCCTTTAGTAAAACCATGCTGACTGACTGTCCAATCCGTTGATTGGTTTCCAGTTTTAGGATAACTGCACTTTCTTTCCATGTTTCATATTTACCTTTTTTTAAAAAAAAATTGTAGTCACATCAGCTATGTTCCAATCCATTGGAAATTGTTCCAGATTCTACAGAATCTTGAACCTTCAGATTACTCTATTTAGGTTCAACTCTTTGTTTCATATTAGATCCACGAACTCTTGGGCCACTTTGTTAAGTATGCTTCGGTGGAGAGTAGCATTCCTGTGATATCTTTGCTTTTGATCCTATAAACTTCCCCAACACTAATACCCAACAAATACTGATGAAGGTGATAGGTCAGGGAGGGGAGGGTGGAGTGGATAGGTGGAAAAGGAGATAGCCAGGTAGGACAAGTCCGGGAAACTCATGGGGACAGTGCTGAGCAGGAAGTTTGGAACTAGGGTGAAGTGGGGGAAGGGGAAATGAGGAAACTGTTGAAGTCCACATTGATGCCCTGGGGTTGACGTGTTCCGAGGCGGAAGATGAGGCGTTCTTCCTCCAGGCGTCTGGTGGTGATGGAGCGGCCGTGAAGGAGGCCCAGGACCTCCATGTCCTTGGCAGAGTGGGAGGGGGAGTTGAAATGTTGGGCCACGGGGCGGTGTGGTTGATTGGTGCGGGTGTCCTGGAGATGTTCCCTCAAGCTCTCTGCAAGGAGTCACCCAGTCTCCCCAATGTAGAGGAGACCGCATCGGGAGCAACGGATACAATAAATTATATTAATGGATGTGCAGGTCAAACTTTGATGGATGTGGAAGGCTTCTTTCGGGCCTTGGATAAAGGTGAGGGAGGAGGTGTGGGTGCAGTTTTACAGTTCCTTCGATGGCAGGGGCAAGTGCCAGGATGGGTGGATGGGTTGTAGGGGGGCTTGGACCTGACCAGGTAGTCACGGAGGAAAGATCTTTGTGGAAGGCGGAAAGGGGTGGGGAGGGAAATATATCCCTGGTGGTGGGGTCTTTTTGGAGGTGGCGGAAATGTCGGCGGATGATTTGGTTTATGCGAAGGTTGGTAGGGTGGAAGGTGAGCATCAGGGGCGTTCTGTCCTTGTTACGGTTGAGGGGGAGGGGTCTGAGGGCGGAGGTGCGGGATGTGGACGAGATGCGTTGGAGGGCATCTTTAACCACGTGGGAAGGGAAATTGCGGTCCCTAAACAAGTAGGCCATCTGGTGTGTTCTCTTTTGGAACTGGTCCTCCTGGGAGCAGATTCGGCGGAGACGGAGGAATTGGGAATAGGGGATGGCATTTTTGAAAGAGATATGGTGAGAAGTGGTGTAATCCAGGTAGCTGTGGGAGTCGGTGGGTTTGTAAAGAATATCAGTGTCAAGTAGATCGTCATTAATGGAGATGGAGAGGTCCAGGAAGCGGAGGGCGGTGTCAGAGATGGTCCAGGTAAATTTAATGTCAGGGTGAAATGTGTTGGTGAAGTTGATGAATTGCTCAGCCACATCGTGGGAGCACGAGGTGGCGCCAATGCAGTCATCAATGTAGCGGAAGAAGAGGTGGGGAGTGGTGCCGGTGTAATTACGGAAGATCAACTGTTCTACGTAGCCAACAAAGAGACAGGCATAGCTGGGGCCGATACGTGTGCCCATGGCTACGCCTTTGGTCTGGAGGAAATGGGTGGATTCAAAAGAGAAATTGTTAAATGTGAGGACCAGTTCGGCCAAACGAATGAGAGTGTCGGTGGAAGGGTACTGTTGGGGACGTCTGGAGAGGAAGAAACGGAGGGCTTGGAGGCTCTGGTCATGGCGGATGGGATTGGATATCCATGGTGAAGATGAGGCGTTGGAGGCCGGGGAAACGGAAGTCTTGGAGGAGGTGGAGGGCGTGGGTGGTTTCTCGAACGTATGTGGGGAGTTCCAGAACTAGGGGGGATAGGACAGTGTCGAGGTAAGTGGAGATGAGTTCAGTGGGGCAGGAACATGCTGAGACAATGGGTCAGCCAGGGTGGTCAGGCTTGTGGATCTTGGGAAGGAGGTAGAACCAGGTAGTGTGGGATTCCCGGACTATGAGGTTGGAAGCTGTGGGTGGGAGAACTCCTGAGGTGATGAGGTTCTCTATTGTCTGGGAGATGATGGTTTGGTGATGGGGGTGGGGTCATCGTCGAGGGTGCAGTAGGAAGAGCTGTCCTCGAGTTGGCGTTTGGCTTCAGCGGTGTAGAGGTCAGTGCGCCAGACTACCACTGCCTCCCCTTTATCCGCTGGTTTGATGGTGAGGTTGGGATTAGAGCAGAGGGATTGGAGGGCTGCGCGTTGTGAGGGTGAGAGGTTGTGTCGTTACGTTACTGATGGCCAGAGACCAGAAGGTGAGGCCTTTCAGTCCATCTAGTATGCTCCGCCATATGATCATGGCAGATGTGGGTCTCAACACCATTCTCCAGCATTCTTCCTGCAATGCTTACTCTATCTGATTTTAGGATCCAGTGCGTTTTCCAACGTGGGTCTGAACCCGGCACCCTCCGTGAATATTGGCAGCTAGTTGCAATGTTTTTTGTGTGTGACCAAATTTAGTATGATGCCAGTACGGCAAACACGATCTCCCGTGAGCAAGGCAATCACCACTTGTGTTGGTGTGGGGGTGGTGGGGTCAAGTCACTGGCCCTGTTATTTTCCTGTTGGGGAGAGGTTATCCCGTTCACCTCCAACATGAAGTATCCCTGCTTCCAATTGTCCTGCGCAAAGAATGATAGGCTTGTTTCTGAACATGGGTCGATCTT
Organism: Chiloscyllium plagiosum; assembly: GCF_037043375.1. Classification (NCBI taxonomy): domain Eukaryota; kingdom Metazoa; phylum Chordata; class Chondrichthyes; order Orectolobiformes; family Hemiscylliidae; genus Chiloscyllium; species Chiloscyllium plagiosum. Next base: position 77,033,459 of record NW_028270183.1, read on the forward strand.
ATTGCTTGCTGGCCTTGCAAGTAAACTTTCCTTTTATTGTCCCAGCCCATTCCTGCAGCTGTGGTGAAAGGGAATACAAGTCCAATAAATTGTTGTGTACGATTTTCTTCGTCATCTATTCTTCCTTGTTCTGAATATGCACGGATGTTTCCTCCATGGCCGGGATCTATTTTTAAAAGAGCAGTCGGCGAGCCCTGAATCTTTCTGTAGAGAAGAAGTATCAGCTTCAGCGAAAGTTCCCGTTTTCAGAGACGGGCAGAAACATTGTTGTTCTTTCCTTATGGGCGACAGGCTTCCGGATTGTGGTGGATGGGGATTTATTGCAGTCTCTTTAGCAAACCTCGAATTGAATTTAGTCGCCCATCATTACTTTAATAGCGAAAAGGAACACAATTCCAAATAATTGCTGCCTGAATTCCTTTTTTTCAAATTTGTCTCTGCAGCGATCCTGAATATGCACTGATATCTGCAGTACTTGTGGCTATCCTGCTGAAGAGGGAAGGTACGAGCTCCATTTCGCCTCAGTGCCCCAGAGAAAATTTTCGCAGCCGAAATTCGCATCAGATACGGGACATCCCGTTTCAAAACGAGGCAGAAACATATTTGTTCAATTTTTACACACGGTAGCCTTTTGGGTTGACGTGAACAGAGCATCCGTGTTTGATATTCTCATCAGCAAAACTGTCTTGGAATTTGCACGCTCATATCTGCTGCCGTGGTGCAAAGGAATATAATTAATTCGGATTAATTACTGTGTGAAACTTTGTTATGTTTTATTCTCCTCGGGGAAAGAGGATTGGAGATGATGAAGGGCTTAAGCCAGAATCGTCGATTCTCCTGCTGCTCCGACCTGCTGTGCTTTTCCAAAATCACTTTCTCTGCTAATTTTCTGTCCTCCCTGTTCCTAAATAGAAGTCAAATTATTCACCTTGAATGGCCGTGCTGTGTAAGGCCAGTTACCGGGCATTGATCACTTCTGCACCAGCCATACAGCATTTGTTTTACATGCGAAGGTGGCCTGGTTCAGTGTTAAGGGGAAATCTCATTTGCTGGGGTCACAACGAACATTGGATTCTGATGTATGGTCTCTGTCAACTGTATCCAAATCTAGAGTGGGAAATGCCTGATAGGGACGTTGTCTGCCATTTCTCAACCTTTGTGAAACAAAACCAGAAAACCTTAATCATGATTGGCAGCAATTCACATTTTCGCGATTTTAAGCACAGGGCACATTTACCATTTATTCGGTCAGCAACAGGAATTAAAAGATTTACTTCTACAGATGAACTGCCTGACTCACGCTGTCATGTGGTCGCTCTGAAATCTAAGCCATGTTGGAACTGAAACTGAGGAAATGCTAGTCTTTCTTACGAATGACTACGTATCAATTTTGTTTCATTTATCTCAGAAACGTCCAAACAGGGAGGAATAGGAAACGGAGGGACATGCAGTTCTGGTGAAACACCTCTTTGATTCAGTCATCAACAAGTGGCGTTAAAACGACTCAGGAGAGAGAGCGCAAAGAACAATAAAAAAAGACGTTTTGTCACATCGAACAAAGAAACGTAGAAATACAAAGTAGGAATCAGCAGCAGTGCTTCGCCCGAAGGCCCACTGAAGATGTTAATAGATTGACGAAACGAATGAAAATGAACAGTCCAAATCAGCGAACAAGCCTACGTCCAGATAAATAGTGGGGGTGGGTGAGGCTATAGTGAGTCGTGCTACCCCGAAGGTCCAGTTGGAAATGGGGATGGAGGAAGCCAACAGTGATGTCCTTCTCTGACGGTACAGAGGTGCGTGAAATGCCGAGACTGGGATCTCGAAACTCACCCGGAACACCTTCTATTGTTGTGGGGCAGGGAGCAAGTTGACATTAGGGTGGGGGTTTGAGCCTCACGTGGACCAACTTATTTTGTCTTGGAGCAGCAGGACTTATGGGAATATCAGGCTGGGAGCTCCAACCTCACTTGCTGCCGTTTTTACTGACATTGAAAAGGAAGCACTGGGACGTCAGGCTGTAAGGTCCAATCTCACCAGTTGCAGTTCTTATTGGCATGGAGCAAGGACCATTTGAACATCAGGCTTGGAGATTGAAACACACCATAAGCAGCTTCTATTGACATTTAGAAGGGAGCATTGGGACATCTGAGGGAAAGGATGCTCAGCAATTTTGATCTGAAGTGAAATAGTTTTTAGCAGGACACATATTGAGGATTGAGAGAATATGTTTCCCAAGGTAAATGTCTCAATTATAAAGAGAAATCCTGCAAAGGTTCCACTCGTGGAGGAGTTCAGTGGTTACCTCTGCAACCTCGAAGCGCCATTGATCGGGTTCGATTCCAGCATTGGACGACTGTCTCTGTGGAGATTGAGCATTCTCCATGTATGTGTGCGGGCTTTTTCCGGGTTCTCTGTTCACCTCTCACAATATAAAAATGGTCAGTTGCATTGACCATGCAAAATTGCCAATACTGGTAGGTGCATTACTCATATGGGAATGGATCTAGTGGGTTACTCTTTGAACGGTCAGTGTGCAGTTGTTTGGCCAAATGGCCTGTTCGCCGTTTGTAGGGAACCTAATCTGTGCAGAGAGAAACAGAAGCAATTTGTACGCTCTGTGACCTTTCTCATAGGCTGACTCTGCACTGAGTTAAATTTACAGAAGTGAGTTTTAGTTTGTATCATATTATTGATTTTCCTGCGAACTCGCACAGGTCGTAAAAGTAATCTAAAGATCCTAAAATCAATAGGAACATCTACTGTCGTGATTACACTCGAGTTTACCTCGATTTATTTACGAAAAGTAGGGAACTGGAATTGAAATTTATCAGTTTAGCATTAATCACATTGAATGGTCGCGCAGATATAGGGTGAATGTTAGTTTCATGGGGACAGACGTGTTTTCTTTGCGTCTGTTGCTTTAAAACGTGGGGGCCATTGGCGTGAAGCAGTGACAGTGATTATCTTTGCTGGTTATTCAACTTGTGAACATGAAAGTTGTTGTTCATATTCCTGTTAACAGCACTGCTTTGCAGCATGAATGCATGCTGTAATATCCTGGCCAGTGACACAATGGTAATGCAGCTATCTACGGATCAGGAGATGAAGGTTGGAATCCTCTTTGGCTCGACAGCAAGGCCTGTCCGCTTTAACAAACTGATGACGATTTGCTGTGAGGCTAAAATGTGTGTTTAATTCCGGATATGCAAGTGCAAGAATCACCTTCCATAAACGCCTTGAGTATACCATGGTCACCACAGAAGTGGAAGCTGAAAGAGTTTGTTCTTACTACTTTCTATTTACCAAACCCAGCTGCTCAATTGCTGCGGCTCCAGGGACTGGCAAGGACACGAAAGAAATACCCAATCTCAATTTTCAAAATCCTCAGAAACTCCTTGGGAAGCGGAATTAGAGGAGAATAAACGCTGAAATGACGGACAGACCAGGGACGATCCAGGCATCTTACCTTTCTGTCAGAATCCGACACATTGACACTGATGTTCTCGGGGTGATTAATTGTTCTGAGGCTTTGAATGGAATCCTGTCACAGATGCCATCACCACACTGTGACGCGCTCAGCTTCATTGGCAAAGAAAACACATTTGTCCTCATGAAGCTTCCTTTCACCCACGGTCTGTCTAGATAATTTTCACCTCCTCTCTCCTGTTCTTCCTCCATAATTCGAGGGAAACTCAAGCCGAATCCCAGCATCATATATCTCCTTTAATGTTCAGACTTTTAGATTAATTTAATGGACCGAACAAGCTTGCAGGAAATTGAATAGTATGAAAAAAAGATTTTTAAAACCCTTCCAGAAAATTAACCGACTGTTGAGTCAGACATACGAGAAATGTCAGAGAGCGATACGATTAAATCATTTTCTCACTGTGCAGATACTCCTACACTAGCGCACTCTTACCAAAATGTTTATTTACAAATGTGACCATTCCCTGGAGCAGATCCTCCCTCAATCCATAATCATGTATGCTGCCAGGAACTATTTCAATTGTGATTAAAATAGCTCAAGATCTTTTCCCCCAGACTCGTGCTCCCTGCGCCATGTCAATTGAAGCGTCTCCAGGTGAGGTTCGACCTCCCAGCCCGATGTCCCAATGCTCCCTTCACCATGTGAACAGTAGTTGCTCCAGTTGTGGTTGGAGCTTCTAGCCTCAGCGTTTCACGCACGTCTATGCTTTCATAGAAGGACTGCGTGCTCATGGATTTCGTCACCAGACAACAGAGTAGATACAAGCATTCATTCCACTCCCCATTTGCAATTAGATCTTCGCCTCTGCGCCACTCAGTTCCTCTGATTCCAGACCTGGGAACCGGTGTGATGTGAGCGTGCAACAATATTTACTTCCTTGTCTCATGGAACTGGTAAAGTAACGATGTGAAACTGCTGTGTTACTGAACACTGCATTTCGACTATACCATGCACTATCGTCTGCACATTTAATCTTTTGTAGGAACTTCTCGGATTCAGTCTTCAACATTCTCAATGATGGAAGCTCCACAGATCTGTGAGGACATCGAAGAAGAAGATTCAACTCAATCACAATCCATTATGTGGCAACTTTTCTTGTTGTGCATGTGCTGCTGTTCCTCAGCTATCTATACCATTGCATTTTTTGCTTTTTACATCGTGCTATTTCACGTGATCATATCGTGGTTCGTACTCTGCGTTGTGGCCGCAGCAAAGTTCGCTCATTTCCGAGTCATGGCAATGCACATTTGTTTCATTTTATGCCACACCACCTGTGCGAAACAAACACCGAAAAGAATCATCCCATTTTTAACGGGAAAATACGTTTCAGTCTGCTGTCTGACATCATTGCGTGTCATATGTCAGGATTCAAATTCACTCAATATCGGAGATTTCTCTCCCTTTCACAATCACTAAACCCCATTTCCGTCACTCCTCCCATGTCACAGATGCATTGCACTGTCTAACACTCACTTTCACGTTGACCCCATTAAGTCTGTGCTGCAGCTGTCACTGTTGCTCGGTGAACGTGCCCCAATATCACCATCAGGTTCTTCGAACAATCAATGCAATCAGATAAGGTGGTTGCATGACCAATCCTCCTGTATAGTGTTGTATTTGTATGGACCAGAGATTATTGGAGCATCAGGTTCACGAAAAAGGCACTGAACAGTGTCGAAGGGAAGAGATTTGTTGGAAAATACGAATTTCGGTGGTTTCTCCACATTTGTTTCAAATCATCATTCGGCTCTCGCGAGGGTATTGTGTACAATTCTGCAATTCACATTATAGAAGCGATATGACAGTAATCAAAACGGTGCAAAAGTGATTTGTCAATATGTTGTCTGGATTGAAGAAGTGCAGCTGTTAAAGAGTTTCGACAGACTGGAGTTGTTTTCTTGAGAGCAGGGAAGATTGAGAGGAAACATGATTGAGAAGTCGAAAATAATGAGGGGTTTGAATTTGGCAGATTGAAGGAAACGTTTCCCTTTGATGGAGGCGTCAATCACCAGGGAACCGTAGATTTAAGTTAAGAGGCAAGAACGTTTGAGTAGATGCAAATTAAAACTTCATCAGACAGCGAGTGTTTGGAATCTGGAACTCACTGCCTCTCAGTGTCGAAGTAGCATAAACCCTAATAACCTTCTGAGATGTTCATGTGTGAATTTGTAATGCATACAGCATAAAAGGCCAAAGGATGGAAAATGGGATGAGAAGAGTCAGCAGTTATTTTTAACAAGAACACGCACAAAGACCTGGGAGCTTGGGAGCTCTGACCTCCTCTGTCGTGTGTTATTTATTATCATCACATGTCACGTGGGATTCCAGAGTTCATTTCTTGCTGGCGCAGCCCGCCCTGATTTGGAGTTTCAAGGTTTGTTTAAAGATTTGTAATTCAAGTGCAGGTTGCGGTTTTGGGGATTTTTGGTGCTTTTGGGCATTTGGTTTGCAGCCGTTTCCTCCGCATTCTCGGCGACATCTTTAGGGCTGCTGAGAGTCCTGTGAAGCGTGGCTGTCCTGTGGCGTTTGGAATTGATTTGAGTTCATTCCCACTGCTTCCGTTTGTCAGTACTGGTAGTTCGTTGCAGATCCCGGTATGTTGGGTTTAGCTCAACGAGCTTGTTGTCGGAGTCCATGGATGGGTGTTTTCCTTCTAGAAATGTTCTGGCCGCCCTCTATTTGGCTTGTCCTAATATTTTTGTGTTGCCCCAGTCGAACTTGTTTTTCTCGTCGACTGTGTGTATTGCGACAAGGGAATCTAGCTGTGTTGTTCACTGGCTCCTCCAGAAATGCTTTGCCAACAAAAGATATTCCCGCAGAATCCTTGCAGACAAACAACACTCGGGGAACATGCCATGAACCGATACACTAAGCAATCTACCTTATATATGAAAGAAATCTCAGAACTGACAGCCACTCTCTTCTGACCATTCAGATTTATGAGAGAGCATAAATCCAAAGCCAGGTTCAGCCAACAACTCACCAGAACAAATGCCCACTACCCTGCATGTGCAGTGCACATGTGGACAAACAATGCTCCAAACAAGGAGTGCAGAAAACATTGTAAAGGACCAAGAGGCAGGCAAATCGAGAGCCGCATTCATGAAGAACAACTTGCCCCTAAACGTCAACGCGAGGTATCCCCAGGAGGTGTACTCAGGGCACTGAGTTTCTCTGATTCCGCGCCTGGGAGCTCGGATTATATGACAGTCTGTGGCAGTGGAGAGTTTGATATTGGGAAAGGACAGCATGTAAGGCAGGATGCAAGAAGCAGGAGAATCGACGTTTCAGGCATGAATACTTCATTAGGCTTCTCCCCAAAACGTCGATTCCCCTGCTCCTCGGATACTGCCTGACTAGCTATTCTTTCCGGTACCACACTCACTTCTCTGATCTCCAGCACATAGAGTCCTCACTTTCTCCTCCGTCTGCAGCAGTAGTTAGTTCTTTATTTGAGGGAATTCCTGATGTCACCAGTGTAAACTTCGATTGCTGATTGAGAACTATAGCCAGGCCCATTGCTGTTTTTCAGGTTCTATGCCTCGCACGGCTTCTGGCAGTGTACTTATATGGAGTTTCCTGGCGATTCGGTATGTGCGTTTGTGATCGTACGGTTGTCACTACTCTGAGATGTGGCTGCAGTCATCTGCGTTCGCAACCCAGTGTCGATTGCTGCTGTTTTGCGTTGCTCTTCATGTGTGCATTACTAACACAGTAATCAATCAATTGACATTGTAAGAAGGCAGACAGACGTGGGAAATGTCGAGGTTTTAGTGACATTTGTACAACGTTTAGCGGTTACCTAGAAGCAGTAGATAAGAACGTTGGATTCTTTTGGGGAGTGACGAGGAACAGTGAGGGAAATATGTCACCTGAGTTTACTCACAGGGACCACAATGCGAAATAAAATGTACTAAAAGTGAGGAAGACAGATAAATGTTGGCAGTAATCATGGATCTCCTGACTTCCACTCCCGAGCTCCCACCATTCCAACACCCGGGTCGATTGTAAACAAATTTTACAGAACCATACACATCAAGGTTGTCCAATACAACGGCACAGTCTTTCCTTGGTCTTAGTTTTATAGTTTCGACTTATAGTTCTTTTTTCGGGAAACCATCTCTTTAATTGCAAGCTTTCAGAAAGGAGGCCATACGGTTGGTCAGAAAAAATGACACAGAACTTTGTTTGTGTTCGGCACAAGAACTCCCAGATTCTTCTGTCCTACACGTTGTTTCTACTTTCCCTCTATTTTCATATGCACTGCTTTTTGACTCTTCCAACCTGACAATCCCGACATGAAACTTAATCTGCAAAGTTTTCCCCCCATTCACTCAAACTATATATATGTCTTCGCAGATTCCCACGTCCTCATCAAAACATGCTCTCCCATTATTGTCTATCGTCAGCAAACTTGGACATATTCCTCTGCATGCTATGAACTGGGAGATAAAGAACTGAAGATTTAGAACATAGAAAAATACAGCGCAGTACAGGCCCTTTGGCCCTCGATGTTGCGCCGATCCAAGCCCACCTCACCAACACTAGCCCACTATCCTCCATATGCCTATCCAATGCCCGTTTTAATGCCCATAAAGAGGGAGAGTCCGCCACTGCTACTGGCAGGGCATTCCATGAACTCACGACTCGCTGGGTAAAGAATCTACCCCCAACATCTGTCCTATACCTACCATCCCTTAATTTAAAGCTATGCCCCCTCGTAATAGCTGACTCCATACGTGGAAACTTGACTATACCCCGTCTTGACAGATCTCTCTGTTATAAATAACTACACGTATTTGCCACCCTCAGGATGTGAGAACAACCTCCTCATCTCTGTTTTAATTGGTTAAAGCCTTCTTCTGATATTTGGACCACCAGTCCGATACTATCCTGGATAGCAATCAGAGCTGAACAAACACCAAAAGGCATAAACTCCCTGGCGTCTCCCGCATCAGTTCTGAGTATTTGTAGCATTTTCTTTTTGACCTCTGGTTGAACAAACTGACCTGATTTGCACATTAGAGTTGACAACGCCACATCTGCTTCAAATTTCCTTGAGTGCCTGTGACGCAGATAGTGCTGAAAGGCACTATAAAAATGCTATGACATCTTCATTTCTCGATCCATTACATTATTACTAATCTCTCTGCTCATGAAAATGCATCTTTCCCAAGCACTCTGTCTCTCATTAATATGTGTCGTTCAATCCAATTTCCTATCAGCCTACTCCATTCTAATCAATTACAGGGGTCCAAACTTTTGGAGTCATTGCGCAGACAGAACAAACCGAATAGTGTCCTCACGTTTTCTTTTGGAAGCCCTAATTTCACGAGAAATATTAAGCAGTGTCTCAGGGTTATACTTGTGGCTTAGTGGTGAAAGCGATGTATTAGATATCCATTAGTGGTCCCCCACGCAGGTTTTAATCAAACGACTACGTTTCGTTCACTGTTGCTTTTAAAAGGCTTTCGTGGATGAGCTCTCCCTCAAACTACAGAAAGTCCGTCTCAATAACCCACATTTTGTCAGGTCTGCTCATTTATTGACATGTAGGAAACTTGGGTTCTGAAGCAGAAACGGACCTGACTCAAAAACATCGCTCTGTTCCTCCAACCACAGACAATATCAGACCTCTGGATTTTATTTAGAATTCGCAAAGTTTATTCAACACAAATGCTGTTTTCCATGAAATGTCCTCAATTCCAGTCCTCTGGGGAGTTGCACTGGTCAGAGGCAAAATTTCCTCCTGATCATCAACCCTCCCATCCCCACTGCTCCCTCCAACATCATTGTAAATTTCCCCAGGAAATCTCCCGTTAACCCTATTTGCTTCGAAGAGAACGTTCCCAGAGTCGGGAATTTCTCCACAAAATATTATTTCCTCACCTCTGGACATGGTGCAAAGCAAAAGATTGTGAAAAAGATGCTGGGAAAATGTTGCTCGGCAAAAATTAGCAAGAAGCAAAACAGAAACTCTAGTCTCCAGATTTGTGAATCTTTAGACATGACTCAAGAAGTGGATTCAGAGGAGATTGAAGGGTGTACTGTCCAACTGAGCAGAGACAGGCCCGACACCTTCCCATGCTTTTAGAGGCTGATACGGTGAGTCTGATATTCTTGGGAAAAGAAACAACGTGAAACATTGAAAGGACTCCCGTTCTTGCACGTCAGGAATTCAAACCTCATCTCAGCTCCGGCACAATGAGAAAACATGGGAACAGAAAACGCACTGAAATGTTCTAAGGGAGTCGTTCCCAGTTGTAGTAGAGCTGGTTCCCAGTGACATGGAGGCGCCTGCAGAGAGTGGGATCAGATTGTTCTCTCGTTTCCACAATGAATGTTCCAGACTTTAGAATGGATAAGTAAAACTGATAAACGGTATTTATTATCCTGTGAAGGCCATGCAACAGTTTGGATCCACTAACCGCCTGCTTTATGAGATGCTATACGAAGATTGCTCCCCACTCTCAGTGCTTTGGGTCAGCGCGGTCGGCTGTTAATTGAGAGGGTGGTGGGTCGCACCCACTCATGGATGGAGTAGTCGCTGTACTTACTCCATCTGCTTCCTTTGCTGCGTAGTTTTCGATTTTTAATCAGGTCAGGGATATATTTCCCAAACGGAAACCTTACCCAGTGAGGAACCATAACAGCGTTTCTGTATTGCTTTTGTGACTTAAAAGGGGCTGTGGATGCCGTGAATCAGAAATGAAAACAGAAACTGCTGCAGAAACTCAGCAGGTTTTCTGTATCTGTGGGGGGAAAACAGAGTTCTAACAACTTTCTGAAGAAGCTCTGAAGCGTTGTCTCTGTTTCTCTTTCCACAGATGCTGCCAGACGTGTTTAGTTTCTCCTGATATATCTGCTTTTGATTTTTACTGAGTATCCATTCCAACTATCGGGATTGATCACACAGACCATACATTCCCCGACGTTTAACAGTGTCGAAGCTGTAGTGATTGAAATGAAACAAAGCTAAGAATGATGCACGGTCCGTCAGCTCCACAGGTAGAGAGGACTGGCAAACCAGTTCTTCTGCAGTGCTTCTGCCGTGGCTGCCAAGTGGGTAAGGTGATGGGCTTTAAATCCACTACGTTTTGTCGTACAGTTTCACATCTTGCTGACTGTAATTGAGAGCCGAGAGTAAACTGGAAAAGAGTTTGTTCTCAGCTTTCTTGTTTGGGATTCAAGTCACTGAAGAGGGAAAAACGCACATAGCTGAAAATGTGTTGCTGGAAAAGCGCAGCAGGTCAGGCAGCATCGAAGGAACAGGAGAATCGACGTTTCGGGCATAAGCCCTTCTCAGGGAAAACGCACATAACCCAAATTAGGAATGTTGGCAATTTGGAACCCATCGCAGGTCAGGGTTGAACAAGCAGAAACCTCCAGAAGAGGTGAGACACATTTAATTGACACATCCATTACTGATTTCATTTGCACCTCTGAGTCAAGTGCTGCAAAATGAGTTAAGAACAGTTAGGGGATTACCTGAAACTGGTGCAGACCAGGTGCGCCAAAGCGCATTTTCTGTGCTGGTGATCTCCATGACCAGCAGTAGGGAGCTCAGTTTGTGAAGTAACAGGATTTTTTTTGCTAAATGTCCCAGAGCGATGAAGGGTTTGAACTACTCTCTCCTGCCCTGTCTGTCAGTCACTGCATCCATTGGGAAATTTCAATAGTTAATAACTAGTATGGTGCACATTCCTGGTATTAATCTACAGGATAATTAGGAAGATAATATCGTGCTGTCACATTACCCAGCCGTGTGTAAGCCCTTGTGTGTAACATTTCCTGGCTCTGCTTTCAAAATAAAGATCGCCTGCATTATCTGTCGCCTGTTTGAATCAAGGCGCTCATTGAGCACGGAGTTGGATGTTCTGAGGAAGCTGGAAGTGTTACAGGGATAGAAATAGAAAGAGACGAGACTTGAAAGTGCTTCGAGTTTGCGTGTGTCAGTTGTTTTTAGTATTGATTGACTGCTGACCGCTATTCTGTCAGATCTCCAGAGTCGCAGAGACTATTTGGGTGGAATTTGTAAATTTAAAGTTACACACGAGCAGCGTGTTGGACTATTTCAACTCAGTTTCCATTTCATACCCCAGCTCACCGCAATGTTTCACATTTTCTGGATAATTGGCTCGTGTTCCGCGTGAAGCTTCCTTTTTCCAGAGAAACTTGCAGATGTGAAGCACATAAAGCTGAGGCCTCAGTCATTGTCTGGGATGTGCTGGTGTGTCTGCCTTTGTGAGTGAACATGAGAATACATTTCCTCACCGGGGTTACAACGTAGTCTCAATCCCATCAATCCCATTGATGTGCCATTTAAAATTACAGAGAGATTATCGTTGAAATTTGCCCTGAAACATCAAAACACGTCAGCTTAAGGGCCAAATGCGGCAAACCCGGACTAGAATACGTGGACGTCTGATGACCTGCGCTGCACGGTGGACGAATGATGCTTTTCTCCCACGCTATTAAATGTCGAGGACAGAGAGAAACTGATCTGACGAGAAAACCTATTTACAATCTGACATATGCTTTTGTACTGTCCACTCTACTACCAATCTTGATGTCATCTGCAAACTCACTGACCATGCTTTCCATGTTTCAATCTAAATCATTTGTATGAATGAAAAACGAAATGGGCTCAGCATTGATCCCTGTGGAACACAGCTGGTAACAGTCCTCCAGTCTGGAAACTACCCTCCACCACCGTTCCCAGCCTCCTACCATTAAACTAATTTTATATCTAATTGGAAAGTTCAACTTGAATTCTATGTGATCTAACTTTAAAAAATAATCGACCAAGTGGAAACTTTTGAAAGGATTAATTAAAGTCCAAGTGAACAATGCCGGCCACTTAGTCCTCATCAATATTCTTGGTTCCATCCTCAAAATATCCAACCATGTTTGTGAGACACAAATGACGTCGCACAAAACCATACCGATAATCCCTATTCATTAAACCTGCCTCAAAATGCTTATAATCCTATCGTTCAGAATTGCTTCCAACAACTTACCCACGACCTTAGCCAGCCTCACAGGCATATGATTTTCAGTTTTCTCCATTCATCCCTTCCTCGACAAAACCACTCCCCATTTATTCGGCGCATCACTCGAAGTAATAGATGCTGCAAATATTTCCAACAAGGGCCCAACAGTTGAGATTAGATTACCTTACAGTGTGGAAACAGGCCCTTCGGCCCAACAAGTCCACAACGACACGCCGAAGCACAACCCACTCATACATTACCGAACACTATGGGCAATTTAGCGTGGCCAATTCACCTGACCTGCACATCTTTGGACTGTGGCAGAAAACCGGAGCACCCAGAGGAAACCCACGCAGACACGGGGAGAACGTGCAAACTCCACACAGTCAGTCGCCGGAGGCGGGAATTGAACCCGGGTCTCTGGCGCTGTGAGGCTGCAGTGCTAACCACTGTGCCACCATGCCGCCCACTACTGCCCCAATTTCCCACGAAGCCCTGGGTGCACGAGATCAGATCCCAGAGAAATATCCGACTTTATATTATCCAATTCCTCTGGAACTTGCACTATTCAATATGAACTACTTTCAGGACATCAATGTTTGTAGCCGCCATTTTGTTCTCCAATGTATAAGCTAATGCAAAATGAACATTTAATATCTCTCCCATCTGCTGAGGTTCAAGACAAATGTGAGCTCTTAAGTCTTTCAGGGATCCTACTTGGTGTCTAGCTCTGAATGTACTTATAAAAGCTCTTTAGGTTATTCTTAACTTTATGTGCTAAGGCTATCCAATATGCTCGCTTTGCCTTCATGATTTTCTTTGAAGAATGCCCCTTCACGCCTTATAGTGATCAAGAGATAACTTGAGACCGCATGTTTACATAGAAACTGATTTAAAAAAAAATAAATTCTAAGACGACGGGTCCTTCACCCCTGCGATCAACGTGTTCTAGTCAAATCCCGACAAAGTGGGAACAGGCAATTCAGCCCAAGAAGAACCCATGAAACATGCGAAGATCATTGCACTCAAACTCATACCTCTACTCGATTCCTGGAACTCTGCATTTCCCACAGCCAAATGATGTCAACAACACATCTTTCCTCTGTGGAGGAAACCCAGGCAGACACGGAAAGAATGTGCAAACTGCAGACGGTGGCCTGAGAAGAAATCAAACCAGCTTCGCTGAGGCTGGAAGACAGCAGTGCTCTCCACTGAGTCAGCTATTTTAAACCTCCTATCAACCACTCATAATATATCTTCCCTTAGACATGTGGCTAAATGCTATTCCCTATGATACAAATGCGTGTGACGACACCCTCTTATCGCGTCAGTTGCAAACTTTTGCGGTTGGTTTTGAACTCGATTGAACGAATGCCGACATTACATTTACCTTCCGAACAGACAACAAAACCCGCATGTTAAACATAAAAGAAACCTTAACTAGATCTCTCAAGTGCCTTTCAACTATAGATCTCTGAAGCCTTTTCCGGTCACAAAGTAGTCTATGTCTCTAATCATTCCATCACTCGATGACCTCACACTTATTCACACAGTGTTCTAACTGCAAACTTTTTTTATCCAAGCGCTCAGCTAGTCCATGTAATTCTGCAGCCTGCCCGCTTCCTCAATACGATCTGACCTTCCACATGTCATTGTGTATTCTGAAAATGGAGCAACAACACTCTCAGTTCCTTTGACCCGATCATTCATGCATAACGGGAATAGTTGTGTTGCCAAAACTGACCCCTGATGAACTCCACACGTCACGCGCTACCATCCTGGAAAAGACCCTTTCACCCAACTGTCTGCCTTCCCCCAGTCAGCCAGAACTCAAGCCATGCCAGTACTTTGTCCCTAACACCATAGCCTATCATTTTGCAGTTTCTGATATAGAACCTTGACAAATGCCTGCTGGAAATTCATGCTGACCACATTCACAGAATAGACCTTTTCTCATTTCCTCATTACCTCCTCATAGAATTCTAACACATTTGCCCTTGAGAAACTGTGCTGATGCTTCAAGTAATATGTAATCCCACCTTTACATATTACTTGAAGCATCAGCACAGTTTCTCAAACACACAGTTACACTAACCTCTCATATGGTACTTAATACGAAATTGATTTGTTTGACATTTATTTAAAATATTAAAACTTTGCTTTCAGTCCTGAATGTCATAAACAACAAAGTACAATCGCAGTTGAGAAATGTAAAATCTGCGCTGTCTCAGCAGGCTCGATGAGTGAGTGAATTATTTCCCCAGTGGATCTCTCTGCCATCTCAGCAGGGTCGATGAGTGAGCTAACTGTTATTTTTTCAAATGAAGCAGGTAAATACGTTCTGCCCACTGCAAACTCTCTGGTGTGCTGAGAGTTGAGATGATCGCCGGAACCTCGTCCCACAATGAAAACAATTGAAATGTCTCTCATCCTGTGAAAATGTCGATGGAACATCAGTCCTGCAGAGACTGGAGAGCACATCCCACACACTAGATATTTGACAGGTCTCTCTTCAAGGTGAAGGCGTTCATGATAAAACGATCACAAGGAACTTATGTAGTGATTCCCACAGTCTAAGCATATAAAAGATGTCTTCTTTGTGAACACGTTGATGCCATGTCAGTCCACAGGAACAGTTACAGCCCTTCCATCGGTTTGGGCGTTGAAAAGATGTGTTCATAATGTTGTTGGGACTTTATATCGCTCGGACATTTGCAGCACGTCCGTTAGTTGTGGAATTGAAGATGTCTGTCCTCCGGGTGAGCACGTGGATCGGACGTCAGGTCCCCAGAAGTTTTCAAGGACTCTCATTCGTGTGAGCACATTTCCCATGCATCAACTACACAGTGGAATGATACCATTTTCCAAAGTCTGGTCAGGTAACTGATTTCTCATTAGTATGAGCACAGTGTTGGATAATCCAATCATTGGACGTTTTAAAGCATTTTCCGCATTCTAGACATTGAAATGATTTCTCCTCATTGTGACCGAGCAGGTTTCACAGAAGGTCCGAGAAGGAGTGTATCCCTTCCCACACACTGAGCTTTTTACAGGTGACATTGCTTTCATGGGGTTCCAGCTCTGATGGAGAAATGAATGCACACATGTCTACAGTCTCACCTAAATATGACTGCAATTGTAGTTTATGAGTTCTGATGATAGCAGAAGCCATGTCCACACACACAACAAGTGAACGATTCTCTCCAATATAAACGGAGCCTTTTCCTTCCATGTTCAAACTCTGATCAAAGTTCAAGTTGGGAGAAAATGCACAACTTCATCAGATCATGGTTGAGTGATTTTTTAATAAAATCTTTCCCTTCTAATATGCTGCGAAATTGATGATGTATATTTTTAAGAATCAACAGAATGAGAAAGAGTCTATCACAGACTCTGGATTGTGCCTGAAGATAGGGATTGAAGTTAAGAGATGGAGACAACAACAATTTGACCGGACGTTTGCAAGAATCTTTCATACAGACAGCCTCCACTACTGAGAAGGAGCAGGTCAACAGTTGGATGTTAATCCCATCAACTCCCTGTTCGCTTGAGGTCAAACACTGTCCGGACTTATCCGACATCCTGTCCTGTTGGAGCAGACATTTCCTACAATTGAATTATGCAAAACCGAGGTCTCTGCCTTCAGTCCCCAACACAAATCCACTGCCTCGCCACTGAGTACAGAGTGTGGTCTTGGAAAAGCACAGCAGCGCTGCCAGCTTCCGAGGAGCAGGAGAATCGACGTTCAGGCAAGAGCCCTTCATTTGGAATGAGGCTTGTGAGCCGAGGCGGTAGAGAGACAAATAGGAGGAGGCAAGATATCTGTGAGTGTGATAAGTTGGTTGAGGTGTGGGAAAAGGTGATAGGTCGGAAAGCAGGGGGGAGCGGATCGGCGAGAAGGAAGATCGACAGATAGGAAAGTTCGTAAGAGCAGTGCCAACTTCGAACAATCGAACTGGGATAAAATGGCGGAGAGGAAATGAGAAATACATTGAAGTCCACATTGATGCCGTGAGGTTGGAGCGTCCCTAATGAGAAAGATGAGGCCCTCTTCCTCCTGGCGTCTGGTGGTAAAAGTATAGCGATGGTGGATGCCTAGGAACTGCATGTAATTGGCTGAGTGGGAGCGAGAGTTGAAGTGCTCGTCCACAGGGCAGTGATGTCGTTTGGTGTGGGTGTCCCGGATATGTTCTCTGAAGGGCACTGCAATTAGGCATCCTGTCTCTCCAATGTAAAGTAGACTGCATTGGGAGCAACGGATAGAGTAAATGTCATGTGTGGAAATGCAAGAAAAACTCTGATGGATGTGGAAGAATCCTTTCAGTCTTTGGACGGAGTTGAAGGCGAAGGTGTGTTGTGGATTTTGCAAATCCTGTGATGGAATGGGAAGATGCCTGGAGGGGAGGCTGGTTTGGTGGGTGGCGTGGGTGACAAGGGAATCACGGAGGGAATGATCTTAACAGAAAGCGACTGGTGGTGGGGAGGGAAATACATGTCTGCTGTTGGCGTCCGTTTGCACGTGGCAGAAATGGCGGAGGATGATATGATGTCAACGGAGGTTGGTGGTTTGGAAGGTGATGACCAGGGGAATTCTGCCTTCGTCATAGTTGGAGGGGTGGGTCTTGAGTGCAGAGTTGCTGGAATTGGATGAGATGCGCAGGAAGGCAACATTGACCACGTTGGTGGAGAAATTGCCTCACCCACTGGCTCAATTTCTCTTTGACAGTTGTCTGAGTCTGAACCAGTCACGTCATAACCATGGTGAGATACTTCACCAAGTCTGCACACTTGCACCGCATTAACATCATACGTCTCTTCGACGTCTCTGCTCTTCAGCAGCTCAACCTCTCTTCCATTCCTTTCGACTAAACTATCCGAATGCACTTCCATCCGTCCTCTCATATTCCCTCTCTACTCTGGTCAAATGTCCTCTGCCTCTATGCATGCGTGTACTTGATCTCTGTACAGTGTTTTATTGTGACTTATTTGAATCACGTTTTTAGCACCGCCTTTTTTCCCAACCGTGTGCTGCTGCCTTCGCAGCTTTACCTTCCCACACGAGCTCCCACACGGTGGAAGGGAAGGAGTTGCGTGTTGTTCACCCAATGATGCAATCCTGAGGTCTTCGAACTCATATGATGCACGTGGGAGTATTCACAACAGAGGTTGTTCACCCATCACATCTCAACGAATTCTTCAAATTTTTCGTCATTTTATTCAAATCATTTCACTGTCTCCGCTACATCTATCGTTGTAATGTCCTCAAGCCCACTCAAGAACAATTAGAAATGGTCACTAAATGCCAACCCAGCCAGCAAATCCGATATCCAAGATTTGTTTTTATAAATAAAGCTGTCTCAGATATCTGCATTCCCTCGAATTCCAACATTTTGATCATGCTCGATTTTAACTGTTTTATGTCTGGCGCCCGAACTTTCATGCATCAAGGCCATAAAGCATGAGATCCCTTCATTAAGGAGATCTCATAATGCCGTTAGGAAAGGGGTTACTCACCAAGTGGTTAGCACTGCTGCCTCACAGCGCCAGAGACCCGGGTTCAATTCCCGACTCAGGCGACTGACTGTGTGGAGTTTGCACATTCTCCCCGTGTCTGCGTGGGTTTCCTCCGGGTGCTCCGGTTTCCTCCCACAGTCCAAAGATGTGCGGGTCAGGTGAATTGGCCATGCTAAATTGCCCGTAGTGTTAGGTTAAAGGGGTAATTGTAGGGGTATGGGTGGGTTGCGCTTCAGCCGGTCGGTGTGGACTTGTTGGGCCGAAGGGCCTGTTTCCACACTGTAAGTAATCTAATCTAATCTAATCTAATCTAATCTAATCTAATCTAAAAAAAAAAACTGTGATACGTGTTCAAATCAACGCCAGTAATTTGCATCAATACTGCATCGTGCCTTTCATATACTGGAAACTTCAACGCTTTTCCTCTGAAGGGAGTTTGAGCAAATTTTGATTTCAGTCGCATCACGAGATATTGGGAAGCTGACAAAGTGTTATATCAAATAAGTGATCAAACAAGTCGGTTTAAAGTAGTATTTTACACCACAAAACTTAGGTTGCATCACAAACCTCGGTTGATGGAATTTATTCTGCTAGAGGTCATCATTGTTATGTCAGCATAAAAGCACCACTTTCGCTCGTGGCTCCGCAGCTCAGTGATTAAAGCTCTAGTCTTGTTTGCCAGTGGCCATGAGTTCGAGTCCCACTGGGTCTTTGCTGCGTTTCTCACATATACTGCAGTAAACATCCGAACGTGCTTTCTCACTGTTCGGAATTCTTTCTGATGAAAAATCGTGAAGCCATTCTCTCCAGGGCTCATCTGTTTGAGTTTGCAATTCCACTTCTGTGTTCCACTTCGATGAACATGAGAATAACAAGCAGCTGACGCGAAAAATGCTCCAGTTTGGCAGGAAGAACACCGTGAATCTGCAGATGCCATACAGAAACGGGGAAACAGTTGGGGAGGAAACATACAGGGAAGCGGCTTAATGTTTCTCTTTCGTAAAAGACTTCGGGAATCCAGAGAAAACAGGCAGGAGGCTGCCTCAGGAGGCATACTGTCAGCACGTATCAATTGTTCATGGCAAGGCCTGTCCTCGAATGGCAGCCTGCTGCCTGTTTACCCCTTTGATTACGTAAGCAGGCTCGGGTTTTAAAGTCTAAAGTGAAGGAAGAAGAAGCCAAATGGTGAAATTCCTCATAATTCAGTCTCTCCTGAAGCCTTTGTCACTCTCGCGAGATGTGCCTGTATATTTCCCTCTATGGGTAAAAATGAGGTTCAGTTCTTTTTCGGGTCACGAATAAATTTAACCGAATCTGACTTCACTCCCATACGTCGTTTCATTTGAGGTTAATGGTTTGCAGGGAAAGTCTCATTGAGCTGAATACTTCACACGCCGGACTGCGGGCCAAGCATTCCAAAATGGAAGTGAGAACGTATGGATGTTTGATGACTGGAACTGACATCGTGCATTATTCTATGCTGTAAAACCACGTGTGTCACGAACATTTTTTTTGGAAGAAACTTCTCATGAAAGGAAAACAATGCTATTATGTAAACAGAAAATGCAATTGCACAAGCCGTGCAACCTGTTCGATTAGAGGTTATGATTCAGCACTTCCACCGTTGTGGTTTGGGTTCTTTTCCTGGGCAGGAAATCAGGAGTTATTGTTCCTGACAGGGAAAACAACAGAAGCAGAACATCTCTTAAAGGAATCGCATTTCACACGCGTTTGCATGTGACTTGCAATTTTACTGCAGGGCCGCATGATAGCTCACTGGTTAGTGCTGCTGCCTTACGGCGCCAGAGACCTACTTTGACTCCAACTGTGTCGACTGCAGGTAAGGTAACTTAAATGTTAAATGTTGCAATTGTACCAGCTTCCACCACTTCCTCTGGCCGCTCATTCCATACACTACCGCCATCTGTGTGAAAAAGGTGCCCCTTAAACCTCTTTTATATCATTCCCCTCTCACCCTAAACCTATGCCCTCTAGTTCTGGACTCCCCCACCTCAGGGAAAAGACTTTGCCTATTTACCCTATCCATACCCCTCATAATTTTCAGAGAAGGGAGAGAAGTGAGGAATAACAGTCGCTTCGCCGTCAGGGATTGATGTATTATGCAACAACCAACCGAATCACCTGTGACTGAAATAGCTCCCATCCTCCCTCCACTGGTAATGGCATTATACAGTATTAGAGTGGGTTTGCCAGTGTTGAATTGGACACAGCACCCTTTCTGAAGATGGACTTTACTGCGATATGAAGACCTGACAAAAGACATGGAGTGATATGCCTGGAATCAGAAGACGTCTGGAAGAATGAACAGCATTTACTTGGAAACAAAAACATTGCAAAGGAAGCCACTGAGATCCTGGGGGATAAATCCATTAGTAAAGTCAAGGCGGGCGTTCATGGGGTGGTGGAACAGACCAATAGATCACGTGGCGTGAAACCAGGAAAAACTGAGTGACGTCCATATGGAAGTTTGCCAAATGATCTGAATTTGGTGAGAGTAAACAGGAAGGAATTTCCCTCAGACAGATGGATCTATAACTGGAGTTTAGAACTTCGAAACCAGTGATGAACTATAAAGAAAAGCTTGGAGCACGGCATGATTTTTTTTCATTCTACAGTTATTGAAATCGGGAATGATATTTTTCAGAGAAAAGTAATTTCAGAAGCTAACTCTAAAATATTTGTAAAGGCACGTACAGATACACAAGGAATGAATTTAACCGGGACAGAGAGTCTGCGCTGTCCGGATGGGGTTGTGTTAAGTGCACACTGTCTAATTTGTTAACGTAAATTGGAAAGAAATTGGATAAAACCTACAACTGAATACGGCTAAGTGTGAAAAAATATTGTGAACGGTTTAGCAGCTCGATCCAAGTGAACTTCTATAAATTTTAGAAGAACTGAGCTGTTTGCGTTAGCGGAGCATTTAAGAGAAGCTGGCTAGCTCAGTCGACTGCATAATTGTATTACGATCCAAAGTGATACCAAAAGTGTGGAATTAATTCTCGCAAAGTCTCAGTTTTCCATTAGGATCCTGACATCCCCACTCACCTAATCTATTAGACGATGGGGAGAATCAAAGGGAAATTATACCATAGTGAGTTGGAACTGACATGTTGAGAAACGCACCTTTTTTTTCATCTGTTGCATTGGACAGTTGGCTGCAATCACAGTTAAAGGATTGAGTGAATTTGCTGCTCACGTAGCTCCCCCCAAAATATCCAGTGACATGTCTCGAAACATATTCGACTTTCAATTCACGAAGCTTCGCAGCAGTTATTTTAAAAAAACCTTTATCATTTCGATTCGAGTTTTTCCAACAACATTGAAAATGTCCAACGAGATAAATATCATTCTTTTTGTATTGTTTTAATAATCTGCATGAGTTTTCAGCAATTGCAATAACATGAAACGAGATAAGAGTCCTTTTCACAGTTTAACACAGTGTAGAGTCAGCGTTATGAGAAAGCAAATCCATCTCAAACGTGACCTCTGTAACTCTATTGAGAGTTGGATATTCTCCTGGGAGTATTTCTGGGTGGTCGTAAGTAACAGAGACATTTCCCAAGGACAGAGCACTCCACAAAATCAGAACTTAGATCTTTAAAGTAAATTCTATTTTATTCAACGTTCTTTTGCAACTTTTAAATATATATGCACACATGTACATGCATGCATGCACAGACGCATTTTAATTTATATCTATATATATGTGTGTGTTTGTGTAAATGTGTGTGTGTGTGCGGATGTGTGTAAGTATTCAGAACGTTGGGAATTGATGGTCGGCCAAATGAATGTTTTTCCGTAGAATGTGGGAGATAAGAGTCACCAATAATGTCCCAGATATCTGCATCTGTGGGAAGTGCACTCAACTCTAGTTTCTTGGGAAATGTCGAAGGAAACTGGAACTGGACGTTGGATCATTCGGGAGACTGAGGAGATAATTGAGAGTAGTTATAGGCAGGCTGTAACACCTCAGGTACAAGAAAATGATCAATGGGTTTCAGTCGGTAAACGAAGAGGGAACTGGCAGACAGTGCATGTATCCACATTGGCCGTGCTCTTCGGTTACAAGCACAGCATACCGTTATTGGTACTTTTGAGGGGGAATGACTTATGAGTGGTAAAACATGGGGTACAGATCTCTCGCACAGAGCTTTTTCATGTTGCTCAGATGAAGAGAGCATTATTTTTGGAGACTTCATAGTGAGGGAAACAGATTGCAGATTCAGTGGGTCGGGGACACACTTATGACTGGTGTGTTGCCTCCCAGCTCCCAGGGTTTGTGATGTCTCACATCGTGTTTTTGCGATTGTTAGGGGGGAGGGGGAGTAGTCCCAAGCCATGGTCCACACATGCAACAACAACATAGGCAAGAAAAGGCGTGCAGATATAAGGCAGAAATTCAGTGGGCGAAAGTGACATCTTTGATCTCGATCAAACAGAGATGTGCAGTCTGATCTGTTACCCATGACACGTCGTAGAGAGATGAAGAATAGGGAGAGAGCTTTTGAACATGTGGCTACCGGGATGATACAGGGGAGGATTCGGACACATGGACAATTGGGTATTATTCTGGAGTAGGAGGTACCTCTACAAATAGGATGGTTTTCACCTGAACCACAGGAGAACCAATATCCTGGGGTGGGAGGGATAATTTGCTAATGCACTTCAGGAGTGTTTAAACGAACTCAGCAGCGCAATGTAAACCTGAATTGTAGCTCAAGCTAACAGGAGGTTTTGAGTAGTGAGGACATAAATAGGTTTTCAGGTTTGCAAGAGCGTACTGGCAAGGATGAAGATCGTTTGAATTGCGTTTACTTCATCGCCAGGAGCATCTGGAATAAGGTTGGTTTACATATAAAATGCGCTATTAACTGGAACTTCGAAGTTGTGGCCATTTCAGAGACATGAATGAAGCAGTGAAAGGACTGGGTGTTCCTAGTGCCGCAGATTCGATTTTTCAGAAAGAACGAAGAAGGTGGTTAAGGAGGGCGAGGTGTGGCATGATTAGCCAGGAGCAAAATTACGGGAGCGAAAAGGTTATTTGATGATCATTCTGCGGAGTCTACTGAACTAGAATGGTCTGATATTAGATTCAGGAAAGGAGAGGTCACTGCGAATGGAGTTTTCAATAGCCCAGTGAAACATTCCAGCGATATAGAGGAAAAGATTGCAAAGATGATTCTGGATAGGAGCGGAAATAACGGGGTAGCTGTCATGGGGAACTTTAACTTTCCAAATATTAATTGGAAAGGTTATAGTTTGAGTAAATCTGATCGGTGAGTTTTTGTCCAATGTGTGCAGGAGGGTTTCCTGACACAGCATATAGACAGGCCGACAAGAAGCAAAGTCACATTGGAATTGGTACTGGGTAATGAACCAAGCCATCTGTGCGATTTGGAGAGAAGTGAGCACTTTGGTGATAGGAACATGTATATATTGCAGGGCAAGAGGTATTGCTGGGAGAAAGGTGATTAGGCGTCAGTTAGGATGCATAAGATGGACAAATTATCTGCAGCGTTCGGTACAACTGAAATCTGGAGCGTTTTCAGGGCGGAGCTACTGCGTGCCCTGGATAAGTATGTATGCGTCATGCAGGGAACATGTGGTCGAGTCAAGGAGCCGTGTCTACTGAAGAACTTGAATCTATTGTCAAGAGGGAGAAGGAGGCTTATGTAAAGATGAGCTGTTCATGCTCAGGGCGGGTGCTTGAGAATTAAAACCTAGGTAGGAAGGGCCGAAATAGAGAGCTACGTCGAGCGAAAAGGGGACATGCGATTTCTATGGCTGACAGGATGAAGGAAAACCCTGAAGCTTTTATTGGTAGTTCAGGAACAAATAAATGACTAGGATACGATTAGAACTGTCAAGAACCGTCGTGGGACGTTGTCCGTGGAGTCCGAGGAAAGGAAAGGCGCTGAATGAATATTTTTCATCTGTGTCACAAATGAAAAAAGACAATGCTGCCGAGGAGAATACGCAGATACAACCTATTAGAGTACACGAAATTGATGTTCGGAAGGAATTTGTGTTGGAAATTCTTGAAAGTCTGAAAATAGATCTGTCCTTTGGGCTTGATGGGATGTATCCAAGGATTCTCTGGGAATCGTGAATGGAGATTGCTGAACTTTTTAATTTGAGCGTTGTGCCGTCTGTGTCTATGTGATTAGTGCGAGAAGACTCAAACTTTGTAAATATTGACCCCTTCTCCAAGAAGAGGAGCAGAGAAAACTTTGATAATTGTGGAACAATGAGCCTTAATTTCGATGTAGCTCAAGTTCTTGGAAAAAGTTACGAGAGATAGGATTTATGATCATCTAATAAGGAAAAAGTTGATTCGGGATAGTCAATTCGATTTTGTGAAGAGTAGTTTGTGCTTCACAAACCTTATTAAGCACTTTGAGAAGGTGAGTAATTATTTAACATCTCCCTAACATGCTCATCACTGGACACTTTGAAGTAACCTAACCAGCCAAAGGAAACCTATGCGGGAGAACCTGCAAACTCCACATTATCAATCACTCCAGGTTGAAATAAAAACTCGTTTCCTGGCGCAGAGAGACAACAATGTTAACTACAGAGTTGCCTGAAACGTCAAGCACTTTTCTCAATGTGTAACTGAGCCTCTGATTGACGCAATGACAGGCAGACGTACTACCCAGGGCAACTGTGGGGAAAAAAGAAGCCCCTCAGCCTCTATGCCTGGAGTGGACAATAACAAATATTTCTCTATCCTAATTCATTTAAAACCACTGACCCCATAGCTATGTGATGTCATCAAAAGATCACATCTGAATAGTTCTTCGAGTGATGTGCGGCACGGTGGCACAGTAGTTAGCACTGCTGCCTCACAGCGCCAGAGACCTCGGTTCAATTCCCGACTCAGGTGACTGACTGTGTGGAGTTTGCATATTCTCCCCGTGTCTGTGTGGGTTTCCTCCGGGTGCTCCGGTTTCCTCCCACAGTCACAACGATGTGCAGGTCAGGTGAACTGGCCATGCTAAATTGTCCGTAGTGTTAGTCAAAAAGGAGTACATGTAGGGGTATGGGTGGGTTGCGCTTCGGCGGGTCGGTGTGGACTTGTTGGGCCGAAGGGCCTGTTTCCACACTGTAAGTAATCTAATCTGATGAGTGTTTCTGACCCTTACTGTGAGTTGAATATTCCGTACCACCGATTGCTGAGAAGGTTTTTTTTTTCCAAAACACATACCTTTCTGACTCTTAAATCTCTGCCTCCCTGGTGATTATCTCTTCAGCAAGCAGAAACGTTTCTTTTAGTTTACCTCTTCCATATCCCCCGTTACTTCTACATCTCAATCGTGTCTCCTTTCAATTCCCTCTGCTTTCAGAAAAATATCAGATCAAACTCTCTTTATAACTGAAACTCTTCAGCCTAGACAATATCCTGAAAAATCTCTTCTAAACCGTTTCCAGTGCTATCACATCTCCTTTGCAAAGTGACTTTCAGACTGCACACAATAGTCCATTTGGAGCCGAATGAGCAAATTAAATAAATGATCAAAAGTCACAACACTTTTCCAGTACTATCCTGTGTCCTTTTCATAGAACCATGGAACTCCTCCAGTGTGGAAATAGGCCGTTCAGTTCAACAAGTCCACACTGACCCTCCGAAGAATAACTCAACTTAGACCTATTCTCCTGACATTTTATTTTGTATTTACCCCTAACTCAAGCGCCTAAATTACACATCCCTGAACACGATGCGAAATTTAGCATGGCCAATTCACCGAACTCTTCTCGTTTCCTGATACTGGTGCTCCAAGTATCTCTGGTTCATGTCAGTTAATGTTGCTCCGTGAGCTTTGATCACGCAACCGCGTCATCGAACACGATCGATTAGTTTGAAGTTGCCAATGCTGAGATTGGAGCACGTGCACTCAGCCACAATGACTGCAGAATCACAGATTGAATGGAGTCAATGTGAAAGTAAGTATTAGATTGCGCAGTGCCTGAGGCAACTTGGAGAGGAGATCGAGGGGAGGGCGAGGAAGTGCGGGAGAAAGACAAAAATATTCGACAATGGGGGGTTTCGAATCCTTATATATAAAACACGCTGAAATGTGAGAGAGCAGGCTCTGAAGGAAGAAAATCATCACCTTGGAGAATGTTTGCATGTGAAAACAACTGATTCCATGCTGTGTTGATTTAGTACATGTCACCCAGCGTAAAATGGGGAAAATATTACGCACCATGACACGAAGTCAAAACGTACTGATTCAGCCAAAAAGCAAAGTATTGACCACTGAATACTAACGCGGCATCACGCAAACCAATGCACTTAAAAATACTTACAGTGGCAGAGGATAAGTCAGAAACAGCAACACAAACAGACGAAGACCACTTGGCGAAGTCTGGAATGAGATGTAGGAACTCAGAATGGGCTGAAACTTTAACTTCGATATTTCTAGATGCTGTGTAGTTTCCATCATTGGGTATGTTGACGACTGAGACCAACTGTTTTCCACAGAATATCAAAGGGTGAGAGGATAGTCTGGGATATTGTTGAAATGCATGTTTCAATAGTCATGTAGTTTAACATCATTTACTTCACCAGTTACCTCACATGTGGAAGTAACCACTGCTGACAACGATCACATATTCTCAGTTACCATTCAGAGAAACTGAGTGGTACAGCCGCGAAACTCCCAAATTAATGAGAATACACGACTTTTTTATTCAGCTCAAGATTACCTCGAGCTATAGAGGAAAAGCACGAAAGTAGAGATAAGTTTTATCAGATCATCGGTAATCCCATTAAATGGCTGCGCAGACACAGGGTGAATGAAAGCTTCATGAGA
Organism: Chiloscyllium plagiosum; assembly: GCF_037043375.1. Lineage (NCBI taxonomy): Eukaryota > Metazoa > Chordata > Chondrichthyes > Orectolobiformes > Hemiscylliidae > Chiloscyllium > Chiloscyllium plagiosum. Next base: position 77,060,296 of record NW_028270183.1, read on the forward strand.
ACAAGCGTGTTTTCTTTGCGAAATTGTCCACTTGACAATGTGGGGTCTATTGGAGTGAAATGGTGAAGTCGATTATTTTTACTAGTTATTCACCCTGTGAACGGTTACAATTGTTTCTCCTGTCCCTGATATCATCCCCACAGAACTGCAGCAAGCGCACTTGAATCAGTGCCTTAATGATTTGCTTGTTTGCAAATCAGGGGGTTGTTCGTTCGACTCTTCACTGTCTCTAAAACGCTGCCGATTTTTATTACACTTAAAAATTCATTGTCCCAAAGCCAAGATGTGCTTTGAATTCCTTATCTGCAGGAAGAAGAATATTTGAAATGCTGGGATGTCTGAACTATGGATATGAGGGCATGCCCAACTTCAATCTATTGTCCACTTATAAGTATTGTCGATTACACCACAATTCTTTGTTTAACAGATTCGTTTTTGAACAGTAGTTCGGTGTGTTAATAGAAAGTACAAAAATGATCAACACAATTCTACCGAATCGTTCAAATGAATTGACGTCTTCATTAGAAGCATCTTGCAACGCACGTTGTTTACCTTCTTCACCTTGGTTTTCCTAAATACCTCTCAAAAATGAGCAGTTTCTGAGTACTTTGTAGCCAGAACATTTGAAAGAATTTCATTCTGTTTGGAATTATTTGTTGCACTTCTTAATATACCGATTAATGTCTCCGATCGATGAATGCAACCGAGAACATCAGAGTCAACCACACAGCGCTGTCAGAGGAGGGGAAGATAGCATCACATCGCACGCTGCTCTTGTGCACATTATCAGTTTCAAACCAACGCAATACCTACAACCCGTGGGAGTGCAAAGGAAACAATTAAACAGAGCCCCGCTTCAACTCTGTGAATTTTTAGAAACCCTGTGGGAGGGGAATGAAGGGTGAACTGACCGACTGAGCAGAGACTGTCAAGGTACCTTCTCCTTCTTGAAGGAGCAAGGACATGAGCTCTGATGTTCTCGTGGCACGAGCTGATCTGAGATGTTTAAAGCATTCCCATCAGAGCTGCTCCACTCTCGCCGTTGTCACTGCCACTCACCAGGCACCCAACTCTGGCCGTGGTGAAGAAAACACCAACTCTTAGCCATTACACCCCCAGTGCTGCCTCCCAAGCTGTTGGACTGCTTCATAACGCCAAAACATGGCATTTTATTTATCAGGACATACGTTTGAGCAAGTCATCGACTGTTTACAGAATGGAAAGAAACCCTTCATCCAAGCTTTCAGCACTTGACCTGCCCCCTTGTATTCTCAAATGTTTCAAGGACTCGTCGCAATGCTATTATCCAGTCACGTTTTACAATGAATGCGACTGAGGTTTAAGATGGATAACCTGTGTTCACATCCTCACGGTAATCTGAACCCCATTTCATTTAGAGAGGCAAACACACAGACACGTTCTGGCGAAGTGACTGAGGCCTCAGGAGAGATCAGCCAGAAAGTAGGATTTCACTCAATTGGCTTATTTTGTCTCATTTCAGATTTCAACACCAGAGTCTGGTTACAGCAAAGAAAGGAAGCATTCAGCCATTCCCCTGTCTGTGTTCCTCCCCGATCTAAGCATTGAGCTACGGATGCAGTGTGCTCTGAGAGAAGGATTCTCACTCTTTAAAAACTGCAACATAATAGATGTTTAGAGAGCCCGTGTATTAGAAACCAGTCGTAACAAAACCAAGACAGAACTGAAGGCATCATGTGCAAAGGATGGGAGACTGTAATGCCGAATCAGACAGTGTCCAGGGTGAAAGAAACAGAGACTGTCCCTGGAAGTCTTATAATTTGGATTCCGTGCTTTCACAGCCATGGCCTGCAAATCGTTAGCATTTATTGTTTCTGATATGAAATGCTGCCTTCTCCTTAAAAGTTGAATTCTGTCCGCGACATGCACATATAAATTGTGAAATTGATATAAATTGATGAATATTTTTATTTCGTATTTGAGCAAAAAGAGTGACATGTAAACAGTTAGATTATCATTAAAATTCAATTTTAAAGCCAGATAGTGTTTTCACAAAACAAAAAACCAGACGAAAGCTGGGAGTTGCATGACTGAAGGAGGTGACTGCTCCTGCTTTCGACCCATAACGTTTCATCCCTTTCGTCCCAAGAACAAGTGAAGAAGCCAAATACTGGCAATCTTATATGTATATATAAAAAAAAACAGAAGACGCTGGAAGTGGGTGGCACGGTGGCACAGTGGTTAGCACTGCTGCCTCACAGCGCCAGAGACCGGGTTCAATTCTGACTGTGTGGAGTTTGCACGTTCTCCCCGTGTCGGCGTGGGTTTCCTCCGGGTGCTCCGGTTTCCTCCCACAGTCCAAAGATGTGCAGGTCAGGTGAATTGGCCACGCTAAATTGCCAGTAGTGTTAGGTCAGGGGTAAATGTAGGGGTATGGGTGGGTTGCGCTTCGGCGGGTCGGTGTGGACTTGTTGGGCCGAAGGGCCTGTTTCCACACTGTAAGTAATCTATTCAGCTTGTCTGGCAGCTTCTAAAAATGTGGTAGAGGTCAACCCCATCACAAACTGATTGTCTTTATTTTGTATTCACGATAACCCCAGTCACAACTCATTCAGACACATTTTCTCATCTTTAAAAGGTATGCACGCTTTCAATTTACTGATAAACGTTTTGTCAATTCATTTTGTACTGACAGGATAACCGTTTAAAGCTGTATGCAACATGTTGCAAACGGTCATATCAGACAAAATGAGGTGTCACGTGAAGAAATATGTGTTTTACTCAGGAAAGCTAAAATAGAACTGTTCATAGAAAATTGTGAAGAACTGACTGCCGATTATTTTGATGAGGTAAGAAGAAGTCTTGATGATGCTAATCCAAAACGATCAGATAAATGTAGATTGGCAAAACAAAAGACAAAGTTTCTGTGACACAGCTGTGCATGATACCTGGGCATGAAGGAATATAAGGGATAGTAGCAATATTGATCATAAATTGGCTGCGTGAAAGGTTACTGATGAAGGGTGCCTGCCTGAAACTTCGATTTTCATGCTCCTCGGATGCTGCGTGACCTGCTGTGCTTTTTGAGAACCACTGTAATGCTGACTCTGATCTCCAGCATGTGCAGTCCTCACTTTCGCCTGCGGGAAAGGGAACAGAGTTATCATTAACAACTGTGTTTTGAACTGGAAGAATTTTTCAAGCGAATTTTGGCTGTGGAAGCTCTGGATAGATTAGTTTAGCCCAACTGCATTCTCTGATTTATCAGATCCCCTTGCGCGCCCATGAGTTTATATGGTTGGTTGGAGGACCAGTGCCTCTACCCTGGTCCTGTAGGTCCGCCTCTTCTTCGATGTTGGACATTATACGTCATCAGTTGGGATGGGTCCTGCAGCATGCATCGGGTTACATGAACTGTGAGCATGCTTGCGGCGACCGATCATTGGAACGAAACGTTGTTGTCTCCAATCAACAGTCGGTGAGTGAGGGCTAAAGGGGAGCGAAGCACCAAGTGCTATAGCCCAGTTAGAGGTTTCATGTTTGGTTATTATTTGATTCTGGACCCAAACGTAGTCTATCTGGGGTCGCGAATTAAGCCACAGACAGCCTGAGTCTTCTTCCCAGAAGCAGGCCCCAGTCAGCGATCGCTTTTCCTGGTTCAGTTTTATTTTGTTTTTTTTTATTTATCAGACCACTGTTGGTTTATCTATCTTTCGTGTGAATAGAGCTGAAAATAAATGATATTGTTTGAAATCATTGCTGTGGTCCATGAGGATATGATGTTGTTGGGAGACGCTTGGGTGTATATTGATGGGAAAGTGTACCCCATGAACACCTCTGTCCCTTACCTTACTGTAAATGTGTCAGTGACGGAAAGAATGGAGCAGGAAGTGGAGGGACAGGAATCCTGAGCACGATAGCGGGTCGCGGGAGTTTCGGAAGTTGGGGTCATTCGTTGCAAATCCCTCAATAAAAACCCGTCCCATTGTTTTTCTCACTGCTTCCCTTCCCCACCCTTCCCTACCACTCCCTCCACCCAGTATCAGCAACATTTTAAAGACGTTTACTTATTTCATGCATACCATGTCGCCTTTGTCAGAACATTCAGTAATTTGAGAACTGGAATGAAATTGAGTTACAGAATAGCCAGTGTACGAACCTCAAAAATTACTTTGCACCTCCTCGAACTGCTGAAGTTCGTATGCTAAAATTGCTCTCTGATTGCTGTTTGGTATGTATTTACAGGATTATTTTTTAAAATCTAGGTAATGTGTTACTGATATTTGTGTCAGTTGAAAACGATTGTTTAGTTTATCCCATCTTTAACAGAATGGAGGAATGAAAAATTATAACAGGACTGGTTTGTTGTGATGTTTAATCCTTCTCCATAATTCAGTATAATCTTGGCTGATCATTTCACACAGTGACCTGCGAAGCCTTTAGGCCTACACCTTTTGATCCCTCTTGCCCTCAAAACTATAGATATCTTCATATTGTCAACATTCCACGTTCTGGATTTAATTACTTTCTGTGGCATCAAATTTCACTGAGTAACCAGTCTTCGATTAAAAAAATAAAATCCTCATCTCTGTCTTAAATGGACTACCCCATGTTATTAGGAGTGACGCCACCTCCCCACCCTCTATGGTTTGGACGCCCTGGTCATTGAAGCCATCCTTCTTGCATTTACCTTATTCGTACCTTTTAGAATTTTAGTCGTTTCTGTGACATCCTACTTCATCATTCTAAACTTGAGTGATTTTCATCCTAACGAATCCTCCTTCGTGAGTCCTGCCATCCCATGAATCAGTCTGGTAAATCTTTGTTGTGCATTCTCCGTCAGGAGAATATTCTTCATCAGATAAGTGCACACAACACTCTCGGTTGTGGTGTCAACAAGACCCTGCACAATTTCAGCAAGTCTTCCCTGCTCCTGTGTTCAAATCCTCTCAGTATAAAGGCTAACACACTGTTTGTCTTCCTCGCCTGCTGCTGCGCCTGCGTGCTGATGTTCAGTGATTTGTGAACAAGAAGACGAGATCTCCGTTCCTAGTTTACTTTCGTTCATTTATGCTGCTTCTGTCCAATCCAGTTACTGTTTTCTAGTGTTAGGCTAACCTTTCTGTCATTCCATGTTTTCTCGCTACTTCCTCTTCTAAATATTGGGGTCACATTAACTGACCTCCAATCCAAAGATATCGTTTCAGATTCGAAAAAATATTGAAATATGACAATTAATTTACTCTAGTTAGACTCCACACTCTAGTTACAGAAAGCATTCACTGCATTTATTGTACACTCATGTTTGATTCGCAGTTGGTGGAATTTATTGTCTTTTAATCTCATCAATTTACACAACACCAACTCCCTGATAATATTGTTTTCCTTCAGTTCCTCCCTCTTCTTTTCTTCCCAGCATTTTAGGAATATTACTTGTGTCATCATTTGTGTTGACGTAACTAATATACATATTTATTTGGGATGCCATTTATTTATCCCACATTATCACATCATTTGTTTCTCATTAGAAGGGATTTGTTTTCAATAATCGTTTTTTCTCCCTTCATATACCTTCAGGAGCTTTAACAATTCATTATATGCTTCTCTCAAGCTTACTGTTAAACGAAATTTTCGGTCTGCATTAATTCTTTCTTCATCTTGTGCTGATATTGGAACGGTTCCCAATCTTAATGTCTGCTGCTATTTTCAGCCGATTTGTAAGCCTCCTCCTTGAGTACAGTACGATGCCCTCATATCCCTTGTTAGCCATGACATGGCCACGTTTCCCGTTTTCTTTGTGTCAGACAGGACTGAGAAGCAGTTGCAGTTGCTGCAAAATGCTTTTTAAGTGCTTGTGCTCCCTTTAAGTTCTGTTCCCCAATTCGTTGTACCCTGCTCACGCTTCATATCAGTGTCATTTCTTCTATTTAGATTTCGGCTCATAATCTCAGTCAGCTCAGTCACTCTCCACCGTAATGAAGAGTTCGCTCACTGACTTCTTCACTCTTCCATTAGGGACAGCATAGAGATAGATTGTCAATTATTCCTTGTCATATATACAAATAAAGCTTTGAAATCAAAGTTGACATATTCCAGGCATGCTGTCTCATTAGACAGAGAGAGATCGCACGAGTTGATTGATGGGGCTTTAACTTGAGAGTCGTTGTGCCTCAGGCAAGGCGCAGGATTGAGAATGTGGGTACTTCATGAGGCCAGTAACACAACTGTGCACATGCTGTTGCTGTCATTCTTCATCGTAATCTCGTCGACCAGCCAACGAAGCCAGCTCACCAATGGCCATTAAACAGCACGTAATCGATGATGCTCTGTCCTTCATTTGTGCCCTTAATACAGCGATCCAGAAAACCATCTCATATATACACCAGGTACGTCTCCTCCATATTGCTACTGATCTGACTTACTCAGTCTATGGGCAGATTGATGTCACACGCAATAGCGAGAAGGCCACCAGATAAAGGAGCAGAATTAGGCCATTCAACCCATCGAGACCTCTCCATTATTTGGTCATTGTTGATATGTTTCTCAACCTCATTCTTCTGCTTTCTGCCATCTCCTGTAACTGTTGATCCCCTCAAAAATCAAAGGCTTATCTATGTCTATCTTGAATATTCGCAATGACTTGGCAAAGAGTTCCAAAGAATGACTACCCTCTTGCTGAAGAAACTCCTCCACATCTCACTTCACTAATTTACATCCGATGGTATGTTTGTCTTTTGTTTTCTGTGCTCTCCCTGTCTTCTCTTCTCAGTCATGTTTGCTTTATCCGCTCTTCAGCATGTTTAAGTGGCGTGAGAAGTAGATCCGGTGTTACTAGGCGCTGACGGTGTGCCAAAAGGACTTGGGATAAGGTCTGCCAACTTTACAGGATAGCAGAGTACATGGAACAAGACTTTGACCAGGACACAATGATTGTGGGTTTCTCTCCTGGACTGGTAGAGATGGGTTTACGAAATTACACTAACCGAGAGTTCAGAGGAGAGTATTTACACACACCAAACCCAAACCAAGGTATATTTGTTGAGAAAGTGAGGACTGCAGATGCTGGAGATCAAAGCTGAAAATGTGTTGCTGGAAAAGCGCAGCAGGTCAGGCAGCATCCATGGAGCAGGAGAATCGACGTTTCGGACATGAGCCCTTCCTGCAGAAGGGGTCATGCCCGAAACGTCGATTCTCCTGCTCCTTGGATGCTGCCTGACCTGCTGCGCTTTTCCAGCAACACATTTTCAGCAAGGTATATTTGTGTCTTCAGAATTTCTCAACTGGATTGATAGTGATGAATTTTATTATTTTGTTATTTTACCATATCTCTTGTCGACTGTGTTATTATGAGTTTTAGACCAATTGCCAACCCTAGAGCCTGTGACTGTCACAACTCAACTCCATTCTTTTTCTGCTTCTCAGATCATAAGGATCAAGAAAATCTGTTTCATTTTTATTTCCTGATGTCTGTCTGCACACGCTAAAACATTCATCTACCTTCTTTCCCTGCACATACAAACCGACCAGCTAATTTATTCCAAGATATCCTGTTTTTTATATATTTCAGCTGCTGCAGTATTTTGCTATTATTTTCTTGCAGGTGTTTCTCGCAGCACTGAGTCCTGAAGTACAGATGCCCGAACGATTAGCTGCTTTCTTACTGAGTTGTGGATACAGAATCAGATCCATGGACTAAAGTGTGAGTCATTTTTTCTTTAATTTTAGTCACAATTACCGAATGATTACAACACAAGGTAATTTGGCACATCGTGCCCATGCTCGTTCCCTGAGCAGATTAGTTCACCCCACTTTCCAGTGCTTTCATGAGCAAGACTGTTAGATATTGTCAATCTCCAATTGCCGATGTAGAAGTCGATGAATGATCTTCTTGAACTGCTGCAGTCCAGGAGTGCACGTAGTTCCTGATCATTAGCAGATGAGGAGTTACAGGTTAAACAGCTGGAAATGATGAAGGAATTGCAATGGTTATCCAAATCAACAGCATCAGATTGTAATTCTACCCCGTCTTCCATCTATCAAACTGTACAAGATGATTCATAGAAATGTGAAAAGGCAACACTTGACACTGAGCCACATAAAGAGTTGTTTCGGCACTTGACCAAGCATGTTTGAAAGGGTTCTCTCTCAATTATATGCTTCAAATCAATTTTACACGGTATTAGAAGGATTGATTTGCAATCAGCAAATTTGGATCAAAGATCACAGCAGAGTCTGACGGAGCCACATCATTTATCCTAACCTTAATAATATGGAATTCTGAACAGAAAGGTACAAACTTCGTTGAAAGTCGGGAGAAACAGAGCACGCGTGTGTGGGCGAGGCTTCAGCTGATCATCTAGCCTGGCAAGACGCAAAGCGAATCAGCACAGTGAGAAACTTTGCAAATGTCAGGATTGTGGAAAAGGAGAAAGTGAGGACCGCAAATGCTTGCAATCAGTGTCGAAGAATGTGGTACTGGAAAAACACAGCCCGTCAGTAAACATCCAATCAGAAGCCCTTCATCAGGAGATCAACTGTCCAAAAATACGAAACAAGGGGCAAAACAAATAAGAACAGTAAAGAGGTCGTACTTCAAAAGTTAACTGGACTAAAGTTTGAGTCAATTAGACCAGACAGGCTTCATCCCAAAATGTTGAAGAAAGAGGAGACAATGAGAGAATGTCTGCAAAGTCTCCTGTGGAGTGGAATTCACGTTGGAACCCCACTGTTTTGCTTGTTCATGAGGCGTTTTATCAGGTCCTACACAACTTCACGAAATATAATGTGGTGTTTGAAAACGTACCAGCATTCATTAAGGATTGTTTACCAGCTGGAAAGCATCGAGTAAGAATAAGTGAACTTTTCTCAGGTTGGTGTTCTTTTACTGGTGGAGTACCACAAGGATCAGTGTCAGCACTGCTGCCTCACAGTGCTAGAGACCGGGGTTCAATTCCATCCTCACACGATTGCCTACATGAAGTGTACACATTCTCAGTGTCTGCGTGGGATTCCTGTGGATGCTGCTGTTTCCGCACACAGTACAAGCATTCACGGTTCAGGTGAATTGCCCATTATATCCAGGAATGTACAGGCTGGGTGGATTGGGCATGCGACATGCAACATTATAGGGAGAGAGTGGGGCCTCATTGCAACGACTGCATTGCAGGGATTCTATGATCCAATGCTTGAACCAAATTGTTCCCAACCATTATACATGATTAGGACATTTGGATCTCTTGTATTTTTTCCCAATTTGTTGATGACACCAACTGGATCGGAATGTACATTGTGAGGAGGATGGAGGGAGCCTTCAAGAGAAGTTTGACAGCCTCACGAATGGATCAGGACATGGCGGTTTATCCATAGCACGCGATAGCTCCACAGAAAACTTCAATAATCTGTTTAAATTTAATTACTTTTCGCGAAGTATCTTGAATTTGCATCATACCCTTGATTTTCTTTCTCTAAGTGCCTTGCTCAACAAATATAATTAAAAAATTGAGAAGCTTTCATGTGACAGATGTTAAGCTAACTGCCTGTCATTTCCTCCTTGACTTCCCTTCTGTTCTGATTAAATAAAACTCACTGATCTGCATTGGTTCCCAGGATGCCTCTCCACTGAATTTGTAATTCTCAGATTTGCTGTCAAATCCATGCATGGTCTTACACCCCAATAATCCACCACTGCTTCCAGCCTAACATTCCTCTGTGCTCGTCTCACTCCTCTACTTCTGTTCTTGTATTCGAACGTTCCTTACTCCCCCACTGACAGATGTGGATTTCACACTGAATGAAAGTATCTGAAGCAGGGTTGTAGTTCACTAAACAATACAGGCTACTGCTCTTGGCGTTAATATGTAGTTCTACCACATCACCATGTTATCTAAAAAGAAAGATTCATTCGCATGCCTATGATGTAGTTTCCTGCAAAATACTAGACTACTTTCTGTGTGTTGGCTAGTACAGTATCTTTCTCTATCCCCGTTTCATTTTGACTGTGACATGGCACATTTTACTGGTGAAAATGTGTTGCTGGAAAAGCGCAGCAGGTCAGGCAGCATCCAAGGAGCAGGAGAATCGACGTTTCGGGCATGAGTCCTTCTTCAGGAATGGCCCATGTCCGAAAATTCGATTCTCCTGCTCCTTGGATGCTGCCTGAACTGCTGCGCTTTTCCAGCAACACATTTTCAGCTCTGATCTCCAGCATCTGCAGTCCTCACTTTCTCCAAATTTTACCTCTCCCTCACTCACTTATAACTGTCCTTTATTTGACGTCTTTATTTCTGGTTTTGTGTGTGGTGGGCCAGTGACAGCCTGATGTGGAATTCCAGATTGTTAAGAAGTTGAAAGTGTACACTGCACATTTAAGAGAGGTAGAATGTTGTTCTGCACTGAGAGCTTATGAGAGCAGTGTCAGGGTTTGTTGGAATATTGAAAATATATAACATTTACCTGTGAAATAGGTACCTGAGATGGTTGCTAATTTGATGACAATTCAAATTTAACCAACGAGTTTCAATTACGTCTCAGTAAACTAAAAGCCAATCGATTTCGACATCATTATTCTGCCAAAATCGAACCAATGAGATAATCCGATTTTGGGGTAGAAGAAAGGCAGGCATGTTGAACGTCAGACAAAGTTACTGTCATCAAGGGAGAACTATAGGAGAAAAAGACAAGCCAAAAAAAAAAAAGACAGATTGTGAAATGAAGTGGAATGACGCTGGTATTATTTTGCAGCTAACATCAAATAAATGTTAGCATGAAAGCTGCTGGGTTGCGCTGTTGGATCTTATCATTACCTCGATCACATGTGCCCCACACGCTGACAAATGATAACTCGGCCGAATCTCAGTTCATCTGCTGCTGAAACTCTCATGTTTTCCCCCTTTTATATCACTAGAGGAGACTGTAAATGAAAGGGCTGGCGATTTTGGTCGAATGACAAATTGTAGTTCTTGAGGAATGATGCTTTATAATGAACATCAAACACGGCTGTAAAAATTCAGCGAAGGAACAAAAAATGCAGTGACACTGCTGGAGGAGTGCCACAGAGCCCAGAACAATTTAGTGGTACAGTGGAGCGAATGGCAGTTAATCTCGTAATAATGATCAATAAAAGGGTAGGAACAATAGGGTTTTTTTCACAACTCCAATACAGTGTGTCATTGTAATGCGAAATGATTTTTGAAGTGATTTCAAGAGCACTGTTTTGATCAGTCATGGCAAGACAAACAAGAGCAGCACAATAGGAGGAATGGCGTCGGGAGAGCATCTTGGTGGTAGAGATCACAAACCAGTCAGCTTAACGTCAGACTGAAATCCACCTAGCACAAGAATTAGACGAGTATTTTTGACAAAGTGTGTGTTTATTTTACAATGGCAAACTGTTTAAAAGATAAACGTCTGTGGCATTAATGGAAACGTAGCAAGTGAGGTGCCATACTGGCTTAGTGGCAGGAAATCAAGACGAATTGTTAACAGATAATCTCTGGTCCATGTCAGTAAAGGCTCCGACATGATGATTGATTTCACAACCACTGGGATTTAAATGGATCGACTGGTTTCAAGTTCCCGATGATGGGCTGGGACACGTTTACCCATCAAGGGTGACAGCAGCAGCACAGACAGGATGGTGCCGATGTGTGCATGAAGTTATGGAATGCCTCAGTGAAATGGGAGGAGCGATGTAAAGGAGGGTTAGTGACCATGCAAGGGAGGGAAATCTCTGAAAGTGCCTGGGTTTGAATTCTGATTTATGAAACGGAGGAGTGTGATATTCCGCATAAGTAACCAGTGTTGCGGAATATCATATAATCACATGTTCCCAGGGCTGAACTAAGCGAGACTGCGTGGCGCAGCATCGAAGATCAAACTGGAAATGGGCATGAGGATGAGCCCGCTGTGACAGTATAAAGGTGCATGAAATGCTGGGGCTGCGACTCCACACTCACCTGTAGTACCTTCTGTTGACATGGAGCAAGGAGCAGTGTGATATCAGATTGGGACCTCCAACTTATATGGAGCAGCTTCTGTTGGCATAAAGCAGGGGGCATTGTGGCAGCAGGCTGGACGTTCCGACCTCACCTGGAGCAGACTGTATTGACAAGGAGCACGGAGCAATGAGACATCAAGCTGGGAGAAAGGATACTCAGTTATTTTAATCTGAATTAAAGTAGTGTTTAGCAGGACCCATGTTTGTAGATTGAGTGAATATCTGTCCCAGGGAAATCTCGCAAAAATAAGGGAAAATGTGGCAAAGATTCAGCTCGTGGAGGAGAATCTGTGCAGAAAGAAACGCAGGTAATATTTTCTTTTTCTGCCTTTTATCATAAGACTGACTGCATATTTGGTTAAATTACAACAAGTGATTTTCAGCTCGTGTCATGATATTAAATTACCTGAAAACCCATAAAAGTCATTAAAGCAAACTAAACGTCCAAAAATTAACGGTATATGACTAGCTCAAAGGTATAGGACAGAGATTGGTGCTGGAGGATTGCTTTTCAGACAGGGGTCCCGTGACCAGTGGAGTGCTACAAGGATCAGTGCTGGGTCCACTACGTTTTGTCATTTTATTGGAGGTGTAGTGAACAGTGAAGAGAGTTACCACAGATTAGAACAGGATCTTGACCATTTCGGCCAATCGGCTGAGAAGTGGCAGATGGAGTTTAATTCAGATAAATGTGAGGTGCTGCATTTTGGGAAAGCAAATCATAACAGCAATCCCACACTTAATGGTAATGTCCAAGGGAGTGTTGCTGAACAAAGAGACCTTGGAGTGCAGGTTCATAGAATTCTGATATTTGAAATTTAACTTAAAAGTGGAGTCGCAGGTAGATAGGATAGTGAAGAAGGCGTTTAGTATACTTTCCTTTATTGGTCAGAGTATTGAGTATATGAGTTGGGAGATCATGTTGCGACTGTACAAGACAATGGTTAGGCCACTGTTGGAATATTGCGTGCATATCTGCTCTCCTTCATATCGGAAAGAAGTTAGGAAACTTGAAAGGGTTCAGAAAAAAAATGAGGATTTTGCCAAGGTTGGAGGATTTGCGATATTGGGAGAGGCTTAACAGGCTAGGAATGTTTTCCCTGGCGCTTCAGGGGCTGAGGCGTGAATTGTTAGAGGATTTCAAAATTATGAGGGTCAAAGATATGGTAAATAGAAAAAGTCATTTTCCCTGGGGTCTGCGATTCCAAAATTAGAGGGCATAGTTTTCGGGTGAAAGGGGAAAGATATACATGAGACCGACTGGGCAACATTTTCACACAGAGAGTGATAAGTGCATGGAATGTGCTGCCAGAGGAAGTTGTGGAGGCTGGTACAATTGCAATATTTAAGAGGCATTTGGATGGATATACAAATACACAGGGTTTGGAGGGATATGGACGGGGTGATGGCAGGTGGGACTACATTGGGTTGGGATATTTGGTCAGCATAGACGAGTAGGACCAAAGAGTCTGTTTCCATGCTGTGCATTTCTCTGACTCTCTGACTCTATTTGATGTTGACATGATGCTCGACTTTATCTTGATTTATGGATGAAAAGCAGGGAACTATTGTTGAAATTTACAGAATCAACGATGATCCCATTCAATGGCTGAACAGACAAGAGGCTGAATGGAAGCTTCATCATGACAGATATGTTTTCATTATGAATCGCACTCAAACACGAAGTGGGGAGGATTGGACTGAAGCAGTGGTGGTGGTTTTCTTTCCTGGTTAAATTTTTGAATATGACTGCTATTTCTCCTGTCCATGTTAACATCACAACTCTGAAGCATGAAAGCATGAAGAACACGTGGGACAAGTGGCGCAAAGTCTAACGTGCCTGACTCCAGATCAGAACATTGTAGGTTTGATTCTCTCTCGCTCGAGGTTAACGCAGGTATTTATTAATCTCACAACCTAATCTTTCTCATTGTTCTGAAGCCGAGATGACGTTTGAGCTCCTGATATGCAGACACAAGAATCTCTTTCAGTACACGTCCCGGAGAACATCACAGTCAATGTCGCAGCGTCATGTCAAGTGAGGAAGACCAAATAGTCCCACACACTGTGAATCGGCACTTTTCAATTTCACAGAGTCAACGACCCAATCGCTGCGGTTCCTCGTAATGGCAAGGAAACAAAATAAGTATCTCAGTCTCATGTTGGCTCATGGAGTGCCGAGGCTCCTTCTCCTACTTTAAGAGGCTGGAACATTGACCCTGATGTTCGTGGAGACATTGATTGATTCGAAGCATTGAAGGGAATCCTATCACAGATGCCCGGGCTGTTGATGCTGAACAAAATAGCCCTTACTAGGAATTGAACCCGGGCCGCAGTGGTAAAAGTGCCAATTCAGAACCACGACACGACCAGGGACGAGTACAGCGGTCAGACGCGCGTAGAGTGACAGCCCTCAAATGTGTTGGATGCGTTCTTGGCAGAAACAACCGCTTGACTATCCTCATTCCAATTTCCATCTCTTTGCCTTGTATGCCTTAGCATCACAAATACAGATTGAATACCTCTGAAGGTTGTGTTGATTTCATCACAATGAGTTGCCGATTTATCACCACCACTGGTGGATAAAGTTTTTACTGCTTATCTACAGAAAACTTCCAGCTCTTAAATTTAGTCTACACCACTTGGCGTTTGTCTGAGTGGAACCATTTCTTTCATCCGACCATGCCTTTATCTCTCATTGTTTTGCACATTTCAATCATGTTTCCTCACAATCTCCTCTTCTCCATTGAAATTAGAACAGAGAAACTGATCGTTTCAAAAAAAAACACCCGTTGCTGAATACTGCATTGTGTCCTTTTCCAGAGCCTGATGTTCCAGTGATCTCCGGAACATGCCAGTAAAAATTGCTACATGAGCACTGATCTCACAACAGCAGTATGTAAATTGATCGATTGGTTTTAAGGACCTAACTGTGGGATTGGGTCACGTTCGCCCAACAACATTGACTGCAGCTGCACAGACTGAACAATGTCCATGCGAGTACTTGATTACCAAATGCCTCAGTGAAATTGGAGAATTGACCTAATGCAGGTTTACTGATCGTGTGATGGGGAGAAATCTCCGAGAATGGGTGGGTTTGAATCCTGATACATAGACAGCAGAGATGTGAAAGGGGCGAGGGTTTGAAGGAGTAAAATCATCACCTCGACGAATATTTTCATGTCAAAAAAGATTGATTCGCTCCTGCTTTTGTTAAGCATGTCTTACTCTGTATAAAACGGTAACAAGTGACAATACTGGAAGTCAAATTGCAGATGATCTTTCTGCTGCCACAACGCAAAGCGCTAACCACTGCACAATACCGGCACCAAATGGAATAGCATGATGCAAAAAGCAGTAAAGATAGTGGCAGAGGATATGTTAGGAACAGGACTACATGAACAGTAGGAATACTTGACAAACAGTGACTGAGACATGCAAAATCATGGTGGGCTGAATGGTTAACTTCGGTATCTCCAGAGCCAATGGATATTTCATCACTTAGTTTGTTGCAGGCGAAGATTGATATAGTTCTCCAGAAAATGAAAGCGTCAGGGAATAGTGCAGGGAATTGCTGGAATGTATTTCTGCAAAAGAAATGTAGTTTAACATCGGCTACTTTACCAATTTCGTCATACAAGGAAGTGACCACTGCTGTGGAATATCATATAGTGCCAGGTTTCAGGTCTGAAATACGAGAAACTCTATGGTGCAGCAGCGAAGATCAAACTAGAAATGCGGATGGGGATGAGCCAGCAGAAATGTGTTCAGTAATGAAATCATTGATTGTGAAGTTTTTCACTGAAAGTATAGAGTGAATTGAAATGCCGGGGACTGGGAGTTCCAACATCGCGTGGAGCAGCTTCTTTTGACGTGGTATACGTCGCATCAGGCTGGGAGCTCCAAGCTCAACTGCAGCAGCTTCCATTGAAACGAAGCAGGGAGCACCGGGACATTAAGCTGGAAGTTCCAGCTTTACCTGGAGCAGCTTCTATTGACATCTGCACTGAGAGAAACGCAGGCAATGTTTACGCTCTCTGAGCTTTCTCATATGGCTAACTCTGCTCTGGGAAGGAAGGGATTTTTGTTTGCTCATTTCATTTTATTCAATTTCTTGTAAATTCGCACAGGTCGTTGAAGTACTTTCAGACTTCTAAAATTAGCTTGAATACGATTATGTGATTAGGCATTAGTATATCAAAAGTGATGGAGCAAAATCAGTAAAGTGAATTTGAAATTCATCAAATGAGCGGAGATCCCATTGAATAGCTGAGTAGACACAAAGTGAATGGAAGTTTCATGAGGATGAATGTCTCTTCGTTACAAAACCTTCCTCTGCACAAAGAGTGGAGCATTGGAATGAAGCATTAACAGTGATTATTTTTCCTGGTTATTCAACTTGTGAACATGAGTACGATTGGTCATGTCCGTGTTTGGATCACAACTCTGCAGAATACCAACCTCAAGCATGCGCCTGCACAGTGTGATAATGGATATTACGGTCCAGAGATTGGAGTTAAAGTTTCGACTTGGTTTAAGAGCAAGAATGGAGGCTTCAAATTCACATAAAAGCTAATCTCCCGCACAATGTAGCACATACAACGGGCCAGTGGCACAATGGAAAACGTGCCTTACTACAGATCTGCTGTGTGGAGCTTTGATTCCAACCTGGCTTGCGGGCAGCGCTGACTTTATTGCACTAATAACTGACTGGTCTGAAGCCGAAATGCGGTTTGCACCTTGAACTGCATGGACAAGAGTCCCTTCATTAAATGCCCCTGCGAACGTCAGAGTCAATATCCCAGAGTCATCACTCGTGAGGAAGCTGAATTCGTTGCTCACGTTGCCCTTTACACCTGTCAACTTTCCGAGATTCACTGTGGCACCTGCAATCGAAAAGGAAACAAGACACAGAGCCAAGTCTCAGCTTTAAAAATTTTGGTAAAACCTTTAGGAAGCGGAATCAAAGGAGAATGGAGAGTGAACTGTCTGAATGAGCAGAGACTGCCGAGGCACCGTTCCCCTTCTTTAAGAGGCTGGGATATCGTCTTTCATTTCTCGACGTCATTAATTGATCCGAGGTACTAAAACCACTCCACTTGCAGGTGGTTGCTTTTGCTGATGTCACTATCAGGATCAAAACAAACCCCAACTCCCGGACTGAGAATCAAAGCCGGGTGACAGCGAAGAAAGCGAAAAAAATGGACCTGCTAGCCCACCATGGACAGCTACCCGAATACCACGCATGTGTAGAATGACAGCCCTCAAGGTCGTTGTACATGCTTTCGTCAGATGCAATCGCTTGACTATCTTTATTCATTTTCATCACTTGGCCTTGTATGCATTAACAACTCAAGTTCAGATCCGTGTATTTCTGAAGGTTATGTGGGTTCGCCTCTGCACATCCCTTCAGACAGTGAATCCAGATTCAACCATCCGCTTGCTGATGAGATTTTTCTGCATATCTCCTCAATCCTTTCCATCTCTTAACTTCAGTCTTTGTCCCTGTTGATCGGTCAAGAGGAAACGTTTATTTTAGTCTGCACTGTCCATGTCGCTCATTACATAGTGCATATGAAACATGTATCCTCAGTTTCCTCTGCCTTGAGAAAGCAACCCCAGTCAAAACAATCTGTCTTCATAACCTAAACTTTTCAACTTGGTAAATTTCTGCACGGTTTCCAGTGCGATCACATGACTACTGTAATGTGAATTGTAGAACTGCACGCAATATTTCGGGGGAACCGAATGAACAAATGAAATAAATGACTGGAGAAAGCCACAGAAACTTGTCTTTTCCAATAAAACATCTTTTGCTCAAACCTGTGCTTTGCACTTATCCTGAGATTGATGTTCCAGTAATCTCTTGTCCGTGTCAGTAAAAGCTGCTCCACGAGGATTAATTACAGAACAGCTGCATCTAAATGGATTGAATTGCTTGAAGATGCCGACCATGAGATTGAGCACTTTCACCCAAAACAGTGACCGCAGTTGTACAGAATGCACAGTGTAAATGTCAGTATTATATTGCGCAATACCTCAGTGAAATGGGAGGGTGGACGTTTAGGCGAGTTAGTTCTTGTGGGAAGGAGAGATTTCTCCGATAAAGGGTGATTATGATATGTGAAACGCAAAGATGTGAAACAGCGTGTGTTTGAAGAAGGAAACCTATCACCACGTAGAGTATTTTCATGTAAAACAAAGATTGATTTTCTCAGCGTTTGCTAAGCACATATTACATGGAGTAAAGCGGGAAAAATGCCGATTGCTGTGACAGTGATTCGAGCAGAACTTGCTGTGTTGACAATGCCAAGGAAGAACCATTTCATGATCCTGGCGCCACATCGAAAAGCACGATGCAAAAAGCAATAAGGATCGTGGCAGAGGTTATGCCAAGAAAAGAACCACACGCACAAAGGAATACTTGTCAAACAGTGACTGAGATGTGGGAACTCAGATTCGGTTGAATACATAGCTTCTATGTCCGGAGGGACTGCAGAGTTTGCAACACTGAGGCTGTAGGATGTTAAGTTTGCGAGATATCTACAAAACTTCAAAGGGTCATGGGATAGTGCAGAGTATTGCTGAAATGTATTTCTCAATCACACTGTATTTTAACATCGGTTACTTCACCAATTTCCTCACTTCTTGACGTAATCATATAATGGCATGTCATATAATCCCAGCTCAAGGGCGTGGAATCAGAGAAATTGATTTGCAGTGTACTCAAAACTAATTGGAAATGGTAATGGCGTTCAGCGCGAGCATGTGGCTGCGAAAATGCAATCGGTGAGCGCAGTGCCATTCTCTGATGATACAGAGGCACGTGAAATATCGAGGCTAAATGCTCTCGCCTTAACGACAGCGGCTTCAATTCCCACGCATCAAAGAGCAGTGGACATCATGCTGGGAGCACCAATTTCACCTGCAAGAACTTGTATTGACATGGAGCAGGGAACATTGGGACATCAGCTGGTCGAATAGATGGTCAACTATTTTAATCTTAAGTAAGTAGTTTTCAGCAGGATACTTGTTTGTGGATTGTAAGAGTATCTACAACTGGGACAGCCTAAATTACAAAGAAGAATTCTGCAAAGAGTCAATTCTTGGAGACGCACTGTGCAGAGTGATGCACAGAAATGTTTACGTCATCTGCCGTTCTTATATGTTTGACTTTGCACTGGATTAATTTCCATGAAGGGATTTTTTTGCTTGGTTCACAGTATTCACTTTCCTGCATACTCGCAAAAGACGTTTCTGTACTCGAAACCTCTGAAAGTTAACTGGTATATACAATGTGGTGATTAGGCTCACATTCACGTCAGTTATGCTGAAAAAGTGGATTCGAAATTCATCACATCAGCAGTGATTCCATTAAATGACTGAGCAGACAGAGTGTGAATGGAACTTCATGAGGACATATGTGTTTTTTTTTTTGGAAAGTTCGCTGCTTTGAAAGGTGATGAAGATTAGACTGAAGCAGTGACAGTGATTATCTTTATTGCTTGTTCAACCTGTGAACATGACTGCTATTAACCGTGTCCGTATTAACATCACGGTTCTTAAGGCTGCCTCTGTACATCGGGCCAGTGGCGCAATGGATAACGCGCCTGACTACGGATCAGGAGACTGTAGGTTCGAATCCTACCTGGCTCGCTTGCAGGTTAATCCCGCTTAAAAAGCGATTTTTTTAAAGCCGAAATAAGGTGTGAGCTCCCCATCTGCAGGAATGAGAATGCCTTCATTACATATCCCTGAGAACATGAGAGTCAATGACAGTGATTATCTTTATCGCTTGTTCAACTGCTAAACATGACTACTATTAACCATGTCCGTGTTAACATCATGGCTCTTAAAATGCAGCGCGTGCGTTGGGCCAGTGGCGCAATGGATAACGCGCCTGACAACGGATCAGGAAATCGTAGGTTCGTAATCCTACCTGGCTCGGGGGAAGTGCAGACTGTTATCAAGCCTAACAACTGCTTTTGCTGAAGCCGAAATAAGGTATATGTTCCTAATCTGCAGGAACGATTATGCCTTCATTAAATGTCCCCGAGAACATGAGAGTCAATGTTCCAGCGTCATCACAGGAGGGAAGCCGAATAGTCGTACACGTTGCTCATGGGCACCTTTCCATTTCATAAAGCCAGCGATCGAATAACTGTTGCTCGCGGTGATGGTCTGCTTTGAGTATTTTTCGAAACTCTTTCGCCGGTGGAATCAGAGAAGAATGAAGGGTAAACTGTCCAACTGATCTTTATAGAGTGTGATTTCCAGAGTCTACCACCCGCTGACTGATAAAGTTTTCCTACCAGTCTATTCAAAGCTTTCTGCATTTTATCTGAAATCTACAAACCCTGGTGATCGATCAAGAGCAAATGTTTCCTTCAATCTGTAATTCCTTGCTCCTCATTATTTCGTACACGTCAATCATGTCTCCTCACAATCAGCTCTGCTCTGAGAAAAACAACATTTTGAAAGTTCACTGAAATTTCTTGCCTGTTTTTAACAGTTCGGTGAGTGGAGTAGTCCCACTTCTAACATTCAGCACACATTTTCAGTAAAAGCCACTCAATCCGGGGAACCGTAGTACTGCTCTTTTCGTCAACAATGTGTAAAAGTCCCCTGTAACTTTCGATTTTGCATCCCGTGGGGCTATTTGTCCGTGTTCAACGACATATCCCAGGAAGGTGACTTTAGCTTTGGCAGATGTACTTTCAGCTAGGTTTACAAATAAGTTTGACTTCCGAATTCGATCAAAAAAGCCCGATAAATGCTGTAAATATTCAATCCATGAGAGACTGAAAGTCACCAGGCACCATATACACCAATCAGTTGCGTATTCGGCAATTACCCTGTCAGTTAACCTCTGAAATGTGGCTGAAGTGTTTTTCGTACAAACGTAATTACTTTAAATTTCTGCAGGCCAGTTGGCGTTATAAAATTGCCTTTGATCTTTCTGACAAAGTTCACTACCAGTTACCTTTGAGGAAGTCCAACTTAGAAGTGTAAGTTGCTCCTCCAATCTTTTCCACACAGTCCTCTAACTGCAGAAATGTCTTCGCATCAGTCTTTCTAACAACATTGATTTTGTGATAGTCCACACATAACTGTTGGGTCTTATCTGGCTTTGGCACCATGATGATGGGTCAACTCTATTCATTGAAACTCACTTCGGTTATGCCGTTTTGGTACATACGTGACATCTACTTATGAACTTGTACAACTTTAAAGGGTTATGCCTGCAAGGATGTTACAGAGTCAGAACAGCATCTCCTATATTTACATCATCTACAATTAGATTATTAATTCCCAGTATATTTCAGCAGATCTCCCCATGCAACAGTAATAACTCTTTCGATTTTCTTCTGGAAGATAACTGAATAACTTTACCATTTTTGGACAACTTTTGCATTGTCCAATTTTATTTCAGGAACGTCCAATGCATAACTCCCTGACATTGGTTCTTCCCAGTGTGTCGTAGTCAATACCGCATTCTCATCTTGCGTTCGTTCTCTGCCAAATTACCGTTAGAGCATATTCCCATCACATTCTGTGAGATTCCTTCATGACTGGAGTCCCTATCAAGTAGCTAACCTCACTCAATTTCCTCTTAATTTGATAAGGTCTTTTAAACCTTGCTTTAAAGTTTCACCGATTAATGAATTTTAAATAATTGCTTTATTCCAAGCGGCTCAATTGTGATTTTTTGATTTCTCATACACTTCCTGCTTCATATTTGCTGCGATACGTTTTAATACTGTCTCGACAACTCCCCAACATTATTTAGTTCAACTCTAAAATTTGACATATCATCCAAATGCGTGGTCTCTGTAATCTGATTTATTAATTTTTCCTTAATAAATTTTAATGGTCCTTTTACTTTATGCCCAAAATTGGTTCCAGATGGACTTAGTTTGGTGGATTCTTTTGGTACATCTCAGATTGCAAACAGCACTGACGCAACTCCCTTATGGAAATAATCTGGCTACTCCGAACCATAAAACCTCAATATAGTCTTTAATAATTGACGTCACCTTTCCAGTGCACCCTGTGATTCTGGATTGTACACAGTAGATTTAAATCGTTTTATTTCCAAGCTATCTATACACTCCTTGAAACGTTTGGACGTGAAGTTTGACCCTTGAGCTAATTGTATCTCTGATGGTAGTCTTCATCTAGTTTTTTAAAAAACCGGATTTCGTCCACTATCCTTTTAGCTGTCATATTGCATGATTGAACAACATTTGGAAATCTCGTCAATACATCCTTTTTCTGTTAATTAATACTTATTCCCATCTTTTACTGGATGTAGGGAAACTTCACAATGAATGAAGACACTTATGAAAGATTCCTCGAACGCTGGGATAGATATTAAAGGTGCAGGCTTTATTGTTTCCCATGGTTTTCCTATTATTTGAAATGTATGATACGTCTGGCAAAATTCAAATGCATTCCTCTGCAATCCAGGCCGTAAAAATGTCTTTGTATTTTAGCCTCCGTTTTCATCACGCCGACGTACCCTCCAATTTGTGGCACATGCGGCACTCGCAGCACCACTTTTCTGTACCCTACTGGAAAAATAAATTCTGCCCATTTCTCACTTGCTTGAATATGTGTTGCTCTCCACTTCCTCCTTAACATATCATTTGCAAAGTAATATCACACGGGGATGCATTCATTCTCCTTCCAAGTACATGTCTTCTGATCCAACTGCTTTAATTATTCATCTTTCTGCTGTAACTCAGTAGCATAGTAGAGCTGAATATACTTGCATTATTAACGCTTGTCCCCTGCTGTGTGCCACTTACCTGACAAAAAAAAAATTGTAATCATATTTCTGCTTCTATATCTGTGCCTTTTGATTTGTCCTGCTTCAGCTTGTGACTCTGTGATCGCGTTCAGACACAATCTGGGAAAATTCCTTGATAAACGTCCTGCATTGCTGTACTTGCCTGCATCTCGACTGGCTTTTCATGTGGAGTAGGCAGCACGCTTACCGGTGATTGAGCTATATCATTTGCAAGCACAAATTGTATTCTTGGAGCTGAGAGTTTGTCCAGACCTCCCACCAGAAATTCCCCACTCTTTCTGCCCACTCTCTCCTCACTGTACATAACTCAGCAATTTTTCGTCCCACCATGAATTCCCGTATACATAGTTCTTCGGGAGTATATGTTTCTCCCTCCTTCTGAATCACAGACAGGCACGATCCTGTGTCCCTCAATATTGTTCCCTCTCTCTCGGCTACCTCTGGCCAAGGTAAATGAACTTTAACTTTGCAGGTATATTATTAAAGCAGATGTGGCACTTCCCCCTTACCAACCTCAGATCGGCTTGTGCACTCTGATGCAGCTTTCCACCCTCCACTGTGTTTTCTATTGCCATGCCAACAAAACATCCAGGCTTGTTTCGTTTCCCTGCATCTGACTTTCCAGTGCTTTCCCTAGTTCTCCAACACTGATTTCATGTGGCCTACTTTATTGCAATGAAAACCTCAGAACTTGTTCCCGTCAAGAGTTTCCTATTTACCCTGTGATAAGTTATCCTAATGATTTTCACAGAGATTTAACTTTCCCTTTCCACGTGAGGATTTCTCTTTGCCCCAATTTCTATCTCTCAGACTTAAAATGATTCTGGAAAGCCATCCTTGTTTTATGGACTACTTCAAAACAATCAGCCATTTCAGCTACTAACCTTGTCGTTTTAACAATATGCCCTTCCAGAGTAAGCTTATCTTCAGCCTTTATCTCCAGCCTTTTTAGGTGAATTCCTTTAATAAATGCCAATTTCTGAAGTTCAAACCCTGTCTCCCTTTCTCTCTGCTCTGCTGCTCTCTCTTTTTCCCTCTTTCTTCTTCAAATCGTATCTCAAACTGCTTCAAATCTGGTGTCCTTTCCTTATCTCTCGAGTCTAACTCAAGCTGCTTCATTTTCAAATAAATTTTCACCATCTCTACATATTCTCATGGATTTTGCAGCTTAGTTAAATGGTGAGCTACTGCGGTAATGATCTCTCCTTTCCTCACAGAAAGAGGCAAATACAACCCCAGAATTACGTCTGCTATTTCCAGAAGCCTGGCCTGAATTATTTTTTGTAAAACTACCAACTTTACATCGTCCATAGCAAGACAACTCTTTGTACCTAAATGAGACATTGCTTTCCCAATCATTGCCTACCCCAATCCAAATCAACACCCGAAATAAAGACGCAAGCACCTATCAGTTGCTCTTTTAATCCATCAACTACCTCCCAATTTATTATGGACGAGGCTAAACCATTCAAAATGTTATTAAGCAGACAACACAGACCGTAACGTTATACTTTTTCGTTCAGCGTACAGTGAAAATTACCCGAGTAAGCTAGTTTCAAAAATTATTCACAAAATGACGGATTGAAAAACAAAAGACAGAATATAGAATATCCACAGAACTTAGTCTATCCAAAGTAGACTTACTTATGCTGTTCTGAAAATACACAACAATCCTTAAAAAAAGTACCTTAAAAACAGTAAAAATGAAACAGAAGCTTACAGTTAAAAATTAGAAGGGCAGAAGGAGAGAGGTTAATAGTTAGTGCACCACTGCTGCAAGATCTAAAAACCGAATTCAACTTTCCAGAATGACCATTCCTTTTCCATTATGCAGTTCATTTCTAAAACATGAAATCTTTGGCCTTAAGCCTCAGCTGTTTACGGAGAAACGAAAGGCCTCACAGTGAACACTTTCATCTCTGTAACACTTTATCCGATTCTGAGCCCGAACTGTTTTAAAATGCCTTTGATAAAAAAAGATATCAAGAGACATTATAATTGAGAAAAAGTACAGCTCCGTTTCTTTTTAAAAAAGAGAACATCTTTGTGAGAGCCCAGTCCGTCCAAACTATCTTCATAAGTGAAACTCTTCGAACAGACAATATCCTGGTAAATCTGTTCTGCACCGTTTCCAATGCTATCACATCCCTGCTATAATGATAATTGCAGAAAGACACACAGTACTCCAACTAGAGCCAATTGAGCAAATGAAATTAACAACTTAGAAAGCCACAGAAACTGCACTTCTCCACTAATGTGACTTTTACACAATACTGCCCCGTGGAGAAAGTGAGAACTGCAGATGCGAGAACTCAGAGCCGACAGTGTGGTGATAGAAAACACAGTATGTCAGGCAGCATGCGAGGAGCGGGAGAGTTGATGATTCGGGCATAAACCCTTCATCAGGAATGAGGTTTGTGGCCTTGGTGACTATAGATAAATGGGAGGTTCGGGGGCTTGGGGGCGTGATAGTTGTGAATGCGTGGAGTAGATAAAGGTGGAGAATAAGATACTAGTTGTGACAGGAGGTGGAGCGGGTAGGTTGGAAAGGTGATGTGCAGGTCATGAAGGCAATGCTGAGTTGGAATCATGAAACTAGAATAATATGAGGGAAGGGCGAATGAGGAAATTGGTGATCCCATGTGGCATCAAGGGGAAGATGAGGCCTTCTTCTTTCAGGCGTCAGATGTTGAGGGAATGTCAATGAAGGAGGCGCAGGACCTGCATGTGCTTGGCAGATTGAGAGGGGGAGAATGAATTTCATCAATGATGAGCATCTAACTGCATATCCAAACTATCATTATGAACATGTTGTTATATCTTTGGAACAGTATCTAACACTACCCCGCCTGAGGAGAAGGCGAGGATTGCAGATGCGAGAGATTAGAGTCAGGAAGGATGGCACTGGAAAGCACAGCGGTTAGGCAACATCGGAGGACCAGGAGTGTCAATGTTTCCAACATTCCTGACGAAGAACGTATGTTGGAAACATCGACTTTCCTCCTCCAAAGATGCTGCCTTACCAGGTGTACTTTTCCGGATCCACACTTTTAACTCGACACCACCTCAGCTCAACTGCATAGGAAAATTAAGATGCACCTGTCACCACTCAGTTAATTCTTCTGTCGCATGCGAGACAAACTGCAACATTCATTTCCCCATAAATATCAGGTCATTCAGATCACTGAAGAAAAGAAAAAATGCAGAGGCTGAATATCTGAGAGAAAAGAAATAATTGTTGTAGAATTCAGCATCCTGTCATTTCAACTGAATGTTTGGATATTAAAATTGGTAAAGGAAAAGAGAAAGCTGCAGTTCAATAACTGCTACGTTCTGTTTCTCAAAAGAAAAAAAGAGTTTCATGAACTGGAATGCTTCGATCAGGCAATGCATGCTCACCTTGTCAAGTGCTGATAGGAACGGAGGAATATATATTTGCTTCGCCACTGCTGAACAGATGAAAAATATCATTTTGCCTTCCAAATCAGTTGATGCTCCTGCAGAAAAGTCAATGTGACTCATAAACCCAGCACAGCCAGTTCGGTGTGTATTTTAGAGTCCTGCAACATCACATTTTATTTAAAAGATCTTGTTTGATTGTTCCTTATAAATATGGTATTCTCCATTTCATTGTGCATTGGACAATATTGTACCCACTCACTTATTAATTGGTACATCACTCAATTTTAGTATCCCTAACGTTCCATTCACGATTTAACTACCAAACTACTTTCACGAAAAAAATGCTTATTTTTAAAACCGAAGACTGAGCTGAAGCAATGCCTCTTGGAAATCAACCATCATTCTCTCACTCTCTATACCTTATTTAGTGTGTCTCAGTGCCTGTCACCTTAAACCTGTGCCCTCCAGTTCTGAACTTCACCATCCTGCGCAAACGATTTAGTCCACTTGCCTCTCCATGCCCCTCATGATTTTATAAACCGTGAGAGCGTTACGCGCTGCCTGGAACATTCCAGCGAAAAAGCCCCTGCCTACCCCATCTCCACGCTTAACTCAAGCCCTCAGGTCCCCACAACATCCTTGAAACTCATTTGTGCACAGTTTCAATGTTCACAAAATCCTTCCTGTAGAAGTTGACCATCACTGCAAGCAGTATTCTAAATGTGATCTCGCCAAAGCTCTATATCGCCACAACATGACATTCCAACTTGGATAATCGACTTTCTGACTAATGACAAAATGCGTGCCAAGTACTTTCTTCACCATCTTGTCTACTTGTGACACCAGTTCATCTGTTTTTATAAATTTTGCCTTGACTGATAAAGTTGTGATTGTCAAGATGTTCTGCTGCCTTCACGGATGTGTGACCCAACATGCAAAGTCTCTCTGTTCCTGTAGGGTTCCTCGTGTCCTGCCATTCATTGAGTAATCCGTTGACGTGTTACTTCCAATGTGCATCACCTCATGTTTTTCATGGTTAATTTCAACATCCCCTATCTGAACTTGACATTTGACAAATCCATCTCTGAGCTCCTCCATCCTAAGACCTTCTTCCTCACTATTAACCATTTTGCTAATATTCGCATAAGCGACAACTCTGCTTCTCATTTCCCCCGAATTTGTTCTATATTCTTTACACACATTCACAAACGGCATGGGACCCAGCATTCATCCTTGTGTTACACCATTGAAAACCAGTTCCAATCACACAAACAGCCTTCTATCACCATCCTGTATCTCCTATCACCACCAAATTAAGTTTGGATCCAACTTGCCAGGGGACCTTGAATCTCTTTTCACTTTTATCGTCTTACCAGTCTCCAGTGTGGTATCGTGTTAAAGGCTATGTTGAAATCCACACAAACAACATCAACTTCTCTCTCCTCGTTAAAAAAAACCCGAACAATTGCCAATAAAATATATTTAATCCAATCTGCCAGGCATGACATTCTGTAACAAAGCTGTGATGACTCTTCCTGATGAAACCTTGACTGGACAAGTGGCAGTTAACTCTCTCCTCCAAGGTTTGCTCGAAAACGTTCCCTTTAACTGATGTGAGACTCACTGCTATGTGATTCTCTGATTTATCTCTCCCAATCTTGCTGAAAAGTGGAACTGCGTTAGTCCAGTCCACTACAAACCCAAAGAGGAAAGTAAAACATTTCCTCCATTGAGACAGAGAGGAACATAAGATACAAGTCCGTCCTGAATTGGGAATATGCCCACTTCAAGCCGCTCAGAACCACGAACACTTCATCAGTCCCTCTGTCAAACTTCTTCAGAACCTTTCCACCCCACGTCCTGCAGTCTGTCCCTATATCTTAGCACAAGAGGACTGTTCGCTTGCTGAACAAGTAAAGTGATTCACTCAGTTATCCCTTTGTTGACACAACTGTACTGTCACACTGGAAGGAGATCATTCAGATATTTTAACTCGAAAATGCTGTATTAAGCCTTTGTGGTTATAAAATATTTTGCTTTGATAGCCACAGTCTATTACAGTGAGAAATGGTGTGAATTTTCTCTAACTGAAAAACTTTCACTTATTTCCACCTCTTGTGGAGATTCCTATCTGTTCCCATCTGACATGACCGAGATTTAGCTCTCTGTTCTTTTCCATATCCAGAACAGAACTGCGGCACAAATCCAAGCACATGATTTCTATATTTATTGACCTACGAAATCGATGCCAATGCCTCACATTGTAATGGGATTCATCAACAAGAGAACTTTTCAGGATTAACACAGTTGTGTCTTATGTGCAGGGGGTCATTCCACAAGCACAGTATCAAGCTTCCTCAGGGGCAAGACAAAAAGATGCTGGAAAGAGAAATCGGAGTTAACATTCTCGGTCCAGTGACGCCGTCCTTCGCATTGATGGTTTCCAGGAAAATTTTGGTCTATATGCAGAAGATATATGGGGGCGCAGTAATTAGGAGTGCATGAGATGTCGGGACAGTGCCGAAAGAGAGAGACTAAAAGTTGGACGTAGGAATTGATAATGATTTGTTTTGAGCATTAACGACTGTTCACGGAGACTGTTTATGATTAACCATAGGTAGTGTGTAATGGCTGCTATGCTATAACTAGGCCTGGTGGGTGTGTCGGGGGCCAGGACATGGGAGACTTCAGGCCTCTAAAATGATTGAAATTGATATGGATGGTCGCGGGGTGCTCAAGCAGGAAATGGTCTGTTACTTTTTCAGCATGCGCTGAGCTATGGTGGAACACTGCAGTAAGCCTGAGATAGAGTCGTTGGCGAGGAAACATGGTTCTGTACTAAAGGAGCAGTCAACTGGAAGCTCAGGGACATTTTTGGCAAGAGAACTTTGTATCCTGCAAAACGGTCATTCAATCCAGACTTCATTTCCCAAGGTAGTGGCGACCACAATATGAGCAGTGAATCTATTAGACTGGAATGTGTGAAGTGTCGGAGAAGTGTTGCTTCACCTGGAAGGTGTATTTGAGCACTTGTGTACTAAACAGGGAGTTCAGAAATGGACAACTGAGGAGAAGCAAGAAGAAAGAAGAAAGGATCGCGAAGAAGATATTATTAGAGATGTTGTTAATAAATGGGTAAGAAAGCGACCATAAAGGCACTATACCTGAATGCTCGTACTTTTCAGAAGAAGGTTGGGGATATAACGGCATAAATTATCACGAACGAATACAATTTAGTAGACATTGCAGAGACATGGAGACCGCATAGTCAAGACAGGGAGCGAAATGTTCAGGGGCATGAGACAATTTGGAAGGACAGAAATGGTGGTAAGGAAGGTGGTGTAACTCAAACATTCAAGGACAACCTCAGACCAATGCTGACAGATGATATATGTTCTATGGAGAATGAGTTTGAATCCATTTGGGAGGAAATTAGAAGTTGTATGGAGAGAATGTCATTGATTGTCGGAGTCTACCGGCTCCAAATTTTAAGATCACATTGGGGAGGGCAGGAAACAAAGACATAAATAACACCTGAAAAAATGGTATGGCAATTATCATGCGGGATTTTAATCAACATGTCGATCGGTCGAAGCAGCTCAGTCAGGATAGCCTTGATGAGGAGAGTATTGAGTATCTGCGATAGATTCCTTAACTACTGTGTAATGGAACAGGCTAACAAGGGGAGAGGCCAAATTAGATTTGGTACCGGGTAATGAACACGACAAGGTGATAGATTTGGCGGTAGGTGAGCACTTTGGTGATAGTTACCAAAATTAAATTATGTTTACTTGAGCTTTTGAAAGGACAGTTATACACCGGAGGGCAAGCGCTACTGCTGGGGGAAAGAAAATTGTAATGCGATTAGATAAGATCACGCATGCACAGGTTGGGCAAGGAAACGGCAGGGAATGGGCAGAATAGAAGTGAGGAGCTTATGAAGGTGCAGGTTCTGTGTGTCTTTAATAAGTATGTCAGAGAGGGAGGAAATTGTCAAGTACAGGAGTCATGGTTACTGAGGATGTTCAGGAAAGAGCTGAAGAGAGACTGAAGATGAGCCAGGATGGTAGCTGAGAATTTGTTGGCAGATAGGATACGGGAAAATCCTATATCTTTCCATAGTCACATCAGGACTAAAAGAATGAATGGAATAAAATATGGCCAATGAAGGACAGTCGTGGTAAGTAGTGCGTGGAGTCAGAAGTGATTGGGGAAGCGCAAAAGCAATATCTTTCGTCAGGATTCGCTCTAGAAAAACAAAATGTTGTCGTGGACAATACTGAGAAACAGACCACTAAAGGAGATGGGATTGAAGTTCCCAACGACGAGGTGTTACAAACTCTGAAAATGTGAAAATATATAAATTCCCGTGGGCCGGATGGGATTTATCCTAGGATTCTCTGGGAAACCAAGAATCGGATTACCGAGCCTTCGACTTTGATCTTTATTTTGTCATTGTCTAAAGGTATAGTACCAGAACACTGCAGGATAGTAAAAGTTGTTCCCTCATTCAAGAAGTAGAGAAAACCCTGGAAATAATAGCCCATTGACCCTTCCGTCGGTTGTGGGTAAAGTGTTGGAAAAAGTTCTGAGAGATAAAATTTGTAATCATCTCGACTGGAATAAGTTTATAAGGGAAGGTCAAGACGGTTTTCTGAATAGGAGGTCGAGACTCACAAACATTATTGAGTTCTTTGAGTAGGTCATTAAATTGGATGTCGGTTTGCTCACTGAATTGGAAAGTTCATTTCCAGACATTTCATCACCCTACTCGGTTACAATTTCAGTGGCTCTCCAGGCGAAGCACTGTTCATGATTCCTGCTTTCTATTTATATGTTTGAGTTTCTTTGGGTTGGTGATGTAATTTCCGGTGGTGATATCATTTCTTGTTCTTTTTCCTCAGCAGGTAGTCGATGGTGTCGAGCTCGAAGTGTTTGTGGGAAGAGTTCTGGTCGGTATGCCATATATCGATGAATTCTTCTGCATGTATTTGTTTGGCTTGTCCGAGTATGGATGTGTTGTCTCAGTCGACTGTAGTGTTTGCCGAATGTTATGTTTGCTTCCAGTTCTTGCACGGTATTTTGTAAATGTCATCAGTTTTTGCATATGGCCACTAGGCAGAAAACGAGCCACCAGGAGACATGAACATCAACTAGCCACAAAACGACGTGACCCTCTCTCACTGGGATCCTTACATACAGATAAGGAAAGGCACCATTTTGACTTGGAGAACGCATCCATGGGAGCACATGTGAAACAGAGACAGACACAAGAATTCCGAGAAGCATAGCATTCCAAACGGAAATCTATCAAAAAGCACATCGAGGTGGACCACATCTACAACCCCCTGAGATAAAGAACAGGAAATGATATCACTACATGACCAAACCAAAGAACCCCAAACATGTCAATAGAAAGCAGAAATCCTGAACAGTACGTCGCCCGAAGGCCCACTGAAGATGTTACCCAGGAGGGTAAAGAAATGTATGGAAGTGAGCCTTCCAGCTCAGCGAGCAAATCTTCATGTGGAAGCTAATCCTGAGCTACAAACTTGTTAAAACTCGCCAGGTGACTAAACAGATAGATGAGGATAATGCCGTTCATGTAATGCACGTTTGGATTTCAGTTAGCCGTTTGATAAATTTCGCCATGGTAGATGAATGCACAAAATACTGAGGTATGGGCTTGAGGATGATTTCGTGCTTTGGATCAGCAATTAGCCAGCTGAAAGAAGACAGCGGGTGTTATTTGATGGGAAAACGTCATCCTGGAATTCAGTTGCTTTTGGTGTACTGCAACGATCTGTTTTGGGTTCAATGCTTTTTGTCATTTTTAAGAAACGACCTGGATGGGGGCGTGGAAGGATGGGTTCGTAAATTTGCGGACGACACTAAGTTCGGTACAGTTGTGCATAGTGCTGAAAGATATTGTAGGTTACATAGGGACACAGGTATGCAGCAGAGCTGGGCTGAGAGTTAGCAAATGGAATTTAATGCAGAGAAAATGTGAGAAAGAACATGGCATTAAAATTAGCACTGAATATAAAGATCGATAGCAGAAGTTTCTATTAAAATATAAAATGAAAAAGAGTGGCAAAAGTAAACGTTGACACTTTCGTGGATAAGAAGGGGCATTAAATTATGGGATATGCGGAAATAGCCTTAACATTGAACAGGCAATTGCGTCGGTCTTCACAGTGGAGGATATTAATAACATGCCAGAAATTGACAAAGTGATGTCGCTTGGTGACGACCTGGGAACTGTCATTATTACAAAAGAGCGAGTGTTGGATTGTTGGAGCTAATTAACATCGCAGGGTGTTAAACGCGATGGTGTGTTAAAAAGAAGTTTGCTGAAGGTATTTTTCCAAAATTCGTAGGTCTCTGGGGCAGTCCCAGCTGATTGGAAAACACAAATATGACATCACTGTTTAAAAAGGGAGGCAGACAGAATATGAGGAATTAGATCAGATTACTTACAGTGTCGAAACAGGCCCTTCGGCCCAACAAGTCCACACCGACCGCCGAAGTGCAACCCACCCAGACCCATTCCCCAACATTATAGAACTTTGTTTAACCTCTGTAGTGCAGAAATTTCTTTATTCTATTATCGATGAAGAAATAGCAGGGCATCTCGACAGAAATTGGACAGACGCAGCATGGGTTAATGAAGGGCAGGTCATGCCTGAAAAATCTTTTGGAGTTCTATGATGGCATTACGAGCATGATGTATAACGGGATCAAGTGAATTGGTGTACCTAGATTTTCAAAATGCCATCGACAATTTGCGGTTCAGAGGCTTACAGCAAACGGATGCATGCTGTTAAGGGTAAAACATGAGCACGGAATCAGGATTATTTGTCCAAAAGGAAGCGCAGAGCGGGGATAAATCAGTGCTATTCTATTGTCCATCAACGGTGTACCTCAGGGATCGGTATTGGGACCGCAATTACTTACAACTTATATGGATGATTTGGATTTTGGAGCCATGCGCAGCGTGTCAAAGTCTGCAGGTGACACAAAGGTGAGTAGCTGAGCAAAGCGTGCGGAGGACAGTGAAACTTTGCAGAGGAACATTGAAATATTGGGTTAATGGGCAATATTCTGGCGGATGGAATTCCGGATTTGAAGGTGTTTGCTGATGACAGGAGACGATGTGGAATAGGATTGTATCGAAAATTCAGAAGAATGAGGCCGGATCTTAAGGGAACATCTAAAATTATGAAGAGCATGTGTGAGATAGAAGTAAAGAGCATGCTTCCATTGGCGGATGAAAGTAGGACAAGAGGGCGCAGCCTCAAGATTAGGACGAGCTGAGTTAGGACTGAATTGAGAAGGAATTCCTTCAACCAGAGCAGTACTCTATGGAACTGCTTGTCCAACGAAGTAGTTGATGCTACATCAATAAATGTTTTTTTTTTAAGCTAGGGCTGATTTTTGTTTGAAGAATAAAGGAAGCAATGATTACCTTCAGAGGTTGGTTAAGTGGATGCATATTCATGGAAAGATCAGGCATGATATTATTGAATGGCGAAGCAATCTCTAAGGCCCGCATGGCATAGTCTTGATCCTCGTTATCATGTTCTATGAATGTATGTGTCACATATTCCGCGATTTTAGGGAAAGCTTCCATGGGGAGGTGTTGAGACAGAAGGCACAGTGCACCACGGTCCCGCGGAGGTAACGGTTCCTGGGGAAGGCGGACAAGGGCGGGGAGGGGAATATATGTTTGGCAATAGTATTTCTCTGGAGGTGGTGGAATTAGGAAAATATTTAGTTGATGACTTGGAGTACCATAGCGCTTAAGGTTCCAGACCATGTTCTGAAAAACATGGGATGAGAATGGAATGTTGCTTCATGATGGACATTTGAAAGATGGGTCCAAAGTCCTTCTTTGGTTCAGTGAAAGTCACAATGTCTTTGAGAAGCTAACTTTAGCTGCCAAAAGCATTGTGGCCACAAGAGCAGGTCATAGTCAGAGATTTTCGCGACTCCCGAAAGCCTGTCTAACACATAGCCTGCGACGACACGCCACCTATGATTTGTCACCGGCAGTCTCCACTGACAGCTGTTCACTGTCCAAGCGAGAGTGTTATTCACCTCATTGATCAAATGTTCTTCTCTTTCTTTTGTTCTTTCCCGACCAACTGTTTACTCCTTTACAATACAGAATGAGACATGATGGGATAGTTCCTGTTCGCCTGGATGATTGCAGTGTTAAAGAAACAATGCACAGGAGAAGCACAGCAGATTAGTCAGCATCTGAGTTGCAAGAGACATTTAAATCACAACCTTCTTGAGGATTCCTTAGTGCAGTTGCCACAATACTGAAAAGCTCAACACCGTCCAGAACAGAGCAACTGAATTGAGCAGCAACACACAACTAATAAAACATCGACAAAAATCCATTCCCATCACAACCAAACACTCAGACATGCAGTCTGCACCATCCACAAGATGCACTGCAGATATTCACCAAGGGTCCTTAAACAGTACATTACAAACTCACAACTACTTCCATCTAAAAGGAAAAGGGTAGTAGATAGGTAGGAAATACCTACAACCCACTGGCCATCCTGCTCTGGAAATATATTGCCGTTCCTCCAGAATCACTGGGTCAAAACTGTGGATTTCACTCCCCTATAATTTGGGTCTACCGACAGCACACGGAAACGATGGTTCAAGAAAGCAACTCATCACCACCTTGTCCAGTCAAATCAGGAATGAACAGTAAATGCTGACCTGTTCTGGAATACCTACACCCGACGAAGAATGAAAATCATACGCTTTGGTGTTCTGAGGAGATCTCTCTTACTGAGATATATCTGGTTTTATTTAAGGGGTATCAAAGATGAGGATTTGCTGTTGGGAAACTGAAACGAAGCATCACATCAGAATTTGATGGAGTTGCTTTTTTCCATGTAGCCTGAACCTCACCGGCCTTTGAAAATGAAAGCAGAATGTTACATTCACAGTGGAGTGAAAGCATTCAGTCTCTGAACTATCGAGACATATTTGGAGGGGCGCTGAGAGAAACTGCGGAAGTGTGGTGACGATTCAATTACTTGTCTGTACTGAAAATTCATCAGTGCAACCACACCGGGGAAAAGCCATTCAACTGTTCTGAGTATGGAAAGGGACTTACTCAGTTTTCTAACTTGCTGACTCACCAGTGGGTTCACACGGAAAAGAAACCATTTAATTGTCCAGAGTATGGAAAACGCTTTAAAAGTTCTCACGAACTGCTGTACCATCAATGTATTCACGTTGATGAGAAACCATTCAAGTGTTCTCACAGAGGGAATGGGTTCAGGCCGTCATTTGATCTCACTTTACATCTGCGAACCCTGTGACAGAGGCCGTTCGCCTGTTCTAAGAATGGGAAAGCATTCAGTCAGTCATTCAGTCTGCTGACACACCAGTGAGTTCATACCATTCGTATGGGACCA
The DNA here is from genome assembly GCF_037043375.1 of Chiloscyllium plagiosum. Taxonomy (NCBI): domain Eukaryota; kingdom Metazoa; phylum Chordata; class Chondrichthyes; order Orectolobiformes; family Hemiscylliidae; genus Chiloscyllium; species Chiloscyllium plagiosum. The sequence continues at coordinate 77,095,934 of NW_028270183.1, forward strand.
TTCGTCTGCTGTGATTTGAAGTAATTAATTGATTCCGGCAATCTGCTGAAATACAAGAGAATTCAACTGAAAGAGACCATTCATCTGCTCTGACGTTTCTCAAACTTACTGAAAGACGAGTGAATTCATATAGGCGAGAGGCCATTCATATGTACTGAATTGGGGAAAGGATGCACTCAAGCCATCCATCCTCCTGATACACCAACAGGTTCACTGTGACAATAATTTGTTTTAAAGAAGCAGTGTGGGAAATGCTTTATAAGTTTCCAGTAATTGAGGTCCCATAAACATGTTCACGCTGATGAGAACACAATCTTATGCTCTCACTGTAGGATTGTTGTTTCTCTGATATAAGTGAATACCCTTCACAAGGTCTTCATTTCGATGTGAAGAGCATTCAGAAATGCCGAATGCATCGAAATATTTTTTAGTACAAATCCATACTTAACAATGAAGAAGAGGATCAAGAACAGGGCAAACAATGGATATCTACTAGTCTCCTCTAATTGTACAGAAATCTGGGGAAAAGAATCTTTGAATTTGATATGATTGAAAACGGAACAATTAAACACCAGATCAATTGAAGAGATTAAACACATCCAATGTCGTAAACCCCGGCTGACAGAATGAACACAGTTCAATTCTCGATGCAATAACTCCATATCGCATTCACATGTGGCCTCACTGGATTGTTTGCACTATTACCGTCTTTCCAGACCGGAGAGGCTACTGCCTTCATTTGAGAAAGAAGGGGCTGTTGGTGATTTAACCAGGTCAGAGAAGATTTAGAGAAGGACAACTTTTAAATTAACCTTAAACCATTGATAGGAATTCGAACCACGCTGCGAGTATCACACTGTTTTATAAGCCAACAAAGCAGCCAACTGATCGAAACAGATTCCACCTGACTGGGTTGTCACACGTGCGAATGAGTAATTGAATCCCTTGCTACCCACAGTGCAAATTAACTGCCTCTCCACGCACGGTGGCTCAGTCTTTAGTACTGCTGCCTCAGAGCATGAGGGGCTGGCTTCGATTCCAGCCTCGGAGGCCTGTGTGTGTGGGGTTTGCACGTTTTCCACGTGTCTGCGTGAGTTTCCTCCAGGTCCTCAAATTTCATCCCACAACACAAAATGGTGCGCCGGTTAGGTGAATTGGCCATGATATATGACCAATACCGTAGGTTAATAGTTGGGGTAAATATAAGGGAGGGTAATGGATTTGAGTGTTTTTTGGAGGGTTTGTGTGGACTTGTTGGGCCGAAGGGCCTGTTGCTGCACGGTAGGGATTCTCATGTGTTTTCTGATGTTCCATCACATCATTGCTACTCCTTAAGCTCTTTTCAAAGTCAGAACATGAACGTTTTCTCTCATTTGTGGAAACAAGTCCATATCTGCTGAGATTGGAGACCCGAGTTAATCACTTCCCAGGCAAGGAGCAAGTAAATGTTTCTCGCTCGTGTGAATATACTCGTGCTCACTGAATAGAGATGACCAGGTGAATCTCTTTCCACACTCAGTGCAGGCCTCTCTACAGTGTGCCCATTCTTGTTTATCTGAAGCTTTGCTGATTTAATAAATTCCTTCTCATACACAGAACAGACGAACAGTGTCTCTTCAGTGTCATGTCGATCGGATGACATTAGGCGGTGTTGTGAAGATAATCGCTTACCAAAGAGAGAAGACAAATCTTCTCTCCCTTTGTTGAAGTCATTTGCGTGCCATTAGGATTGATCCCCGAGTGAATACTTTCCCGTCATGGAACAGCTGAGTGGCTTGTCCCCATGTGAACAGGTTGATGTTGAATTAAGATTTTGACTTGAAAACCTTTGCAGATCAGAAAGTTTGTTTTTCAACAGTATGGGAAATGACATGCAAACCTGCCTGCACACAGCATGGCCAATAAGAACACAGAAAATCAAGCCTGTCCAAGCCATACAACGAACACCCAAAATGCCTCAGCATTGACCAAACAGGCTGACAAGGGAAACCATACATGATCACAGATATTCACAAACCAGGGAATACACTTCCCAAGACAATCTACCAATAAGCTTCCTCGACACGATAAACACAGCTGAACCAAAGGCCGAAGGGTAATCGAGTACCCCAGTAATATCAAAGCCACATGAAGCTCAGGTCAGCCAGGAATGCACCACAATACCTTGCTCACCTCTGGAGAGCAACAGTGGTATCACCTTACTGTCAAGGAAAGGGACATTCTCACATACCCACGGAGAGAGCTGGAACCCCCTGATCCCATTCTTGAACTGATTAATGCTGCTGCATGCCTGATTGAGTCCAGATTGTATCAATCAAGTCCAGAGCCTGTGCCGTAATCCGGATCCAGCCAGGGGAGAGCCGGATGGGCAAGGGAAGCCTGGAAAAATAGAATGAGAGACCGTTGATTAAATTTTTCGCATCAATCCTAAGAGATTCCTCAGCTCGAAGGAAATTGACCGGGGCTCCACCAGTTCACTTTTTTTTCCGTCTTATGGTTTCTGAGCATTTGCTTTGGATGTGTCTGCTTGTTTTGCGGTTGCTGACTGCATGTCTTGTCAGTTTCAGGTGTCTCGTCTAAGTGTGTTTATCCATCAGACAAGTGTTTGTTTACAGTGCGGTACGCGATAATCCTTTATTGCTTGACCTGTCAATCACTCACTGCTTGTGGGTTCTGTGAGTACTCCCTTTGTCTTTCCTCGACAACTGAAGTGCAATTCTCAGCAGTCAGCGCAGGACTTCCAGTAGGCCATGGGACAGGGAATTCCACCCACTGCTGGGATGTGCTAGCTGGGCAACCCCAACCATGTGGTGAGAACTGCCCAGGATCGAAGTTGTACAAGACGATATTGAGGAGGCATGTAAGTTTCGATTCCCTACAGTGTAGAAACAGGCCCGTCGAACAAACCAGTCCACACCGATCCTCGGAAGAGTAAGCCATGCAGACCCATTTCCCTCCCGCCAATGCACCTGACACTATGGGCAATTTCCTGAAGAAGGGCTTATGCCCGAAACGTTGATTCTCCTGTTCCCTGGATGCTGCCTGACCTGCTGCGCTGTTCCAGCAACACAATTTCAGCTCTGATGTCCAGCATCTGCAGAGCTCACTTTCTCCTCCACTATGGGCAATTTAGCACGGCGATTTCACCTGACTTGCACACCTTTGTGATTGTGTGAGGAAACCAGAGCACACGGAGGAGTCCCAGGCAGACATGGGGAGAATGTGCAAACTGCACACAGACAGTCGCCCAAGGCTGAAATCGAACCTGGGACCCTGGCACTGTGAGGTAACAGTGCAAACCACGCTGCCCTGTAAATACGTGAAAATCAAAATAAAGATAGGGGATTCTCTTGTTATACCTGGTTCACTGCCAGACACTGTATTGAAAGAGACAGGGGATGGCGGTTACTTTACCCACTTTACAGGAGACTTTTAAACATGTCCACAAGGAAATTGGCCATATGGAAGGTCCTTTAAATCCGATAAGCTTGATTATTGGACCACGGCCATTACGGGAGGGCACGTTGACCCCTCCTGGGACACTGTATACATGCTGCAGTGTCATGCAAATATTCGGCAGTTTGCCCAGCAGCATCAGGCCGCGAAGGCGAAAGACCGCTGCAATAACAAGGGACACTGTGATCAAAATAATTCCAGATACAGCCACACCGCCCTATGCCCCACAGTACCTGAAATTTCCCATACTGGCTTCAAAGCCAGACCCGTTGGGTCTGAATGAAGTGGTTGCATTTTTTTTTACCATGCATTACACAGCAAGCCCGCGATGGGACACATTAGCCGCCGGGCAGTATGAATCACCACTGCTGCCCAACACAAGTGATAACTCCAGACTCACAAGAAGCCCGAGTGCTTGCCGAAATTACCAGGCTACCAACTGTTAGTTTCCCCGCATCATGATTGGGTGCACTCCCCTGTATAAGATCTGGATCCACGCAGAGGTCCGGGCCATGCGACAAGATGCCCCAGACCCGTTGAAGTGACAGCTCCCGTTCTGCAATTGGGTCCTCGAAATTTACTGTATTTTCAATTGTCGGTCCCAAGATGTGCAGATCGTATTACAGCTTGTGTATATGACGCACCGGGTGACCATTAGCCCTGTTATTGACATCCCTCTGGGACACCGCTTCAGACAGGGAAACAGTGGCTGGACAGCACCGTGAAGGATGCAATAAAGGCCAGTGCAAGACGGCACGCCGATTTTGGGCTGTTATCCAGTGTCTGCAGAGCAGCCAAGTATTTGCTCGAAGTCATTGTCCGCTTTAGGGAGATCTGCGACTCCGCGTCCGACATTCCATTAGCAGAGAACGAAAAGCTTGCCGTGCAGACCTCACATATGCTCACGTTTTCACGTTGCACAATCGAACGACGAGCAGGACGGACAATTTACTTTTACTTAATAACTTGGACGGGAATGGGCTGTTCACTACACCAAAACCGACGGGGGCATTCGACTGGTTCGCACAACCTGACAACCACAGGGACACCACCAGACCAGTACAGCAAACTAGGGCAATTCAACGAAGGCAGTGCTGGAACAGTGTCAATTTGGAACACTGTGTGACACATGCTGGTCCAAGCAATGTCGCCCAGGGCCATCTACCCTCTCTCTCTCCCCTCAGGCACAACAGCAGTCCACCACACAACAGAGGCAGCTTCAACAGGCTGCCTACACTGTGGCTGATCCCTTCCCCCGTGCTCCAGAAACTAACTAGGGCTATCGTGAGTGGGAGTTTTCACAGGCGATCTCAATATGTCTCTCACACGCCCCGTCTGAAATTCCGATGATGGATGTGGAACTGGTGGGGAGCTGGTCATTTCTTTTGTGTTGGATACTCGGTCTGTCCAACCGTCTGCGACTTCCGACTCGGAAAATTACCTGAGTAGCAAGACCCTCTGCACTATACGGTTTTTGAGAATTCCCTTGAACAGATCCACTCTCCTAACCCATTAACTCCAGTATTGGCCCTGCCACTGCGACTGATGCTGCTATTATTTCAGACTCTTGCCCAGTCGCCCTCCTGAGCCGGCAGACCTTATGTAAATTGAATGCCAGTATCCACTGTTCCTCTGAGGATCTCACATTAGAGAACCTGGACGTCCATTATTCCATGCTGCGGGCAGTAATTTCACACAGCCCTGAACCCTCTGACCAGGTAAGCTCCTGATGCTCTTGGTCATTCTCCAATTCACCTATCTGCGCTCTTCTCGACTCCTCCTTCCCTGTTGTCAATGGCCCCTTTCTGTAGACAGTTCCCTGACTCCCTGCTCCCAGTGGGGTGCACAATTGATGGTATAACTTGCCATGCATCCCACCAGAATTAATTAAAAATAGCAACACACCACGGTGATATGTAATAACAAAGTAGATTCTTGTGAAATCTAAGGACTTCAAGGTGACCTTCTTTGCAAATGCGGGTGCTATGATGTTGTTATACCTCTGCACTGACAGCTGAAGTGAATTCAAGCTGCTATCTGTTTTCTCCGTTGGTTTTGATCATTTTGCCTCTCGTCTAATTGCCTGAAGACGAGAGGTGCCGACAACCTGGGAGCTTGCTGCGTGGTTTCTAGTGTAATTTTCAGAGGGGATGAGGAGCTGCTGTTGGTCATGGCAAGTGCCTGTGAGGCCCCCAACCCCCACTCCCCCGAAACCCCACAACTCCCCATAATCCAGTTACTACAGTCAGCAGCTGATCCACCCTGTCAGGGCACACTGGACCCTCCTTACCCTGATGTTTTGGAAGGAAAGTCTGCCGCCATGGATTTGCCAATCGCTGGATATGATGTGTTTTGCTTTCAATTTCACTTTCATCTCTGGCCACATGTAAGTTCTTCAGTTTAACCATGTAACCCTTCCAGAAAATGTCCGCTCGCTGATCACTTTTTGTCAACTTAACCAGGTTCCCCACACGTACTCACGACCTCAGCAATCTCTACTTGAAATTGCCCACATTGACTTATTGATCTTCTCCAGCCTTGATAGAACAGGGACTGTCCCTGTGCCCAAACAGCCTGCAGGAACTTTAATGAATCAGGGTGCAATCCGAATCTAATTGATGTTAAATGTTTGTTACTAGCCAATGTCTCTCCAGAGCTGTTGTTTGAAAGTACAGGTAACAGCCTTTAAATAGGATTGCTGCATTATCTGAAGCGGAACATCCTCTGCCCACATTGATTGAACGACGCCCCCTGCTGACCGACCGTTAATTGACCAGTTCTGACAATGTTGCATTCTAGACTTTTCCTCCCCTCCCCACGTGGCCACACCTCCTGATTTCAATCCTCGTCCCAGCATTTCATAGCTTCCAGTAATACTTTGGCACTTATGCTCAATTCCACCACAAACCCCATTCCCGACCTATTAATTTGTGCTTCCAAGCAACTTTGGGCAAGAAAGTTGGGATGCAGAGGTTCTGTTTTGCACCCTTATCATTTTATTATCTCACCATTCCTGCACTTCCATTTTGTTTTCGGTTCCTCCGGTTCCCCTCTTTGTTCTTTGTCACTAAATCCTTTTAATTGCTGCATTTTTAATTTTTGATGAAAGCGGATGGAACTCAGACAAAGTAAGAGTCGACACCAGATTGTGAGCATTTGTTAATTTGCAATATAATAAGTAACGTATGATTAAGATTCATTAAAAATTACGCTTAACACTTATTGATGTTGGAATATAAAGACCAATTTTCCCCTTATTGACATGAAGCATGTTCCTCAATTTAATTTTCATATTTCAGAATCAGTTCAGTTCAAATGGCAAAAGACAGCTAGATCGCTGAAGTCACTGCACTCCAACCTGATTTTGGACACGTGAGAACTTCAGTTTCTCTCCCTACTGCTCTCTCCAGCCGAGCAACTTTCTCTGATTTCCTTTCCTTCACTTTTAAGCGGCCGTGCTCCAGGGGGAAATACTATTGGCTGTTGTTGAATCTCCAGCTCGAGCTGAGAGAGGGTTATCTCCCATTGTGGGGTCAGAGACCCAGCCGCAGGTTGATGGGACTCAGGGGTCAGGCCCCACTGCAGTCTCTGTAGAATCTCCATATCTCAGTGTTCCCCAAGGGAAAAGGCACATCCACGAAGGAGTCACTGCGGGTCCTCACTATAGGCTGCACAGAGAGACACTGACAATTACACACAGAGTTTGGACAGCCAGTTCCAAGGGAACCGACGTGACAACTGTGCCCTGTGACTTTGCTTGGGAATTGACCCTGCGTGTGTTTAGGACAGGAACTCGTCGACTGGGTTAAATCCAGCCATTCAAAAGGGTCGAATATCTACTGTACGAATACCTGATATACTTCCGAATACCTCATGGAGACTATCATTTACAGCAGATTCTAGTCGATTGTACAACCAGAGAATTACACTGAAAAGTATAAATATTTCTCTGCATTAACTCATTCATAAAGGAATCATTCCATTGGTCAGGTATTTGTTGGAGAAGCACAGGCTGGCGTTGCATGTCAGACCCCTGCAAAAACCTGGACATAGACTCTGTTCTAATCAACTGGGGACCTGAAATCTCTGATGGGGAGACCCTTCTAAAGAATGTGGCCTTCACTGTCTGTGCTGTCACTTATTCCTCCCGAGAAGATGGTGGAGAGTGAGCTCACTTGCTTAATCACTACAGATTACTGGAATATTTTGTGCATTTGTTCCTGGGTCCGCACCTTCAATCATGGGGATGGATTGGAAGTAATGGAACTTTTCAGATTGGGAATCTGATGGGATTTTCAAAAATCATGGCACCTCTGGGAAAAATTGTTCCCCGAATATAAGGTTCAAGAATGAGACAACACAGGGTGAAATTATCTGCAAAAGTAACAGATGTGTAGTAAGAGATGTTTTTTGTTGACACAACGCTTGGTGTTTGTGTGGAGGGCCCGGCTGGAGTTCTGATGGAGGCGGCTCAAACTGACGTTTTTAACAGGGTACGAGGTCATTATTGAATTTCACTGAAGGGTGGAGAGTCAATGGACAGAACAGAGTGTCACAGTTATTTAGTTTCTGAATCTCAAACTCCCTCTTTGTCAATGAGGACTTGGTCACTGACATCAAGAGACGTCAGCATGCTGACGCTTGGCTTGGGAGTCTTTGTTGTGGACATCGAGCTTTACTCACTGTCAACCTCCAGACAATAGGACATGTCTTCAGAATTTGCAAATGACACAAATTGAAAATGCAGGAAACAGGGAAGAGAAGAGTAGCAGAATTTAGGAGGATACATGCAGAAGTTATTTCTCGTCGGTCTGAGGATGAAGGTGGTCCACAGGATTCCTGATATCCTCACAATGAATTAATCAGAGCCAGACCTTCTTATTGTTCGTGGTCAATTAATATGAAGCACAGAATTCCTGTGAAACAGACACGAGAGAGGCGAGAGCTTTCTGTTTGTCATAAAGAGCAAAACAGTCACGCAATGACCGTGGGGGGAGACATTTCCTGTATTTAATCAAAATCACACACTGACATGGCGAACCCTCCAACTACCTGAGGGACTGTGATTTGTGAAGCATATTCCACGTGAAGCTTGTTCAGAATCAGTCACAGATTTTTTTTAAATCTGCAATCTGACTAGATTGATCCTAAAGGCAGAGGTTTTAGAGACGCTGCAGAGAAGATTTACCACCATGCTTCCTGGACTGGAGGGCATTTCTTATGAAGTAATATTGAGGGGCCGAGGGCTTTTCTCATTGGAGTGAAGAAGGATGCAGGGTGAATTGACAAGGGTGTATATGATGATAAGAACCACAGATAGAATTAATAGCCAGAGACTTCTTCCCAATACAGAAATGTCTTCATAAGGGGGCATAATTTAAAGCTGATTGGAGGAAGGTTATTTGGGAGATGAGAGGTAAGTTCTTTCGATGCACCGACCAGACTCTGTGGCGGTGTTAGTTCAATCAGATGCAATGTGGATGTTTATGCGACTCTTGGATAGGCACATGGAAGATAGGTTATGCAGATTAGTTTGATCTTAAAGTAGATTAACCGATCAGCACATCATCGAGGGCTGAAGGACCTGCATTGTACTCTTTTGTATCAATTATCCTCCACATTATTGACTCCACTGTCAGTTAAAGTTCTGATACCATATATCCCCATGAATGATAATGTTTAAGAACTTCTCACCATTTTCAACGGGATCATTCAGTTTCTGTTCGATTCCTCCGACAAACGTGAACCACTTGTTGTAATTGTACCATTCTCTACCACGATCTCTGGAGAGCAAGTGGGAATACAGCGTTGAGATAAGGAATCAGGCATGATCACATTGAATGGAGTGCAGGTTGTAGGGGCTGAATGGCTTCGTCCTGCTCCTGGTTTCATTCAGCTAAATGTCCTCCTGAAAATCTCATCCTAAAAAGTATCAGTGATTACATTGGGGAAGCACATCAGCAGTTGTTTTCGTTGAGATTTTCCTGCATCTTGAAAATTTGATTTTTCTTTGCAATGACCATGAACAGTCAGTCTGAGAATCAAAGTGGTCCTCAGGACTCCTGCTGGCGTCTCAGTGAAAAATTTCATAGGAACGCTTCCTTACTGTTAATGATCAATCGCATGCAATAAGGAGAGACACTTCATGGAACTTCCGGATTGTTCACGGACCCTGGATGTTAATTTGCTTTGCGTATTACGGACTATATAAATGTAGAGGAATTACACTGGATATCCGCAAGTAACGTGAGGATGGATATTTTTAAACACTGAAAAAAATCTTAAGGGTATCCGAAAATGTTTTAAACGTAATTGAACGGTTTTGAAATTTATTCAACATTGTCGAGGGAATGGGAGGTAATTTCAGAAACCGAGAGAGACTCACAGACACAGATAGAGAGCCACAGCCACAGGTACAGGATAAGATGGCCCTGGAGGTGTTTCGGAGCTCACTCTGTGGCCCACACAAGGCAAGGCAGCAGCAGATGGAATGCAGTCATTTTCTGGTTATAAGGACGATGTTTTGTTTACTATCTGGCACAGTATTGTCCCTGTCCTGGAAGGGTCTGATGTGGAAAATGTAAAGGGAGATTTATTCTTCATCTAACTCAGTGCTGTTCCTGTCCTGGGAGTGGTTGATGGCAACAGTTTAATTGGGCTTTAATCTGTACTTAACCCTATGCCTGTCTTTTCTGTTAGAGATTGATGGGGACAGTGTCGGGTGATTAAACAAGACCTAACCTCATGCTGAACGTGGCCTCAGATTTCAAAGGGTTCCAGTCTATTGTTAGATTACTCGACACTGAACCTATTTATAGATTCCAGAAGAAACAACGATATTTTCTCCCTATCTAATCCTGCAGTTCCTGTCATTAACTCTCAAACTTTCATCATTTTAGTCTATTCAAAATTCCAGGGATACAGTCCTGGGCTTGTATCATTTACCTGGCCATTAAACCCGTGCCTTCCAACTATAGTTCTGTGAATCTACGCTGCATTCATTTGCACATGGACTCCCAAGTCCCCAACCCGTTCGTGCCTTTCCCTGTTTACAAAGTCGCTGTCAGCGCTGTGCTGACATGAAATGGCTACTTAAAACAAATCTATAATGGCTACTGACACTTTTGGAATCATTTGTCCTGGTTTTGCAGATTAAAACACATCGTACACTTTATACATTTTCGTCTCTCGGCCTCCTGCCGATGAAATAAACTGGGATGTGAAACGATGCAATTTCGATGATAGAGGAGGGATAATCTAAACCAAATGGTACAACGGTAAACTGGATGCAGGAGCCAGAAGCTTCAGTTTGAGTCTGAATTCTGTCAGCACAGGTGAGGGGCAAATGTGTGAAATGCTTTTTTTTTCATTGATACATTCCTATATTGTAGAAATGTTAATTTACAGATTAAACTGTAAAAGCAGGATATGGAGAACTCTGTTACAAAGTGTCCATTGATTAAGATGCAGATTCCAGAATCCTTTTAAAGTCCGTGCTCGAGATTTTTAAAAGTCTGTCTAACTTTCCAAATTTCAAGACGAAAATACGATCGTTATATGACAGGTCAGCTACTGAATTGTAGGTGCGTGGTCTTGTTCAGAATCTGGCAGAGATTTAGCGTGGAGTAAGATGTATTTTATCCAGATTTATCAAGGACCAGCCTGATGTAATTTGCCTTCAAATTTTGTGTTCTGTAAAAATAAAGAAATTGATTTACTATTAAGCAAGCCTCTAGGATTGTGTATCATTAGTGTACATTTGTGAAAGAGTAACTGTGTATGTGAATGAGTGAGTGTAGCTTTGAGGTGTCTGTGACTGATTGATTGAGAGTTGGTGGCTGAGATTGGCTGAGTGAGAGGTTGTGTTCGACTGTGATGTTCTGAGATTGTGAGTTTGCAATGCTCTACTGTGCGTGTGACTGAACATGTGTGACTGCATGAAAGTGTGTCTGTGCGTATGAGCTATGTAAGAGTTTGTGATAGACACTGTAGAGACAGCTTTACTCTGTCATCTAACACAGAGCTTCCCCTGACACGGGAGTGTTTGTGGACATATCTGTACATTGTATGTAACCCTATTTTTCCCGGACCCTGGGAGGTTTAGTGGAGAAAGTGTACAGGGAAATGTACTCTGCCTATAAGCCAATGACATAACTATGCTAAGTGCATTTGATAAGGACAGTGTGGGGATAGGGGTTGACTTCGTCATTATCTAATTCCACGGTGAACATGGTCTGGGAGTTAGAAAAGCTGAAGTGCAGAAACAGCTTTACTCTGAACTTAACCCCATTCACTACCTAAATACAATCTGAAAGAACTGCAGATTCTGTCAATCAGAAACAAAACCTCAGCAGGTCTGGCAGCATCTGTGAAGAGAAATCAGCGTTAAAGTTTCAGGTCTGGTTCAGATAAATGGCGACCGGATACGACGTGGTAACTCTGGTTTCTCTGTTCAGATGTTGCCAAAACTGCTGAGCTTTTATCAGCAATTTGTTTTTCCCTATTCTCTCCTTGTTCTACGAATTGCTCCCCTCAATTAACTTAGACACTTTGTTCTGCTGTACATCAGCTTGCTGACAACACATGGAATTCCAGTCTCTAACCCAGTCTAGAGTAAATTAATATATAATCCCTGCGGTGTGAAATTCCCCTGCCCTATCACTGTACATTTCCCTGACTAATGCACCTAACCTTCACATGTCTGATCACTATGGGCAATTTAGCATGGCTAATATTACTTAACCCGCACATGTTGAAATAAACAGGACCCTCCGAAAGAACCCCACGCAAACACGGGGAGAACTTACAAACTCCATTTACAGTTGACCGATACTGGAATCAAGCACGAGTCCCTGGAACTCTGAGGCAGCAATGCTAACCACTGAGTCACTGTGCCACCCAAACAGTTAAGTTTAAAATAGGGACTGGGAATACAAAAAGCTGCAGTTTCTCCAAAAATAAAGTTTTATGGAGTACATCAGTTCAATAAGGCAGTTCACTACCATCTTCTCAAGGGCTGATCGGAATGAGGGATAAATGCTGAGCCCAGCCAGTGATGCTCACGTCCGATGAACAAACGAAAACTTCATCCCTTTGCCTTGCTAATACCTTGCTTCCCCTGCAGATTAACTCAATGTGCTTTAATATCCCAGGACACACAGATCCCTCTCTCCGTCAGAGTCCTATAACATCTCCCCATTTAAACTAAAGTCTCTATCGATTCTCCCTGACACTCTCCACTTTGTATTGTAATGGACAGGGCTTTGCCCATTCACTTACCATTGCTACATCGATCTGTTTGACAGCAGCTTACTTCCACTCCACAATTTACTTGTAAACTAGTTTCACCAATAATATACTCAGTTTTTAGATCAAGACTGACTTGAGCAGATGCCTTTTGGAAATCTCAAAATCCTTCTGTCACTCTCTGTTCCTTATTCCTTGTGTCTGCCTGTTTCGCTCTGCTCGCCCAGAATATCTGTGAATTGCCACATTCATCCGTTATCATTTTGGAGATGCTTCATGGTGTCCATACCTCCTGTATGATCACTGTAAAACGTCTTCACCTCCCTAGGCCCAAGTCCTGGTCATAATTGCCAAACTGTCCAAATATTTGGTGACGCCATCACTTTCACTCTCCCGATTTGTGTCCAAGGTTGTGGACAATGATGTTGAATCAATTAATAAGATCCAGGATAAAGGAGTAATTGACTGAAAATAAATACAGTTCTACTAAGGGACTGTAAAAAAAAAAATCGGGATTTCCAAACATCAAAGCTTCATTAAACCATCCTGGATGTCAGACAAACAGGACATTCACACACCTGGTTCAGACTCAAGACTCAATCCCCCCGACACAGAAAGGTTCCTGTATCAAACAACATACGGTATTGGAATCAAATGCAGTTTTTGTGAGCAGGACATAGCACATGGGTTGAGGAAAATTGTCCATGTGGATGTAACGAATCAGGAATGTAATTGGGAATCCAAACTGAACAGAAACAATCCAGTAAAGAACTCTGTGAGTAAGTTCTGGAATACATCAATTTTCGTTGAAAATGGGAATCCTCTTGAATAACAATCAAGAATTACTGCGTGTGTGTATGTGTGCGTGTGCGTGTGTGTGTGCGTGTGTGTGTGTGTGTGCGTGTGTGTGTGTGCGCGCGCGTGTGTGTGCGTGTGTGTGCGCGTGTGTGTGCGTGTGTGTGTGTGCGTGTGTGTGTGCGTGTGTGTGTGTGCGTGTGTGCGTGTGTGTGTGTGTGCGTATGTGTGTGTGTGTGCATGTGTGTGTGTGTGCATGTGTGTGTGTGCGTGTGTGTGTGCATGTGTGTGCGTGTGTGTGTGTGCGTGTGCGCGCGTGTGTGTGTGTGTGCGTGTGTGTGTGTGCGGGTATGTGTGTGTGTGTGTGTGCGCGCGCACGTATGCACGTGTGTTTCTGTGGTGATAGTTGAGAGTGAGTTAAATTTCTATCACTTTGCAGATTATATATATCTTCAAAATGTTTGGTTAGGCATCATCGAGGGCACTTTACTCTGTATTTAACCCTGTGTTGTCAATTGATCTCACAGCTTCCTCTCTACTGTTTTCAAGGCTCCATCCGTTGCCACATCTTATATTTGCTAGTATCCTTTTCAGAGTGTCCTTCAGGCACTCAGTGACATCCCAGACTCAGGGAGGCAGCGTGCTACCTGGTGTCGCATCTGCACTGTCACAGACATCTGCATGATGCCCGAACAGTGCAATCCCCTTGTCACTATTGCTCTCCCACTTATTTTGTTTTCTCCATTAATTAAATTCAGAGAAGGTTCATGTAAACTCGGAAGCAACAAATGTAACTTTTCGATTTGAAAATGGAGGGAGGCAGAAAACAGGGCCACTGCTGAAATTCTGTCCAAGCAACAATGTTAAACCTTTTCATCGTTCTGTGTTTCCTAACATTTATACATTTCCTGTACTATAGTATTGAAGTATTTCAGGGCGTGGGTGCAGCCTTGTTACGGAATGATGAAATGAGAATAAACGATATAGTTCTCCAAAAAATCTAGTTGCTTTCATTCAGAACGTGGTTGCTGGTTCCTCTCGAGGCGGCCAGAGGGGATCGCTCTCCCTCACCTCACGGCCCCGGCTCGAGTCACCTGTTGCCTCCTCTCACTTCCTCGGTGTCAACTTTCCCCGCTGGTTGTGGCCATCCTTTTTGTGACGTCACTGCGCAGCCGCTTGCGCCTTTGAGACTGTCAGAAATAATAGAATGTACAGGGACAGGAGCAAGTGTCCCAGAGAAAACAAAATCTGCTGCTTGTACAGTGACACTTGGAGGCCAGCAGAGGACGGTATTTTATCACTTTAAAATAAAGAGGGGCAGACAGTGACAGAGAGAGTCAGATACATTTCTTCATCAAATTTTAATTAATTGATTGATTGATCAACTCACGTTAACACTTCTGGTAATATTGAATCGACACCCTCACTCCCAGGACCCCCCTCCTCTGTCTTGGGTAGTTCTTGTGCAGGTGGCCCTCTTCTTAACAACATTTTCAGCTCTTGGACTGCTTGTGCTCCTAACTCTGAAACCCTCCTCTTTGCAGTTCCTGCTGAGGTTCATTTTACAGTTGGCTACTATACACCCAGAAGAACGTAAAGTGTCACACACTGTCATTACTAGGATGAATATTTGAATCATAAGCATTCATTTTACCTGTGTGGCATTTCAATAATCCCATGCATTTCTGAAACCTTCAGGACTATGGGCTGAGAGCCGAGAAATGGGATTTGTGTGTGTGGATCTTCATTGTCTGCCAGGACCATTCGTTAACATGTTTCCCTCTGAGCTATAAAGAACAAATGAACACAAGAAATAGGAGCATGAGTCTGGAATTCGGCTCCTCGAACCTGCTCCGATTTTTAATGCAATCATGGCCGATCTCATTTACGAAGTGCTTTAAGAGGTTAGGAATGGCAAACATTAACTCCCAGATTGCTGAGATCCTCGATAATTCGCCACGATTGTAATCGATCCATGCAGACCCCATCTCTCTGGCACTTCACTCATCTCTGGAACATCTGGATAACATGGACACCTACATCAGACTTCTGTATATTAGCTTTAGCTCTGCCTCGAAGACCCTAATGCCAACAAGACTCATCGACATTTCTGAGTCCTAGGACTTTCCTCACATCGAGAACTGGATCTTTGACTTTCTGACCTGCAGATCACAATTAATGAGGAGAGTTGGAAACTCCTCCTCTTCAATAATACGCAATACTGCTGCCCTTCAAGACTGTGTACTCAGCCCCCTTCAATATTTCTTACCCTCTTATGAGTGTCCCGAAAAATTCAGCTCTAACTCCATTTACAGATTTACTAATGACACCACGATAGTGGGTAGGTCTCAAAACCGACCTAGATTACACCTCCTCCCACCCAGCCCTCTGTAAAAACGCCATCCCATATTCTCAATTCCTTCACTTCCTCCGCATCTGCTCCCAGGTGGACCAATTCCAATACCGAAAAACCCAGATGGCCTCCTTCTTCAAAGACCGCAATTTCCCCTCAGACGTGGTTGACGATGCTGTCCACCGCATCTCCTCCTTTTCCCGCTCTTCTGCCCTTGAACCCCGCCCCTCCAATCGCCACGAGGACAGAACCCCACTGGTCCTCACCTACCACCCCACCAACCTCCAGATATCGTATTATCCTTCATCATTTCTGCTACCTCCAAACAGACCCCACCACCAAGGATATGTTTCCCTCCCCTCCCTTATCAGCGTTCTGGAAAGACTCCCTCCGCGATTCCCTTGTCAGTTTCACAACCACCACGAACTCAACCTCCACTCCCAACACCTTCCCCTGCAACCGCAAGAAATGCAAAACGTGCGCCCAAAACTCCCCCTCACTGCCCTCCAAGGCCCCAGGGGATCCTCCCATATCCGTCACAAATTCACCTGCACCTCAATACACAACATTTACTGCATCAACTGCACCCGATGTGGCCTCCTCTACAGTGAGGAGACAGGCCGCTTACTGGCGGAACATTTCAGAGAACCCCTCTGGGACACCCGCACCAAACAACCCAGCTGCCCTTTGGCTGAACACTTTAACTCCCCCTCCCACTCCGCCAAGGACATGCAGGTCCTTGGCCTTCTCCATCGCCAGACCAATGCAAGAGATGCCTGGAGGAAGAGCACCTCATCTTCCGCCTAGGAACCCTCCAACCACTGGAGATGAATGCAGATATCTCCAGCTTCCTCATTTCCCCTCTCCCCACCTTATCTCAGTGCCAACCTCGGACTCTGCACCGCCTTCTTGACCTGCAATCTTCTTCCTGACCTCTCCGCGCACTCACTCTCTCCGACCTATCATCCTCACCTTAACCTCTTTCCACCTACGCATTCCCAACGCCCCTCCCCAAGTCCCTCCTCCCTACCTTTTATCTTAGCCTGCTTGGCACACCTTCCTCAGTCATGAAGAAGGGCTTATGCCCGAAACGTCGATTCTCCTGCTCCTTGGATGCTGCCTGACCTGTTGCGCTTTACCAGCAACACATTTTTCAGCTCTGATCTCCAGCATCTGCAGTCCTCACTTTCTCCTACAGGAAATAGAGCTTAGTGACATGGTGTAAAGACAACGATCTTTCCCTCAATGTCAGCAAAACTGGGAACTGGATATTGACTTCATGAATTGGACTGAAGGACACACACTGGTCTCTGTCATTGGTGCTGATTTGGAGGTGATGGACAGCTTCAAGTTCCAAGTAATAAATATCACAAACAATCAGTCTATCCATGTCAACTGTACAGCCAAGAAAGAACATCAATGCATCTACCACCTCAGACGGGGAAGAAAATTTAGCATCTTGGCAATGACTCTGATCAATTTTAATATTTCACTGCAGAAAACATTCTATCCAGACGCTTCGTATGGTAACTGCTCTGGCCGTACTGCAAGAAATTGCAGAGATGCGTGTATCTAACCCAATCGAACACGCAAATCACATTTCCTTCCATTGACTCGGTCTTTAATTCTCACTGCTTCAGGAATGCAGCCAACACAATCAAAGGCCCCTCCCACCACCGCAATGTCTTTCCAACCTCTTCCATCGGACAGAAGATGCAAATCTTTGAAAATACGCACCAATGGATTCAGGAACAATTTCTTCCGTGCTGTTATCAAACTTATGAATGGACCTGTCATATATAGAGTTGGTCCTTTTCTGCACCTGTTTAAAAGCTGTGAAACTATATTAAACTGATGTCCTTTTGTAAGGTATGATTTGTACTGGAGAGAATGCAACACAATATGCTTCACTGTTTCTCAGAATGTATGACTATCATAAAACATGCAAAATCAATCTGCATACCACGCATCTGGGTCTGGTCTGCTCGATAACACTTTAAACCTATGTCTCCTGTTGTCTGTGTAAAAACTTCCATTATCCATTACTTCCATGCCTGTCATAATTTCGAAAGGATCTATTTCGTATCCCTCAGCCTCGACGTTCATATGAAAGAAATGATTTATTATATTGTCCCGCATCATTTATGATGGGAGCTGGCAGGACTGCAGATATTATGTCTGATCCGTGAGTGCTGAAGTCAGTTAGCCTTGTCTATCCGTTGCTTCTTTTGGTTTCTGGCATGCAACATTTCTGTGTCGTAGCTTCACCAGGTTGACACCTTACGTTTAGATATACCCAGTGTATGCACTCATAGAACATAGAACATAGAAAGGTACAGCACAGAACAGGCCCTTTGGCCCACGAAATTTAATCCTAATGTCAAATATAGTAACTTAACCTACGCACCCCTCAACTCACTGCTATCCATGTGCATGTCCAGGAGTCGCACCAATGTTCCCAATGATTCTGCTTCCATGACCACAGCTGGCAACCGATTCCATGCATTCACAACTCTCTGCGTAAAGAACCTACCTCTGACATCTCCTTTATACCTTCCTCCTAATATCTTCAAACTATGACTTCTCATACCAGTCAATCCTCTCCGGGGGAAATGTCTCTTCCTATTGATTGTATCTATTCCACACATTATTTTCTATCCCTCGAACAGGTCTCCACTCTTCCTCCTTCTCTACAGAGAGGAAAGTCCGAGCTTATTCCAACTTTCTTCATAAGGCAAGCCCTCCAGTCCAGGCAGCATCCTGGTAAACCTTCTTTGCGCTTTCTCCGAAGCCTCGGCATTTTCCTATAGTAGGGAGATCAGAACTGGATACAATATTCAAAGAGTGGTTTCACCAGGGACTTGTAGAGCTGCAGCAAAACCTCGCAGCTCTTAACCTCAATCCCCCTTATTGAAAACCAGTACTCCATATGCTTTCTTAATAACCCTATCCACTTGGGTGGCAACTTTGAGGGATCTATGTACTTGCATATCCAGATCCCTCTGCTCATCCACACTGCCAAGGAACCTGTCTTTAAGCTTATATTCAGCATTCGCGTTCCTCCTTCCAAAATGCATCACTTCGCGTTTATCCAGGTTGAACTCCATCTGCTATGCCCAGATCTGCATCCTATCTCTGTTGCGCTGCAGCCTGAAGTAGCCGTCTATATGTTCTCCATAATTAGGTAGAATTAACTTGCAGTGCAGCTTGCTCAGCACCACAGTCACAAACATTCTCTGTCTCCACCATCCACACTCAGTAGCAGTGGAATACACCACTGACAAGATGCACTGTAGAAATTCCCCAAAGTTCCTCACAGAGCAGCTTCCCGAACCACAACATTATCGCGTGGAACACTGAGCACAGCAGATACATGGGACACCAGTTGACAATTCCACACCAAGCCATTCGCCACCCTGGCTTGGAAAAACGTCTCAGTTCCACAAGTGCCATTCGCTGGAAATCCTCGAACTCCCTCCCTCACATCATTATGGGTTTATCTGGACAAAATGAATGGCAGCACTTCAAGATGCTAACTCATCGTCAACTTCGCCAGCACAATTATATCTAAGTAATACGTGGTAACCCAGCGGCAATGAGCCAAACACATTAATGAACCACAAAATAAAGGTCACTGTTTGAAACCCACGTGCTCCAATGCTGAGCTTTTGTGTCCATATTCGAGAAAATTGAAATACGATTTCATTTGAATGCATCAAATTCTGAAAAGGCTTCAGAGGGTAGATGGTGAGAAATTGATCCTGTGGGTCTGGGTATCTGAAACACGATAACACAGTCTCAGGAGTTGCGGAAAAGCTCAGCAGGTCTGACACAATCTGCGAAGAGAAGTCAGTGTTGAAGTTGCATCATTTACAGATTTTTTGATTATTATTGACACACCCTCAGGATAAGGGCAGGTTATTTGGGAATGAGATGGGGAGAGAGCCATTAACTCACAGGCCTCTGAGTCTTTAATATTCTCTGTCCCTGACGATTTTTGATGCACCCTCATTGAGTGCATTTCAGATTGGAAGACACAGGTTGCTGGTTTCTCAGGGAGTCACGGGATATGTGGATTGCACAGGAAACTGGATATGAAATCTAAGTTCAGCTTTGATTGGATTGACTACTAGAACAGAATGAACATGTTAAACAGGCTCTCATTTTTTTTCTTCAGCGTTAACCCCATTCCAATTGTTCAGTAATTATTACTTTTCTAACTTCCTACCGCTCTGCTGAATTCCCCTACTCTCATAACACATGAGATAACCTTTCCCTTCTCTCGGCAGATGTTGCATGACCTTATCAGATTCATCTGAATGGCCTGTGTTTATTTCAGAGAGAATTATAACTCCATATTCCTGTTTTTGTGAGAAAAAACATTCTCCAACCCGTTTCCTTTAATTCTATTTGTTCACAGAGAAAGGAGGCATTGATCTGTCCAAATTCATTACATGCACATGAGGGCATAAATATATTGTGATGATTTTTAAAATAAAATATATTAAACATAATGAAATTCATGATGAAAACACGAGACCCAATTCGATCTGTAAGGAGCAGGAATTCAGTCATGCGAGGTGAAAGTGAGGACTGCAGATTCTGTAGATCAGTGTCAAGATTAGAGTAATACAGGAAAAGCAAAGCAGGTCAGGTAACATCCGAGGAGCAGGAGAGTCGACATTTCAGGCAAAACACCATCATGGAGAATGAGGCTGGGAGTGTCCATCGTGGACAGATAAATGGGAGGGAGTGGGGCTGCGGAGAAGGGAGTGGAGAGCGCAATTGATGGATGGAGGTGGGTGTAAAGGTGATTGGTCGGAGAGGACGGTGGAGCGGATAGGTGGGAAGGAAGATTGGCAGGTCGGACAGGCCATGAGGATGGTGCCGAGCTGGCAGGATTGAACTGGGATAAGGTGGTCGGAGGAGGAAATCAGGCAAATGGTAAAGGCCACATTGATGCCCTGGGGTTGGAGGTTCCTGAGGAGGAAGATCAGGCGTTCTTCCTCCAGGCGCCGGGTGGTGTGTGAGTGGTGAAAAAGAAGTTCCAGGTCCTGCATGTCCTCGGCAGATTCGGAAGGGGAATTCAATTCTCCCTCCGCCAGTTGTTGTTTTCTATGTTGCTCCTGACCCATCACAACACAGATCTGAGTGAATGTGCAAACAACCGCTGTCTGTACATTTCACTCAAAATAATGTCAATAACCGGACGGATTAAAACAAAATGCAAACTGTGTTGAATGCTGGATGAAGGGAATCATGTTACTGTAGAGCCTTTACAGCACTGAGATCAGGCTTTCGGCCCATCATTCACTCACCAGTCTGCACTCCCTCTTGAAACCTCTCCAATTACCCAGATCCCTGTCTGATTGAAGACTGTGTGGAGTTTGCACATTCTCCCCGTGACTGCGTGAGTTTCCTCCGGGTGCTCCAGTTTCCTCGCACAGTCCAAAGATGCGCAGGTCAGGGTGGATTTGCAACGCTCAATAGTTAATAGTGTCCAGGTGAGTGTTGGTTATATGGTTAGCCATGAGAAATGCAGGGTTACAGGAATAGTGTAGAGGGTGAGACTTGGTGGAATGCATGATGAGCCGAATAGCCTGTTTCTACACTGTAAGTATTTTATGATCCTATACTCCATCCCATCTATCTCTGTGGAAGAAGAGGACTATCACCTGATCAAATATCCCCTTCAATGGGTCAACGTTTGTTTTCTATCTGACAAAGAACTGCAGATGTTACAGATCTGAGAGACAGCACAAAAATTGCTGGGAAACTCAGCAGGTCCGGCAGCATTTGTGGGGAGTGAACCTTTTGGATCCAGTGATTGTTCTTAAGGGCTGAATGCTTCTGATTCTGGTGTTTTCAGACCTGTTGAAGTTTTACAAGCAATTTCTTGTTTTGCTTTCAGCCCCAGTTCAGTTGGTGACTATCACGGCCTTGTTATGTGTGTTTGGGAAAAGGGGCAGTTTCAGTGTTAGCGCGGTGGTGGTGTAGTGGTGAGCATAGCTGCCTTCCAAGCAGTTGACCTGGGTTCGATTCCCGGCCATCGCAGTGTCGTGTCTATTCCTGTGGTTTTGCAAGGAAATGTCTTGAGCACCAACGTTGCATTCTGTGGCGAAATGGATTTGTCAGGTTGCTTTAGGGTTTTCATGGCGTTGGTTCCTGTTAATTGCCGTGACAATCCGGGCAGCGTTGCTCGAAAGCTTTCCTCTCTGCTGCCCATTGCTTATTTGAATATTCTTCGCAACATAAGGTTCGTTTTTGTTTTGTTCGAAAAGTGAAGGATTGCTATCGTCAGAAACCTTAAATGATTACAGAAGCCGCTGGAAATTCGGAACAGATCCAACAGCTTCTATCGTGGACAGGAAGGAGGTTTAATTTCTTCAAGGTTAAAATACATTCGCACCTCAAAACCATTTGGAAGCTTAAGAATTACAAACATCACATTATAACTTTTGCTCATCCGTTCACGTTTCACAATATCATTCCGGTAGCAGGACGACCAGTTTTGTATGGTTTATGCTATGTTACTATATTCGAACATTGACTGTTTCGTAGTTAAATGATGTTTCATTTCGTTCAGTTTTCCAATAGAGTTGGGTTAGTCCACACTTTGTTTTTTGTTTGTGTTACAACGATAGTGCGACGTAAATTGTGTTTCGGTTCAAGCCTGGAAGTTTCACCAATTGAATTGCATTGCCGTACATTTGCCTTCGGGAGAAAAGAAAAAAGGATCTAGACCATCTTCTTAATTAATAGGAGTTTGATCTGGTTCAAAACCTCTTCAATGTCGGTCAAGAAAGATTCTTACAGTCCGCAACAATGATTTTCACAGATTACGAGGAGGATGCACAGACATCGTTATTAATTGGCATTACCTCGGACATGAGACGTTTGGGAACGATATTCCTCAGACCATCGACTGTCTGCTCAGCCAAGGTTAAAGGCTTGGAATCCGGCAAAATTGGGAACAATGCAATTCCCAGGAGACTGAGAGGTTACTAGCAGAGCTGGAGGTGGAGAGTCGGGAACAGGACAGTCCGCTCTGATCACTGACCCTTCACCGTCAGTATATCCAGTGCCAGGAATGACTGCCATTGGTCAGAATGACAAAATGTTATTATGGAAAATAAAGAGCATGAAAGTAAGGGAAAGTTTAAAGCATGAAAGCAAGGGAAGGCTTAAAGCATAAACCCCACTGGCGATCTGTTGCAAGGGATCTGTAGAATGCAGGATGAGATAAGAATAGTGGAATTCTCTCACACCAATTAGCAAAGAAAGGTTGACGCTGAAAGGTCTCGTTGGTGAGATTAGATTACAGTTAGTAAAGTTAGGCTTCCTGTTAAGTATCATTATGACTCGATTGGGAACATAAATATTTGGGACATGACATTTAATATCGAATTAATAGTTAATAGAGTCAGCCGGATTGAGATTATTGACAATAAATAACTAATTATGGCATCGGGAAAACATGAAGCAGGGTCTGGAATGAAAGGCCATTGTTGCGAAAGCTGACATTAAATATCTAACCGTCACATCAGAATAACGTTAAGTAGAATGAACAATTAAAGAGATGATGGGAACTAACATCACTGGTTTATTGTGTAGCGAGTGTGAGGTGCTTTGATTAATATATTTAGACATGCTGATAAGCAAACAAAGCGTGGGAAAAATGTATAAAAAACCATGGACAATGAAGTTCGAGAGCATTCGAGAATCTGCTTTCTCGGTGTCACCGTTTTTCGTTTGCAAATAACAGACCGACTTCTTGAAGAACTCTCTATGTCTCCTGGTGATTTTCTATACTTTTTCCACGACAAAACTCAGCTGGTCTGGCAGCATCCATGCAGAGAGAATCGTGGACAATATTTAACAACTTCATCAGAACTCAATAATCTCCCTCAGGTACTGCCAAAAGAGATAGTTTTGTCAGCAGTTTCTGATTTTGTTTCAAATTCCCAGAGTCCACAGTTCATTACATTAACCTTTAAACCATTGCAGAAAGTTCTTTGTGGTTCTTCACACGGGAATTTTCCGTTTGAGGAACATTTTCCTGCCCCCATTAGAAACAAGAAACCCTGCAGCAGAGAAAACAGATGCTTTAACAACAACGATCGTAGTCGCCTTTGGAGGTCTTGAACCACCAGCCTTTCATTTAACGGTCTAATACGCTGAAACTTCCAACCTAAAACCTTGCCCAAACATCTATAGCAGGCTGTGACGGATTTCGGTTTGTCCTTCCAAGACCGAGAAGTTTCCACTTATCAGTTTTATTTTTCCAAAATAAAGTCTGGAACATTCATTATGGAGGCATGGGAACAGTCTTATCCCATCCACGACAGACACAGCCATGTCACTGAGCACCAACTCTCCTCCAACTGGGACCATCTCCCATCAAGCCTCCTAGTCCCTTGTGTGGTCCCGAGTTTTTTCATTGTCCCAGAGTCTCGATGAGGTTTGTATTTGTCATGTAGGGGAACGAGAATTATTTCAATGTCTCAGATCAGTTCATGTCCCGAGAACATCAAAGTTAATGGTCTGTCCTCTTAAAGAAGGGGA
Organism: Chiloscyllium plagiosum; assembly: GCF_037043375.1. Taxonomy (NCBI): domain Eukaryota; kingdom Metazoa; phylum Chordata; class Chondrichthyes; order Orectolobiformes; family Hemiscylliidae; genus Chiloscyllium; species Chiloscyllium plagiosum. The sequence continues at coordinate 77,120,349 of NW_028270183.1, forward strand.
AGCTGTCTTGACTGTCTCTGCTCATTCGGGCAGTTCACCCTTCTTCATTCTCCTTGGATTTCACATCTCACAGAGTTTCTGAAGATTCACAATGTTGGAGACTGGGTTATATGGTTTGCCTCTTTTACATTTTTTCCACCTGACAATTGATATTTTCCCAAAATCTCTTTAACACTCCTCTGCCTTGCAAAATGTCCACGGTCGAGATTTCCTGCCATTTGGAGAGATCCCGAGGGTTTCTTTGGAGCCAAGAGAGTTAACTGAAGATGTTCTGCAGCTGTTTATCTTGATGGGGGACGGAGCGGTGGGGTTGGCACATTGACGATCAGGAGGAAGTATTGTCACTGAACAGGATCACTGTCCAGAGGACTGTGATTGAAGGAATTTAATGAAATGCAGCACTTGTACGCAGTAAATTCAGAGAATACTGCAGAAAACCGACGGATCTAGCGGTACTTGTGGAAAGAGAAAGAGAGGTAACATTTTGAGAGTGATATATTTGTGATCAAGCACTCGACTTTCTCGTGCACCACACTGCCAGCGAAATTACAGCCAATGAAGTGTTTTTGAAGAGGATGCAGGTTTGTTTGTTCATTCAAAAGTCAAAAAAGACAATGCTGCAAACACTCAGAGCTGGCACTGGACAGTGCAGACCGACCTTGAGGGTTTTTTTCTGCTCTGATATACACCTTGGATAATGTGGCACCAGGAGGCCTCCTCACACCGGAAGGGGCCAATTATGTAAGACTTAGGTGTGGGGGATATTTTCTCTTTCAGAGGTTAGCAAATCTGTGAAGTTATTTGCAACAGAGGGTTGTCAAGGCTGCATACATGAAAGGCTGAGAAAGATAGACATTTGGTCACTTCGGGAATCTAGGGCCACAGAGATGAGGCCGAAAGGGGATTTGAGGATTAAATCTTTGAGGAGAAAGTGAGGTCTGCAGATGCTGGAGATCAGAGCTGGAAATGTGTTGCATGAAAAGCGCAGCAGGTCAGGCAGCATCCAGGGAACAGGAGAATCGATGTTTCGGGCATAAGCCCTTCTTCAGGAATGGGGAAAGTTTGTCCAGCAGGCTAAGATAAAAGGTAGGGAGGAGGGACTTGGGGGAGGGGCGTCGGAAATGTGATAGGTGGAAAGATGTCAAGGTGACGGTGATAGGTCAGACTGGGGTGGGGGCGGAGAGGTCGGGAAGAAGATCTCAGGTTAGGGAGGCGGTGCTGAATTTGATGGATTTGACTGAGACAGGGTGGGGGGAGGGGAAATGAGGAAACTGGTGAAATCCGAGTTCATCCCCTGTGGTTGGAGGGTTCCTAGCCGGAAGATGAGGCGTTCTTCCTCCAACCGTCGTTTTGTTGTGGTCTGACGATGGAGGAGTCCAAAGACCTGCATATCCTTGGTGGAGTGGGATCCGGTGGAGGGCATCGTCGACCACGTCGGGGGGGAAATTGCGATCCTTGAAGAAGGAGGCCTCTTCGTAGGATATGTGGAACAATCCATCTTCCGCAACTACACTGGCCCCACCCCCCACCTTTTCCTCCGCAACATCGATGACTGTATCGGCGCCGCCTCATGCTCCCACGAGGAAGTTGAACAGTTCATCCACTTCACCAACACCTTCCACCCCGACCTCAAATTCACCTGGACAGTCTCAGATTCCTCCCTCTCCTTCCTCGACCTTTCTATTTCTATCTCAGGCGACCGAATCAACACGGACATCTACTACAAACCGACCGACTCCCACAGCTACCTGGACTACACCTCCTCCCATCCTGCCCCCTGTAAAAACGCCATTCCATTCTCCCAATTCCTTCGACTCTGCCGCATCTGCTCACAGGAGGACCAGTTCCAAAAACGCACAACCCAGATGGCCTCCTTCTTCAAGGACCGCAATTTCCCGCCCGACGTGGTCGACGATGACCTCCACCGCATCTCTTCCACTTCCCGCTCCTCCGCCCTTGAACCCCGCCCCTCCAACCGCCACCAGGACAGAACCCCACTGGTCCTCACTTACCACCCCACCAATCTCCATGTACAGCACATCATCCGTCGTCATTTCCGCTACCTCCAAACGGACCCCACCACCAAGGATATATTTCCCTCCCCTCCCCTATCAGTATTCCGTAAAGACCACTCCCTCCGTGACTCCCTCGTCAGATCCACACCCCCCACCAACCCAACCTCCACTCCTGGCACCTTCCCCTGCAACCGCAGGAGGTGCAAGACTTGCGCCCACACCTCCCCCCTCACCTCCCTCCAAGGCCCCAAAGGAAACTTCCATATCCGCCACAGATTCACCTGCACCTCCACACATATCATCTATTGCATCCTCTGCACCCGATATGGCCTCCTCTATATTGGGGAGACAGGCCGGCTACTTGCGGAGCGTTTCAGAGAACACCTCTGGGACACCCGGACCAACCAACCCAACCACCCTGTAGCTCAACATTTCAATTCCCCCTCCCACTCCACCAAGGATATGCAGGTCTTTGGACTCCTCTATCGTCAGACCACAACAAAACGACGGTTGGAGGAAGAACGCCTCATCTTCCGGCTAGGAACCCTCCAACCACAAGGGATGAACTCGGATTTCACCAGTTTCCTCATTTCCCCTCCCCTCACCCTGTCTCAGTCAAATCCATCAAATTCAGCACCGCCTCCCTAACCTGAGATCTTCTTCCAGACCTCTCCGCCCCGACCCCAGTCTGACCTATCACCGTCACCTTGACCTCTTTCCACCTATCACATTTCCGACGCCCCTCACCCAAGTCCTTCCTCCCCACGTTTTATTTTAGCCTGCTGGAGAAACTTTCCCCATTCCTGAAGAAGGGCTTATGCCCGAAACGTCGATTCTCCTGTTCCCTGGATGCTGCCTGACCTGCTCCGCTTTTCCAGCAACACATTTCCAGATTTGAGGATTAACCAAATCAGCCGTGATCTCATTGAAACTTGTCGCTGACTTGATGGGTTAAATTGCTTCCATCTGCTCTAATGTCTTTGTTGTCATTTCGAAAATGTGAACCACCATTGCACATTAAGAAAAGCAGAAAGTTTAGAAGAGAAAATTACAGTCAAACTGAGTCAACATCATTTTTGAAAGGAAAATCACACGATGACAATCTGACAGATTTCTTTGGGAGCATGACCTGCAGACTTGGTGAAGGACGATGCTCAGTAAAGTTCATTTGAATTTTAGCAAGCAATCAATAAGGGGCTATATAAAAGTCCGTTGCACAATAAAGGATTTCTCGGTGTTGGGTCATAAAACAGCATTGTCTGTCCATTGTCTATTTAACAGAAATTACCGAATCGAGATTAATGAGCAGTTTTCAAGTTGGAAAGATATACTTAGTGAAATCCAGACTGGTCAGTCATCGGATTTAATGTTTTATCTGACCGCATGACTTGGAGGAAGTGGCAGAGTGAAATCCTGCGATACACAAGAGGTGGGTGAGCATATTGTGCTAAGGATGTGGAATTTTGCAAACAGGTATCGATAGAATGAGTGAGTGGAGAAGTCTTGGCAAATGCAATTTCATGGAGGGGCACTTTTATCTGTTAATAGGTTCACAGCTCTCCATTCAGTTTGCAATGTTGCAACCCCACACAAGAGCGCATTCGCTCGCTGTTGCAGATTTTGTTGACACATTGTTACCACTGTTTTTGATCATGTGTTGGTTTCTGAGTGAAAATTGTTTCCACTGGAGCGGAGGTGCCAGAGACACGTTTATCCGTTCAGCCGAATATACGATAAACAATGTCCCTTTCAAAACGTGAGGTTCCATTCCAACCATGCACCAACCAAAATATCCCGAGCCGTGGAATGCGCATGGCCACATGCTCGGGGGTTTGAGAGTGACGGCTCCATGTCAAATCGTGCTGAAACAAAAGTAACTGATTTAGAATGCTCTGAATGAACCCGAACGGAATTCTCCCTAAACTTTTCCCAATTCACTCGGAAAATGATGCTGTTGCGTGCACGTGGGTTTACGTAATGAACAGTTTATTGTCAGTAACAGGGGTTGGGTGGGGCAGGATAGTGAGGTTTTCGCGTGGCTGAGATGTGATCGGTCGAACGGGGAATTCAAACGCCCACAGAACAGAGAGCTGGTTGATCCAGGAACTCAGTCCCATCTTCTGTTCCCAACCCAATTCTCCAGCCTTCTGTCTGTGACACTAAGCTCCCCTGAATTCCGGATGCAGTCTATTTCCCAGAGTGGGTCTGCATCCGCCCCAACCTTGTGCACATCTGCTGGCAGCTGTTACACCGCGTCTGTGTGTGATCGAACACAGTTTCAGTCCCACACAGCAAACCCGGTCTGTTCGGAGCAAAGCAATACCCGCTGTGGGACAGATATGTGGGTCTCTGGCCCCAAATGTGTTTCTGCGAGGGAGTAGTTAGCTCCTTCACCACTCATGGAAAGGACTGGTGCTTCAAAATGTGGGGAGAAAGAAAATAGGCACAAAGGTTTGGACAGGTTAGGTCAAGGGTTATTGTCAGCATCAGTGGAATCCCTGCTTCAGAGTCTGAGTTTGAATTGCACAGACCTGGATCCAATTCGCATTCAGGAAATAAAGATTTATTTCTCTTCTTTTGGTTTATCTGAATGAAAACTATTTCCTGCTTCCACACAGAGCACAGACGCGGATCTGCCAGAATCAATCCAGTGATTGATCGCATCCAACTAGAAGGATAATTGCGGCAGATACACGAGACACCTCTCACCGCAAATCGCCTCTAAGAATCTCGCCTTTCTCAGCTGAAACTATCTCACTGTTCCTTCAATGTCGTTTGTTTTAACTCTCGGAACTCCCTCCCGAGCGACATCATGGATGCATCTCTGTGCTGAGTACTTCCACGATTCTGTAAAGTAGCTTATTATCGCAAGCTCTGGAGTCATTATGGATGGGCAGTGAAGCTGATCCCAAAGAGTGACGTGCATACTCCAGAAATTCGTTTCATACGGCTGCAATTTCGAAATGGAAACCCGAAAGTATTCGGGAACAAGTGAGAAGTTTCGAAGGGGGAGTAGGATAAACTGAAAGTCAATGATGACTGGCAGACGTGAGGCAAGAATTGAGTTTGATGCTGTTGGTACAAGGCTCAACGTCAGTGCTAATGGGTTAGCCCTTACTACCCACTGTTAACACCGACTCACACACCACTCCTGGTAAATTCAACACAATTACCCTGATCTTTTGGTATGAAATTCCCTCTGTGCATATTCACGCGTTTTATCGGCCCCGAGAGGATGAACGCATCCCCTTTACCCTGTCAGATTACAGAGGGGAAGGCAATAGTTTGAAAGCAAAGCAAGAAGAGATTGCCCTTTCGGTGCATTTTCACTGAAGGAAGACTAGCTGTGACCTGTTCTTTCCTGCATAAGCGCAGGTTGATATATATTCTCATCGAGCAGCTTTATTACTGCAAGGAAGTCCGAGTTACTCTGATCAAATAGTTAATTAAATGCACATATGGATTTGAAGATCATCGTATGTGGCTTTGTCAGTTTAAGCATCTGGTAATAACCAGGCGAGTATGGTGTCAAATGCTCTGAAATGTTCCGTACATTGAAAGTCCATTGCATAAACTTGTTGTAAAAGCCGTATTGTTGATCCAATATCGCGACAGTGAGGGCTCAGCATGCTTCTTGTGTTTGAGCTCAGCCCGTTGTTATTTGGTGATACCAAGCCCTGCCGCCTGCTGTGGACCCATTAGTCAATGTTCTATCCTGCTCATCCAACGGCGAGATTCTGTACTCTGTTCAACAATGATTTCTCCATCTCTTCTACTTTTCGTCTCTCGCTGTCACAGCAAGTCGTTTTGTAAATAATGAAGTGAGGCAGGAGACACTGCAGACTTGCCAGGAAATGTTGTGGGAATAACGCATCCATTGCGAGATGACAGCTCTCATTATCTGCTGTCGCCATTCATTAATTTTAGGCAAACTGCAATGACGACAATGAAATCCTATAATTGGAGTGAAACTGCTTTTCTTCTGGTCAGTTATGAATTCTAATTACAATTGTAAATGATCATGTTTTGAGTGAAGAAATGTCGCCTGACCTCAGACCTAAGTGACAGAGATGTTACCTGGAGACTGTGAGCCCAGTTCTACACACTCTGGCCGGGGCGGTGTTGGGGGGGTGGGGTGGGGGGGGGGGAATTGGGCGGGTTGGGGGGGAGGTGGAGAAAGCCACGAAACAGGTATACTCTCAAACTGTCACCGAATTTCAGACTTTTCTAAGAGTAGGAATAGAAATTGAGGGATATTGACAGACAGAGAGTGGGAGAATGTAGAAGAGAGTGAGATGGTACAGAGAGACAAAGGGAGACAAATAGATAGGCATACGAAGGTAAACACTGAAAACAGAAGCTCTCCATTCAACGTTGTTGCTCATGGACAGAAAGGAGAAGATAAAGGTAATGAGTAAGGCCAGCCTTTTCCCAACTTAGGAGAACAGCAACAGCATTACAGCCGATATGACATTTTCATTTTACAGATGACGTATATCAACTAATGAGAGATTCTGATATGTATGCTGATTCGTGAAGTGAAACTGGCAATTACCCTGGAATTAAAACTATAAGATGCACAAGTAACCTGATTCTGTCGATATGAAACATTAAATCTTTTTGTCTCCACGGGTGCTGTCAGGCCGGCTGAATTTGTCTGTCAATTCCTGTTCTGGATTCAGATTTCCAGGATTCGCACTTATTTGTTTTATACCAGTCTGAATCGTGTTTGTGACAAAACTCCATCAATTGCCAGCACCATACAACACTCCCTGCTTTGGGAAGGCTGTCAACAAGATAACCGGTCAGAGGAAATCTCCCATTGCCACAGCAGTAAGAGTACTGAATCCGAACTACTAGACGTCCAGGGAAATTGAAATATGGAGCTGCATGTTTCCTTAATGAATCCCCTTTTATTTTTTCTTTTGTGATCATTTTAGCTGCACATCAATTTCGTTCTTTCTTCCATTCCTTTCAGCGTGGAAAAGGCTTTTCCGCCTATCTGCAGTGCGGGAGACCGGATATTCATCTACTCTAGTCCCAGTTTCCAGCATGAGGCACTTAACCTTACATGTTCTGATGTTTCCAGGGTAAATTTCAATGAGATACTCCTTGTGCTTTAAATGACACAATCATAGGACTGAACTTTGACGTGGTCACACTCGATGGTAATCGCCCTGAGGAAATCATCCTCATTTTCATCCACACAAGTGGACAGACAGACAAATCCCCCGAGAGCAGGAGAGATGTCAGGATGAGACCAGTTTAACGTGCTTCACATCTGCCAGTTTCTCCGACCACCTCACCGCAGCATGTCAAAGATTTCTGCAGCACAGAAAATGTACTTCGGCTGAACAAGTTTGCACCAGTCGAACACAAGTCTCTGACTGTTCTCGTCTCATTTTCCAACAGTTGGCTCACAGCTTCAAACGCAGTTGGTGGCAGAAGTGTACACCTCAATGCGTCTCAAATTTCTCTAGAAATTTCTGCTTGCTGCACCCTGACAGGCAGTGGGTTGCAGATTCCCACCATGCCCAATTTGCCCGTTTTTGTTTTTAAGCTGACTCTTCCAGTCGAAGTCAGGGAGCAATTTCACTTCGCAATTATTGGCATTTCTTCATCACCACCAGTAGGATTCGAGGCTGCATGTTTAAAGCCATATGAATTTCAATTCTATTGCCTTAACCACTCATCCAGGACGACAGGACGACACTGTGCAATTCACTTCCCAGGTCTCTTTCCTTGTGGAGCTGAGGAAGAGTAAATCATTATTGGGTTTGTTTGAATCCAATCATTTCGCAGCTTCCCAACGTGTAACATTTCGGTGCGTGGTGAGGCTGGCTGCATCATCCTGACGGATGAAATGGGCATTCAGTTAAAATAAAAACAGAACTTGCAAGAAAACCTGAGCAGGTCTAGCAGCATTTCTGGAGAGACAATAAAAGACAATGTTTCAGAACGTCATCAGCGCTGTGTTTTCTCCCACAGGTACTCCCAAATTGGCTCGTTTCTGCAGCAGTTTCTTTTTGGTTTCAGATTCCCACAAGTCACAGTTCTTGACATTAATCTTGACAGCAATGCGCAAATGTCATTGTGGTTAGTCACACGATAGTGTTTCCATTTGGAGAATATCTTTTGACCTCATTAGAAATTGAAACAGTGCAGCAAAGCAAACAGATGCATTAAGGGCAGCAATCGCTGTCGCCCGCGGGGCTCTTGAATCAGCTATCTTTCATTCAGCAGACTAATGCGCTGACATGTGCAATCTCGCACATCACACGATCCTCCAAAGTAGGCGGTTACTGAATCTCAACTTCAGTCTGCCCTTCCCAGAATGACAACTGTCCTCTATCAGATGTACTTTTCCAAAATAAAGCCTGGGACGCTCATTATTAAGACCTCGGAACGGTCTGATCCCACTCACTGCAGGCGTACCCATGTCACTGGGAAGCCTCTCTCCCACAATTGGGACAGTCTGGGTTCCAGCCTCTCAGTGTTTGTCTGGCCCGTGCTTTTTCTATGTCCTGGAGTCCTCATATACAAAAACGATAAATCTTTCAATGTCTCAGATCAGTTCATGTCCCGAGAACATGAGAGTTAATGTCCCGTCCCCTTAAAGAGGAGGAAGCTGTCTTGACTGTTTCTGCTCAGTCCGACAGTTCACCCTTGCTCATTGCCCACCGATTCCACTTCCCAAAAAGTTTCTGAAGATCCACAAAGCTGGAGACTGGTTTCCATGTTTTGCCTCCTTAACATTGTTCCGCTCTCAAATGTCAATATTTCCCCAAAATCTCTTCACTATCCTCTGTCTTTCACGTGTCCGGGGATGAGAATTTCCTTTATGAGGAGAGAGTCCAGAGGCTGGTAAGTGTCTCTATGGAGCGAAGAAGATGAACCAGAGATTTCCTGCGGCTGTTGATAATGATGTGGGAGGGAGCGGCGGGGATGGGCGCTTTGACGAACAGGAACAAAACTTGCCACCGTCCAGGGTCAGGACATGGAGGACTGTGATTAACGGAATCGAATGTAAAGTTGCACTTTTGCACAGTACATTCAGAGGATACTGCAGAAACTCGATGCGTCCGTGGGAAGAGAAACGGTCAAGGTTTTGATCGTGGCACAGTTCTGATTAAGAACTCGAGGTTACAAAATCAAATCGAACAACAGGCATGGTTTGTTGAGATTGTTCTTTTTTCAAGTTTGAGCGCGAAATCGTCCTTTCGGAAATCATTGAAAACGTAGTCGGCAGAATTCGAAACTGCGTGGGGACTCCCAATGGATTTCTAACCCATCACCTTTCCCACTCGGACACGACTACACATTTAACTCCCGTGCTTAATTCATCTTATGAAAGGAATGTTTCCAACCTGAAACACCACGATTTGGCTTGCCCTGTCCGCAGCCTGACCCCAGCATTCGCTGTCCCCCTCTCTTGGTTCAGAACGGAGTAGGATGCTGGGAGATCCAGTTGAATTACACGCGTTGATGAGAGCTAATTGTGGCTCAGCAGTTAGCACTGCTGCCTCGCATCACCATGGTCCCAAGTTTGCTTCCAACGTCGGGCCACTGTCTGTGTGCTGTTTGCACATTCTCCCCCTGTCTGCGTGGGTTTCCTTCCATAGTACAAATATGTGTTCATCACGTGAATTTGCCGTGGTAATTTGCCCATAGTGTTTGGTGCAATACTCACAGGGAAATGGGTCTGGGTGTGTTAATCGTCAGAGGGTCAATGTGGACTGGTAGGGCCGAAGGGGGCCACACTGGAGGGAATTTAATCCATTAATGTGGATGAGAAGGATCCATTTTCATGTGCAGGGAGATTAATAAACATAGCAATGGATCGAGAAAATAAAAACGTTGTTGTATTGGTCCAGTGCTTTCATGGCCAGCTGAGTTACAGAGGGTGACCTCAGATTACAACAGGATCTGTACCAGATGGGTCAATGGGCTGAGAAGTGGCAGCAGGAATTTAATTGAGATAAATGAGAGGTGCTGTATTTTGGGAAAGCAAATCTTAGCAGTTCTTATGCCATTAATGGTAAGATCCTAGGGAGTGTTGCTGAACAAGGAGACCTTCGAATGCAGGTTCGTAGCTCCTTGAAAGTGGAGTCGCAGGTCGGAAGAATAGTGAACAAGGCGTCTGGTATGCTTTCCTTTATTGGTCAGAGTCCTGAGTACAGGAGTTGGGAGGTCATGTTGCGGCTGTAAAGGGCATTGCTTAAGCCAATGTTGGAATATTGCGTGCAATTTTGTTCACCTTCCTATCAGAAAGATGTTGTGAATATTGAAAGGGTTCAGAATAGATTTAAAAGGATGTTACCAGGGTTGGAGGATCTGAGCTGCAGGGAGAGGCTGAACAGGCAGGGGCTATTTTCCCTGCTGCGTCGGAGGCTGAGGGGTGACATTCCCGAGGTTTACAAAATTATGAGGGGCATGGATAGGATTAATAGACAAAGTCTTTTTCTTGGGGTCGGGGAGTCCAGAACTAGAGGGCATAGGTTTAGTGTTAGAGGTGAAAGATATAAAAGAGACCTATGGAGCAATGTTTTCACGCAGAGGATGGTACGTGTATGGAATGAGCTGCCAGAGGATGTGGTGGAGGCCGGTACAATTGCAACATTTAAGAGGCATTTTGATGGGCAAATGAATGGAAAGGGTTTGGAGGGAAATGGGCCGGGTGCTGGCAGATGGGACTAGATTGGGTTGGGATATTTGGTCGGCATGGACAGGTTGGACCGAAGTGTCTGTTTCCATGCTGTACATCTCTATGACTCTATGATTCTATGTGATCTTGAAGAAATTTCGCTTTTGGCAAATCTAATGTGCAATTCATGTTTGTTTGTGTCATCTGAGGTCAAGATCTGAAAATGTTTCAAATACTCACAGCTGGCTCTGCAGAGTTAAGACCGACCTTCGGGTGCTTATTCTGCTCTGATTTACACCCGTGAAGATGTGGGACCAGTGGGCCTTATCACAGCGGATGGGGTCAAACATGTAAGACTGACGTGAGGAAAATATTCTCTCTTTCGGAGGATAGCAAGTCGGTAGAAATGCATCCAACAGAGGTCTGTCAAGAATGGGTACATTCAAGGCTGATATAGACAGTTATTTAGTCAGCCCGCAGTCAAGGGCCACGGAGAAAAGGCTGAAAAGTAGAGTTGAGGATTATACAAATAAGCCGAGATATCATTGAAAGCTGTCGCTGACTTGATGGGCTAAATTGCTGCTATTTGCTCTAATGTCTTTGCTGTCATTTGGAAAATGCTAGACACCATTTAAAATGAGTAAAACACAACGTTAGGAAGAGATGTTTGCACTCAAACTGAGTCAACATTATTTATTGAAAGGCTGGAAACCTTCTTCACAGCTCCGCTGAAAATTCCAACAACAACTCCGAGGACCGGAGCTTCACATCTTTCTGCTTCAAAACTCTATGGTTTTCTGCCGCAGAGAATTGCACCCTCAACTCTCGCGTGCAAGGTGAGGATACCAAACCCTACACTATCAAGGATGGTAGTTAGAGCGAGGGCAACACCGGTCACTGTCATATGGACAGCCACAAACACACCCTTTTCATATGGAAGTCTCGGCAGCCGCAGTTAAGGGGACCCAAGCAGCCTGTGCTGGGTGCTCATATTCCAGACTATTTGTGTTGTACACCGTTTTCCATGAAGGTGAATGGAGATCGTTTTTTCACCGCTCTTGTGAAGCAAGATGCTGCGTTGAATCTGCTCGCTGTTTTTTGTTGCTGTGTCGAAACGGTGGGCGATCGCCTTCCTCAGCAACGGCACTTCCCGTGAGAAAGGAGCAAACAATCCAGTCTAGTTTGTAAACAGCTTCAGAAAATTGGAAGTTTGCTCCTGTTCGTGGAAAGGTTTTTAATCCAAACTTCTGTCTTGGAAATTACAAATGGTAAAAGTTGTAGGCAGGAAAAACAAAGAAAGTATTGATTGTGAGGACTGTGTCTCGACAGGCAGACTGGGTGTCCGACATCCTAATCAGAAATGATTGCGTGCCCTTAGGTAATTTTCTGATTGATTTGCCATCTGCGAGAGTGACGGAATCACATCTCCGACCTAAACATGAGGGTAAAAAAAAAAGTATCAATATTGAATAGTAAATCCCGCTACAAGTGCTAAATAAATTGTAATTTTCTGAAGGAATAACAGTGAGAAGTGAAAGGTGTGAATGATGTTATTTGTGATTGGGAGAAATTAAGGAACCCTTGCAAATTGCAGTGCCACGTGAATTATGCTCTGTATGAAATGGCAAACTAAGCCACTGTGACTCTGGGTTGGCTACAGGGCCGCGGGGTCATGCCCCACGGTGGGCGCTTTTCCTCGTTAATACAATCCTTGCTCTCCATTCCACTTGCAGTATGACAACAGAGTGCTATTTATGTTGCTACGTCGGTTCCCCTGTTTTTGATCACACTTCGCTTTCTGAGAGAAATCTATTACCAATTTACTGGAAGTACCAGAGATAAGTCTATCAGTGACCCTTTCCGAACGTGATGTTCCACTCCAGCCGTACAACACCCAATGTGCTCAGAGAGCACTGAATGGGAATGGCCACTTGTTGGGGGGACTGTCAGATGGTCCTGAACCAAACTGAACTCATTCAGGATGTTCTGATGGAAAGTAAAGGGAACTCTTCCTAGAATTTTCCCAATGCACAAGGAAAATGATTTTGTTGTGGTGCCAATGTGGGATTAGGTAATGAACAGTTTATTGTCAGGAACGGGAGTTGGGGTGGGGCAGGATTGTGAGGTTTCACTGTGGGATCGAAGTGATCTGTTTGAACATGGAAGTCAAATATCCACAGAGCAGAGTGAGTGGATCAGACCAGGATCACTCTCCCATCTTCTGTTTATGTACCAACAAAAGACATTGATGTAAAATCTCAGCAGGTCTGGGAGTATATTGGAAAGCAAAACAGAGTTAAGACCTCGGGACCAGTGACACTCCTTGTTCGATGTCTATCTCCCTGTGCCGATCTGCTCACTTCTTTTTATTGAATATTTCCTGACTTCCAACTTGTAATCAGCTTCTCTTTTGTTACTTCCTCTCCAAACATTTTCTATCATGCTAATAACCCCGGACAACATCGATCTCCTCGAAAGAGCAAGGTAGTGCATTGAGCGGCTGCCAGTTTCAAGCTGCCAATGTCAGTAGTGTGAGAAATAAAGCTCACACACTTCAATAATTGCAGTCTGAGACAAAATTTGAATCAGTAGTGTCCTTTATTTTACACTTGCAAGAGGGTGGGATGTCCAGTGTCTATATGGCAAGGGACATACACACCCCAAATTCAATTAATACACAACATTTATATAATTTGGTTTCTTTTGTTTTTCATTGCTCCTCCCCTGTTTACATCTTCCACTTCCCTAAGACCGGCACTCATTACTCCTGTTTATCTCTTGCCTTATCCGGCCTTGTCTGTGACAAAATGCTTATATCTGGCCTCACAAGGCCGTTTGACCTCATCCCGCTGTAGGTCATTGTTAGGCATATTCTTTCTTCATCATTATCTCCTCCCTGCATCTGTACCTTCCCCTGATCCTTATGACCCTTTTAATTGGGGTTTGTTCCTGTGTTTCTGTAAAAGTGGGAAACAGACATTTATACCTACTGTTTGTACAGGCGTATCTAGCTTAACTTCCTCCCCTCACAGCATCTTATCTATTCGCCTGTAATATCTACCATTGTTTTTCAGTCACGTTTCATTCTGGCATACAATTTTAGCTAATACAAAAACAATTATGTATTTCCTCCACATAGTTTCCATTCTTATTGACTCAGCTCTTGGCTAAAACAATTACACACTGGTGTGTGTTCATTTACTTTGTATAAGTAAATGGAATTGCAGAACTAACACTATTTATGCGACATCCCGCAGTTCTGAGGGAGGGCCGCATGGTCAGGAGTTTAGTTCTGAGGGAGGGCCGCCCTGACAGGAGTGTAGTACTGAGGGAGGGCCGCACTGTCAGGAGTTTAGTTCTGATGGACGGCCGCACTGTCAGGAGTTGAGTACTGAGGCAGGGCCGCACTGTCAGGAGTTTAGTTCTGAGGGAGGGCCGCACTGTCAGGAGTTTAGTTCTGAGGGAGGGCCGCACTGTCAGGTGTTTAATTCTGATGTAGGGCCGCACTGTCAGGAGTTTGTTCTGAGGGAGGGCCACACTGTCAGGAGTTTAGTTCTGAGGGAGGGCCGCACTGTCAGGAGTTTAGTTCTGAGGGAGGGCCACACTGTCAGGAGTTTAGTTCTGAGGGAAGGCCGCACTGTCAGGAGTTTAGTTCTGAGAGAGGGCGGCACTGTCAGATGTTTAGTTCTGAGGGAGGGCCGCACTGTCAGGAGTTTAGTTCTGAGGGAGGGCCGCACTGTCAGGAGTTTAGTTCTGAGGGAGGGCCGCACTGTCAGGAGTTTAGTTCTGAGGGAGGGCCGCACTGTCAGGAGTTTAGTTCTGAGGGAGGACCACGCTGTCAGGAGTTTAGTTCTGAGGGCGGGTCGCAATGTCAGGACTTCAGTTCTGAGGGAGGGCCGCACTGTCAGGAGTTTAGTACTGAGGGAGGGCCGCACTGTCAGAAGGACAGGACTAGGGTAATACTGCACTATCAGAGGGTCAGTACTCAGGGTGTGCTGCACTATCAGCAGTTTATTCCTGAGGGAGTTCCACACTGTCAGAGGATCAAGTTTGTCGGAGCTCCGCACTGTCAGTTGGTCAGTACTGAGGGAGTGCTGCACTATCAGAGGGTCAGTACTGAGGGAGGGACGCACTGTCAGAGGGTCAGTACTGAGGGATCACTGCACTGTCAGAGGGTCAGTACTGACGGATCACTGCACTGTCAGAAGGTCAGTACAAACGGATCACTGCACTGTCAGTGGGTCAGTACTGTGGGAGTGCTGCACAGTCAGTGGGTCAGTACTGAGGGAGTGCCACACTGTCAGAGAGTCAGTACTGAGGGAGTGCCACACTGTCAGTGGGACAGTACTGAGGGAGTGCCACATCGTCAGTGGGTCAGTACTGAGGTAGTGCCACACTGTCAGAGGGTCAGTACTGAGGGAGTGCCACACTGTCAGAGGGTCAGTACTGAGGGAGTGCTGCACTGTCAGAGGGTCAGTACTGAGTGAGTGCGGCACAGTCAGTGGGTCAGTACTGAGAGAGACCGCACTGTCAGTGGGTCAGTAGTGAGGGCGTGCCACACTGTCAGAGGGTCAATACTGAGTGAGTGCCACACTGTCAGAGGGTCAGTACTGAGGGAGTGCTGCACTGTCAGAGGGACAGTACGGAGGGAGTTCTGCACTGTCAGTGGGTCAGTACTGAGGGAATGCTGCACTGTCAGAGGGTCAGTACTGAGGGAATGCTGCACTGTCAGAGGGTCAGTACTGAGGGAGTACTGCATTGTCTGAGGCTCAGTACTGAGGGGGTACTGCACTGTCAGTGGGTCAGTACTGAATCAGCACTACTGGTTGAATTAGTCAGTACTGAGTGAGTGTCAGTAATGAGGGAGTGTCTCACTGTTGGAGAGTCGGTACTGCTGGAGCGCTGCACTGTCAGAAGGTCCGGACTGAATGTGCGCTCCATTGTCAGAGGATCAGTATTGATGGAGCGATGCACTGTCAGAGGTTAGGACTGACAGAGTGCACCAATGCCAGAGGGTCAGTACTGAGGGAACGCAGCAATGTCAGACAGTCAGCACTGAGGGAGTGCTGTGGCCTAAGAGGATTATCCAGAATTACAGAACATAGAAAAGTACAGTACAGAACAGGCCCTTCAGCTTATGATGTTGTGCCAAGGATTGGAACACAGAACATTACAGCGCAGTACAGGCCCTTCGGCCCTCGATGTTGCGCCGACCTGTCATTCCAATCTGAAGCCCATCTAACCTACACTATTCCATGTACGTCCATATGTTTGTCCAATGACGAATTAAATGTACTTAACGTTGGCGAATCCACTACCGTTGCAGGCAAAACATTCCATACCCTTACTGCTCTCTGAGTAAAGAAACTACCTCTGACATCTGTCCTATATGTATCACCCCTCAATTTAAAGCTATGCCCCCTCGTGCTTGCCGTCACCATACTTGGACAAAGGCTCTCTCATCCTCTGATTATCTTATATGTCTTTAGTAAGTCACCTCTCAACCTTCTCTCTAACGAAAACAGCCTCAAGTCCCTCAGACGTTCCTCGTAAAACCTTCCCTCCATACCAGGCAACATCCTAGTAAATCTCCTCTGCACCCTTTCTAAAGCTTCCACATCCTTCTTATAATTCGGTGACCAGAACTGTACACAATACAGTACACAAATGTGGCCGCACCAGAGTTTTGTACAGCTGTAGCATAACCTCATGGTTCCAGAACTCGATCCATCTATTAATAAATTCTAAAACACTGTTTGCCTTCTTAACAACACCGTCAACCTGGGTGGCAACATTCAAGGATCTGTGTACCTGGACACCGAGATCTCTCTGCTCATCTGCACCACCAAGAATCTTACCATTAACCCAGCACTTTGCATTCCGGTTACTCTGACCAAAGTGAATCACCTCACACTTGTCCGCATCAAACTCCATTTGCAACACCTCAGCCCAGCTTTGCAGCTTTTTATGTAACTCTGTAACCTACAACATCCTTCCTCACTATCCACAACTCCACCGACCTTGGTGTCGTCTGCAAATTTACTAACCCACCCTTCTAGACCCTCATCCAGGTCGTTTATAAAAATGATGAACAGCAGTGGGCCCAACACCGACCCTTGCGGTACACCAGTACGAACTGGACTCCAGGATGAACATTTCCCATCAACCACCACCCTCTGTCTTCTTTCAGCAAGTCAATTTCTGATCCAAACTGCCATATCTCCCACAATCCCATTCCTCCGCATTTTGTACAATAGCCTACTGTGGGGAACCTTATCAAACGCCTTGCTGAAATCCATATACACCACATCAACTGGTTTACTCTCATCTACCTGTTTGGTCACCTTCTCAAAGAACTCAATAAGGTTTGTGAGGCACGGCCTGCCCTTCACAAAACCGTGCTGACTATCCCTAATCAAATTATTCTTTTCTAGTTGATTATAAATGCTATCTCTTTTAACCTTTTCCAACACTTTACCAACAACTGAAGTAAGCCTCACTGGTCTATAATTACCAGGATTGTCTCTACTCCCCTTCATGAACAGGGCAACCACATTTCCCATCCTGCAGTCTTCGGGGACTATTCCTGTAGACAATGATGATTTAAAGATCAATGCCAAAGGCTCGGAAATCTCCTCCCTGGCTTCCCAGAGGATCCTCAGATCAATCCCAGCCGACACAGTGGACTTATCTATTTTGACACTGTGCAGGATTTCTAATACCTCCACCTTGTGAACCTCAATCGCACCCAGTCTAGTAGCCTGTATCTCAGTAATCTCCTCGAAAACTAAATATTCATTTAGTGCTTCCCCTATCTCCTCTGACTCCACACACAATTTCCCACTACTATCCTTGATTGTCCCTAATTTTACTCTCGTCATTCTTTTATTCCTTAAATACCTGTAGAAAGCCTTAGGTTTTACCCTTATCCTATCCGCCAACAACTTCTCATGTCTCCTCCTGGCTCTTCTGAGCTCTCTCTTTAGGTCTTTCCTGGCTACCTTGTCACCCTCAAATGCCCTAACTGAGCCTTCACATCTCATCCGAACATAAGCCTTCTTCTTCCGCTTGACCAGAGATTCCATTTCCTTCATAAACCACGGCTCCCGCGCTCTACAGCTTCCTCCCTTCCTGACAGGTACATACGTATCTAGGACACACAGGAGCTTTCCTTGAATAAGCTCCACATTTCTAATGTACCCATCCCTGCAGTTTCCTTCCCCATCCTATGCTTCCTAAATCTTACCGAATCGCATCGAAATTGCCTTTCCCACAGCCATAACTCTTACACCTATCCCTTTCTATCACTAAAGTAAACATAACAGAATTGCAATCGCTATCACCAAAGTGCTTACCTCCTTCCAAGTCTAACACCTGGCCAGGTTCATTACCCAGTACCAAATCTAATGTGGCTTCACCCGTTATTGGCCTGTCTACATACTGTGTCAGGATGCCCTCCTGCACACACTGGACAAAAAATGACCCATCTATAGTAGTCGTACCATAGTGTTCCCAGTTAATATTTGGAAAGTTGAAGGCCCCATGACAACTACCCTGCATCTCTCACTCCTATCGAGAATCATCTTTGCTATCCTTTCCTCTACATCTCTGCAACTATTCGGAGGGATGGGCTATCAATGCTGGCCAAGCCCGTGACACTCACATCATACAAAATGCATATTATAAAAAAAGAATGCCTGCAAGATTAAAACGGCTCCACACTGTCCAAACTGCCATCTTTCCCTCTTCTTATCGAGGAAGACAAAAGAATCTCACCTTACCTTTCTCATGTTCACCTTTCTCACCAAAGCCCAGTATTCACCCCGGCCCTTACTTATACCAACCAGCAGCACTGTCACCACCAACACAGCAGCCCCTCTCAAAATCTCTTGAAAGTATTTTTTATTAGCTGGTTCCTTCAATTACAATGCAACCTCTACCATCAGACTAAGTATCATTTAGGCGACAACCAATTTTCTAACAGATTTTCTCGATTTGTCTCCTATTTTGGGTAGAGTGAGGGTGGGAGGTGGAAACATAACATAACATTTCAACCCCACTCACACCTGGCGTGACAGAAAATAAATGCAAATCGGTTGGACAGGTTGGTTTTGTTTCAGCTGGAGTTTGGGAGACTGAGGCGTGACATCACTGAATTGTCTAAGATCCTGAATGATTTGATGAGGAGGATGTGGAAAGGAAGTTTCCTCTTGTGGGCCATTCCTGAACGAGAGGGAACTGCTTTAAAATTGTGTTCACCCTTTCAGGACAGATATGAGGAGATTTGATTCCAATCAGAGGGCAGTGCAACTTTGGAACTCTCTGCCCCAGAAGGTGGGCTCACTGAGTATTTTAAGACACAGATTGATAGCTTCTTGTTAAGGGACTTTAGCGGGAGATGGAACACAATCACAAACAGATCAGGCCTGGTCTTATTGAAAGGTGGAGCCGAATGGTTACCTTCTGCTTCTTTCTCACATGATCCCAGGACTGAGGGCTTTGTTTAAAATTCATTCACTGGATGTAGGTGCCACTGGCTATGGGCAAAATTATTAAAAAAGAGGGCAGGTAAGAGCCAACCACTTTGCTGTAGGTCAGGAGTCACATGTAGACCAGATTAGGTCAAGATGGCAGCTTCCTTCCCTAAAGGACATCAGTGACCCAGATGGGTTTTTCTTGACAATCGAGAATAATTTTATTATAGACTCATAATTCTCGATGAGTCTCTGGATTAACAGTTCAGCAATGGAGCCATGAGGCTGTTACCGAACTACAAAGGGAGAGTTTTAAGGGTGTAAATCAAATTCTTGATCAATCAGGTAGAAATTAAGGAGAGCCTATAGAATGGAGGAGAGTTGAAGGGAATGGGGAAGAGAATTACCAAGTTTAGGTTCAAGGCAGCTGAATCTAAAGCCACCAACAGAGGGGAGAATAAAATAAGAAACTGTCATGCAGCTAGAATTGGATAAGTGCAGATACCCCAGGGAGGTGTGGAATTAGGCAGGGAGGACAGGGCGAAGGCACGGGTAGGTTTAAAAGCAGTGAACCAAATTTTAAAATGATATTGATCAGGTTAAGAGTGAGGTCGATGTCTTATGGGACTTGCTGCAAGGACACAGACAGTAGAATCTGAGGTGATCATGAGTATATTGAGGTAGAATGTGGGAGACAAGCTGAGACTGTATTGGAGTAGTCATGGTGAGAGGGAACAAATGCTGGATGGAGGGTTTCAGAAGCTGACGGCCTGACACTGAGGTGAGCCATCGGAAACTGAGCAAGTGACCACCATCTAATAGGACAGAGAAACTGATCCATCAGCCTGAAACTGACTGACTACGTGGCTGTCAGTGACTCCAACACAAGTTAATGGAAACATTGCCCAGAGCCTGCTTCTGTAACATTCAACACAACCAGGAAATGGAAAGTGAATAATGAGCTGAAAACAAGGCCATTGCTCGGTTAGAGTCAAAATCATTTAACATTAAGTTAGTGAAGATTATTGATTTTCAGAGTATTGGAATCTGCAGAAAGCAATCTCCCAGAATCACAGTAAAAGGGGAAAGTAAATAACATTCTTGGCAAAGACATATACTGCTTGTATAAAAACAGCTCAGAACAAAGGGGCTGAATCCTCCACAAACTGACAAACACAGCTACCATCAGATTTGTAGACAGAGATTGGAACTGTGTAGAAAAACCCTTCCCTGCTGATGGTGCGTGCTGGAAAACATTTACACTGTGATCTACTACTTATTTCCTTTGGAAATAATCTCTGTTTCCATAAAGAAAAGCAGGTGTGTCCCTCATTGGCCGCCTGATTAACAGACAAAGGAAACCTGGTCGGGGTCCCTCAGATAAATTAGGTTATTAGCGATATTGCACATAACAAGAGCTGAGAACACAACAGGTTCTAGTGAAACCAACAATGCAATGAAAAAGGTGAATTAGTCTTTATAATCGTGCATACTCTCTCATTCAAATAATTCGGTCAACTGCTAAACATTTTTAAACTATTAATGCCAATGTATGCATATTAATTTCCTTTCCTAATTTCCTCCAAAAAATGTATCTGATTATTCACTTGAAAATATATTTTAAATGGTCAATTCATAATCACAGTTCACTTCAAACTATTCTTAGTGCAGAACATCTTGCAAACTAAAACATGTTTTCTATCAATGATGACACTATATATCAAACTGTTTCCAATTCAACCATCTGTACAGATCTTGCTTTCGTTCATTATTGCAGGAAAACTACAGTTTTTTGTTTCAGATCTTTCCATTACTTTCTTCCACAATAACAATGCCCCTGGTGCAATAGGTGACAAGCATTAAAATAAAGTTGAATCTTCAATGCAAGAAATGCTACAAATAATCACATATCATTCAGTTCATTCATTTTCATTGATTTCCAGAGTTATTTTCAGTGTATGATCAAGTTAAATTCACTTAAATAATCACAGTAGAATTTTCACCTCTATAGTTATGTGAAGTGAATGTTAAATTATTCTTATTTCAAGTAAAACCAAATTCACATTCTGTTCTGCTTTATTCCAGGAATGACGAAATGTGTTACATTATTATGGAAACAGGAACAAGTGAAGGTGGTGCCTCTCAGACGTGAGGCCTTAAAGCCAAAGGGCCAGGTGGTAGTGACAGTGGCGGAAGTACCTAGTGCCCCGCTCTCCTCAGAAAGCAGTGAGGATGGTGACAGTGACTGGAACGGTTTAGATGGCGTAGCGCCCACTATGGACAGAGGGACGGCAATGGGTGAGATGACCCACTGCCCTGTAAGGCCCAGAAGGCCGTGTCTATGGCACCACTGGGCATAAAAGCTCAACTTGGACAGCCAGTAGGGAGCAACAAAGGGAACTGACAGAAACTGCAGATGTTGGTGATGAACACCCAGCCTGATAGAGAAATGGTAGTAATGGGCCTTATTGGGTGAATATGGATGAATTATTGAGGTACACAGTCTCACTGATGTTGATGTACATATCCTCCCTCAGGCCAGGATGCCCTGATGTGTACAGCAGAACCTGTCCCTGCAATGAGAGGGTTGGGGTGTGAGCCGGTTCCCCCCAGTGCACAGCCGATCAGTGGCTCCAGGCATTTACAGATATTACAGGGACCCACTGGGGAGGGAACAGGCTGAATGGGCTAAAATAGCCTTGGTGACTCAGGGACCAAAGGGTAGTATCGCGGATCATGCAGAGAGGAAGCCTGAGGTGTGTAACGACCACAGGGGATTACCAAACCCCAACCTGTGATGATGAAATCGGTTTGATGTATTTAGAAGATGACATCGGACCCTATTTAACTGTAATTATAAACATGGGACTTCCAGTGGGAGATAATTCCAACCACATTCTGAATTGGGCCATGTGAGCTCAGGCAAACTCAGAAACACAGGGGAATAGCTGCAGTACAGGGAGGATAATCAGACCCACGATGTTACAAGGGAAGCAGGAAAGGGCACATAGACAAGGAACGTCGGCAGAGAGAGGGAGATAGGTGTTCACATTGTGTGTCGCCTGTGTTCAAGCAGGTATATGCATAGCCCATGAATATTTATTGACGTGCTGTTCAGGGGCCAACACTGCATGATGCTAATACCGGAGCATCTTTGTCAGTTACTGATAAGGATTGACCCCTCACCCCTTCAATTACTAAAATGAGAGCAGTCGGAGGGGGAACCTAGGAAGTTGGATGAAGCAAACCTGTCCCGATGAAGACCGGGAGTATGACCAAATATATTCAGATATGGAGGTGTGAAACTCAAGACGGGACCATTCTCGTATTTATTCTAAAACTATTGATGTCAACACCCGAATTTAAACATGGGGATGCTCCGAGGAGAAAGTGAGGACTGCAGATGCTGGAGATCAGAGCTGAAAATGTGTTGCTGGAAAAGCACAGCAGGTCAGGCAGCATCCAAGGAGCAGGAGAATCGACGTTTCGGGGCCTGACCTGCTGTGCTTTTCCAGCAACACATTTTCAGCTTGAGATTCTCCGGCCAGGACTGGGACAGAAAGAAAAGGAGAGGCAACCTCTCCGGAGTAGCTACATTGTAGGGAGACTGGGATAGTCAGAGAATCTGGTGGGTTATAGCTCGGACCCACTCAGCGGTGTGCGTAACTCAAACAGGAAAGTGGGTTGTTATCTATCGACCCTGTATAGATTGAGGGCCCTCTCATTCCCCACACAAACAGGATCTCATCAAAGCTGGGGCTGAGGAGGCAGTAATTGTGAGAGTGACAGATTGACAGAAGCTGGAAATAGTCTGGGTCCATACCTGTGGACATTGAATGGCAGAAGAAAGTGGTGTTTACTGACCGAGGAGAACAGGCCACCAGGATACTATTACCTCAGGGATCCCGCAATATTCAAGTATATCCCACTGATGTGTGTTTGATGCATTTAGTCACATTGATCTTACCAACACCTCATCACTACAGTCGGTGAGAAAGAACAAATCCAGATATTAAACAGAGTATTGGGTCAGGTTAGCCAGGCCAGGCTTAAAATTAACGCACAGAGAGTGCAACTGGGAAGGTAGGGAGAGACGGAACTGGGACATCATATTGGGTAGATCAAATCAGGAAGGGAGAGGGGACAGTCCCAGCGGGATCAAAAACTACGATTATAAAACCATCCACCCACACAACGTAAAGGCGTCAGGCAAACTTTAGGATTGTTTAATTATTGTGGGAATTTTGTGGGGAATTATCCAGAAATAGAGAACCATCACGAGCACTGACAGAAGCGCGGATATTAGCCAGGGGTCAGGGAGGCAAAATGTATACAGACCGTCAGCATGCCTTTGGTATAGTTCATGACTGGGCTTGGTGAAGGTACATCACCCTGTCTGGGGGCCACATAGAACATGACGAACAGGTCAGAGCTAACTTTCCCAGTGAAGCAGCAATAAAGAAGATTAGAGCTCACAGGAAAGTCGAAACCCACACCAAAGGGGCAGTGTGTATGTGGGTAAGGCAGGTAAAATACTGACTGAAACAGTGCAGACATTTGGGGAAGTGACAGTGGCAGTAGCTGCAGAAGCGAGAAAGGAAAGTTTAAAGACCTTCCCAGATGCAGCCCCACAACAGGAGAGACAGGAATGGGAAAAGGGTGGGCAGTAATAGGACACGACAGAGTCTGGGTGATCCAGCAGTGCCACTACACTGTATAAGGCAAACGCTATTAAAAATATATCATGGGTCAGCCCATATTGGGCAGGATACAATGCAATATCAGATGACCCACTACAGGGATGGACTGGAACAGGGAGAGATACAGCAAGGTTTTGTTGAAGGTCTGTACACAATGTGAGCCAGGCAATGCGATCAGGATAAAATGGAGGCAGCAGCAGAGGATCAGGGGCCCATGGGAAGAATTAAGGATGGATTTTACACACACCCCCATCCCAATCCCAGGGAAGGAAGTCCTGCTGGGTCTTAATAAACAGGTTTACTCAGTGAGTGGAGGCAATCCCCTGATAATTCTGACAAAGGGACATATGTTCCATGGAACATAGTTAAACAGCTATGTGCCCTGTTTGGTACTGAACAGAAATCCAATTTCCCTAACCATCCCCAGAGCTCAGGGACAGTTGAAGGAATGAAGCAGACACTGAAAGCTAGTCTGACTAAGGCTGTGACAGAGACATGCAGGGACGGGTTGGCGTAATCCCCACCATCCGAATGAACCTGAGGTCAACCCCAGCAAAGGGGACGGGGCTGTCCCTTTGAATCATTAACTGGATGGACTATGCAACTGCAGAGGGTTTGGTAGTGGGAGGGCTGGAGATGTGAAATGGCAAGGATAAGGTTAACCAATTTGTGATAGAAATGGCACGGCAACAGCATGAGCTGAGAGGGGAAGTTGCAGAAGGATAGAGAATCAGAAACTGAGAAACGGAGCACAGAAACTTCCCAGCTGACATCCCAAACCTCGGAGATCGGGTCAGGGGGAATATATTACTGGAACGTTTGCAGGAAACACATCAAAATGCTGTACTTGTCTGGAGGAGCCACAGAATTCCAGAGAGGAACCTCTCCAATCATGCACTAGTAAGGAGCTCTGAATAAACATTATTTGGAGATGCCGGTGTTGGACTGGGGTGTGCAAAGTTAAAAAATTACACAACACCAGGTTATAGTCCAACAAGTTTAATTGGAAGCACACTAGCTTTCGGAGCGGCGCTCCTTCATCAGGTGATAGCTAGACAATATGTTGAAGGTGTTGGCCCCCTGTGTTCTCTGTATATGACCTGATGTTTAGATTGATTCTATTCTAAAAAAACGAGATAACAGAGTTTTACATAAATTCATGCAGTTTCTGAGCTCAGAGTTCGACATGAACACCATTGTTAACAGCTAACCCGAGAATGTAACTTTTTAAAAAAGGGTTTTGTGATTTACACATGAAAGAAGTGAAACTATCACTGTTATCTAACAGATGAGAGGCTTTACAGACAATCAATTTTTCAATGTATAATTTCAGTTACATCGCACTGCAAATTTTTGCTATAAATTCTGTCTTACGATCGAGCCCTCCACAATCACCTGATGAAGGAGCGTCGCTCCGAAAGCTAGTGTGCTTCAAATTAAACCTGTTGGACTTTCACCTGGTGTTGTGTGATTTTTAACTGAATAAACGTTGGTCGTGCTCTAAACACAGAACTCAAGGCTCCTCTTTGATATTTCGCCCAGCAACATTTGTGCAGGGGCAAGTTGCTGGCTGGAGGTCTGTGGCCAGTGCTGTTCCACAAGGGTCAGAACTGGGACATCTGTTGCTTGTAATACAAATAAATGATTAGCTTGAAAATGTAAATGTTTTAATTAGCAATTTGTAGGTTGTACAAACTCACGAAGTTGTGAATCATGAAGAATGTTGTCAAAGGATACAGCAAGGAAGAGGGCAGTTAGAAAGTTATGCGGAGAAATTGCAGATAGATTTTAATTCAGACAAGTGTGAGGTGATGCGTTTTCGGAGGCTCATAGTAAGAGGAATGTATACACTAAACAGAAGGGCCCTTAGCAGCTTTGATATACAGAGGGATCTTCAGGTGCAACGTCACAGCTCCCTGAAATTGGTGAAGGAGCTGGATGGCAGGCTTGCCTTCTTCTGTCAGGGGAGTGAATATAAAACTGTCATTAGACCACCTTTGGAGTATTGTGTGCTGTTTTGATTACCACATTATAAGGAGGATGTGGAGGCTTTGGAGAGGATGGAAACATGTTTACCAGGATGTTGCCTGGATTGGGAGAGGTTGGAAAACCTTGAATTGTTGTCTTTGGAAAGTCAGTGGCTGCGGAGAGATTCGACAGGCACAAACAGAGTGAATAATCTGAATCTTTTTCCAAGGTAGAAATGACAAATTCTAGAGGCCGTAGATTTAAGGGGAGAGGGGCAAATTTAAAGGAAATGAAAACCGAAAGAACAGCAGATGCTGTAAACTAGAAATAAAAACAGAAGTTTCTGGAAAAGCTCAGCAGTTCTAGCAGCATCTGTGAAGAGAAATTAGTTAACGTTTCTGAGGAAGGGGGACTGGACCCAAACATTAACTGATTATTCTTCACAGATGCTGCATGACCTGCTGAGCATTTCCAACAACATCTGTGCAAGTTTAAAGGAAGTTGTGTCAGGCAAGTTTCTTATGCAGAAGGTGGTCAGTGACTAGAATGTACTTGCCTGAGAGATGGTAAAAGCAGAAAAATTCACAATGTTTAAGAGATATTTGGAAAGACAGATAAGCAGGCATGGATTGGCAGGGATATGGATCATATACAGGCAGATGTAATTAGTTTGGAATGGCATCATGATCCTCACAGACATGGTGGGCCGATTATTCCGGTGCTGTACTGTTCTGTTTTCCAGCGCGTAGAATGTGTGGAGTGAGAGATAATATTTTGAGTATAATATGTCTCTTTTTTAGAACACACAGTAAGTTGATGCATTTTGAGAGAAGCAATGTAGAAAGGGAATATATATTTGAATGGCACAGACACAGGGAGCAGGACAGCAGGAATGCGGGACAATGTGTACAAATCCTTAAAGGAGAGAGAACATAAAGTGTTTTGAGTAAATGTATAAGATGCTGGGCTTCATTAATAGTGGGAATGATAACATACTCATGGAAAAGATGCTGACCGTTGACAAAGCTCAAGTTAGGTCACAGTCAATCATTGCATCCAGTTGTGGTCAACAGATTCGTGGTCAGGATGAGGAAGTTAAAATACCACAGAGGGGCCAATTCCATACTTTGCTTCTCTTTCACGATGCATTGGCGACTCAAGACTTAAATATTCTCCTGCCAAAGGTCTTACTGCCGTATTGTAAGTGTACAAGACCTGCACTCTTCCAATACAGACAGAACACCTTAGGAGGAGTGAGGCGGACTATATCTTCGAAATAGAACCTCTTGGAGCCACACATGAGGATTCCACGATAACCCCAGACAGAGGAATTTGCCCTTTCCAGACAAGACTGAGAGCCCTGGACACAACCCTGTTAAACTGCCTCCTGCTCTCATTGTCTTACTTCCCCTCCATATTAGCATGGGTAAGTGAATCCTCCATTTGCTGAAGGAATAACCCTTTTACTTTAATCTCTTCCGATCAAAACATAATCATGAACAATACGATAATCAGTTTCTGTAATCCATCACACGTTATCACAGGACAGCGTCATTCATCAAGCTTTGTAAGGTCATAATTACCTGCTTTAAACTACGTAATGACAGTCGCCCATGTGACTGACATGCCTTTGTCTAATTCCTATTAAATATACTATCTCTATGGGTAAGGCACAGATTTGTGAAGAAGAGTCTGTACAAGTAGACACTCGGCTACTTTAGAGATGCTTTGAAACTCTCGCCAGCTGTCCGATAATAAAGCTACTGCTGTTGTACAGAAAACTTGCGTCGTCTGGATTTGTGGAACAAAATAGACATCAACGAGGAAGGATATGAGTGATTTTCAGAGTGTGGGGTATAGACTTACTGGAGTGGTTCACTGATGAAGAACCTGCAGTCACTGGATTGATTTCAAGAAATTGCCATTATCTTTGAAGTAAACAAGTTAAATATATTTTTGATAGAGCTGTATAAGATTATAACACACCTAGATATAGCAGACAAAAATATATGTATTCGATAGGTGATGGCAGAAGAATTAAGATCAGATGTAAGGTTTTGAGACAGTGGGACATGAGCAAGTGTTTCTGCTGACTGTATTGGCTGGGAATATGCAGAGCATGCTGCCTATTATGGTGGTGCAGGCAGAGAAGATGAATGATTGATAAAAACAATTATATCAGATCTGAGGGAAATAACCTTGCAGAGTTTGGGGGACGGATGGGGAATGAGAATGTGGGATTCTGCTACAGAGAGCCAGCTTGGATTTCATGGGTCTCTTTCTGTGGTATAATGCATTTTATTCGGACTTGCTTAACTTGCTCTGGTCACTTGCCTTCAGGGGTTAAATTATCATTGAGATAAATCTGCTCAGTGTTCCTACTCAGACCAATACAGACTGTCCTTCCACAGCAGGAGGTAATGTTTAATGCTTTATACTGGGTCCTGGGGGTGCTAACAGTGTGTGTAACAGTCTGCCAGCATTTATCTGAAATTGGTAAACACCAGTGCAGCCACATTAGGGACCGACTCTGGAAATGTGGGGAATGCAGAAGGGAATTATTTACCCATTCCACCTGGAATCTGGCCAAACCAGTCAGCAGTCAGACTGGAGAGAAGCTGGTCACCTGCTGTGTGTGTGTGTGTGTTTGGGGGTGGTGGTGGTGGGGTGAAGGGCTTCACTCAGGCATCCATCCTGCTGAGACACCAGTGAATTTACTCATAACCACAGTTGAAGGATTTTTTTTCTCTCTTATTCACACCAAATAATGAACAATGGTTTTGGCAGTTCATAAGGTTTTGCATATAGAGAACTTAGTTTTGGAAATGTTCACAACATTATTGAACATGTACAGATTCATATTGTGTAGAGACTTTTATTTTCCTTTGTTCATTCACAGGATGAGGGTGTCGCTGGCCCGGCAGCATTTCCTGCCCATCCCTAATTGCCCAGGGGGCAGGTAAGAGTCGACCACATTGCTGTGGGTCTGAAGTCACAGTGTAGGCCAGACCAGGTAAGGATGGCAGCTTCCTTCCTGAAAGGGCATTACTGAACCAGATGGGTTTTTCTGACAATCGATTAATGGTAATCATTAGATTCTTAAATTGCAGGGTTTTTCTTTAATTGAATTCAAATTCCTCCACCTGCTGCAGCAGGCTTTGAACCCAGGTCTCCAGAACGTTATCTGGGGCTTTGGATTAACTGTCTAGTGACAATACCACTCGGCCAATACCTCCCCACATCACTGTCCATCTGCACAGAGTGAACAGTGATTTTCTGGGTCACCAAGACGTTTGCTGAATGATTGCAGGAGTTGGACGTTGATTGGCTATTGACATCCATCTCGGAACCATGTATTCTGGGGTTTGTTTCTGGTGATGATTGGAAACACCATCAGTCTTGTTATCTTTGGGAATAAAAACAATTTCATTTAGCTTTCTGTTAATTGCATGGCAATCGAGTCGATCTCATAACTCTCAGGCAGATTAGTTTCTGTAGAAGTACTCTCTATCTCCCCAACCTCCTCCATCCTCACTCCAACAGTACAATAATCTCACTGTCTCATTCATAGTCGCAAAGAGACTCAATCTGATCAGCTGCTTCTTTCCCTAATCCTATGTCAATTTGGCTCTTAATCTCCCCTTGCTGCAGTTATGATCCTGCATCATTGTACAGTGTTGCTCGCATTTCCTGTCTTGGTCTATCAGTGTTCATGATACTGCATGTAGCTTCTTGTATATGGGGTCGACAGTGTAAGAGTTTAGCTCTTTCCTTCCGACAAAAGCAGTAGAATTGTACTCCAACAAAACTTACAGAATCACTGCCCAGCATATTCCTCAACTTACCTCTTACCATCAAACCAGAGGATCAATCCTTGTTCAACTGAGAGAATTCAGGAGGGTATGCCAGTAACAGCAGCATGAATACCTAAAAATGAGGTGTTAACTTGATGAAGTTACCAAAGACGACGACTTGTATGCCAAACAGCATAAGCAGCAAGTGATAGACAGAGAAAAGCAAACCGGGAAAAAACAGAGCAGACCTAAGATCTGCAGTCCAGCCACATCATGAGATAGCTTTGGCAAACAGAATTAAGGAGAATTCAATGGGTTTTTACAAATATATTAAGGACAAAAGGGTAATTAGGGAGAGAATAGGGATCCTGAAGAAGGGCTTATGCGCGAAACGTCGATTCTCCTGTTCCTTGGATGCTGTCTGACTTGCTGCGCTTTTCCAGCAAACATTTTCAGCCCCTCAAAGATTAGCAAGGCGGCCTTTGTCTGGAGCCAAAGAAAATGGGGGAGATACTAAATGAATATTTTGCATCAGTATTTACTGTGGAAAAGGATATTGAAGATATAGACTTTAGGGAAATAGATGGTGACATCTTGCAAAATGTCCAGATTACAGAGGAGGAAGTACTGGATATCTTGAAATGGTTAAAGGTAGATAAATCCCTAGGATCTGATCAGGTGCACCCGAGTACTCTGTGGGAAGCTAGTGAAATCTTTGCTGTGCCTCTTGCTGAGATATTTGTATTATCGATAGTCCCATGTGTGGTGCCTGAAGACTGGAGGTTGGCAAACGTGGTGCCACTGTTTAAGAAGGGCGGTAAAGACAAGCCAGGGAACGAGAGACCGGTGATCCTGACCTTGGCGGTGGGTAAGTTGTTGGAGGGAATCCTGAGGGACAGGATGTACATGTATTTGGAAAGGCAAGGGCTGATTAGGGATAGTCAGTGTGGCTTTGTGTGTGGGAAATCATGTCTCACAAACTTGATTTAGTTATTTTGAAGAAGTAACAAAGAAGATTGATGAGGGCAGAGCAGGAGATGTGATCTATATCGATTCCAGTAAGGCGTTCGACAACGTTCCACATGGGAGACTGATTAGCAAGGTTAGATCTCATGGAATATAGGGAGAATTAGCCATTTGGATACAGAACTGGCTCAAAGGTAAAAGACAGATGGTATTGGTGGAGGGTTGTGATCAGCGGAGTGCCACAAGGATCGGTGCTGGGCCCTCTACTTTTTGTCATTTACATAAATTATTTGGATGTGAGCATAAGAGGTACAGTTAGTAAGTTTGCAGATGACACCAAAATTGGAGGTGTAGTGGAGAGCGAAGTGGATTACCTCAGATTACAACAGGATCTTGACCAGATGGGCCAATGGGCTGAGAAGTGGCAAATGGAAGTTTAATTCAGATCAATGTGAGGTGCTGCATTTTGTGAAAACAAATCTGAGCAGGACTTATATACTTAATGGTAAGGTCCCAGGGAGTGTTGCTGAACAAAGAGACCTTGGAGTGCAGGTTCATAGCTCCTTGAAAGTGAGTCGCAGGTCGATAGGATAGTGAAGAAGGTGTTTGATATGCTTTCCTTTATTGGTCAGAGTATTGAGTACAGGGGTTGGGAGGTCATATTGTGGCTGTACAGGACATTGGTTAGGCCACTGCTGGAATATTGCGTGCGATTCTGGTCTCCTTCCTATCGGAAAGATGTTGTGAAACTTGAAAGGGTTCAGGAAAGATTTACAAGGATGTTGCCAGAGTTGGAGGATCTGAGCGACAGGGAGAGGCTGAACTGGCTGGGGCTGTTTTCACTGGAGCGTCGGAGGCTGAGGGGTGACCTTATAGAGGTTTACAAAATTATGAGGGGTATGATTAGGATAAATAGACAAAGTCTTTTCCCTGGGGTCGGGGAGTCCAGAACTAGAGGGCATAGGTTTAGGGTGAGAGGGGAAAGATATAAAAGAGACCTAAGGGGCAACGTTTTCACACAGAGGGTGGTACGTGTATGGAATGAGCTGCCAGAGAATGTAGCAGAGGCTGGTACAATTGCAACATTTAAGAGGCATTTGGATGGGTATATGAATAGGAAGGGTTTGGAGCGATATGGGCCGGGTGTTGGCAGGTGGGACGAGACTAGGTTGGGATATCTGGTCGGCATGGACAGGTTGGACCGAAGGGTCTGTTTCCATGCTGTACATCTTTATGACTTTCAGTTGTGAATGAGGTCAGAGCACAGCTGGAGTTCTGAGGATTGTTCTCTTCAAGATATTAATCAACAAGAGTGTCAGATTGGATTAATTATCATAAAACACAAGTCCATTTGGTATTCAACTAGGAGAAAGTGAGGACTGCAGATGCTGGAGATTAGATCTGAAAATGTGTTGCTGGAGAAGCGCAGCAGGTCAGGCAGCATCCAAGGGGCAGGAGAATCGACGTTTCGGGACTGAAGAAGGGCTCATGCCCCAAACGTCGATTCTCCTGCCCCTTGGATGCTGCCTGACCTGCTGCGCTCTTCCAGCAACATATTTTCAGCTCCATTTGGTATTCATATATTTACAATCAGTGTTCAATTCACCAGATGTAGCTGGAGGTAAAGATAATCTTCAAGTGATTGTAACAGTGAAGACATATGAATACTTGTTCAGCAAATTAATGCCTGTTGTGTTTAGATAGTAATAATTTTAAAAAGTAAGTTGACTTGAGTATAATGGAAGAAATTGATTGGTGGGTAGCTGATAATCTTGTTTTAATCTGAAGTTAATTTAGGATTGGTTACCAAATAAACACATGGTAGGGAATCCCAGCCCCATGGATTGCACATCCAGTTCCATGTGGGAAAACCAGGACACTTCTTGTGTCAGCGACAACCACAAGAACACGGAGGTGACACTGTATCGGTCTGGAACACTAGTCTGACCACGGCTAAAGTCCTGCACTCACTCCTCGTCCCCACATTCCAGGATTGATGTGTTCTCACCAGAGAGGGTACAGAGGAGATTGATCAGAATGTTTCTCCGATTGGAGAATTTCTGCTCTGACGAAAGGCTGGATAGGCCGGGGATGATTTCCGAGGAGGATGAGCTGAGATTTAATTGAAGTGATAAAATGCTGAGGAATCCAGATCGAGTGGATAGGAAGGAGCTAATCATTAACAGAGAGGTCAGTAACTGGAGATTTTAGACTGAAACTAATTCTCAGAGAGATGGAGAGGGGAGAATTCATTTCACTCAGAGATGTTGGCGAGCAGGAACGTACTGACGGGGTGGTAGATGCAGTAACCAGTATCACATTAAAATAAAAGGACGTGGATGTAACTGAAATGCTGGAACATGTGGGGCGATGGACTAAAGTCTGCAGAATGGGATTAATGTGATTTATTTGACATTTCTCCAGAATATTAAACTCCAGACCAATTTGAGAAGTTAAACATCATTAGACTTGAGCTCCAAATTCAGAATAAAATTATCAGAATGTTACAGCACAGATCGAAGCCACTTGGCCTATCCTGTGTGTGTTGTCTGTGATGGAACGACCCGGCTTTATACCGTTCTGCACTCACCAATGAGAGCAACAATTTCAGACTGTGAACTCTGCCCTCTATGTTGTTATAATCTATTTTCTCAAAGTATTTCTTTGGCAGCTGCACACCTTCTTTCTTTGTTCCTTTCCCAGCCCTAACTCCATTCCCTGTGGTCTTGAGGGACTATCATTTCTGTTGTTTAATCTCTCCTGCCTTCCCCCATGTGACAGACTGTCTTTATGTCCTTGTCTCACCCCCACCTTACTTACAACCTGTTACATTTCTAATGGTTCCCAGGCTGCTGTAAGTTTCACTGCGCCCCCCTGGGTCAATGGCACGAGTTTTAAATTCTCTTCCTCCAGAGATAATTGGAAATCTTTCTGGCTGCAGTTTCCCCCAGATTTTATTTTGGAAAAAGAGAATTTGTGTCAGTCAAGTATTTGTGAGCCTTCATCCACAATTCCGAGCATTTGGATATAATCTGTGACCCTCTGACAGATGTGCAGGTTTGCTCTCTTGGCCATGTTAGCATGACCTGCCGTGTGCAGGTTAGGTGGGTTGAGTTAGCCATGGTAAATGTGGGGTTATGGGGGTAGGGTGGAAGAGCAGGTAATTGCAGACTTGGATGGCCGAATAGCCTCTTTCTGCACCTGCGGGCTTCTGTGATTATAAATGGTTGTGATTGTCGCCACATTTTCCTAATGCCCGGTTCGTTCAGCTCAGGTCCTCATGCTGCCTGTGTGTTTCTGTGGGTTCTCACTCTCTCCTTTCCTTCTGTTTTACAGCAATTTCACACCATATGTGAGGGTGGGAATGAATTTGTAAAGATAAATATTCCAACTGAAACTCCTCACAGGTCAGGACCTGTTTCCGCTGCTGGCATCACTCATAAGGGACAGGAAAATAATAAAGGTTTAATTACAAATCATACAGGAAAATAGAGGTTATCATTAAAAGGAAAGGCTGAAGAGCTCAAAACGTTTTTCTCAAGAAAAGAGGAGGCTGAGAGACAGCCTGGTACAAATAGGAAGCTGTGTGTCTGTGTTTTCAGAGATTTAAGGTTGAAATCATCAGGTCGGAAGCATGTTTCATTGCCCCAGGTCATCAAAGGTGCTACCTAAATGTGCATCTGTCTTTCTGTCTATCTGTCTGAGTTAACAATCAGATGGGCAGGGCAGTGTCTGAGTGTTTTCCCAAATCCCCGATTGAATCTTCCTCCCCCACAATCTCAGGTGCTTCACCACTCACTGGGTCATGGAGAAACTCTGCCGTTACAATGAGAACTGTCTTTGCTGTCGCCTCTCCTCGTGTTTCCGCGGGTACGTTGAAGAGCATGACGGAGAATGGATTGAGACCGAGAGGTCAATAGCCAGAATGAAAGAGGAAGAATTAAATAAACGGGATTTGTGGATCCCAGGGGATACAGACTCCAGGCTGAGTCCTTTGTGGGCATTCCCGCAGTAATAGGAGATGGCGTTCCATGATGAGAGTTAAACCCGGGTGGCAGGAGCGGGAGCCACTGAAATTTAGCAGGTTTAGTTCAAACACAGGAGGTTTGTTTAGTCAGTAACACTGTGTTAGACATGGAGGTGAAGTGAACAGTCAGTGGAAATGTTGCCACGAGCTGCAGATGGACAACTTTAATTGGAACAGGAGGAAGCCATTCAGCCCCTCAATCCTGCTCTGCCATTCAATAGATCATGGCTGATTTGTGGCCTAACTTGTAATTTTCATAGCTCTCCAAACTCATCAATAATCTCCTCTGCAACAGACAAGATCAATATTGAAAAACTAAACATCTGCAAATGCTGGGAAATCAGGAACAAAAACAGACATTGCTGGAAAAATTCAGCAGATCTGGCAGCATCTGTGGAGATTGAACCTTTGGGTCCAGTGACCAGTCAGGTGACCAGCTGCAGCTGACCATTCTGCCTTTTCTGTAACACTCTCTGGGACAGGTTCTAGTACGATGGGAATGAGATTGTCAAAAACAACTGAGAAAACAGAACGGAATCAATCAGAATAAAACCAATTTTGGTCTTTCGGTTTTAAATCAACTGCAAACATTATTCATTATGTTTTCAGAAATAAGATAATAGGCCAGAAATCAACTCTTCATGTCATTTGGTCTGGGAAACTATTAATTCTGACCTGGTCCAGCCTACATGTGAATCCAGACACTGAATAATGGGGTTGACTGTGAACCATCTCCTGGGCAGTTAGAATGGATGACAAATGCTGCCCCAGCAAGTGATGCCGTGATCCCATAAACAAACAAAACAAATCCAATCGCTGTGGTTCGTTGAGAACTTGCCGGTGATATTGGAAGGAGACGAACGGGAAGGTTTATGGTGTAAAGGGAGAAGAATGGCATTCGGTGAGGTGATCCTTTGGAGAGCTGATCAGCCAATCTGACTCCTTTCGTGCAGGAACAATTCTGTGAATATTTCATTCTGAGCCCTCTAAGGAAATATCAGGGCAGAGTTTATAAAGAGGTCAGATTGAATGAATGTCTCGGTGAGACACAGGTACAGAGAGTTTTTGGGATGGATTAAATTATATTTTATACAGTTGCATAGTCATAACTTTACAGCAGTTAAAAGTGGGAGTGATCAAGAGAGTGGAATTAGAGCAGCAAATAAATCTTAAACATTTATGCAGCTAAAGGGGATGCTGGGTAAAGATACCACAGTTAGTGTTTATTTTATTCCAGGCACACCAGCCAGGGAGCACATCCTTCCTGTATCTGTCCTCTCGAGCTCTTGAAGAGTTTTGTTCATTTGAAGTGTTTCATGTTTAGATACTCCAGAGATGACAGCTTCAAGCTCCTCAATTTCTCCTGCCAGGGCAATACTGCTGTTTGAATTCAATTCACTAGCATGTTACTGGCTGCTTCATGGACTGGAACTGGCAATTGAGACTGAAAGGTTGCTGTATAAAATATCTTCAATGGTATTGCCAGACGTGAGTGGTTTTAGGAAAATGACCTTGGCTTACGGGCATTGAGTGTCAGAGCACTTCCTGTTGTGGGGCATCCTGTTTAGATTCAATCTATTGATAATTATTAGAACTGACTTGCACTGGCTCCATCAAAGTGGTCAGAGCATTATGGCTGTCATCGCAGCTGGTAACAAACTTCCCATGGGTTAAAAATCGTAAATGATAGAGTAGGTACGAGGTCTGATAGCACTGCTGGATTATTGATGTTGTTGTTAATCACATTAACTCGGCTGGAGTTGACTGAATTTATATTGTCTCTTTCTGAATCTCAGGATGTCTCTCTGGGCAATAAGTCTCCACAAACAGCAATGTGACAATGAGCAGGGATCATTAGTTTTGATTTAACTTGGGATTATAGCACTGCTGCTTCACAGCACTCGGTACAAGGTTGGAGCCCAGGCTTGGTCAACGGCCTGTGTGGAGTTTGCACATTCTCCCCATGATAGTGTGGGCCCCCTCCAGGTGCTCTGGTTTCCTCCCACAGTGCAAAGATTTGTGGGTTAGGTGGATCAGTTGTGCGAAATTGTCCACAGTGTCCAGGAACGTGCAGACGAGGTGGATCAGCCATGGGAAATGCAGTGTTACAGGGATGGAGTGCTCCAGGTGGGATGCTCTTTGGATGGTTGGTGGGGTTTGATGGGCCTATGCTCTCCTTCCACACTGCCGGGATTCTATTCTAGCATTGAGGATAAAGCAGGGTGTCCTTGGAGAAGGAGCATGTGGTATGTATCAATGCTCTCGATGCCTTTAGATAGAGGTGGGCATCGCAGGGGTTACAGTGTTTTATCTCCACCGCTGCCCCCTCACCCCTAACTCGACTTTGATTTAGTCCCTTCCCACTCTGTCATTTGTAATGGTTTGCTTTGCCTGTAATGGGTTTTGTTTGTAAATATTCAATTGGTTACACAGGTGGTTTCCTGCTGGTGATTATATATTCACAAAAACCCAAAATGACGTAATGATGAACGTAGGAAGGTTGCTCAGCTATGTGTGATAACACGTCTGGGTCGGAGAAATGGGGGGAAAAAGAACACTTCACAGCTCACAAATGGAGAACTGAAAAGCAGTTAGATCAGATCAAAGGTTCAGACAGGGAGGGAATATTTCCCTGGAGATTGAGTAACAGGAAAATAATGGTGTCCGGGAATAGACAGATTTTGTTTTACAGGACGTTTGAAACTTTTAAAACCTGTTATATTCAGATAGTTTCATTTCTTTTCTTTTAGTTTTATTTATTGTGGAATAAAAAGCTGCAATATTTTAAAACCAAATTCACAAACCTTGTGTTAAAGACAAATGTTAAATAAAATCCCTTAAACCACCCCTCACTGAAAACTGATGTGGAAGTGCAATCTCCTGGAGAATCCCTGCCCCCTCCTTCCTACCCGGGCTCCATGGCTATATACATAACTGGGAGATAGCAGCAGGAGGCCATTCGGCCTTTCAATCCTGCTCCACCATTCAATGGAAACAGCTGACCATCCAGCTCAGTCTCCTGTTCCTGCTGTGTTCCAATCCCCTTTGATGAGTTTACCTCGAAGAACTATTTTTAGGTCCTCCTTTGGTTTCACTGCCTTTTGTTCCAGTGATGTTGCGGTGTTACTGTGTGGGTATAGGCAGGGGTAATGTGATGGTGCTGCCTCCTGGACGGTGCACTCAGCGTCCCTCATCATCCTGCAGTAACATCAACTGGGTTTCAGCAACTCGAGGTAGAAACCATTTCCAGGATATGGGCATCACTGGCTCAGCCAGCATTTATTCCCCATCTCTATTTACCCTTGAGAAGATGGTAGTGAGCTGCTGTCTTGTACCATTCACAGTCCTTTTGGCGCAGAGAGACCGACAATGCTGGGAGGGAGAGTGTTGCAGGATTTTGGCCCAGCGAGTCTCCACCTTTGGTTCTTCAAATTCTGGTTAACTTCATCACAATCTGCACATGATTCTGAGATTTCAGTTGCAAATCTTCACCATCTCGCCCCCTGTGTAAAGGAATATATAAAGAGTAGAAATTCAGAACAGACAATTCTAGTTTTGCTGGAATACCTTTTTCCCCTTTCTTTCCCCAAAGCTGTAACCCTCCAGCCCACTTACTCTCTCCCACCATCTGACTGTGCTACCCCCTATTCTCATGGAGTTACTGATAAACAACTCCATGCCACCACTTCCCGTCCCTGGTTCGATTCTGCACCCTTTCTCGGTTCACTTCCTTTCCCTTCAGTTGCTGCAAGTCAATAATGTAACAGCAGAATGAGACAAAGGGAAACAGAAAGGGAAGTGGCAGATCCTGGACAGAAGGGGAACTTTCAGTCTGGGAGAATGGGTCAGCTCCTTCTTTGTTTCTCATTGGTCGATTCCAGTGATATGACGAGTTGCGGATGGAAAGTGGCTACCGTGTGGGTGTGGTGGCACATTGCCCCCCCAATACTATAAGAAGATTAGTCCCTCCTCCAGCCAATCACAGTGTGAAATGCTTTCCGCTAATTACCCCAAAGCATATGCTCCAACACCCGCCCCCATTCTGTACATGTACAGTGCCGGAATTCCCCACACACGCATGTTCCCTGCCTCAGGGATTGTGGAAGTTGTAGTCCCCATGCAGCCCCTGGAGACCTGCCTCCAGAAAGTGAATGAAATTTGTGGGTGGAGGGTGTTGTGTTTTAGATCCCCATTCAGACACACAGGACATGTGGGATGGCACTGGGTTTTACTGAGACATCCGCTTATACAAACCGACTTCTGATGTAAGGAAAAGAGATTCAACCAATTGGGGGATAAGGAGGTTAATAACGGGTAGCAGATTTTAAGCAGAGGTGTCTCAATGGGTAGAAGTGCTGCCTCACAGAGTCAGGGACCCAGGTTTGTTTCCAGACTCAGGTGACCGTGTGGTGTTTTCACGTTCTCCCCATGTCTGCGTGGGTTTCCTCTGGGTGCTCCAGTTTCCTCAGTCAGGTCAAACATGTGCAGTATAGGTGGATTGCCCATGCTAAATTGCCCATAGTGTTCATGCATGTGCCGGTTAGACAATTAGCCACGGGAAATGCAGGGTTACAGGGAGTAGGTGTGTCTGAATGGGATGCTCACCATAGTGTTGGTGTGGAATCGATGGGTGAATACTCTGTTTCTGCACTATGGGGACTCTATTCTATTCTCATGAAGAAGAATGTACCTATCTCAGTGTGTCGTGATTCTGTGGAATTCCTTATTCAAAATGCGGTGGATGCCAGGTCAATGAGTCAATTTAATGAAGAGATACGGATGTTGAATTTGTAATGAGTTGAACGGTGAGAGAGAGCAGGCGGGAAAATCCAGCTGAGACCGAGGTGAGCTCAATCATCATGGTATTGAATGGTGGAACTGGTTCGAAGGGCTGCATTGCCTCTCCTGTGCCCAGAGCTTATCTTCTGACGGGGATATTGAGAGGGAAGGTGCTGGGGTGGGGGAAGGGAATATTGAGAGGAAAGGTGCTGAGGTGGGGAGGGGGTTGTTGAGAAGGAAGGTGCTGGGGTGGGGAGGGGATTGTTGAGAAGGAAGGTGCTGGGGTGGGGGAGGGGGATATTAAGAAGGAAGGTGCTGGGGTTGGGGAGGGGGATATTGAGAGGAAAGGTGCTGGGGTGAGAAGGGGGTTGTTGGGAGGGAAGGTGCTGGGGTGGGGGAGGGGAGATTTTGGGAGTGATAGTGCTGGGGTGGGAGAGGGGGATGTTGAGAGGAAGGTGCTGGGTTGAGGGAGGGGAGATGTTGAGAGGGATAGTGCTGGGGTGGGGGAGGGTGATGTTGAGAGGGATGGTGCTGGGGTGGGGAGGGGGATGTTGAGAGCGATGGTGCTCAGGTGGGGAGGGGGATGTTGGGAGGAAAGGTGTTGTGAGCTGAAAATGTGTTGCTGGAAAAGCGCAGCAGGTCAGGCAGCATCCAAGGAACAGGCGAATCGACCGACTGATCCCACAAAGAACCTGCACAAGGAAAGGTGTTGTG
Organism: Chiloscyllium plagiosum; assembly: GCF_037043375.1. Classification (NCBI taxonomy): domain Eukaryota; kingdom Metazoa; phylum Chordata; class Chondrichthyes; order Orectolobiformes; family Hemiscylliidae; genus Chiloscyllium; species Chiloscyllium plagiosum. The sequence continues at coordinate 77,160,430 of NW_028270183.1, forward strand.
GTGGGGAGGGGGATGATAATGGGGAAGGTGCTGGGATTAGGGAGGGGCATGTTGAGGGAAGGTGGTTTGGTAGGGAGGGGGAAGGTGCTCAGGTGAGGAGGGGGTTGTTGAGGGGGAAGGTACTGGTGTGGGGAGGGGTTGTTTGGAGGGACTGTGCTGAGGTGGGGAGGATGTTGTTGAGATGCAAGGTGCTGGGATGGGGAGGGGGGTGTTGAGAGGTAAAGGGTTGGGGTGGTGAGGGAGATAGTGAGAACGATGGAGGAGTGGACCATGGTGACCGAGAAGGAACAGTCCCTGCAGTAGGTGGACAAGGGAGGGGAGGGGAACGTGTCTGATGGTGGCATCTCGGAGTTGACAGAAATCCCGGCTGATAATCTATATTCTGCATTTAACCAGAGACCTCGAGCTTCTAGTTAACTGCCACTTTAACACACTACCCTGTTCACTGGCCAATAACTCTCTCACACTTTCTGCAGTGTTCCAGCAAAGGTCAGCGTAAGTTGGAAGAACAACACCTCGTTTTCCATTTGGGAACCGTGCAGCTCTCTGGACTCAATACCAAGTTCAATAGTTTAAAGCCTGAACTCCCCCATGTCCTAGCCCTCTACCCCACACAGCAGGTTTTGTTATCACATAGCCTGCCATTACACACTATCTTTGGTTAGTCACCAGGTCTCCTTTCACAGTGATTCACCCTACCACCAACATTGTTATCCACTCCTTTATCCAACTCTTCTTTTCCCTCTATCCCACCGATCCTTTACACCTTTCCTTGCCCCCACATCCTTCAGCATATAAACCAATATTTTCCGACGATCAGCTCAGAGGAAGGGTCACCGGCTCAGAAACGTTAACTCTGAAATCTCTTCACAGATGTTGCCAGACCTGCTGAACGTGTCCAGCACCTTCTGGTTCTTGTTTCTGATTTATATCGCCCGCAGTTCTTTCGATTTTATTTCACCGGGAATTTCTAATTCAGGTCTCGCAGCCTAAATTATGTGGTTATAAACCCTCCCAGTGCACACTAACTCCATTTCTCTCCCAGTCTCTGCTGTCTCTCCCACTCCCTTCACACTCACTGAGTAAAACAACCTTCACATTATCACCCTGCATTATTTGCCAACGAAAATAGTTACTACAAATGGTCACAAAAGTTTATAATTTCTCTCTGTAAATTAAATATCCCTGAAAACTATCTGCTCCTGGTCGAAATCACTGCTTAACCTTCTCAGCTCCAAGGAGAATTATATGAAATTATGTTGCATCTCGATAAAAGAGAAATCTTTCAGGTTTAATTTATTCATGTCATAGAGATGTACAACACAGAAACCATCCCTACCATCCAACCCATGCATGCCAACCAGGAATCCTGGATTCCCATTTGCCAGGAGCTGGCCCATATCCCTCGAAATCCTTCCTATTCATGTATCCAATCAGATGCCTTTTAAATGTTGTAATTGTACAAGCCTCCTCCCCTTCCTCCGGCTGCTCATTCCATACAAGCACCACCCTCGACATGAAGAAGTTGCCCCTAAGACCCCTTTTAATCTTTTCCCTCGCACCTTATGCTGTGCCCTCTAGTATTGAACCCATCACACATGGGAAAATGACCCTGACTGTTCACCTTATTCAGGCCCATCATGGTTTTATAAATCTTGACAAGATCCCCTCTCAGTCTCCAACACTCCAGGGAAAATATTCCTAGCCTGTTTAGGCTTTCACAGTAGCTCAAACCGGCCAAACCTGGCAAAGCCCTTTTCTGAACGTTTCCAGTTTCACAATATCATTCCTAGAAGAGGGAGACTGGAACGGAAAACATAATTCCAGAAGAGCCTTAAATTAATGTCCTATACAGCTACAATAGGACATCACAACTTCTGCATTCATGCATTGCCCAATAGTGGGAAGTGTGCCAAACGCTGCCTTCACTACCCTGCCGACCTGGGACTCTACATCCAGGGAACTGTGAACCTGCACTCCAAGGTCTCTTTGTTCAGCAAAGCTCTCCAGGACCTTCCCCGCTTTGCCTTTCCAAAATGCAGCACCTCACATGTATCTAAATTTTCCTGTCTGCCATTCCTCAGCCCATTGCCCCATCTGATCAAGATCCCGTTCTACACTGCAGTAAACGTCTTTGCTGTTCACTTCACCTCCAATTTTGGTGTCTTCTGTAAACCTACTGACCATACCTCATTCACATCCAAATCATTTATATAAAAAGACCAGCATCGATCCTTGCAGCACACTGCTGCTCACAGGCTTCCAGACAACAAAGCAACCCTCGATCACCGCCCTCTGTCTCCTACCTTCAAGCCAATTTTTTATCCAAATGGCTAGTTCTCGGTGCATTCCATGTTATCTAACCTTGGTATCCAGTCTGCTTTGCGGAACCTTGTTGAATGTCTTTCTGAAGTCCATATTGACAATGTCCTTCAATCATCTTTGTCATTCTTCAAAAGATTCAATCAAGTTAGTGAGACACTATTTCTCACGCAGAAAGCCGCGTTGCCTGTCCCTAATCATGCATTGCCTTTCCAAACACATGTAAATCCTATTCCTCAGAGTCCCTTGCAACAACTTGCCCGCCACTGGGATGTTCTGGAGTGGAATTGCTCATCCTGAGTGCAGATATGGAAGAAGTGGAGGAATTCAGTCCCGGACTATACTCGAGGGAAATCAGGAGAGCAAAAAGGGGACATGAAATAACTCTAGGAACGGTTCTCTAGGAAACTCTATGAAAAGGCTCACTGATCTCTTGTTCCACGGCCTTTCCTTACCAACTTTTTAAAATCATTGCAGCCATCTTCCAGTACTTCACCTGTGACTATCGATGATACAAACATCTCAGGAGGGGTCCAGCGTTCCTCACTAGCTTTCCACAAAGGTCTGAGATACATCTGATCAGGTCCCATTCAGTTATCCACCCTGATACGATTTAAGACATCCAGTTCTACCTTCTCTGTAATATGGACGTTTATCAAGTTATCACTATTTATTTCTCCAAACTCTCTAGCTCCCATTTCATTCTCCAGTAAAAAAAAAGTGAAATACTCGCATCATATCTATCCCAGCTTCTGTGGTTCCATAGACCGCCTTGTTGATCTGCCTGGTTATTCTTTTATCTGTGATGTATTTGCAGAATCTCTTTGGATTCACCCTAAACGATTTTCTGGATGTTATTTCATGTCCCCTTTTTGCTCTCCTGATTACTCTCGAGTATAGCCCTGTACCCAATTCCTCCACTTCTTCCAGATCTGCACTGAGGAGGAGTAATTCCACTCCAGAACATCTCAGAAAGGCTTCCCATTCAATTTCCTTCCCACGTGATCAACAATGCCCTCCAATGTATATCCTCCACACTAATCTCCAGATACAGTGCATTAACCATTGCCATTTCCGCTACCTACAGTCAGAACCCAACATCAGGGATGCATTTCCCTCCCCACCCCTATCTGTATTACATATAGACCATTCCCTCTTCGACTCCCTTGTTAGGTCCACACCATCCCTTAAACCCACCCTTTTTGCCAGCTCCCTCCCTTGCCACCACAGGAGATATAAGTCCTGTGCCCACACCTCACCCATCACCAATGTCCAAGGCCCCAAAACATCTCGTCAAAATCAGGCAGAAATTTTCCTGCAAATCTAAACACCTCATCTACTGTGTCTGGACACTCTGGGCAATTTACCATGGCTAAATCACCAAACTTTCACATCTTTGGACAATGGGAGGAAACCAGAGCACCTAAAGGAAACTCCGTCAGACATGGGGAGAATGTGCAAACTCCATACAGAGAGTCACCCGTGGCTGGAATCAAACCCAGGTCCCTGGTGCTCAGGAAGCAGCGGTAACCACTGAGCCGCAGTACTGTGGGATCTTTGGTGCTGATGTGCTGCCCCAATGATACCTCAGTCACTCACCCTGCCTTATTTCCCAAGAGAGGAGGCAGTGATGGCCTCGTGATATTATCAATAGACAGTTAATCCAGAGACGCAGAAACGATCTGGTGACCTGGGTTTGAATCCCACCACGGCAGATGGGGGAATTGGAATTTCACAAAAAAAATCTGGAACTAAGAATTTAATGATGACAATGAATCCATTGTCAATTGTTGGTTAAAAAGCACCATCTGGTTCACTAATAATCTTTAGGGAAGGAATCTGCCATCCTTACCTGGTCTGGCCTACATGGGACTCCAGACCCATCGCAAAGTGGTTGACTGTTAGCTGCTCTCTGGGCCCAACCAGTGACACCCTCATCCTGTGGATGAATAAAGAAAAAGCTCAAGCTTTGTTCCTGCTCTAGTAGGTACATCCGAGAAACTGAATCTGAATTGTTCTCGTACACACTGAACAAATAGCTTTCCATCCAAGCCCTTAACACGACAACACGAAGAGGTGATGTTGGTAAAGTTAAACCCCTTCTAATTGCAACCATTTTATTCTTACAGATAACAGATACAGATGTCCTGGTAAACTTACTTCTCAATTCCCTGCTGACTACTGGGTGGGGGTCTATAATACAATCCCAATGAGGTGATCATCCCCTTCTTCTTTCTCAGCCCCACCCAAATAACTTGCCTGGATGTAGGACCAGGAATATCCTCCTGAAGCCCAGCTGTAATGTTATCCCTCATCAAAGATGCCACTTCCCCTGTCCTATCCTTGCTATACCATCTATACCCAGGAACAGTAAGGTACTGTTCCTATCCATCCCTGATTCATGCCTTTGTAACTGCTGTAATATCCCAGTCCCACGTTCAAACCCATACCCTGAACTCATCTGCCTTCCCTGTCAGGCCACTTGCATTGACATAAATGCAGTGTGACCTCATTCTGTGACGTGCCCTTGCCTGCCTTGACAGTTTGACCTCTGAACAGTATCAGCCTCAGACTTACCTCTTTCCTCACTATCTCTTTGGGTGTACTCCCACTCCCTCACTGGTTCAATTCCTCATAAGTAGCACAGGAAAATCTTCCCTTCCAATGCAGGTACAATCCATCCTTCTTATGCAGGTCGATTCTACCCCACCAGAGATTCCAATGATTCAAAAATGTGAATCCTTCTCAGCTCCACCAGGTCTACAGCCACTCATTCATCTGCTCCATCCTGCTATTCCTACTTGCATTAGCATGAGGCACCAGGACTAATCCAGATATTACTATCCTTGAGGACCTACCTTTTAAACCTCCAGGCTAATTTGCCCTATTCTCATCAGGACCTCATCCTTTCTCTTCCTATGTCATTGGTACCGATGTACAACCACATCCCACTGGTTTTTCTCCCTTTTTGAGAAGATTCTGCTCCCTCTCGGAGACATCCAGGGAGGCCCCACCCCATTCTGAGTCTCACTGTCAGCTGCACAAACGGCAGTCTGTGCCCGAGACCAGAGAATCCCCTATCATCATTGATCATCTGGAACTTGATATACCTCTCATTACATTGGCGCCAGTCTCAGTACCAGGAACTTGGTTGTCAGTGCGTCAGTCACTTGAGAGTCTATCACCCCCTAACTTTACCAAACCAGTATACTTGTTTGAGATGGAGACAGCCACGGGAGACTGCTGCATTACCTGCCTACCCCTCCTACCTTTCGGAGAGGTAACCCATCCACGTGACTGTATCTACAGTATCCTACCATCCTGAGACTGCCACCTATCATGCTTACTGACCACCCCGCCCCCCCCCCGTCAATTCCTAACCGCCTTTAACTGTCACGCTCCAACCAATCCAATGGGATTTGCAACCCCACTTCCTGCAGACATAATCATCAGGTTCATTGAAATTCTCCCTGATCACCCACATCTGACAGGAAAAGCACATCAATCTATGAATGTCCATCTCTGCACCTTAAAATTTTACAGACCCAGGAAAAGGCACAGTCTTACTGCTCTACAAAACACTGCTCCAGAATAACTTAATACCTACGCTTTATATTTTAAAATTTAATCAAGAGACTGTAAGACACATCAGAAAGAAACCTCACCTTATTCACTATTGTAGATTTATGAAAATTAAACAGACTATGATTTATGTAATAAGGCTTAACAGACAATTAATTTTTCAATGTATAATTTCAGTTAAATCACACTGTAAATTTCTGCTGTAAATTGTGTGTTAGGATTGAGCCCTCCACAATCACATGATGGAGGAGCGACGCTCCGAAAGCTAGTGTGCTTCCAATTAAACCTTTTGGACTATAACCTGGTGTTGTGTGATTTTTAACTTTGTACACCCCAGTTCAACACCGGCATCTCCAAATTATGTTAGGATCCCCAGCTGTAGTAGTTCTGAGAGTGAGCTCTCTCCAAGGGCAGCTGTGAAATGTCACTGTGAGTTTCTCTTTTCTCCCACAATGTTCCCTCCCTGTCTCTGTAATTCCTCCTCCAGCCTCACAACCCTCCTTATCTCTTTAACCCCCCTCCAGCTTCAGAAATTACAAATCTGTGGTGTAAGATTTTTTTAATTCATTTTTAGCTCTTTTATCACAAAAATGGAAAATACAAACCCAAGATTTCTGTTAACTGACTATTTGGGGAGGCCGACACATGCACGGGCTCAGTAATTTATCTCAATTTGTTCACAGAGAAGGACGGACTATTTTTTAAAAAATCGTTGCCAAATAGTGAGGTGATGTGCTAATGGTATTTTTGCTAAGCCGAGTAATATGGAGACCTGTGTAATGTTGGGAGGATGAGGGTTCGAATCCCAGCATGGCTGATGGTGGCATTGGTATTCAATAAAATCTGGACTTAAGAATCTAATGATGACCATGAATTCATTGTTGAATGTTAGGGGGAAAAAAAAACGCCATCTGGTTCAGTAATGTCCTTTCGAGAAGGAATCTGACATCCTGACCTGGTCTGGCCTACATGTGACTCCAGACCCACAGCAATGTGGTTGACTCTGGGCAATGCATGTTCTAAATGAATAAACAAAAAGATTTATTTTAAATCATGGAGGAGCGCTTTTTTGAACGCAATTGTGTTTTCAAACTTAAATAAAAAGGATCAGCTTGGTCGGATGGCACGATAGACGCTGCAATAATCAGAGGGAACTTGAGGGACAAATGTACAGAGAGATCTCAGGTATATGTCAGAATAAAGAGGTTGTAATAGTCAGCAATTTAATTTTCCAAACATTGATGAGGATTACCACAGTGTGAAAGGTTTGGTGGGTGGAGAATTTGTTAAATTAGTTCGAGAACATTTCCTTTATCATTGTGTAAATGTTCCTGTCAGAAAAGGTGCAGAAGATGACCTTTTCTCGGGTAACAAAACAGGAGAAGTGACTGAAGTGAAAGTAGGGGCACACTTTGTCTAGGAGGAAATTGCGGGCCACTTGTAGAAATATTTGCTTAATTGAGAATCACAGGTGAGGTGCCTGATGACTGGAGAGTGGCTAATGTTGTACCTTTATTACGGAGAAGCCTGGGAACTGTAAACCTGGGAGCCTGACCTCAGTGGTAGGTAAGTTGTTGGAGGTGCTTCAGAAGTACAGGATTTATATGCGGTTTAAGATTTAAAGAATGATTAGGGATAATCAACTGGGAGAAGGTGAGGACTACAGATTATGGAGGTCAGAATTGAAGAGTGAGGTGCGGGAAAGTGCAGCTGGACAGGCAGCATTCGAGGAGCAGGAGAATCGATGTTTCTGGTATAAGCCCTTCATTAGGAAGGGGATAATTAGGGATAGTCAGCATAACTTTATGAGAGGATGTCTCATCAAAATGATTGTTGCTTTAAGGTAGTCACCAAGAAGATCGATGAGGGCAGAACGTTAGACATTGCTTATTTGGACTTTAGTAAAGCCTTTGGCAAGGTTTTGCATGGGAGACTAATTTGTAAAGTTGGATCACGTGGGATTCAGGGACAACTTGCCACCTGGATACAAAATTAGCTAAACAGACATGATTCGGAGATGCCGGTGTTGGACTGGGGTGTACAAAGTTAAAAATCACACAACACCTGGTTATAGTCCAACAGGTTTGAATACAATGATAGTTTCACTTCTATCGTGTGTAAATCACAAAACCCTTTTGTTTCATGTATATATTCATGAAGAACTCTGAGCTCAAAAACTGCATGAATTTATATTATACTCCGTTATCTCACTTTTTAGATTAGAATCAATCTAAACATCATGGCATAGGCAAGAACACAGGGGGCTAACACCTTCAACATATTGTCTAGCTATCACCATTATTAACAGCTAACCTGAGAATGCAACTTTTAAAAAAATTTTTGCGATTTACATATGAAAGAAGTGAAAATATCATGGTATTCTAACAGATGAAAGGCTTAACAGACAATTAATTTTTCAATGTATAATTTCAGTTAAATCATACTGTAAATTTCTGCTGTAAATTGTGTGTTTGGATTGAGCCCTCAACTATCACCTGATGAAGGAGCGACGCTCCGAAAGCGAGTGTGCTTCCAATTAAATCTGTTGGACTATAACCTGGTGCTGTGTGATTTATAACTTTGTACATCCCAGTCCAACACCGGCATCTCCGCATTATGTTAGGATGAGATGTGAAAGCTCAGTTACGGCACTTGAGGGTTACAAGGTAGCCAGGAAAGACCTAAAGAAGAGCTCAGAAGAGCCAGGAGGAGACATGGGAAGTTGTTGGCGGATAGGATCAGGGTAAACCCGAAGGCTTTGTATAGGTATTTAAGGAATAAAAGAATGACGAGAGTAAGATTAGCGACAATCAAGGATAGTAGTGGGAAATTGTGTGTGGAGTCAGAGGAGATAGGGGAAGCACGAACTGAATATTTTTCATCAGTATTCACTCTAGAAAACAATAATGTTGTCGAGGAGATTACTGAGAAACAGGCTACAAGACTAGGTGTGATTGAGGTTCACAAGGAGGAGGTATTAGAAATCCTGCAGAGTGTGAAAATAGGAAAGTCCCCTGGGCCGGATGGGATTTATCCTAGGATTCTCTGGGAAGCCAGGGAGGAGATTGCCGAGTCTTTGGCATTGATCTTTAAATCATCATTGTCTACAGGAATAGTGCCCGAAGACTGGAGGATGGGAAATGTGGTTCCCCTGTTCAAGGAGTAGAGACAATCCTGGTAATGAAAGACCAGTGAGGCTTACTTCAGTTTCGGATTTAATATCAGATAGGATTTAATATCATCTAGAAAAGAATAATTTGATTAGGGATAGTCAGCACGGTTTTGTGAAGGGTAGGTCGTGCCTCACAAATCTTATTGAGTTCTTTGAGAAGGTGACCAAACAGGTAGATGAGAGTAAACCAGTTGATGTGGTGTATATGGATTTCAGCAAGGCGTTCGATAAGGTTCCGCACAGTAGGCTATTGTACAAAATGCGGAGGAATGGGATTGTGGGAGATTTGGCAGTTTGGATCAGTAATTGGCTTGCTGAAAGAAGACAGAGAGTGGTGGTTGATGGGAAATGTTCATCCTGGAGTCCAGTTAGTAGTGATGTACCGCAAGGGTCGGTGTTGGGCCCACTGCTGTTCATCATTTTTATAAACGATCTGGATGAGGGCATAGAAGGGTGGGTTAGTAAATTTGCAGACAACACCAAGGTCGTGGAGTTGTGGATAGTGACGAAGGATGTTGTAGGTTGCAGAGACACATAGGTAAGCTGCAAAGCTGGACTGAGAGGTGGCAAATGGAATTTAATGTGGACAAGTGTGAGGTGATTCTCTTTGGTTAGAGTAACCGGAATGCAAGGTACTGGGCTAATGGTAAGATTCTTGGTCGTGTAGATGAGCAGAGAGATCTTGGTATCCAGGTACACAGATCCTTGAAAGGTGCCACCCAGGTTGACAGGGTTGTTTAGTAGGCATACAGCATTTTAGTTTTTATTAATAGAGGGATCGAGTTCTGGAACCATGAGGTTATGCTACAGCTGTACAAAACTCTGGTGCGACCGCACTTGGAGTATTGTGTACAGTTCTGGTCACCGCATTATAAGAAGGATGTGGAAGCTTTAGAAGGTCAGCAGAGGAGATTTACAAGGATGTTGCCTGGTATGGAGGGAAGGTCTTATGAGGAAAGTCTGAGGGACTTGAGGCTGTTTTCGTGAGAGAGAAGAAGGTTGAGAGGTGACTCAATAAAGACATTTAAGATAATCAGACGGTTAGAGAGCCTTTTTCCAAGTATGGTGACGGCAAGCACGAAGGGGCATAGCTTTAAATTGAGGGGTGAAAGATATAGTACAGATGTCAGAGGTAGTTTCTTTACTCATTGAGTAGTAAGGGCATGGAAGGTTTTGCCTGCAACGGTAGTAGATTCGCCTAGTTTAAGTACATTTAAGTCATCATTGGACAAGCATATGGACGTACATGGAATAGTGTAGGTTAGATGGGCTTCAGATTGGTATGACAGGTCGGCGCAACATCGAGGGCCGAAGGGCCTGTACTGCACTGTAATGTTCTATGTTCTAATCCTTGGCAAAACATCATAAGCTGAAGGGCCTGTTCTGTTCTGTACTTTTCTATGTTCTGTAATTCCAGATAATCCTCTTAGACCACAGCACTCACTCAGTACTGACTGTCTGACATTGCTGCGTTCCCTCAGTACTGACCCTCTGGCATTGGTGCATTCTGCCAGTCCTAACCTCTGACAGTGCAGCGCTCCCTCAACACTGATCCTCTGACAATGGAGTGCACATTCAGTCCGGCCCTTCTGACAGTGCAGCGCTCCAGCAGGACTGACTCTCCAACAATGAGGCACTCCCTCATTACTGACACTCTCTCAGTACTGAATAATTCAAACAGTAGTGCTCATTAAGTACTGACCCTCTGACAGTGCAGCACTCCCTCAGTACTAACCCACTGACAGTGCAGCACTACCTCAGTACTGACCCACTGACTGTGCAGCACTGCCTCAGTACTGACTAATTCAAACAGTAGTGCTCATTCAGTACTGACCCACTGACAGTGCAGCTCTCCCTCAGCACTGACCCTCTGACAGTGCAACACTCCCTTAGCACTGACCCTCTGACAGTGCAGCACTCCCTCAGTACTGACTCTCTGATAGTGCAGTATTACCTTAGTGCTATCCTTCTGACAGTGCGGCCCTCCATCAGAACTAAACTCCTGACAGTGCGGCTCTCCCTCAGAAAACACCTCCTGACAGTGCGGCCCTCCCTCACGATTAAACCCCTGACAGTGCGGCCCTCCCTCAGGACTAAACTCCTGACAGTGCGGCCCTCCATCAGAACTAAACTCCTGACAGTGCGGCCCTCCCTCAGAATTAAACTGCTAACAGTGCGGCTCTCCCTCAGAACTAAACTCCTAACAGTGTGGCCCTCCCTTAGAACTAAACTCCTGACAGTGCGGCCTTCCCTCAGAACTAAACTCCTGACAGTGCGGCCCTCCCTCAGAACTAAACCCCTGACAGTGCGGCCCATCCTCAGAACGAAACCCCTGAGAGTGTTTCCCTCCCTCAGAACTAAACTCCTGACAGTGCGACCCACCCTCAGTACTAAACTCTCAGCACTGACCCTCTGACACAGCAGCACTCCCTCAGCACTGACCCTCTGACAGTGTAGTGCTCCCTCAGTCCTGACCCTCTGACAGTGCCGCACTCCCTCAGTACTGATCCTCTGACAGCGCGGCAATCCCTCAGCACTGAGCCTCTAACAGTGCAGCACTCCCTCAGTCCTGACCCTCTGACAGTGCAGCACTCCCTCAGTACTGACCCTCTGACAGTGCAGTGCTCCCTCAGTACTCAACCTCCGATAGTCCTGCATATCTTTTGTACTGACCCTCTGACAGTGCAGCACCCCCTCAGATTGGTATGACAGGTCGGCGCAACATCGAGGGCCGAAGGGCCTGTACTGCACTGTAATGTTCTATGTTCTAATCCTTGGCAAAACATCATAAGCTGAAGGGCCTGTTCTGTTCTGTACTTTTCTATGTTCTGTAATTCCAGATAATCCTCTTAGACCACAGCACTCACTCAGTACTGACTGTCTGACATTGCTGCGTTCCCTCAGTACTGACCCTCTGGCATTGGTGCATTCTGCCAGTCCTAACCTCTGACAGTGCAGCGCTCCCTCAACACTGATCCTCTGACAATGGAGTGCACATTCAGTCCGGCCCTTCTGACAGTGCAGCGCTCCAGCAGGACTGACTCTCCAACAATGAGGCACTCCCTCATTACTGACACTCTCTCAGTACTGAATAATTCAAACAGTAGTGCTCATTCAGTACTGACCCTCTGACAGTGCAGCACTCCCTCAGTACTAACCCACTGACAGTGCAGCACTACCTCAGTACTGACCCACTGACTGTGCAGCACTGCCTCAGTACTGACTAATTCAAACAGTAGTGCTCATTCAGTACTGACCCACTGACAGTGCAGCTCTCCCTCAGCACTGACCCTCTGACAGTGCAACACTCCCTTAGCACTGACCCTCCAAAGGTATTGCACTCTTTCAGCACTGAGTGTATAGTGAACTGTGGGAGGATCAGTACTGAGGGTGTGCCACATTTTGGAAAGTCAATGAGAGTGCGGAACTCCCCCATACTGACCCTCTGACAGTGCAGCACTCTCTCAGTACTGACCCTCCAACTGTGCAGCACGTCCCCTGAACCGATTATCATACAGTGTAGCGCTATCACAGTACTGACCCTCTGACAGTCCAGCATTCCATCAGTACTGACCCTCTGACAATGCAGCACTCCCTCAGTACTGACTCTCTGACAGTGTAGCACTCCCTCAGTACTGACCCTCTGACAGTGCAGCACTCCCTCAATACTGCCCATCTAACAGTGCAGCACTCCCTCAGTACTGACCCTCTGACAGTGCAGCACTCCTCAATACTGACCCTCTGACAGTGCAGCACTCCCTCAGTACTGACCCACTGACAGTGCAGCACTCCCTTAGTACTGATCCTCTGACAGTGTGGCACTGCCTCAGTACTGACCCACTGACAGTGCAGCACCCCCTCAGTACTGACCCTCTGACAGTGTGCATTCCCTCAGTTCTCACCCTCTGACAGTGCAGTGCTCCCTCAGTACTCAACCTCCGATAGTCCTGCATATCTTTTGTACTGACCCTCTGACAGTGCAGCACTTCCTCAGTACTGTCTTTCCAAAGGTATTGCACTCTTTCAGCACTGAGTGTATGGTGAACTGTGGGAGGATCAGTACTGAGGGTGTGCCACATTTTGGAAAGTCAATGAGAGTACGGCACTGCCCCATACTGACCTTCTGACAGTGAGGCATTCTCCCAGTACTAACACTTCGACATTGAGGCACTCCCTCAGTACTGACCCTCTGATGGAGTGGCGCTCCCTGAATATTGACTCTCCAACAGTATGCCACACTCTCAGAACTGCCCCTCTGGCAGTATGCCACTCCCACACTACTAACCCTCCGAGAGTGCACCACTTCCATAGTACTGACCCTCCAACAGTGCAGCATTCCCTCAGTACTGATCCTCCAACAATGTGGCACTCCCTCAGTACTGACCCTCTGACAGTAAACCGCTCCCTCAGTACAAAATCTCTGACATTAGTGTGCTCCCTCAGCACTGACCCACTGACAGCGCAACATTTCCTCGGTACTAACGCTCTCACGTTGCACCATTCCCCCAGTACTGACCGTCTGACATTGCAGTACTCCCTCGGAACTGACCATTTGACAGTGCAGCAATCTTCTAGTGAAGACCCTCTGACAGTGTAGGTTTCCTTCAGTACTGACCCTCTGGTAATGCAGCACATTCTCAGTACTGACCCTCTCACAGTGTAGCTCTCTCTCAGTACTGACTCTCAGACAATGCGACACTCCCTCACTACTGACCTTCTGACAGTGCAGCATTCACTCAGCGCTGACCCCCTGACAGTGTGGTGCTCACTCAGTATGGACTCTCTGACAGTGTGGTGCTGCCTCAGTACTTACCCACTGACAGTGTGGTGCTGCCTCAGGACTGACCCTCTGAGAGTTCAACACTCCCTCAGTACTGGGCCTCTGATAGTGCAGCACTCCCTCACTTCTGAATTTCTGACAATGAGGCATTTCATCAGTACTCTCCGTCGGGCAATGCAGCAGACCCTCAGTCTGACCCTCTGACAGTGTAGCACTCCCTCAGTTCTGCCCTCTGACAATGCAGTGCTATCTCAGTACTGACCCACTGACAGTGCAGCACTCCCTCAGTACTGACCCTCTGACAGTGCAGCACTCCCTCAGCACTGACCCTCTGACAGTGTGGCACCACTCAGTACTGACCCCCACTGACAGTGCAGCGCTCCCTCAGCACTGACCCTCTGACAGTGTGGCACCACTCAGTACTGACCCTCTGATAGTAGCAGCACTCTTTCAGTACGGCCCTTTGACAGTGTGGCACCACTCAGTGCTGACCCTCTGATAGTAGCAGCACTCTTTCAGTACGGCCCTTTGACAGTGTGGCGCTCCCACTCTACTGACACTTTGACAGAGTGGTGCTCCCTCAGTTCTGAACCTCCCACAACGGTATTCCCTCAGTAATCTCCCTTCGGCAGACCGGCAAACCCTCAGTACTGATCCTAAAACAATACGGCACTCCCACACTACTGACCCTCTGACAATGCAGCACTCCCTCAGTACAAAACCTCCAACAGTGCGGCATTCCCTTAGCACTGACTGACCAATAGTGCGGCATTCAGTACTGACCCTCTGACAGTGCAGCATTCCCTCAGCACTGACCCTCTGACAGTGCAGCACTCCCTCAGTACTGACCTACTGACAATGCAGCACTCCCTCAGCACTGACCCTCTGACAGTGCAGCACTCCCTCAGTACTGACCAACTGACAGTGCAGCACTCCCTTGCTCAGTACTAACTCTCTGACAGTGCAGTACTCCCTTTGTACTGACCATTTGACAGTGCAGCACTCTGTTCGTACTGACTGTCTGAGAGTGTAGCGCTTCCTCAGTACAGACCCACTGACAGTGTAGCACTCCCTCAGTACAGACCCACTGACAGTGTAGCGCTTCCTCAGTACAGACCCACTGACAATGTAGCACTCCCTCAGTACAGACCCACTGAAAGTGTAGCGCTTCCTCAGTACAGACCCACTGACAGTGCAGCACCCCCTCAATATTGACCTTCCAACAGTGCAGCAATCCTTGAGTACTGATAATCTGGTTGTGTGATGTTCCCTGAGTACTGACCTTCCGACAGTGGAACTCCCTCAGCACTGACCCTCTAACAGTGCAGCATTCCCTCAGTACTGATCCTCTGACAGTGCAGCACTCCCTCAGCACTGACCCGCTGACAGTGCAGCACTCCCTCAGTACTGACCCACTGACAGTGCTGCACTCCCTCAGTACTGACCCTCTGACAGTGCAGCACTCCCTCAGTACTGAACCTCTGACAGTGCAGAACTCCCTCTGTACTGACAAGCTGACGGTGCAGCATTCACTCAGTAAAGAACCTCTGATATTGCAGAAGTGCCTCAGTACTGACCTTCTGACAGTGCGGCGTTCCCTCAGCCCTGACCCTCTCACAGTGTAACACTCCCTCAGTACTGACCTTCTTGCAGTGCAGCACTCTCAGTGCTGACCCTTTGACAGTGTGGCACTTGCTCAGTGCTAACTCTCAGACAGTGCAGCACTCCCTCAGTACTTACTGCTGACAGTGTAGCACTTGCTCAGTACGAACTCTCTGATAGTGCAGTATTCCCTTTGTACTGACCATTTGACAGTGCAGCACTCTGTTCGTACTGACTGTCTGACAGTGTAGCGCTTCCTCAGTACAGACCCACTGACAGCGCAGCACTCTCTCAATATTGACCTTCCAACAGTGCAGCGATCCCTCAGTAATGATAATCTGGTTGTGTGATGCTCCCTGAGTACTGACCTTCCGACAGTGGCACTCCCTCAGTACTGACCCTCTGACAGTGCAGCCCACCCTCAGTACTGACCCGCTGACAGTGTAGCACTCCCTCAGCACTGACCCTCTGACAGTGCAGCCCTCCCTCAGTACTGAACCTCTGACAGTGAAGCACTCCCTCAGTACTGACACTCTGGCAATGTGGTACTCCCTCAGTACTGACCCACTGACAGTGCAGCACTCCCTCTGTACTGACAAGCTGACGGTGCAGCATTCACTCAGTAAAGAACCTCTGACATTGTAGAACTGCCTCAGTACTGACCTTCTGAAAATGCGTCGTTCCCTCAGCACTGACCCTCTCACTGTGTAACACTCCCTCAGTACTGCCCTTCTGACAATGCGGCATTCCCTCAGCACTGACCCTCTCACAGTGTAACACTGCCTCAGTACTGACCTTCTTGCAGTGCAGCACTCTCTCAGTACTGACCCTTTGACAGTGTGGCACTTGCTCAGTGCTAACCCTCAGACAGTGCAGCACTCCCTCAGTACTGAACTTCCAACAGTGGCACTCCCTCAGTACTGACCCTCTGACAGTGTGGCACTCCTTCAGTACTGACCCACTGACAGTGCAGCACTCCCTCAGTACTGACCCACTGACAGTGCAGCACTCCCTCAGTACTGACCCACTGGCAGTGTGCATTCCCTGAGTTCTCACCCTCTGACAGTGCAGTGCTCCCTCAGTACTCAACCTCCGATAGTCCTGCACATCTTTTGTACTGATCCTCTGGCAGTGCAGCAGTTCTTCAGTACTGTCTTTCCAAAGGTATTTCACTCTTTCAGCACTGAGGATATGGCGAACTGTGGGAGGCTGAAAACTGAGGGTATGCCACATTTTGGAAAGTCAGTGACAGTGCGGCACTGCCCCATACTGACCCTCTGACAGTGCAGCACTCTCTCAGTACTGACCCTCCAACTGTGCAGCACGTCCCCTGTACCGATTATCATACAGTGTAGCGATATCTCAGTACTGACCCTCTAACAGTCCAGCACTCCCTCAGTACTGACCCTCTGACAATGCAGCACTCCCTCAGTACTGACTCTCTGGCAGTGTAGCACTCCCTCAGTACTGACCCTCTGACAGTGCAGCACTCCCTCAATACTGCCCCTCTAACAGTGCAGCACTCCCTCAGTACTGACCCTCTGACAGTGCAGCACTCCCTCAATACTGACCCTCTGACAGCGCAGCACTCCCTCACTACTGACCCTCTGACAGTGCAGCACTCCCTCAGTACTGACCCACTGACAGTGCAGCTCTCCCTCAGTACTGATCCTCTGAAAGTGTGGCACTCCCTCAGTACTGACCCTCTGACAGTGTGCATTCCCTCAGTTCTCACCCTCTGACAGTGCAGTGCTCCCTCAGTACTCAACCTCCGATAGTCCTGCATATCTTTTGTACTGACCCTCTGACAGTGCAGCACTTCCTCAGTACTGTCTTTCCAAAGGTATTGCACTCTTTCAGCACTGAGTGTATGGTGAACTGTGGGAGGATCAGTACTGAGGGTGTGCCACATTTTGGAAAGTCAATGAGAGTGCGGCACTGCCCCATACTGACCCTCTGAGAGTGAGGCATTCTCTCAGTACTAACACTTTGACATTGAGGCACTCCCTCAGTACTGACCCTCTGATGGAGTGGCGCTCCCTGAGTATTGACTCTCCAACAGTATGCCACACTCTCAGAACTGCCCCTCTGGCAGTATGCCACTCCCACACTACTAACCCTCCGAGATTGCACCACTTCCATAGTACTGACCCTCCAACAGTGCAGCATTCCCTCAGTACTGATCCTCCAACAATGTGGCACTCCCTCAGTACTGACCCTCTGACAGTAAACCGCTCCCTCAGTACAAAATCTCTGACATTAGAGTGCTCCCTCTGCACTGACCCACTGACAGCGCAGCATTTCCTCGGTACTAACGCTCTCACGTTGCACCACTCCCCCAGTACTGACCGTCTGACATTGCAGTGCTCCCTCGGAACTGACCATTTGACAGTGCAGCAATCTTCTAGTGAAGACCCTCTGACAGTGTAGGTTTCCTTCAGTACTGACCCTCTGGTAATACAGCACATTCTCAGTACTGACCCTCTCACAGTGCAGCTCTCCCTCAGTACTGACTCTTAGACAATGCGACACTCCCTCACTACTGACCCTCTGACAGTGCAGCATTCACTCAGCGCTGACCCCCTGACAGTGTGGTGCTCACTCAGTATGGACTCTCTGACAGTGTGGTGCTCCCTCAGTACTTACCCACTGACAGTGTGGTGCTGCCTCAGAACTGACCCTCTGAGAGTTCAACACTCCCTCAGTACTGGGCCTCTGATAGTGCAGCACTCCCTCAGTTCTGAATTTCTGACAATGAGGCATTTCATCAGTACTCTCCCTCTGGCAATTCAGCAGACCCTCAGTCTGACCCTCTGACAGTGTAGCACTCCCTCAGTTCTGCCCTCCGACAATGCAGCGCTATCTCAGTACTGACCCACTGACAGTGCAGCACTCCCTCAGTACTGACCCTCTGACAGTGCAGCACTCCCTCAGCACTGACCATCTGACAGTGCAGCACTCCCTCACTACTGACCCACTGACAATGCAGCGCTCTCTCAGTACTGACCCACTGACAGTGCAGCACTCACTCAGTACTGACCCTCTGACAGTGCCGCACTCCCTCAGTACTAACTCTCTGACAGTGCAGCACTCCCTCAGTACTGACCCACTGACAGTGCAGCACTCTCTCAGTACTGACGCTCTGACAGTGCAGCACTCCGTAAGTACTGATCCTCTGACAGTGCAGCACTCACTCAGTACTGACCCTCTGACAGCGCAGCACTCCCTCAGTACTGACCCACTGACAGTGCAGCACTCCCTCAGTACTGACCCGCTGACAGTGCAGCACTCCCTCAGCACTGACACTCTGACAGTGCATCACTGCCTCAGTACTGTCCCTCAGACAGTGCAGAACTCCATCAGTACTGACCCACTATAAGTGTGCATTCCCTCAGTTCTCACCCTCTGACAGTGCAGTGCTCCCTCAGTACTGACCCTCTGACAGTGCAGCACTCCCTCAGCACTGACCATCTGACAGTAAAGCACTCCCTCAGTACTGACCCTCTGATTTTGCAGTACTCACTCAGTGAAGACCCTCTGAGATTGTGGAACTCCCTCGTTGCCTGACCTTCTGACAGTGCGGCACTCCCTCAGTACTGACATTCTGACAGTGCGCCATTCCCTCAGTCCTGACATTCTGACAGTGCAGCATTCCCTCGGTACTGATACTCTGACTTTGCGCATTCCCTCAGTCGTGACCCTGAGGACTGAACCTTTGGCAGTGTGACACTCCCTCGGTACTGACCTCTCACAGTGCTGTTGCTCCGACAGTGCGCCATTCCCTATTTGCTGACCGACCAACAGTGCAGAACTCCCTCCTTACTGACCGTCCAAGAGCGAGCACTTTCTCATTACTGCCCCTCTGACAGTACGGTGTTTCCTCAGTGCTGACCCTCTGCCAATGCAGCACTCCTTCAGTACTCACACTTTAACTGTGTTGCATTCCCGCAGTACTGAACCTCTGACAGTGCAGCACACACTCAGTACTAACCCTCTGACAGTGTGGAGTTCCCTCAGTTCTGACCCTCCAAAAGTGCAACACTCCCTCAGTACTGACCCTCCGACAGTGCAGCACTCCCTCAGTACTGACCCTCCGACAGTGCAGCATTTCCTCAGCACTGACCCTCTCACAGTGCGGCACTCCCTTCGTACTGACCCTCTAACAGTGTCACACTCCCTCAGTACTGACCCTCTGACAGTGCAGCCCTCCCTCAGTACTGACCCTCTGACAGTGTATCACTCCCTCAGTATTGACCCTCTGACAGTGCGGCTCTCCCTCAGTACTGACACTCTGACAGTGTATCACTCCGTCAGTACTGACCTTCTGACAGTTTGGCACTCCCTCAGTACTGACCCTCTGGCAGTGCAGCACTCCCTCAGTATTGACCCTCTGACAGTGCAGCACTCCCCCAATGCTGACCCTCTGAAAGTGCGGCTCTCCCTCACTACTGACTCTCTGACAGTGCAGCACTCCCTCAGTACTGACCCTCTAACAGTGCAGCACTCCCTCAGTACTGACCCTCTAACAGTGCAGCACTCCCTCAGTACTGACCCTCTGACAGTGCAGCGCCCCCCCAGCACTGACCCTTTGACAGTGCAGCAGTCCCTCACGACAGAACCTCTGAGAGGGTGGCATTCCCTCAGTACTGACCCTTTGACAGTGCAACACTCCCTCAGTACTGACCCTCCGACAGTGCAGCATTTCCTCAGCACTGACCCTCTCACAGTGCGGCACTCCCTTCGTACTGACCCTCTGACAGTGTCACACTCACTCAGTACTGACCCTCTGACAGTGCAGCCCTCCCTCAGTACTGACCCTCTGACAGTGTATCACTCCCTCAGTATTGACCCTCTGACAGTGCGGCTCTCCCTCAGTACTGACACTCTGACAGTATATCACTCCCTCAGTACTGACCCTCTGACAGTTTGGCACTCCCTCAGTACTGACCCTCTGGCAGTGCAGCACTCCCTCAGTACTGACCCTCTGACAGTGCAGCACTCCCTCAATGCTGACCCTCTGACAGTGCAGCACTCCCTCAGTACTGATCCTCTGACAGTGCAGCGCCCCCCCCCCCCCAGCACTGACCCTTTGACAGTGCAGCACTCCCTCACGACAGAACCTCTGACAGGGTGGCATTCCCTCAATAGTGCTCCCTCAGTACTGACCCTCTGACAATGAGGTGCTCCCTCAGTACTTACCCCTCAGAGTGCAGCACTGCCTAAGCACTGACTCCCTGATAGTACAGCACTCGCTCGGTACTGACCCTTTAACAGTGCAACACTCCCTCAATACTGATCCTCTGACAGTGCAGCACCCCCTCAGCACTGACCCTTTGACAGTGTTGCACTCCCGCAGTACATGACCCTCTGACAGTGCAGCCCTTCCTCACTACAAAACCTCTGACAGGGTGGCATTCCCTCAACACTGTTCCTCTGACAATGTTGTGCTCCCTCAGTACTAATGCTCCGATAGTGTTGTGCTCCCACGGCAATGACTTTGCAACAGTGCAATGCTCATTTTGTTCTGACCCTTTGACAGTGAAGCATTTCCTCAGTACTGACGGTCCGGCAGTGTTGCGTGCCCACAGTACTGATCCTCTGACAGTGCAGGTTTCCCTCAATACTGATCCTCCGACAGCAACATTAACTTAGTACTCACTCTCCACAGAGTGGCGCTCCCTCAGTAATGACCCTCGGACAGTGGAGTGCTCACTGCATAATGACCCTCTGACATTGCAGCGCTCCCTCACTACTGACCCTCTGACAGTGCAGCGCTCCCGCACTACTGATCCTCTGACAGTGCAGCACTCCCTCAGTACTGACCCTCTGACAGTGCAGCACTCCCTCAGTACTGACCCACTGACAGTGCAGCACTCCCTCAGTACTGACCCTCTGACAGTGCAGCACTCCCTCAGTACTGACTCTCTGACAGTGCAGCACTCCCACAGTACTGACCCTCTGACAGTGCAGGATGCACTCAGTACTGACCCTCTGACAGTGCGGCACTCCCTCAGTACTGACCCTCTGATAGTACGGTATTCCCTCAGTACTGACCCTTTGACAGTGCAACATTCCCTCAGTACTGACCCTCTGACAGTGCAACACTCCCTCAGTACTGACCCTCTGACAGTGCAGCACTCCCTCTGTACTGACCTTTTTTTTCTATTTCTTAATGTTTTGTGGAATTATGGAGACATTGCGTTTGCAGATTCTGAGAAAGCATGAGAGAGACACACAATCCAAGCCCTGTCTGGAACTCTGCAACAGTCTATTCAGAGAGATGCGCAGCAAGGAAACATACCCTTCGGCCCAACGTATTCATGCCAACCAGATATCCAACTTAATTTAGATCTATTTGCTTGTACTTGGCTGATATCCCTCTAAGGAGAAAGTGAGGTCTGCAGATGCTGGAGATCAAAGTTGAAACTTTATTGCTGGAACAGCACAGCAGGTCAGGCAGCATCCAGGGAACAGGAGATTCGACGTTTCGGGCACAGGCCCTTCTTCAGGCCTGTGCCCGAAACGTCGAATCTCCTGTTCCCTGGATGCTGCCTGACCTGCTGTGCTGTTCCAGCAATAAAGTTTCAACTTTGATATCCCTCTAAACCCTTCCTATGCATATACCCATCCAGATGCCTTTTAAATATCGCAATTGTACCAGTCCCCACCACATCCTCTGGCAGCTACCTGCATGCCGTTGAAGATGCTGCCTGACCTGCTGCGCTTTTCCAGCAACACATTTTTCAGCTCATGATAGAGATTGAGCCAATAATGTTGGCATCACAAACCTGTGGAGGAATTCTATCCCTTTCATTGAGCAAGCTTGGGAATTCAACACTAAAGTCAATCTGGACGGACGCGCTGGATACCTGAAACCTCAATACAGAGATTGCTGTAGAAGCTGAGCATGTCCGGCAGCATCTCTGAAGGGAGAGGGAGAGAGACAGAGAGAGTTCACCTTTCAATCCAGTGACTTCTGCGGGAAAGTTCCTTCAGAACAGACCGTTTTGAGGAAAGGGTCACTTGAAATGCGAATTGTTCCTCTCTCTTCACCGTTGCTGCCTGACCTGCTGACTTTCCACAGCCATCTGTTTGCTTGAGAATTTGATCTGACCTGATCCAAGCGTCACTGAGTAATTCAGTTAAAAATCACAAAAAACCAGGTTATAGTCCAACAGGTTTAATTGGAAGCACACTAGCTTTTGGAGCGACGCTCCTTCATCAGGTGGTTGTCACAACCTGGGGATGTGTGATTTTTAACCAGGATTAACTAAGTCATTTCAGGAGAGGAGAAAACATGTCCAGGTAGATCAAAAACACCTTGGAGATAGTTTCTCAACCAACCTGCTCAGTGATGGTATGATATTACTCTGGACCAGGTGCGACTTGAACCTGGATCTCCTAGCTCAAAGGTAAAGACGCTACCACTGCCCCTTTCTATCTTCCCCAAGCTGTACAAGAGACCTAACACTTGCCTGCAGACATCAGTTAAAAACAGCCAATGTGACAAGGTCTTCAAGAAGGAAAGAGGGAGAAACCAGGAATCTACAGGCCAATCAGTCTGACGGTGGGGAAACTGTTGGAATGAATACTTCGGGACAGAATGAATCTGCACTTGGAGCAGGCAGGGGTTAATCAAGAACAGAAGGTGTGGTTTTATTAAAGGAAGGTCATATCTGACCAACCTGATTGAATTTATCAAAGAGGTTGCCAGATCTGTAGGTGACAGCAATGCATTTGCTGTAGGCTACTTGGAATTCAGTGAGGCTTTTGATAAGGTCTTGCATGGGACACTGATATCAAAGACAAGAGCCCATGGCATCCAAGGAAATTTGGCAAATTGGATCCACAATGTGCTGAGTCACAGGAAGCAGAGGGTGATGGTTGAGATTGCTTCTGTAACTGAAAGCTTGTGCCCAGTGGGATCTTGCAGAGACCAGTGTTGGGTCCTCGCAGTATCTAGATTTATAGAACTAACTTTCACTTGAAAGTTGAAGGATTGATCAGTGAGTTCACAGATGATATGAAAACTAGTATGCTGGCAAACAGTGAGGAAGATAGGCGAAAACCATAGGAGGACAAACATGGTAAGGGAACACATGATGAACTATAGGGACCTGGGAAGCACTGAAGATCAGAGGGACCTTGTTGTGCCTGTCCACCAGTCACTTAAACACAGAGACATGTGATAAACTCGCCTTTCCTTGTTAAGCACAGAGTTTGAGCTGGGAAGTTCTGTCGGAACTGTCGAAAACATTGGCTAGGGGACAGCTAGCTTGTTGTCTGAATTTCTGGAATCCACATTTAGGGAGGGATATGCTAGCACTCAAGGCTTGGAAGGATGTTGACTGAGCTGGAGAGTTTCAGTTATGAAGAGAGACTGGAAAGATTGGGTCATTTTCCTGAGACCAGAGAGATTGAGAGGGAAGTCGCAGGTCGATAGGATAGTGAAGAAGGCATTTTGTATGCTTTCCCTTATTGGTCAGAGCATTGAGTAAAGGAGTTTGGAGGTCATGTTGTGGCTGTCCAGGACTTTGGTTGGGCCACCTTTGGAGTATTGTGTGCAATTCTGCTCTGATTCCTGTAGAAAGGATGTTGTGAAATTTGAAAGGGTTCAAAAAAGATTTACAAGCATGTTGCCAGGTTTGAAGGGGTTGAACTACAGGGATGGCGGAATAGGCTGGAGCTGTTTTCCCTGGAGTGTTAAAGGCTGAGGAGTGACCTTCCAGACGTTTATAAAATCATGGAGGCATGGATAGGGTAAATAGACAAGGTATTTTCCCTGGGTGTGGCAGTCCAGAACTAGAGGGCATAGGTTTAGAGTGAAAGGGGAAAGATTTACAAGGTCCTCAGGGCTAACATAGAACATAGAAGAATACAGCGCAGTACAGGCCCTTTGGCCCTCGATGTTGCGCCGATCCAAGCCCACCTAACCTATACTAACCCACTACCCTCCATATACCTATCCAATGCCCGCTTAAATGCCCATAAAGAGGGAGAGTCCACCACTGCTACTGGCAGGGCATTCCATGAACTTACGACTCGCTGAGTGAAGAACCTACCCCTAACTTCAGTCCTATATCTACCCCCCCTTAATTTAAAGCTATGCCCCCTTGTAATACCCGACTCCATACGCGGGAAAAGGTTCACACTGTCAACCCTATCTAACCCCCTAATCATCTAGTACACCTCAATCAAGTCACCCCTAAACCTTCTTTTCTCTAATGAAAACAGCCCCAAGTGTCTCAGTCTTTCCTCATACGATCTTCCTTCCATACCAGGCAACATCCTGGTAAACCTCCTCTGCACCCGTTCCAGTGCCTCCACATCCTTCTTATAGTATGGCGACCAAAACTGCACACAATATTCCAGATGCGGCCGCACCAGAGTCTTATACAACTGCATCATGACCTCAGGACTCCAGAACTCAATTCCTCTACCAATAAAAGCCAGTATGCCATATGCCTTCCTCACCACACTATTTACCTGGGTGGCAACTTTCAGAGATCTGTGTACATGGACACCAAGATCCCTCTGCTCATCCACACTACCAAGTATCCGACCATTAGCCCAGTACCCCATCTTTTTGTTATTCTTCCCAAAGTGAATCACCTCACACTTAGCTACATTGAATTCCATTTGCCACCTTTCTGCCCAGCTCTGCAGCTTCTCTATATCCTGCTGTAACCTGCCACATCCTTCCTCACTGTCAACAACTCCTCCGACTTTCGTATCATCCGCAAACTTGCTCACCCAACCTTCTAACCCCTCTTCCAGGTCATTTATAAAAATGACAAACAGCAATGGTCCCAAAACAGATCCTTGCGGAACACCGCTAGTGACGGCACTCCATGAAGAAACTTTGCCATCAACTACTACCCTCCGTCTTCTTCCATCCAGCCAATTCCTAATCCAAACCTCCAACTCACCCTCAATGCCATATCTCCGTATTTTCTGCAGTAGGCTAACGTTTTCATGCAACAGGCCGTGCGTGTATGCAAGAGAAAGTGCAGGCCAGTACGCGACTAGTAACATATTAAAGGTATCAGGAGCGGTAGAAGAAAACTCCACCACTACCTGATGAAGGAGCAGCGTTGCGAAAGTAAGTGGTTCCAAATAAACCAGTTCGACTATAACCTGGTGTTGTGTGATTTTTAACTTGAATTGGAAGGGATTAGAGGGCCAAGTGTTGGTAAATGGGACGAGGTTAATTTTGGATATCTGGTCGGCATGGACGAGTTGGGCTGAAGGATCTGTTTCTGTGTTGTACATCTGTTTGACTCGATTACATCATTGAGATTTATAAAATAATGAGAGGTGGTGATTGGGTAGACAGGAAGGAAATATTCCCCTTGATGGAGGATCCAGTTAAGACAAATGCTGTAAAGACTGGAAGGCAGTGCAGATATGTAAGGTAAGGGGCAGGAGACTTAAGGGGAAGGTCAGTGATAAAGTCATACAGCATGGAAACAGACCTTTTGGTTCCCCCCGCCAGTCAATGCTAATCATAATCCCAAACAAAACTAGTCCCACCGCCTGCTCCTGGCCCATATCCCTCCAATTCTGTCCTGTTTGTCCAAATACCTTTTAAACATTGGAACTGTACCCGCATCCATTAATTCCTCTGGAAGTTCATTCACCCATGAACCACTCTCTGTGTAGAAAAAGGTGACCCTCATTTCCCTTTTAAATCTTTCTCCTCTCACTTTAAAAATATGTCCCCTCGTCCTGAAGTCTAGGGGGGAATAAGCTCCCTAGTCCAAGGGGAACATTTCCTCACTATCTACCTTATGAACACCTCTCATTATTTTATACATCTCAAACATGTCATCGAGTAATAGAGACGTACAGCACAGAAATAGATCCTTTGGCCCAACTCGTCCATGCTGACTGGATATCCTAACTTACCCTAGTCGCATTTACCAGTACTTGGTCCATATCCCTCTAATCCCCTCCTCTTCATATACAAGTCCTGAAGAGTATCACCCGAGGGAAAATACATCTGACATTCACCTTATATATGCCCCTTATTATATTGTAAACCTCTGTAAGGTCGCCCCTCAACCTTCAAGCTCCTTTCCATATAAGTCAAACTCTCCAGTCCTGGCAACATCTTGTAAATATTTTCTGAACAGTTAAACAACACCCCTCCTATAACAGAGAGACCAGAATTGGACACAGTATTCTAGAAGAGGCCTGTACAACCTCAACATGATGTCCTAACTCCGATACTCATGGTCTGTATAATGAACGAAAAAGGCTTTTACCCAGAGGGTGGTGAGAAACTGAATTCACTGCCGGAAGGGGATTGCAGACAGAAGCTCTCAAATCATTGAAGAAGCTTTCAGAAGTGCACTTGCAATGCCAAGACATACAAGGTGATGGGTCTTGGAGGAGAACCGTTGCTGGTGTTTTTGAATCTGTAGTTTGTACTGTTTGCCCGAAACATCAATTTTCCTGTTCCTCGGAAGCTGCCTGAGTTGCTGGGCTTTTCCAGCACCACTCTAATCTAGACTCTGGTTTCCAGCATCTGCAGTCCTTGTTTTTACCTTATACAAGGTGATGGGCTGAGAGCTGATAAATGAAGTTACCATAGTTTGATGGTGGTTTTTGACTGGCACAGAATCAATGGGCTGAAGGGACTTGTTCTGCACTGTAGACCGCTGTGATTTGAAAAAAAAGGATAATGAAGAGACTTTCATTGAGGTGTTGGCACTAACAATTGTCATTGTGGCAGTGCCACAAGATTGAGCTTTATTCAGACACACTGTCAGACCTGGATTTGAACTCTGTTCACACTCTCTGCAGATGGTTCTGGACCTGCTACATTTCTTCAGCACTCAGCGTTTATTTGTGGTTACAGAGAGGGTCTGAGGCTGCAGAGGTGAAATCTTATGGTTTGTTAGATATGGGAAGGCAAAGCAGACACTTCCTGATTGAAAATGAAAACTCAAATATAGAATTGTGAGGCTGTTAATGTATATTTTGTTCCACAAATCCAGACGACACAAGTTTCTGTACAACAGCAGATACTTTATTATCGGAGTGCAGTGCGAGATTCTCTATGTCCCTGAAAGTAGTCGTGTGTCTACTTCTGGTGGCACTTCTCCACGAATCTCTGCTCTACTCACAAAGGCAGTACTTTTTATGGGAATAATACAAAAGGTCTCTCAGCCACATGGTTGATTGTCGTTACATTGTTTAAGATGGGCAATTATCATTTTACAAGGCCCGGTGAATGTCGATGTCCTGCGATAATGAGTGAATGGATTACAGCGACTGATTATCGGATTCTTCATGATCATGTGTCAATGGGAAGAGATTAAAACTGAAGGGTTTTGCCTGTTTTCAATGGGGAATTCACATCCCTATGCTAATACGGAGAGGAAGAAAGATAATAGGAGCGGGAGGCAGTTTAAAAGGGATGCGGCCAAGGCTATCCGTCTCGGCTGGGGAGGACAGATACCTTTGCCCAAGGCTGCAGAGGAATCCACATGTGTGGCTGCAATGGATTCCTTCTCTAAGATTCAGTTATCCTACTGAGATGTTCTGTCTATTCTGTAATTGATACGGTAGTGAGTCTGTTTCACAGTGGAATGTTTAACCTTTGAGTGCCCAGAATGCCTTGAAAGAGAATTAAAAAATGGAACTGAAGTCTTTCTGGCTTTATAACGTACTCACCACAGTCAGTGACAGCAATCTCCCCCTGTAGTATAAGACTAGCCCCTCACGCACTGACACCAATCACCCCCTGTCGAATATAAACCATCCAACAGGCACAAATCTCCCCATGTCTGATTTCACCCTGCCCCACAGACAGTGACAACATTTTCCTCCTGTCTGATATAAACCAGACCCACAGACACTGACACCAATCAACCCCTGTCTGATATAAACCAGACCCACAGTCACTGACACCAATCTACCCCTGTCTGATATAAACCTGACCCACATTCACTGACACCAATCTACCCCTGTCTGATATAAACCAACCCCACAGACACTGACACCAATCTCCTCCTGTCTGATATACACCACCCCCACAGTCCCTGACACCAATCTCCCCCTGTCTGATATAAACCTGCCCTACAGTCACTGACTCCAATTTCCCCCTGTCTGATATAAACCAGCTCCACAGTAACTGACACCAATCTCCCCCTGTCTGATATAAACCAGCCCACAGACACTGACGCCAATCTCCCCATGTCTGATATAAACCACCACCATAGTCACTGACACCAATCTCCCCCTGTCTGATATAAACCAGACCCATAGTCACTGACAACAATCTCCCCCTGTTTGATAAAAAAAACAGCCCCACTGTCACTGACTCCAAACTCCCCCTGCTCGATAAAAACCAACCCACAGTCACTGACACCAATTTCCCCTGTCTGATATAAACCAGCCCCACAGTCACTGACACCAATCTCCCCTTGTCTGATATAAACCAGCCCCACAGTCACTGACACCAATCTCCCCCTGTCTGATATAAACCAGACCCACGGACACTGACCCCAATCTCCCCCTGTCTAATGTAAACAAGCTCCACAGACACTGTCACCAATCTTTCCCTGTCTGATATAAACCAGCCCCACAGTCACTGACACCAATCTCCCCCTGTCTGATATAAACCAGCCCCACAGACACTGACACGAATCCTCACTCTGTCTGATATAAACCAGCCCCACAGTCACTGACACCAATCTCCCCCTGTTTGATATAAACCAGCCCCACGGACACTGACCCCAATCTCCCCCTGTCTAATGTAAACAAGCCCCACAGACACTGTCACCAATCTCTGCCTGTCTGATATAAACCAAACCACAGTCACTGACACCAATCTTCCCTTATCTGAGAAAAACCAGCCACACAGACACTGACACCAATCTCTGCCTGTCTGATATAACCCAGCTCCACAGGCACTGACACCAATCTCCCCCTGTCTGATATAAACCAGTCCCACAGTCACTGACACCAATCTCCCCCAGCGTGATATAAACCAGCCCCACAGTCACAGACACCAATCTCCCCCTGTCTGATATAAACCAGCCCCACAGACACTGACACCAATCTCCCCCTGTCTGATATAAACCAGCCCCACAGACACTGACACCAATCTCCCCCGTTTGATATAAACCAGTCCCACAGTCACTGACACCAATCTCCCCCAGCCTGATATAAACCAGCACCACAGACACTGACACCAATCTTCCCCTGTATGATATAAACCAGTTCCACAGACACTGACGCCAATCTCCCCCTGTCTGATATAAACCTGCTCTCCAGTCCCTGACACCAATCTCCCCCTGTCTGATATAAACCAGCCCCACAGTCACTGACAACAATCTGCCCCTGTCTGATATAAACCAGCCCCTCAGTCACTGACACAGGAATGCTGCCAGAATTGCTGTGCTCTTCCAGCACCACTGATCCAGAATCTGGTTTCCATCATCAGCAGTCATTGTTTTTGCCAATTTCACGCTGTCTGATATATACCAGCTCCACAGTCCCTGACACCAATCTCCTCCTGTCTGATATAGACCAGCCCCACAGTCACTGACACCAATCTCCCCCTGTCTGATAAAAACCAAACCACAGTCACTGACACTCATCTCCCGCTGTCTGATATAAACCAGACCCACACTCACTGTCACCAATCACACCCTGTCTGATATGAACCAGACCCACAGTCACTGACACCAATCTCCCTCTGTCTGATTTAAACCAGCCAAACAGGCACTGACACCAATTTCCCACTTTCTGAGATAAACCAGACCCACAGTCACTGACACCAATCCCCTCCTGGCTGGTATAAACCAGCCCCACAGACACTGACACCAATCTCCCCTGTCTGATATAAACTAGCCCCACAGTCACTGACACCAATGTCCCATAGCTACCTCGACTTCACCTCGTCCCACCCTGCCCCCTGTGAAAACGCCATCCCATTCTCCCAATTCCTTCGACTCCGACGCATCTGCTTCCAGGAGGACCAGTTCCAAAAACGTACAACCCAGATGGCCTCCTTCTTCAAGGACCGCAATTTCACCCCCGACATGGTCGACGATGCCCTCCACCGCATCTCTTCCACTTCCCGCTCCTCCGCCCTTGAGCCCCGCCCCTCCAACCACCACCAGGACAGAACCCCACTGGTCTTCACCTACCACCCCACCAATTTCGATGTACAGCGTATCATCCGCCGTCATTTCCGCCACCTCCAAACAGACCCCACCACCAGGGATATATTTCCCTCCCCTCCCCTATCAGAATTCAGTAAAGACCACGCGCTCCGTGACTCCCTCGTCCACACCCCCCACCAACCCAACCTCCGCTCCCGGCACCTTCCCCTGCAACCGCAAGAGGTGCAAGACTTGTGCCCACACCTCCCCCCTCACCTCCCTCCAAGGCCTCAAAGGAAACTTCCATATCCGCCTCAGATTCACCTGCACCTCCACACTAGTCATCTATTGCATCCACTGCAGCCGATGTGGCCTCCTCGATATTGGGGAGACAGGCCGGCTACTTGCGGAGTGTTTCAGAGAACACCTCTGGGACACCTGGACCAACCAACCCAACCACCCTCTGGCTCAACACTTCAACTCCCCCTCCCACTCCACCAAGGATATGCAGGTCTTTGGACTCCTCCATCGCCAGACCACAACAAAACGACGGCTGGAGGAAGAACGCCTCATCTTCCGCCTAGGAACCCTCCAAACCCTCGGATTTCACCAGTTTCCTCATTCCCCCTCCCCCCACATGGTCTCAGTCAAATCCATCGAATTCAGCACCGCCTTCCGAACCTGCTATCTTCTTCCTGACCGCTCCGCCCCCACCCCAGTCTGACCTATCACCCTCACATTGACCTCTTACCACCTATCACATTGCCGAAGCCCCTCCCCCAAGACCCTCCTACCTACCGTTTATCTTAGCCTGCTGGACAAACTTTCCTCATTCCTGAAGAAGGGCTGATGCCCAAAACGTCGATTCTCCTGTTCCTTGGATGCTGTCAGACCTGCTGCGCTTTTCCAACAACACATTTTCAGCACCAATCTCCCATTGTCTGATATATACCAGCCCCACAGACAGTGACACCAATCTCCCTCTGTCTGATACAAACCTGCCCCACAGACACTGACGCCATTCTCCCCCTGTCTGATATAAACCAAACCAAAGTGATTGACACCAATCGCCCCCTGTCTGATATAAACCAACCCCACAGTCACTGACACCAATCTCCCCCTGTATGATACAACCCAGTACAACAGACACTGACGCGAATCTCCCCTTGTCTGGTATAAACCATCCCCACAGTCACTGACACCAATCTGCCCCTGTCTGCTATAAACCAGCCCCACAGTCACTGACACAGGAATGCTGCCTAAATTGCTGTGCTGTTCCAGCACCACTGATCCAAAATCTGGTTTCTAGCATCTGCAGTCATTGTTTTTACCAATCACACCCTGTCTGATATATACCAGCCCCACAGTCCCTGACACCAATCACTCCTTGTCTGATATAAACCAGACCCACAGGCACTGACACTAATCTCCCCCTGTTTGATAAAAACCAGCCCAACTGTCACTGACTCCAAACTCCCCCTGCCCGATATAAACCAACCCCACATTCACTGACACCAATTTCCCCTGTCTGATATAAACCAGCCCCACAGTCACTGACACCAATCTCCCTCTGTCTGATATAAACCAGCCCCACTGTCACTGACTCCAAACTCCCTCTGCCGATATAAACCAACCCACAGTCACTGACACCAATTTCCCCCTGTCTGATATAAACCAGCCCCACAGTCACTGACACCAATTTCCCCCTGTCAGATATAATCCAGACTCACAGTCTCTGACACCAATCTCCCCTTGTCTGATATAAACCAGCCCCACAGTCACTGACACCAATCTCCCCCTGTCTGATATAAACCAGCCCCACAGTCACTGACACCAATCTCCCCTTGTCTGATATAAACCAGCCCCACAGTCACTGACACCAATCTGCCCCTGTCTGATATAAACCAGCCCCACAGTCACTGACACCAATCTCCCCTTGTCTGATATAAACCAGCCCCACTGTCACTGACTCCAAACTCCCTCTGCCGATATAAACCAACCTACAGTCACTGACACCAATTTCCCCCTGTCTGATATAACCCAGCTCCACAAACACTGACACCAATCTCCCCCTGTCTGATATAACCCAGCTCCACCGACACTGACACCAATCTCCCTCTGTTTGATATAAACCAGCCCCACAGACACTGACACCAATCTCCCCCTGTCTGATATAAACCAGCCCCACAGACACTGTCACCAATCTCTGCCTGTCTGATATAAACCAACCCACAGTCACTGACACCAATCTTCCCTTCTCTGAGAAAAACCAGCCAGACAGACACTGACACCAAACTCCCCCTGTCTGATTTAACCCAGCTCCACATACACTGACACCAATTTCCCCCTGTCTGATATAACCCAGGTCCACAGACACTGACACCAATCTCCCACTGTCTGATATAAACCAGCCCCACAGACACTGACACCAATCTCCCCCTGTCTGATATAAACCAGGCCCACAGTGACTGACACCAATCTCCCCCTGTCTGATATAAACCAGCCCCACAGTCAGTGACACCAATCTCCCCCTGTCTGATATAAACCAGCCCCACAGACACTGACACCAATCCCTGCCTGTCTGATATAAACCAGCCCCACAGTCACTGACACCAATCTCCCCCTGTCTGATATAAACCAGCCCCACAGTCACTGACACCAATCTCCCCCTGTCTGATATATACCAGCCCCACGGACACTGACCCCAATCTCCCCCTGTCTAATGTAAACAAGCCCCACAGATACTGTCACCAATCTCTACCTGTCTGATATAAACCAACCCACAGACACTGACACCAATCTCCCCCTGTCTGATATAAACCAGCCCCACAGTCACAGACGCCAATCTTCCCCTGTCTAATGTAAACCAACCCACAGTCCCTGACACCAATCTCCCCCTGTCTGATATAATCCAACCCCACTGTCACTGATACCAATCTCCTCCGGCTGTATACAAACCCGCCCCACAGACACTGACGCCAATCTCCCCCTGTATGATATAAACCAGCTCCACAGACATTGACGCCAATCTCCTCCTGTCTGATATAAACCTGCCCCGCAGTCACTGACACCAATCTGCCCCTGTCTGATATAAACCAGCCCCTCAGTCACTGACACAGGAATGCTGCCAGAATTGCTGTGCTCTTCCAGCACAACTGATCCAGAATCTGGTTTCCATCATCAGCAGTCATTGTTTTTACCAATTTCACGCTGTCTGATATATACCAGCCCCACAGTCCCTGACACCAATCTCCCATTGTCTGATATAAACCAGCCCCACAGACACTGACACCAATTTCCCCCTGTCTGATATAAACCAGCCACTCAATCACTGACACCAATCTCTGCCTGTCTGATATAAACCAGCCCCACAGTCACTGACACCCATCTCCCCCTGTCTGATCTCAACCAAACCACAGTCACTGACACTCATCTCCCGCTGTCTGATTTAAACCAGACCCACAGTCACTGACACTAACCCACAGTCACAGACCCACAGACCCACCGTCACAGACCCACACACCAGACACTGACGCCAATCTTCCCCTGTCTGATATAAAACAGCCCCACAGTCACTGACATGAATCTCCCGCTGTCTGATATAAACTAAAGCACAGTCACTGACATCAATCTCCCCCGTCTGATAAAAACCATCCCCACACTCACTGACACCAATCTCCCCCTGTCTGATATTAACCAGCCCCACAGTCACTGACATGAATTTCCCTCTGTCTGATATAAACTAAACCACAGTCACTGACACTCTTCTTCCCCTGTCTGATATAAACCAGACCCACAGTCACTGACACCAATCCCCTCCGACCTGACATAAAACAGCCCCACCGTCACTGACACCAATCCACTCCTGGCTGGTATAGACCAGCCCCACAGACACTGACACCAGTCTCCCCAGGTCTGATATAAACCAGCCCCACAGTCTCTGACTCTAATCTCCCCCTATTTGATATAAACTAGCCCCACAGTCACTGATACCAATCTCCCCCTGTCTGATATAAACCAGACTCACAGACACTGACGCCAATCTTCCCCTGTCCGATATAAAACAGCCCCACAGTCACTGACATGAATCTCCCTCTGTCTGATATAAACTAAAGCACAGTCACTGACACTCATCTCCCCTTGTCTGATAGAAACCAGCCAAACAATTACTGACACCAATCTCCCACTTTCTGATATAAGCCAGCCCCACAGTCACTGACACAAATGTCTTCCTGTCTCATATAAACCAGACCCACAGTCACTGACACCAATACCCTCCTGGTTGGTATAAACCAGCCACACAGGCACTGACACTAATCTCCCCCTGTCTGATATAAACCAGCCTCACAGACACTGACACCAGTCTCCCCCTATTTGATATAAACCAGCCCCACAGTCACTGATACCAATCTCCCCTGTCCGATATGAAACCGCCCCACAGACATTGACGCCAATCTCCCCCTGTCTGATATAAACCAAACCAAAATGATTGACACCAATCGCCCTCTGTCTGATATAAAACAGCCCCACAGTCACTGACACCAATCTCCCCCTGTCTGATATAAACCAACCCACAGTCCCTGACACCAATCTCCCCCTGTCTGATATAAACCAGCCCCACAGTCACTGACACCAATCTCCCCCTGTCTGATATAAACCAGCCCCACAGTCACTGGCACCAATCTCCCCCTGTCTGATATAAACCAACCCACAGTCCCTGACACCAATCTCCCCCTGTCTGATATAAACCAGCCCCACAGTCACTGACACCAATCTCCCCCTGTCTGATAAAAACCAGTCCCACAGTCACTGACACCAATCTCCCCCTGTCTGATATAAGCCAGCCCCACAGTCACTGACACCAATCTCCGAGAGCTACCTGGACTACACCTCCTCCCACCCTGCCCCCTGTAAAAACTCCATCCCATTCTCCCAATTCCTTCGACTCCGCCACATCTGCTCCCAAAAACCAGTTCCAAAAACGTACAACCCAGATGGCCTCCTTCTTCACGGACCGCAATTTCGCCCCGATGTGGTCGACGATGCCCTCCACCGCATCTCTTCCACTTCCCGCTCCGCCGCCCTGAGCCCCGCCACTCCAAGCGCCACCAGGACAGAACCCCACTGGTCCTCACCTACCACACCACCAACCTCCATGTACAGCATATCATCCACCGTCATTTCCGCCACCTCCAAACGGACCCCACCACCAAGGATATATTTCGCTCCCCTCCCCTATCAGCATTCTGTAAAGACCACTCCCTCCGTGACTCCCTCGTCCACACCCCCCACCAACCCAACCTCCACTCCCGGCACCTTCCCCTGCAACCGCAGGAGGTGCAAGACTTGTGCCCACACCTCCCCCCTCACCTCCCTCCAAGGCCCCAACGGAAACTTCCATATCCGCCACAGATTCACCTGCACCTCCACTCATCATCTATTGCATCCTCTGCACCCGATGTGGCCTCCTCTATGTTGGGGAGACAGGCCAGCTATTGCGGAGCGTTTCACAGAACACCTCTCGGACATCCGGATCAAACAACCCAACCACCCTGTGGCTCAACACTTCAACTCCCCCTCCCACTCCAACAAGGATGTGCAGGTCTTTGGACTCCTCCATCGCCAGACCACAACAAAACGACGGCTGGAGGAAGAACGCCTCATCTTCCGCCTAGGAACCCTCCAAACCCTCGGATTTCACCAGTTTCCTCATTCCCCCTCCCCCCACATGGTCTCAGTCAAATCCATCGAATTCAGCACCGCCTTCCGAACCTGCTATCTTCTTCCTGACCGCTCCGCCCCCACCCCAGTCTGACCTATCACCCTCACATTGACCTCTTACCACCTATCACATTGCCGAAGCCCCTCCCCCAAGACCCTCCTACCTACCGTTTATCTTAGCCTGCTGGACAAACTTTCCTCATTCCTGAAGAAGGGCTGATGCCCAAAACGTCGATTCTCCTGTTCCTTGGATGCTGTCAGACCTGCTGCGCTTTTCCAACAACACATTTTCAGCACCAATCTCCCATTGTCTGATATAAACCAGCCCCACAGACAGTGACACCAATCTCCCTCTGTCTGATACAAACCTGCCCCACAGACACTGACGCCATTCTCCCCCTGTCTGATATAAACCAAACCAAAGTGATTGACACCAATCGCCCCCTGTCTGATATAAACCAACCCCACAGTCACTGACACCAATCTCCCCCTGTATGATACAACCCAGTACAACAGACACTGACGCGAATCTCCCCTTGTCTGGTATAAACCATCCCCACAGTCACTGACACCAATCTGCCCCTGTCTGCTATAAACCAGCCCCACAGTCACTGACACAGGAATGCTGCCTAAATTGCTGTGCTGTTCCAGCACCACTGATCCAAAATCTGGTTTCCAGCATCTGCAGTCATTGTTTTTACCAATCACACCCTGTCTGATATATACCAGCCCCACAGTCCCTGACACCAATCACTCCTTGTCTGATATAAACCAGACCCACAGGCACTGACACTAATCTCCCCCTGTTTGATAAAAATCAGCCCAACTGTCACTGACTCCAAACTCCCCCTGCCCGATATAAACCAACCCCACATTCACTGACACCAATTTCCCCTGTCTGATATAAACCAGCCCCACAGTCACTGACACCAATCTCCCTCTGTCTGATATAAACCAACCCCACATTCACTGACACCAATTTCCCCTGTCTGATATAAACCAGCCCCACAGTCACTGATACCAATCTCCCCTGTCCGATATGAAACCGCCCCACAGACATTGACGCCAATCTCCCCCTGTCTGATATCAACCAAACCAAAATGATTGACACCAATCGCCCTCTGTCTGATATAAAACAGCCCCACAGACACTGACACCAATTTCCCCCTGTCTGATATAAAACAGCCCCACAGACACTGACACCAAATTCCCCGTCTGATATAAAACAGCCCCACAGTCACTGACACAAATCTTCCCCTGTCTGATATATACCAGCCCCACAGTCACTGACGCCAATCTCTTCTTGTCTGATATAAACCAGCCCCACAGTCACTGAAACCAATCTCCCGCTGTCTGATATAAACCAGAACCACAGTCACTGACACCAACCTCCCCCTGTCTGATATATACCAGCCCCACAGTCACTGACACCAATCACCCCTGTCTGATATAAACCAGCCCCAATGTCACTGACACCAATATCCCCCTGTCTGATATAAACCAACCCCACAGTCACTGACACGAATATCCCCCTGTCTGACATAAACCAACCCCAAATTCACTGACACCAATCTCCCCTGTCTGATATAAACCAGCCCCACAGACACTGACACCAATCTCCCCTGTCTGGTTTAAACCAACCCCAGTCACTGACACCAATCTCATTCACTCTGATATGAACCAACCAATAGTCACTGACACTAATCTACCCCTATCTGATATAAACCAACTCCACTGTCACTGACACCAATCTCTGCCTGTCTGATATAAACCAGCCCCACAATCTCTGACACCAATCACTGCCTGTCTGATATAAACCAGTCCCACTGTTGCTGACACCAATCTCCCCCTGTCTGATATAAACCAGCTCCACAGTCACTGACACCAATCTCCCCTTGTCTGATATAAACCAGCCCCACAGTCACTGACATCAATCTCCCCCTCCCTGATATAAACCAGCCTCACTGTCGCTGACACCAATCCCCCCACGTCTGATATAAACCAGCCCCACAGTC
Organism: Chiloscyllium plagiosum; assembly: GCF_037043375.1. Lineage (NCBI taxonomy): Eukaryota > Metazoa > Chordata > Chondrichthyes > Orectolobiformes > Hemiscylliidae > Chiloscyllium > Chiloscyllium plagiosum. Next base: position 77,198,743 of record NW_028270183.1, read on the forward strand.
ACTGACACCAATCTCCCCCTGTCTGATATAACCCAGCCCCACAGTCACTGTCATTAATCTCCCCCTGTCTGATATCAACAAGCCCCACAATCACTGGCACCAATCTCCCCCTGTCTGATATAAACCAGCCCCACAGTCATTGACATCAATCTCCCCTTGTCTGATATAAAGCAGCCTCACAGACACCGACACCAATCTCCCCCTATTTGTTTTTCACCAGCTCCACAGTCACTGATACCAATCTCCCCCTGTCCGATATGAACCCGCCCCACAGACATTGACGCCAATCTCCCCCTGTCTGATATAAACCAAAGCAAAATGATTGACACCAATCGCCCTCTGTCTGATATAAAACAGCCCCACAGTCACTGACACCAATCTCCCCCTGTCTGATATAAACCAACCCACAGTCCCTGACACCAATCTCCCCCTGTCTGATATAAACCAGCCCCACAGTCACTGACACCAATCTCCCCCTGTCTGATATAAACCAGCCCCACAGTCACTGACACCAATCTCCCCTTGTCTGATATAAACCAACCCACAGTCCCTGACACCAATCTCCCCCTGTCTGATATAAACCAGCCCCACAGTCACTGACACCAATCTCCCCATGTCTGATATAAACCAGTCCCACAGTCACTGACACCAATCTCCCCCTGTCTGATATAAGCCAGCCCCACAGTCACTGACACCAATCTCCGAGAGCTACCTGGACTACACCTCCTCCCACCCTGCCCCCTGTAAAAACGCCATCCCATTCTCCCAATTCCTTCGACTCCGCCACATCTGCTCCCAAAGGACCAGTTCCAAAAACGTACAACCCAGATGGCCTCCTTCTTCACGGACCGCAATTTCGCCCCGATGTGGTCGACGATGCCCTCCACCGCATCTCTTCCACTTCCCGCTCCGCCGCCCTGAGCCCCGCCACTCCAAGCGCCACCAGGACAGAACCCCACTGGTCCTCACCTACCACACCACCAACCTCCATGTACAGCATATCATCCACCGTCATTTCCGCCACCTCCAAACGGACCCCACCACCAAGGATATATTTCGCTCCCCTCCCCTATCAGCATTCTGTAAAGACCACTCCCTCCGTGACTCCCTCGTCCACACCCCCCACCAACCCAACCTCCACTCCCGGCACCTTCCCCTGCAACCGCAGGAGGTGCAAGACTTGTGCCCACACCTCCCCCCTCACCTCCCTCCAAGGCCCCAACGGAAACTTCCATATCCGCCACAGATTCACCTGCACCTCCACTCATCATCTATTGCATCCTCTGCACCCGATGTGGCCTCCTCTATGTTGGGGAGACAGGCCAGCTATTGCGGAGCGTTTCACAGAACACCTCTCGGACATCCGGATCAAACAACCCAACCACCCTGTGGCTCAACACTTCAACTCCCCCTCCCACTCCAACAAGGATGTGCAGGTCTTTGGACTCCTCCATCGCCAGACCACAACAAAACGACGGCTGGAGGAAGAACGCCTCATCTTCCGCCTAGGAACCCTCCAAACCCTCGGATTTCACCAGTTTCCTCATTCCCCCTCCCCCCACATGGTCTCAGTCAAATCCATCGAATTCAGCACCGCCTTCCGAACCTGCTATCTTCTTCCTGACCGCTCCGCCCCCACCCCAGTCTGACCTATCACCCTCACATTGACCTCTTACCACCTATCACATTGCCGAAGCCCCTCCCCCAAGACCCTCCTACCTACCGTTTATCTTAGCCTGCTGGACAAACTTTCCTCATTCCTGAAGAAGGGCTGATGCCCAAAACGTCGATTCTCCTGTTCCTTGGATGCTGTCAGACCTGCTGCGCTTTTCCAACAACACATTTTCAGCACCAATCTCCCATTGTCTGATATAAACCAGCCCCACAGACAGTGACACCAATCTCCCTCTGTCTGATACAAACCTGCCCCACAGACACTGACGCCATTCTCCCCCTGTCTGATATAAACCAAACCAAAGTGATTGACACCAATCTCCCCCTGTCTGATATAAACCAACCCCACAGTCACTGACACCAATCTCCCCCTGTATGATACAACCCAGTACAACAGACACTGACGCGAATCTCCCCTTGTCTGGTATAAACCATCCCCACAGTCACTGACACCAATCTGCCCCTGTCTGCTATAAACCAGCCCCACAGTCACTGACACAGGAATGCTGCCTAAATTGCTGTGCTGTTCCAGCACCACTGATCCAAAATCTGGTTTCCAGCATCTGCAGTCATTGTTTTTACCAATCACACCCTGTCTGATATATACCAGCCCCACAGTCCCTGACACCAATCACTCCTTGTCTGATATAAACCAGACCCACAGGCACTGACACTAATCTCCCCCTGTTTGATAAAAACCAGCCCAACTGTCACTGACTCCAAACTCCCCCTGCCCGATATAAACCAACCCCACATTCACTGACACCAATTTCCCCTGTCTGATATAAACCAGCCCCACAGTCACTGACACCAATCTCCCTCTGTCTGATATAAACCAGCCCCACTGTCACTGACTCCAAACTCCCTCTGCCGATATAAACCAACCCACAGTCACTGACACCAATTTCCCCCTGTCTGATATAAACCAGCCCCACAGTCACTGACACCAATTTCCCCGTGTTTGATATAAACCAGACCCACAGTCACTGACACCAATCTCGCCCTGTCAGATATAATCCAGACTCACAGTCTCTGACACCAATCTCCCCTTGTCTGATATAAACCAGCCCCACAGTCACTGACACCAATCTCCCCCTGTCTGATATAAACCAGCCCCACAGTCACTGACACCAATCTCCCCTTGTCTGATATAAACCAGCCCCACAGTCACTGACACCAATCTGCCCCTGTCTGATATAAACCAGCCCCACAGTCACTGACACCAATCTCCCCTTGTCTGATATAAACCAGCCCCACTGTCACTGACTCCAAACTCCCTCTGCCGATATAAACCAACCTACAGTCACTGACACCAATTTCCCCCTGTCTGATATAACCCAGCTCCACAAACACTGACACCAATCTCCCCCTGTCTGATATAACCCAGCTCCACAGACACTGACACCAATCTCCCTCTGTTTGATATAAACCAGCCCCACAGACACTGACACCAATCTCCCCCTGTCTGATATAAACCAGCCCCACAGACACTGTCACCAATCTCTGCCTGTCTGATATAAACCAACCCACAGTCACTGACACCAATCTTCCCTTCTCTGAGAAAAACCAGCCACACAGACACTGACACCAAACTCCCCCTGTCTAATATAACCCAGCTCCACATACACTGACACCAATTTCCCCCTGTCTGATATAACCCAGGTCCACAGACACTGACACCAATCTCCCACTGTCTGATATAAACCAGACCCACAGTCTCTGACACTAATCTCCCCCTATTTGATATAAACTAGCCCCACAGTCACTGATACCAATCTCCCCCTGTCTGATATAAACCAGACTCACAGACACTGACGCCAATCTTCCCCTGTCTGATATAAAACAGCCCACAGTCACTGACATGAATCTCCCTCTGTCTGATATAAACTAAAGCACAGTCACTGACACTCATCTCCCCTTGTCTGATAGAAACCAGCCAAACAATTACTGACACCAATCTCCCACTTTCTGATATAAGCCAGCCCCACAGTCACTGACACAAATGTCTTCCTGTCTGATATAAACCAGACCCACAGTCACTGACACCAATGCCCTCCTGGCTGGTATAAACCAGCCACACAGGCACTGACGCCAATTTCCCCCTGTCTGATATAAAACAGCCCCACAGACACTGACACCAATTTCCCCGTCTGATATAAAACAGCCCCACAGTCACTGACACAAATCTTCCCCTGTCTGATATATACCAGCCCCACAGTCACTGACGCCAATCTCTTCTTGTCTGATATAAACCAGCCCCACAGTCACTGAAACCAATCTCCCGCTGTCTGATATAAACCAGAACCACAGTCACTGACACCAACCTCCCCCTGTCTGATATATACCAGCCCCACAGTCACTGACACGAATATCCCCCTGTCTGACATAAACCAACCCCACATTCACTGACACCAATCTCCCATGTCTGTTATAATCCAGCCCCACAGACACTGACACCAATTTCCCCCTGTCTGATATAAACCAGCCCCAATGTCACTGACACCAATATCCCCCTGTCTGATATAAACCAACCCCACAGTCACTGACACGAATATCCCCCTGTCTGACATAAACCAACCCCACATTCACTGACACCAATCTCCCCTGTCTGATATAATCCAGCCCCACAGACACTGACACCAATTTCCCCCTGTCTGATATAAACCAGCCACTCAATCACTGACACCAATCTCTGCCAGTCTGATATATACCAGCCCCACGGACACTGACCCCAATCTCCCCCTGTCTAATGTAAACAAGCCCCACAGATACTGTCACCAATCTCTGCCTGTCTGATATAAACCAACCCACAGACACTGACACCAATCTCCCCCTGTCTGATATAAACCAGCCCCACAGTCACAGACGCCAATCTTCCCCTGTCTAATGTAAACCAACCCACAGTCCCTGACACCAATCTCCCCCTGTCTGATATAATCCAACCCCACTGTCACTGATACCAATCTCCCGCTGTCTGATATAAACCAGAACCACAGTCACTGACACCAACCTCCCACTGTCTGATATATACCAGCCCCACAGTCACTGACACCAATCACCCCTGTCTGATATAAACCAGCCCCAATGTCACTGACACCAATCTCCCCCTGTCTGATATAAACCAGCCCCACAGTCAGTGACACCAATCTCCCCCTGTCTGATATAAACCAGCCCCACAGACACTGACACCAATCCCTGCCTGTCTGATATAAACCAGCCCCACAGTCACTGACACCAATCTCCCCCTGTCTGATATAAACCAGCCCCACAGTCACTGACACCAATCTCCCCCTGTCTGATATATACCAGCCCCACGGACACTGACCCCAATCTCCCCCTGTCTAATGTAAACAAGCCCCACAGATACTGTCACCAATCTCTGCCTGTCTGATATAAACCAACCCACAGACACTGACACCAATCTCCCCCTGTCTGATATAAACCAGCCCCACAGTCACAGACGCCAATCTTCCCCTGTCTAATGTAAACCAACCCACAGTCCCTGACACCAATCTCCCCCTGTCTGATATAATCCAACCCCACTGTCACTGATACCAATCTCCTCCGGCTGTATACAAACCCGCCCCACAGACACTGACGCCAATCTCCCCCTGTATGATATAAACCAGCTCCACAGACATTGACGCCAATCTCCTCCTGTCTGATATAAACCTGCCCCGCAGTCACTGACACCAATCTGCCCCTGTCTGATATAAACCAGCCCCTCAGTCACTGACACAGGAATGCTGCCAGAATTGCTGTGCTCTTCCAGCACAACTGATCCAGAATCTGGTTTCCATCATCAGCAGTCATTGTTTTTACCAATTTCACGCTGTCTGATATATACCAGCCCCACAGTCCCTGACACCAATCTCCCATTGTCTGATATAAACCAGCCCCACAGACATTGACACCAATTTCCCCCTGTCTGATATAAACCAGCCACTCAATCACTGACACCAATCTCTGCCTGTCTGATATAAACCAGCCCCACAGTCACTGACACCCATCTCCCCCTGTCTGATCTCAACCAAACCACAGTCACTGACACTCATCTCCCGCTGTCTGATTTAAACCAGACCCACAGTCACTGACACTAACCCACAGTCACAGACCCACAGACCCACCGTCACAGACCCACACACCAGACACTGACGCCAATCTTCCCCTGTCTGATATAAAACAGCCCCACAGTCACTGACATGAATCTCCCGCTGTCTGATATAAACTAAAGCACAGTCACTGACATCAATCTCCCCCGTCTGATAAAAACCATCCCCACACTCACTGACACCAATCTCCCCCTGTCTGATATTAACCAGCCCCACAGTCACTGACATGAATTTCCCTCTGTCTGATATAAACTAAACCACAGTCACTGACACTCTTCTTCCCCTGTCTAATATAAACCAAACCCACAGTCACTGACACCAATCCCCTCCGACCTGACATAAAACAGCCCCACCGTCACTGACACCAATCCCCTCCTGGCTGGTATAGACCAGCCCCACAGACACTGACACCAGTCTCCCACTGTCTGATATAAACCAGACCCACAGTCTCTGACACTAATCTCCCCCTATTTGATATAAACTAGCCCCACAGTCACTGATACCAATCTCCCCCTGTCTGATATAAACCAGACTCACAGACACTGACGCCAATCTTCCCCTGTCTGATATAAAACAGCCCCACAGTCACTGACATGAATCTCCCTCTGTCTGATATAAACTAAAGCACAGTCACTGACACTCATCTCCCCTTGTCTGATAGAAACCAGCCAAACAATTACTGACACCAATCTCCCACTTTCTGATATAAGCCAGCCCCACAGTCACTGACACAAATGTCTTCCTGTCTGATATAAACCAGACCCACAGTCACTGACACCAATACCCTCCTGGCTGGTATAAACCAGCCACACAGGCACTGACACCAATCTCCCCCTGTCTGATATAAACCAGCCTCACAGACACTGACACCAGTCTCCCCCTATTTGATATAAACCAGCCCCACAGTCACTGATACCAATCTCCCCCTGTCCGATATGAAACCGCCCCACAGACATTGACGCCAATCTCCCCCTGTCTGATATAAACCAAACCAAAATGATTGACACCAATCGCCCTCTGTCTGATATAAAACAGCCCCACAGACACTGACACCAATTTCCCCCTGTCTGATATAAAACAGCCCCACAGACACTGACACCAATTTCCCCGTCTGATATAAAACAGCCCCACAGTCACTGACACAAATCTTCCCCTGTCTGATATATACCAGCCCCACAGTCACTGACGCCAATCTCTTCTTGTCTGATATAAACCAGCCCCACAGTCACTGAAACCAATCTCCCCCTGTCTGATATATACCAGCCCCACAGTCACTGACACCAATCACCCCTGTCTGATATAAACCAGCCCCAATGTCACTGACACCAATATCCCCCTGTCTGATATAAACCAACCCCACAGTCACTGACACGAATATCCCCCTGTCTGACATAAACCAACCCCACATTCACTGACACCAATCTCCCCTGTCTGATATAAACCAGTCCCACAGACACTGACACCAATCTCCCCTGTCTGGTTTAAACCAACCCCAGTCACTGACACCAATCTCATTCACTCTGATATGAACCAACCAATAGTCACTGACACTAATCTACCCCTATCTGATATAAACCAGCTCCACTGTCACTGACACCAATCTCTGCCTGTCTGATATAAACCAGCCCCACAATCGCTGACACCAATCTCTGCCTGTCTGATATAAACCAGTCCCACTGTTGCTGACACCAATCTCCCCCTGTCTGATATAAACCAGTTCCACAGTCACTGACACCAATCTCCCCTTGTCTGATATAAACCAGCCCCACAGTCACTGACACCAATCTCCCCCTCCCTGATATAAACCAGCCTCACTGTCGCTGACACCAATCCCCCCACGTCTGATATAAACCAGCCCCACAGTCACTGACACCAATCTCCCCCTGTCTGATATAACCCACCCCCACAGTCACTGTCATTAATCTCCCCCTGTCTGATATCAACAAGCCCCACAATCACTGGCACCAATCTCCCCCTGTCTGATATAAACCAGCCCCACAGTCATTGACATCAATCTCCCCTTGTCTGATATAAAGCAGCCTCACAGACACCGACACCAATCTCCCCCTATTTGATATTAACCAGCTCCACAGTCACTGATACCAATCTCCCCCTGTCCGATATGAACCCGCCCCACAGACATTGACGCCAATCTCCCCCTGTCTGATATAAACCAAAGCAAAATGATTGACACCAATCGCCCTCTGTCTGATATAAAACAGCCCCACAGACACTGACACAATTTCCCCCTGTCTGATATAAACCAGCCCCACAGACACTGACACCAATTTCCCCCTGTCTGATATAAACCAGCCCCACAGTCACTGACACCAATCTCCCCTGTCTGATATAAACCAGCCCCACAGTCACTGACACCAATCTCCCCCTGCCTGATATGAACCAATCCCACAGTCACTGACACCAATCTCCCCCTGTCAGATAAAAACCAGCACCACAATCACTGACACAAATGTCCCCCTATGATATAAACCGCTCCACAGTCACTGTCTTTAAGCTGCCCCTGTCTGATATCAACAAGACCCACATTCTTTCATACCAATCTCCCTCTGTCTGATATAAACCAGCCCCACAGTCATTGACATCAATCTCCCCCTGTCTGATATATACTAACCACAGTCACTGACAACAATCTCCCCCTGTCAGATGTCAACCAGGTCCACAGTCACTGACGCCAATCTCCCCCTGTTTGATGCAAACCAGCCCCACAGTCACTGACACCAATCTCCCCCTGTCTGCGATAAACCAAACCCACAGTCCCAGACACCAATCTCCCCCTGTCTGATATAATCCAGACCTACAGTCACTAACACCAATCTCCCCCTGTCTGATATAAACCAGACCCACAGACACTGACACCATTCTCCCCTTGTGTGATGTAAACCAGCCCCACAGTCACTGACACCAATCTCTGCCTGTCTGATACAACCTCGCCCCACAGTCATTGACAACAATCTCCACCTGTCTGATATAAACCAACCCACAGTCCCTGACACCAATCTTCCCTGTCTGATATAAACCATCCCCACAGTCACTGACACCAATCTCTCCCTGTCTGATATAAACCAGCCCCACAGTCAATGACACCAATCTCCCCCTGTCTGATATCAACGAGCCCCACAGACACTGACACCAATCTCCCTCTGTCCGATATACAACAGCGCCACAGACACAGACAACAATCTCCACCTGACTGATATAAACAAGCACCAGAGTCAATGACATCAATCTACCCCTGTCTGATGTAAACCAGCCCCACAGACACTGACAACAATTTCCCCTTGTCATATATAAACCAGCCCCACAGACACTGGCAACAATTTCCCCTTGTCTGATATAAACCAGACCCACAGACACTGACACCAATCTCCCCGTCTGATATAAATCAGACCCACAGTCACTGACACCAATCTCCCCCTGTCTGATATAAACCAGACCCACAGTCACTGACACCAATCTCCCGCTGTCTGATATAAACCAGCCCCACAGTCACTGACGCCAATCTCCCGCTGTCTGATATAAACCAGCCCCACAGTCACTGACGCCAATCTCTGCCTGTCTGATAAAACCCAGCTCCACAGCACTGACACCAATCTCCCCCTGTCTGATATTAACCAGCCCCCCGGCACTGACACCAATCTCTGCCTGTCTGATATAAACCAGCCCCACAGTCACTGACACCAATCTCCCCTGTCTGATATAAAACAGCCCCACAGTCACTGACACCAATCTCCCCTGTCTGATATAAACCAGCCCCACAGTCACTGACACCAATATCCCCTTGTCTGATATAAACCAACCCCCCAGTCATTGACACCAATATCCCCCTGTCTGATATAAACCAACCCCACATTCACTGACACCAATCTCCCCTGTATGATATAAACCAGCCCCACACACACAGACACCAATCTTCCCCTGTCTGATAGACTCCAGACCCACTGTCACTGTCACCAATCTCCCCTTGCCTGATATAAACCAGACCCACAGTCACTGACACCAATCTCCCTCTCTCTGATATAAAGCAGACCCACAGTCACTGACACCAATCTCCCTTTGTCTGATATAAACCAGCCCCACAGTCACTGACGCCAATCTCTGCCTGTCTGATAAAATCCAGCTCCACAGCACTGACACCAATCTCCCCTTGTCTGATATAAACCAGCCCCCCGGCACTGACACCAATCTCTGCCTGTCTGATATAAACCAACCCACAGTCATTGACACCAATCTCCCCCTGTCTGATATAAACCAGCCCCACAGTCACTGACACAAATCTCCCCCTGTCTGATATAAACCAGCCCCACAGTCACTGACGCCAATCTCCTCTTGTCTGATATAAACCAGCCCCACAGTCACTGACACCAATCTCCCGCTGTCTGATATAAACCAGAACCACAGTCTTTGACACCAACCTCCCCCTCTCTGGTATATACCAGCCCCACAGTCACTGACACCAATCTCCCATGTCTGATATAAACCAGCCCCACAGTCACTGACACCAATATCCCCCTGTCTGATATAAAGCAGCCCCACAGTCACTGACACCAAAATCCCCCTGTCTGATATAAAGCAGCCCCACAGTCACTGACACCAATATCCCCCTGTCTGATATAAACCAACCCCACATTCACTGACACCAATCTCCCCTGTCTGATATAAACCAGCCCCACACACACAGACAACAATCTTCCCCTGTCTGATAGACTCCAGACCCACAGTCACTGTCACCAATCCCCTCCATTCTGATATAAACCAGCCCCACATTCACTGACACCAATGTCCCCTGTCTGATTGAAACCAGGCCCATAGACACGGACACCATTCTCCCCTTGTGTGATATAAACCAGCCCCACGGTCACTGACACCAGTCTCCTGCTATCTGATATAATCCAGCCCCACAGTCACTGACACCAATCTTTCCTTTCTGATATAAATCATCCCACAGTCACTGACACCAATCTCCCCCTGTCTGATATCAAGCAGCCCCACAGTCGCTGACACCAATCTCCCTCTGTCTGATATAATCCAGCCCCACAGACACTGACAACAATCTCCCCCAGTCTGATATACACCAGCGCCACAGTCACTGACACCAATCTCCCCCTGTCTGATATAAAGCAGGCCCACAGTCACTGACAACAATTTCCCCTTTTCTGATATAAACCAGCCCCACAGTCACTGACACCAATCTCCCCCTGTCTGATAGAAACCAGCCCCACAGTCACTGACACCAATCTCCCCCTGTCTGATATAAACCAACCCACAGTCAATGACACCAATCTTCCCGTGTCCGATATGAACCAGCAACATAGACACTGACACCAATCACCCCATGTCTGATATAAACCAAACCACAGTCATTGTCACCAATCTCCCGTTGTCTGATATAAACCAGTCCCACAGTCACTGACACCAATCTCCGCCTGTCTGATATAATCCAGCACAACAGACACTGACAAGAATCTCCCCTTGTCTGATTTAAACCAGCCCCACAGACACTGACATCATTCTCTGCCTGTCTGATATAAACCAGCACCACAGTCACTGACACCAATCTCCTCCTGTCTAATATACACCAGCCCCACAGTCACTGACACCAATCTCCCCTGTCTGATATAAACCAGACCCACTGACACTGACAACAATCTCACCCTGTCTGATATAAACCAGCCCCTCAGTCACTGACACCAATCTCCCCCTGTCTGACAGAACCCAGTCCCACAGTCACTGACACCAATCTCTCCCAGTCTGATTTAAATTAGTCCCACAGTCACTGACACCAATCTCCCTCTGTCTGATATATACCAGCCCCACAGACACTGACAAGAATCTCCCCTTGTCTGATGTAAACCAGCCCCACAGAGACTGACACCAATCTCTGCCTGTCTGATATAAACCAGCAACACAGTCACTGACACCAATCTCCCTTATCTGATATAAACCAGCCCCACACACACAGAGACTAATCTCCCCTGTCTGATATAAACCAGCCCCACAGTCACTGACACCAATCTCCCCCTGTCTGATATAACCCAGTCCCACATTCAGTGACACCAATTTCCCTTGGTCTGATATAAACCAGCCCCGTACACATAGACACCAATCTCCCTCTGTCTGATATAAACCAGCTCCACAGACACTGACAACAATCTCCCCATGTCTGATATCAAGCAGCACCACAGACACTGACAACAATTTCCCCTTGTCTGATATAAACCAGCCCCACACACATAGACACCAATCTCCCTCTGTCTGATATAAACCAGCCCCACAGACACTGACACAAATCTTCCTCTGTCTGATATAAACCAGACCCACAGTCACTGACACCAATCTCCCCCTGTCTGAGATAAACCAGCCCCACAGTCACGGACACCAATCTCCACCTGTCTGATGTAAACCAGCCCCACGGACACTGACAACAATCCCTGCCTGTCTGATATAAACCGACCCACAGTCACTGACACCAATCTCCTCCTGTCTGGTATAAACCAGCCCCACACACACAGACACCAATATTCACCGGTCCGATATAAACCAGCCCCACAGATACTGACACCAATCTCCCCCTGTCTGATATAAATCAGACCCACAGACACTGACACCACTCTCCCTCTGTCTGATATAAACCAGACCCACAGTCACTGACACCCGTCTCCCCCTGTCGATATAAACTAGATCCACAGTCACTGACACCAATCTCCCTCTGTCTGATATAAACCAGCCCCACAGTCACTGACACCAATACCCCCTGTCTGATATAAACCAACCCCACATTCACTGACACCAATCTCCCCTGTCTGATATAAACCAGCCCCACACACACAGACACCAATCTTCCCCTGTCTGATAAACTCCAGACCCACAGTCACTGTCACCAATCCCCTCCTTTCTGATATAAACCAGCCCCACAGTCACTGACACCAATGTCCCCTGTCTGATTGAAACCAGGCCCATAGACACGGACACCATTCTCCCCTTGTGTGATATAAACCAGCCCCACGGTCACTGACACCAGTCTCCTGCTATCTGATATAATCCAGCCCCACAGTCACTGACACCAATCTTTCCTGTCTTTTATAAATCATCCCACAGTCATTGAAACCAATCTCGTCCTGTCTTATATCAACCAGCCCCACAGACACTGACACCAATCTCCCTCTGTCCGATATAATCCAGCCCCACAGACACTGACAACAATCTCCCCAGTCTGATATAAACCAGCCCCACAGTAACTGAGACCAATCTCCCCCTGTCGGATGTAAACCAGCCCCACAGTCACTGACAACAATCTCCCCCTGTCTGATATAAACCAGCCCCACAGTCACGAACACCAATCTCTGCCTGTCTGAGATAAACCAGCCCCACAGTCACTGACACAAATCTCCTCCTGTCTAAAATAAACCAGCCCCACAGACAGTGACACCAATAACCCCCTGTCTGATATAAACCAGACCCACAGTCACTGACACCAATCTCCCCTTGTCTGATATAACCCTGCTCCACAGACACTGACATTATTCAACCCCTGTCTGATATAAACCAGACCCACAGTTACTGACACCAATCTTCCCGTGTCTGATATAAAACCGCAACACAGACACTGACACCAATCTTCCCCTGTCTGATATAAACCAAACCACAGTTATTGTCACCAATCTCCCCTTGTCTGATATAACCCAGCCCCACAGACACTGACACCAATCTTCCCGTGTCTGATATAACCCAGTCCCACAGTCACTGACACCAATCACCCTCTGTCTGATATAAACCAGCCCCACAGACACTGACACCAATCTGCACCGTCTGATATAAACCGTCACCACAGTCACTGACACCAATCTCCTCCTGTCTAATATAAACCAGCCCCACAGACACTGACACCAATTTCCCCCTGTTTGATATAAGCCAGCACCACAGACACTGACAACAATCTCCCCATGTCTGATATCAAGCAGCACCACAGACACTGACAACAATTTCCCCTTGTCTGATATAAACCAGCCCCACACACATAGACACCAATCTCCCTCTGTCTGATATAAACCAGTCCCACAGACACTGACACAAATCTTCCTCTGTCTGATATAAACCAGACCCACAGCCACTGACAGCAATCTACCTCTGTCTGATGTAACCAGACCCACAGTCACTGACACCAATCTCCGCCTGTCTGAGATAAAACAGCCCCACAGTCACGGACACCAATCTCCACCTGTCTGATGTAAACCAGCCCCACAGACACTGACACTAATCCCTGCCTGTCTGATATAAACCGACCCCACAGTCACTGACACCAATCTCCTCCTGTCTGATATAAACCAGCCCCACAGTCACTGACACCAATCTCCCCCTGTCTGATATAAACCAGACACACAGTCACTGACACCAATTTCCCCCTGTCTGAGATAAACCAGACCCACAGTCAATGACACCCATCTCCCCCTGTCGATATAAACCAGATCCACAGTCACTGACACCAATCTCCCTCTGTCTGATATAAACCAGACCCACAGTCACTGACACCCGTCTCCCCCTGTCGATATAAACCAGCCCCACAGTCACTGACACCAATCTCCCCCTGTATGATATAAACCAGACACACAGTCACTGACACCAATTTCCCCCTGTCTGAGATAAACCAGACCCACAGTCAATGACACCCATCTCCCCCTGTCGATATAAACCAGATCCACAGTCACTGACACCAATTTCCCCCTGTCTGAGATAAACCAGACCCACAGTCAATGACACCATTCTTCCTCTGTCTGATATAAACCAGCCACACACACACAGTCAGCAATATTCACCGGTCAGATATAAACCAGCCCCACAGACACTGACACCAATCTCCCCCTGTCTGATATAAACCAGACCCACAGTCACTGACACCCGTCTCCCCCTGTCGATATAAACCAGATCCACAGTCACTGACACCAATCTCCCTCTGTCTGATATAAACCAGACCCACAGTCACTGACACCCGTCTCCCCCTGTCGATATAAACCAGATCCACAGTCACTGACACCAATCTCCCTCTGTCTGATATAAACCAGCCCCACAGTCACTGACACCAATCTCCCCCTGTCTGAGATAAACCAGACCCACAGTCAATGACACCCATCTCCCCCTGTCGATATAAACCAGATCCACAGTCACTGACACCAATTTCCCCCTGTCTGAGATAAACCAGACCCACAGTCAATGACACCATTCTTCCTCTGTCTGATATAAACCAGCCACACACACAGAGTCAGCAATATTCACCGGTCCGATATAAACCAGCCCCACAGACACTGACACCAATCTCCCCCTGTCTGATATAAACCAGACCCACAGTCACTGACACCCGTCTCCCCCTGTCGATATAAACCAGATCCACAGTCACTGACACCAATCTTCCTCTGTTTGATATAAACCGACCCACAGTCACTGACACCAATCTCCTCCTGTCTGATATAAACCAAAACACACACACAGACACCAATATTCACAGGTCCGATATAAACCAGCCCCACAGACACTGAGACCAATATCCCCCTGTCTGATATAAACCAGACCCACAGTCACTGACACCCGTCTCCCCCTGTCGATATAAACCAGATCCACAGGCACTGACACCAATCTCCCTCTGTCTGATATAAACCAGCCCCACAATCACTGACACCAATCTCCCCCTGTCTGATATAAACCAGACACACAGTCACTGACACCAATCTCCCCCTGTCTGAGATAAACCAGACCCACAGTCAATGACATCATTCTTCCTCTGTCTGATATAAACCAGCCACACACACACAGTCACCAATATTCACCGGTCCGATATAAACCAGCCCCACAGACACTGACACCAATCTCCCCCTGTCTGATATAAACCACACCCACAGTCACTGACACCACTCTCCCTCTGTCTGATATAAACCAGTCCCACAGTCACTGAAACCAATCTCCCCCTTTCTGATATAACACAGCTCCACAGTCACCCACACCAATCTGCCTCTGTCTGATATAAACCAACCCCACGGACACTGACAACAATCTCCTCCTGTCTGATATAACGCAGCTCCACAGACACTGACACCAATCACCCTCTGTCTGATGTCAACCAGCCCCACAGTCACTGACCCCGATCTCTGGCTGTCTGATATAAACCAATCCACAGTCACCGTCAGCAATCTCCCCTTGTCTGATATAACCCAGCCCCACAGACACGGACACCAATCTCCCCCTGTCTGATATAACCCAGTCCCACTGTCACTGACACCAATCTCCTCCTGTCTGATATAAACCAGCCCCCCACACACAGAGACCAATCTCCCCATGTCTGATATAAAACAGCCCCAAAGTCACTGACACCAATCTCCCCCTGTCTTATATCAACCAGCCCAACAGACACTGACACCAATCCCTGCCTGTCTGATATAAACCGACCCACAGTCACTGACACCAATGTCCCCTGTCTGACATAAACCAGCACCACACTTACTGACACCAATCTCCCCTGTCTGATTTAAACCAGCACCACAGTCACTGACACCAATCTCCCCTGTCTGACATAAACCAGCCCCACAGACACTGACACCAATCTCCCCTGTCTGATTTAAACCGGCCCCACAGTCACGGACACCATTCCCCTCCTGTCTGATATAAACCAGACCCACAGTCACTGACACCAATCTCCCTTGTCTGATATCAACCAGACCCACAGTCACTGACAACATTCCCCTCCTGTCTGACATAGACCAGCCCCACGGACACTGACACCAATCTCCCACTGTCTGATTTCAACCAGCCGCACAGGCACTGACACCAATCTCCCACTGTCTGATAGAAACCAGCCCCACAAGCACTGACACCAATCTCCCACTGTCTGATATAAACCAGACCCACAGGCACTGACACCTATCTCCCACTGGCTGATATAAACCAGCCCCACAGGCACTGACACCAATCTCCCACTGTCTGATATAAACCAGCCCCACAGTCACTGACGCCAATCTCCTCCTGTCTGATATAAACCAGCCCCACAGGCACTGACACCAATCTCCCACTGTCTGATATAAACCAGACCCACAGGCACTGACACCTCTCTCCCACTGGCTGATATAAACCAGACACACAGTCACTGACACCAATCTCCTCCTGTCTGATACAAACCAGCCCCACAGTGAATGACCCCAATCTCCTCCTGTATGATATAAACCAGACCAACTGTCACTGACACCAATCTCCCCCTGTCTGATATAAACCAGACCCACAGACACTGACACCAATCTCCCCCCGTCTGATATAAACCAGACCCACAGTCACAGACACCAATCTCCCCTTGTCTGATATAAACCAGCTCCACAGTCACTGACACCATTCCAATCCTGTCTGACATAAACCAGCCCCACAGTCACTGACACCAATCTCCCCTGTCTGATTTAAATCAGTCCCACAGACACTGACACCAATTTACCCATCTGTCTGATGTAAACCAGCCCCACAGACACTGACACCAATCTCCCCTGTCTGATTTAAACCAGCCCCACAGACACTGACACCAATCTACCCCTGTCTGATATAAACCAGACCAACTGTCACTGACACCAATCTCCCCCTGTCTGATATAAACCAGACCCACACGCACTGACACCTCTCTCCCACTGGCTGATATAAACCAGCCCACAGTCACTGACGCCAATCTCCTCCTGTCTGATATAAAACAGCCCCACAGGCACTGACACCAATCTCCCACTGTCTGATATAAACCAGATCCACAGGCACTGACACCTCTCTCCCACTGGCTGATATAAACCAGACACACAGTCACTGACACCAATCTCCTCCTGTCTGATATAAACCAGACCCACAGTCAATGACCCCAATCTCCTCCTGTATGATATAAACCAGTCCAACTGTCACTGACACCAATCTCCCCCTGTCTGATATAAACCAGACCCACAGACACTGACACCAATCTCCCCCCGTCTGGTATAAACCAGACCCACAGTCACAGACACCAATCTCCCCTTGTCTGATATAAACCAGCTCCACAGTCACTGACACCATTCCAATCCTGTCTGACATAAACCAGCCCCACAGTCACTGACACCAATCTCCCCTGTCTGATTTAAATCAGTCCCACAGACACTGACATCAATTTACCCATCTGTCTGATGTAAACCAGCCCCACAGACACTGAAACCAATCTCCCCTGTCTGATTTAAACCAGCCCCACAGATACTGACACCAATCTACCCCTGTCTGATATAAACCAGACCAACTGTCGCTGACACCAATCTCCCCCTGTCTGATGTAAACCAGACACACAGGCACTGACACCTCTCTCCCACTGGCTGATATAAACCAGCCCCACAGTCACTGACGCCAATCTCCTCCTGTCTGATATAAACCAGCCCCACAGTCAATGACCCCGATCTCCACCTGTCTGATATAAACCAGACACACAGTCACTGACACCAATCTCCCCTTGTCTGACATAAACCAGCCCAACAGTCACTGACACCAATCTCCCCCTGTCTGATATAAACCAGACCCACAGACACTGACACCAATCTCCCCCCGTCTGATATAAACCAGACCCACAGTCACTGACACCAATCTCCCCTTGTCTGATATAAACCAGCTCCACAGTCACTGACACCATTCCCCTCCTGTCTGACATAAACCAGCCCCACAATCACTGACACCTATCTCTCCTGACGGATGTAAACCAGCCCCACAGACACTGACACCAATTTACCCAGTCTGATTTAAACCAGCCCCACAGTCACTGACACCAATCTCCCCAGTCTGATTTCAACCAGCCCCACAGTCACTGACACCAATCTCCCCCGTCTGATTTAAACTAGCCCACAGTCACTGACACCAATCTCCCCCTGTCTGATTTAAACCAGCCCCACAGTCACTGACACCAATCTCCCCTGTCTGATTTAAACCAGCCCCACAGTAACTGACACCAATCTCCCCCTGTCTGATATAAACCAGCCCCACAAGCACTGACACCAATCTCCCACTGTCTGATATAAACCAGATCCACAGACACTGACACTAATCCCTGCCTGTCTGATATAAACCGACCCCACAGTCACTGACACCAATCTCCTCCTGTCTGATATAAACCAAACCACACACACAGACACCAATATTCACCGGTCCGATATAAACCAGCCCCACAGACACTGAGACCAATATCCCCCTGTCTGATATAAACCAGACCCACAGTCACTGACACCCGTCTCCCCCTGTCGATATAAACCAGATCCACAGTCACTGACACCAATCTCCCTCTGTCTGATATAAACCAGCCCCACAGTCACTGAAACCAATATCCCCCTGTCTGATATAAACCAGACACACAGTCACTGACACCAATCTCCCCCTGTCTGAGATAAACCAGACCCACAGTCAATGACACCATTCTTCCTCTGTCTGATATAAACCAGCCACACACACACAGTCACCAATATTCACCGGTCCGATATAAACCAGCCCCACAGACACTGACACCAATCTCCCCCTGTCTGATATAAACTAGATCCACAGTCACTGACACCACTCTCCCTCTGTCTGATATAAACTAGTCCCACAGTCACTGAAACCAATCTCCCCCTTTCTGATATAACACAGCTCCACAGTCACCCACACCAATCTGCCTCTGTCTGATATAAACCAACCCCACGGACACTGACAACAATCTCCTCCTGTCTGATATAACGCAGCTCCACAGACACTGACACCAATCACCCCCTGTCTGATGTCAACCAGCCCCACAGTCACTGACCCCGATCTCTGGCTGTCTGATATAAACCAATCCACAGTCACCGTCAGCAATCTCCCCTTGTCTGATATAACCCAGCCCCACAGACACGGACACCAATCTCCCCCTGTCTGATATAACCCAGTCCCACTGTCACTGACACCAATCTCCTCCTGTCTGATATAAACCAGCCCCACACACACAGAGACCAATCTCCCCCTGTCTGATATAAAACAGCCCCAAAGTCACTGACACCAATCTCCCCCTGTCTTATATCAACCAGCCCAACAGACACTGACACCAATCCCTGCCTGTCTGATATAAACCGACCCACAGTCACTGACACCAATGTCCCCTGTCTGACATAAACCAGCACCACACTTACTGACACCAATCTCCCCTGTCTGATTTAAACCAGCACCACAGTCACTGACACCAATCTCCCCTGTCTGATGTAAACCAGCCCCACAGACACTGACACCAATCTCCCCTGTCTGATTTAAACCAGCCCCACAGTCACGGACACCATTCCCCTCCTGTCTGATATAAACCAGACCCACAGTCACTGACACCAATCTCCCCTGTCTGATATCAACCAGACCCACAGTCACTGACAACATTCCCCTCCTGTCTGACATAAACCAGCCCCACGGACACTGACACCAATCTCCCACTGTCTGATTTCAACCAGCCCCACAGGCACTGACACCAATCTCCCACTGTCTGATAGAAACCAGCCCCACAAGCACTGACACCAATCTCCCACTGTCTGATATAAACCAGACCCACAGGCACTGACACCTATCTCCCACTGGCTGATATAAACCAGCCCCAAAGGCACTGACACCAATCTCCCACTGTCTGATATAAACCAGCCCCACAGTCACTGACGCCAATCTCCTCCTGTCTGATATAAACCAGCCCCACAGGCACTGACACCAATCTCCCACTGTCTGATATAAACCAGACCCACAGACACTGACACCTCTCTCCCACTGGCTGATATAAACCAGACACACAGTCACTGACACCAATCTCCTCCTGTCTGATATAAACCAGCCCCACAGTCAATGACCCCAATCTCCTCCTGTATGATATAAACCAGACCAACTGTCACTGACACCAATCTCCCCCTGTCTGATATAAACCAGACCCACAGACACTGACACCAATCTCCCCCCGTCTGATATAAACCAGACCCACAGTCACAGACACCAATCTCCCCTTGTCTGATATAAACCAGCTCCACAGTCACTGACACCATTCCAATCCTGTCTGATATAAACCAGCCCCACAGTCACTGACACCAATCTCCTCTGTCTGATTTAAATCAGTCCCACAGACACTGACACCAATTTACCCATCTGTCTGATGTAAACCAGCCCCACAGACACTGACACCAATCTCCCCTGTCTGATTTAAACCAGCTCAACAGACACTGACACCAATCTACCCCTGTCTGATATAAACCAGACCAACTGTCACTGACACCTATCTCCCCCTGTCTGATATAAACCAGACCCACAGGCACTGACCCCTCTTTCCCACTGGCTGATATAAACCAGCCCCACAGTCACTGACGCCAATCTCCTCCTGTCTGATATAAACCAGCCCCACAGGCACTGACACTAATCTCCCACTGTTTGATATAAACCAGACCCACAGGCACTGACACCTCTCTCCCACTGGCTGATATAAACCAGACACACAGTCACTGACACCAATCTCCTCCTGTCTGATATAAACCAGCCCCACAGTCACTGACGCCAATCTCCTCCTGTCTGATATAAACCAGCCCCACAGGCACTGACACTAATCTCCCACTGTTTGATATAAACCAGACCCACAGGCACTGACACCTCTCTCCCACTGGCTGATATAAACCAGACACACAGTCACTGACACCAATCTCCTCCTGTCTGATATAAACCAGACCCACAGTCAATGACCCCAATCTCCTCCTGTATGATATAAACCAGACCAACTGTCACTGACACCAATCTCCCCCGTCTGATATAAAACAGACCCACAGACTCTGACACCAATCTCCCCCCGTCTGATATAAACCAGACCCACAGTCACAGACACCAATCTCCCCTTGTCTGATATAAACCAGCTCCACAGTCACTGACACCATTCCAATCCTGTCTGACATAAACCAGC
Organism: Chiloscyllium plagiosum; assembly: GCF_037043375.1. Lineage (NCBI taxonomy): Eukaryota > Metazoa > Chordata > Chondrichthyes > Orectolobiformes > Hemiscylliidae > Chiloscyllium > Chiloscyllium plagiosum. Next base: position 77,220,478 of record NW_028270183.1, read on the forward strand.
CCCACAGTCACTGACACCAATCTCCCCTGTCTGATTTAAATCAGTCCCATAGACACTGACACCAATTTACCCATCTGTCTGATGTAAACCAGCCCCACAGACACTGACACCAATCTCCCCTGTCTGATGTAAACCAGCCCCACAGACACTGACACCAATCTACCCCTGTCTGATATAAACCAGACCAACTGTCGCTGACACCAATCTCCCCCTGTCTGATATAAACCAGACCCACAGGCACTGACACCTCTCTCCCACTGGCTGATATAAACCAGCCCCACAGTCACTGACGCCAATCTCCTCCTGTCTGATATAAACCAGCCCCACAGTCAATGACCCAAATCTCCATCTGTCTGATATAAACCAGACACACAGTCACTGACACCAATCTCCCCTTGTCTGATATAAACCAGCTCCACAGTCACTGACACCATTCCCCTCCTGTCTGACATAAACCAGCCCCACAGTCACTGACACCAATCTCCCCCTGTCTGATATAAACCAGACCCACAGACACTGACACCAATCTCCCCCCGTCTGATATAAACCAGCCCCACAAGCACTGACACCAATCTCCCCTTGTCTGATATAAACCAGACCCACAGGCACTGACACCAATCTCCCACTGTCTGATATAAACCAGCCCCACAGTCACTGACGCCAATCTCCTCCTGTCTGATGTAAACCAGCCCCACAGACACTGACACCAATTTACCCATCTGTCTGATATAAACCAGACCCACAGTCACTGACACCATTCCCCTACTGTCTGACAAATACCAGCCCCACAGACACTGACACCAATCTCCGCTGTCTGATTTAAACCAGCCCCACAGGCACTGACACCAATCTCTCACTGTCTGATATAAACCAGCCCCACAAGCACTGACACCAATCTCCCACTGTCTGATATAAACCAGCCCCACAGTCACTGACGCCAATCTCCTCCTGTCTGATATGAACCAGCCCCACAGTCACTGACACCAATCTCACCCTGTCTGATGTAAACCAGCCCCACAGACACTGACACCAATTTACCCATCTGTCTGATATAAACCAGACCCACAGTCACTGACGCCATTCCCCTCCTGTCTGACATGTACCAGCCCCACAGACACTGATACCAATCTCCTCCTGTCTGATATGAACCAGCCGCACAGTCACTGACACCAATCTCCCACTGTCTGATGTAAACCAGACCCACAGTCACTGACACCAATCTCCCCCCTGTCTGATATAAACCAACCCACAGGCACTGACATCAATCTCCCCTTGTCCGATATAAACCAACCTGCAGTCACTGACACCAATCTTCCCCTGTCTGATATAAACCAGCCCCACCGTCACTGACTCTATTCTCCTCGGGTCTGACATAAACTTTGATTCCCATTCTTCCTGGTTGGAATGTAGGGCCATGTGTGTAATGTTCAAGTCAGTAAGAATTGTCAGCAAGGATTCAACAACTTTCTTTTTGGACATTTTAATGCTGGGAAACTTCTCTGATATCAAATTTCAGTTCTTTTCCCAGGGAGCAAGTTCCGTTTGAAGCAGAAATTCAATGTTAGTTGCACACTAATTGTCTGTGATATTTTTCTGAATTTGACAGACTGATCATAGAGTGCTGGTTTTAAAGGGTCGCTATACCCTGAAGAAAGCTGTCAGCTATGATGACAAGAATCTTCAACTCTTCTCTAGTGATGAGGAAGTAACTTCAGCAGAAGCAAGCCCTAACTGTCAGGACGAACTTGATTCAGTGCTGGATGTCAGAGCAACAGGAGTAATGGAATATTCCAACCTCTGCAGTCACTTGTAGACTTGTTGGTGTGGGAGCTGACTACATCAACTTGCACTGCTTGAACAGGTCACTCCCAGGTGTGAATCTGCTGATGTGTCAGAAGTTGGATGAAGTTGTGAATCCTTCCTCTCACACAGGGAGGCGAATGGCCATGACACAGCTCCGAACGCGGAACTCTCCAAATGTTGAAGATGCTGTTATGAAGTTGAAGATGTATACTGTACCTTTACGGGAGAGTGAAGGATGTTTTGGCAGTGAGAGCAACTGTCGTGTGACTTGACTATGACTTGAAAATATGTAACATTTGGTTGTAAACTAGATACCTCAGTAGTTTGACCACCATTTGAATTCAACCAATCCATTTAAATTATGCCCCAGTATACTAAAACCCAATGGAATGTGAATATTACCGTTTTGACAACTTAGAATCAGTGAGATGATCCGATATTTGGGGTATCAAAGGTCAGAATTTTGAGAGATAGCTAGAGAGAGAGAGAGAGAGAGAGAGAGAGAGAGACTGCCATCCAAAACACTCTCGATCAAAGGTACTTTTTTTACCCTTGCAGCAGAAGTCTAAAGCCGACCCAGGGAGATCTACAAACAGGAAGATTGACATCGGAGACGGCAGCCGCTGTCTGGCTTTGAAACTTAATATGTTGCACAGTTTAATCGGGGTTTATTGGATCAGTATATTGTTATAGAGCTGGACATAGAAAACAGATCTTTAAGAGAAAAGTTGTTCAGAGTTGTAAATAGTTATTGTTTACATAGAACATAGAAAAGTACAGTACAGAACAGGCCCTTTAGCCCACGATGTTGTGCTGTAGGGGGTAGTGTAATTTTTAAACGGTTAGCTGCATTTTAGTCTTTTCTACCTTATAGTAAACACAAGTGCCTTATAGTAAACACAAGCAGACACTCGAAACCGGTGCCGGACCTCCCCCATGTTTTTATGAATGAAACAATTGTAAGAGCTTTCCTCGATAGTTGAGAGACCGCCCTTAACCACAGTTGTACAACATCATCCATATAAGGAAAGAACGGGGAGCTCGAACACTGATTGGCCAAGTGAATAACAAAATAATCGCAGGCACCAGAACCCAAATAAGGAAAACAGTGGGGAACCCTAGCACTCATTGGTCAAGACAGCAGTAGGAGACCCAGCCCACATTTACGTGTATATAATGTGTGGAGATAATTATTAAGGGGTGTGTGTACCATTTGTTTCCTCACAACCGACTTTGCAAAGTTGAATGAAAAGTTTTGGACAGACTCCTCCGTGTCTTTGTTCCTGGGAAGGGAAATAAAAGTGCCGGAGATGGGGCTGGACAGCCGCATATCTCGCACAATTGGGGGCTCCTCCGGGATGAAATAATTATTGCCGGGGGGGGGGGAAGTCTCTTCGGCTCACGGATCAAGCCTGATCATAACAAAGACGCGTCTAGTATATATTTATACTTCTCACTGATCAGCTTGGTCTGTTGGCCGTCGGCCAAGAGAGGATGTGACCCGGCTCATTTAAAAATAATTTTGAATCCTGGAAAAGGAACACACGGACGAGTGTTGGGACGACCGGTTAGTGACTATACACGGGTCTACACACATTTAAAAAGGCCAGACTTCTCCGTGCACGGATCAAGGTAAGAGATTTTTTTGTTCTTCCTTGTTGGCCACGTGGTTTTGACGGTCATCTGTGAAAACGCTTTAGGCGTTTAAGACCAGGACCGAAGATAAGCCACGGGAAATTGTGGTTTTGACGGTCATCTGTGAAAATGTTTTAGGCGTTTAAGACCAGGACCGAAGATAGACCATGGGAAATCAGACTTCTAAATTTACTAAGGAGAAGTCAGGGAAGACTGCAAATGGGAAAGAAATACCCCCCGATAGTCCACTAGGTCGGAAGTTAAGTCTATGGACGGACAGTAGTAGAACAAAGGACTTAAAGAAAGAGACCATGATAAAATATTGTTGTTTTATATGGACCAAAGAACCTATCCGCGCCCCCTCGGTAGTTTGGCCCGAGTATGGGTCTGATGAAGACTGGGTGTGTCAAATCCTAAATGTATATGTTAACAGAAAACAACCGTTTGACCCAGAAGAGAGCAAATACGCCGCCGCCTGGTTGGCGGGCGACGGCGAGAGTCCCACGCGTCTCTATCCTCTGATTCCCCAAACAGACCCGAGGAAGCCCCAGAAGTCTTGGGACGTCCTCACCGACGGTTTGCCACCGTCTGCCCCGCCCCCGTATATACCACTCGCGCACGACCAGGCGCATGACCAGGCGCACGACCAGGAGCACGACCAGGCGTCCAGCGCGGACCTCTCTCCTGCGACGGATAAGTCCGATTCCCAGCAGGCTATGACCAGTGAGGCAGGGACTGCTGGGGGGAGCACAGGAGGGGGCGCGGAACCCACCCCAGGCACTAGGAAATCGGTCCGACTCGAGATGCGGAGGGGCCGAGAAGAGGGATTGAGAGCTGGGAGGAGTGACAATATTGAACAGCTGAACCCCTTACGAGAGGTGCCGTTTGGGAACGAACGGACCGGGTTCGTAGTACAACCTTTAAATTCTGGGGATATCCGGCAACTCCGTAACGAACTACCCCGTCTACTGGACGACCCCATCAGTGTGGGAATACAACTGGACCAATTTCTGGGGCCCAGTATATACACATGGGCTGAACTGCAGGCCATGATGAGAATACTATTTAATTACGATGAAATTGTTATGATCCGGAATAGTGCAATGGCCATTTGGGATAGGGAGCATCAGGACGGCCCTCAGCGTGGAGAGCAGAAGTACCCCTTAGAGGACCCCCGGTGGGATCATAACGACGCGGGGGGACGGGCCAATATGACAGATCTCAGAAGCCTTATAATCAGGGGGATCCAAACCTGCGTGCCCAAACAGCGGAATTTAGCGAAAGCATTCGAAGTTGGACAGAAAAAGGATGAATCCCCGAGTGAGTTTTTAGACCGTTTGCGGGAGTCCATGCGAAAGTATTCAGGTTTGGACCCCGATGGAGAAATAGGCAAGGGCATGCTTAAGGTGCACTTTGTGACTAAGTCATGGCCTGACATTCAGAAGAAATTACAGAAAGTGGAGGATTGGGCTGAAAAAGATGTTGCAGAATTATTACGGGAAGCACAGAAGGTGTACGTTCAGAGGGATGTAATAAGGGAGAAACAGAAGACAAAAATGATGGTGGCAGCTGTACGGGAAGCTTGTAAATCCACCGGAATGGGGGAGGGAGGTTATGGGGTGGAAAGAGGAATGTCGAAGAAAAGTTGGAGAGGGAGAGAAGCGAGACGGGGCAGAAGTGAGAAAGGAGGATTTTATGGATTTGAGCGGCCTCCAATGGCCGGATGTTACCATTGCGGGAAACTGGGACACTTCAAAAGGGATTGTCCCGAGTTTAAAAGGGAAAGAGAAGGGATGTATGAAATGGAGCATGAACAAATGGATTAGGGAAGTCAGGGGAGGATCGGAACACGGGCCTACCAAGAACCCCTGGTAAATTTACGGGTGGGCCCATTTAGACAAGATGTTACCTTCTTCGTTGACACAGGCGCCGGCAGGTCCTCAATCCCCCTCCATCCTAGGGGGGTTGGCTTCCAAGCTAAAACATTAAACATTTCAGGAGTTAAGGGTGGGGTTTTTAGTGCGAAAATATTCGAACCACAACCCTTGCGGCTGGAGGAGGAGGAGCTCCAGGTGGAACTCCTTCACCTCCCCCATCTTCCCTATGGATTGTTGGGACGGGATTTGATAGTCCATTTCGGATTACGAATATAAGTGGGAGAAGAGGATGAATGAGCCGTTACCATGTCATACCTTAGTGAGTCCCGATTGACAGAGATAGACCCTAGGGTTTGGGTCGCCAAAGGGAACCGGGGGGGGGGACTCGCAATTCGATCTGTGGAGGTAAAATTAAAGCCCCAGAGCCCCGACGTCAGAGTGCGCCAATACCCCATCTCTTGGGAAGGGAGGCAGGGTCTGAAGACAGTTATGGAAGACCTAATAAAAGATGGTTTGGTAGAGCCCTGTATGTCACGATACAATTCCCCCATCCTGCCGGTCCGGAAGTCGGACGGGAGCTACAGAATGGTCCAAGACCTCAGGGAAATAAATAAAATCGTCCAAGTACGACACCCTGTGGTACCGAACCCATACACTATTCTGGGGCGAATTCCCCCGGACCACGGCTGGTTTAGTGTTATAGACTTAAAGGATGCCTTCTGGGCGTGTCCCCTGGACAAGGACAGTAGGGATCTTTTTGCTTTTGAATGGGAGGATCCTGATACTGGTAGAAAACAGCAGTACAGGTGGACCGTGCTCCCCCAAGGATTCACTGAGTCCCCGACTCTGTTCGGGCAGATTCTGGAACAATTATTGGAGGGACTAACCTTGTCCCCGGCCCTTAAGCTTATACAGTACGTGGACGATCTCCTTTTATCCGGGCCCACGGAGGAGGATGTCCTACTTGGGACTAATGCCCTGTTAAATTACCTAGCTGAGAAGGGGTTAAGAGTGAGTCAGAAGAAGCTCCAATATGTCGAGAAAGAGGTTAAGTACCTGGGACACTTGATAAGCCAGGGACAGAAACGAATAAGTCCAGAAAGAGTGCGGGCAATAATCGAACTAGGCCTCCCAACAACCAAGAGGGAGTTGCGGAAGTTCTTGGGACTCTTAGGCTATTGCCGGTTATGGATAGATGACTATGCCCCCCTTACTAAAGACTTGTACCTAAAACTCATCGAGGAGGCACCCAATAGAATAAAATGGGAGGAGGAGGAGAAAAAGTTAATTGGAATTCTAAAAGAAAAATTGATGACCGCACCTGTTTTAAGCTTGCCGGATTTTAGTAAGACATTTCATCTCTTTGTGAACTCCAGAAAGGGAACCGCTCTTGGAGTATTGACCCAGGATTGGGGGGGAGAAAGGAATCCCGTGGCTTTCCTGTCAAGAATTCTGGATCCAGTCTCCCGAGGGTGGCCGGAGTGTGTCCAAGCGGTGGCAGCCACGGCAAAGCTGGTAGAGGAAAGCAGGAAGTTGACTTTCGGGGCCCCCTTGACAGTCACTACTCCCCACCAGGTTAGAACTATCCTGAATCAGAAGGCCGGAAGGTGGCTGACTGTCTCGAGAATTCTGAAATATGAAGCCATATTGTTAGACCGGGAAGACCTCCGAATAGAAGTCGGGGACTGCCAGAACCCGGCGGACTTCCTTTGGAAAGGGGAAGGGGAGGAGGAACTGGAACATTGATGTTCAGACTTAATAGAGTACCAGAGTAAAGTGAGGGAAGATCTGAGGGATACCCCCTTGCATGCAGGAAGGCGGTGGTACATTGACGGGTCCTCTCGAGTGATAGATGGGAAAAGACACAACGGTTATGCAGTCATTAGTGAGACTGGTTGGGAATTAGTGGAAAGTGGACGGCTACCGAATGCCTGGTCCGCACAAACATGCGAATTGTACGCCTTGCACCGGGCTTTGAGGAATTTAAAGGGAATAGCCGGGACAATATACACTGACTCTAAGTATGCCTTTGGGGTAGTACACACCTTTGGGAAGATCTGGAAGGAAAGGGGAATGATAAATAGCAGAGGAAAGGAGTTGTCCACGAGGAACTAGTAACCATGATCTTGGAAGATTTGTTGCTGCCACAAGAGATTGCTGTAGTACATGTGAAAGGGCACCAGAAAGACGATAAAATAGAGACCCTGGGGAATCAATTGGCAGATGAACAGGCAAAATTGGCCGGGATGGGGAAGGAAGTAATAAACTGCCTGGTAAGGATTCCCCAGATATCTGAAATTACCGAAGTGCCCACGTTTACTGACAAAGAAGAAACTCTTCTTGCGTCTCTGGGGGGTACAAAGGATAGGGATGGGAAGTGGACCTTACCCGATGGCCGCCAGCTACTAAATCGACCGTTGACGCGGGACATTATTGCCCGTCTACACCAAGGGGGTCACTGGGGCGCCCAGGCACTGTGTGATGCCTTCCTGCGCCGATATGCTCACCCTGGTCTGTACACGGTAGCCAAGCAGGTCACAGGAGATTGCATAACATGTCGAAAGATCAACAAAAGGGGGCTGCGGCAGCATGCAAGACAAGGAGGTAGGAGTCCGGCCTATAGGCCGTTTGAGTATGTCCAGGTAGATTACACTGTGCTCCCCCCCATAGGTCGCCTGAAGTATCTATTAGGAGGAGAAAGTGAGGTCTGCAGACGCTGGAGATCAAAGCTGAAACTTTATTGCTGGAACAGCACAGCAGGTCAGGCAGCATCTAGGGAACAGAAGATTCGACGTTTCGGGCACATGCCCTTCTTCAGGAATGAGCAGAGAGTGTTCAGCAGGAGAAGATAAAAGGTAGGGAGGAGGGACTTGGAGGAGGGGCGTTGGAAATGTGATAGGTGGAAAGAGGTCAAGGTGAAGGTGATAGGTCGGAGTAGGGTGGAGGCGGAGAGGTCAAGAAGAAGACTGCAGGTCAGGAAGGCGGTGCCGGGCTGGAGGGATTCGGCTGAGACAAGGTGGGGGGAGGGGGGATGAAGAAACTGGTGAAGTCCAACCACAGGGGATGAACTTGGACTTCACCAGTTTCTTCATCCCCCCTCCCCCCACCTTGTCTCAGCCGAATCCCTCCAGCCCGGCACCGCCTTCCTGACCTGCAGTCTTCTTCTTGACCTCTCCGCCTCCACCCTACTCCGACCTATCACCTTCACCTTGACCTCTTTCCACCTATCACATTTCCAACGCCCCTCCTCCAAGTCCCTCCTCCCTACCTTTTATCTTCTCCTGCTGAACACTCTCTGCTCATTCCTGAAGAAGGGCATGTGCCCGAAACGTCGAATCTTCTGTTCCCTAGATGCTGCCTGACCTGCTGTGCTGTTCCAGCAATAAAGTTTCAGCGCTGAAGTATCTATTAGTAATAGTAGATCACCTGACAGGATGGGTGGAAGCTTTCCCCACTGCCACGGCAACGGCAACTCAGGTTAGCAAAATTCTACTCGAACAAATCATCCCACGATTTGGGCTACCCCGCGCTATTGACTCTGACCAGGGGAGCCACTTCACCTCGACCGTCCTCCAGAATGTAGTGCAAGCAATGGGGATTGACTGGGATTTGCACACCCCCTGGCATCCCCCCTCCTCGGGCAAGGTCGAAAGAATGAACCAGACCATCAAAAAGCAGCTAACCAAACTCACTAGTGAAATCGGCCTGCCTTGGACTAAATGCCTACCCCTTGCCCTATTGCAAATTCGCACCCAGCCAAGGCGGGATTTGGGCGTCTCCCCTTTCGAAATGCTGTTTGGCCTCCCATTCCATGGGCCGAATGGGGAACCTCCTGTATTCGTGTTTCGGGATATGTTTGTGCAAAAATATGTGGTGGCTCTGGGGTCTGCTCTATCTCGTTTACGCCAACAGGGACTTTTGGCACAGACGCCGCCGCTCGAGTTTGCGGTGCACACCATCAAGCCGGGTCAGTGGGTCCTGATTAAAACTGGAAGCAGCGTACCCTCGAACCAACTTGGGACGGTCCCTTCCTGGTACTTTTGACGACCGAAACGGCTGTCCGTACGGCCGAAAAGGGTTGGACACATTACACTCGAGTCAAGGGACCAGTGCCACAACCGACGGAGGACGAACGAACCTCTCTGACAAAGGCAGCTAAGGAACAGAGACCCTGAGAACAAACTAATCGGACTTTGGCGAGTCTAAAGGAACTGTGCCCTCTGGCTAAAGGTGTCGCGACAAAATGCGGTCAATCATATTGTTAACTTGCTTTGCCATTATCCTTGGGCTGGGTCATAGTGTGCGTGTTACCCAATTTGGCCTCCGAAAAAAAACAAGTAGAGGACCGTCAGTGGTTCTCCATCTCCGTGCTTGCCAACAAGCCAACACAGACATTTAGCTTAGACCTATGTGGGTTGGTGCCCTGCAGGACTAAAAGTGAACTGAATCAAACTAAACGGAACCTAGAGAGAGAAAGGAGATTCCAGGGTCAGGCGTTAGTATTACAATTGCATGGTAGGGAAGGCATACATAGGCCTCCAGCCCCCGGGGTCCAGGCTATGGTGTCAGTTGTCCGTGATCCCATCACCCCTGGACAGGATTGTGGGCAGAATCAGTGCAATCCGCTCTATCTGACCATAAAGAACTTGGGAAACAACGGGGCGAGCGTTAATGGAACAATACTGGGTATTAGAGTTGGGGGCCAGGCAGGACAGGAGGGGGTGCAGCTGTGCTGCACGTATATCACGGTCATTGAAGCTGAGTCTGGGGGCTCATCCACCACCGACGAGCAGGGAAAAATTAGAATAATTGAGGTGACGGATTTGGAAAAGACCTTTGAAATAGAAACGGGATACGGGGAGGCGAATGCCTGGATGGAATGGGTCAAATATACTGTGAGGAGCATGAAAAAGAGTGATTTCTACGCATGCACGGGTGCCCGCCCTAACCCTCAGGTGGTCCCATTCCCGCTGGGATGGGAGAAACACCCACGAGCCTTGGACTGCATGATAAGGCTGGACCAGGACCGAGAGGCCTGGAACGACTCCACTTGTCGACCCTTGAGTTTGAAGTTTCCCCCCCGTCAGGTCTGAGGGGGCGCCCCGCCCGCCATCATTCTCAGGGGTAACGGGTACGCACCAGGCCTGCGTCTCTCGGACGGGACTACAGTGGGACAACGATGTGGGGACATTTGACAAGTGCAGCGGATCAATTCGGCTGGTCAATGAAACTACTGGGGGCGGGAATTACTCCCACATTCATGTGCCTAGGGCAGACCTCTGGTGGTACTGTGGTGGGAGGATTCTGCGACAGACCCCGAAAATGGACGGGCACATGCGCAATCGTTCAATTGGCCATCCCATTCACCCTGGCATTCGAAAAACAAGAGCAACCCCGTTCCAGTGGAAGAACTGAGAGAGCTTTGGAGACCTCTTTCGATGATAACATATATTTAGATGCCATAGGGTTCCCCAGGGGTGTTCCTGTGTTTTAAAAAATTCTCAAGGTCAGGTTCGTAGGAGAGTAGTCTGACACAGAACAAACGACCAAGAGGCGAGTCTGCTAGAATATGAGCATTTTATTCCCCGCAGCGTCGCCACAACCAACGGGTCTGGCTTATACTCACTCTACATGTTACCGGAACTGGGAGCCGTCAGTTCTCGTAGAGCGGTTGCCAACAACCCACGCTCGGCGGTTAAACGTAACCCCAGAGCAGACTCCCGGGTCTGGCTTATACTCACTCTACATGTTACCGGAACTGGGAGCCGTCAGTTCTCGTAGAGCGGTTGCCAACAACCCACGCTCGGCGGTTAAACGTAACCCCGGAGCAGACTCCCCGAACTGGAGACTTTTCCAGCTGATATACTCTTTTCCAGATATAAACATTCATGTGAACAGCAGAGCAAGGCTAAAAAACACATTCCATTCTGGTTACATACAGATAAGAAGATTCACACGGGGAGGTGTGTAATAAGATTCACACGGGACTAAGCAACACCTCCATTCCGGTTAGATTCACACATGTATTGGGACATAATTTTTTAACCGTTTCACCACATTCCACTGCTTGGCCCAATACATGTGTTACATTATGATTCACACATGTATTGGGACATAATTTTACACCACATTCCACTGCTTGGCCCAATACATGTGTTACATTATGCTTAATTCAGTTCAATTCGTTTCAGTTAATTTCAGTTCAGTCAATTCAGTGTAGTTCAATTCAGCTCAGTTCATCTGTTCAGTTCAATTCAATTGTGTTCAATTCAGTTCCGTCCATTTCAATTCAATTTAGCTCAGTTCCATTTTGTTCCGTTCAATTTGATTCACTTCAGTTCCACTCAGTTCAGTTCAGTTCAATCCCATTCAATTCTGTTAACTCTGCTTCAGCTTTTTGGACATGCCCACATCCTCCGCTGTACCCCAGGCAAGGGGTTCTTCGGCAGGACTGGGATCCTCTCAAGGGTGGACAGCAGCGACCCTGGGGTTCCTCCGGTCGCCCCCCACCATTTCTCAAACAAACTGCCACGTACATGCCCACATCCATGCCATCCCGGGACGGTCGGGACCTCCACAGTTTGTTCTTCTGGTTTCTTAGTCTTTGTCCAAAACATTGTTCTGTATCAAAATTTCTCCTCAATTGCGATTGATCCTGCCGACTGCGCCAAATGTTTTAAAAAATTCTCAAGGTCAGGTTCGTAGGAGAGTAGTCTGACACAGAACAAACGACCAAGAGGCGAGTCTGCTAGAATATGAGCATTTTATTCCCCGCAGCGTCGCCACAATCAACGGGTCTGGCTTATACTCACTCTACATGTTACCGGAACTGGGAGCCGTCAGTTCTCGTAGAGGGGTTGCCAACAACCCACGCTCGGCGGTTAAACGTAACCCCGGAGCAGACTCCCGGGTCTGGCTTATACTCACTCTACATGTTACCGGAACTGGGAGCCGTCAGTTCTCGTAGAGCGGTTGCCAACAACCCACGCTCGGCGGTTAAACGTAACCCCGGAGCAGACTCCCCGAACTGGAGACTTTTCCAGCTGATATACTCTTTTCCAGATATAAACATTCATGTGAACAGCAGAGCAAGGCTAAAAAACACATTCCATTCTGGTTACATACAGATAAGAAGATTCACACGGGGAGGTGTGTAATAAGATTCACACGGGACTAAGCAACACCTCCATTCCGGTTAGATTCACACATGTATTGGGACATAATTTTTTAACCGTTTCACCACATTCCACTGCTTGGCCCAATACATGTGTTACATTATGATTCACACATGTATTGGGACATAACATTATACCACATCCTGACGAGTACAAGACTAGGAACCAGATAGCGGCGGGTTTTGAGTCGTCACTGTTCTGGTGGGTGACTATCAATAACAACGTGGATTGGATTAATTATATTTACTACAATCAGCAGAGGTTCATTAATTATACCCGGGATGCAGTGAAAGGAATAGCAGAACAACTGGACGCCACTAGTCGGATGACGTGGGAAAATAGGTTGGCCTTAGACATGATGTTGGCAGAGAAGGGGGGTGTTTGTGTCATGATAGGCACTCAGTGCTGCACTTTCATCCCCAACAACACAGCCCCTGATGGGTCCATCACCCGCGCCCTGGATGGACTCACCACATTGGCGGACGAACTGGCCGAAAACTCGGGCATCGACTCTGGCCTCACAGACTGGTTGGAAGCTTGGTTTGGTAAATGGACGGGGGTAGTCGTTCCCTTTCTTGTCTCATGTATAGTGGTGGCAGGGGTACTCACTGCCCTTGGGTGTTGTGTTATTCCCTGCGTCCGGGGATTAACTCAACGACTGATCGAAACCGCCCTTACTAAGAGGGATGTTCCCTATGGGCAGGTTGAACGAATGAATCTCGAGATGGAACAACATGAATCCCTCTTGGGCGGGGGTAGTATTAGAGACGGGCAGTTTGATAAACAAGCTCGGGAGTTATTAAACGCTCTGGAGAAGAAACTTACGGTTTAAAAATTACAGACCATAAGAAAAGACACGGAGGATTTGTAGGGGGTAGTGTAATTTTTAAACGGTTAGCTGCATTTTAGTCTTTTCTACCTTATAGTAAACACAAGTGCCTTATAGTAAACACAAGCAGACACTCGAAACCGGTGCCGGACCCCCCCCCCCCCCATGTTTTTATGAATGAAACAATTGTAAGAGCTTTCCTCGATAGTTGAGAGACCGCCCTTAACCACAGTTGTACAACATCATCCATATAAGGAAAGAACGGGGAGCTCGAACACTGATTGGCCAAGTGAATAACAAAATAATCGCAGGCACCAGAACCCAAATAAGGAAAACAGTGGGGAACCCTAGCACTCATTGGTCAAGACAGCAGTAGGAGACCCAGCCCACATTTACGTGTATATAATGTGTGGAGATAATTATTAAGGGGTGTGTGTACCATTTGTTTCCTCACACCCGACTTTGCAAAGTTGAATGCAAAGTTTTGGACAGACTCCTCCGTGTCTTTGTTCCTGGGAAGGGAAATAAAAGTGCCGGAGATGGGGCTGGACAGCCGCATATCTCGCACAGTGCCAAGGATTAATCCTAATGTAAAATAAAATAACTTAACCTACACACCCCTCACTTCACTGCTATCCATGTGCATGTCCAGTAGTCGCTTAATTGTCCCCAATAACTCTGCTTCCACCACCACCGCTGGCAACAGCATTCCATGCGTTCACAACTCTCTGCATAAAGAAACTACCTCTGACGACCCGTTTCACCTTTCTCCTAATAACTTAAAACTATGAATGCTCGTGCCAGTCAATCCTGCCCTGGGGTAAAGTCTCTGGCTATTGACTCTCATTACCTTGGATACCTCGATCAGGTCTCCTCTCTTCCTCCTTCTCTCCAGAGAAAAGTCTGAGCTTCGTCAATCTCTCTTCATAAGGCAAGCCCTCCAGTCCAGGCAGCCCTGGTAAACATTCTTTGCACCCTCTCCAAAGCCTCTGTTTCTTTCCTATAGTCGGGCATCCAGAACCGGACACAATATTCCAAGTGTGGTCTCAGCAGGGGCTTGTAGAGCTGCAGCGAAACCTCTCGGCTCTTAAACTTGATTCCCCTGTTAATGAAAGCCAAAACACCATATGCTTTCTTAACAACCCTATCCACTTTGGGTGGCATATTTGCGGGAACTATGTACTTGAACACCAAGATCCCTCTGTTCATCCACACTGCCAAGATCAGGTCTTTAATCCTGTATTCAGCATTCTAGTTCAACCTTTCAAATTGCATCATTTTGCATTTATCCAGGTTTAATTCCATCTGCCATTTTTTAGCCCAGCTCTGCATCCTGTCTATGTTGTGCTGCAGCCTGCAATAGCCCTCGATACTATCAACAGTACCTCCAACCTTTGTGCCATCTGCAAATTTACTAACCCACCACTCAATCTCCTCATCCAAGTCATTTATAAAAACTACAAAGAGCAGAGACCCAAGAACACAGCCCTGTGGGATCCCACTCAAGACTGACCTCCAGGCAGAGATTGCCATCTACAACCGCTCTCTGCCTTCTGTCAGCTAGCCAATTCTGAATCCAAATAGCCAAATCTCCCAAAACCCATACCTCCTGACTTTATGGATGAGCCTACCATGGGGAACCTTATCGAATGCCTTGCTGAAGTCCTAATACATCACATCCACTGCTCGACCTTCATTGATCTGTCCTGTCACTTCCTAAAAGAACTCAATAAGATTTATGAGGGATGACCTGCCCCTCACAAAGCCATGCTGACTGCCTTTAATCACGCTATGTTTTTCCATAAATTCTATCCCTCAGAATTCTTTCCAAAACCTTGCTGACCACAGACGGAAGACTGGCTGGTCTGTAATTGCCAGGGATTTCCCTATTCCCCTTCTTGAAAAGAGGAACCACATTCGCCTCCTAGCAATCCTCCTGTACAACTTCCGTGGAGAGTGAGGATGCAAAGATCTTCACCAGCGGCTTAGCAACCTCTTTTCTTGCTTCCTGGAGTAGCCTGGGATAAATCAGGTCTGATCATGGGGACTTATCAATCTTAATGTTTGCCAAAATTTCCAGCTCATCAACTTCATCAATCCTGATCTGTTCCAGCCTGTATCCCAGCTCCTCAAAGTTCTCATTCACAAGAAGCTCCCTCCCCCTTAGTGAAAACCAAAGCAAAAAACCTCATTGAGGGCTTCCCCTATCTGCTCAGACTCCACGCACAAGTTCCCTTCGCTATCCCTGATTGGCCCGACCTTCTCCCTGATCATTCTCTATTCCTCACGTATCATGTATGTGTAAAATGCCTTTGTATTCTCCTTAATCCTGCCTGTCAAGCCTTTTTCGTGCCGCATCATGGCTCGCCTCAGTCCATTACTGAGCTCTTTTCTAGCAAGCCTGTAATCCTCTAAAGCTGTGCTAGATCCTTGCCTCCTCCACCTTACGTAAGCTGCCTTCTTCCTTTTGAGGAGAAGCTCCTCTGTTCTCGTTACCCCTTCTTACCCATCTCAGAGGAACATATTTGTGCATCACTCGCAACAACTGCCCCATATGCTGTGCCCTTTCTATGGCACAATTGCTCCCAGTCTGTACGTCCCAACTCCTGTCTGATCGCATCACAATTTCATTTTCCCCAGTTAAAATATTCACTTTTTAAAATGTTTAATGTTCACTTTTAGGGTTAAAGAATAAAATTGATATTTTTTTTAAAAATAGTGGTATTTGGGAGTCCTCTGTCCCTTTACCAGATTACGAGGCAAGGTGAGTTTTTCTGCGTTTGGTTTAAATTGCAGAAGGGCTCAAGGATCTTTTTTCTGTGCTGTCGATCTCTGTAACTCCATGCTGTCCAGGTCCTGTCTGCTGTGGATGGTGCAAAGCTTTTCCGAGGCTGTGCATCTGGTTGTACACTCCTGCTTCCACGTTCAAACACCGAGAGCATTCAGTTCCTGATTCATTGTGTTGTATCAGATTTTGACTGTTTTTGGTTTGGTTTGAGTTTCCTTTCTCTGGCCCTCTCCTGATCCCCTGAAAAAGAAGTTGATAAAAGTGATCACTGTCAGGAGAGAAGAGAAGTTCAGACCATTTCCAATATTGGTGAATTATTTGTCCCTGTCATGTTCCCCCCCACCCCACCCCGAGCTGTGAATGCGTGTCCCCACCCCCCAGAGCTGTGAATGCCTGTCCCCCCCACCCCCCAGAGTTGTGAATGCCTGTACCCCCCACCCCCAGAGCTGTGAATGCCTGTCCCCCTCCTCCAGAGCTGTGAATGCCTGTCCCCCATCCCCTAGAGCTGTGAATGCCTGTCCCACCACCCCCAGAGCTGTGAATGCATGTCCCCCTCCCCCAGAGCTGTGAATGCCTGTCCCCCCATCCCCCAGAGCTGTGAATGCCTGTCCCCCCTCCCCCAGAGCTGTGAACGTCTGTCCCCCCCTCCCCCAGAGCTGTGAATGTCAGACCCCCCCCCAGAGCTGTGAATGCCTGGCCCCCCTCCCCAGAGCTGTGAACGTCTGTCCCCCCCTCCCCCAGAGCCGTGAATGCCTGCCCCACCTCCCCCAGAACTGTGAATGCCTTCCCCCCCCAGAGCTGTGAATGCCTGGCCCCCTCCCCCAGAGCTGTGAATGCCTGTCCCCCCACCCACAGAGCTGTGAATGCCTGTCCCCCCCACCCCCAGAGCTGCGAATGCTTGTCCCCCCACCCCCAGAGCTGTGAATGCCTGTACCCCCACCCGCAGAGCTGTGAATGCCTGTCCCCCCCACCTCCAGAGCTGTGAATGTCTTTCCCCCCTCCCCCAGAGCTGTGAATGCCTGTCCCCCCTCCCCTAGAGCTGTGAATGCCGTTCCCCCCACCCGCAGAGCTGTGAATGCCTGTCCCCCCCACCCCCAGAGCTGTGAATTCTTGTCCCCCCACCTCCAGAGTTGTAAATGCCTGTCCCCCCCAGAGCTGCGATGCCTGTCCCCCCCACCCCCAGAGCTGTGAATGCCTGTCCCCCCCACCCCCAGAGCTGTGAATTCCTGTCCCCCCTCCCGCAGAGCAGTGAATGCCTGTCCCCCCACCCGCAGATCTGTGAATGCCTGTCCCCCCACCCCCAGAGCTGTGAATGCCTGTCCCCCCACCCGCAGATCTGTGAATGCCTGTCCCCCCACCCCCAGAGCTGTGAATGCTTGTCCCCCCACCCCCAGAGCTGTGAATGCCTGTCCCCCCACCTGCAGATCTGTGAATGCCTGTCACCCCACCCCCAGAGCTGTGAATGCCTGTCCCCCCACCACCAGAGCTGTGAATGCCTGACCCCCTCCCCCAGAGCTGTGAATGTCTTTCCCCCCCACCCGCAGAGCTGTGAATGCCTTTCCCCCCACCCCCAGAGCTGTGAATGCCTGTTCCCCCCACCCCCAGAGCTGTGAATGCCTGTCCCCCCTCCCCCAGAGCTGTGAATGTCTTTCCCCCCCCACCCGCAAAGCTGTGAATGCCTTTCCCCCCCTCCCCCAGAGCTGTGAATGCCTGTCCCCCCAGAGCTGTGAATGCCTGTCCCCCCCACCCCCAGAGCTGTGAATTCTTGTCCCCCCACCTCCAGAGTTGTAAATGCCTGTCCCCCCCAGAGCTGCGATGCCTGTCCCCCCCACCCCCAGAGCTGTGAATGCCTGTCCCCCCACCCCCAGAGCTGTGAATTCCTGTCCCCCCTCCCGCAGAGCAGTGAATGCCTGTCCCCCCACCCGCAGATCTGTGAATGCCTGTCCCCCCACCCCCAGAGCTGTGAATGCCTGTCCCCCCACCCGCAGATCTGTGAATGCCTGTCCCCCCACCCCCAGAGCTGTGAATGCTTGTCCCCCCACCCCCAGAGCTGTGAATGCCTGTCCCCCCACCTGCAGATCTGTGAATGCCTGTCACCCCACCCCCAGAGCTGTGAATGCCTGTCCCCCCACCCCCAGAGCTGTGAATGCCTGTCCCCCTCCCCCAGAGCTGTGAATGTCTTTCCCCCCCACCCGCAGAGCTGTGAATGCCTTTCCCCCCTCCCCCAGAGCTGTGAATGCCTGTTCCCCCCACCCCCAGAGCTGTGAATGCCTGTCCCCCCTCCCCCAGAGCTGTGAATGTCTTTCCCCCCCCACCCGCAGAGCTGTGAATGCCTTTCCCCCCCTCCCCCAGAGCTGTGAATGCCTGTGCCCCAGAGCTGTGAATGCCTGTCCCCCCTCCCCCAGAGCTGAGAATGTCTTTCCCCCCCCACCCGCAGAGCTGTGAATGCCTGTCCCCCCCACCCCCAGAGCTGTGAATGCCTGTCCCCCCTCCCCCAGAGCTGTGAATGTCTGTCCCCCCCACCCCCAGAGCTGTGAATTCTTGTCCCCCCACCTCCAGAGTTGTAAATGCCTGTCCCCCCCAGAGCTGCGATGCCTGTCCCCCCCACCCCCAGAGCTGTGAATGCCTGTCCCCCCCACCCCCAGAGCTGTGAATTCCTGTCCCCCCTCCCGCAGAGCAGTGAATGCCTGTCCCCCCACCCGCAGATCTGTGAATGCCTGTCCCCCCACCCCCAGAGCTGTGAATGCCTGTCCCCCCACCCGCAGATCTGTGAATGCCTGTCCCCCCACCCCCAGAGCTGTGAATGCTTGTCCCCCCACCCCCAGAGCTGTGAATGCCTGTCCCCCCACCTGCAGATCTGTGAATGCCTGTCACCCCACCCCCAGAGCTGTGAATGCCTGTCCCCCCACCCCCAGAGCTGTGAATGCCTGTCCCCCTCCCCCAGAGCTGTGAATGTCTTTCCCCCCCACCCGCAGAGCTGTGAATGCCTTTCCCCCCTCCCCCAGAGCTGTGAATGCCTGTTCCCCCCACCCCCAGAGCTGTGAATGCCTGTCCCCCCTCCCTCAGAGCTGTGAATGTCTTTCCCCCCCACCCGCAGAGCTGTGAATGCCTTTCCCCCCTCCCCCAGAGCTGTGAATGCCTGTCCCCCCAGAGCTGTGAATGCCTGTCCCCCCTCCCCCAGAGCTGAGAATGTCTTTCCCCCCCCACCCGCAGAGCTGTGAATGCCTGTCCCCCCCCACCCCCAGAGCTGTGAATGTCTGTCCCCCCTCCCCCAGAGCTGTGAATGTCTTTCCCCCCCAACCCGCAGAGCTGTGAATGCCTGTCCCCTCCACCCCCAGAGCTGTGAATGCTTGTCCCCCCAGAGCTGCGTTGCCTGTCCCCACTCCCCCAGAGCTGTGAATGCCTGTCCCCCCACCCCCAGAGCTGTAAATGCCTGTCCCCCCTCCCCCAGAGCTGTGAATGCCTGTCCCCCCACCCCCAGAGCTGTAAATGCCTGTGCCCCCCAGAGCTGTGAATGCCTGTCACCCCACCCCCAGAGCTGTAAATGCCTGTGCCCCCCAGAGCTGCGATGCCTGTCCCCCCACCCCCAGAGCTGTAAATGCCTGTGCCCTCCAGAGCTGCGATGCCTGTCCCCACCCCCCAGAGCTGTGAATGCCTGTCCCCCCACCCCCAGAGCTGTGAATGCCTGTCCCCCCACCCCAGAGCTGTAAATGCCTGTCCCCCCTCCCCCAGAGCTGTAAATGCCTGTCCCCCCACCCCAGAGCTGTAAATGCCTGTCCCCCCTCCCCCAGAGCTGTAAATGCCTGTCCCCCACCCCCAGAGCTGTAAATGCCTGTGCCCCCCAGAGCTGTGAATGCCTGTCCCCCCACCCCCAGAGCTGTAAATGCCTGTGCCCCCCAGAGCTGCGATGCCTGTCCCCCCCCACCCCCAGAGCTGTAAATGCCTGTGCCCCCCAGAGCTGCGATGCCTGTCCCCCCACCCCCAGAGCTGTAAATGCCTGTGCCCCCCAGAGCTGCGATGCCTGTCCCCCCCACCCCCAGAGCTGTAAATGCCTGTGCCCCCCAGAGCTGCGATGCCTGTCCCCCCACCCCCAGAGCTGTAAATGCCTGTGCCCCCCAGGGCTGCGATGCCTGTCCCCCCCTCCCTGGGTCAGTCCCACAGGCCCTGCCCCATCTCCAGTGTCTCCATTGTCTCCGTCATTGGGGCCGCAAGCCCCGCGCATTCGCTGTGCGTCACCAGAATGACCGCGCATGCGCCTCGTCCCAAATAAAATGGCGGCTACGGCCCAGGTCCCGGGATTTAAACTCAGGGCTGAAACCGCGGGACCCGCTAATTCTTATTCGGTTCGCGGGACCTTTACTCGGCATTACCAAGACGGATCGCACCACCTCTTCCACCGCTGGCTCTATTATTGCTATGGGACCACCCCCTCCCCGCCATGATCTGGAGACTGAAAAAGGGGCCTTCAGTCAATGTGCGCATGCTCCAACATGCTCAATCGGCGCCTGCACACTGGCGTCCTTTGGGGTAGACGTCGCGCGCCATCTTCAGGAATGTCCTAGAACTTCACCCTGCAGCCAGGTCTCAGGGAGGACCATTCAGTCAGACTGTGGGCTTCTCTCACTCACTCTCCTTCTCTTTAATTAGCTTCACAGAATATGTGAAGGGGACAGTCTGTGGTCAGGAAACAGAACCAGGTATCATATTAGAATTGGAAAGATTGATTTTTATTTTATGATTGGAATATTATTCAATTCTGAACTTGGAAGGAGAAAACACCAAGTGAGGAGAAACTGTGCACCTGTCCTGTGTGTGGATGAAATCATCTGAACTGACAAGACATAATCACAGTCACGCTGGGGAGAAAGGATGGAATTATCAGGACAGTGAAGGAGGATTCAAATCCCCACCTCAACTGGAAATTCATCAATGCACTCACACTGAGGAAAGACCATTCATCTGCTCCAAGTGTGGGAAGAGATTCACTCAGTCTTCTCAACTGCAGGCAGACCATAGAGTTCACCCAGATAAAAGACCTTTTAAAATGACAAGACTGTGGAAAATGCCATAGAAATTCTGGACAACTGAAGTGCCATTGACGTATTCGAACAGAGGAGAGACCATTCAGGAGTTCTCTCTGCGGCATTAAGTTCAGGCAATCATTTCAACTCCCTACACACCAGCGAGATCACACTGGGTAGAGGCTGAGTACCTGCTCTGACTGCGGCAAGGCGTTCATTCAGTCATCCAGCTGCAGATATTTCGGCAAACCCAGGCTGTTCCCCTGAGCCGAATCAGAAGGCATTCTATACCATATCCTATGTGCAAAAACACCGGTGAGTTCACACAAGGGTGAGACCATTTCGTTGCGCTGTGTTTAGGGAGGCATTTACTCACTCTTCTGCCCTGCTGGGAGGCCAGTGAGTTCACACTGAGACCAGGCCTTTTAAATGTCCAGACTATGGGAAGTGTTTTAAAGGTTCCAGGAAAATGATGTCCCACCAACATGTTCACAGTGATGAGCAACCTTTCTGGGGCTCTCACTGCAGAACCAGGTTCAGTCAATCATCTGACATCAAATATCAGTGAGGTCACACCAGGGAGAGGCCATTCACCTGCTCCGTGTGTAAGAAGGGTTTGCTCACTCATTCCACCTGCTGAGACACCGACGTGTTCATAACGAACTACAGCAATGAGATTGTGCTGTTAACCACATCCAGGCCCAAGCCATGTTCACTGAGTCTGTTTCTGCTCAGGTTAATTAACCTGTGTGAGACAGGTTTAATATTTTGGATAAAAGTCGAATAAATTAGTTTTGCATTAGATATATTGAGCCATTTTAGCATCTCTGATGCAAGTTAGTTCCTTTTTGAAGGAATCACCCCCACTGTGGCATTTCACCAGTTGCCCTACTGAAGGTTGAAGGTTCATGGATCAAGAACTCCAGAAATGGACTGGAGGACAGTCAAGTTTCAGTATCTAAAGGAATAGCTGGTGAGAAACAAGAGAAAATCTGACTGAAGTCTGGGCTTTCCTTGACAGTGTACATGTAGGGTGAATGATACCTGGCTCCCTGATCTGTCTGACATTCAACCAGGTTGATACAAGATGGGCTCAGTTTCTTCGAGAATACGGACAAATATTCCTCACAACTGAAGGCATTAAATGTAGCCATTAGAGAAGTGGAAAGGTCTTATAAAAAAGATAGTGAATTATTGTTATAGAACTGAACAAAACCGAAATGTTGCTAAAAGAAAAACAAAATTGAACATTTCTGCCCTACACTGGTCAGGATTAGAAGAAAACTGAAACAGGGAGAACCAATTGATGAGTGCTAGGGATTGCCATGAAGATGGAGCAAAAGCTATCAGGATTTGGGTAATCCACGATGGAGGATGGGAAATGCTTTGGCTGTAAGAACTGCTCACTTTTAGGGTATATTAGGTGTTGGAAGTGAGTTTCTCGAATTCCACAAGCAACAATTACTGTTTTTAAGCTGTTGCATTGTTTTGGAAGTTTGGGAGAAAAGATCAAAACAATGACACTTTAAAAAGGCGGAAGTGAACAAAGGTAGTGACCACATGGTCGGGGAGAGAGACAGAGAGGGAGAGAGACAGAGACAGAGAGAAAGAAACCTACACTGCTGACTGACACAGCAGTGAATCTGCACAGTTACTGCCTTTGCCGTTTGAGTTCAAGTGTTTCCGGACATTGGGATGCGTTGAAGAAAAATTGACAAACAGCAAAATTCACAGCTGACATCCGAAGAAACTATGTTGGAGAGCACACAGCTCAGGAGCAGATAAGTGCATGGTTTTTAAGTGTAATATTGCTGTAATTTTTAATAGTGAATGGAGTTGGTTATTTTTTGTTTTTTTTTAGATCTGTCCTTTGATTAAAATTAAAAAATATGAAACATAGATATTAAGTTAGACTGGATTAGTGTTTTTTTTTAGTGCATAAGACTATGCTATTTTCTGTAGGTTGTTAAGGTACAAAGATGGCCTTGAGTGGAGTGATGTGCTCTTCCTGTCAGCTGTTGGAGATTAGGAAGAGTTTCCTTAATACTGATGATTATGTCAGCAGTAAGTGTGTTTGGTTCTGAATCCTATCAGATCACATCGATCAGTTGGAGCGGCAGTTTGAGGCAATGAGGAATTTACAGGAGCTAGGGGCATCTGACGCATGATAGTTTTAAGGAAGGGAGAAAAACCAGGAAAAGTAGCAGAGGGAGGCAGGTAGTGTAGGAGTCTCCTGTGACTAACCCCATCTCAAACAAGTATGTTGTTTTGGAAAATGTAGGGGGTGATTGCCTTTCAGGAGAACGCAGCATGAACAACCAAGTTTCTGGGACCGAGACAGGCTGTAATGTAACGAGGGGTATGTCAGGTACCAAGCGATCGATTGTGAGAGTGGACTCTCTAGTCAGAGGCACAGACAGATGTTTCTGCGGCCGACAGCGATAAATCAGAATGGTGTGTTGCCTCCCTGTTTCCAGGATCAAGGCAGAATATTCTCAAAGGGCAGTGGGACCAGCAGCAGGTCACTGTGCACACCGGAACCAATGACACAGGAAGGAAAAAGGATGAGATGCTGAAGAGAGGAGATAGAAAGTTAGGCAGGAATTTTAAAAGGAGGTCCTCGAGGGTAGTAATATCTGGATAACTCCCGATGCTGTGAGTTAGTGAGGCTAGGAATAGGAGGATCGAGCAGATGAACGTCTAGGAAAAAGTGAAGACTGCAGATGTTGGAGATCAGAGTCGAGAACGTGCTGGAAAAACACAACAGGTCAGGCAGCATTTGAGCAGCAGGAGAATAGACATTTTAGGAAAAAGTCCTTTATCAGGAATGAGGCTATGAGCCAAGGAGGTGGAGAGATAAATGGAAGGGGGTGGGCCTGGGGTAAGGTAGCTGAAAGTTCATTAGCTGGATGGAGTTGGGGGTAAAGGTGAAAGGTCGGAGCGGAGGGGAGGGTGGAGTGGATAGGTGGGAAGGAAGATTGACAGGTAGGACAGGTCATGAGGGCGGTGCCAATTGGAAGGTTGGGGCTGGATTGGGGGTGGGGGATAGTGAGGGGGAGGAGAAATGAGGAAACTGGTGAAACCCACATTGATAGTGTGTGGTTGCAATGTCCCAAGGCAGAATGTGAAGCATTCTTTCTCCAGGTGTCGGGTGGTTAGGGTTTAGTGATAGAGGCCCAGGACCTGCATGTCCTCGGCAGAGTGGGAGGGGGAGTTGAGAGGTTTTCAGCCACAGGGTGGTGGGGTTGGTTGGTGCGGGTGTCCCGGAGATTTTCTCTGAAGAGCTCAACAAGTAGGTGACCTGTATCCCCGATGTAAAGGAGACTGCATCAGGAGCAACGGATACAGTAAATGACGTGTGGAAGTGCAGCGAAAGCTCTGATGGATGTGGAAGGCTCCTTTGGGGCATTTGGGAAGTGAGAGGGAGTTTGGGGCACAAGTTTTGCAATTCGTGTGGTGACAGAGGAAGGTGCCAGGAGGGGAGGGTGGGTTGGTGGGGTATGGAGTGTGGACCTGACAAGGGAGTTGCGGAGGGAATGGTTTTTACAGAAAGCAAATAAGGGTGTGGCGGGAAATATATCTCTGGTGCTGGGGTCCATTTGTAGGTGGTGGAAATGGCAGAGGATGATGAAATGTATCCGGAGGTTGGTGAGATGGAAGGTGAAGATCAGGGGGATTCTGTCCTTGTTTAGCTGTGGGAGCCGGTGGGTTTGTAGAAGATGTCTGTGTTGAGTCGGTCACTGTTGATGGAGATGGAGAGCCCCAGGAAGGGGAGGGAGGGCAATGTCCAAATGAATGTATAGCTGTGGAGCTGGTGTATGGGAGAAGGGATCACATTTTATATCACTAGAAGCTCTTCTCGGGTAGGAGTGACCTATACAAGAAGGATGGGTTGCACCTGAATTGGAAGGGAATTAGAGGGAGATTGCTGCAGTTGCTTGGCGAGATTTAAAGTAATAAGGTGGGGGTGTGGGACCCAGGGAGCTAGTGAGGAAAGAGATCAATCTGAGACTGGTACAGTTGGGAAGAAAAGCAAGTCAAACAGTCAGGGCAGGCAGGGACAAAGCAGAGAACAAGGTAGGACCGATAAATCAAACTGCATTTACATTAATGCAAGGGGCCTAACACGGAAGGCAGATGAACTCAGGGCATGGTTAGGAACATGGGACTGGGATATGAGAGCATTTACAGAAACATGGCTCAGGGATGGACAGAACTGGCAGCTTAATGTTCGAGGATACAAATGCTACAGGAAGGATAGAAAAGGAGGCAATACAGGAGGGGGGGGGGGTGGCGTTTTACATAAGGGATAGCATTACAGCTGTACTGAGGAAGATATTTCTGGGAATACATCCGGGAAGTCATTTGGGTGGAAGTGAGAAATAAGAAAGAGATTATTACCTTTGCGGGACTGTACTATGGAGCTCCACAAAGTCAGCGGGAAATTGAGAAACAAATTTGTAAGGAGATCTCGGTTATCTGTAAGAATAACAGGGTGGTTATGGTAGGGGATTTTAACTTTTCAACTGTAGACTGGGACTGCTATAGTGTTAAGGGTTTAGATAGAGAGGAGAAAGTGAGGTCTGCAGACGCTGGAGATCAGAGCTGAAAATGTGTTGCTGGAAAAGCGCAGCAGGTCAGGCAGCATCCAGGGAACAGGAGAATCGACGTTTTGGGCATAAACCCTTCTTCTTAAGATAGAGAGGAATTTGTTAAGTGTGTACAAGAAGATTTTCTGATTCAGTATGTGGATGAACCTACAAGAGAAGGTGCAAAACTTGACCTACTCTTGGGAAATAAGGCAGGGCAGGTGAGTGAACTGTCAGTGGGGGAGCACTTTGGGGCCAGCGACCAGAATTCTATTAGTTTCAAAATAGTGATGGAAAAGGATAGACAGAATCTAACTGTTAAAATTCTAAATTGGATAAAGGACAATTTTGGCAGTATTAGGTAAGAACGTTGAAAAGGTGATTGGGTGCGGAGTTTTGCAGGTAAAGGAATGGCTGGAAAATGATGAAGATTTCAAAAATGAGATAATGAGACAAAGTGTTCCTGTTGGGGTGAAAGGCAAGGCTGGTAGGTGTGGGGAATGCTGGGTGACTATAAAAATTGAGGGTTTGGTCAAGAAAAAGAAGCAAGCATATGTTAGGTATAGACAGAATAGATTGAGTGAATCATTAGAGTATAAAGGCAGTAGAAGTATACTTAAGAGGGAAATCATGAGGGCAAAAAGGGGGCATGAGATAGCTTTGGCAAATGGGGTTAAGAAGAATCCAAAATGATTCTACAAATACATTAATGATAAAGGGGTAACTAGGGAGACAATAGGGCCCTTCAAGGATCAGCAAGGCAGCCTATGTGTCGAACCGCAAGAGATGGGGGAGAAACAAAAGAAGTATTTGCATCAATGTTTACTGTGGAGAAGGACATGGAAGATATAGAATGTGGGGAAATAGATAGTGACATCTTGAAAAATGTCCAGATTACAGAGCAGGAGGTGCTGGATGTCTTAAAATACATAAAGGGTAAATCCTCTTGCTGAGATATTTGTATCATCGATAGTCACAGGTGTGGTGCTGGACGACTGGAGGTTGGCTAACGTGGTGCCACTGTTTAAGAAGGGTTGTAAGGACAAGCCAGGGAACAACAGCCCAGTGAGCCTGACCTCGGCGGTGGGCAAGTTGTTGGAGGGAATCCTGAGGGACAGGATGTACATGTATTTGGAAAGGCAAGGACTGATTCAGGATAGTCAACATGGCTTTGTGCGTTGGAAATCATGTCTTACAAACTTGATTGAGTTTCTTGAATAAGTAACAAAGAGAATTAGTGAGGCAGAGCGATGGACGTGATTTATATGAACCTAAGTAAGGCATTTGACAAAGTTCCTCATGGGAGACTGGTTAGCAAGGTTAGATCTCATGGAATAAAGGAAGAACGAGCCACTTGGATACAGAACTGGCTTGAAGTTAGAAGACAGAGGGTGGTGGTGGATGTTTGATAATCAGATGGAGGCCTGTGACCAGTGATGTGCCACAAGGATCAGTGCTGGATCCACTACTATAAGATTTGGGTGTGAACATAGAAGGTATATGGAGTAAGTTTGCAGATGACACCAACATTGTCGGTGTAATGGACAGCGAAGAAGGTTACCTCAGAGTATAACGGGATCTTGATCAGATGGGCCAATGGGCCAAAGGTTGGTAGATGGAGTTTAATTTAGATAAATGCAAGGTGCTGCATTTTGGAAAGGCAAATCAGGGCTGGGCTTACACACTTCATGGTCATGTCCCTGGGTAGTGTTGTTGATCAAAGAAACCTTGGAGTTCATAGTTCTGTGGAAGTGTAGTCCCAGGAAGACAGCATAGTGAAGAAGGCATTGAGTATGCTTACCTTTGTTGGTCAGAGCATTGAGTATAGGAGTTGGGAGGTCATGTTGCAGCTATACAGGGCAATGGTTAGGCCACTGTTAGAATATTGCGTGCAATTCTGGTTTCCCTCCTAAAGGAAGGGTGCTGGGAAACTTGAAAGGGTTCAGAAAAGATATACAAAGATGTTGCCAAGGTTGGAGGGTTTGAGCGACAAGGAAAGGCTGAAGAAGCTGCAGCTGTTTTTCCTGGAGCGTCGGTGTCTGAGGGGTGACCTTATAGAGGTTTGTAAAATCATGAGGGGCATAGTTCGGGTAAATAAGGTTTTCTTTGTTTAAAGGAAATGTGACATTGATGTTCCAGGTGTGATTCAGTTGGTTAAACCACTCTGCATTAAGCCAAACAGAATTTATTTAAACACTACGGTTGAAACACAAACAAAAGAAAGTGGCATTAAGAATAAGTAAGCAATTGGAAAACATAACCGACTACTTGATACATTAACTTACTCATTTCCTGATCCAATGTTGTAACATCTCATAAACACACCCCTTGGCAAAAATGTAAATTCAAACTCGTATTCTTACAGGCGGAGGGAACAACATCCAGAGAAATGTCCGAGTGCTCAGTTAGGAATCATTTACTGAAGCTTGCAACCTTCTGATACTCAAAACATCTTGGAATTGCTGCAGCGAGACCAAAACTAGAAGAACCTGAACTGGCCACTCCTTTTCCATTGTTAAACTGCTTTTAAGAAAAACCTACAGGCACTCGAGACTCTTTGGCACCTCTGTCTTTACAATCCCTCCTCAAAAAAACACAGGCCAAAGTAACCTTTTTAAAGTGACAGCATCCTCACACCACCACACCCCCCACTCCCCCTGCTCCCCTGACTCTCTCTCTCTCACACACACACACACACACACAGAGTATCTCTCTCTCACACACACACACAGTCTCTCTCTCTCTCTCACACACACACACGTGGTCTTTCCCTCTGTCATGCACAGACATGGTCTTTGTTTATGTGTCTGTCTGTCTCACTTTCTCTCTCACACACAGGCATGATTTCTCTCACACACGCACTCGCACACACAGGTATGTTTTTCTCTCTCTCTTTCTCACTCACTCACTCACACACATACTCTCAGGCATAGTGTTTTTCTCTCT
Source organism: Chiloscyllium plagiosum (assembly GCF_037043375.1). NCBI lineage: Eukaryota > Metazoa > Chordata > Chondrichthyes > Orectolobiformes > Hemiscylliidae > Chiloscyllium > Chiloscyllium plagiosum. Next base: position 77,249,141 of record NW_028270183.1, read on the forward strand.
CTTATATACTCACACACACGGTCTTTCTCTGTCTCTCACACACACACAAGCATGTGTTTTTCTCTCTCTCTTTCTCACTCACTCACTCTCACACACATACTCTTAGGCATAGTGTTTCTCTCTCTCTTACACACACACACAAAGATATATGGTCTTTCTCTCTCTCTCTCTCTCGATCTCTCTCTCTCGATCTCTCTCACACACACAATGAACATAGAATCTTTTATTCATTTTATGGGTTGTGGGTGTCACTGGCTGGCCAGCATTTTATGCCTCTCCCTAGTTGTCCTTGAGAAGGTGGAGGTGAGCTGCCGCCTTGAACTACTGTGGTCCACCTGCTGTGGGTTAACCCCCAATGCCATTAGAGAGGGAATTCCAGGACTTTGACCCAGTGACAGTGATGGAACGGCATTATATTTTCAAGTCAGGATGGTGCATGACTTGGAGGGGAACTTGAAGGTAGTGCAGTTCCCACACATCCGCTGCCCTAGTTCTTCTACATGGAAGTAGTTGTGGGTTTGGAAGGTGCTGTCTGAGGATCCTCGATGAATTTATGCAGTGCATCATGTAGATAGTAGCAGCAGTGTGTACTGAGCATGTGTGGTGGAGGGAGTATATACTTGTGGATTTGGGCTGCTTTTCCTGGATGGTGTCAAACTTCTTGAGTGTTGATGGGGTTGCACCCATCGAGGCAAGTTGGGAATATTCCATCACACTTCCAACTTGTACATTGTAGATGGTGGACAGGGTGCAGAATTCCTTGCTGCAGTATTCCTAGCTTCTGACCTGCTGCTGTAGCTACTGTGTTTGTGGTAAGTGCAGTTGAGTTTCTGGTCAATGATAACCCGCAGGATGTTGACATTATGGGATTCAGTGATGGTAACATCATTGAAAGCCAAGGGGAAGTGGTTGGATTGTCTTTTATTTTTGATGGAAATGTTTCTTGCCACTTGTCAACCCACACCTTGATATTGTCCAGATCTTGTAGAATTTGAACATGGACACCTGAATCTGAGGAGTCGTGAATGGTGCTGAACATCGTGCAATCATCGGCGAACATCCCCACTTCTGACCTTGTGATGGAGGGGAAGGGCATTGATGAAGCAGCTGAAGATGGTCGGGCCTAGGACACTCCCCTGAGGGACTCCTGCAGAGACGTCCTGGCCCTGAGGTGAATGACCTCCAACAACCACGACCATCTTCCTATGTGTCAAGTATGACTCCAATCATCAGAAAGTTTGCACCCATTGAGTCCAGATTTCCGATGGTTCCTTGAAGCCACATTCAATCGAGTGCAGCCTTGATGCCAAGGACTGTCACTCTCCCCTTCCCTCAAGCATCCAGCTGTTTTGTCCATATTTGAGTCAAGGCTGTAATGAGGTCAGGAGCTGACTGGCCCTGGCAGAACCAAAACTGGGCATCACTGAGCAGCTTATTGCTGAGCAAGTGCTGCTTTATAGCACTGTTCATGATACTTGCCATCACTTTACTAATGATCGAGAATAGACTGATGGGGCGTTAATTAGCTGGGTGGAATTTGTCCTGTTTTCTTTGTGTGTACAGGACATCCCTGGGCAAGTTTCAGCATTGTTGGTTACGTACCCGTGTTGTAATTTTACTGCAACATTAATAAGAGACAAAGATTATTTCATTTTAAAACCCTACGTCTTAATCTATTATTACGCGACAATACACGCAAATTGCATCAACTGTAACCATGCATTACTGCATCCTGTTTCTGTCCATTTACTCCTGCAAGCAACTCCCTCCATCTTACATCATCCAAGTTGTGACAACACATCAGCAATTACATTTTCTCATCCTGCCACGTGTATAAGTTTCAAATTGAATGGCTGCAGTAATTAGCTCCATGTAAACCATCTGGAAGTGCAGTCCTTACATTTCTCCAAAAGCTTTAATGGGTTATGATCAGTACAGACAATTGTACAAGACCCATTACTAACTATATAAATATTGGAACACCAAGCTCAAGGTCTCCTCAATCATGGAATATTTCTGATAAATATTCAGTTTCCTGATGAAATAACCAATGGGGCTTCCTATCTTCTCATCGTCGTCTTTTAAGAATACAGCACCAACACCCACATCACCCACATCAATAGCCATCTCGAGTAGCTTTGTGTAATTAGGTGTAGCTAACACTGGGGCAGTGGTTAACACAGCTTTCAGGCTGGCAAATGCCTTCTGACATTCTACTGTCCGCTAAAATATCCAGCACTTCTTCAATTAGTCAGTCAGTGGAGCAACCACATTACTACAATTTTGTACAAACTTCTGGTAAACTTGTTCACTGCCAGGAATCATAGTCCTGCTCTCTTTGTCAATGTTATGGTTGGGACCATATGTCCATGCCTGATAACAGGGCCCAGGCACATGACTCGGACTTTGGCGAATTCACACTTAGCCACATTTATCACCAGCCTGCCTCCCAAAGTCAATTAAATAGTTCCAATAAAGGCTGCAAATGTTCCTTCCCTGTGTGAGTAAAAGATCACAAGTTTGTCGATGTACATCATACAATTGGATAGCCCAGGAATGACTTTATTGGTTACCCTTTGAAATGTGGCTGGCACATTTTCCATACCAACTGGCTTGACTTTAAGTTAACAAAAGCCGAAATAGTCTTCACTCCTTCGGATAAAGGTACCTGCCAGTATCCTCTGAGCAAGTACAAATTACAAATCTAAGTTGCTTGTCCTACCTTTTTCAATACGGTCTTCCCAATGTGGAATCGGATATGAATCAGACTCTGCAACTGCATTAACTTTGCCACAGTCTGCACACAACCATGGGTACCATCTGGCTTTGGCACCATTACTATGGCTGAGCTCCAGTTGCTGCAATTCACTTTGATGCCGTTGTTTTTGGAACATCCGTTCAGTCTGTCTTTGAACATATGCCAACTTTCTTTGGCGTAAGCGTGTAAGGATATTGCATAATTGGAGCAAACTCCCCCTCTCAATTTAATCATTCACAGTTCAAATATGTGGTCGTTGAACTCTGACTCACTAATTTCTCCTTATTCATTTTCAGTGGTCCTCTCAGCTCATGCCCCAAAACTCATTGATGTTCAAATGGAATTCCTTTATCCAGTCGTTTGGATTGTCTTGACAATAAGCCCTCGATATGGTCTTCTCTAAGCTCACTAATGGTCTTTAAAGTTTAACCCCACCTTTCGAACACTCCCTTACCATGCTTGTTGGTAAGCAGTGGATAAGCTACCCATACCTTCCATGCATACATTTGATGTAAAATTTGACCCTTGACCTGATTGTATCTCTGTGGGTGGTCTGTATCGAGTTAAACATTGGTGTACCTCTTCTACAATCTTTCTAGCAGTGGTATTGCACAAATAGAATGGCCTGTGGATATCAAATGGACGCATCTATCATTGTTAACAAATACTGATAACCACTTTTTGTTTTGTGTAGGGGTCCTACTCAGTCAAGTAAGACCCTTGTAAAAGGTTCCTCAAATGGAGGGATGGGCATTAAAGTTGCCGGTTTTATTATTGCCTGAAGTTTTCCGGTTACATGACATGTATGACATTTCTGGAAATTTTCATCTCCACCTAAATGAAGTCCAGGCCAGTAAAAATGTTTTTGTATTTTGCCGGGAGTTCTTCTCACTCCCACAACGACCCACAGGTGACTGATGTGCTACCTGCCACACCTCCTTTCTATAAGTCCCTGGTAATGAATTTCTCCCACTTTCCCATCTGCCTGAATGTCTCACCAAGACATCATGTTTAAGTTAGTCACATTTGGGAATGCACTCAGATTCTTCTTCTGTCTTTGCTTTTCAATGCAATTGCTTCAGTTTTTCATCTTTCTGTTGTAGCTGAGTTCATTTCTCTGAACTAAAAATATCCATTAGTTCTCCATCTGTTCTTGTTTTGTCTGAGCCATTCAATCAAATGTGTGCTCTGATAATTCTGCTTCAACTTGCTTTTCTGTACTCTTTGATTTCTTCTCCTGTTTCAATTGGTGATTTTATGACCTTGTTACCTCTCCGTTAATGTTTTCCAATTCTTTCATGATTCACATAGCAGTGATGTTCATTGTATTTTATTTAGAACATGAGATAATCCATCCACAAGGATATTGAATTATTGCCCTCTATTAGAATGATGACGAAGTTATTGATTTTCACTGCCCAATTCCAACAGCAGACCTTGTCCCAACAATAGTCTTCACTCCTGACCGAAAATTCGGTGTTTTGGGCAGGAAACTCCATGAAAGGCTTATGCCCGAAACGTTTACTCTCCTACTCCTTGGATATACTGCCTGGCCTGCTGTGCTTTTCCAGCGCCACACTTTTTGACTCTGATCTGCAGTCCTCACCTTCTCCTTTTACCTCCGATGTCTGGTCTGGTCTGAAGTAAGCTGCGAGGTACAGATGCACTTGCAAGGAGTTTTGTGGTCCTGGAACATGCAGAGGGAGGAGTGAAAAGGCTGTTGTATGGAGACTTGCAGGGGTTGTTGGGTTTAATTGAGATGTGGGCGAGGGTATCCCAGTTGGAATGCTGAGATTTGGAAGTGACATGACAAATTCTTGAATTCTGTGTCCTCTCAAAATGAAGAGTTCCTAAATCATCCAACAAGTGTGTCTTGGACATGTCAACAGAATGGAAGCATGTGACGTGTGAATTTACTTCCTGCATGGTGAGATTCCTACAGCCAGGCAGCTAGTGATGGACCAAAGGGTCTGCTTCAGGAATGCTGAAGAATGGTATGACAGCCCTGAACATCGACTATACATGGAGAGAGTCCCTATTGGCTGCGAGAAATGAATGGGAAGATTTCCATTGGTTTGACATGAGCTATCAGGGTGACCAGACATCACCTTAGACGCTAAAACTAAAAGCATAAAATGACACTCTGTAAGTGTTAGTGAGAAACTGGTGATAAAAGCTGTCTGTTATGAATTAGTATCTTCGTCAAGCAGCAAAGTTACATTGCATGGAGGCACGCAATCTGAAATACATCAGAGCACCTTCCAGCAACTGGAGCATGCTGGTGGCCTCTGACAAAGAAAGTAGTTTCAAGGAAATATGATGTGCTTCAAAATGCCATGGACACAGAAATGTACATCCGCGCGTGTGCGCGACACACACTCATACTCACATTCACACTCTGTCGCACACACACACACCTACACACAGACACACACACAAATACGCATGCACACACACACAGACACACAAATACAGACACACACAAGCACTCACAGAACAAAATGACATCTTGTGTTAAGAATGAACAAAGCTGCACCTCAACCATCACACCTTGAATCTTGGGAGGAGCTGTGTCATTGAAATTTGAGAGATTATGTCTCCACATTATTTTTCGGGTGGGGTGATGAGTGATATTTTGAGGTAAATGGGAAAGCACTAATAATGTCCACGGTTTTCTCAGGGCAATATCCTCATGAACATTGAAGATAGGAGCAGGAGAAGGCCACTCAGCCCTTTGCACCTGCTCTGCCATTCATCATCATCCAGCTCAATAGCCTCGTCCTGTTTACTCCCCATGACCTTTGGTCCTATTTGCTCTAAATGCTACATGTAGCCGCGTCTTCAATACATTCAATGCTTTGGCATTAACAAGTTCCTGTGGTAATGAATTCCACAGGCTCATCACTCTTTCGGTGAAGAAATGTCTCCTCATCTCCATCCTACATGATCCACCCCGAATCCTCAGTCTGTGTCCCCTGATTCTGGACACACCCACCATCAGGAGCATCCTCCCTGTATCTACCCTGTCTCGTCCTGTTAGAATGAGATCCCCTCCCATTCGTTTAAACTCCAGCGAAAACAATCCTAAGCTAGACAACCTGTCCTCATATGTTCGTTCCACCATCTTCGGAATCAGTCAGGTAAACCTTCGCTGTATTCCCTCCAGAGCAAGAGCATCCTTCCTCAGAAAAGGAGACCAAAACTGCACACAGTGTTTGTGGTGTGGCCTCACCAAGGCCCTGGACAACTATAACAACACATCCCTGCTCCTGTACTCGAAACATCTCTCAATGAAGGTCAATATAACATTTGCCTTCTTGACTGCCTGCTGCACCTGCATGCGTACCTTCAGCGACTGGTGCACAAGGACATGTGGGCCCTGCAGCATACTCCCCTCTCCCAATTTACAGCCAGTCAGGTAGTAATCCACCACCTTCCTTTTGTTTCCAAAGTGAATAACCTGACATTTATCTAAAATAAACTGCATCTGCCATTGATTGGCCCGCTCACCCAATCTGTCCAGACCATGCCTTAGGGTTTCTGCATCCTCGTCACAGTTCATCCTCCCACCCAACTTGGTATCATCTGCAAACCTTGAGATTTTACATTTTATTCCTTCATCCAAATCATTAATATATATTGTTAATAGCTGGAGTCCCTGTGGCACCTCACGAGTTACTGTCTGCCTATTTGACATGGGCCCCTTCAGCCCTCCTCTGTTCCTTCCCTGCCAACCAGTTTTCTATTTATCTCAGTACACTTACCACAATCCCATGTGCTTTAATCCTGTACAGTGACCTCTTAAATGGGGCTTTATCAAATGCTTTCTGCAAGTACAAATATACCATATTGACCAGTTCCCCTTTGTCAACTCTGATAGTTACATCTTCACAGAATTCCGATAGATTTGCCAAGCATGATTTCCCCTCCATAACTCCATGCTGACTCTGTTTGATTTTGCCACGGCTTTCTCAATGCTCTGTCATAAAGGGTAAAGGATTTGAGAATTTTCCCCACTACTGATCTGAAGCTTACTGGTCTCGAATTCCCTTTCTATGTATCTCTCTTTCTGAGTGTTGGAGTGGCAGTAGCTGCCCTCCAATCTACAGGGACTGTACGAAAATCTAAAGAATCCTGACAAACAAAGCATCCACTATTTCTAGAACCACTTCCTTAAGTGCTCTGGGCTGTAGATTTATCAGGCCCTGAGGATTTATCAGGTTCAATCCCCTCAATTTCCCAGCACGATTTCTCTACTAATATTGACCTCCCTCAGTTCTTCCCTCTCACGAAATCTTGCATTCTCCAGGATTTCTGGTACTTGATTTGTATCTTCAAGTCAGAGAGTCCTAAAGCACAGAGACATGTCGTTTGGCCCAAAGTGGTCCATACTGACCAAATTGTCCACCCATGCTAACCCCATTTCCCTGCATTTGGTCCACATCCTTCTAACTATTTCCTATCCATGTATTTGTCAAAATGCCTTTAAATGTTGTTAACGTACCCACCTCAACCACTTCCGCTGGCAGCTCATTGCATACACGTGCCAGCCTCTGTGTAAACAAATTGCCCCTCAGGTTCCTTTTGTACTTTTCCCCGCTAACCTTAAACTAATGCCATCTAATCTTCGATTCCCCAACCCTGGCAAAAAAGACCGAGTGTATGCCTCTCATAATTTTGTACAGTTCTGTAAGATCCCCTCTCAGTCTCCTAGACTGCCAAGAAAAGAAGTTCTAGCTTGTTCAGCCTCTCCTTATAACTCAGACCACTGAGTGCGAGCAACATCCTTATAAATTTCATCTGCACTTTTTCCAGTTTAATAACATCCTTCCTCGAGCAAGGTGACCGATACTGAACACATACTCCAACTGCAGCCTCACCAACCTCCTGTACAACTGTCCTTTTTTGTGAAGACAGAACTAAAGTATGTATTCAGTTGCTCAGATGTTCCTTTGTCTTTGTTATACATTTCCCCATTTCTATCTGTAGGGACCTACATTTGTCTTCACCAATCTCTTTCTCTTCACGTTCTGTAAAACCTTGTAGTGTCAGTCTTCATGTTCCCTGCAAGCTTACTTTCCTTTTTACTGTGTTTTCCCCATCTTAATCAATCCCTTGGTCCTTCTTTGCTGAATTCGAAACTGCTTTCAAACATCAGACCTATTAATTCTCTTGGCCAATCTATATGCTTCTTCCTTCAATTGGATACTATCTAATTTGCTTTATAAGCCATGGATTGGCCCTGTTACCCATTTTGCTTTTGTATCAGACAGGAATAAATAGTTGTCGCAGTTCCCCCATGATCTCGTTGAATATTTGCCAATGCCTATCTACTGTCGCACCTTTAAGCAACTTCCACTAATCTATCAACGCCAACTCATGTCTTATATACCTGCATAGTTTCCTTTATTAAAATTCAGAACCCTAGTCTCCAAATCTGCTGGCTCACTCTCCATCCTGATAAAAAAGCTGTATCATGTCATGGTCGCTCTTCCCCAAGGAGTCACACACAGCTAGATTGGCAATGATTCCCTTCTCATTGCACAGTACCCAGTCTCAGATGGCCTGCTCTCTAGTTGGTCCATCCACATGCCGGTTAAGAAAACCATCCCATATGTAGGCCAGGAATTCCCCCAGGTAGATATTGTGGCTAATTTGATTTGTCCAATCTGGATGCAGATTAAAATCACCCATGATCACAGATGTCTCCATATCATTAGCTTGGCTAATTTCCTGTTTAAGGAGAAAGTGAGGACTGCAGCTGAAAGAGATCAGAGCTGAAAATATGTTGCTGGAAAAGCGCAGCAGGTCAGGCAGCATCCAAGGAGCAGTAGAATCGACGTTTCGGCATGAGCCCTTCTTCAGGAATGAGGAAAGCGTGTCCAGCAGGCTAAGATAAAAGGTAGGGAGGAGGGACTTGGGGAGGGTCGTAGGAAATGCGATAGGTGGAAGGAGGTCAAGGTGAGGGTGATAGGCCGGGGTGGGGGCGGAGAGGTCAGGAAGAAGATTGCAGGTTAGGAAGGCGGTGCTGATTTTGAGGGTTGGGACTGAGACAAGGTGGGGGGAGGGGAAATGAGGAAACTGCCGAAATCTGAGTTCATCCCTTGTGGTTGGAGGGTTCCTAGACGGAAGATGAGGCGTTCTTCCTCCAGCTATGATTGCAGTGGTCTGGCGATGGAGGAGTCCAAAGACCTGCATATCCTTGGTGGAGTGGGAGGGGGAGCTGAAGTGTTGAGCCAGAGGGTGGTTGGGTTGGTTGGTCCGGGTGTCCCAGAGGTGTTCTCTGAAACGTTCCGCAAGTAGGCGGCCTGTCTCCCAAAATATCGAGGAGGCCACATCGGGTGCAGCGGATGCAGTAAATGATGTGTGTGGAGGTGCAGGTGAATTTGTGACGGATATGGGAGGATCCTTTGGGGCCTTGGAGGGAAGTAAGGGGGGAGGTGTGGGCGCAAGTTTTGCATTTTTGCGTTTGCAGGGGAAGGTGCCGGGAGTGGAGGTTGGGTTGGTGGGGGGTGTGGACCTGACGAGGGAGTAATGGAGGGAGTGGTCTTTTCGGAACGCTGATAGGGGACGGCAGGGAAATATATCCCTGGTGGTGAGGTCCGTTTGGAGGTGGCAGAAATGACGATGGATGATACGATGTATATGGAGGTTGGTGGAGTGGTAGGTGAGGACCAGTGCGGTTTTGTCCTGGTGACGGATGGAGGGGCGGGGTTCAAGGGCGGAGTAGCGGGAAGTGGAGGCGAAGCGGTGGAGGGCATCGTCGAATTTCCTGTTTAATACTATTCCAACATGACCACTGCAGTCTGGGGGTCTCTGTATGACACCCACTAATGTTTTTTCCCTTGGTATTTCACAGCTCCACCCACACAGACTCCACATTGTCGAAGCTAATGTCCTAAAAAGAGATGAACAAAAATACGTGACCAGGAATTGAGATATTTCTGCTCAAATATTGATCTTGGTTTGATGCTAATTAGCCTTGTCGACTTTCAATGAATTGCTTCGTAAAATCTGGGACCGCCAGCAGAAGGCGGTGAGCTAGAACATTTGTGGAATTGTTTTCTCGGGAAATGAATATGGATACATTTTGTTGAGTTTTTCACAGTAGTTTCTCCAGCAGTTGGAAGTGAGGGCTGATAGTAGATCCTTCACCCAACACCTTTACTCATAAAAAGTTAAGGCACACAAAGGATTGACTGAGGCTACTTAGTTTAACATCATTTATTGAAAAAAATGGTTGAGTGTTTAAAAAAGGATGTTACAGCAGAAAACTGAGAATGGCTTTATAAAATGGAAATCTTGCCTGATAAAAGTATTGGAATTGTTGGAGAAAATGGAGGAAACCGTGATTGTAATATGTTTTGATTTTCTGAAGGTGTTTGATAGCACCCATGCATAAGATTACTGAATAAGAAAGGAGCCTTGGCTTTGGAGGTACTGTATTAACATGGAGAGAGGATCTTTGAAATCCCAATCAGAAAAGTTTGATTAAGAGTTTTATTTTACAGGATGCCAATCTGTGGAGTATCACATAAATTAGTTCTGGGGACAAAAAATTTTACAAAGTATTTTGATGACTTAGTTGAGGAAAGTGAGTATATTGTAGGTAAGTTTGCGAATGACTCAAAAATTGGAGCAGAGTCAAGTGGTGAGTATGACACAAAAAGAAGTTTGTGGAGGGATACAGATAGGACAAGAGAGTGAACAAGGAGCTTTGCATAATAATGTAATGTGGATTAAATAAATGAGAACAGACATAAACAGTGAAGTTATGCATTTTAACAGGCAAGATAGAGATTGAATTCAGAAATCTACAGGGAGTCAGCATCTCCGAACCACAAAAAGTTAGCTTTTAATTTCAACTGTCAATAAGAATGGCAAATGTCATGTTGGGGTTTGTTTAAAAACTAATGGAATATTGAGATTAGGAACAGTCAGATAGAGCAGCTAATGTGTGGCTGAGGAGCTGCTGCAGGGATTAGGATTCCCATTTTTCAATCACTGGGATCTCTTCAGGGATAGAAATGACCTGTATCAGAGGGAGCTGAATTGGAAGGGGACCGATATTCTTGTGGGGAAATTTGCTAGCAGTATGCTGAAGGTTTTAAACTAGTAAGAGGGAATGGTGGGAACCAACAAGGTAGTGAGAAAAGAGAAATGTTTGAGCTGACATGCGGTGAGCAATTCTCGGGGTCAAGGCAGACAACAGTTTGGCAAGAGCAAGGTAAGACTGCGAAACTGCATTTACTTTGATGCTAGAGGCCTGACATGTGAGACAGATGGGAATGTGTGACAAGGATATCATTACCATTACAGAAATGTGGCTCAGGGATGAACAGGACTGGCAGCTTAATGTTCCAGGATATAGATGCTGTAGAATGTATAGACAGAGGAGCAAGAGAGGAGATGGAGTGGTGTTTTTGGTTGGAAAGTACATTACAGCTGGATGTAGAGAGGATATTTCTTGGAGACTGCCCAGTGAAGTTATATGGATGAAACTTAAAAATAAGAAAGAGGTGATGACCTTGCTGGGATTGTAAAATGGGCCTCCTAATAGTCAGTGGGAAATTTACAAGCGATTATGCTATCTGTAAGAAAAAAGGATAATGGTAGGCAATTTTAACTTTCCGAACAGAGTTTGGGGTCGATTAGATTAGATTAGATTTGATTACATTACAGTGTGGAAACAGGCCCTTCGGACCAACAAGTCCACACCGACCCGCCGAAGCGTAACCCACCCATGCCCCTACATTAACCCTGACCTAACACTATGGGCAATTTAGCACGGCCAATTCACCTGAATCTGCACATCTTTTGGACTGTGGGAGGAAACCGGAGCACCTGGAGGAAGCCCACGGAGACACGGGGAGAACGTGCAAACTCCACACAGTCAGTCGCCTGAGGCGGGAATTGAACCCGGGTCTTTGGCGCTGTGAGGCAGCAGTGCTAACCACTGTGCCACCGTGCCGCCCACACGATGTTAAGATCTTGGAATGAGGAGAAATTGGTTAAGTGTGTCCAAGAAAAAGTTGTTATTCAATATGTGGATGCACCTACTAGACAGTTCGCAATACTTGACCTTCTGTTGGGAACCAAGGCAGGGCAAGTGACTGAGGTGTCCATAGGGGCAGGCTTCAGGGAAAGTGATCATAATTCTATTGGTTTAATAATAATGATGAGAAAGGATAACATTGATTTAAAAATGAAAGTTTAAAATTAGAGTGTGGCCAGTTTCGATGGTATTAGACTTTAAGAAGTTGATTGGGGGAGGTTATTCACAGGTAAAGGGATGGCTGACAAGTGGGAGGCCTTTAAGAATGAGACAATGAGAGTTCAGTGATGGTATGTTTCCGATTGTGTGAAGGGCAAGGCATGGGAAAAGCTCAATGATGAGGAAAATTGCAACTCCTGTCCAGAAAAATAAGGGAGCATTCATCAGATATAGACAGCTGGGATGGAGTGATCCTGAGAAGGGTATAAGGGCAGTCGGAGTATACTTAAACAGGAAATCAGGAGGGGAAAAAGGGGACATAAAATTGCTTTGGAGAACAGAATTAAGGAGAATCCGAAAAGATTCTAAAATTATTTTCAGGTTAAATGAATAACTAAGGAGAGAATACAGGCCTTAAAAATCAGCATAGCTTTCCATGCATGCAACCACAGGAGATGGCAGAGACACTAAGCAAATACTTTGCATCAATATTTACAGTAGAAAGGAACATGGAAGCTAAGAAATTTGGGAAATAAATAATGTGATCTAAAAATGAGTTCATTTTACAGAAAAGGAGGTGTCGGAGGTCTTAAAGTAGAAAAATGGAAATAAATCCAGGAAACCTGATTAGGTATTTCCCAGAACTTTGTGGGAAGCTATGGAAGAGATTCCTGGACCCCTTGCTGAGATATTTGTATTGTTGATAATCATAGATGAGATGCCAGAAGACTGGAGAGTGACTAATGTGGCAGCATTATTGAAGAAAGTTGTATGGAAAAGCAAGGGAACCATAAACTGGTGAGCCTTTCACACCAGAGATGCTGCCAGAGCTTCTGAGCATTTCCAGCAGTTTCTGCTTTTGTTTCTGATACACAGCATCCACAGTTCTTTCAGTTTTTATTTAGTAGTTAGAGAGCATTACTTTTTCAATTGGAGGCCTGTTAGAACATAACAACATCCGAACATAAGAAATACAATCAGGAGTAGGCCATTTGACTCCATGACTCAGCTCTGCCTTTCAATAACATCGTGGATCATCTTTCAACGGACTGAGACTCCACTTACCCACTGCTCACTATAACCCTTCATTCCTTAACTGTTCACAAATCTATCTTCACCTTTAAAACATTCAACAGGTTAGCCTCAGCTGCTTCATTGGGCAGGGGATTCCACAGATTCACAACCCTTTTGGTGAAGACGTTGGCTTGACCAGCTATCCTCAGTAGCCACACACGCAGATGACAAGCAACGTGAGTTCGACTGGGACAACACTCCTAAAATAGGACAAGCCAAGCAGAGAACAGCCAGGGAATTCCTAGAGGCATGGCACTCATCCACAGATTCAATCAATAAGCACATCGACCTGGACCCAATATACCGGCCACTGCAGCGGACAGCTGGAACTGACAACCGGAAGCGGCAGATACAAATCACTATAAATGCCGGAGGAAACATCACAGAAGCGCTTCACAGGAGGCCCCCAAGCACTGAGGATGTCACCTAGACAGGGGACGAAACGTTTGCAACACAAGTTCCCAGCTCGGCGAACAGAACCACAACAACGAGCACCCGAGCTACAAATCTTCTCCCAAACTGTGAGCCTCCCTGCTTCTGTCTTATCTATCGCATTTATAATTTTACAATCCCCTCCCCCATTCTTCTGAATTCCAATGAGTATAATCCCAGTCTGCTTATAAGACAACCCCCTCATTTCCAGAATCAACGTAGTCAAACTCCTCAGCAAACCCCACCCCAGTGCCATCTCATGTAAGGCGATGAAAAGTATACAGAGTACTCCAGGTGTGGCCACACCAGCGCCCTATACAGATGCAACAGAAAGTCCTAATTTTAACCTCTATCCACTGGCAATGTAGGACATTATTCCATTTGTCTTCCTAATTAGCTACTGGACTTGCAAACCAGACTTTTGTGTTTTATGCACAAGAATACCCAGGTCCCCCTGCACAGCAGCATTCTGTAAATTTTCACCATTTTAACGTAGACCACTTTGTTATTAATCCTACCAAAATGGATGACCTCACGTTTACTAACATTGTACTCCATCTGCCAGACCCTTGCCCACTCACTTAGCCTGTCTATATCCTTCTGCACACTTTGCTCTATCACTCATTTAAGTGGCTTCTGTGAACTACAACACACTACACTTGGTCTCTAACTCGAAGCAATCTCGAAGCATTGTAAACAACTGCAATCCCAACAATTGCAACCAATTGCAGTCTCAACACTGATCCCTGAGACACATCACTACCCACTGATTGTCAACCAGAAAAACACCCATTTATCCCCAATTTTTGCGTTCTGTTAGTTAACCAATCTTCTGTCCATGCTAATGCATTGCCTGTAACACTGTGCATCTTTATCTTATGCAGCAGCCTTTTGTGCAGCACCTTGCTGAATGCCTTTTGGAAATCCAGATACACCACGTTCACCAGTTCCCCGTTGTCTACCACACTCATTATAACCTCAAAGAATTCCAATAAATCAGTTAAACATGACCTGCCTTTCATGAACCCATGTTTCATTAAATAAGTGTAGATGATGCATTTTTGTAAGGCAAACCAGGACAGGACTTATACAATTAATGGCTGGGCCTTGGCGGGTGTTGCTGAGCAAAGAAACCAAAGGGTGCAGATGCATCATTCCTTGAAAGTGGAGTTGCAGGGAGACAGGGTGGGGAATAAGGTGTTTGGCACGCTTTCATTCATTGGTCATAATGTTAAGTGTAGGAGTCGAGATGTCATGTCTCAGCTGTACAGAACATTTGTGAGGCCACGTTTAGAATTGTTACAGACAAATCTGGCTGACCGTTTCTATGAAGGATTTTGTGCAACTTGAGAGGGTGTAGAAAAGATTTCCAAGAATGATGCTGGAACTGGAGTGTTTAAGGTATAAGGTGAAGCTGAATAGGCTGGGGCTTCTCTTTTCCCTGAAGTGAGAGAAAAGGAGGCTAAGGAGTGGCCTGAACAAGACTTATAAAATCATGCAGGTCATTGATATGCTGAAGAGCCAAGGCCTTTTTCCTCGAGCGGGAGAGTCCAAAACTAGAGGGCAGCGTTTTAACGTGAGAGGAGATACGTTTGAAAAGAACCTGAGGGGTAACCTTTTCATGTGTATGTGTGGAAAAAGCTGCCAGCGGTAGTGGTGGAGGCGGGTTCAATTACTGCATTTAAAAGGCTGGATGGGTGTATGAACAGGTAACATTTAGAGGAAGATTGGCCAAATGTTTGGCAAATGGTAATCAGTCAGATTGGCATATCTGGTCAGTGCAGTTGGACCGAAGTGTCTGTTTCTGTGCTGAATATTTGTATGACTATAATGTTTGTTAAAACTGAAAAGAATCTCTATTCTTACCACAGCTGGAATACTGTGAATTGTTCTTGGGACTCATATCACAAAGAAAAGGTACACTGGAATGTGAGACAATCCACATGAGGTTTAATCGACTGATCCTGAAGATGGAGGGACTGTCTTGAGAGTAGAGATTGAGTCGTTTGGGGCTATACTCATTAGAACATAGAAGATTCAGTACTGACATTCTGAAACATCTATTATTTTCAGGTACCTTGATGGTGTAAATGCAGAAATGTTGTTTCCCCTTGTTGGAGAGTTTCGGACCAGGGAGTAGAATCTTTGAATTAGAGGTCACAAATTTCGGGCAGAAGAGAATTTTGTCACCCAGAATGTAGAGAATTTGTGGAATTCTTTACCACAGAAGACTGTCGAGGTTGGGTCATTCAGTATTTTGAAGGCTGAAATGGACAGATTTGGATTTGGTAATTGAATCAATGCTGACAGTTAAAACGCTGGAAAGTGGAGGTGAGGATTATCAGCTCAGCTATGATGTCATTGTTTGGAAGACCAAACCCCATTGGCTGAACAGGCTGCTTCTGGTTCCCTATCATTGACCTTTGCTCTCAGTTAGTCTTTTCAGAATTATATAGGCCTCAGTTAAATTAACCTCCATTTCATGTTTGAAGCCCAGCTGCTTCAATCCCTCCTCATCATGAAAATACACAGGGATCGCCTTTCTCCCTGTTTGATGGCATTGCATTCTGCCTCTAATGCAGTGACTGCATTTATAGTCCTCCAGTTCTGTTGAATATTCGTCAAACACAACCACGGCTGTCACAGAAAAGATTAAAGACAGATGAAAACTACATTTAAACTACCATATCAAACTCACTGTCGGCATGTGTTGCATGTAATACACACATTGCATATTAAAGCTCTCTCAGCACTCATCCATTAAACACTGTAAGGGTTGTTCATAAATGATATGCTGATGTGTGTATGTATGTCTGTGCCTGTAGATGATAATCTACTTGTATAACAAAGTTTCGATGCAAAGTGTTGTTCCCTTTTTATTCGGGAATCAAGCATTTCAAAATCAGAAAGACAGTGGGTCGGAGTTCAAGCCCCTTTACACGGCTACATCAAATGTTTTCTGTGATTGTACAGCTCATGTAATGTGCTGGGTAAATCTCCCTCTATATTGTGCTGTCCAATGCAAACATGTCAAATACATTTTGGTTTAGACACAGTGTAGAGCTGCATCCAGGGTTCCCTAAAAAAAACCCTCCCAGAGCAGGTACAACACAGAGTCGACACAGAATAAATCACCCTCTACTATATTAAACATTCTATGAGATGTGCAGTAAAAGTTAATTAGAGACTAAATATGCATTGCACTGAACCATTAAACATTCCTCAGCCGAGAATAATACTGCTGAGTTACAATGAAAACACAATCACAGTAAAGTCTTGCAGCCTCATTTCGATCAAGCATTTCCAGATCACTCAATACTCAGACAGATTTTTGAGAAAATCTGGCTGTATTGACTCAAATCTCTCAGAATAAATGGATGAATTTGGCTGAGAGCATATATTGGTGAGGTGTTGGCTTCATGTTATTAAGGAAAACATTGTCCGATTGTGGAGAGGCAAAAAAAGGCATCAGATAGAAAGAGAAAAAGGGGGAAGGCAGGAGGGGAAGAGAGAAAAAGAGAGAGAAATATTAGCGGTGCCAATGTATCTCTTAATTATAGTTTTTTTTTACTTAACATGACAATTGATACCTCTGTCATTCAACAATCATACAACTTATGTATTAAAAAGTCCTAACATCAATTAGTATTGGAATCCATTGAGTTATTTGCATTTTTTCCACAATTCGTGTGCTGTGCTTGTGGGGAAATATAAATTGGGGTTTTGCTGTTCTGTAATTTTTTCTGAGAATTCTATTTCTGTGTTTATTTGCATAAATGCTTAATTGGTTTCAAGGAAGTGATGGTAACAGCAAAGCCAGATGAAATAAGTGATTTGTTGGTAAGATTCAAATCGAAACAAGTTTATTTTAAGAATGTTGACTTTTTTCATAAGTGAATACAAATTTATGAAGACGAATTGCAACAGATTTTATTTATTTCTGGACAATAAACACAATTTTAAACTTTTATTTAAGTTAAAAATTCAGTGCTGAAAATTCTGCAATTAAACTTCAATGTTGAACTGGATCTACTCTGAATGTCCCACTAATTCATATTGTAGTCCGTTTAGATGGTGCAACATCACTCAAAGTGCGTTTTAGAATATTCTCGTGAAATACTTGAAATGACATCAGGAACTGCCGCAACAATTACATTTAATTGATATCGTTGTTGTGAGGTTTTATTACATGTATTACTTTCTGGTTAGAGTCAGCAATGAGTCCCTATCCCCAATTGCCCATTGAATAGCTTGCTAAAGCCACTCAGAACACAGTCAATTACTTCCCAATGGGTCTGGAATCTCATGTCGGCCAGACCATGGAAAGGTGACAGATGCCTTGTCATTCGTGAACCAGCTGTTTTTTGTATTTTCCCATTGACTCGGGTAACATGGTCACCATTTGGCTTTCTTTACGATTCCAGGCTTTCTTTGAATTCAAATTTCACTCTGGGCAAACGATGGTATTCCAAGCCCCGTCCATTCAACATCAAACTGGAGTTTGGGAATACTGGTGTCATGATATCACCGCTGTGATCCTAATATTGGGAATGCACAGAAAGCGGTCACAACCAGAAATGCAATAAATCTGACACTTTACATCATGAACAAATATTGGAGTGCAATACTGGCAAGAACTCTCCTGCCGTTCACAGCAACATCACAGGAGACTTTGCATCCAATCATCAATCTAAACTGTGTACCGCACTCTGTCTGAAGAGCCTGACTCACTGTAATTTGCATTTTTTGAATTCTTCACTGACTAATGAAAACGTTAGTCACATATCCCAAGCAGGTGGTCATCAGCTACCTTTTTGAAGGCCTGCCATCTTGCTCGGCTAATTACGGTTGATCTTTCTTAAGAAGCTTTATTACAACCAAATGGCTTCTCAGTCGAGACTGTAGTGCTGGAAAAGCACAGCAGGTCAGGCAGCGTCCGAGGAGCAGGAGAATCGACGTTTCGGGCATGAGGCCTTCATTAGGATACATGATGAAGGGGTTATGTCTGGAACGATGATTTTCCTGCTCCTCGGATGCTGCCTGACCTGCTGTGCTTTTCGGGCACTACACTTTCAACTCTGATCTCTAGCACCTGCAGTCCTCACTTTCTCCTGATGGGTTTCTTAGTCAGGTTCGGCACAGGAAAGGACCATCACCTTATTGTTGAACGGGTAGGGCAGGCCAGGTAGGAAGGTCAGACGACCTCCTCTGAAGGACAATACTGAACCATGTAACATGCTTCAAACCTTTGATAGGTCTGCCATTATCGTTCATTATTCCAGCATTTTCATTTCATACGCTTTTATTAATTAAAGCTACCATGATAGGGACTGATTCTGGAACTTTACTCCAAACCTTTTAATTGCTTCTTTCATCCTCATAATGCCTCCTGAACCACTTTATCAAACTGTCATGTTAGCTTCAACGATTTTTTTATTGACTCATGGAACATGGTGGTTGCTTTTAGTTGTCCGTAGTTGTCCTTCAGCAGATGGCAGTAAGCTGCCTTTCTGAAATAACATCTTCCAATTTGGCCTGAGGAAGGGAATTCCAGATTTTGATCCAATTGGAGTAAAGGATCGGTGAATATGTCCATGTCAGGATGCCGAGTGTTTTAGAGAGGAGCTTACAGTGGTGCTGTTCCCATGTATCTGCTGCTCCTGTCCTTCAAGATGCAAGTGGCAGTGGGAAGGTACTGTCTAAGGAAGTGGCTAAGTTACTGCAGTATAGTATTTTAGATAGTGCATATGGCAGGTACTAAGCATCAGATTTGGAGGCAATCGACGCTTGTGGATGTGCTACTGATCAAGTGGGATGCTTTGTCCTGGACAATGCCTAGCTTATTGAGTGCAGTTGAAGCTGTTCCTCTCCAGGCAAGGGGCGAGCTGTGCTATTAGCCTCCTGACCTCTGTCTCTTAGACAGTCAATTAGCTTTGCGAGTCAGGAGGGTGAGTTACTCGCTGCAGTATTCCTCGCCTTTGGCCTGCTCGTACAACCATTGTATTTATGTGGAGTGTCCAGCTCAATTTCTAATGAACAATAAAACCCAGAGTGTTGATGATGAGGGATTCAGTGATGGTAACAATATTGAATGTCAAGGGGTTTTGGTTAGGTTGTCTCTTATTGTCAATGGTCATTGTCTTGCAGTTTTGTGGTGTGAATGCTGTGTGCCACTCGTCAGCTCAAGTCTGGATATTGTCCAGATTTTGTTGCGTTTGAATGTGGACTGAGGAGTCGCAAAAAAGTGCTAGATTAATGCAGATTTCACTTCTGACCTTCTGATGGAGGGAAGGTCATTGCTGAAGCAGCTGAATATGATTGGGCCAAGAACACTTTCTTTCGGAACTCCAACAGAGATTTGCTTTGGCTGAGACGACTGCCCTCTAACAAGCAGAGCCATCTTCGAATGTGTGAGGTATGACTGCAGGCAGCGGGGAGTTTGTCGCCTAATGCCCATTGAATCCAGTTTTGCTATGACTCCATAATATCACACTCTGTCGAATGTGACCTTAATGTCAAGGGCTGTCACTCTCCCCTCATTCGCTTCTCTCCATGTGAAATCAAGACATCGTTGGGCGGGGGGGGGGGGGGGGGGGTGCAGGGGTTACTGCAAATGCTATGGAGCATGACAAAATTCTGGCAATAATACCTGATGACTTGTGCTAGCCAAGCAATCCCGGTACAGCTAAAACACTGGCATCGACAATGTGGAAAATAGGCCAGGCACGTCCTGTGCACAGAAAATAGGTCAAACCACCCTGGCGAATTACTGCCCCATCAGTCCATGCTCAATCATGAGTTAGATGTAGGAAGGTGCTATCAAGCAGCACTAACTCAGCAATAACCTGCGTAACTGTGGGTTACGCAAGGCCTACTCAGCTCATGTCTGAATTACAGACTTGATTTAAACATGGAGAATGAACTGAATTCCCTGCTGACAGGTATCTATGATATTGATGATCTATGGAAGATGCCGAGATGGATCAGACAATTGGCACTTCTGGCTGAAGATTGCTGTGAATGCTTCAGCCTTAACTTTTGTGCTGATGTTGTGTGCTTTCCAAAGCAGAGCAAGGGAAAATCTTTGGAGCTTATTCCTTCAATAAGTTGTTTAATTATCAAATTTAATTCACGACTTGATATGGCAGCACTGTGGGCTCAGACCCCTGTTTCCTGAATGAATGGTCTAGTCACAATATCTCCAGACTATAACTCCAACCCCCACTCCATGATGTGGATATTCACAACAGAAGATTGCTTATCCATTTTATTGTATAGATTCCAGCAATGCATCGCATATTCGCTTAAATTGTTAGTCTCGAAAATACTTTACTTCACAGACTTTAGGATATAATGTTCTGTTTTCAATTCTTCTCTCCGACAGACAAGGTCATCGATGTCACACTGGCTTTTCTCCTCACTAATTGCAAAACCAAACGTTTTTCACCTCATCTTTGAACTTACTGATCAAAATTGCTACATTCTTGACTAGATCGTTCATATACGCTGCAAACAGCAAAGGATCCAGCACCAAGTCATGTAGTAAGCCACTGGACACTGGAAGATGTCTTCACAATGACTACCTTCGACCATTACCTCCTGCCAACAAATAAACCTTCGATGCATTTGCCAAACTGCACCAGCTCCCATGAATCCTTACCATATTAAAGATGCAAGATCTGGTCAAAAACCTGATTGAAGTCAAGAAGCATTACATCCACTTTTTACACCCGATGTCACATCTCATTTCCTCTCCGGAAAACAGAATCAACGACTTCCGATATGATATCACTTCCACCAAAGCCATGCTGAATTTTATTGCTTAAACCTTACAATTCCAACTTTTAATGAATGCTGTTTCTTAGATTTACTTATTAACTTCCCCCAAGTTTTCTACTTTTAAACATAGGTTTATGAGTGAAACTACACATTGTAATTTAGCTCCTTTCACCCGATGACAACTCTTCTTATCTCTCTGACAGATAATTTACTCTAGCTGAAATAATCTTGTGTCTCTTCTGTTTCATTCTGGGAAATAGGAATGGAATTGAATACAATGTTGAGACCCACAACAAGCTGTCCATTTGTTCTTGACACTGTCAGTGTGTGTTCCCCCTCAGAGGCAGGAAGACTTTGTACTGATAATACGGAAAGTAGCGCCTGATGTATCATTCTCAGCTGGCACACAACTTCCTGTTTCTATGTGCCAGCAGCAAGCCACACATCTCACTTCTGATCAGAAAATAAACCCAGGGGATGCAATCTGGCGGAAACATCTGCCAATGTGGCCTATATCAGGACACAGAGTATGAAGCGATCACATTGAAGTGACATTTGCAAATCGACCTTTTGATCTCTGTTTCGCGGTCTGATTCCAGGACATCATTGGACGAGTCTCTCGACCATCTAACAAGCTCATTCGATTCACTAAGGTCTGGGACATATCGACATGCACCTTGTCATGTCTTTGATCTTGTACTACTTGTTACTCTCTCTTCAGATTTAATGTTCCCAGTTTTTGATTCTGTCTTCTGTATCCATCACCTTCCCAGCCGAATACATTCTGTCTGATCTGTTTCCTAAATTTTGATCAACTAAACAAATAATAGTTTTGTACAGACAGGTATGTTGGTGTGTCAGATTAACAGAATCAATATTTGGAGAGATCATCTTGTCTGTATCTAACTGTGACCGACATTGAATTCAAATAAACCACAGCACCGTATGGTTTCAAATTTTGCAAATCCTCTCACTTTGAAAGAGCTTGTTCTAACGGTTAATTATTTTCCTGATTATTTCAGAAACTATGACTAAAAATCCCTATTTTTAACAAAGTTTCAAATATTATTAAAAGTTGCAGCCCTGGCATTTCCTACAGTGAGCTTTGTGGTATTTAAATGTTCTGGTCAAAATGTGCTTCAAGCAGAAGACTGAAACATTGGTTTCTCCGAGTTCCCAGCCATTGCACTTGCAGTTCCATAATAACTGCAAGCTATTGATAAGCCCCAGAGAGAACAGAATGTCCAGGCCCTGTACACATCCAAACGCCATGATGTAGGCCTCGAAGCCCTCCGTTTCTTCCTGTCACGCCAACCCAAGCAGTACATGCTCAACCTCAACTACATTTCCTTTCAATCCTCCCACTTCCTCCAAACCAAAGGGGTAGCCATGGACACCTGTATGGACCCCAGCTATGCCTGCCTCTTCGTCAGATATGTGGAACAGTCAATCTTCCACAGCTACACTGGTATCATTGCCCACCTTTACCACCGCTACATTGATGACTGTATCAACGCCACCTCATGCTACCACTAGGAGGTTGAACAGTTCATCAACTTTAATAAGACCTTCCACCCTGACCTAAACTTCACAGGGACCATCTCGGACACCTCCCTCCCTTTCCTAGACCTCTCCACCTCTATCTCCAGTGACCGACTAAACATTTACTACAAGCCCTCTGACTACCACAGCTACCTGGACTACACTCGTCCCACCCGACCTCCTGTAAAAATGCCATCCCTTATTGTCAATTCCTCTGCCTCCACTGCACCTGCTCCCAGGAGGACCAGTTCCACCATAAAACATCCCAGATAACCTCCTTTTTCAAAGACTGCATTTTCTCCTCCCACATGGTCAACGATGCCCTTGAACCCCATTCCTCCAATCGCAACAGGGAGCCCTCCTGGTCCTCAACTTCTAACGCACCAACCTTGCATACATCATATCATCCTGCCCTGCCTCCACCACCTGTAAGCAGACCCCATCACTCAGGTATAATTCCCTCCCTACCCCTATCTGCATTCCAGAGACACCATTCCCTCTGCCACTCCCTCGTCAGGTCCATGCCCCTCCACCAGCCCACTCCCCACCCCGGTCACCTTCCCTTGCCACCACAGGAAGTAAAAAACTTGCGCCCACACCTCTCCCTTCACCTCCGATAAGGCCCCAAATGATCCTTCCACATCCCACAGAAACTTATCTATACTTCCATAAATGTCATCCACTGTGTCTGTTCCACCTGATGTGGTCTCCTGTACATCAGGGAGATAGGACACTAACTTGCAGATCATTTCAGAGAACATCTCTGGGAAACCCGTGCCAACCAACCTCACAGCCCCGTGGCTGAACACTTTAACTCCCTCTCCCACTCCACCAAGAACAGCCGATCATATTCCTGTTCAATTCCAATGAATAAATACAAAATAACAGAGCTGGAATTTGGGATGATATTAACAGGATTTATTTCGATCTAAGCATGAACAGATTATTTTGACATAACAGGTGGAGAGATTCACTTCCTGAAAAAGCAGCTCAAATGATATAAGCTGGCACCAAACCGAGTTTAGTCAATACTGAGGCAAAAATACAGCATACAGTTTTGACTGAAATAAATAAAGAAACTATCTTAACCCCGGAACAAGATAGGGTGTATTAAATATGAACAAAGACACAAGTATTTTAGGATGTAATAGAAAAGTAATTTATAGTATATTGAAATGCAAACAGAGATGTAAATTTGTGTCTCTACATTCTTCCTAGCTAAATTAATCATTTCAGAAATGCCTTTGTTAAATTTCATGAATCATTCATTGGTCCATTCCACGAACCTTGCGAGGTCCTTGTTAAATTCTGAACCATCGCCTTCCAGGTTCACAGTGGTTGCGAGTTTCATGTTACAGCAAATTGTGAAGTTGTGCACTGTATGCCAATGTCTTAAATAAAATTTAAAGCAATCACAGCTCCAAACATTTACAAAATATCACTATGGATCTTCCTTGAATCCAAAACAAAAATTGTCCCTTTGATCAATGATTTCTAAAATTTACTCACATATCTGTTGTGAAGGACGTTTTCAAATAACTTGAAGTGCAAATGGTTCACATCAGTCGGAATACAGTGACATTTCATGTGTTAGCCCACACAAAAAGAAATCAAGCAAGTTTGTTGTCACGAGTTGCTCTCAGCAAGTCTATGATGGACTGTTTTATCAAACAAAATCATTTCCAATGTTGTGAGTGCTCATCTATCTTCTGTGCAATGGTCTGAATTTTGTGTCTGACTGCAGATGAAACTGGCTGATCTGGGTAAAAGTACAGTTTGTGCCTTTCACATTGTTAATGTATATTGCTGACTTTAGTTGAATAAAGTGATGTTGTCCCAGGCATCGTCTGGCACCATTAATAAAACCATTAATTTCCACATCACTAGCCAGACTATCAGGTGGAGTTTATTGATCTCATTGAAACAAATGCTTGGAATATTTCCGGTATGAATCATGTGAATTAGAGCCTCTGAACGAGACAAAGTAGGAAAGATGAATTTAGAGTAGTAGAACGTTTTCATGACAGAGAGAGATCACTTCGCCCATCGCAGCTGTATCACGTGAAGACAGAGCCTTCCAGCCAACACCCCATTTATAGCATGTTGTCCATAACCCTGATATAAGTGATAGCACTTGAAATAAACATTCGGGAACATTGTGTCGGGTCTAATCCATTATCAACATAGATATGATCTCCAATGCTGTAAATCCTGGCTTATGGGGAAAAAGTAGGGGCAGAATGTATCAATACTCAAACAGTTGGTACAGCCCTGAGGAGCTAAGAGGCCCATTTCTAAACGTTGTTTCTCAGGACATTTTGACTATTCTTGACTTAATATCATTGTAAACTGACATGAAAAAAATGCAGACATGTTCCCCCGAAATGCTGACAGCAACATACCTTTATTCAGCCAATATCAGCAACATGAATTAAGAAAGTTTAAAAAAAAACTTTCTTTTAACTGATTATTGACAACACGGATTTCACAAAGTGCAAAGTACAGAGGGGAAGGGTGGAGGGTTGAGTGTGGGCGATGTTCACTGTTCCCTGATGTCTGGTTGCATTTGTGAGCAACAGGTGAACCTGCAAACCAGATTCAGGATGGTACTTCAGGTATTTCAGCAGATATTGTGTAAACGGAATTCTCCCATAAATCAGCAATGACATGAACATTTATTTTTTATGGTGTTTGAAGCCAAAGAAAATTGAAAAATATGGTGGGAGAAGTTCCTTTCATTTCTTTGAACTGGTATCAAGGGACACTTTCTGTGGATCTGGGGTGGCAGGATGATCTTTCACAGCAGAATGTGAGGGAACAGAATCATGTTGGAAATCCAGATAGACTGGAACTTGTTTCACTGAACGGTGAGAGTTCGCGGGGGGGGGGGGGGGGGGGGGGGGGGTGACCTCATACAATTTTATAAAGCCATGAGTGGAAAGGTGAATGGCTCTAATTGACATGATTCATACTGGGAATGTACGAAGCTTTCGTTTCAAAAATATCACATATCAATAAACTCCACCTGACCCTACGGCTAGCGATGTGGAAATTAATGGTCTAATTAATGGTGCCAGACGATGCCTGGGACAACATCTCTTTATTCAACTAAAGTCAGCAATATACATTAACAATATGAAAGGCACAAACTGTACTTTTACCCAGATCGGCCAGTTTCATCTGCAGTCAGACACAACTTAAAATTCAGACCATTGCAAAGAAGATAGATGAGCACTCACAACATTGGAAATGATTTTGTTTGATAAAAGAATCCATCGTAGACTTCCTCAGAGCAAATCATGTTAACAAACTTGTTATTTTTGTGTGTGGGGTAGTGCACAAAATGTTACTTTAATCCGATTGATGTGAACCATTTGCACTTAAGAAGTTATTTGAAAACGTCTATCACAGTAGATACGTGAGTAAAATTTACAAATCATTGATCAAAGGGGACAATCTTTTTTGGACTCGAGGAAGATCCATAGTGATATTTTGTAAATGTTTGGAGCTGGGATTGTTTTCAATTTTTGTCTAAGACAGTGGCGTATTTTCGCTATGGTGGGGGATTTCAACAACAGGGAACATGTTTTTACAATGAGAGGAGAAAATTTTTTAAAAAGATATCAGAGACAACCTTTTACACAGAGAATGGTTTGTGTGTGGGGTGATCTGGTGGTGGATACTTACAACCTATAGAAGACATTTGGATAAGTAAATGACTATCAAATGTTTGGAAGGATATGGGGCAAGTACACACAGGTGGGATTAGTTTAGTTTGGGATTATGACTGGCATGGACTGGTTGGACCGAAGGGTCTGTAACCATGCTGTATCACTCCATGACTCTATGACAATTTTTCTCAATATTAAACAGTGCTGTAGTGATCCTTGAATGAACTGTTGATGTTAAGGTTGTGTCTGAGACTCTGCGAATATTTCCTTCAATGAGAGGAGTGACTAGTTCTCCAAGTTACACAACTGAAAATAAACTTTTCTCCAGCATTGTTGCTGAGTTGATTTGATTCTGCGGAGGTGGTGGTTATAGTTTGCAGTTGGCTTTCCACCAACTGGTCAACAGTGAGACAAAATATCTCTGATCGACTGCAGAAACTCCACCTGCTTCCAGTAAATGAAACTAGGAACTCAAGGACCTTTTCTGCAGTCAGCTTAATTGCTACCAACTATTGTATCCGACCGATTAAAGGGAAAATGAATCAACTAAAGTCCAACCAAACAAGCTATATTTTCCCATTTACTCACAATGGACACATTTCCCTTGGCATTTATTCTTTAAAAAGGAAAGTCCCTGAATACAGCATTCACTGTATGACGATCAGAAAACAGGACATTGAATGCAGTGACGTTCTGGTTAGTTCAGCCTGTTTACTGAGTATCTTTAAAGCTCCTGAATATGAAGTTAATGGATCCAAAATCCCACATTGCAGTAACATTTGTTATCATCTCAAAGTAAATTAACAAAATTGAACTGGTTCAAACTCACATCACTTGTTACACCATTCTCTGATTCATGTATCTCATTAAAACTGAGTGGGCCCTTTATACATGGTTAACACTGGTGTAGTGTAACAGGGAATTTTTGCTGATTTTTATGAGTTAACTGCCCTGTCAGAGTTATCAGTGAGCAGAGAAATGTACTGTTTATAACCTACATTCGTGGTAATTATTACTGTAATACTCTCTAATTTAACCAAACATTCCTGATGTACCCAGACTGTTACATGCATTGGTTTAGACGTTGAGGATTTAAAAAAAAAACTTAGGGACTTGTTCTAGTTCATTAGATGCTCTTTCAAAAGTTTACCTCGGTGTTATGTATCACTGCGGACTCACATTTTGTTTCTCAGCCACACAGCTTTCCTTTACTGTGCATTTTAGTGTCGGAGCAATTTGAAAAAAAAGATGCAGGGAGAGACATTCTGCAATGTAAGGAGGTGCTTCTAATCTCCGGGTCCAAACTGTTTAGTGACATACACTCACATTCTGGACATAATCACTTTAGACATGCTCCATATTAGGTTGCCTAAACTGAATTTAGAAACGCAGATTAGAAATAGTATGTTATTTTGTAATGTGAGAGAGACTTTGAGTGACAGCAAAAATAAAGTCATTCAGTTTGTTGGCTAATAATATTATTGAAGTTCTTTTTAGCTTTATCTGCTTGTGTTGGAACGTAGGATTAAAGGGAGTTAACTTCTAATTGAATATTCTTAATATAATCACTTTGGACATGCTCTGTATTCAGTTGCCTAAATTGACTTTTGAAATGTTTAGTATGAATTACATGTTATTTTGAGTGCGACAGAGACTTGCTGTATCCAGGGAAGAAAAGCTCAACTGTTTTATTAGCTAGAAATATGTTTGAACTTTAATTTTAGTTTTATCTGCTTGTGAATGAATGTAGAAATAAAGGGAGCTAACTTCCAGTTGAATTTGTTTTTTTTTAAACAAAATACATGCAACTACCATGTGAAACAGACCTGAAGCTACTCAAATTTAATCCAAAAGAAGCTATTCAGCAAAACAAATATCCCAAGATGTGTATGTGTCCATGTTTAAGCAGAACCTCATGTAAATACATGATCCCATGTGTTCGGGCTGTGCAAGCTGATACCAGGATCCAGTCTCAGCCTCCAGCAGGAAACCAACATGCGGAAGCTGTAAGCCTGCCCCTTCCAATGGCCATATAAATCCTGGGCACTGAACCGTAATTCAACACTCCTGGGTCGGCTCTGTTTAGAAAGATCTTAGCACAACCGTTTCCCACAAGTTATCAGAATGATTGTGTCGACAATTTTTCTCAGTTTGTTACTGACTTTATTATCATGTGAGTGTTTGTTGTTCAAGTCTCTCTTTGTGACTGTCTCAATGTTAGTCTACGGCAGGAATGTAAAAGACTCAGCCATCACTTCATCAGCGTTAATGCTCATGGTTTATTTGTTTTCTTTTTAAAGGTGTCCAGTCGGAGGTTGTTTTGACCCAGCCAGAGGCAGAGACTGGCCGTCCTGCAGGCAGCCTGAAACTGACCTGTAAAACCAGCGGGTTCGATCTTAGCAGCTACACCATGCACTGGGTCCGACAGGTTCCCGGACAGGGTCTGGAGTGGCTGCTTTGGTACTACAGTTCATCCAGCAGTAACTATGCACCAGCAATTAAGGGTCGATTTACTGCGTCCAAAGACACTTCAAACAACATTTTCGCGTTGGACATGGAGAACCTGAAGATCGAAGACACCGCCATCTATTACTGTACAAGAGAACACAGCGAGAGGAACCAGGGCTGGAACCGTTCAAAAACAACTCGAAGGTACATTTTGTCAATTCCATCATAAACTGACGGTCAGTACGAGTTTTAAATGCAATTATACCAACTGCGATCTGAAGCAGACCTCAGGCTGCCTCTGACAAAATATCAAAGAGGAAATGTACCATTAAACTAGCAAACTGGTGACACAATGGGACACTGTTTTGGGCATGTCATATGTACTGCTAACACTTCAATCAATTAAATGCTCGGACAAAATGTTAGTTTTAACATATATGACAGCTCAGGAAATCACTGCTAACTGTTATGTCAACTATGGCATTAATTCTAAACATGATCAGTACTAAATGGCTCTTTCAAATGAAAATTGAGACCTCGGGTAAAGAACAGAAAATGAGTGTACTGGTCTCCATCATTGTGATACTACAGTGGGTCACAGTGTTGTGCACAGCGACATCCTCATACAATAATCACTGACAAGTGTTTATCTCAAATTGGTGATTCTAACCATGGCAGGCGCGAGAAATAATGTGAGATGCAATTTAAACGCAATCCAGTAGTGCTAGTTTGTAAAAATGTATAATTGTTTTCTACCTTCTTCGTGTTGATTGTCAAGTTAAATGCATACCAAACCTGGAAAAGTATTCCAAGCTTTCAAAATACAATGAATCGTAAAAGCTGGAATAATGCACCAAATCATTTTTAGAGGAGTCTGAATCACTGCTTTCTCGGAAGTGAAGAAATTCTCTGCATTTTACAGTTTACAGTCTGTCATAGTATTTGACACAACGTGTCTCACAGTGATGGAGCTGGGGTGACACTGCAATTATGATCAATACAAAAATTTATTCAGCCTCCATTGTTTGAAACTAGTCAGTTATTACTTCTACAAACCGTCTTAACTTGCAGTCAGTATTAGTTCTGTGCGGTTTAATGCCAGTATCACTATTTAATTTGTAAAAGAGGTTGGGTAATTATTGATACACCAGTTGGGGATTTTGAGAATCAGCTCATGTGTTACTCTGTGAAGTATAAAACAGTATTAAAATTTATCAATAATGATCAGAATTCACTAGCGCAATTATGTGATGAAGATTTATCATGACTTTATTTTGCCTGTGGTTCTGAAAATTTAAATTGATGGTAGATTTTTGATTTGTTTTATACAGAGCTAGTTATTATGTGACCCAGTCCAGAGGATGTCACACTGTGACTATCTTGATTACTGGGGCCAAGGGGCCATGGTGACAGTGACTTCAGGTAAGACCCTTGAACTTTCTTAGTGACTTTTTAAAAACTTTCTATTCATGTGACTAATTTCTGAATTAAATGAAACTCAGATTCTTGTGCTGAGTTTGGTTTGGTTCGGATTGATTTTTGTTAAGTCTGATTACAGACATCAGTTAATGCTCAGCAAATAGTTACAATGGTGATGATGGAGTCAGTTGCTCGGTGTATCTCTTTTTCTGATCAGATGGGCATTCTGTGCGGCTGGGTTACTTGAAACACCTAATGTCTATTAATCAGTCAGCTATAAATAATGTTTAATGTCAGTGACACCCTGACTGTGAGTTTTATTATCAACAACAAACGCTAAGAATTCAAAGATGTTCGAGATATTACTAAACATGATTAAAATATGCTAAAATATCATTATTCACTTCTTGAATATATGTTCTTACCCTGATTATATTTCTCATTTATTTTGTTAATTTTGTTGATGACCAGTAGGTTAGAAACTGTCATAAAATTTTCTTGCGGTGCTATATTGCATTCTGTTGATTGGATTCTGAGTTTGTTTTACTTGATTCTGTAGATTTGAGTTGATTGGATTTTGGCTTTGTTTTAGTTGATTCGGTTTGAACTGTGTTGATTGGATTCTGACTTTGTTTTTACTTGGTTTTATTGAATTGTGTGGATTGGCTTTTGAAATTGTTTTATTTGATTCTGTTGAATTGAATTGTTTGGATTCTGATTATGTTTCATTCAAATCCGTTGTTTTGAGTTGATTGGATTCTGATTTTATTTTCCTTGATTCTGTTGAATTGAGTTGATTGGATTCTTATTCAGTTTGTGAAATTGATCAGCGTTTTCATGCTTTCTGTAATCGGTGTTTTCTTTCTGGTGAGGAGATTGACTCTCTGGATTACTTTTCATTACCAATATTTGTGAAGTTCATTTTGTTTTTCATGAATCATTTCTGCATTTGTTAAACTTATATGACACATTTTTCTCTGATTGTTTGAAAACATTACATCCAGAGCGGTCTGAAAAACAACTTAAGGCAGAAACCCGGAAGTGTGAGAAATAAAAAAAACAAGGTGTAATGCATTGGCTTTTTAAAAAAAAACTCAGTTCTCATTGTAAACTAACTGAATTTTGTTTTGAGTAGCCTCATTCAAAATAAAATTTGGGACTAAAATCTGAAACTGCAGAATTGATCAGATTATGTAATTGAAGCTGACTTATAATTATAATGTGATAATATTTGTCCATTCAGTAATTTTGTTTTGAAAATGAAGTGATTAATCAATATATGCCTTCAACCGCTCTACTGTGCGCTGCACAAGATTGTCACGATCAAGAAGGGTGTACAGGTTGGAAATAAATTGAACTGTTGCCAGAAACGTTACAGCTTTAAGTGTTATGTCCCCTCACAAACAAGGCTGCTGTTATGACTTGTTATTTCTATTCAATTTAATCATTAGTTTGCTGGATTCTGAGCAGCTTTGTTAGACTTCAATCTTGGTTTGTTTTGTGAGGTTACATCATGTTCTTGGTTCTGTTGAAAATGTTTGCAGAGCGAGTTCTGTTGCAAACACACCATGTTGTGATCTGGTGATCATTGACCTGTTGAGGAGGGACTGTGCTTGGGTAACATTAAATGTGTTATATTTGGGAAACCGTTTCTGGTTTCTACATTGTTTTTGCAATGTTAACACGGTTGGTGACAGGGAACCGCTCCAGGTTCCTCATTCAATGCAATCAGCATGCGAGTTGAAATTTCATAAAGCCTATTATTAAGTGAAAGACAAATCGCAAAGGTTTTAGAAATGAAGGGAAAACAGATACCTTTCGTGTGCCATTTTTACTTAAAAGTAATAATTAATGATTAATCTAATCCATGCTTTACAATTCAAATTCAGAAGTCCACTATCTAGTTCAATCACAAGGTCTGTCTTTAAACAGTTTACAAGTCATCGAGATATGTAAATAGCATTTCAAAAGTCTAATGTTCTAATAGTTCTTGCTCTTGAGCAAAAATGCCATGACTGTGTTATAATTGATCAAGAAACACCTTTCAATTCCGCTGTACACTACAAACATATTTTTCTGGCTGGAAAATATCATTGGCAAAGACCACTTGGAAATTCTGCTCAATTCTATGAAGATCGGGTCAGTTTCACTGCTTTGATCAGTTTCACTCGTAACTTGAGTTAATTCATTGTTATGTCCCTGATTAAACTGGATTTACAGGATAAAAATAAAGCATTAACTGAATTATTGTGGGCGGCACGGTGACACAGTGGTTAGCACTGCTGCCTCACAGCGCCAGAGACCCGGGTTCAATTCCCGCCTCAGGCGACTGGCTGTGAGGAGTTTGCACATTATCCCCGTGTCTGCGTGGGTTTCCTCCGGGTACTCCGGTTTCCACAATCCAAAAATGTTCAGGTCTGGTAAATTGGCCACACTAAATTGCCCGTAGTGTGAGGCGAAGGGGTAATTGTAGGAGAATGGGTCTGGGTAGGTTACGCTTCAGCGGGTCAGTGTGGGCTTGTTGGGCCGAAGGGCCTGTTTCCACACTGTAAGTTATTTAATCTGCACATTGCTTTAGGTGTTCCCAATCTGTGCTAACTAAATAAATAGTTACATTTTACAACAAAATATCAACTGAGGAGTCATTCTTTCGGAAACACCTGCTATAGTGAATTATGTGACCAAGGCCAAATTTCGAATTAATTTAAATAATCCACTCATGAACTCGCAGGGCAGCATGGTGTCTCAGTGGTTGGCACTGCTGCCTCACAGTGCCAGGGTCCCAAATTCGATTCCACCCTCGGGTGACTGCCTGTGTGGAGTTTGCACATTCTCCCTGTGTCTGCGTAGGTTTCCTTCGGGCGCTCTGGCTTCCTACCACAGTCCAAAAGATGTGTATGTCAGGTGATTGGCTGTGCTAAATTGCACTCAGTGTTCAGGGATGTGTGGGTTAGGGTGCATTAGTCAGGGGTAAATATAAATTAGGGGGAATGGGTCTGGGTGGGCTACTTACTGTTCAGAGGGTCATTGTGGAATTGTTGGGCCAAATGGCCTGTTTCTATACTGTAGGAACCCTACTCTTAAAACCATGGGAGTGCTTGCTGTAAACGCAGTGAATTCATATTACATCGATGTGTTCAGACGGATACAGAGTTCACAAATTTGCAGAAGACATGAACTAAAGGATAACAGAGCACATTGTTTATTCAGACACTGAAAATAGAGTAATATTTATTTTAATTAATATACTTGACCGATTTATTGCAATGTAGCGATCGGAAGGAATCTGCTCACATTAGTTAAGTGTGACAATCATTTAGATTAGATTTCCTGCAGTATGTATCGGGCCATTTGGCCCAACAAGTCCACACCGACCCTCTGAAGAGTAACCCACCCAGACCCATTCCCCTACCCTATATTTACCCCTGACTAATGCACCTAACACGATGGACGATACAGCATGACCAGTTCACCTGACATGCACATCTTTGGATTGTGGGACGAAATCCACACAGACACAGTGGAGATTGTGTAAACTCCACATAGGCAGTCACCCGAGGCTGGAACCGAGCCTGGGTGCCTGGATCTGTGAGGCAGCAGTGCCCACATTTACTTAGACATCCGCTAAAGCGGGCAACTCCAGACAGAAGCATGTTTTCAATTCATACCTTTTTAAACATTTTTGTTCATTAAAAACAGTTCACAAGAAAATGACCTTGCCCTAATTCCTTCAACAGAAATGCTTTCTACACTGGAATGCAGTATTGACTTTATTCAGTGCATGCAAAATCTCTACAGTTCAAGGAACGTTTTAAGAATATGTAAAAATAATTTAGAGAATAATCCATTTCCTCCGGATCTGTGCTTTAATTGGCGATATTTCCCACCTCAATAATTTTGTTAAATACAATTACTTATCAATTTTATTAACTCAGTGGTTATTTATGTTCATTGTGAACACATTCTCGTTCACATTAATCCTCTGGTTAGTTCCTCTGATGAATGTTCAATTACAGTGAATATATTTGACATGAGGAGTTGAGCAAAGTATCCTCTAGGATTAAGTCTGTTGTACAGTTTGTTTCTGTGCTATCTCCGACTAACTTGTCAACGGTCCTGACCATTTGTAGATTGTCCAGTTCGGATACCTGAATCTCAGACAGTTCAATTTCATCTCGCGCTTCAAAACCACTTTTATCTGCCAGAAATACAATATTCGATTAGGTGCCTCAGAATTGAGAGCCCTGACTAAGTTGTTCCAATCAGAACGAACATTTCAGGAACAAAAGGCAGATAGCAAGAGTTTTGAAATTGGTTGTTGGCAACAAGAGATATTTGATTGAGCGAGGCAGAGGGAAATATGCCGCATATTTTCTTTGTGCCTCAGTTATGCAGGACATGTTTCGTGGCACAATGTAGAATCAGAATTTTTTTGCAAATTATTATTTGAAAACCTATTATCAGCTTTTAATGTCACTGGCAACGGTCATATTACACTTCAAAACATTTAATATTTTCCTAACTATGTAGACCGTCTGGTGCAGCAACATTCACAGGGGAAAGAGGAAGGGCGTTCTAGGTTGGAATCCAGTGACAGTGAATTGATGGCAATGCAATTCCTAGATTTATTCCTCTGTAGTTCCCATAGAGCTTGAACAATTTGGAGCTGCAGTCAAAGCATTCTTGGATAAATGTTGAAATGTTATTTTCATTGTACAAAAATTCTGGAACAATCCCTGGTTGTTGGAAGGTGATAATAACTAACATGGTTTATGTATTGTCAAAACAGGTGGGCTGTGTTCTCCGTGATAGTGTCAAGCTCATTGTGTTCAGGTCTGTTGTGATGTTGGAGTAGAATCCCTGATTCTGTGCCAGGTGGCCTGTGTGCACTTACAACCTGTTAGAGAGGTATGTAACACAATCTCTTATCAGGTTAGTTCAGTGCAAGAAAGCAGATTGGCATGTTTGGGTGTTTGTTGGAATTCCACTCACAGAGGCCAATGGGCGGCACGGTGCCACAGTGGTTAGCACTGCTGCCTCACAGCGCCACAGACCCGGGTTCAATTCCCGTCTCAGTCGACTGACTGCGTGGAGTTTGCACATTCTCCCTGTGTCTGCGTGGGTTTCCTCCAGGTGCTCCGGTTTCCTCCCACACCCCAAAATGTGCAGATTAGGTGAATTGGCCATGCTAAATTGCCTGTAGTGTTCGGTGAATGTCGGGGAATGGGTCTGGGTGGGTGCGCTTCGGCGGGTCGGTGTGGACTTGTTGGGCCGAATGGCCTGTTTCCACACTGTAATATAATCTAAAAAAAAATCTATTCAATCGCCGTCCTGACTTGTGTCTCTGAGATATTAAACAGAATTTTGGTGGTTAGCAGCTTTTTCCAGATCAATATTTGTTCACAAGCTTTTGGGCATCGCTAGATGGGGTTAATGGAGTAAGTGCTCAAAGAAATCCCAGCTTTTGACTTG
Organism: Chiloscyllium plagiosum; assembly: GCF_037043375.1. NCBI lineage: Eukaryota > Metazoa > Chordata > Chondrichthyes > Orectolobiformes > Hemiscylliidae > Chiloscyllium > Chiloscyllium plagiosum. The sequence continues at coordinate 77,284,950 of NW_028270183.1, forward strand.
CTGTTATGACAATATCATTTATAACTAATCCAGAATGAATCATTTTCGAAGCATATTTGATGAGATTATGCTTAGGCTGTTTTACTTTATATTAAACCAGTGCTGTAGCTGAATTTGATTGTTCAGTACGGTGGGAGTTCCGCTGAATCCAACACTTGCAGCAGATGGTGATCGCTTTTCAGTTGGTCTTCAATTGCTATCTCAGACCATCCAGTATCTCTGCTAAGAATTATTTTTCCAACAGGAGTCAAGCCAACGTAATCACTGTTTATCTCAACAGGTGCCAAAAACATGAAAACAATTTGGTGAAGGTGGGGTGGGGGGGGGGGGGCGGGTCTCTGGATGCGAAAGGTTAACCTTGCCTTCTCTCCACAGGAGCTGCTTGACCTGCTGAGTTTCTTCAGAAATTTCTGTCTTTATTTTGGTTTTCTAGCATTTAAAGTGTGTTGTTTCATTGAAAAAAGTTCCGTTCGATTAAACACGTTCTTCAGAGAAAAGATGCATTTGAACAAATTGCGAATGTTCGTAGATATTAAATATCAGAGAATCATTGAATTTGAGCGCCCTAACTCCTAGATTCACCAAGTTTAAGTACATTTAAATCGTCATTGGACAGGCATATGGACGTACATGGAATAGTATAGGTGGGATGGGCTTCAGATTAGTATGACAGAGCAGCGTAACATCGAGGGCCGAAGGGCCTGTACTGCGTTGTTCTATGTTCTATGATTCACTCTGATTTCTCTGCGGGGGTACTACCAGCAGTTAGATTTTTCCAGGAGCAAGGCACCTAGTGGGGCGGCACGCTGGTTCCGTGGTTAGTGCTGCTGCCTCACAGTGCCAGGGATTCAGGTTCCATTCCAGCGTCGGGTGACTGTCTGTGTGGAGTTGGCACTTTCTCCCCATGTCTGTGTGCGTTTCCTCCCACAGTCCAAAGATGTGCAAGCTGGGGGAATTGCAAATGTTGTGTTCAGTGATTGGGAGGTTAGGTGCATTAGTCAGGGTTAACTGCAGCATAATAGGGTAGGGGAATGGGTCTGGATGCGTTACTTTTCAGAGGGTGGGTGTGGACTTGTTGGGCCAAATGGCATATTTGCACACACTGTAGAATTTCGATGAATCTGCATTTCATTGGTTTGTATTTTGTGAAACGTCTCTGCTCTTCACAGTAATCCAGTGAAAGTGTCAGTTGGTGAGATCTTCAAACAGTTACTGGGGTGTGATCAGGATGTTCTTCTTCCTAAATTATATGGCAATGGACAAGGTCGAGGGCATGTTTCTAAAGAGGGAACCAATGATCATGATCAGCAACTGGTAGGAAACAAAAATAAACTCCAGTTATGCTGTCGGCTTCAGCGGGAGCATACTGGCAAACGTTTACAGCTGAGGATACATTTGAGTAACTGATAAGGTCAAATTAATAGAAACTAACATGCTCAATTGGTCATGATATTGTAGAGACACCATCTCCCCCCACGCTTTCTGGCCTGGTCTCCTCCTGTCAGGAGCACAACACCGGTTCTGCGATCTTTGGTTGTTTGGCGATGGACTATTCCCCTGACGTCACCAAGGTAACCTGGAAGAAAGTTGGGGAGCTAATCACGACTGGATTGAGGACTTACCCCTCAGTGAGAAACAAGAAGGGAACCTACACCCTGATCAGCCAGTTAACCCTGCCGAGTCAGCGGTAGGTTGCCCCAGCAAAATCTACTGTGAGGTTCAACACAGCGGGTCACACAAGAGCAAAGAAATGCCATTTCCAGGTACGTGTTGTGGGAATTGAGGTAAACAGAGCATCTGGGATTAACATTAACAAAACGCTTCAGTATGGCCTTACCAGTGTTCTAGGAGAAAGTGAGGTCTGCAGATGCTGGAGATCAAAGTTGAAACTTTATTGCTGGAACAGCACAGCAGGTCAGGCAGCATCCAGGGAACAGGAGATTCGACGTTTCGGGCACAGGCCCTTCTTCAGGAATTCCTGAAGAAGGGCCTGTGCCCGAAACGTCGAATCTCCTGTTCCCTGGATGCTGCCTGACCTGCTGTGCTGTTCCAGCAATAAAGTTTCAACCCTAACCAGTGTTCTATTAAGTTCCAGTATCATCTCCCTACTCTTCATTGTCAATATCTAGGGTAATAAAAGCAAATATCCTGCCACTTTCGTAGCCTCTTTATCCAGATGACACAGTACTCTCGGGGAACGGTGGGTACATGCACCAAAGATCCTCAGGCCTTTCCAGGGTTCCACCATTCAAAACGTCATACCTCACAGATTCTTCTGCCGAATTACATCACCTTACATTTATCCAGAATAATTTCCATTTGCAACTTCTCTTCACATACAACCAACCCTTGTGTTTCCTCCTGCAATCTAAAGACATTATATTCATGACTTGCCAACATGACAGTTTTCATTTCATAGATTAGATTACTTTACAGATTACTTTACAGTGTGGAAACAGGCCCTTCGGCCCAACAAGTCCACACCGACCCGCCGAAGCGTAACCCACCCCTACCCCTACCCCTACCCCTACATTTACCCCTTACCTAACACTACGGACAATTTAGCATGGCCAATTCACCTGACCTGCACATCTTTGGACTGTGGGAGGAAACCGGAGCACCCGGAGGAAACCCACGCAGACACGGGGAGAACGTGCAAACTCCACACAGTCAGTCGCCTGAGGCGGGAATTGAACCCGGGTCTCTGGCGCTGCGAGGCAGCAGTGCTAACCACTGTGCCACTGTGCCACCGTGCCGCCCACACTGAATTCACTGTGAATTCACTGGTTAATCCTCCTAAATTTGAGTCTCAATCATTGGTATGTCAGAGAAATAGCAAGGAAATCAACACCAATTCCTACAGAACACCAGGAGACACAGATTTCCAGTCACGCAGACACCCGATGACTATTATCCCCTGCTCCCACCACTCAGCCAGTTCTAGATCCAATCTGTCAAATTAACTCGGATCCCATTGGCTCTGATTATTCCTATCATCTGGACATCGAGTTATCTCTCTGAAAACTACTATCAAATTGTTACACATGACTTCCTCTCAATAAAACCGTGCTGAAAATTGTGGATTTATCTTCCAAATGAAGACTAATTTCACTTCTCATAGTTTCCCTACCACTGAGACTAGCTTGACAGATCTACGTTTTCATTATTTATCCCTTCCTTCGTCCTGCATCACAGTGCAACGTTGGCTGATCTACACTCACTTGGCACAACTGTTGTGGCCAGACAGTAATTCTACATTATTGTCAGCGACCCAAGTATTTCATCTTTTGTATCGCTCAATCGTTTGGTATACTTTTCATCTGCCCTGGAAATATAACCACTTTTCATTCAGCAAGACAACAAAGAACATCACGTCATGTGTCCTACTTTCTGAAAACTACATCACAACACCCCTCCATGATTTCTGTCCCACATTGTCCGTCTTACTAGTGAACACTGACACAACACATTCGTTTTGACCACAACCTAATCCTCCGGCTCTACTCCAATAATAACACGTAATGGGCATTACTGTTTCCTGAATAATTCTTTTATTATGAATGAGCCTGTAACTTTAAAAAATATTTTCCTTTATTCTGACTGCTATTATTTTCTCATGGTCCCATTTGCTCTTCTAATTCCTTTGTCTTTCAAACTCCCCCTTGCATGTTCTGTACTCCATACTAATTTCTATTGTTTTGAGGTTTCAGTATCGACCAGAAGCCTCCCTTGTTTCTCTTTATCTCACCCTCCATGCCCTTTGGTGTCCAGAGCCCGCTGCATTCTTGGTCCCACGCAGTGGCTTCCTGGGAAATGTCCTCCCTATGATTTTCCTATCTCTTTCTTAAATGTGTCGCACTGCTCTGACTCAGATTTACCAATAAGTGTCAGCTTCCAGTCCATTCTGGTCAAGTCATTACCTGATCTTACTATAATTGTCCTTCCCCTTTTCAGAACTTTGGGCCAATTTCTATTCCTTTGCAGTACAATCTGAAATCCAACTGATTTACGATCACTGTCTACAAAGTGCTCCACCATTGAGGTTTTACCCACTGGTTCGACTTCATTCCTTAAGGTTCACCCCTCTCTTGCAAGGTCTGGATTAAAATTCTCAGTACTAAACACATACTTTGTTAAAATATTCTCCTGGGGGCATTTTCAGAATTGTGCTCCCTCTAAATTTTTGACAAAATGAATATCCAAGCCTATGCTGAGGAAGTTAAAAACCTCTTTTCTCATTCCCCTATTTAATTTACATTTCTCTGAAATTTGCCCATGTATTTACACTTGGTCTTTTGGACGTATAGTAAGGTCTATCGTGCTCTCCCAGTAATTATTTTTGCTGTATTTTGGTTTTGAAGTACTGTCCATTTGCCTTTGTTCGAGGAGGTATCCATGATTTCATTTCTCTTTACAGCCTAAAATACTCTTGTCAGAATTGCGACAGACGCAACATTCTGTACCGCACACCTCCACCCCCATCCTTTTCCATCTTTCCCTGTCTCGCCTGAAGGCACTAAATCCTGGAATATTGAATAGCCACTCCTGCTCCGCTCTCAATATGTCTCCGTGATAACAACCGTATCATTTCCTCATTTATGCCGGTAATTCATCTGCCTTGTTCATCAGACTCTGTCATGAAAACGAATACCATCCAACATTGCTATCTCCCTTCTGATGTTACCGGCCTCTAGTTTCTATGCCTCCTTGACTCCCTTGCTGTGTCCTATAATTTTAGTCTTTCGCATTGTCCTGCTGATCTTTGTGTGTGGATCCCAGCTTCTCCAGCACTCTGCACAAATATGATTCTTGTATCCATTAACCACAAGAAACCTTGATATATGAGAACTGATTGTATTTGTTCTGAAATTCGTCAGATAATTTATGCGATGTGTTTCCTAAAGGTACAGATCCTCTCCAACCAATCCTTCTCCTAACTGTGAGCTCCAGTGAAGAAATCGCAAGCAGCAAGTTTGCAACCGTCGTCTGTTCAATCATCGAGTTCCATCCGAAGTCAATCTCCGTGATTTGGTTGAAAAATGGCCGATCCTTGGATTCTGGCTTCTTCATGTCTCCCATGTGTAAGGCGAACGGGAACTTCTAGGTGATCAGTCGGCTGATGGTCCCTTATGGTGAATGGTTCAACAGCGCAGTCTGTACCTGCCAGGTCACTCATGGAGAGAACATTCAAAGTAAAAACATCACCGCACTCCAGAATAAGAGACACAGACTGAGAGAGCTACAAATCATTCTGAACTCTGATGTGAATCAAACACACTAATTTATCAGTCTTAGTAAACAGCACGGTACAGCTTCTCATTTCCCAACATGTCACGTATCTCATTTCAGTTTGAGTGTTACATTAGCATTGCTCATAATTCTGATTTTGGCAAGTCAGAAAAGCATGTTTCCTCTCTGTTGAAGATAGACATTTAGACAGTGAGCTTTGTTAAATAGTTTGTTGCCTGACCATGCTGGGAGAGGCATTCAGAGTGCTGAATCCTTGCCTGGTAGCCGCTTCAAGGATAAGTTTGGGGGTGAAGGGGGATATTGGATAGATATCTGATTGAAACATAGAAAATACTGAGAGACCGAGGTCGAGTGAACGTGGAATAGGTGTTTTGACTGGTAGGCGAGACTAGGACCCAAGGGCACAGTCTCAGGGTCAAAGAGGCACTGTTTAGAACTGAGATGGGGAGGAATTTCTTCAGCCAGAGGGTGATGAGTCTGTGGAACTTGTTGCTGCAGCCGGCTGTGGAGGCCAGGCCATTGTGTGTGTTCAAGCCAGAGATAGATCGGCTCTTGTTTAGTACAGGGAGAAGGCAGGAGAATGGCTTTAGCCCGAAACGTCGATTTTCCTGCTCGTCGGATGCTGCCTGACCTGCAGTGCTTTTCCAGCATCATTCTGATCGAAACTCTGGATTGGCCGAACAGCCTTATTCTGATCCTCTATCTTATGATGTTGTGGTCTCAAAATGACGTGGTTAAAATATGCAGTGACCCATACTTGAAAATAAATCAAAATGCGTTCAATGCTTCATTCCCTGCTCAGCAATGACCTGTTGACCTTGTACATCGTAGGACATCGATTTTTATCGGGTACTGAGCTCTTTAACTTATGGGATCAGACCACAGACCAAGTGGTTATCACATTTGATGAACTGGGATAAACGTGATCTCACTGAGCTGCTTTAAGATGCTCTCTGTAATTAGTGGATGAGGCAGGAGAATAAATTCTGGTGGGATTGCTACAATAGGGATGAATGAACGAGGAACTCGAGATAGACTGATTTAGCCTGGTTTGGGGTGGCGATTTTTAAACAGTAGTGGATGTCTATAAAATTAGTGACATTTCCATCGCGTTTGTAGATTAATTTAAGACGCTTTTGTTTGTTTTTTTTTTCTCCCCTGCTCTATGAGTAGTGGATGTCTATAAAATTAGTGACATTTCCATCGCGTTTGTAGATTAATTTAAGACGCTTTTGTTTGTTTTTTTTCTCCCCTGCTCTATGAAGAAATTAAAAAATGCCGCTTGGTAAAGTGAAAGGACAGACCAGTTATGAACTACTGAATGGAGGGAAAGACTTAAGGAGATGGGTGTCCTTCACGATATCCACTGCTGTACTCAATGTCTTGTTTTCAGATCTACTCCAAACACAGCCGACGAGGAACAATGACATAAATTAGAGAATGACATCACACCAATAACGCAAAGTATTTTTGATCATGTTAAATATAATGAACAGAATTCCCATGGATGTTCACCGCTCCTGTAACACTTTAGAACTCTGCAAAGATAATAATTATTATTTATTATAATTTGTCCAAAATTTGGGATGTGATTTGGCAGTCAGTGTGACCAGCAGTACTTGCACCTAAGGGTTATGAACATGGAAATGAACTCATTATATTCAGATTACTCTTGTCACAAGTATCAATAGATGGTCTTAAGTGAGAGACAAACTCCGAAAGAAAGGTAATTCCATGGGTTACATGATGGTATCTTCGATGATTTTACTTTTTTCACAGGTTTCACTTGTTACAAAGCCAGTGTTCTTTAGGAATAATTACACAGGGTATGTTATAGGTAATCACAAATGCTTTCACAGATCAAAATACATCAACAATAGTCAGCATCGCTTCAGCAATAGTTGGAGTTGCCATTTTGAAGGTGGTGTCTTCACCCTGTGAAGGAGTAATCTGGAGATTGGCTGTTTGTATCAGAAAGGGGCATTTTTCATTGACTTTGATTTTTGTTTCATAGAAGACACCGAGTGCCACCCTAACACCGTTAAACTCTTCCCACCGCCAGTAGAACAAGTCTTATTGGAGGCGACGGTGACGTTTACCTGCGTTGTGTCCAATCTTCCTTCTGGAGTCAAAGTGACCTGGAAACAAGAAAAGAAGCCTCTGAAATCAGAGATTGCTGAGCAGCCTGGACAGAATCCCGACAGCGTGATCAGCAAATTAGACATTACTACTGAAGCCTGGCTGAGTGGCATTACTTTTGAATGTGTGGTGTACCATCAGAATCTACCGACTCCGCTGAGAGACTCCATTCACAAGGAGAAAGGTGAGCGGTGAGATAAAAACACAAAGCATCCCATGTGTAATCCAGATCCAGTTACATCAAAGGCAGGCTTTGATTGGGAATGAACAAACACCAATGGGAGCATTAATGATGCATCTGAAGGCAGGATAGCTAAGTAGCTGATTAAGAAAAAGATTGTACCAAAGGATATTGTATTCTGATTAAGTCAGATAAGGTGGGAAGAAGCCTGGGTTGTGACGTCACCATCAGCAATGGCAATTAGACAGAATGCCCTTGTTGTGGACTGGAAACATGGAGACAACTTTCACATTAAACTTTCCTTTTTTTACTGAACAGTATGTGTACCATACTGCTCCTTTAAAACACGAAAGTGAATAAATCCTAAATTAAACATGGCGTATTTTAATATTTAGTGAAATTGTGATATTAGTTCAGGATTGTTTTGGTTGATTTATATCTGTGTCCAATATTCTACAGTGATTAATCCGCTGGAGCCATCAGTGTCGGTCCTCCTGCCACCAAAAGAAGAAATCTACGCTCAGAGGTTTCTCTCCCTCACCTGTTTCGTGAGAGGTTTCTCCCCCCGAGAGATCTTCGTCAAGTGGACAAACAATGACAAGCCGGTGAATCCTAGTAACGACAAGAACACCAAGGTGATGGCGGAGAGTGACAACACCTCCTTCTTCATCTACAGCCTGTTATCCATTACAGCGGAGGAGTGGGCCAGCGGTGCTTCTTACTCCTGTGTGGTGGGACATGAAGCGATTCCATTGAAGATCATCAACAGAACAGTCGATAAATCCAGCGGTAAACCGAGTTTTGTAAACATTTCACTTGCACTGATGGACACTGTTAATTCATGTCAATAAAAATCTCAAAGTTGCATTTAATAATTCAACAGAAGTAATGAAGTGTTTTTTTTCCTCTAGCTGTGAGTTAAATACTGAATTAGTTGTTTCCCACTCTGACTTACATTCCATCTGTGTAGTTAAAGTGGATTATTAACAGGTCTAGGACGAGTGTCTTGTGCAGTTAATGCTCTCTGCTCAGATACATCCTGGGTCAGACATAGAGTAAAGCTCACTCATTGCAGGATTCCGCCAAGTACCCTATCCATCCGAAATCCCTCTGTGACAAAATCTGACAATGTCCATTTTATGTCAAGGGTAGGGCACGAGTTTTGAACTTGGTGTTTTTGATTCCCCCGATTGGATATTCTAACAAAATTCATGTCAGTTTTAAACTGCCAAATTGCACCAATTGGAAATGTAAATTTAAGACAATTTAAAATTAAATTTGATTGGGACATACCAATCGTAAATAGTGCAGAACAGTTTGAATGTAACCTTTGTTTCTGGGGAACTGCCAGGGATCTTGCGCCAGCGCATGAGTTGACAGAATGTATCTTCACTTTCACACCAAAGAGAATCAACAGATAAGTTGTTGTGGAGCAGAGGGGTGGGGAACGACGAATGTTCTGTCCTCTTGCTCCGTGTGCAGAGTTTTCATGGTAGATGTTCTCTGTAATGTAACCCAGTTACAAACAGGAACAGTCAGCTTCTTGCTTACTGTCCAAAGATTTAACATTTCCATGCAAAACAATACCTTTGAAGCATGTTAGACACGCTTGGCTCTGTTAACAAATGATTAACATTGATTCCCATAATCCAAAACTGGTGTTTACATCGTCCCAGTTTGAATTCCATAGTTTTGTCTCAGTATTCTGGAGCACATGGGATCAATTCTGGTATTCGAATACCTGATATCATTTTGTTTCACATACAGAACACAAGTAGACATTTTCTAATAAACATATTCAGAAATGTTATCTCTGGGGCAGTGGGGATTTGAACTCGCGCTTTGTCTCTCAGAGACAGAAGTTCTATCACTGCAACAGAAGAGTTGCTCATAAAACACTTATCTCTCCACGACGATCGGAAATGTTTCCTACAACACCAAGGTCAAATCTAATTATGGGCAATGCATTAAAATTAGAACAATAAATTAGAATAATAAAAATTGCAGTCTGGTATAAGAACAGATACGGAGAGATGATCGCAAATTCACACGTAATTACACATATACGGGCTCTCACATAAAGACACATATTTATGTACACACTCAAGTGTGCATATAGATAAGATGTCACACACGCATACTCGCATAGAGCCACACATGCAAGTGGTACTTGAATACTCACCTAAGCTCATACAAAAACTCACATACACCGAAGGAAAATCATTTGCACAAATGAACAGGAGTACTCACACATAACCATGAGAAACATCGACACACGGTAACACACAAATTGGCATGAATACATATACATTCATACAGCACAATGCGTACAGATACACACATGAACACACAGATACAAATTCCGAAAAATGTCCTCCCACATGTCAACTCACACAGGCACGTAAGTGCACAGAGATAAACATTAATATCATTATTTTCCCATTTTCAGAATCACAAACATACGATGACAGAAGCAGCTTAATTCGTTATTTTTAAACCACATTGATCAGCATGTATACAATATCACACGCACACACAAATTCAGAGTCTCACATGCAGACACACAAGTGCAAAGATGAACAAATAGAGGGGCGTTTATGAGATGAGGATAATGGGCACAAGGATCAGCAAGCATCCACAAACAATAGCACAAACAAGTTTATCAGGAGATGGTTTGGGAAAGATTGCCACACAAGCAATCATCATCATATAAATATAAACATCCAAAAAAGCATAACATTGCATGCTAACAGTTATTAAGCATAAACATGAAAATAACCTAGTTTAGGTCGGATCTGAAACAGACACATAAGCACACATTTTAGATAGCACTAATGAAAAGTGAACACTCACAAAGACATTACAAGATAAGCATAGGCAGCAAGGAAGTGGCATATTAGCATGATGATGCTTACACAATATGAAAAGACAAACAATTAGGTTCACAAACACATGAGCACACCAGCAGTAAAGGAACAAGAATGTGTGTATTCATTCACAGACTCCAACTTGGGCAAGAGTGAAGTAAGAGACTCTCATAACCACATACACAAACATTAAAGGAAAACCAAACACATCAAGCAGTAGATCAAATAAATTAAGGGACACACGTACAAAAACTTATTCCTAAATATACAGATCCTACAAACTAAAATATGAAGCAATGTCCTGACTGTGATGTCACTTATATTCATGATTTGCCAAGCAATTGGTCACCAATACAAAAGATGAGAATCACATTTGAACTTTTATTCAGTGATGGCCACAATTTTCAACTAAAGTGCTGTCACAGCCTATATTTAAAATATAATGAGATAATTAAAATCATCATTCGTAATAAGCATTCCTCAAATAATAATATCCTAAAATAATAGATGAAAAGAAAAATAATTTAAAACGTTCTGACATGGACAATGAAGAAAGAACATGTGCAGTTAGTATTTGTAATTTCTTGCTGAGAGTCAATAACGTACTAATAGATACAGATAAGAGTCACACTTGAGAAATACCTGACTGCTTTATGAAGATGTAATGGTCTCCAATTACATGACTTGGATGCAGATAGATCGATCTGGATCAATAAACAATCTAAATGCGTTCTCTCGGCTTTATATTCATAGATTCAATAGATCGCACTTGGATTGTAGACTATGAGGATGATAACAGCAACATCTGGACAACTGCTTCCACGTTCATCACCTTGTTCTTCCTGAGTATTTTCTACAGCGCTGCCGTCACTCTGGTGAAGGTGAGAATAATCACATCTTTCTCACGCCAAGCAGCCCAGTATGTTTGGTGAAATAGTGTGCCATTGAATAAACATTATATCTGAAAGTCCCTGATCATAAATATCTGCGTCATTGCTTTCTCTCTCTTTTCCAGGTTAAGTGAATGAGTTGTGGACCCCTTTGATTTTCCTGATCTGCTTATCAAGATCTCTGAATTCCCAATCTCCAATCTGTCCTGTTGCTGACTCTAACAGTGAGATAACTTCAGTTTATTAGCGTGTAACTGAGACAATTATTGATGGATTTTCCTTTTTACTTTGATATCTTTGAGATGGTTGTGGTTGGAAGAATTTGTAGCTTCCCAGTTGTTTGAAGCCCATTTGTTTTGTTTTTATTTGTTCCTTACTCAGAATGGTTGCCTATCCTTTCTGATGAGCCTTTGTATTCCCTTTCTTGTGACTGTGACTGATGTACAGAAAATTCCCAGCTCACAGCGCACGTGTTCTCGTCTCAATGTGGCATCCAGCCATTATAGTCACTTCTGTTAGCTTTTACATCAATGTTTTGGATAAAAATGCTTTCTGAAATGGTGAATAAATCTCGAATGAATATGCACTAACCTTGAGTTTGCTTAATTCTTTCTTCAAGGCCAGTCAATAATAATACATTTTCCCACATTCTACTCCTTTCCTAGCCAAATATGTTCACTTGTTCTGTTTGGTTGTGTTCCATCCAGTCATTTAGTTTAATCCTGCGCTACCATGCAGCCCACTAATGTAAATACATCTTTCACACGATATGCCTGATGAAACACTCCAGAGGCAGAATGATTAGAGATCATTTCCGCTTATGCACCAAGGTTCACGGCCTCGGGTCACCTAATGATAATTTTATAGCCTCCATCAGAAGCCGAGAAAAGGCAGACAACGGAGTTTGAAAGTTTACTCTACACTGTCTTAAGTAAAAGTACTCCCAATGTCAGGGCAGCCTGGGTTAGTAATGCAGAAATCGCCACCTAAAGTGCCCAACGAAACATTCATCAGCCAAAAATGTCAACGTTCAGTCAGGTATTCAGACACAACACATGCACAATCCAAGGGCGGATTCTCAGAACTGGAGTTTTTCTCACACATAAATCTCATGGAGCACAATTCCTGAGATCTATTTGACACACCACACCTGTCAAATCCCAGGGAATGAGATTGAGATGTGTCTGATACAGGAATATTACTGAACAGCAAACCTCAAAAATAATAAATCAGAGGTCGCTGTGATCAGGCAAGGCACAGCTCATGAGTACTTGAAATATTCAGCCATTGAGATCCATATGACGCAAGACGGAATTGAGAACCAATCATAGCAACTGTTCACAAAGTCTGGAAACTATCAGCAGAGGAGAACATTCTCAATTTCTCAGAGTTGGTGAGGTGTATCATCCCGGGAATAGTGTTGTGAATAAGTCACGCACCCAATCTCATACCTTTGCATTTCTTTTCAAAAACGTGGCAGCTGAAGCTAGATGCAACATTCCAGGTGAGACATGAGACTGTTTTGTTTCAGTTTAACATAATTGCTTTGTGTTTGTTCTCTACAGCGTAGGGTGATGAAGTCGGGTTTATTTGCTCTTCTGTCCATGTGTCATGGTACATTTCCTGATTTTTGCACATACACACGGGGGACCCTTTGCTCCTGCACCCCTTTGGGTTTACACCCTTACTATTGTTTGTTCTCCTGAGTTCATCACAAATTAAAGAAGCACGTCACACCTCCCTGAGACTGAGATCTATCTGGCACACCGATATTAATGAATAACAATCCTCAACAATTATAAATCACAGGATGATTTCGATCAGGGAAGGCAGAGATTAGAAGTTCTGGAAATCCTGCTGCTTTCCATGTCCTTTCCCACAAGCCGTCTGTCAAGCTTTGAAGCTCTTAGCTGTTCTTCCAATATCCTAACATTTTATTTTAAATTGCTATTAATATTTTTCTGTAATTTTGCATTATAGACCAAAGCACAGGTTGAACCAACAAGTATTCCAAACACTGAACTCTGAGAACGTACACGATAAGGCAATCTACATTCTGAAACGGCAAACACCCGTTAACAAATGGTTAACAAGTACAAAACAGCGGGTGAGATTAACTTGAACTCATCAAAATAAAAGGAAAGTACTCTGGAGGTAGAGCGGTGTAGGCCAGACCTGGGCAGACAGAATGGAGTTCATTTTTCAAAATACTTGTTTCTATCCAGAATGTTCCTTCCACACAATGTAACCTTTTATTTCCCATCACCCAAGTCACCTATAGTATCTTTATTTTCAGCTACTAACCATCACCAGTAAGTTGAATAATTTATGTTCAAAGCCCCTTCCATCATCAAAGGTACGGCAGAAGTAGGAAGAGCTAGAAGGAGATTGGAGTCAATTTTTCTTGTGGTGAAACATTACTGCTGTTCTAACACAAGATATTTCTAAGGGATGGTCTAGTGAAGCTATGTGGATGGAACTCAGAAATAAGAAAAGCATGATTACTTTGATGCGATTATAATAGTCCCCCCAGTAGTCAGAGTGAAATTGAGTAGCAAATACGTCGAAAGATCTTATTGATGCGTAAGAATAATAGGATTGTAATTATAGCAAACTTTAACCTTCCAAACATAAAGTGGTACAGCCATGGTCTTAAGAGCTTGGATGGTGTGGAATTTGGGAAGTGCTAAAGTCAATTTTCTTCATTAATATGCGGATGTAACTATCACAGAAGGAGCAAACCTGACCGACTCTTGTGTTATAAGCCAGGGCAAGTGACCGAATGGTTAGTAGGGGAGCTTTTTGGGGCCGGGGTCATAATTCGATTAGTTGTAAAATATTTATGGAATTGATTGGCATTATATATAAGTTAAAGTTTTTAATTGGACGAGGGCAAATTTTGATAGTAATAGACAAAAACTTTCAAGGGTTGATTGGAGTAGACTGTTTGCAGCTCAAGGGACGGCCGGCAAGAGAGAAGCTTTCAGAAGTGATATAACGAGAATTCAGAGGCGTGATGTTCCTGTTAGTGTGAAGATAAGGCAGGTAAGAGGAGGGAAACTGGAGGAATAAAGATATTGAGGCTTTGGTTCAGATTAACAATGAATCATATATTAGATATAGAGAAATGAGATCAAGTGAATCTCGAAGAGTACAAGAGGTGCAGGGACAATCTAAAGAGGGAAATGAGGATGGCAAGAAAGGAAAATGAGATAGCCTTGGGAGATAATGTTAAAGATAATCCAAAGAGATTCGACAAGTACATTAAGAGCAAAGAGGTAGATCATAGAGTCATAGAGATGTACAACTTGGAAACAGATCTTTCATTCTCACTTGCCCATGCTGACCAGATATCCTAAACTAATCTAGTCCCATTTGCCAGTAGTTGGCCCATATCCCTCGAAACCCTTCCTATTCGTATACACACTCAGATGCCTTTTAAATGTTGAAATTGCACCAGCCTCCACTGCCTCCTGTGGCAGTTCATTCCATACACACCATCCCCTGCATGAAAAAGTTACTCCTTAGGTACTTTCAACTTTTTCCCCTCTCACTCTAAACCTATACTCACGAGTATAGGTTTAGATGAGACTCCACCCACCCCAGGGAAAAAGACCTTGTCTATTCACTGTATCCATGCCTCTGATGATTTTATAAACCTTTATAAAGTCACCCCTCAGCCTCCAACGCTCCAGGGAAATCAGCCCCAGCTTATTCAGCCTCTCCCTATATAACTCTACATGGCTGTGAATATATATAAGCCGAGAGGGATGGCTTCATAAATCATGTTACATTTTATATAAACGCTGTTTTTTATTATCATTTAGTTTAAAATGGAGGATGGATGCCTTTTTAATTTCATACCAGTAGCACACAAAGGCCTGGGGAAATAAACTGCAACAAAAAAGAAATGGACAAAAGTGATTGCACTACGTATAATCTCACCATTTCATTCGTGTAAAAAATAATTCCCTGTTTTGACCTGGAAGTTAATAGTGTCTATTAATTAGTCCTGTGTGTGTAATAATTTTCATCTATCTGTCATTCTACATTTAGTCGTTATAGTTACCGTGTGGTTTTACTGCACCTCTCTAAAAATACAAAACAAAATAAAGTAAAACTGCAAATTAATATTGTATCTAATTACGAGAAAAAAATAGCAATTCAATGACACCAAATTGGAAAGGAATGTTGAAATGTAGCCAATTCTGAGGACGACAAGAAGTTGCAAGAGATCATTAATTAATTTACGGTATGTTCAAATAATTAGCAAATGAAGATCCACACAGATAAACGTAAGGTGTTACATCTTGGTCGGAATAATGTACAGGTCATTTATTCAAAGATTCACGTCTAAGTGAGGGAGACAAACAAAGGGATTTCAGACAATGACATCAGTCACGAACAATTTCACCACAGGTTCGAAAGGCCATAAAAATGCAAACAAGGCTCTAAGCTATATCTCTAAAGGGATAGATTTGAAAGTAGGGTCACTTTAGAAATTTGGTTGACTATAATTAAGAGTATTGCCTGCACTTCGAGTTGACATATTATAGAATGTATGAGAGAGAGTGAAGAGAAGATTTATAAGAATGATACACAAGTTTCTGGCTGTGTATATCAAGGAAGAATTGTTGCGCTGTTCACTTCTCTCTTGAAAAGAAGCATGACAGTTCTAAAATTATGAAAGGTTTAGAAAAGAGAAGGTACAGAGAAAACATTTCACTACGGGGTAGAACATAACTAGAGGCTGTCAATACAAAACGGTACCTCAAGAAATCCAAAAGGGAATTCAGAAGAAACCTCTTCACTGAAAGAATGATGAGAACGGGGAATATGTGACCAGTCGGAATAGTTGAAATCAATAGTTTCGATGTAGTTCAAGGAAACGAGGCGAACACATGGGAGGGATGGGAATAGAGAATTACAATGGGCGATTTAGATGAGGAAAGATGTGAAATACCTTGTGTGGAACATCAGCACTGGCATGAACTGATTGTGCCAAATGGTCTGGTTTTCCACGGTAATCATAGGTAGAAAATCACCATTGTATGAAACAGAAAGTGTATTAAGAACATCGAGAAGAATTATAAAGTTTCTCACAAAAATGTCTCAAGTATTCAGCACTGAATGTAAATGATTTTATCACATGGCCACACTTCACTATTTGCTTGATAACACTGAAAAAGCAGTAATCTCAGTAATCTTACTAGGAGTAGGAGTAACCCAGTGTCCGTGCACCAATTGGGGGATCTTAATGATTTATTAATGGTCTCAGTCGGACCTGCCAACCTGGTCCTGGGAATGTTGTGAACACTCTAACCCTCACGGCTTCTTTCACTCACTTACTCTGATTTCCAGTTCCCGTAATGATCGCCACCATGGACAGGAGACTGTTCCAGTATGCAGATGGGATACCCTGTTGTGAGCCATAAGGTATTTCATTAGGAGGGACATCCTGCAGGCGTGTCTCTAGGATGCAGGAGGAGGTCACCCACACAATGGGGGACCTACCTGCTGCTAATAAACTGCCAGCATTGGCGGGAACAGACTCTACATTGACCACCTGTGTCGCCATCGTTTCCCTAATTTGGGGTCAATAAAATACTACGGAGGTGGAAATATGAGAGCCACTGAAACTCCTTCCTTCCCTTATTATTACCCACCTAATGACCTTGCAGCCTGTCCCTAGAGGGTTGATAGAACCCAGTCCCATTCCAATATTCAAGAACATGAAGAGCTGGCAAACTGGTCAAAATTGATAAACCTTAACACAAACAGTCTTGGCCTAACTGTTAAATTCCAAAGTGTAACTTGAGACGATTTCAATAAAATGGCAGAATTACAGAAACAACCACTTCCATCCATCAGAAACAAATTTCTATGATTGGAAATGGGTGGTCCGCTATTTGGAATGGAGCAGTGCATTTGAAAAGTTAATGAGGAGCAGCAATGTAAAATGATGGATGTGTGCACAGTTTTAAGCTGTTTGCTGATTCAGTTTTGCTAAAGCTTTGGCAGATACATTTTAATGAGAATCAATTAAATATTCCAAAGTGGACATTAAATACTCACATTTATGAGATGCTTTAACATAGAACAGAGAAAGGTACATCATAGAACAGGCCGTTTGGCCCACGACAGTGGGCTGAGGTTTAATCCTAATGTAAAATATAATAACAATCTGCACATCCCTCAACTCACTGCTAAACATGTGCATGTCCAGCAGTCGCTTAAACGTCCCTTATGACTCTGCTTCCACCACCACCACTGGCAATGCATTCCCTGCATTCACAACTCTCTACGTAAAGAACCTACCTCTGACGTCTCCTCTATACCTTTCTACTAATATCTTAAAAATAAGACCCCTTGTACCAGTCAATCCCGCCCTGGGGAAAAGTGTCTAGCTATTGACTTTATCTATTCCTCTCATTATCTTGTATACCTCAATCAGGTCTCCTCTCTTCCTCCTTCTCTCCAGAGAGAAATGTCTGAGCTTATTCAACCTTTCTTCATAAGGCAAGCCCTCCAGTCCAGGCAGCATCCTGGGAAGCCTCCTTTGCATGCTCTCCAAAGGCTCTACATCTTTCTTATAGTTGGGCGACCAGAACTGGACACAATATTCCAAGTGTGGTCTCACCAGGGACTTGTAGAGGTGTCGCAAAACCTCGCGGCTCTCAAACTCGATTCCCCTGTTCATGAAAGCCAAAACACCAAATGCATTCTTAACAACCCTATCCATTTGGGTGGTAACTTTGAGGGATCTATGTACTGCATACCCAGATCCCTCTGTTCCTCCACACTGCCAAGAATCCTGTCTTTAACCCTATATTTATTCGAGTTCGACCTTCCAAACTGGGAAAGGATGCACCAAATGCCAAACAGGAGAAGTTTATTGGCATGTATCAGAAGAGTTAGGACCAAGACCAAAAACATGAAACCGGCTTGAAAGCAAGCTTTCAAAGAGAGAATGAGTACCAGAGGGCATCTGAGGAAGTTTATCAGTAAAGTACAACTAATTAAGGGGGCTTGGCCATGTTCATGGACAAAAAGATATAAAGCAATCAGAGAACCAAAGAACAGATTGTGTATATAAGGGGTACAATAGACAGCGTGGATCAAGGCTTTGAAGAATTTAGAGATAGACGTAAGTTTAAAATCAATACATTAGATGATAATAAGCCAGTTAAGATCTCAGTCTGTTCTCTATAAGCACAAGTTTAAGTTTACCAGTCTTGTCCAGGCCAGCAGTAAATGGGATTTTTATTTGCACTGTGCACATCTCCTGATTTCACAAGATATCTTAGTTTTGTAAATGCAATAGAATGCATTTTGCACCGTTTCAGCAATTCATTAAATAGAAATTGACCAAAGTAAACAACTTTCCAAAGCTGTCTTTCAACAGCCAAACTGATACAATATTCAAAGAGGATCTGCATGAACAAAGTGGGCTTGTCAGGGGGTTAAATCATTTCAAATTCGAGAACTATATTCCATTTTAATCATATCAGCTGGATGTTGGATACTCCATTAACAAAAGGTTCCCAAATTCAAACGGTTGTTTGCAAATACAGAAATATTTTGACATAAAGGGAAACAACATTTTATACTGAACAAGAAAAGAGTTCTGATGCTTTGGAAAGTGCACAATGATTGATCGAGATGTTCCCAATAGAGAAATGGATTGGTCAGATGGTGATGGACAGTTGACAACCGAACTTTGTTATGTTTTCAATTGGCAGGTTGCCAAAGTGGTCAAGGTATTGTCATGCCAAATGAGGCAGAGAATGGCCATCACCAATTTAGTCGAATCACAACAAGCATTGGCAGTTAACGGCCAATCATCACCTGGTTCACTCTCCATGCCTTTATCAATCAGCACTCATTACCCAGATAGATTAAATGCTTTCTCCCTTTCCATTGGAATTCATGAGAGTGTCCTGCTAAGTATAATATTCAAGACTTAAATTAAAAAAACTTTATTTTCATCAATACTCAATTTTCCATTTTGTACCAGCTGGCAGAGTTGAAACTTAACTATAATGTATCAGGCCTACAATGAACTGGTAAAGTTCTGCACTGGTCTCAGAGGAAAACCAGCAACAATGTCCTTGTGGAGACATTACTTTGCCTTTGATCCTAGACAACAACAATTTCAAAGCCATTGAGGAACAGAAATAAATAGAAACAAACCACATGCACATACACACAGCACACTGTTATTTAAAGTAATAGAGAGAAATTCTGCACTAACAGAAAAACTAATTGTCATTCTGAATGCTGAATGTGGCACCAAAAGCACCTTTGTGATAATGCCAGTTTGAAAATCTAGCCAATATTGGTTTGCAGCAGTTGAAGAATTAGTCATTCTATTATGAACCCTGGCTAGTTCCGACACCAGTATTTGACCATAGATTAAGATTGTTTTTAAAGGCAGATATCAACATGAAGTTGCACAGTGGCAGGAGCACGGCTATCCTATGGACAGCACTAAAGAGATCTCACACCCATTGGCCCTTTAATAAAGAAATGGGGCAAACCTCAGACATAGGGAAATATAAATAAAGGAATCTCGATCAAGATTTCATCCAATTTGATAGTAACTGATACCTGATCACCAAATTCAGCTGCCACTTGAAAGGATGAAAGATGCCCCATGAGGAGAACTCCAAATTTCACTTGATTCTGTGTCACATTATCGCAAGAGAGTTTTGTAGTTGTCTTCTAGCAGATATAATTTTTTTCCACAAACCACAGAGATCAGAACCGAATGGTACAGAACCCCATCATAATTCATCTTGAGAAACTGTGTCAGTGGGTGTTTGGGTTTGCAGTGCCTCTGTATTCTGAGCTTCGGCCTCAACCTCTCGCTGATCCCTAGTTTTCTTGATAAGTTGCAGTTCCAGTCAGTTTCTATTTCATCATTATCCTAGATTATAGAGGTTTCAGTATCAGTGAGTTCACCAGTATAGCGCATTGGTTAAATCAGCAGTGGCTCCACTGAAAAGGCTTTTAAATCTCGAGGTTCATAGAACAGCACATAGTTATCCATGTTAAAAGATGTAATAACAATTAACAACATTATATTTGATCTGCTATATTTCCCATTACTGACTGCAATGAATCTATCTCATGGGATACAGAAACTCACCAATGTGAGTAAAAACCTCTTAAACTTTGGGCAAAGCCCAGGCTATTGACTTAAGAGAATAAACTCCATACAATAATGCAACAAAGAAAAGCAGATTGAAGTCAAATGATGCACAGGTTTGATAGAGAGCAAAATCCTCTCAACCCCAGCAGAGTAGAAAAGTTGTGCATTTATATAACATCTTAATGCCACCTCAGAGTATCCTAAACATCTCTTTCCAGATCTCTGAAACAAGTGCAGAAGCCCTGGGGCCACTGTCAACTACATACTATCAAACCCAGGGAATCATAGACGGAAATATCAGCATGTGCCCATGTAACAGTTTAAAATGTGTTTAATACCTCAGCTCGAGTAACTAACAAAATTGTTTCGCGGTATGAACAGTAAATGAGAATATGTCACTTGGCGCTTCAAGCCTGTTCCACCATTCAATAAGATCCTGACTGACCCGATATTAACAAGCTTATAAGACATTCCGCTGACAATATCCCACTTTAGCTTCTCTCATTCTATCATTTTAGTATATTCCACTACACATCTATTCTAATCTGAAGAATAATTTTCCTGCTGTTAGTCACTGTTCCACACTGTATTCCTTTCCTCATTCTCGAATTTAAAGAGCTTGCAATGCTTTTCCTCAGCCTGTTCTTTAGACAAGATAAAATAGATTGCAAGAGACTCCACTTGCTTGTACTTGACACAATGAGAAACTATTGAAATATTTCAATACACTCCTTTGGTGAAAAATATAATTTGTTTTAATCCTTTAAAACTGGTTCAGTTCGTTTTATATTTGCATTGAATGGTATTTCAGTTTGATCCAAATGTTAGTATAAAATGAAATATTACAGCACTGAGCTTTGTCTCATTCTCCTTTGGTGGAAGATGGAAAGGAGTGCTTTCTTACAACAGAGGGTCAAGAAGAGTGAAAAATGAACGGCCAAGTTGAGTAATAAAACATGCAGGTTCTGACAAAGCCAATTTTCAATCAGAGATGTTCTGTACAACAACCGAAGTACTTTTGATCATGTAGTTACATGTCAGAAATTTAATATCTAATTTGTGTACCGTGAGAAAAGCAGGAAAGAGATGATGACCAGATCATCTGTTCATCGGGATTGAGCGCTAAGTATTGGCTGGGACACCAGATATAATCTCACTTTAATTTAAAATAATAAGGGTCCCTTTAGAGGGCAGATTGGCTTTGGTTTAATGCCTCATACACGTGTTATGTGCAAGATTATCTCAGGATTGCACTGCCGTGGCAGTATCAATTAGTGTATTCTAACCCGGAGGGTAGATCTTGAACCCTCCGACTCAAAGATCAGCATTATACTCAGTGGCACCTGAGCAACACACAATGCTCTGACAAGTGGCTTATTATTTACATCCCCAGGGATTAATGAAGCAATTAAGGGCAATTGCATCAATTCTGTATGAGATGCAAAACAGACCTCTGATGATAGAATGATAGTCTCCCTATCATTGGTCAGTAGGCTTAAGTTCCTAAATTAGATTTAGTAGACTTGGATTCCTGTCCCACCTACTCCAGAGGTGAACATTTTAATTTTTTTAAAAAAGGAAAACCTCTCAACCAATGGGCTGTTGTCATTTGGAAAGTGCAATATGTGTAATTAGGAATCAGCACTTTGGGTCACCTTTGCTGATTCCCTGTGTATTATACGGGAGTCAGTAATTTCTATCAGCGTCCACCGTTAAAGCTACAAAAAGTTCTGTAATATCTCTCCTCAGTAGGTCATTCTCCCCTTTTGATTATGGGCAGTGAGCACTCAGTCCTATCTCTTTTTTAGCAACAAATGGCTACCCTGCTTCCAGCTTGCCATCAGCAAGAGGTTAACTTGCACTGTCAAAGTGTGGCAATACACAGAACAACCCTCCCCATACATGACCCAGGCGAAGATCACAAGATGCAGCACAAGCCAGTGTTTATGTCCAGAATTAGATAACCAGGAAGGATGTTCTCCACGACTGGGGAGTCCCGAACCAGGGCTAACCGTCTAAGGATACTGGCTCGGGCATTTTGGACTGAGATGAGGAAACTTTTCTTCACCCTGACAGTGGTGACTCTTTGGAATTCACTGTCATAGAAATTGATTGAGTCCAAAACATAATAGATTTTTTTTCGGACTAAAGGGATCAAAGAATGATGGAACAGAGTACTGAGTTGGATAATCAGCCATCATCATTTTGAACAGCAGCGCATGCTTAAGGTGCTGAATGGCTTCCTGCTCCACCTATTTCTGTGACCATTCTGTGACTTGAAGAGATGTATTTTGTTCAAAAGCTAATCAAAATGATTGTGAATTAGACATTCCTCAAATTAACTTGAACAATGAGGAAGTTCTGGAAAACTGGGACAAACTGCTGAGTTACTTCCAGATGAAAATCGAAATGATCTGAAAGAGTTGGTATAATCACATGGGCAGTTATATGGGAATAACCTGGGAATTACCAATCTCACTACACATAATATTGATTGAGGAAATGCTGTTCCAATCAAGCAACATCCGACAGACTTAAACTTTGAAGGTTGGTACAGGTTCAGAAAGAGACTGAACACATGCTGAAGCATAACATGGAAGTACATTGGATCAAACTTACGTTTTGACTGTCACTTTCTTTTCTCGTGAACTTAAATTGTCAAATTCCTCAGAATTTGGACAGAGTTTGGACTCCATGTTTGTTTCTCAGCTACAATTGAACATAAGGGCAAATTAAGACACTTCAAGCAAGCACTTTCAACTACAATTAAAAAGGCAGCTTGATATAGCATTTGGGGCAAATGGGATCGAATGTTATGTGGAGAAAGCATGATTAGACTATTGAGTTGGACAATCAGCCATGATCGTGATGAATGGCAGAGCAAGTTCAAAAGATTGCATGGCTTCCTCCTGCTCCTATTTTCTACATTTCTAAACCGGCTTAAATACCCAAGAAAACTGAAGATTCAGAATTATAAGCCGTCATCAGATGATTTAGGTAAACAGGTTACACATTAGATTTTCTAGTCAGCATATAAAGTTAGTCCATATGATTTCCCAGTATTGTTGCTTGAGGCTGAGATTACAGTTCATTAGAAGCTTTCCGTGGAGAAAGTGAGGTCTGCAGATGCTGGAGATCAAAGTTGAAACTTTATTGCTGGAACAGCACAGCAGGTCAGGCAGCATTTAGGGAACAGGAGATTCGACGTTTCGGGCACAGGCCCTTCTTCAGGAATGAGCAGAGAGTGATCAGCAGGAGAAGATAAAAGGTAGGGAGGAGGGACTTGGAGGAGGGGCGTTGGAAATGTGATAGGTGGAAAGACGTCAAGGTGAGGGTGATAGGTCGGAGTAGGATGGAGGCGGAGAGGTCAAGAAGAAGACTGCAGGTCAGGAAGGCGGTGCCGGGCTGGAGGGATTCGGCTGAGACAAGGTGGGGGGAGGGGGGATGAAGAAACTGGTGAAGTCCAAGTTCATCCCCTGTGGTTGGAGTGTTCCCAGTCGGAAGATAAGACGCTCCTCCTCCGACCGTCGCGTTGTTGTGGTTTGGCGGTGGATGAGTCCAATGACCTGCATATCCTCGGTGGAGTGGGAGGGGGAGTTGAAATGCTGTGCTACAGGGTGGTTGGGTTGGTTCGTCCGGGAGGCCCAGAGGTGCTCTCTGAATCGCTCCGCAAGTAGGCGGCCTGTCTCCCCAATATAGAGGAGGCCACACCGGCTGCAGCGGATGCAGTAGATGATGTGGGTGGAGGTGCAGGTGAATCTGTGGCGGATATGGAAGTTTCCTTTGGGGCCTTGGAGAGAAGTGAGGGGGGAGGGGTGGGCGCAAGTGTTGCACCTCCTGCGGTTGCAAGGGAAGGTGCCGGAAGTGGAGGTTGGGTCGGTGGGGGGTGTGGATCTGACAAGGGAGTCGCGGAGGGAGTGGTCTCTATGGAAAGCTGATAGGGGAGGGGAGGGAAATATATCCTTGGTGCTGGGGTCTGTTTGGAGGTGGCGGAAGTGACGGCGGATGATGCGCTGTACATGGAGATTGGTGGGGTGGTAGGTGAGGACCAGTGGGGTTCTGTCCTGGTGGCGGTTGGAGGGCCGGGGCTCAAGGGCGGAGGAGCGGGAAGTGGAGGAGATGCGGTGGAGGGCACCGTCGACCACGTTGGGGGAGAATTGCGGTCCTTGAAGAAGGAGGCCATCTGTGTTGTACGGAATTTGAACTGGTCCTCCTGGGAGCAGATGCGGCGGAGACGAAGGAATTGGGAGAATGGGATGGCGTTTTTTACAGGGGGCAGGATGGGAGGAGGTGTAGTCCAGGTAGCTGTGGGAGTCGGTTAGTTTGTAGTAGATGACTGTGTTGATTCGGTCGCCTGAGATAGAAACAGAAAGGTCGAGGAAGGGGAGGGAGGAGTCCGAGACTGTCCAGGTGAATTTGAGGTCGGGGTGGAAGGTGTTAGTGTAGTGGATGAACTGTTCAACCTCCTCGTGGGAGCACGAGGTAGCGCCGATACAGTCATCAATGTAGCGAAGGAAAACCCACCACTAAGATGAATCTGGTTGCTGGATTTATCCAGATAATTTTGAACAAAAACATGTTAAATGTTGTGATTCTCCAGTCTCTGATTCCATGCCTCTATTTGAACAGGATTAGGTTGTTGTGGACATTACTACTGCAGCTTCAATGCTCCTCTTCTCTGTGTCCTCAGGTGTCTCCAATTCAGTTGATGTCAGTTACCAACACTCAATGACAATCAGCCTTTCTAAGTGAAGCAAAAATAGCTGGAGATGCTCACGTGTCACATGACTCAAAAACATTAACTCTGCTTTCCCGCCACAGATGCTGCCAAACCTGCTGAGATTCTCCAGCAGTTTCATTTTTGTTTCAGATTTCCAGCATCTACAATCTTGATTTATTTTAGCCTTTCTAAAATTCTGTCAAACTTCATCTCATCCAAGTCTACTTTTTTTCACCATGAACTGGGCATGAACTTCCTCTTCATAATACCACAGCCAGGCCCCTGCACCTGTGAATTTTAAACAGGGGATTCATGATAATTGTCCCCAATCATTCTTTTGCCACCCTTTCACTGTTTGTGACTAATGATGACTTTTAGATTCCGTTTTAAAGTTAGCTGTCAGTCTCCCTTAATCTTTATTTCCCCTCTGAACTGTCAATATTTAGTATGGTTCTCACTGGGGTTAACAATAATCCATATTCTTTGCAACATCATGCAGGGAATTAGAGTATTGTTTTTGCCACCATTTCCTGCTTGTGGAAATGTTAAGCTGTACTGTACAGCTGAAGCTGAACATTGCCCAGATTTGTGCTCAAATGTCCTTGCTCAAATGCCCTCTTGGCCCATTGAATTCAGCCCTCCTCCAACTCAGAACTTTTCTGGATTGTTCCGTGTTCATTTTATACACAAGCTAAATTCTTTCGATACAAGTATCAATGCTTCCTTAAATGATCCCAGTCTAATATTTAATGCTTTTTATACATATTGTGTGTATGCACACAAATTATGAAGTTGGCAGTGCAGATTGAAGATATCATTAGGATTCTGAACATTATAAATAGGACCGTGGCATGCAAAATAAGGAAATTATGACAAATGGTTATAAACAGTCCTGCTTTTCCCTCATGTCTAGTATTTATGCAGCACGCTTCAGGAAGGGATTTGAGATGGTGCAGAAAAGGTACACAAGAATGGTACCAGAGATGAGCAACTGGACAACTACTTGGATAGTTTGAAGAAGCTCGGGCTGCTCTTTTTGGAGAACTGAAGATAAATAAGACATTTTACAAGTGTTCAAAATCATGAGGGATTTGCATAGAGTAGGGTAAAGGGTAGGAGAATGCATCTGGATTAGTTACTCTGTGGAGGTTTGGTGTGGACTTTTTGGGCCAAGTGGCCTGTTTCCATACTGTGCGGATTATATTTTAAAAAGGCATGAGAAGAAAATGACACTGATTTAAGATGATCAGCAAAGTAAATCAATGGTGACAAGGAATACTTCAAACAAAAAACAGCATAGATCGGAAACCGGAATGTTCTGTCTAATGGTATAGTGGAGGAGGCAGCTTCAACTGAGGTCTTCAAAAGGAATCTACAATTTTCATAAGGAGAGGTTTTGCAGTATCACATAGTAAAAGGACTTGGGAGTGAACATAGGCAAGTTCCTCTTTGAGAGCTGATCAAATCATTGCGTCCGATCTGTTACCATTGATTCTTGTATAACATTGCACAAACGACCAGCTCACCAGTTATTTCCTAATGGTTTGTCATATTTTGATATAATGACTAACTTAGTCATGCCTGCAACTAAACTTACTTTGCAATTACTTCACTTGATGCAGGAGAACCTGCATTCCCATTTCCCTCACTGTCTGCACGGACAATGTTTCCAGAACTGCAGTTCATCAAAGAGCACAAATTCAGTCATTTAACATCAGTAACCTTATCCAGAATTAAGTCCAAAGCAATTTAACAAAAAAAAATAATCGCAGACTTGAGATTCAATATTCCAAGCCTGATCGACTAGTTTTCTTAAGTTAGTCAATGACTGTGCAATTTTAATAAATCGCATTATTTTGCCATATTGATAAGAAAAGAACAGAGATATCCATGCAAAGTCAGAATCAGGTGTAACAGGCCTTTAGCTGATCGTTGTTCTCCTCAGAAATAGAGATTATAGACAGGAAAGGTCCTTTCAATGTAAGTGTAATGAGTTGCTGTAGTCCATTCCGTAGAGTGTAAGTGCTAGGTAGCCCAACATCGTCGCTCAGTGATGGTGAAGGGAGTGGAAATTAGGTACGTTAGTTCTTTTGCCAGGCAATCAAACTGCTCTCTCTTTGATCACATTGAGCTTCTTGACTATTGTTGCAATTAAACCAATCACCAGGTGAGCAGTGAAGATTCCAATGCTCCCGATCTTAGCCTTGTAATGGTGAAGTTAATGAGGGGGTAATGACAAAGCAGTATACCTTGTATCCCAGTCATGTAATCTTGCTAATGTTATTAGTTATTGCTGCCCTCACCACCCATCCCCCTGGAGTGTATTGGCAATGCTGTCCTATGATCTGGAAAATGTTGCAGGGACTTTATTTGTTTTCAAGATGCATCATGAACCATCGTGGTCGTGTTGGTATGTGGTTCTTTTGACTTCCACAGGATTTATACAGTACACCACACTGAGGGAATGCTGGGGTCGGGGTGTGGAAGAGACAGTATAGGGTGAAAAGAAGAGAAAACCATTTATTTAGTATGTCACCATTGTTTGTAGCCATTTCTGGGCTATGCAAGACCTTCATACTAAAAAACAAGCAAAATTCAACCGACCATTGAAAAACTTTGGATGTTTTATGCTGATTCAAGATTGGTCTCTCAAAATAAGCCAAGCATTTCTGAACCAGTCAAGCAGTTGTTTTCTGTGATTGTTCTCATCTGTGTTAGTGTTCACCACACTGCCATTGGATTCCTTCGTGAGGCAACCCTGACATAATCTTACAACAACTTCCAGCACTTCCATTTCACAATATTGGATCCCTAACATAGCAGATTTAAATCTGACATTATACCAGACTTACTTGCCAATCTGTTTCCTTTTGTTTCTGACAAACTTAGATTTCCACCTAATTCACAGTGTGAGGTGTCAACATTTTCACAGCTGCAACTCATCATAAAGTACCAGTTAGATCATTTTAAATATGTGCATGATCACCAAGTTAATATTTGGCACTTCTCATCAACATCGAGAGTTTTGGCTGTGAGGGCAGGAGCTGGTGGTTGGGGAATAAAGAGGTCAAATAAAGACTTTCTGAACTGGGACAGAGGGAAAACATCCCAAATGCAAGGATTTAAGTTTAACTTCCTGATCTTAGAAAAAGAAACTCAAGCTCTTCACATTCTTTTGCTAATTTAACCCTTATAAGCACATTTGTAACTCAATGTTTGATTCAAAATCCGAATATAGTAATTTCTCATTTTTCAAATTCACTGAAGGTTCATGTCATATTAGTCAGTAGTGGCTGTATTGTTGAAAAGAAAATTTTATTCCTTTTCCTTTTCTGCTCCTTCATCCATTCGGAGTTTACTGCTACATCTGACCATAATAAACACAGAAGTAATTCCAGGTCTCTGACCCAGAGCAGTGTAATGACCTCAGTATTTAGGCTTCGATTAATTGATGACATCAGTGAAACGGTGTGGATGTGATGCTGCCTGTATTGAATTCACCATGAAAGCACTTTATAAGTTTGATTCAAACAAATAACTATTACTAGGGAATGTGCCTGACTCCGTGGATACACATGGCCTCTGGTCAACTTCAGTTATAAAAAGTGCGAAGCATTCAATGGCAACATTGTATTGGAGATAGATAAGGCGAGGAGACCAGGAGCTGGTCCCAATCCAAAGCCATATTTCATCAAATGTCACCAAAGTCTGGAGGCCATGGCAATGATTTTGGAGGGAGTGTGGAATGGTTGGGTGGGGTAGTGAGGATGAGCAGGAAAGAGAAACAAAGAGAAGCGATGAGGTGGGGTGAAGGAGAGGAACCCAATTCTTCAGTATTTTCACTAAAGCTCCAATGGCCAGAAACAGAACCTTAATATTGATCAGCAAGTAATTTCCCGTCTCAGCATTTAGGGTGCTGGTACTAGTGTTTAAGACAACTCTGTCACTAATATTAAATTCCTTGGAAGCCAGTCTAGCAGCCTCGTTAACAGCAGCCTGCTGTTGTCTGAACTGGCATTGTCGCATTGCACAAAACATTTTAAAGGAATCAGTGGTTCTCCAACATTCCCTTTTCACATTGTTGTATTCCAAATGAAGCATAATTATACCACATCAAAATCAGATCAAGTCAAACTTGCTTCCTCATGGTTGCCCTCACGTCTGGCAAACTTTGATTCCCATCCTCCTGACAATCTGGTCTGTCAAAATGAAGCACAAATTAAGCAAAAGGCTTACACCTATAAACAACTTGCAAACATTTGGAAATAAACCCTGAAGATCAAAAGGCTCTACTGAGCTGATACAACATATTTTTTAAAAAAAGAGGAATCACTCTACTCACCAGGAGTAATGCAAAAATTGGGAGGGGCTGTAGTCTGGAATGGTGGTGTTTGCTATAGCACTGGGAGACGTGGTCAAGAGGAATCTAACAAAAATTCCTGCTTTCCAGAAACTCCTGTTCACATTACATTCTGTAAAAAAAGGCCACTTTCACAAGCTTTGACTGCAATATATATTGCCTTTTTTTCAACTTGAACCATGGTCAGTTCTTTTTGAAGAGATGGGGTGAGGGGAGGTGGCCGATGAAATAGTATTGGGAAGCAGAGAGTTAGGTAGTCAATGTGTTTTCTATATGTTTAGCCCCATTGCACAGTCCAGTGCTTTGAAGTGAACAACTGAAGGCCTGAACATTGAAGGGCTGGAAATGATTATTGAATGACTTTGTGTTAATGCATGCTCAATTATTCACTGGCTTGTAACTGGGAGGTGTTAGGATTTAGAAAATGGCAGGTCGGGATTCTGGCACCTTCTCATTGCTAAGCCATGCTGACATAGACCAGTTCTCTTTGACATCTTGACTCTCCATGATCTCTCAAACCTGCCTCCCTCATTTCCCTGATTGTGCCCACCTTTGCAGCCTCAGCAATAATCAGTTTGAACAGTAGGACTCAGAAATGTGTTCATCCGTCCTCCCTCTTACTGGTGTAGCAACTCTTGAAACTAAGCTGCGCTGTCAACTGATGAGTAACCCTGGCAAGAATCTCTTCATTTTAGATTAGAATGGTGCTGGAAAAGCACAGCAGGTCAGGCAGCATCTGAGGAGCAGGAAAATCGCCGTTTCGGGCAAAAGCCCTTCATCAATGAAGAATCTCTTCATTGGTCACTGCTGGCAATATACCATCCTTAGCATACGCCAAAACCTCCAGGTTTCAGTCCCAGCATCAGGTCTGCAGCATTCACTGCAAGCTTCACATAAAATGTTTTTTTACAAGACTAACGATAGAGCAAAGATTACATGCCAGTCAATAATTTATTTAATGTAAAATAACAAACTGTGGAAGTTGACAATCTGAAAGAAATACAGAAGTTGCTGGAGAAACTCAACATATTTTTCAGCATCTGTGGAGAGAAATCAGAGTTCACCTGGAGTCAAGTGACCCTTCTTCAGAGAGATCTGAAGTTGTGAACATGAGTCATTCAACGAAAAACATTAACTCTGCTTTCACTCCACAAATGCAGCCAGATCTGCGAGCTGTTCGTAGACAGTCACACATTGTGTTCAGCTTACTTTTCAATGACCTTCTTAGTTTCTGGAGAAGCAGAAACACCAGCTCCCTTGCACTTTCAGCAGTTGATGTTTTCAGAGCTGCAAATGGTCTTCAAGGGCCATTAAGTCAATTGAAGCAAACATTTACGTTCAGAATAAAAACATTTTTAGAAACTTGAATAGGAGTATCAGGATTTCAAGCCACTGACAGTCAGGCTGGAACATGGAAATGAAGGATGTGACAAACCCATTTCTTCAATTTTTTACACGTGTTGCACGGTGTAGAAAAGTCTCAAGTAAAGAGCTTATGGCAGTTAGAGAAGGGCAACTAACTGTCCAATTTCTCCACTTAAGAGCTTTGGATTCTGGTTCTACATACAGGATTGACTTTTCCTCATCAATGGGTATTGGCTCAGCAATTGCAAACATTAATAGTGGCACAGAAAGGTTTGCCACTCTGCTATTGCTCCAAATCATCCACCAGCTCTTTAGATTTGGCCGTTTCCTTCTTGGGATAGTGACCCAGCAACAGTCCACATCAGCAGCATGCCAACATTAGTGGTACCATCGTTCACAGCAGCGCTGGGTCCAGCTCTCAGTCCAAGCAGCAAGGCTCCACCACAATTCACAACATTTTTACTGCAAATGGCTTGTTTTTAAGAAAAACCACCACAATCTAACTTCTAGAAAAAATAAACACTTGGGAGGCAGATCCCAGCAGTTTCCGTCATGTGCTAACTATGGCCTGGAATAGCGTATTTGACATTGTTCTCGGATGTATGCAGAAGGAAATATCTACATAACTTCACAGGAATGGCTGGTTCTCCAGCAATAACCTTTATTCCAAATACAATACTAATCAAGAATTAAATTGCACTTTGGATCAAACTGACTCTTTAATTTCTTCAGTTGTTCCTGACAGACTATAGGTTTCATTTCCAGCGCAGTTTGGATTGTCGCACTTACCATGCCTGCATTGGTCATAAAAGATAAATGAAGTTATTTAAATACGCATTTGGCTCCATCCCACAATTGTGTGCCAGCTGTTTGAAAGACTGAAGATTCTGGATTCAGGACTGCAGCCTGCATTCAGCCGTTTGAGTGAAACTGGTCACTCTTCAGATGGGTGACTGCAAAAGATGGTGAATTTGTTATTCAAAACCTTTGTTGCTGTTGATAACGATTAGCGACAGAAAGGAGATATCATGTTCTTGAATGTATTCATATTCAGAGTTTAGAAACTTCAATAACAAAATGCAAGCAAACTTACAATGAAGTGTCTTTGATGTCCTCTCCTAATACAATATTTTTGAACCAAAATTCTGAAGCCCTAATTCTAATGCAGGTAACAGAGAGACAGTAACGCAAATGCTCTTGCCTGGAGTGGTGTTTCCTACGCTGCTGTGTGATGTTTCCTGAAAAGTACCTAGAAAGTAATTTCCTTTCTATTTTGTGTACTCTGAATGAAACAAAACATTAATCACATATTGTTTTCAAACTTACTTTTTTCATGATAGATTTTGGAGTGAAAAGTTTTCCATCGACCTTGTACTATGGACTGTCAGGTGGTCTGCTAATAGTCAGAAAAGTGCTATTCAGTCATTTTAAGCGAACATTTACATCCACAATAAAATCATAATTATTAACCTGCAACATTGAGTACGTATTTCAAGCCATGGACAGCTAGTTTTGTAAAACTAGTTCAAGGCACAATTACAGTAGATGGTGATTTATTACCCCCAAAACCCTCATTGGCTGTTTGCAAGACAAGGTAATGAGGCTGAAGTGTGGGAGCAAAGAAAGGGAGATACGATGCAACCAATTCATTTCTTCAATACTTTATACTTGTTGAAAGGTCTCAAAATATCTCAACTAAAGAGCTCCAGGTCCAAATGGAGACGAGGCAACCAATTTTCCAATGTCTCCAATGAGGACCTTTGGTACTGTCTCGACATACAGGGCTGAATTTTCTACGTCAATTTGCTCTTGCCAAGATTCTCATGAGTCAGGCCAAGTGGAGGAGAGTTCAGGAGCAAAGCCCAATCCCTTCTGCACCATTATATTATCTTGTCAGTGGTGGGCAAATGAAGGCACCATTTGAGAGCCACTCATGTCTGTCTATGTTGTGAACAATAGAGCTCCTCAACTCCC
The DNA here is from genome assembly GCF_037043375.1 of Chiloscyllium plagiosum. Taxonomy (NCBI): domain Eukaryota; kingdom Metazoa; phylum Chordata; class Chondrichthyes; order Orectolobiformes; family Hemiscylliidae; genus Chiloscyllium; species Chiloscyllium plagiosum. The sequence continues at coordinate 77,317,850 of NW_028270183.1, forward strand.
ACAGTGAGCTTTTTGCCTGCAAATCTCTTTAGTACAGGCTCAGCAATACCCATCACTAATGGCAGCAAAGGAAACGTAGTTGCCCTGCCTTCACGCTGTTATTGCTGTTAGCTCCTGGAATCATGCCATTTCAAAAATGGTTTGTGACCGGGCAGCAACTTCTGTATTAGCTACTGTCAGTACCATGCCACCCTTGGCACTGCCAACCATCGCGTTATAATCCAGCTCTCAGTTCAACCAACAGGCTTCACCAGAATTCATAAAATTATGACTGCAAAGGTCTTGTGTAAGAAAGAACACCATCTTCCAACTTCTGGATGTAATACATATTTTGCGGGTTAAGCTGAGTGTGGCAACTAGCGCCTGTTCCATGGTTCCTGGATGCAGAAGGAAATATCTACATAACTTCATAGGAACTGCTTGTTCTCCAGTAATTGCCTTGGAGAATATAATATCAAATGAAGCACGAATTACATAAAAGATCAAACATATTTTGTAGTTATTGCAAACAATCCTGGAGAACTATATTTTCCATATCCCAAGCAGTTTGGAATGTCAAACTTGCCATGCCTGTAACTGGTCAGGCAAGATAAATTAAGTCCTCATGTTAGCATTTCCCTCCAGCCACTATTGAGTGCCAGCTATTGAGTATGATTGATGTGCAGAACGTGGCACAGTGGTGAGCACTGCTGCCTCACAGCGCCAGAGACCCAGATTCAATTCCCGCCTCAGGCGACTGACTGTGTGGAGTTTGCACGTTCTCCCCGTGTCTGCGTGGGTTTCCTCCAGGTGCTCCGATTTCCTCCCACACTCCAAAGATGTGCAGGTCAGGTGAATTGGCCATGCTGAATTGCCCGTGGAGTTAGGTTAGGGCTGTCGGTGGGCTGCGCTTCGGTGGGGCAGTGTGGACTTGTTGGGCTGAAGGGCCTGTTTCCACACTGTAAGTAATCTAATCTAATCTAGCTGCTTGAATGGCTGAAGACTCTGGATTCAGTCGTGCAGCTTGAGTTCAGCTGCTTTTGTTAAACTTCTTACAATCCAGACGGATACTGCAATCAATACTGATTTTATTCTTCAACCCCTTTCATAGGACACTATAGCTGATGGTAAGGGTGAGTGTGTGATGGGATACATATTTCTTGAATATATTCATTTTAAGAGACTAAAATGATCAGGAATAAGTAACCCAAATTTGCAAACAATTTTAAATTCAAGCTTCCTTGATGTCCTCTCCTAAAACTGTTTTGTTTTGAAAAGAACTCTCCAACCCAAAGAACAATGTGGATAATGGAGAGGCAGTATGTGATTGCTATGGTCGGGAGTGGTAATCTCTGCACTGCTGTGTGGTGTTTTCATGAGGGGTCTGTACATTATCTTACCATAACTGCCTGCCCACCAGCAACATACTTTCACTTTCTTGTACTCTGAATGAAGCAAAATCACGGTCACATATCGTATCAAACATACTTTTTCGAGACCGCCTTAGATTTGGAAGGCACGGTTTTCCATCTCCATCGCAGTTTAGGCTGTCACGTTTACCAGGCTTGCAATTGAACAGTCAAGTTTAGTCACTGAAATCAGCATTTGTCTGCATATGCAATTGTGTGCCAGCTGCTGGAACGGCTGAAGGATCTGGATTCAGTATTACAGCACTTATTCAGCTATATTTTTTTTAAAAAAAACTGCTCACACTGCAGAAGGATGACTGCATGTGTTGGTGATTTTTTTTTGTCAAACTTACATAACTGGTTTGCAAGAAGTCAGAGCACAGGTAGGGGGAGAGGCAGAGAATTTCGGGGAGATGGAATTTTTCCTTGCAGTATAGACCAGAGAGGTCAATGGGAGGTAGAACGTTCAGGACCCAGCTGATGAAGGGGAAACGTTTCACTGAAGAGATTTGGATGGTTTAAGGCAATGGCTTTTCCAGCAACTCTGTTTTCCTTTCTGATTTACAGCATTCGCAGTTCTTTCAGGTTTTATTTGAATGTTTTCTGTTGTTCTAGTTAAATAACAGCATCAATCAGTAGGAACAAAGCAAGCATTAGGGATGCAAATTTAGTGCGATTGCTGTGGTCTGGTCTGCAAAGGTGTTTGTTGCACTGCTGTCACATGCTTTCAAGAGGAAGTCCCTGAACAATCTAAACAACAGCTCTCCAGCAATATACTTTCACATCTTTGATTTCTGAATCAATTATCATTTATACACAAACTGGAGCAAACTTATTTTCTGCAACTGTCCCTGGAGAAATTAGATTTTCCGGTTCTTCACAGTTTTCGCAGCTGAAATTATTCATGAAAGAAGACATTTTAAGCTCGATCTCGTATGCACAATTGGCTGATGTCTGGTATAAAATTGCTGGATGCTCAGGGATTCAGTATTGTATTCTTTGATCAACTGTATTTATTAAGTAGATCAACTTCCAGAGGTAGTGGGACAATGGAAAACAGCAGGTGTTTTCTTTAAAACTTTCATAGGGGCTTTGAAAGACATCACAGGCAGAATGAGGGGAGCAGAGGATATAGGAAACCTAATTGTTCAATATATTTATTCTTTCATCAGAGTTCAGCTATCTAAATGTTCGAATACAAATTGAAATCTGAATATTTTATGGGCAAGCAATTTTCCACTGACCACTTTTGAAGGTTTTGTATTGATGCAACTATTTTTTCAGCAAACAAAATCTCTCATCTCTCAGAAAAATGCAAACATTATAGACATATAAAAGCAACTTTGTTAATGTGACTGCCGTAGGTTGGTGTTTGTTGCATTGCTGTGGCATTACTCAGACAGAAGCCCCTCCACAGAACTTACAGGAAGTGGCACTAATTTTCTTTCACATCGTTGTGTTCTAGATGAATCTGAATTAAGTCACACATTGGACTAAAACTGTCTTTGTGATCACTGCATTCATTACTGGAATCTCTTCTGCCTTGGAAGTGTCACAGTTTCCATACCGGCAATTAGTGTTACAGCACAAATTAAGTGATTTTAAACAAACACTTGAAAAATTTAACCATTGAAAAAGCTCTGAAGATGGAGGATTTCAGCATTATAAACTTGTTTGTTGGATCTTTACATTGAAACTCCAATTTATCAGTTTAATTAAGCTGCCACATCCCATACAAACAGGGATGAGTTAGATATTCAACATGAATATGTCTCATTAATTGTAACTTTAAATCCACATTCCTGCCTACCCTGAAAACCTTTCGCCATCTCTCTCTCAACAATAAATTGTTTATGTTTGCCTTTAAAATATTCCATAAATCTGCTTTTCTAACGTGCCAGAGTTTCCACATTTTGAGCGAAAACAAATCATCTCGATGTGTTTTAAATGGGCAACCACTGATATTTAGACAGCAATCCTTCATTCCCATCTCTTCTGTCAGAGGAAACATCTTGTTTCAATTAATTTGCCTCTTCCTCTCCGAGCCACAAACTGACAAAAGCCTAGACTATCCGGATTCCCTTTGTATGACAAGTCATTCTGTAAGTATTATTCTGGTAAGCATTCTCCGAATTGCCTCCAACATATTTACTTCCTTCCATAAACAAGGTGACCGATAAGAATTATAGCATTCAAGATACAAGCTCAACAGTGCTCTCTACTTTTGTGTTTAAATTCCCCCATGATAAAAGGAAAACATTTATTCACTGTCCTAATTACGTACTGCTAGCACTTTGAGATTCAGGTAATGTTACACTCTGATCCCGCTGCATGTCAGAGCTATGGAATCTCCGCTCTAACAAAACAAAATGCTTTTCTTCCAGTCAAAATGGACAACTTAACTTTTATCCACGTAAAGCTCCATTTGTCAGGCCTTTGACTACTCACTTAACCTATATTTCTCTATAACGCCCCAATATCCTCTGAAGTTATTTTTGAGCATTTCTTTGTCATGTCAGCTTTATATTAATTCCTTCGTGAGTCATGGACTGTGAGTTAATACTTGAAAGATTTGAGCAGATACAGATTTGTTTTTCATAGCTGCTCAAGTTATATTATCCTAACCATTCTGAATTCCGGTTAATTCCCAGTTCCAAACAAATGGATACTATAAACTTCCACTGTATTATGTCAACCTTTTAGCAAAACAACAATGGTTGACTCAGATCCATAGCCTGTGCCTCTTGCTTTTTGTGGGAGCTTAGGAACGTGGCTGACGCTCCAGACTCTTACACTTGCAAGAAGTGTGTCCAGCTGCAGCTCTTGTTTGACCGCATGGCGACTCTGGAGCTGCGGATGGACTCAACGTGGAGCATCTGTAATGCTGAGGATGCCGTGGATAGCACGTTTAGTGAGCTGGTCACAACTCAGTTTAGAATTGCTGAGGGAGACAGTGAATGGGTGACCAAAAGAAAGAAAAAGAGTAAGAAGACAGTGCAGGTGTCCCCTGCCGTCATCTCCCTCCAAAACCGTTTTGCATGCTGTTGGGGGAGATTACTTACCAGGGGAGGGCAGCAGTTGCATGGTTCATGGCACCCTGGCAGGTACTGCTGTTCAGAAGGGCGGGAAAACGACTCGTAGGACCATTGTCACAGGGAATTCTCTTGTGAAGGGAGTAGATAGGCGGTTCTGTGGCCGGAATGGGACTTCTGGATGGTATGTTGCCTCACAGGTGCTCAGGTCAGGTATGCCAACGATCAGCTGCAGAGCATTCTAAAAGGGGAGGGTGAACAGCCAGTTGTCTTGGTGCTTATGGACACCAACGATATAAGTAGAAAATGAGATGAGGTCCTCAAAGAAGAATTCAGGGAGCTAGGAGAGAAAGAGGAGGACCTCAAAGGTAGTGATGTGGGGATTACTACCAGTGACACGTGCTAGCCAGCGTAGAAATTAAAAAAAAAGACAGGTTGAACACATGGCTTGAGAGATGGTGTAGAAGGGAGGGGCTCAATTTGTTGGACATTGGGACCGGTTCTGGGGCAGGTGGGACTATTACAAAATGGACGGTCTACTGGAACCAATATCCTTAGTGGAGTTTTTGCGAGGCCTTTTGGGAATATTTAAACTAATGTGGCAGGAGACTGGGAACCAGAATAGAAAATAAGTAGGCAGTGATGTGGACACCGGAGACTGCAAGAAATATGAAGATTGCATTCATAAAGGGAAGAGTAGACAGAGAGTAGATGAGCACAAAAAAACTGGGAGCCTAAAATGCGTCTACTTTAATTCAAAGAGTATAGTGTGAAAGGCAGATGAACTTAGGGCTTGGATTGGTGCCTGGGAGTATCATGTCATTGCAATCACAGAGGCTTGGTTGAAGGAAGGGCATGAAGATTGGCAATTAAACATCCTTGGATATAGACGCTTCAGACAGGACAGGGTGGGAAGTAAAAGGGAAGGTGGAGTTGCATTGTTGGTCAAGGACGATATCACAGCTGTGCTAAAGGAGCACGCTATGGAGGCCTTTGTTGATGAGGCATTGTGGGTGGAGCAGAGAAATTAGAAGAGTGCAGTTACACTGTTGGGGTTGTATTACAGGCCTCCCAACAGTGAGCATGTGGTAGGAGAACAAATAGGTAAACAGATTTTGGAAATATGTAGAGGCAACAGGGTAGTGGTAATGAGAGATTTTAATTTTCCCAACATTGACTGGGATATACTTAGCGTCAGAGGTCTGGATGGGGTGGAATTTGTAAGAAATGTCCAGGAGTTTTTTCTACTGCAGTATGTCAATAGTCCGACGAGGGAAGGGTCATATTGGACCTGGTACTGGGGAACAAGCCAGGGCAGGTGGTAGAAGTTGCGGTGGGGGATTTCTTTGGGAACAGTGACCACAATTCTGTAAGTTTTAGAATACTCATGGATAAAGAAGAGAGTGGTCCTAAGGGAAGAGTACTAAACTGAGCCAAGAACAATTATATCAAAATTCAGAAGCTCGGAACTGTGGAATGGACACAGATGTTTGAAGGGAAGTCCACATTTGAGACGTGGGATGCTTTGAAAGGTAGGTTAAGGATAGTGCAGGATAGGCATGTCCCGTTGAAGGCAAAGGATAGGAAGTGCAACATTCGTGAACCGTGGATGACAGGAGAAATTCTACGACTAGCCAAGAGGAAAAGGGAAGCATACATAAGGTCTAGGCAGCTAAGAACACAACGGGCCCTGGAAGAATATCGGAAAAGTAGGATAAGTCTTAAACGAGGAATCAAGAGGGCTTAAACCGGTTATGAAATAACTTTAGAGTGCAGAATTAAGGAGAATCACTAAGCATTTTATTCTTATACAAGAAGCAAGAGGGTAACTAGAGAAAGGATTGGTCCATTAAAGGATAACGAAGGAAGGCTGTGTGTCGAATCTGAGAGAATGGGTGAGATTCTGAATGATTCCTTTGCATCAGTGTTCACTGAGGAGAGGAACATGATGAATGTTGAGATTAGAGATAGAAGTTTGATTAGTCTTCATCATGCTGACATAAGAAGCGAAGATGTGTTGTGTAGGCTAGTGGTTATTAAGGTGGACAAATCCCCAGGACCGGATGGGATCTATCCCAAGTTGCTGAGGGAGGCGAGAGGGGAAATAGCTGGGGTCCTGACAGATATCTTTGTGGAATCCTTAAATACAGGTGAGTTGCCGGAGGATTGGAGGGTAGCTTATGTTGTCCCCCTGTACAAGAAGGGTCGTAGGAATATTCTGGATAACCAAAGACGAGTGTGAATGACGTCAGTGGTGGGAAAGTTGCTGGAGAAGGTACTGAGGGATAGGATCTACTTATATTTAGAAAAGAATGGGTTTACAGTGATAGGCAAAATGGTTTTGTGCAAGGGAGATCGTGTCTTACCAACTTAATTGAGCTCGTTGAGGAAGTGAGCAATTTGCTAGATGAAAGAAGGGCTGTACATGTCATATACATGGACTTGAGTCAGGCGTTTGATAAGATTCCCCATGGTAGACTAATGGAGAAATTGAAGTCATATGGTGTGCAGGTTATTCTAGCTAGGTGGATGAAGAACTGGTTGCGAAACAGGAGACAGAGAGGAGTATTTGAAGGGAGTTTCTCGAAATGGTGAAAGGTGACCAGTGGTGATCCACAGGGGTCAGTGTTGGGGCAACTGTTGTTTGTAATATAAAAAAATGATCTGGAAGAGGACACTGTTGGTATGATCAGCAAGATTGCAGATGACACGAAGATTGTTGGAGTAGCAGAAAGCATAAGGGACTGTCAGAGAATGCAGGAGGATCTCGAGGGAGGGGATTTGGGCGGAAAGTAACAGATGGTTTTCAATCCAGACAAATGTGAGGTAATGCATGTAGGCAAGACTAATTCTAAAGCGAATTATACAATGAACGGAAGAGCCTTGAGAAAAGTTGTTGGGCAGAGAGATCTGGGAGTGCAGGTCCATTGTACCCTGAAGGTTGCTGCACAGGTGGATAGAGTAGTCAAGAGGGCATATGGTTTGCTTGCCTTCATTGGAAGGCGTATTGAGTATACGAGCTGGCAAGTCATTTTAACATTGTACAAGACATTGGTTCAGCCGCACTTAGAATTCTGCATACAGTTCTGGTCGCCACATTATCAAAAGGATATGGACGCCTTTTGGAGGGTGCAAAGAAGATTTACGAGGATGGAAGGTGCTGACTATGAAAGAAGGTTGAGTAGGTTAGGTTTATTTTCATTAATAAAAAGGAGATTAAGGGGGGACCTGATTGAGGTTTACAAAATCGTGAAGGGTATAGACAGATTGGATAGAGACAAGCTTTTTCCTAGGGTGAAGGATTCAACAACGAGAGGTCACGCTTTCAAGGTGAGAGATTAAGGGGGTTACACGAGGCAAGTACTTCACACAGAGTGTGGTGGCCGTTTGGAAGGCGTTGCCAGCAGAGGTGGTAGAGGCAGGCACGGTAGATTCATTTAAGATGCTTGTGGACAGATGTAGTAGATGGAGAGCAGAGGGATACAGATACTTAGGAATTGACAGACAGGTTTAGACAGTACATTTGGATCGGCTCAGGCTTGGAGGCCAAAGGGCCTGTTCCTGGGCTGTAAATTTCCTTTGTTCTTTTTTGTTAACTTATACATTCCCTTTCATATTGTATTTATTAGAAGGTGAGAGGTTGGGAAGTGCTTCTGCCAAAAAGGACCGGAATGTCCGTGGTCATATATCACGAACAGAATTTATGCAGGGCATCCATTAACCAGGGCAGGAAATGAAATGTCAGCCTTCATTACAAAATGAATCATGTGTAGGATTTGTGGAGTGTTGTTGAGGCAGCATTTCGGCTATTGTGGACAGACTTTCTGACCTTTATAAATCAATGGTCTCCTTGTCAGAGAGGCAGTGCAAAGCTGTTTAATCAGAATAATCTCTGGGATGATGGGAAAATGAAGAGAGTGTGAAGGAATGGACTTCCATATGAAAAGAGTGTGTTTGTGGCTGTCCATATGATAGTGACAGGTGTTGCCCTCGCTCTAACTACCATCCTTGATAGTGTCGGGCTTGGTATCCTCACCTTGCACGCGGGAGTTGAGGATGCAATTCTCTGCGGCAGAAAACCATAGAGTTTTGGAGCAGAAAGATGTGAAGCTCCGGTCCTCGGAGTTGTTGTTGGAATATTCAGCTGAGCTGGGAAGAAGGTTTCCAGCCTTTTCCTCCCCTTTCTCGATGACATTCTCAGCGCTGCTGAAGCTCATGTGAAACGCTGCGGTCCTGTGAGTGTTAAGAATTGAATTAGTTTCAATCAATAGTTTCCGCTTCCGATTGTTGGGGTTTGAGAACACAAGACCCAATACCCATCAAGTGTAGGACAAAGTATTTGACGAGATTCCACCAAGGGACTGCACGAAACAATATATAGGAGAAAATGGCTGACAACGTGCGAGCTGCATTCATAAAGTTCACCTAGCCCGTAAATACCACGGACAGCTGTTCCTCATATCGATATGCAGGACACTAAGTATCTCTGATCCCGGGAGTTGGAACTGGGATTATATGACCGTTTTCAGCACTGGTTACTTCCTTGTGTGAAGTACCTCCTGATGGAACACATGTAAAAGTCTATTGCTCATTGAGAAATACATACAAAATAGTAGCCCAGAGCAGTATTTCTGTTGTGTTACTCGTGCTACTCTTGACATGCCCTACAACACTGTACTTATTCTGTGCTTCCTGAAGATTAAGTGAGTGCTTTCATGATCGTATTGTGGGCAGGAATCTGCGTTTTAACTTCAATAACGCGCGTATGAAGCCCAGGTCCACCAATGTCTTTTTTGTCTTTCTCTTATCATGTGCAATTACAACACAGTAAAGAATCAATTAATATTGGAAGATGACATTCAGAGGCGTGCGAAATGCCGAAATTTTAGTGATATTTACGCAATGATTAGAGATTGCCTTGATTCAAGAAATAAGGATGTAAAATGTGTTTTGTGTCGAGATAAGGAACAGTGAGAAAAGAAGTCAGTAGCAGGTGTAGTTGACAAGCCCACTCGCAGTAACCAGAGTGAGAAATAAGACGTACAAGAAAAAGTAATGTGTGTGAGTGCTAAAAGATGGCAGTAATCATGGGTGATCTTAATTTCCCCTCTCCCAATCCCGGTTCTATTGTAAATAATCTTTGGAGAACAATAATCAATAAAATACGTATGGCCCATAGAACAAGACAAGCCATATCTTGGTCATCGATTACTTTACAGGCGACTTAGTTTCCGTCTTTTCTTGGAAACCATCTGAACCACACTTTTATTGGGTTTCTTTCCATATTAATATTAGTCTGTCTTTTGATTATTCGTAACAAAGTGCATGACCTCACACTCACAACGCGAAACTGCAAGATTTCTCCATTCACTCATGCTATCATTATCTTTTTGCAGTTTTGCACGTCCTCATCAAAATAAGCCCGCTCACTGATTGTGTATCGGCAGCAGAACTGGACACATTTCACTCTGCCACTTCCTTCAAGTCATTAAGACAGATAAATCATTGAAGCCCAATGACTGACCATTTTGAATTTCACTAATTATATGTTTTCAACTTGAAAACTGTTCAATAATCCAGATTCGGTGACTTCTTGTGAGTAGACAGTGGACAGTTAATGACGATTTATTACCCAACACTGTGAACTCTCTCAGTGTGTAGTCATCTATTATATGGCTCCTAATTGAGTATTTGACAGAAATTCGAAAGGACTATACCGAACAGCTCCCTTGATCAGCTCCGCTGGTCATGTTAGCAAAGAAATCTGGCAAATTGGCAAGTGTGATTTTCCTTTCAATAAATAATGTTGACTCAGTTTGAGTGCAAACATCTCTTCCTAGCGTTGTGTTTTACTCATTTTAAATGGTGATAGCATTTTCCAAATGACAGCAAAGACATTTGAGCAGATAGCAGCAATTTAGCCCATCAAGTCAGCGACAGCTTTCAATGATATCTCGACTTATTTGTATAATCCTCAACTCTACTTTTCAGCCTTATCTCCGTGGCCCTTGATTGCGGACTGACTAAATAACTGTCTATCTCAACCTTGAACGTACCCATTCTTGACAGACCTCTGTTGGATCCATTTCCACAGAATTGCGATCCTCCGAAAGAGAGAATATTTTCCTCACGTCAGTCTTACATGTTTGACCCCATCCGCTGTGATAAGACCCACTGGTCCCACATCTTCCCAGGTGTAAATCAGAGCAGAAAAAAACACCGGAAGATCGGTCTTCACTCTGCAGAGCCAGCTGTGAGTATTTGAAACATTTTCATATCTTGACCTCAGATGACACAAACAGACATGAATTGCACATTAGATTTGCCAAAAGCGAATCTTCTTCAAGATCACATAGAATCATAGAGTCATAGAGATGCACAACATGGAAACAGACACTTCAGTCCAACCCGTCCATGCCGACCAGATATCCCAACCCAATCTAGTCACACCTGCCAGCACCCGGCCCATTTCCCTCCAAACCCTTTCCATTCATTTGCCCATCAAAATGTCTTTTAAATGTTGCAATTGTACCGGCTTCCACCACATCCTCTGGCAGCTCATTCCATACACGTACCACCCTCTGCGTGAAAACATTGCTCCATAGGACTCTTTTATATCTTTCACCTCCAACCCTAAACCTATGCCCTCTAGTTCTGGACTCCCCGACCCCAGGAAAAAGACTTTGTCTATTAATCCTATCCATGCCCCTCATAATTTTGTAAACCTCAAGAAGGTCACCCCTCAGCCTTCGACGCAGCAGGGAAAATAGCCCCAGCCTGATCAGCCTCTCCCTGCAACTCAGATCCTCCAACCCTAGTAACATCCTTGTAAATCTATTCTGAACCCTTTCAATATTCACAAAATCTTTCCGATAGGAAGGTGAACAAAATTGCACGCAATATTCCAACATTGGCTTAAACAATGTCCTTTACAGCCGCAACATGACCTCCCAACTCCTGTACTCAGGACTCTGACCAATACAGGAAAGCAGACCAGACGCCTTGTTCACTCTTCTACCTACCTGCGACTCCACTTTGAAGGAGCTACGAACCTGCATTCGAAGGTCTCCTTGTTCAGCAACACTCCCAAGAATCTTACCATTAATGGCATAAATCTTGCTAAGGTTTGCTTTCCCAAAATACAGCACCTCGCATTTATCTCAATTAAATTCCTGCTGCCACTTCTCAGCCAATAGACCCATCTGGTACAGATCCTGGTGTAATCTGAGGTTACCCTCAGTAACTCAGCTGGCGATGAAATCACTGGACCAATACAAAAACGTTTTTATTTTCTCGATCCATTGCTATGTTTATTAATCTCTCTGCACATGAAGATGGATCCTTGTCATTCACTTTAATGGATTAAATTGCCTCCAGTGCGGCCCCCTTCGGCCCTACCAGTCCACACTGACCCTCTGAAGATTAACACGTCCAGACTCATTTCCCTGTGAGTAATGTACCAAACACTATGGGCAATTTACCAAGACAAATTCACCTGACGAACACATGTTTGGACTGTGGAAGGAAACCCACGCAGATAGGGGGAGAATGTGCAAACGTCACACAGACAGTGGCCCGACGTTGGAAGCAAATTTGGGACCATGGTGATGCGAGGCAGCAGTGCTAGTTGCTGAGCCACAATTACTCTCATCAACGCGTGTAATTCAACTGGATCTCCCAGCATCCTACTCCCTTCTGAACCAAGAGAGGGGGACAGCGAATACTGGGGTCAGGCTGCGGACAGGGCACGCCAAATACTGGTGTTTCAGGTTGGAACCATTCATTTCATAAGATGTATTAAGCACGGGAGGTAAATGTGTAGTCGTGTCCGAGTGGGAAAGGTGATGGGTTAGATATCCATTGGGAATCCCCACGCAGTTTCGAATTCTGCCGACTACGTTTTCAATGATTTCTGAATGGACGATTTCGCGCTCAAACTTGAAAAAAGAACAATCTCAACAAACCATGCCAGTTGTTTGATTTGATTTTGTAACCTCGAGTTCTTAATCAGAACTGTGCCACTATCAAAACCTTGACCGTTTCTCTTCCCACGGATACTGCTGGACGCATCGAGTTTCTGCAGTATCCTCTGAATGTACTGTGCAAAAGTGCAACTTTACATTCGGTTCCGTTAATCACAGTCCTCTATGTATTGACCCTGGACGGTGGCAAGTTTTCTTCCTTTTCGTCAAAGCGCCCATCCCCACTGCTCCCTCCCACACCATTATAAACATCCTCAGGAAATCTCTGGTTCACCTTCTTCGCTCCAAAGTGAAACTTACCAGCCTCTGGACTCTCTCCTCATAAAGGCAATTCTCACCCCCGGACATGGTGCAAGACCGAAGATAGTGAAGAGATTTTGGGGAAATATTGACATTTGAGAGCGGAACAATGTTAAGGAGGCAAAACATGGAAACCAGTTTCCAGTTTTGTGGATCTTCAGAAACTTTTTGGGAAGTGGAATCGGAGGGGAATGAGCAAGGGTGAACTGTCGGACTGAGCAGAAACTGTCAAGACAGCTTCCCCCTCTTTAAGGGACGGGACATTAACTCTGATGTTCTCGGTCATGAACTGATCTGAGACATTGAAAGATTTCTCGTTTTTGTATATGAGAACTCCAGGATATTGAAAAAGCTCGGGCCAGACAAACACTGAGAGGCTGGAACCCAGACTGACCTGGTTGTGGGAGAGAGGCTTCCCAGTGACATGGGTATGCCTGCAGTGAGTGGGATCAGACTGTTCCTATGTCTCCATAATGAGCGTCCCAGGCTTTATTTTGGAAAAATACATCTGATAGAGGACAGTTGTCATTCTGGGAAGGGCAGACTGAAGTTGAGATTCAGTAACCGCCTACTTTGGAGGATCGTGTGATGTGCTGGATTGCACGTGTCAGCGCATTAGTCTGCTGAATGAAAGATAGCTGATTCAAGAGCCCCCCGGGTGACTGCGATTGCTGCCCTTAATGCATATGTTTGCTATGTTGCACTGTTTCAATTTCTAATGAGATCAAAAGATATTCTCCAAATTGAAAACACTATTGTGTGACTAACCACAATGACATTTCCGCATTGCTGTCAAGATTAATTTCAAGAAGTGTGACTTGTGGGAATCTGAAACGAAAAAGAAACTGCTGCAGAAACAAGCGAATTTTGGAGTACCTGTGGGAGAAAACACAGCGCTGATGACGTTCTGAAATATTGCCTCTTAACGTCTCTCCAGAAATGCTGCTAGACCTGCTGAGGTTTTCTTGCAAGTTCTGTTTTTGTTTTAACTGAATGCCCATTTCATCCATCAGGATGATGCAGCCAGCCTCACCACGCACCGAAATTTTACACGTTTGGAAGCTGTGAAATGATTGGATTCAAACAAACCCAATAATGATTTACTCTTCCTCATCTCCACTAGGAAAGAGACCTGAGAAGTGAATTGCACAGTGTCGTCCTGTCGTACTGGATGAGTGGTTAAGGCAATAGAATTGAAATTCATATGGCTTTCACCATGCAGCCTCGAATCCTACAGATGGTGATGGAGAAATGACAATAATTGCGAAGGGAAATTGCTCCCTGACTTCGACTGGAAGAGTCAGCTTATAAACAAAAATGGGCAAATTGGCCATGGTCGGAATCTGCAACCCACTGCTTGTCAGGGTGCAGCAAGCAGAAGTTTCTACCGAAATTTGAGACGCATTGAGGTGTACACTTCTACCACCAACTGCGTTTGAAGCTGTGAACCAACTGTTGGAAAATGAGACAAGAACAGTTAGGGACTTGTGTTCAACTGGTGCAAACTTGTTCAGCTGAAGTGCATTTTCTGTGCTGCAGAAATCTTTGAAATGCTGCGTGAGGTGGTCGGAGAAACTGGCGGATGTGAAGCACATTAAACTGGTCTCATCCTGACATCTCTCCTGCTCTCGGAGATTTGTCTGTCTGTCCACCTGTGTGGACGAAAATGAGGATGATTTCCTCAGGGCGATTACCATACAGTGTGACCACGTCAAAGTTCAGTCCTATGATTGTGTCATTTATAGCACAGGGAGTATCTCATTGAAATTTACCCTGGAAACATCAGAACATGCAAGGTTAAGTGCCTCATGCTGGAAACTGGGGGTAGAGTAGATAAATATCCGGTCTCCCGCACTGCAGATAGGCGGAAAGGCCTTTTCCACGCTGAAAGAAATGGAAGAAAGAAGGAAATTGATGTGCAGCTAAAATGATCACAAATGAAAAAATAAAAGGGAATTCATTATGGAAACATACAGCATCATATTTCATTTTCCTTGAAAGTCTAGTGGTAAAGATACAGTACTCTTACTGCTGTAGCAATGGGAGATTTCCTCTGACGGGTTATGTTGTTGACAGCCTTCCCAAAGCAGGGAATGTTGTATGGTGCTGGCAATTGATGGAGTTTTGTCACAAACACGATTCAGACTGGCATAAAACAAGTAAGTGCGAATCCTGGAAATCTGAATCCAGAACAGGAATTGACAGACAAATTCAGCCGGCCTGACAGCACCCGTGGAGACAAAGAGATTTAATGTTTCATATCGACAGAATCAGGTTACTTGTGCATTTTATTGTTTTAATTCCTGGGTAATTGCCATTTTCAATTCATGAATCAGCATACATATCAGAATCTCTCATTAGCTGACAAACATCATCTGTAAAATGAAAAATGTCATATCGGCTGTAATGCTGTTGCTGTTCTCCTGAGTTGGTGAAGGGCTGGCCATACCCATTACCTTTATCTTGTCCTTTCTGTCCATGAGCAACAACGTTGAATGGAGAGCTTCTGTTTTCAGTGTCTACCTTCGTATGCTTATTTTTTTGTCTCCCGTTGTCTCTCTGTACCATCTCACTCTCTTCTACATTCTCCCACTCTCTGTCTGTCAATATCCCTCAATTTCTATGCCTACTCTTGGAAAAGTCTGAAATTCGGTGGCTTTCTCCGCCTCTCCCCCAACCCGCCACCCTCCCCCACCCACCCCCCCCCCCCCCCCCCACCCACGCCGCCAGAGTGTGTAGAACTGGGCTCACAGTCTCCAGGTAATATCTCTGTCACTTAGGTCTGAGGTCAGGTGACATTTCTTCACTCAAACTATGATCATTTACAATTGTAATTAGAATTCATAACCGACCAGAAGAAAAGCAGTTTCTCTCCAATTATAGGATTTCAATGACGTCATTGCAGTTTGCCTAAAATTAATGAATGGTGACAGCAGACAATGAGAGCTGTCATCTCGCAATGGATGCGTTATTACCACAACATTTCCTGGCAAGCCTGCAGTGTCTCCTGTCTCACTTCATTATTTTAAAACAAGACTTGCTCTGACAGCGAGAGACTAAAAGTAGAAGAGATGGAGAAATCATTGTTTAACAGAGTAAAGAATCCCGGCGTTGGATGAGCAGGATAGAACATTGACTAATGGGCCCACAGCAGGCGGCAGGGCTTGGTATCACCAACTAACAACGGGCTGAGCTCAGACACAAGAAGCATGCTGAGCCGTCACTTTCGCGATATTGGATCAACAATACGGCTTTTACAATAAGTTTATGTAATGAACTTTCAATGTACGGAACATTTGAGAGCATTTCACACCATACTCGCCTGGTTATTACCAGATGCTTCAACTGACAAAGCCGCATACGGTGTTCTTCAAATCCATATGTGCATTTAATTAACTATTTGATCACAGTAACTCAGACTTCCTTGCAGTAGTAAAGCTGCTCGATGAGAATATATATCAACCTGCGCTTATGCAGGAAAGAACAGGTCACAGCTGGTCTTCCTTCAGTGAAAATGCACCGAAAGAGGAAATATCTTCTTGCTTTGCTTTCAAACTATTGCCTTCCCCTCTGTAATCTGGCAGGATAAAGAGGATGCGTTCATCCTCTCGGGGCCGATAAAACGCGTGAATATGCACAGAGGGAATCTCATACCAAAAGATCAGGGTAATTGTGGTGAATTTACCAGGAGTGGTGTGTGAGTCGGTGTTAACAGTGGGTAGTAAGGGCTAATCCATTAGCACTGACATTGCGCCTTGCATCAACAGCATCAAACTCAATTCTTTCCTCACGTCTCCCACTCATCATTGACTTTCAGTTTATCCGACTCCCCCTTCGAAACTTCTCACTTTTTCCCGAATACTTTCGTGTTTCCACTTCGAAATTGCAGCCGTTTGAAACGAATTTCTGGAGTATGCACGTCACTCTTTGGGATCAGCTGCACTGCCCATCCATAATTACTCGAGAGCTTGCGATAGTAAGTTACTTTACAGAATCGTGGAAGTACTCAGCACAGAAATGCATCCATGATGTCGCTCGGGAGGGAGTGCCGAGAATTAAAACAAACGACATTGAAGGAACAGTGAGATAGTTTCAGCTGAGAAAGGCGAGATTCTTAGAAGCGATTTGCGGTGACAGGTGTCTCGGGTATCTGCCGCAATTATCCTTCCAGTTGGATGCAATCAATTATCCTTCTCGTTGGATTGATTCTGGCAGATCCGCGTCTGTGCTCTGTGTGGAAGCAGGAAATAGTTTTCATTCAGATCAACTAAAAGAAGAGAAATAAATCTTTATTTCCTGAAGGCGAATTGGATCCAAGTCTATGCGATTCAAACTCAGACTCTGAAGCAGGAACTCCACTTATGCTTACAATAACCCTTGACCTAACCTATCCAAACTTTTGTACCTATTTTCTTTCTCCCCACATTTTGGAGCACCAGCCCTTGCCGTGAGTGGTGAAGGAGCTAACTAATCCCTCGCAGAAAAACAATTGGGGCAAGAGACCCATATATCTGTCGCGCAGTGGGTATTGCTTTGCTCCGAACAGACCGGGTTTGCTGTGTGGGACTGAAACTGTGTTCGATCACACACAGACGGGGTGTATCCGCTGCCAGCAGATGTGATTAGATTAGATTACTTACAGTGTGGAAACAGGCCCTTCGGCCCAACAAGTCCACACCGACCCGCCGAAGCGCAACCCACCCATACCAAATCACCTAACCTGCACATGGCCAATTCACCTAACCTGCACATCTTTGGACTGTGGGAGGAAACCGGAGCACCCGGAGGAAACCCACGCAGACACGGGGAGAACGTGCAAACTCCACACAGTCAGTCGCCTGAGTCGGGAATTGAACCCGGGTCTCTGGCGCTGTGAGGCAGCAGTGCTAACCACTGTGCCACCGTGCCGCCCACAAAGGGTTGGGGCGGATTCAGACCCATTCTGGGAAATAGACTGGATCAGGAATTCAGGGGAGCTTAGTCTCACAGAAAGAAGGCTGGAAAATTGGGTTGGGAAAGATATCAGCCATGATCGAATGGTCGGGCAGACTAGATGGGCTGAAAACTCTAACTATCCACCGATGCCTTCTGGTCCCTGGCCATCCGGAATCTAAGGAAATAGAAACAGATTTTTTTTTCAGTTCGAAGTCCTCCGGTCATAACTGGGTGAGGTGAGAGATGGAGCACGTCTGATGTAATTTTAGAGACTGGGAAAATGTTTGGAGAGGAAGTAATAAAAGAAGATCTGAGTATAAATTTGGAAGTCAGGAGATATTCAATAAAAAGGAAGGGTGTGTAAGGCAGAGGGAGATGGACATGGAGAAAGAAGTGTCACTGGTCATGAAGTCTTAACTCGATTTTACTTTCCAAGGTTCTACCAGACCTGCTGAGATTTTCCCGCAATGTCTTTTGTTGGTACTGAAACAGAAGATGGGAGTGAGTTCCTGGATCAACCAACTCTCTGTTCTGTGGGCGTTTGAATTCCCCGTTCGACGAGATCACATCTCAGCCACACGAAAACCTCACTATCCTGCCCCACCCCACCCCTGTTACTGACAAGAAACTGTTCATTACGTAAACCCACGTGCATGCAACACCATCATTTTCCGAGTGAATTGGGAAAAGTTTAGGGAGAGTTCCGTTCGGTTTCATTCAGAGCATTCTAAATCAGTTACTTTTGTTACAGCACTATTTGACATGGAGCCGTCACTCTCAATCCCCCGAGCATGTGGCCATTCGCATTCCACGGCTCTGGAAATTTTGGTTGGTGCATGGTTGGAATGGAACCTCACGTTTTGAAAGGGACATTGTTTATCGTACATTCGGCTGAATTGATAAACGTGTCTCTGGCACCTCCGGTACAGTAGAAACAATTTTCACTCTGAAACCAACACATGATTAAAAACATTGGTAACAATGTGTCAACAAAATCTGCAACAGCGAGCGAATGCGCTCTTATGTGGGGTTGCAACATTGCAAATTGAATATATAGCTGTGAACCGATGAACAGATAATAATGCCCCGACATGAAACTGCATTTGCCAAGTCTTCTCCACTCTCTCATTCTATCGATACCTGTTTGCAAAATTCCACATCCTTATCACAATATGCTCACCCACCTATTGTGTATCGCAGCATTTCACTCTGCCACTTCCTCCAAGTCATTCAGTCAGATAAAACATTAAATCCGATGACAGAACAATCTGGATTTCTCTAAATATATCTTTCCAAATTTAAAACTGCTCATTAAACTCGATCCGGTGATTTCTGTTAAATAGACAACGGACAGACAATGCTGCTTTATTATCCAACACCGAGAAAGGCTTTCTTATGCAATGGACTTTTACATAGCCCCTTATTGATTGCTTGCTAAAATTCAAATGTACTTTACTGAGCATCGTCCTTCACCAAGTCTGCACGTCATGCAACCAAAGAAATCTGTCAGATTGTCATCGTGTGATTTTCCTTTCAAAAATGATGTTGACTCAGTTTGACTGTAATCATCTCTTCGAAACTTTCTGCTTTTCTTAATTTGCAATGGTGGTTCACATTTTCGAAATGACAACAAAGACATTTGAGCATGTGGAAGCAATTTAACCCATCAAGTCAGCGACAAGTTTCAATGAGATCACGGTTAATTTGGTTAATCCTCAACTCCCCTTTCGGCCTCATCTCTATGGCCCTCGATTTCCGAAGTGACCAAATGTCTATCTTTCTCAGCCTTGCATGTATGTAGCCTTGACAAACATCTTTTGCAAACAACTTCACAGATTTGCTACCCTCTGAAAGAGACAATATCCTCCACACCTAAGTCTTCCTAATTGGCCCCTTCCGCTGTGAGGAGGCCTTCTGGTGCCACATTATCCCAGGTGTATATCAGAGCAGAAAAATCCCTCAAGGTCGGTCTGCACTGTCCAGTGCCAGCTCTGAGTGCTTGCAGCATTTTCTTTTTTGACTTTTGAATGAACAAATAGACCTGAATCTTCTTCAAAAACACTTCAGTGGCTGTAATTTCGCTGGCAGTGTAGTGCGCTAGAAAGTCGAGTGCTTGATCACGAATATATCACTCTCAAAATGTTATCTCTGTTTCTCTTTCCACAGTTACCGCTAGATCAGTCGGATTTCTGCAGTATTCTGTGAATTTTCTGTTTACAAGTGCTGCATTTCATTAAATTCCTTCAATCACAGTCTTCTGGACACTGACCCTGTTCAGTGACAATACTTCCTCCTGATCGTCAATGTGCCAATCCCCACCGCTCCCTCCCCCATCAAGATAAACAGCTGCACAACAGGACCTCTGCATCTCCATTAATGATGACCGACTTGACACTGACATTTTTTACAAACCCACCGACTCCCACAGCTACCTGGATTACACCTCTTCCCACCCTACCTCTTGCAAAAATGCCATCTCGTATTCCCAATTCCTCCGCCTCCGCAGGATCTCCTCTCAGGAGGACCAGTTCCACCACAGAACACACCAGATGGCCTCCTTCTATAGAGACCGCAATTTCCCTTCCCACGTGGTTAAAGATGCCTTCCAATGCATCTTGTCCACATCCCGCACCTCCGCCCTCAGACCCCACCCTTCCAACCGTAATAAGGACAGAACGCCCCTGGTGCCCACCTTCCACCCTACCAACCTTCGCATAAACCAAATCATCCGCCGACATTTCCGCCACCTCCAAACAGACCCCACCACCAGGGATATATTTCCCTCCCCACCCCTTTCCGCCTTCCCCAAAGACTGTTCCCTCAGTGACTACCTGGTCAGGTCCACGCCCCCCTTCAACCCACCCTCCCATCCATGCACTTTCTCCTGCCACCGCAGGAAGTGCAAAACCTGCGCCCACACCTCCTCCCTCACCTCTATCCAAGGCCCTAAAGGAGCCTTCCACATCCATCAAAGTTTTACTTGCACATCCACTAATATCATTTATTGTATCCGTTGCTCCCGATGTGGTCTCCTCTACATTGGGGAGACTGGGCGCCTCCTCGCACAGCACTTAAGGGAACAGCTCTGGGACACCCGCACCAATCAACCACACCACTCCGTGGCCCAACATTTCAACTCCCCCTCCCACTCTGCCGAGGACATGGAGGTCCTGGGCCTCCTTCACCACCGCTCCCTCACCACAAGACGCCTGGAGGAAGAACGCCTCATCTTCCGCCTCGGAACACTTCAACCCAGGGCATCAATGTGGACTTCAACAGTTTCCTCATTTCCCCTTCCCTCACCTCACCCGAGTTCTAAACTTCCAGTTCAGCACTGTCCCCATGACTTGTCCGGACTTGTCCTACCTGCCTATCTCCTTTTCCACCCATCCACTCCACCCTCTCCTCCCTGACCTATCACCTTCATCCCCACCCCCTCACCCATTGATCCCTATGCTACTTTCTCCCCACACTCACCCTCCTCTAGCTTATCTCTCCACGCTTCAGGCTCACTGCCTTTATTCCTGATGAAAGGCTTTTGCCCGAAACGTCGATTTCGAAGTTCCTTGGATGCTGCCTGAACTGCTGTGCTCTTCCAGCACCACAAATCAGAATCTGGTTTCCAGCATCTGCAGTCATTGTTTTTACCATCTTCAGTTAACTCTCTTGGCTGCAAAGAAAACCTCGGGAATCTCTCCAAATGCCAGGAAATCTCAACCCTGGACATGGTGCAAGGCAGAGGAGTGTTAAAGAGATTTTGGGAAAATATTATCAATTGTCAGGTGGAAAAAATGTTAAAGAGGCAAACCATATAACCCAGTCTCCAACATTGTGAATCTTCAGAAACTCTGTGAGAAGTGAAATCCAAAATCAGAAACTGCTGACAAAAACTATCTGGTTTGGCAGTACCTGTGGGAGATTATTGAGTTCTGATGAAGTTGTCAAATATTGTCCACGATTATCTCTACATGGATGCTGCCAGACCTGCTGAGTTTTGTCGTGGAAAAAGTATAGAGAATCACCAGGAGAGTTCTTCAAGAAGTCGGTCTGTTTTTTGCAAACGAAAAACCGTGACCCCGAGAAAGCAGATTCTCGAATGCTCTCGAACTTCATTGTCCATGGATTTGTATACATTTTTCCCACGCTTTGTTTGCTTATCAGCATGCCTAAATATATTAATCAAAGTACCTCACACTCGCTACACAATAAACCAGTGATGTTAGTTCCCATCATCTCTTTAATTGTTCATTCCACTTAACGTTATTCTCATGTGACGGTTAGATATTTAATGTCAGCTTTCGCAACAATGGTCTTTCATTCCAGACCCTACTTCATATTTTCCAGATGTCAAAATTAGTTATTTATTGTCAATAATCTCAATCAGGCTGACTCAATTAACTATTAATTTGACACTTAATGTCATTTCCCAAATATGTATGTTCCCAATCGAGTCATAATGATACTTAACAGGAAGCCTAACTTTACTAACTGTAATCTAATCTCACCATCGAGACCTTTCAGCGTCAACGTTCTTTGCTAATTAGTGTGAGAGAATTCCACTATTCTTATCTCATCCTGCATTCTACAGGCCCCTTGCAACAGATCGCCAGTGGGGTTCATGCTTTAAGCCTTCCCTTGCTTTCATGCTTTAATCCTTCCCTTACTTTCATGCTCTTTATTTTTCATAACAACATTTTGTCATTCTGACCAATGGCAGTCATTCCTGGCACTGGATATACTGACGGTGAAGGGTCAGTGATCAGAGCGGACTGTCCCTGTAGTTCTGCTCCCGACTCTCCACCTCCCGCTCTGTTAGTAAACTCTCAGTCTCCTGGGAATTGCATTGTTCCCAATTTTGCCGGATTCCAGGCCTTTAACCTTGGCTGAACAGACAGTCGATGGTCTGAGGAATATCATTCCCAAACGTCTCATGTCCGAGGTAATAACAATTAATAACGATGTCTGTGCATCCTCCTCTCATATGTGAAAATCATTGTTGCGGACTGTAGGAACATTTATTGACCGACATTGAGGAGGTTTTGAACCAGATCAAACTCCTATGAGTTAAGAAGATGGTCGAGATCCCTTTTTCTTTTCCCCTGAAGGCAAATGTACGGCAATGCAATTCAATTGGTGAAACCTCCAGGCTTGAACCGAAACACAATTTACTTCGCACTATCGCTGTAACACAAACAAAAAAACAAAGTGTGGACTAACCCAACTCTATTGGAAAACTTAACGAAATGAAACATCATTTAACTATGAAACAGTCAATGTTCGAATATAGTAACATTGCATAAACCATACAAAACTGGTCTTCCTGCTACCGGAATGTAATTGTGAAACTTGAACGGATGAGAAAAAGGTATAATGTGATGTTTGTAATTCTTAAGCTTCCAAATGGTTTTGAGGTGCGAATGTATTTTAACCTTGAAGAAATTTGACGCATTTAAACCTCCTTCCTGTCCACGATAGTGGCTGTTGAATCTGTTCCGAATTTCCAGCGGCTTCTGTAATTTTTTAAGGTTTCTGACGATAGCAATCTCTCACTTTTCGAACAAAACAAAACGAACCTTATGTTGCGAACAATATTCAAATAAGCAATGGGCAGCAGAGAGGAAAGCTTTCGAGCAACGCTGCCCGGATTGTCTCGGCAATTAACAGGAACCATCGCCATGAAAACCCTAAAGCAACCTGACAAATTCATTTCGCCACAGAATGCAACGTTGGTGCTCAAGACTTTTCCTTGCAAAACCACAGGAAAAGCCACAACACTGCGATGGCTGGGAATCGAATCCAGATCAATTGCTTGGAAGGCAGCTATGCTCACCACTACACCACCACCGCGCTTAGCTCAGCTGTTGTCCCTTTTCCCAAACACACATAACAAGGCCGTGATAGTCACCAACTGAACTGGGGCTGAAATCAAAACAAGAAATTGCTTGTAAAACCTCAACAGGACTGAAAACACCAGAATCAGAAGCCTTCAGCTCTTAAGAACAATCACTGGATCCAAAAGGTTCACTCCCCAGAAATGCCTCCGGACCTGCTGAGGTTCCCAGCAATTTTTGTGCTGTCTCTCAAATCTGCAACATCTGCAGTTCTTTGTCAAATAGAAAACAAACGTTGACCCATTGAAGGGGATAGTTGATCAGGTGATAGTCCTCTTCATCCACAGATATAGATGGGATGGAGAATAGGATCATAAAATTCTTACAGTGTAGACACAGGCTATTCGGCTCATCATGCATCCCACCAAGTCTCACCCTCTACGCTATTCCTGTAACCCCGAATTTCTCATGGCTAACCATATAACCAACACTCACTTGGACACTATTGACTATTGAGCGTTGCATATCCACCCTAACCTGCGCATCTTTGGACTGTGCGAGGAAACTGGAGCACCCGGAGGAAACTCACGCAGACACGGGGAGAATGTGCAAACTCCACACAGAGAGTCTTCAATCAGACAGGGATCTGGGTAATTGGAGAGGTTTCAAGAGGGAGTGCAGATTGGTTTGTGAATGATGGGCCGAAAGCCTGATCTCAGTGCTGTAAAGGCTCTACAGTAACATGATTCCCTACATCCAGCATTCAACACAGTTTGCATTTTGTTTTAATCCGTCCTGTCATTGACATTATTTTGAGTGAAATGTATAGAGAGAGGTTGTTTGCGCATTCACACAGATCTGTGGTTTGATGGGTCAGGAGCAACATACAAAACAACAACTGGCGGAGGGAGAATTGAATTCCCCCTCCGAATCTGCCGAGGACATGCAGGACCTGGAACTTCTCTGTCACCACTCACTCACGACCCGGCGCCTGGAGGAAGAACGCCTGATCTTCCTCCTCAGGAACCTCCAAGCCTAGGGCATCAATGTGGCCTTTACCATTTGCCTGATTTCCTCCTCCGACCACCTTATCCCAGTTCCATCCTGCCAGCTTGGCACCATCCTCATGACCTGTTTACCTGCCAATCTTCCTTCCCACCTATCCGCTTCACCGTCCTCTCCGACCAATCACCTTTACACCCACCTCCATCCATCAATTGCGCTCTCCGCTCTCTTCTCCGCAGCCCCACTCCCTCCCATTTATCTGTCTACGATGGACACTCCCAGCCTCATTCCCGATGACGGTGTTTTGCCCGAAATGTCGACTCTCCTGCTCCTCGGATGTTACCTGACCTGCTGTGCTTTTCCAGTATTACTCTAACCTTGGCTCTGATCTCCAGCATCTGCAGTCCTCACTTTCACCTCGCATGACTGAATTCCTGGCCCTTACAGATCGAATTGGGTCTCGTGTTTTCATCATGAATTTCATTTTGTTTAATATATTTTATTTTAAAAATCATCACAATATGTTGATGCACTCATGAGCATGTAATGCCTTTGGACAGAACAATGCCTCCTTTCTCTGTGAACAAGTAGAATTAAAGGAATCGGTTTGGAGAATGTTTTCTCTCACAGAATCAGGAATAGGGAGTTATAATTCTCTCTGAAATAAACACAGGCCATTCAGAGGAATCTGATAAGGTCATGCAACATCTGCCGAGAGACGGGAAAGGTTAGCTCATGTGTTATGAGAGTAGGGGAATTCAGCAGACCGGTAGGAAGTTAGAAAAGTAATAATTACTGAACAATTGGAATGGGGTTAACGCTGAAGAAAGAATGAGAGGTCTATACAGCCTGTTTAACATGTTCAGTCTGTTCTAGTAGTCAATCCAATCAAAGCTAGACTTAGATTTCATATCCAGTTTCCTGTGCAATCCACATATCCCGTGATTCCCTGAGAAACCAGCAATCTGTGTCTTCCAATCTGAAATGCACTCAATCAGGGTGCATCAACAATCCTCAGGGACAGAGAATATAATCGCTCTCTCCTCATCTCATTCCCAAATAAACTGACCCTTACACTGAGGGTTCTGTCAATAATGACCAAAAGATCTGTAAATGGTGTAACTTTAACACTGACTTCTCTTCACAGATTCTGTCAGACCTGCTGAGCTTTTTCTCAACTCCTGAGACTGTGTTATCGTGTTTTAGATACCCGGACCCACAGGATCAATTTCTCACCATCTACCCTCTGAAGCCTGTTCAGAATTTGATGAATTCAAATGAAATCGTATTTCAATTTTCTCGAATATGGACACAATTTATTCAAAAGCTCAGCATTGGAGCACGTGGGTTTCAAACAGTGACCTTTATTTTGTGGTTCATTAATGTGTTTGGCTCATTGCCCCTGGGTTACCACGTATTACTCAGATATAATTGTTCTGGCGAAGTTGATGATGAGTTAGCGTCTTGAACTGCTGCCATTCATTTTGTCCAGATAAACCCATAATGATGTAAGGTGGGGGGAGTTCGAGGATTTCCAACGAA
This sequence comes from Chiloscyllium plagiosum, assembly GCF_037043375.1. NCBI lineage: Eukaryota > Metazoa > Chordata > Chondrichthyes > Orectolobiformes > Hemiscylliidae > Chiloscyllium > Chiloscyllium plagiosum. The sequence goes on from NW_028270183.1 coordinate 77,343,865, forward strand.
TGGCACTTGTGGAACTGAGACGTTTTTCCGAGCCAGGGTGGCGAGCGGCTTGATGTGGCATTGTCAACTGGTGTCCCGTGTATCTGCTGTGCTCAGTGTTCCACGCGATAATGCTGTGGTTCTGGAAGCTGCTCTGTGAGGAACTTTGGGCAATTTCTACAGTGCATCTTGTCTGTGGTACACTTTAATGCTACTGAGTGTGGGTGGTTGAGACAGAGAATGTTTGTGACTGTGGTGCTGAGCAAGCTGCACTGCAAGTTAATTCTACCTAATTATGGGGAACATAACTACTTGCCATCATCATCAATCCATTTCACATCTGGACCTCCAGTGATTACACGGATGTGGTGTACAAGTCTGTTAGTTGCTCAAAAGAACATGAACTTTTAACTAGATTCACCTTTTCACGGGTATTACGCTGAGAGACCTCACGCGACTGTTCCAATTTGTCATCAACATTTCATCTGTAAAAATTGGGAACGAGCTGATGGGACACAGATTGTGCTGCAGAGAGTTAGACACAGCGCAGTGTTAGTTACTGCACACTGAATCTGTTTGACTTTATGCATGTGTTTCTCTGAATGTGTGTGTGCATTATCGTGTGTTCCTGTCTCTGTGATTCTGTGTGTGTCTACCCATCTATCTCTTCCTGACTATCTGTGCTTATGAGAGTGTGTTTGTGTCTCATTGTGTGTATTAGTGTGTGTCTCCATGTTTATGTATCTCTGGATCTGTACTCTGTGCAACGGTCTCTGTTATTTTCGGGATTGTGACAATTGAAATGTGGTTTAAACCTCAATATATCGGTACCTCTGACTATTCCTCTTGGGCTTGAAGTGATACATTGCTTTTGGTTATGTTTGAAGGTGTGTGTGTGTGTGTGTGTGTGTGTGTGTGTGTGTGTGTGTGTGTGTGTGTGTGTGTGTGTGTGTGTGTGTGTGTGTGTGTGTGTGTGTGTGTGTGTGTGTGTGTGTGTGTGTGTGTGTGTGTGTGTGTGTGTGTGTGTTTTGCGCCTGTCTCTGTGTATGTGTGACAGACGGAAATGCGTACAGAGACTCAGACACAATCACATAAAAAGAGAGATGTGCAAAGACACATACAGACAGAAGCACACATACCGACTTAAAGAGACACACGTGCACATGCAGTCACACAGACATACATACACAAGCGCACAGTTGTTGATGGAGACAGCAAAAGTGCTACTATTAGAATTTCTTTTCTAAAACTAAATGAGAAATTAATAGATTTTTGGATTGTTTGACGTTACAGGAAATTTGTCCATAATTTTGTCCGGACAGCTGCGCCTTTAACAGGTTTTTGAACGAAATAAGAGAATGGTGGTTTAGTTAGTAGAGTGCGAGGTTAATGTTGAAAGAATGAATGCAATTTGAATCGATGAACCTATTTTCCTATCCCTGCGTTTTCCAGACTTTTCAAAATGGCCGCTGATGCTTCTGAATTGGGTCGACGTGCTGTCTTGTTCCAGGATGATGAATTAGGAATTGAGAACCTGGAGGATATTTCTATTAGAATCAATACTGATCATTGGAAAAGTCCTCTTCCATCAGAAAGGGGACTTTGGGATTGCTGTTAGATCTTCAGCACTTCGAAGACCACCCAGCAAAGAACAAGGAAATACAAAATTACAAAGATTGTAATCCACTGGCCTTCTTTAAAAGTTTCAAATTAACAATGCATCATATTTTGATGGTGTCGTTTGTTGTAACCATTGTATTATACACATCACTAGAAAACCGAATGTGAATTCAGATATATTGTCCTAAAATACAAATGGTGAAATACGTAAAAGCTTTAAGAAATGCGAAGGTTGCATAACATTGCAAGAAGGGAGAAATAATAAATAGACTGCACTTTTTATAAAAAGTGTGCATCATGTATTTTGCAAGTAAATGCGTTTTTGAAATGGCATTTTAGTTTTCTCAGGGCGAATACATATAAAAACATTTTTTTAAAAAAGAATTAAGTGTAATTGTGGACTAAAATGTGAAAATAGCGACCTTACAAAAGATCGAAATTGGAGGATAGCTGCAAGGTTTGACAGCAATTCACCTGATAGTGACCCAATAATTGAAATGTGATTGGAGATGAACGGAGTTATACACAGATGCAGCCTTTGTTTGTGACAAGGAGCTCATTGATGATTGACCACTAGTTCACCACTGACAAAGGCTGTCTGCTACCAGCAACGATGTGATTGGTTCTCAGGCAACTAAACAGCTTGGGATTCTGAACAAGATACAGGGAAGTCTTCAACTGCTCAGGAGCTCTCTCTGTTCGCGGCAGTGATAGGTGTTTTAATCCTGAAGAAACCTGGTTTATTTTTATTTCAGCTGTTCCTATGAGCCCTGTCTTTTAATGAGTGTATTTGAGACTGTTTGTAGGTATTAACCAGTCCTTCTGCATGGTGTAACTCAATGACAGCCTCCAAGATGCACTGTCCAAATTTACCAAGGCTCTAAACAAACTACATTCCAAAGACATGACAACGAAGAAATGAAGAGTAGATGAAGAGAACTGAAGAGTAGAGGAGATAACGTCAGGAATTATGGGATACAGTGAGATTTGGCGATCTGGATTCAGAATTGGCTGGCTGGCAGAAGGCAGAGAGTGGTTGTAGATGGAAAATATTCTGCCTGGAAGATAGTATTGATTGGAGTCCCGCAGGGCTCTTTTCATGGACCTCTGCTCTTTGTAGCTCCTATAAATGACTTGGATGAGGAGGTTGAAGAGCGGATTAGTAAGTTTGCAGATGGCACTAAGGTTGCAGGTATCGTCGACAGTATAGACGGTTACTTCAGGCTGCAACACAACTTGGATAGAATGCAGATCTGAGCATGGCAGATGGAGTTCAACCTGGATAAACGCGAAGTGATGCATTTTGGAAGGAGGAACACGAATGCTGAGTATAAGATTAAAGATAGGACCCTTGGCAGTGTGGATGAGCAGAGGGATCTGGGTATGCAAGTACATAGATCCCTCAAAGTTGCCACCCAAGTGGATAGGGTTATTAAGAAAGCATATGGAGTATTGGCTTTCAAGGAGGGGGATTGAGGTGAAGAGCTGCGAGGTTTTGCTGCAGATCTACAAGTCCCTGGTGAAACCACTCTTTGAATATTGTGTCCAGTTCTGGTCGCCCTATTATAGGAAAATGCAGAGGCTTCGGAGAAAGCGCAAAGAAGGTTTACCAGGATGCTGCCTCGACTGGAGGGTTTGTCTTATGAAGAAAGTTGGAATAAGCTCGGACTTTTCTCTCTGGAGAGAAGGAGGAAGAGAGGAGACCTGATCGAGGTATAGAAAATAATGTGTGGAATAGATACAATCAATAGGAAGAGACTTTTCCCCCGGACAGGATTGACTGGTATGAGAAGTCATAGTTTGAAGATATTAGGAGGAAGGTGTAAAGGAGATGTCAAAGGTCGGTTCTTTACGCAGAGAGTTGTGAATACATTGAATCGGTTGCCAGCTTTGGTTATGGAAGCTGAAGGTGTGACTCCTGGACATGCATATGATAGCAGTGTGTTGAGGGGTGCGTAGTATAAGTTACTATAATTGACATTAGGATTCAGTCTCGTGGGCCAAATGGCCTGTTCTGTGTTGTACTTTTCTATATTCTATGTTCTATGAGTGCGTACACTTGGTATATCTAAACGTAAGGTGTCAACCTGGTGAAGCTACGACACAGAACTAGTTGCATGCCAGAAACCATAAGAAGCAACGGATAGACAAGGCTAACTGACTTCATCACTCACGGATCAGACATAATATCTGCAGTCCTGCCAGCTCCCATCATAAATGATGCGGGACAATATAACAAATCATTTCTTTCACATGAACGTCGAGGCTGAGGGATATGAAATAGATCCTTTCGAAATTATGACAGACATGGAAGTAATGGATAATGGAAGTCTTTTACACAGACCACAGGAGACATAGGTTTAAAGTGTTATCGAGCAGACCAGTCCCAGACGTATGGTATGCAGATTGATTTTGCTTGTTTTATGATAGTCATACATTCTGAGAAACAGTGAAGAATATTGTGTTGCATTCTTTCCAGTACAAATCATACCTTACATAAGGACATCAGTTTAATATTGTTTCACAGCTTTTGAACAGGTGCAGAAAAGGATCAACTCTATATGTGACAGGTCCATTCATAAGTTTGATAACAGCACGGAAGAAATTGTTCCTGAATCCATTGGTGCGTATTTTCAAACACTTGCATCTTCTGTCCGATGGAAGAGGTTGGGAAAGAGCATTGCGGTGGTGGGAGGGGCCTTTGATTGTGTTGGCTGCATTCCTGAAGCAGTGGGAATTCAAGACTGAGTCAATGGAAGGAAATATGATTTGCGTGATGGATTGTGTTAGGTACATGCGTCTCTGCAATTTATTGCAGTACGGCCAGAGCAGTTACCATACGAAGCGTCTGGATAGAATGTTTTCTGCAGTGCAATATTAAAATTGATCAGAGTCATTGCCAAAATGCTAAATTTTCTTCCCCGTCTGAGGTGGTAGATGCATTGATGTGCTTTCCTGGCTGTAGAGTTGACATGGATAGACTGATTGTTTGTGATATTTATTACTCGGAACCTGAAGCTGTCCATCACCTCCAAATCAGCACCAATGACAGAGACCAGTGTGTGTCCTTCAGTCCAATTCATGAAGTCAATGGCCAGTTCCCTTGTTTTGCTGACATTGAGAGAAAGATTGTTGTCTTTACACCATGTCACTAAGCTCTATTTCCTGTAGGAGAAAGTGAGGACTGCAGATGCTGGAGATCAGATCTGAAAAATGAGTTGCTGGAAAGCGCAGCAGATCAGGCAGCATACAAGGAGCAGGAAAATTGACGTTTCGGGCATAAGCCCTTCTTCATGAATAAGGAAGGTGTGCCAAGCAGGCTAAGATAAAAGGTAGGGAGGAGGGACTTGGGGGAGGGGCGTTGGGAATGCGTAGGTGGAAGGAGGTTAAGGTGAGGGTGATAGGTCGGAGAGAGGGTGGGCGCGGAGAGGTCAGGAAGAAGATTGCAGGTCAAGAAGGCGGTGCTGAGTCCGAGGGTTGGCACTGAGATAAGGTGGGGGGGAGGGGAAATGAGGAAGCTGGAGATATCTGCATTCATCTCTTGTGGTTGGAGGGTTCCTAGGCGGAAGATGAGGTGCTCTTCCTCCAGGCGTCTCTTGCCATGGTCTGGCGATGGAGAAGGCCAAGGACCTACATGTCCTTGGCCTTCTCACACCACTGTGCCACCGTGCCGCCCACGGTTTCCAACTCTCCTCATTCATTGTGATCTGCAGGACAGAAAGTTAAAGATCCAGTTCTCGATGTGAGGAAAGTCCTAGGACTCAGAAATGTCGATGAGTCTTGTTGGCATGAGGGTCTTCAAGGCAGAGCTAAAGCCAATATACAGAAGTCTGATATTGGTGTGCATGTTATCCAGATGTTCCAGAGATGAGTGAAGTGCCAGAGAGATGGGCTCTGCATGGATCGATTACGATCGTGGCGAAGTATCGAGGACCTCAGCAATCTGGGAGTTAATGTGTGCCATTCCTAACCTCTTAAAGCACTTCATAGATGAGATCGGCCATGATTGTATTAAAAGTCGGAGCAGGTTCGAGGAGCCGAATTCCAGTCTCATGCTCCTATTTCTTGTGTTCATTTGTTCTTTATAGCTCAGAGGGAAACATGTTAACGAATGGTCCTGGCAGACAATGAATATCCACACACACAAATCCCATTTCTCGGCTATAAGCCCATCGTCCTGAAGGTTTCAGCAATGCATGGTACTATTGAAATACCACACAGGTAATATGAATGCTTATGATTCAAATATTCATCCTAGTAATGAGATTGTGTGAGACTTTACGTTCTTCTATGTGTATGGTAGCCGACTGTAAAATGAACCTCAGCAGGAACTGCAAAAAGGAGGGGATCAGAGTAAAGAGCACAAGCAGTCCAAGAGCTGCAAATGTTGTTAGAAAGAGGACCACCTGCACAACAACTACCCAAGACAGAAGAGGGGGGGCTGGGAGTGAGGATGTCAATCCAATATTACCTGAAGTGTTAACGTGAGTTTATCAATCAATGAATTAATTAAAATTTGATGAAGAAATGTATCTGGCTCTCTCTGTCACTGTCTGTCCCTCTTTTTTTTAAAGTGATAAAATGCCGCCCTCTGCTGGCCTCTCAGTGTCACTGTACAAGCAGCATATTTTTATTCTCTGGTAAACTTTGCTCCTGTCCCTGTACATTCTATTACTTCTGACAGTCTCACAATGCCCTGAATGACTCAAAGACGCAAGCGGTTGCGCAGTGACGTCACAAAAAGAGTGGCCACAACCAGCGGGGAAAGTCAGACACTGAGGAAGTGAGAGGAGTCAACAGGTGACTCGTGCCAGGGCCGTGAGGTGAGGAAGAGCGATCCCCTCTGGCCGCCACGAGAGGAACCAGCAACCACTTTCTGAATGAAAGCAACTAGATATTTTTGGAGAACTAGGTCATTAATTCTCATTTCATCATTCCATAACAAGGCAGCATCCACCCCCTGAAATACTTCAATACTATAGTACAGGAAATGTATAAATGTTAGGAAACACAGAACGATGAAAAGGTTTAACATTGTTGCTTGGACAGAATTTCAGCAGTGGCCCTGTTTTCTGCCTCCCTCCATTTTCAAATCGAAAAGTTACATTTGTTGCTTCCGAGTTTAAATGAACCTTCTCTGAATTTAATTAATGGAGAAAACAAAAGAAGTGGGAGAGCAATAGTGATAAGGGGATTGCATTGTTCGGGCATCAGGCAGATGTCTGTGACAGTGTAGATGCGACACCAGGTAGCACGCTGCCTCCCTGGTTGCAGAGTCTGGGATGTCACTGAGTGGCTGAAGGACAGTCTGAAAAGGATACTAGCAAATATAAGATGTGGCAACTGATTGAGCCTTGAAAACAGTATATAGGAAGCTGTGAGATCAATTGACAACACAAGGTTAAATACAGAGTAAAGATCCCTCGATGATGCCTAACCAAACATTATGAAGATATGTATAACCTGAGAAATGATAGAAATTTAACTCACTCTCAACTATCAGCACAGAAACACACGTGCATACGCGCGCCCGCGGGCACACACACACACACACACACACACACACACACACACACACACACACGCACGCACACACACGCAGTAATTCTCGATTGTCATCCAAGAGGGTTCCCATTTTCAAAGAAAATAGATGTATTCCAGAACTTACAGAGTTCTTTACTGGATTGTTTCTGTTCATTTTGGATTCTAAATTAGATTCCTGATTCGTAACATCCACATGGACAATTTTCCTCAAACCATGTGCCATGTCCTGCTCACAACAACTGCATTTGATTCCAATACCGTATGTTGTTTGATACAGGAACCTTTCTGTGTCGGGGGGATTGAGTCTTGAGTCTGACCCAGGTGTGTGAATGTCCTGTTTGTCTGACATCCAGGATTGTTTAATGAAGCTTTGATGTTTGGAAATCCCGATCTGTACATTTTACAGTCCCTCAGTAGAAATGTATTTATTTTCAGTCAAGTACTCCTTTAATCTGGATCTTATTAATTGATTCAACATCATTGTCCACAACCTTGGACACAAATCGGGAGAGTGATGGCGTCACCAAATATTTGGACAGTTTGGCAATTATGACCAGGACTTGGGCCGAGGGAGGTGAAGACGTTTTACTGTGATCGTACAGGAGGTATGGACACCATGAAGCATCTCCAAAATGATAACGGATGAATGTGGCAATTCACAGATATTCTGGGCGAGCAGAGCGAAACAGGCAGACACACTGAATAAGGAACAGAGAGCGACAGAAGGATTTTGAGATTTCCAAAAGGCATCTGCTCAAGTCAGTCTTGATCTAAAAACTGAGTATATTATTGGTGAAACTAGTTTACAAGTAAATTGTGAAGTGGAAGTAAGCTGCTGTCAAACAGATCGATGTAGCGATGGTAAGTGAATGGACAAAGCCCTGTCCATTACAATACAAAGTGGAGAGTGTCAGGGAGAATCGACAGTGACTTTAGTTTAAATGGGGAGATGATGTAGGACTCTGACGTAGAGAGGGATCTGTGTGTCCTGGGATATTAAAACACATTGAGTTAATCTGCAGGGGCAGCAAGGCAAAGGGATGAAGTTTTCGTTTGTTCATCGGACGTGAGCATCACTGGCTGGGCTCAGCATTTATCCCTCATTCCCATCAGCCTTTGAGAAGATGGTAGTGAACTGCCTTATTGAACTGATGTACTCCATAAAACTATATTTTTGGAGAAACTGAATGTCGCAGAAATTAAACTGCAGCTTTTTGTATTCCCAGTCCCAATTTTAAACTTAACTGGGTAGCACAGTGACTCAGTCGTTAGCATTGCTGCCTCAGAGTTCCAGGGACTCGTGTTTGATTCCAGTATCGTGCGACAGTAAATGGAGATTGAAAGTTCTCCCCGTGTTTGCGTGGGGTTCTTTCGGATGGTCTGGTTTGCTTCGACATGTGCGGGTTCAGTAATATTGGCCATGCTAAATTGCCCATAGTGATCAGTCATGTGAAGGTTAGGTGCGTTAGTCAGGGAAATGTACAGTGATAGGGCAGGGGAATTTCACACCTCTGGGATTATATATTCATTTACTCTATTCTGAGTGAGTGACTGGAATTCTATGTGTTGTCAGCAAGCTGATGTACAGCAGAACAAAGTCTCTAAGCTAATTGAGGGGAGCAATTCGTAGAACAGGGAGAGAATAGGGAAAAAAAAAACAAATTGCTGATAAAAGCTCAGCAGTTTTGGCAACATCTGAACAAAGAAATCAGAGTTACCACGTCGTATCCGGTCACCATTTATCTGAGCCAGACCTGAAACGTTAACACTGATTTCTCTTCACAGATGCTGCCAGACCTGCTGAGGTTTTTCAGTAACTTTTGATTTTGTTTCTGATTGACAGCATCTGCAGTTCTTTCAGATTGTATTTCGGTAGTGAATGGGGTTAAGTTCAGAGTAAAGCTGTTTCGGCACTTCAGCTTTTCTAACTCCCAGACCATGTTCACCGTGGAATTAGATTTGCGGAATACAGGGTTAATGGTAGGGTTCTTAGTCAGGTGGAGGAACAGAGGGATCTTGGGGTCTATGTACATAGATCTTTGAAGGTTGCCACTCAGGTGGATAGAGTTTGTAAGAAGGCCTATGGAGTATTATCGTTCATTAGCAGAGGGATTGAATTCAAGAGTCGTGAAGTGACGTTGCAGCTGTACAGGACTTTGGTTAGGCCACAGTTGGAGTACTGTGTGCAGTTCTGGTCGCCTCACTTTAGGAAAGATGTGGAAGCTTTGGAGAGGGTGCAGAGAAGATTTACCAGGATGTTGCCTGGAATGGAGAAGAAGTCGTACGAGGATAGGTTGAGAGTTCGCGGCCTTTTCTCGTTGGAACGGCGAAGGATGAGGGGTGACTTGATAGAGGTTTATAAGATGATCAGAGGAATAGATAGAGTAGACAGTCAGAAACTTTTTCCCCGGGTACAACAGAGTGTTACAAGGGGACATAAATTTAAGGTGAAGGGTGGAAGGTATAGGGGAGATGTCAGGGGTGGGTTCTTTACCCAGAGAGTGGTGGGGGCATGGAATGCGCTGCCCGTGGGAGTGGTAGAGTCTGAATCATTGGCGACCTTTAAGCTGCATTTGGATAGGTACATGGATGGGTACTTAATCTAGGTTAGAAGTTCGGCACAACATCGTGGGCCGAAGGGCCTGTTCTGTGCTGTATTGTTCTATGTTCTATAATGACGAAGTCAACCCCTATCCCCACACTGTCCCTATCAAATGCACTTAGCATAGTTATATCACTGGCTTATAGGCAAAGTACATTTCCCTGTACACTTTCTCCAACTAAACCTCCTAGGGTCAGGGAAAAATAGGGTTACATACAATGTACAGATATGTCCACAAACACTCCCGTGTCAGGGAAGCTCTGTGTTAGATTACAGAGTAAAGCTGCCTCTACAGTGTCTATCACAAACTCGTACATAGCTCATACGCACAGAATCACTGTCATGCAGTCACACATGTTCAGTCACACGCACAGTAGAGCATTGCAAACTCTTGATCTCAGAATCTCACACTCGAACACAACGTCTCACTCAGCCAATCTCAGCCACCAACTCTCAGTCAATCAGTCACAGACACCTCAAAGCCACACTCGCTCATTCACATACACAGTTACTCTTTCGCAAATATATACTAATGATGCACAATCCGAGAGGCTTGCTTAATGGTAAATCAATTTCTTTATTTTTAGAGAACACAAAATTTGAAGGCAAATTACGTCAGGCTGGTCCTTGATAAATGCCTTTTATCTGGATAAAATACATCTTACTTGACGCTAAATCTCTAACAGATTCTGAACAAGACCACGCACCTACAATTCAGTAGCTGACCTGCCATATTACTGTCGTATTTTCGTCTTGAAGTTTGGAAAGTTAGACAGACTTTTAAAAATCTCTGGGCACTGACTTTAAAAGGATTCTGGAATCTGCATCTTAATCCATATCCTGCTTTTACAGGTTAATTTGTAAATTAACATTTCTACAATGTAGGAATGTATGAATGGAAAAAAAGCTTTTCACACATTTGCCCCTCACCTGTGCTGACAGAATTCAGACTCAAACTGAAACTTCTCTGCTCCTGCATCCAGTTTACCATTGTACCATTTGGTTCAGATTATCCCTCCTCTAACATAGAAATTGCATCGATTTACATCCCAGTTTATTTCATCTGCAGGATGCCGAGAGATGAAAATGTATAAAGTGTGCGATGTGTTTTAATCTGCCAAACCAGGACAAATGATTCCAAAAGTGTCAGTAGCCATTATAGGTTTGTTTCAGGTAGCCATTTCATGTCAGCACAGCGCTGACAACGACTTTATAAACAGGGAAAGGCAAGAACGGGTTGGGGACTTGGGAGTCCATGTGCAAATGAATGCAGGGTAGATTCACAGAACTATAGTTGGACGGCACGGGTTCAATGGCCATAGAAATGACACAAGCCCAGGACTGTATCCCTGGAATTTTGAATAGTCTAAAATGAGGAAAGTTTGAGAGTCAATGAGAGGAACTGCAGGATTAGATGGGGAGAAAATATCGTTGTTGCTTCTGGAATCTATAAATAGGTTCAGTGTCGAGTAATCTAACAATAGACTGGGACCCTTTGAAATCTCAGGCCACGTTCAGCATGAGGTTAGGTTTTGTTTTAATCACCCGACACTGTCCCCGACACAGGCATAGGGTTAAATACAGATTAAAGCCCAATTACACTGTTCCCATCAACCACTCCCAGGACAGGAACAGCACTGAGTTAGATAAAGAATAAATCTCTCTTTGCATTTTCCACATCAAACCCTCCCAGGACAGGAAAAATACTGTGCCAGATAGTAAACAAAACATCGTCCCGAAAACCAGAAAATGACTGCATTCCATCTGCTGCTGCCTTGCCTATTGTGGGCCACAGAGTGAGCTCCGAAACATCTCCAGGGCAATCTTATCCTGTAGCTGTGGCTGTGGCTCTCTATCTGAGTCTGTGAGTCTCTCTCGGTTTCTGAAATTACCGCCCATTCCCTCGGCAATGTTGAATAAATTTCAAAACCGTTCAATTACGTTTAAAACATTTTCGAATACCCTTAAGATTTTTTTGCAGGGTTTATAAATATCCATCCTCACGTTACTTGCGGATATCCAGTGTAATTCCTCTACATTTATATAGTCCGTAATCTACAAAGCAAATTAACATCTAGGGTCCGTGAACAATCCGGAAGTTCCATGAAGTGTCTCTCTTTATTGCATGCGATTGGTCATTAACAGTAAGGAAGCGTTCCTATGAACTTTTTCACTGAGACGCCATCAGGAGTCCTGAGGACCACTTTGATTCTCAGACTGACTGTTCATCGTCACTGCAAAGAAAAATCAAATTTTCAAGATGCAGGAAAATCTTAACGAAAATAACTGCTGATGTGCTTTCCCAATGTAATCACTGATACTTTTTAGGATGAGATTTTGAGGAGGACATTTAGCTGAATGAAACCAGGAGCAGGACGAAGCCATTCAGCCCCTACAGCCTGATCTCCATTCAATGTGATCATGCCTGATTCCCAATCTCAACGCTATATTCCCACTTGCTCTCCAGAGGTCGTGGTAGAGAATGTTCCAATTACAACAATTGGTTCACGTTTGTCGGAGGAATCGAACAGAAACTGAATGATCCCGTTGAAAATGGTGAGAAGTTCTGAAACATTATCGTTCAGTGGGATGTATGGTATCAGAACTTTAACTGACAGTGGAGTCAATAATGTGGAGGACAATTGATACAGAAGAGTACAGTGCAGGCCCTTCAGCCCTCGATGATGTGCTGATCGGTTAATTTACTTTAAGATCAAACTGATGTGCATAACGTATCTAACATGTGCCTATCCTAGAGTCGCGTAAACATCCATAATGCATCTGATTGAACTACCACCGCCACAGAGTCTGGTCGGTGCATGGAAAGAACTTACCTCTCATCTCCCCAATAACCTTCCTCCAATCACTTTTAAATTATGCCCCCTTATGAAGACATTTCTGTACTGGGAAGAAGTCTCTGGCTATTCATTCTATCTGTGGTTCTTATCATCATACACACCCTTATCAATTCACCCCGCATCCTTCTTCACTCCAATGAGAAAAGCCTTCAGCCCCTCAATATTACTTCGTAAGAAATGCCCTCCAGTCCAGGAAGCATGGTGGTAAATCTTCTCTGCAGCGTCTCTAAAACTTCTGCCTTCAGGATCAATCTAGTCAGATTGCAGATTTTTTTAAAAAACTGTGACTGATTCATGACAAGTCAATACCGTCAATTGCGCACCCCACTGGGAGCAGGGAGTCAGGGAACTGTCTACAGAAAGGGACCATTGACAACAGGGCATCTAGGGGTCGAGAAGAGCGCAGATATGTGAATTGGAGCATGACCAAGAGCATCAGGAGCTTACCTGGTCAGAGGGTTCAGGGCTGTGTGAAATTACTGCCCGCAGCATGGAATAATGGACGTCCAGGTTCTCTAATGTGAGATCCTCAGAGGAACAGTGGATACTGGCATTCAATTTACATAAGGTCTGCCGGCTCAGGAGGGCGACTGGGCAAGAGTCTGAAATAATAGCAGCATCAGTCGCAGTGCCAGGGCCAATACTGGAGTTAATGGGTTAGGAGAGTAGGTCTGTTATGGATATTCTCAAAAACCGTATAGTGCAGAGAGTATTGCAACTCAGGTAATTTTCCGAGTCGGAAGCCGCAGATGGTTGGACAGACCCAGAATCCACCACAAAAGAATTGAGCAGCTCCGCATCACCTCCACATCCATTATCGGAATTTCAGACGGGGCGTTTGAGAGACATATTGAGATCGCCTGTGAAAACTCACTCTCACGATAGCTGTAGTTAGTTTCTGGAGCACGGGGGAAGGAATCAGCCACAGTGTCGGCGGCCTGTTGAAGCTGCCTCTGTTGTGTGGTGGACTGCTGTCGTGCCTGAGGTGAGAGGGAGATGGGAGATGGCCCTGGGCGACATTGCCAGGACCAGCACTGTGTCACTTAGTGTTCCAATTTCACACAGTCCCAGCACTGCCTTCTTTGAATGGCCATCGTTTGCTGTACTGGCAAGGTGGTGTCCCTGTGGTTGTCGGGTTTTGCGAGCCAGTCGAATGCCCTCGTCGGTTTTGGTGTAGTGAACAGCCCATTCCCGTCCAAGTTATCAAGTAAAAGTAAATTGTCCGTCCTGCTCGTCGTTCGATTGTGCAACGTGAAAACGTGAGCATATGTCAGGTCTGCACGGCAAGCTTTTCGTTCTCTGCTAATGGAATGTCGGACGAGGAGTCGCAGACCTCCCTAAAGCGGACAATGACATCGAGCAAATACTTGGCTGCTCTGCAGACACTGGATAACAGCCCAAAATCGGCGTGCCGTCTTGCACTGGCCTTTATTGCATCCTTCAAGGTGCTGTCCAGCCACTTTTTCCCTGTCTGTAGCGGTGTCCCAGGATTGGATGGGGATGTCAAAAACAGGGCTAATAGTCACCCAGTGGGTCATATGCACAAGTTGTAATACGGTCTGCACATCTTCGGACGGACAGTTGAAAATACAGGAAATTTCGAGGACCCAGTTGTAGAACGGGAGCTGTCACTTCAACGTGTCTGGGACATCTTGTCGCATGGCCCGGACCTCTGCGTGAATCCAGGGCTTATACAGGGGAGTGCACCCAATCATGATGCGGGGAAACTGACAGTTGGTAGCCGGTAATTTCGGCAAGCACTCGGTCTTCTTGTGAGTCTGGAGTTATCATTTGTGTTGGGCAGCAGTGGTGATTCATACTGCCCGGCGGCTAATGTTTCCCATCGCGAGCTTGCTGTGTAATGCATGGTAAAAAAAAAATGCAGCCACTTCATTCAGGCCCAACGGGTCTGGCTTTGAAGCCAGTATGGGAAATTTTGGGTACTGTAGGGCATCGGGCGGTGTGGCTGTATCTGGAATTATTTTGATCACAGTGTCGCTTGTTATTGCAGCAGTCTTTCGCCTTCGCGGCCTGATACTGCTGGGCAACCTGCCGAAACTTTGCAAGACAGTGCAGCATGTATACAGTATTTCAATGTTCCTCTGCAAATTTTCACTGTCCTGCGCACACTTTGCTCAGCTACTCACCTTTGTGTCAGATGCAGACCTTGACACGATGCGCATGGCTCCAAAATCCAAATCATCCATATAAGTTGTAAGTAATTGCGGTCCCAGTCCCGATCCCTGATGTACACAATTGATGGACAATAGAATAGCACTGATTTATCCCCGCTCTACGCTTCCTGTTGGACAAACAATCCTGAATCTATGCTCATACTTTACCCTTAACAGCATGCATCCGTTTGCTGTCAGCCCTTGAACGGCACCCTGTCGAGGGCATTTTGAAAATCTAGGTACACCAATTCACTGGGTCCCGTTATACATCATGCTCGTAATGCCAGCATAGAATTCGAAAAGATTTTTCAAGCATGACCTGCCCTTCATTAACCCATGCTGCGTCTGTCCAATTTCTGTCGAGATGCCCTTCTATTTCTTCCTCGATAATAGACTCAAGAAATGTCTGCACTCCAGAGGGTAAACAAACTTCTATAATGTTGCAGAATGGGTCTGGGTGGGTTGCGCTTCGGCGGTCGGTGTGGACTTGTTGGGCCGAAGGGCCTGTTTCGACACTGTACGTAATCTGTTCTAATTCCTCATATTTTGTCTGCCTCCCTTTTTAAACAGTTCTGTCATATTTGTGTTTTCCAATCTGCTGGGACTGCCCCAGAGACCAATGAAATTTGGAAAAATACCACCAGCACACTTCTTTGTAACACAGCATTGCGTTTAGTACCCCGCGATGCATTCCCTCAGTGCCTGGAGATGTAACCATCCTTTGCTAAACAAGCTCCAACAATCCAACACTAGCTCTTTTGTTATAATGACTGTTCCCAGGTCGTCAGCAACCGTCATCGCTTTGTCAACTACTGGCATGTTATTGATATCCTTCACTGTGAAGACCGACGCAAATGCCTGTTCCAAGTCAAGGCTATTTCCGCATATCCCATAAGTAAATGCCCCTTCTTATCCACTAAAGTGTCAACGTTTACTTTTGCCACTCTTTTTCATTTTATATTTTAATAGAAACTTCTGCTATCGATCTTTATATTCTGTGCTAATTTTTAATGCCATGTTCTTTCTCACATTTTCTTTGCATTAAATTTCATTTGCCAACTCTCAGCCCAGCTCTGCAGCATACCTGTGTCCCTATGTAACCTACAATATCCTTCAGCACTATGCACAACTGTACTGAACTTAGTGTCGTCCGCAAATTTACGAACCCATCCTTCTACGTCCCCATCCAGGTCGTTTATAAAAAAATGAGAAAAAGCACTGAACCCAAAACAGTTCGTTGCAGTACACCAAAAGCAACTGAATTCCAGGATGACGTTTTCCCATCAAGTAACACCCTCTGTCTTCTTTCAGTTGGCTAATTTCTGATCCAAAGCACGAAATCCTCCTCAAGCCCATACCTCAGTATTTTGTGCAGTCACCTACCATGGTGAAATTTATCAAACTGAAATCAAAACGTGCATTACATGAACCGTTTCATCCTCATCTATCTGTTTAGTCAGCTGGCGAGCTTTGACAAGATTTGTAGCTCAAGTTTAGCTTCCACACGAAGATTTTCTCGCTGAGTTGGAAGGCTCATTTCCAGACGTTTCGTTACCCTCCTGGGTAACATCTTCAGTGGGCCTTCGGGCGATGTCCTGTACATGATTTCTGCTTTCTATTTACACGTTTGGGGTTCTTTGAGTTGGCCATGTCATTTCCTGTTGTGCTATCAGTTCCTGTTCTTTTCCTCAGGGGGTTGTAGATGGGGTCTACCTGCATGTGGTTTTGATAGATTTCCGGTTAGAATGCCATGCTTCTCGGAATTCTCGTGTCTGTCTCTGTTTCACTTGTGCTCGGATGGAATGCGTTGTCCAAGTCCAAGTGGTGCCTTTCCTTATCTGTATGGAAGGATACCAGTGAGAGAGGGTCATGTCGTTTTGTGGCTAGTTGATGTTCATGTATCCTGATGGCTCGTTTTCTGCCTATTTGTCCATATGCAAAACCTGATGACATTTACAAAATACCGTGCAAGAACAGTAATAAAGACTACATTCGAAAAACACTACAGTCGACTGAGACAGCACGTCTATCCTAGGACAAGTCAAACAGATACATGCAGAAGAATTCCTCGAAGCATGGCATTCTGACCAGAAATCTACCAACAAACACTTCGAGCTCGACGCCATCGACAACCCGCTGAGGAAAAAGAACAGGAAATGACATCACCATCAGAAATGACATCACCAACCCAAAGAAACCCAAACATATAAATAGAAAGCAGAAATCATGAACAGTGCTTCGCCTGGAGACCCACTGAAATTGTTACCGACTAGGGTGATGAAATGTCTGGAAATGAACTTTCCAATTCAGTGAGAAAACCGACATCCAGTTTAATGACCTTCTCAAATAACTCAATAAAGTTTGTGAGTCTCGACCTCCCATTCACAAACCCAGCTTGACTTTCCCTCATAAACTTATTCCAGTCGAGATATTTACAAATCTTATCTCTTAGAACTTCTCCAACACTTTACCCACAACCGACGGAAGGGTCAATGGTCTATAATTTCCACGGTTTTCTCTACTTCCCTTCTTGAATGAGGGAACAACTTTTACTATCCTGCAGTGTTCTGGCACTATACCTTTGGACAATGATAACATAAAGATCAAAGTCGAAGGCTCGGAAATCAGATTCTTGGTTTCCGGCTGAGGGAATTTATAGATTTTCACATTTTCAGAGTTTGTGACACCTCGTCCTTGGGAACTTCAATCCGATCTTGTCTAGTAGCCTGTTTCTCAGTATTGTTCTCGACAACATTTTGTTTTTCCAGTGCGAATCCTGACGGAAGATATTGCTTTTGCGCTTCCCCCATCACTTCTGACTCCAAGCACTACTAACCACGACTGTCCTTCATTGGCGTTATTTTATTCCATTCATTCTTTTCGCCCTTACATACCTATGGAGAGCTTTAGGATTTTCCCTTATCCTATCGGCCAACAAATTCTCAACTCCCCTCCTGGCTCATCTTCAATCTCTCTTCAGGTCTTTCTTGTTTAACTTGTAACCTTCCTTACCATCCTATCTGAGCCTTCACATCTCCATGCTAACGCAAGCCTTCTTCATCTTAACACGTGATTCAACTTCCTTAGTAATCATGAGTCCTGCGCTTGACAATTTCCTCCCTCTCTGACAGGTTAATACATATCAAAGACACACAGAACCTGTTCCTTCAATAAGCTCCACATTTCTATTCTGCCCATTCCCTGCCGGTTCCTTGCCCAACCTATACATGCGTAATCTTATCTAATCGCTTGCAATTTTCTTTGCCCCATCAGTAGTGCTTGCCCTCCCAATGAAAAGCTCAAGTAAACATAACTGAACTTTGGTAACTATCACCAAAGTGCTAACGTACCGCCAAATCTAACACCTTGCCGTGTTCATTACCCAGTACCAAATCTAATTTGGCCTCTCCCCTTGTTGGCCTGTTCCATTACACATATTTAAGAAATCTATCGCAGATACACTCAATACTCTCCTCGTCAACGCTACCCTGACTTAGCTGCTTCGACCGATCGACATGTTGATTAAAATCCCGCATAATAATTGCCATACCATTGTTTCAGGTATTATTTATGTCTTTGTTTACTGCCCTCCCCATTGTGATCTTAAAATATGGAGACGGATTGACTCCGACAATCAGTGATATTTTCTTCATAGAACTTCTAATTTCCTCCCAAATGGATTCAAACTCATTCTCCATAGAAAATTTATCATCTGTCAACATCGGTCTGACGTTGTCCTTGAATGTTTGAGTTTCACCACCTTCCTTACCATCCTTTCTGTCCTTCCAAATTGTCTCATGCCCGTGAATATTTCCCTCCCAGTCTTGACTATGTGGTCTCCATGTCTCTGCAATGTCTACTAAATTGTATTCATTCGTGATATTTTATGCCGTTATATCTCCAACCTTCTTCCGAAAAATGCTAGCATTCAGATGTAGTGCCTTTATGGTCGCTTTCTTACCCATTGATTAACAACATCTCTAATAATATCTTCTAAGCTATCCTTTCTTCTTGCTCTTGCTTCTCCTCACTTGTCCATTTCGGAACTCCTTGCTTAGTACACAAGTGCTCAAATACACCTTCCAAGTGAAGCAACTCTTTCCCTACACTTTGCACAATCCAGTCGAATAGATTTACTGCTCATATTATGGTCACCACTACCTTGGGAAATGAAGTGTGGACTGAATGACGTTTTGCAGAATACGAAGTTCTATCGCCAAAAATATCCCAGAGCTTCTGCTTGACAGCTCCATTAGCACAGAATCGTTTTTCCGAGCCAAAGTCCCTCTCTCAGGCTTACTGCAGGGTTCCACCATAGCTTAGCGCATGCTGAAAAACCAACAGACCACTTTCTGCTTGAGGATCCCGCAACCCTCCATATCAATTTCAATCATTTTAGAGGCCGGAAGTCTCCCATATCCTGGCCCCTGACACACGCACTAGGCCTCGTTATTGCATAGTAGCCATTACACAATATCTATGGTTAGTCATAAACAGTCTCCGTGAACAGTTGTTAATGATCAAAACAAATCATTATCAATTCCTATGTCCAACTGTTAGTCTCTCTTTTTCGGGTCTGTCCCGAAATCTCGTTTCCTCCTAATTACTGCGCCCCTACATATCTTCTGCATATAGACCAAAGTTTTCCTGGAAACCATCAGTGCTAAGGACGGTGTCACTGGACCGAAAATATTAACTCAGATTTGTCTTTCCAGCATCTTTTGGTCTTGCCCCTGAGGAAGCTTGATACTGTGCTTGTGTGATGACGCCCTGCACATAAGACAGAACTGTGTTAATCCTGAGAAGTTCTCTTGTTGATGAATCCCATTACAATGTGAGGCATTAGCATCGACTTCGTAGGTCAATAAATATAGAAATCATGTGCTTGGGATTTGTGCCGCTGTTCTGTTCTGCATATGATAAAAAACAGAGAGCAAAATCTCCGTCATGTCGGATGTGAACAGATAGGAATCTCCACAAGAGGTGGAATAAAATGAATGTTTTTCATTTAGAGAAAATTCACTCAATTTCTCATTGTAAAAGCCTGTAGCTATCAAAGCAAAATGTTTTATAACCAGAAAGGCTGAATATAGCGTTTTCGAGTTAAAATATCTGAATGATCTCCTTCCAGTGTGACAGTACAGTTGTGTCAGCAAATGGGATAACTGAGTGAATCACTTTATTTGTTCAGCTAGTGAACATTCCTCTTGTGGTAAGATTAGATTACTTACAGTGTGGAAACAGGCCCTTCGGCCCAACAAGTCCACACCGCCCTGCTGAAGCGCAACCCACCCATACCCCTACATTTACCCCTTACCTAACACTACAGGCAATTTAGCATGGCCAATTCACATGACCTGCACATTTTTGGACTGTGGGAGGAAACCGGAGCACCCGGAAGAAACCCACGCAGACACTGGGAGAATGTGCAAACTTCACACAGTCAGTCGCCTGAGGCGGGAATTGAACCCGGGTCTATGGCGCTGTGAGACAGCAGTGCTAACCACTGTGCCACCGTGCAGCCCACTAACATAGGGGCAGATATAGGGACAGAATGCAGGAAGAGGGATGGAAAGGTTCTGAAGACGTTTAACATAGGTACTGAAGTAGTGTTCGTGGTTCTAACCGGCTTGAAGTGGGCATATTCCCAATGCAGGACGGACTTGTATCTTATGTTCCTCTCTGAGACAAGGGAGGAAATTACAGGTGTTCTGAACAATGTTTTACTTTCCTCTTTGGGTTTGTAGTGGACTGGACTAACGCTGTTCCACTTGCCAGCAAGATTGGGAGAGATAAACCAGAGAATCACACAGCAGTGAGTCTCATATCAGTTAATGGGATACCTTTTGGAGCAAACCCTGAAGGAGAGAGTTAACTGCCACTTGTCCAGGCAAGGTTTCATCAGGAAGAGTCATCACGGTTTTGTTACAGAATGTCATGCCTGACAGATTGGATTAAATATATTTTATTGGCAAGTGATCAAGATTTTTAACGAGGGCAGTAAAGTTGGTGTTGTTTGTGTGGATTTCAACAAAGCCTTTAACACGACACCACACTGGAGACTGGTAAGAGGATAAAAGTGAAAATGGATTTAAGATCCTCTGGCAAGTTGTATCCAAACTTAATTTGGTGGTGGTAGCAGACACAGGATGGTGATAGAAGGCTGCTTGTGTGATTGGAACTGGTATTCAATGGTGTAACACAAGGATGAATGCTGGATCCCATATCGTTTGTGAATGTGTATAAAGAATATAGAACAGGTTAGCCGGAAATGAGAAGCTGAGTTGTCGATGATACGAATGAAAGTGGTTAATAGTGAGGAAGAAGGCCTTAGGATGCAAGTGCTCAGAGATGGGTTTGACAAATGTCAAATTCAGATAGGGGATGTTGAAACTGACCATGAAAAACATGAGGTAATGCACATTGAAAGTAACACTTCAACTGATTACTCAATGAATGGCAGGACACAAGGAAACCCAGAGGAACAGAGAGACTTTGCATTTTGGGCCACAGATCCGTGAAGGCAGCAGAACATCGTGACAATCAAAACATTATCAGTCAAGGAAAAAGTTATAAAAGCAGATAAACTGGTGTCACAAGTAGACAAGATGGTGAATAATGTACTTGGCACGCTTTTCGTCATTAGTCAGAAAGTCGATTATCCAAGTTGGAATGTCATGTTGTGGCGATATAGAGCATTGGTGAGATCACATTTAGAATACTGATTGCAATTATGGTCAACTTCTACAGGAAGGATTTTGTGAAAATTGAAACTGTGCACAAATGATTTACAAGGATGTTGCAGAGACCTGAGGGCCTGAGTTAAGCGTGGAGATGGAGTAGGCAGGGGCTTTATCGCTGGAATGTTGCAGGCAACGCGTATCGTTCTCACCGTTTATAAAATGATGAGGGGTATGGACAGACAACTGGTCCAAATCGTTTGCGCAGGATGGTGAAGTTCAAAACTAGAGGGAACAGGTTTAAGGTGACAGGCACTGAGACAAAATAAATAAGGTATAGAGAGTGAGAGAATGATGGTTGATTTCCAACAGGCATTGCTTCAGCTCAGTCTTCGGTTTTAAAAATAAGCATTTTTTCGTGAAAGTAGTTTGGTAGTTAAGTCGTGAATGGAACGTTAGGGGTACTAAAATTGAGTGATGTACCGATGAATAAGTGAGTGGGTACAATATTGCCCAATGCACTATGAAATGGAGAAGCCATATTTATAAGGAACAATCAATAAAGATTTTTTAAATTAAATGTGATGTTGCAGAACTCTGAAATACTCACCGAACTGGCTGTGCTGGGATATGAGTCACATTGACTTTTCTGCAGGAGCATCAACTGATTCGGAAGGCAAAATGATATTTTTCATCTGTTCAGCAGTGGCAAAGCCAATATATATTCCTCCATTCCTATCAGCACTTGACAAAGTGAGCATGCATTGCCAGACCAAAAAATTCCAGTTCATGAAACTCTTTTTTTCTTTTGAGAAATAGGATGTAGCAGTTATTAAACCGCAACTTTCTCGTTTCATTTCCCAATTTTAACATTCAATCATTCAGTTGAACTGACAGGATGCTGAATTCTACAACAATTATTTCTTTTCTCTCAGATATTCAGCCTCTGCAATTTTTTTCTTTAGTGATCTGAATGACCTGATATTTATTGGGAAAAGAATGTTGCAGTTTGTCTCGCATTCGACAGAAGAATCAATTGAGTGGTGACAGGTTCATCTTAATTTTCCCGTGCAGTTGAGCTGAGGTGGTGTCGAGTTAAAAGTGTGGACCTGGGAAAGTACACCGGGTAAGGCAGCATCCATGGAGTAGGAAAGTCGATGTTTCGATCATAAGTTCTTCGTCAAGAACGTTGGAAACATTGACACTCCTGGTCCTCAGATGTTACCTAACCACTGTCCTTTCTAGCGCCATCCTTCCTGACTCTAATCTCTCGCATCTGCAATCCTCGCCTTCTTCTCAGGTGGGGTAGTGTTAGATACTGTTCCTGAGATGTAATAACATGTTCGTAATGATAGTTTTGACATGCAGTTGGAAGCTCATCATTGATGGAAATCATTCTCCCCCTCCCAATCTGCCAAGCACATGCAGGTCCTGCGCCTTCTTCATTGACATTCCCTGAACATCTGACGCCTGAAAGAAGAAGGCCTCATCTTCCGCTTGAAACCGTGATGCCACATGGGATCACCAATTTTCTCATTCACCTTTCCCTCACATTATTCTATTTTCATGACTCCAACTCAGCATTGCCTTCATGACCTGCACATCACCTTTCCAAACGACCCGCTCCACCTCCTGTCACAACTAGTATCTTATTCTCCACATTTATCTACTCATCGCATTCTCAGCTATCATGCCCCCAAACCCCCAAACTGTCCATTTATCTCTCAGCCCCCACGGCCACAAACCTCATTCCTGATGAAAGGCTTATGCCCGAAACATCAATTCTCCTGCTCCTCGCATGCTGCTTGACCTATTGTGTTTTCTATCACCAGACTGTCGACACTGAGTTCTCGCATCTGCAGTTCTCACAGTCTCCACGGGGCAGTATTGCGTAAAAGTCACATTATTGGAAAACTGCAGTTTCTGTGGCTTTCTAAGTTGTTAATTTCATTTGCTCAATCGGCTCTAGCTGGAGATTTGCGTGTCTTTCTGCAATTATCAATATAGCAGGGATGTGACAGCATTGGAAACGGTGCAGAATAGATTTACCAGGATATTGTCTGTTCGAAGAGTTTCACTTCTGAAGATAGTTTGGACGGACTGGGCTGTCACAAAGATGTTCTCTTTTTTAAAAAAAAACGGAGCTGTACTTTTTCTCAAGCATAATGTGTCTTGATATCTTTTTTCATCAAAGGCGTTGTAAAACAGTTCAGGCTCTGAATCGGATGAAGTGTTACAGAGATGAAAGTGTTCGCTGAGAGGCCTTTCGTTTCTCCATAAACAGCTGAGGCTTAAGGCCAAAGATTTTTTTTTAGAAATGAACTGTATAATGGAAAAAGAGTGGTCATTCTGGAAAGCTGAATTCCGGTTTTTAGATCTTGCAGCAGTGGTGCACTAATTACTAAACTCTCTCCTTCTGCCCTTCTAATTTTTACCTATAAGCTTCTGTTTCATTTTTACTGTTTTTAAGGTTCTTTTTTTTTAGGATTGTTGTGTATTGTCAGAACAGCATAAGTAAGTCTACTTTGGATCGACGAAGTTCTGTGGGTATTCTGTATTCTGTTTTTTTGTTTTTCAATCCGTCATTTTGTGAATAATGTTTGTAACGAGCTTCCTCGGGTAATTTTCACTGCACACCTAACGAAAAAAATATAATATTACGGTCTGGGTTGTCTGCTTAAAAACGGTTTGAATGGTTTCGCCTCATTCATAACAAATCGGGAGTTAGATGATGGATTAAAAGAGCAACTGATAGGTGCTTGCGTCTTTAATACGGGTGTTGATTTGGATTGGGGTAGACAATGCTTGTGAAAGCAATGTCTCATTTAGGTACAAAGAGTTGTCTGGCTATGGACGATGTAAAGTTGATAGTTTTACAAAACATAATTCAGGCCAGGCTTCTGGAATTAGCAGATATGCTGGGGTTGTATTTGCCTCTTTCAGTGATGAAAGGAGAGGTCATTCCCGCAATAGCTCAGCATTTAATGAAGCTGGAAAATCCAGGAGAATCTGTAGAGATGGTTAAAATGTATTTGAAAATGAAGCAGCTTGAGTTACACGCGAGAGATAAGGAAAGGACGAGATTTGAAGCAGTTTGAGATACGATTCGAAGTAGAGAGAGGGAAGAAGAGGAAGCAGCAGAGCAGAGAAAAGGGAGACAGGGTTTGAACTTCAGAAGTTGGCAATTATTAAAGGAATTCACCTTAAAAGGCTGGAGATAAAGGCTGAAGATAAGCTTACTCTGGAAGGGCATATTGTTTAAACGGCAAGTTTAGCCGCTGAAATGGCTGATTGTTATGAACTGGTCCATAAAACTAGGATGGGCTTCCAGAATCATTTTAAGTCTGAGGGATAGAAATTGGAGCAAAGAGAAATCCTCACTTGGAAAGGGAAAGTTAAATCTCTGTGATGATCATTAGGATAACTTATCACAGGGTAAATAAAAAACCCTTGAAGGTAACAAGATCTGAGGATTTCATTACAATAAAGTAGGCCACATGAAGTCAGTATTGGAGAACTAGGGAAAACACTGGAAAGTCAGATGCAGGAAAACGAAACAAGCCTGGATGTTTTGTTGGCATGGCAATGGAAAGCACAGTGGAGGGTGGAAAGCTGCAACAGAGTGCACAAGCCGATCAGAGGTTGGTAAGGGGGAAGTGCCAGATCTGCTTTAATAATGTACCTGCAAAGTTAAAGTTCATTTACCTTGGCCAGCGGTAGCAGATAGAGAGGTAACACTATTGAGGGACACAGGATCGTTTCTGTCTGTGATGCAGAAGGAGGGGGAAACATGTACTCCTGAAGAACTATGTATACGGGGATTCCTGGTGTGACGACAAATTGCAGAGTTATATACAGTGAGGCGAGAGTGGGCAGAAAAGAGTAGGGAATTTCTGGTGGGAGTTCTGGAAAATCTCTCAGCTCCAAGAATACAATTTGTACTTGCAAATGATATAGCTCAATCGCCGGTAAGCGTGCTGCCTACTTCAGTTGAAATGCCAGTCAAGATGCATGCAAGTGTCGCAATGCAGGACCTTGATCAAAGGAATTTTCCCAGATTGTGTATGAACGCGATCACAGAGTCACAAGCTGAAGCAGGAGAAATCAAAAGGCACGGATAAGGAAGCTGAAATATAATTACAAAGTATTTTTTATCAGATAATTGGGACACAGCAGGGGACAAGTGTTAAAAATTCAAGTATATTCAGCTCTGCTATGCTACTGAGTTACAACAGAAAGATGAAAAATTAAAGCAGTTGGATCAGAAGGCATGTACATGGAAGGAGAGTCAATGCATCCCCGTGTGATATTACTGAGCAAATGATATGTTAAGGAGGAAATGGAGAGCATCACATATTCAAGCAAGTAAGATTGGGCAGAATTTTTTTTTCCTGGAGGGTACAGTAAAGTGGTGCTGCGAGTGTCGCGTGTGCCACAAATTGGAGGTTACTTAGGCGTGAGGAGAACGGAGGCTAAAGTACAAATACATTTTTACTGGCCTGGATTGCAGAGGAATGCATTTGAATTTTGCCAGACGTACCATACATTTCACCTAATAGGAAAACTATGGGATATAACAAAGCCTGCACCTTTAATACATATTCCAGCGTTCGAGGAATCTTTCTTAAGTGTCTTCATTCATTTTGTAGGTTCCCAACATTCAACAAGCGATGGAAATAAGTATTAATTAACAGAAATGGATGTATTGACGAGATTTCCAAATGTTGTTCAATCGTGCAATATGACAGCTAAAAGGATTGTGGAATAATTACGATTTTTTTACAGACGAGATTAAGACTACCATCAGAGATACAATGAGCTCAAGGGTCAAACTCCATATCCAAACTTTTCAAGGAGTATATAGAGAGCTTGGAAATAAAACGATTCAAATCTATTGTGTACCGTCCAGAATCACAGGTTGCACTAGAAAGGTGACGTCAATTATTAAAGACTATGTGAGGTTTTATGGTTCGGAGTAGCCAGATTATTTCCATAAGGGAGTTGCGTCAGTGCTGTTTGCGCTCTGAGATGTACCAAAAGAATCCACCAAACTAAGTCCATCTGAAACCAGTTTTGGGAATAAAGTAAGAGGATCATTAGAATTTATGAAGGAAAAAATAGTAAGTCAGATTACAGAGACCACGCATTTGGACGATGTGTCAAATTTTAGAGTTGGACTAAATAATGTTGGGGAGTTGTCGAACCAGTATGTAAAAGTATCGCAGCAAATGGTGAAGCAGGAAATGTATGAGAAATCAAAAAATCACAATTTTTCCAGTGGGAATAATGTATTTCTTTAAATTTCATTAATCTTTGAAACTTTAAAGCAAGGTTTAGAAGACCTTGTCAAATTGAGAGGAAATTGAGTGAGGTTATGTACTTGAAAGGGACTCTAGGCATGAAGGGATCTCACAGAATGTGCGATGGGAATATGCTCTAACGGTATTTTGGGAGAGGACGAACGCAAGAGGAGAATGCGTTATTGACTACGACACACTGGGAAGAACCAATGTCAGGGAATTCTGCATTGGGCGTTCCTGAAATAAAATTGGACAATGCAAAAGTTGTCCAATATTGGTAAAGTTATTCAGTTATATTGCAGAAGAAAATCGAAAGAGTTATGACTCTTGTATGGGGAGATCTGCTGAAATATACTGGGAATTAATAACCTAATTGTAGATGATGTAAATATAGGACATGCTGTTCTGACTTTATAACATCCTCGCAGGCATAACCCCCCAAAATTGTACAAGTTCATAAGGAGATGTCACGTATGCTCCAAAATGGCATAACCGAAGTGAGTTTCAATGAAGGAGTTCACCCATCATCAAGGTGCCAAAGCCAGATAAGACCCAACAGTTATGTGTGGACTGTCACAAAATCAATGTTGTTAGAAAGACTGATGCATCTACATATCTGCAGTTGGAGGACTGTGTGGAAAAGATTGGAGGAGCAACTTACATTTCGAAGTTGGACTTCCTGAAAGGTTACTGGCAGTGAACTTTGTCAGAAAGATCAAAGGCAATTTTATAACACCAACTGGACTGAAGAAATTTAAAGTAATGCCGTTTGTATGGAAAACACTTCAGCCACATTTCAGAGGTTAACTGACAGGGTAATTGCCGGATACGGAACTGTGTGGTGTATATTATGCCTGGTGACTATAAGTCTCTCATGGATTGAATATGTACAGCATTTATCGGGCTTGTTTGATCGAATTCGGAAGTCAAACTGATTTGTAAACATAGCTGAAAGTGAATCTGCCAAGGCCAAAGTCACCTTCCTGGGATATGTCGTTGAACCCGGACAAATAGCCCCACGGGATGCGAAATCGAAAGTTACAGGGGACGTTTACACATTGTTGACGAAAAGAGCAGACTACGGTTCCCCGGATTGAGTGGCTTTTACTGAAAGTTTGTGCTGAATGTTAATAATGGGACTGCTCCACTCACCGAATTGTTAAAAACAGGCAAGAAATTTCAGTGAACACAAGACTTTCAAAATGTATTTGACAGCCTAAATACTTTATTAACCATTGCTAAAATATCCGCCACACCACGTACACGAAGGCTTTCAAAGTGCCTATCGATGCCAGTGATGTGCCTGTCTCTCTTCTTCTGCAACTCTAATTTCGACCTGTAAACCTGTTTCATTATTACACTGTTTTTATGGTTTAATTATCAGGACTGTTATGTATTTTTGGAAAAGCATAATGAAGTCTATTTGGGGTAGCTGGGTTCTGTGGGTATTCTATATTCTGTTCACTGTGTTTCATCCCTTTATATTGTGAATAATTTTCTCTCTGTTTGAAAAACTGGAAGTCAACCTAGCTGAAGTATTCCTTGTAAATTTTACTGTACATTCACCAAAACAAATAACGGCGTTACGCTCTGGATTGCCTGCATTAGAATGTTTGAATGGTGTGGCCTCGGCAAAAAGGGAGTTGTTTTTTTTCTCAGAGCAGAGCTGATTGTGAGGAGACATGATTGACGTGTACAAAATAATTAGGAGCATCGAATTACAGATTGAAGGAAACATTTGCTCTTGATCGATCACCAAGGTTTGTAGATTTCAGATAAGATGCAGAAAGCTTTGAATAGACTGGTAGGAAAAACATTATCAGTCAGCAGGTGGTAGACTCTGAAACTCAATCTCTATAAAGATCAGTTGGACAGTTAACCATTCATTCTTCTCTGATTCCACTGGCCAAAGAGTTTCGAAAAATGCTCAAAGCCGACCATTCCCGCGAGTAACAGGTATTCGATCGGTGTCTTTATGAAATGGAAAGGTGCCCGTGAGTAACGTGTCCGACTATTCGGGTTCCCTCCTGTGATGACGCTGGAACATTGACTCTCATGTTCTCGGGGACATTTGAGGAAGGCATTCTCGTTCCTTCAGATTAGGAACATATACCTTATTTCGGCTTCAGAAAAATCAGTTGTTAGGATTGATAACAGCCTGCTCTTGCCCCGAGCTAGGTACGATTCGAACCTATAGTTTCCTGATTCGTAGTCAGGTGCGTTACCCATTGCACCACTGGCCCAACGCACGTGGTCCTCTTTAAGAGCTGTGATGTTAAAATGGACATGGTTAATAGCAGTCATGTTCACCAGTTGAACAAGCGATAAAGATAATCACTGTCACTGCTTCAGCCCCAGATATCTGCATCTGTGGGAAGTGCACCCAGCTCTAGTTTCTTGGCAAGTGTCGAAGGAAACTGCAACTGGACGTTGGATCATTCGGGAGACTGAGGAGATAATTGAGAGGAGTTATAGGCAGGCCATAACACCTCAGGTACAAGAAAAAGATCAAAGGGGTTCAGTCGGTAAACGAAGAGGGAACTAGCAGATAGTGCATGCATCGACTGTGGCCGAGCTGCTCGTTTACAAGCACATCATACCGTTATTGATACTTTTGAGGTGGAATGACTTCCGAGGGGTAAAACATGGGGTACAGGTCTCTCGCACAGAGTTTGTTCCTGTTGCTCAGAAGGGTAGGGTAGCGAGGAAAAGAGCATTATTTTTGGAGACTTCATGGTGAGGGAAACAGATCGCAGATTCAGTGGGAAGGGGACACACTTATGATTGGTGTGTTGCCTCCCAGCTCCCAAGGTTTGTGATGTCTCACATCGTGTTTTAGCGATTCTTAAGAGGGAGGGGGAGTAGTCCCAAGTCATGGTCCACACATGCAACAACAACATAGGCAAGAAAAGGCATGTAGATATAAGGCAGAAATTCAGTGAGTGAGAGTGACATCTTCGACCTTGGTCAAACAGAGATGTTCTCTCTGATTTGTTACCCATGACACGTCGTACAGAGATGAAGGCTGGGTAGAGAGCTCTTGAACATGTGGCTACCGGGATGGTACGGGGGGAAGGGATTCGGATACATGGACAATTGGGTCTTATTCTGGAGTAGGTGGTACCTCTACAAATAGGATGGTTTTCACCTGAACCACAGGAGAATCAATATCCTGGGGTGTGGGGGATAATTTGCTAATGCTCTTCAGGAGGGTTTAAACGAACTCAGCAGCGCAATGTGAACCTGAATTGTAGCTCAAGCTAACAGGAGGTTTTGAGTAGTGAGGACATAAATAGGTTTTCAGGTTTGCAAGAGTGTACTGGCAAGGATGAAGATCGTTTGAAGTTTGTTTACTTCATCGCCAGGACTATCTGGAATAAGGTAGGTTTACTTATAGCATGGGCTATTAACTGGGACTTCGAAGTTTTGGCCTTTTCATAGACATGAATGGAGCAGTTAAATGACTGTGTGTTCCTGGTGCCGCAGTTTCGATGTTTCATTAAGAACAAGAAAGGTGGTTCAGGAGGGCGAGGTGTGACATGATTAGCCAAGGACAGTATTACGGGAGCGAAAAGGTTATTTGATGAGCACTCTACGGAGTCTACTGAGCTAGAATGGTCTGATATTAGACTCAGGAAAGGAGAGGTCACTGTGAATGGAGTTTTCAATAGCCGAGTGAAACGTTCTAGAGATATAGAGGAAAAGATTGCAAAGATGATTCTGGATAAAAACGAAAATAACGGGGTAGCTGTCATGGGGAACTTTAACTTTCCAAATATTGATTGGAAAGGTTATAGTTTGAGTAAATCTGATCGGTGAGTTTTTGTCCAATGTGTGCAGGAGGGTTTCCTGACACACCAAATAGACAGGCCGATAAGAAGCAAAGCCACATTGGAATTGGTACTGGGTAATGAACCAAGCCATCTGTTCGATTTGGAGGGAAGTGAGCACTTTGGTGATAGGAATAAGTATATATTGCAGGGCAAGAGGTATTGCTGGGAGAAAGGGGATTAGGCGTCAGTTAGGATGCATAGAATGGAGAAATTATCTGCAGAGGTTTTCGATACAACTCAAATCTGGAGCATGTTCAGGGAGGAGCTACTGCGTGCCCTTGATAAGTATGTATGCGTCATTCAGGGAATATGTGGTCGTGTCAAGGAGCCGTGTCTACTGAAGAACTTGAATCTATTGTCAAGAGGGAGAAGGAGGCTTATGTAAAGATGAGATGTTCATGCTCAGGTCGGGTGCTTGAGAATTAAAACCTAGCCAGGAAGGGCCGAAATATAGAGCTACGTCGAGCGAAAAGGAGACATGCGATGTCTATGGCTGGCAGGATGAAGGAAAACCCTGAAGCTTTTTATTGGTATTTCAGGAACAAATGAATGACTAGGATACGATTAGAACTGTCAAGAACCGTCGTGGGACGTTGTCCGTGGAGTCCGAGGAAAGGACAGGCGCTGAATGAATATTTTTCATCTGTGTCACAAATGAAAAAAGACAACGCTGTCGAGGAGAATACGCAGATACAATCTGTTAGAGAACACGAAATTGATGTTCGGAAGGAATTTGTGTTGGCAATTCTTGAAAGTGTGAAAAGAGATCTGTCCTTTGGGCTTGATGGGATGTATCCTAGGATTCTCTGGGAATCGTGGGTGGAGATTGCTGAACGTTTAACTGTCAACTTTGGTTCATCTGTGTCTATGTCATTAGTGCGATAAGACTCAAACTTAACAAATATTGACCCCTTCTCCAAGACGAGGAGCAGAGAAAACTTTGGTAACTGTAGAACAATGAGCCTTAGTTTGGTTGTAGGTAAAGTTTTGGAAAAAGTTATGAGAGATAGGATTTATGATCATCTAATAAGGAAAAAGTTGATTCGGGATAGTTAATTCGATTTTGTGAAGAGTAGTTTGTGCTTCACAAACCTGGTTGAGCTCTTGAGAATGTGAGCAATATTCCCCACGGTTGGCTATTGCATAAAATACGTAGGCATAGGATTGATTTTTTTTTTTATCGGAGTGCATCAGAAAATGTGTAGCTGAAAGAAGACAGAGTGGGTAGTTGATGGGAAATGTTCGTCCTGAAGTTCAGAAACTAATGGTATAGCCGACGTTATTTTTTTCGGTCCACTGCTGTTTTCTTTTTTATATGTAACCTGGATTAGGGCATGGAATAATGGGTCAGTAAATTTGCCAATGACACGAAGCTCAATGGAGTTGTCAACAGCTCCAAATGCTACTGCAGGTTGCAGTGGGACATGAATAATCTGCTGAACCGAACTCAGAGGTGGCAAACAGAGATTAATGTGGGAAAATGTGAGGTCATTCACTTTGGAAAGAGCAAGACGAAAGAGTTCTGGGCTAAAAGTAATATTCTTGGAAGTTTAGATGAGCAGAGAGATCTCCGTGCTCCTGTGCGTAAAACTCTGTAAGTTACCACCCGTGTTGACAGGTTTGTTTGGAAGGAGCACGGTGTGTTAGATTTATTGGGAGAGGGATTGGGATTCAGAGCCATGAGGTCATGTTGCACTCCAGAAATTCTCTGCTGTGGCCGCACTTGTGGAGTTGCACACGGTTCTGGTCGCCATATCATAAGACGGATGTGCAAGCATTGGAAAGGGTGCGGAGGAGATTTATTGCGATGCTGTCTTGTGTGGAGGGAACGTCTAACGAGGAAAGACTGAGCGACTTGAGGCTGTTTTTGTCAGTGATAAGAAGTTTGAGAGAGACATGCAAGATGATCAGACTTTTTTTAAGGTGGACAGCGAAGGACATTTTTTTCAAATGGTGATGGTTGGCACAAGGGCACACAGCTTTAAATTGAGGCTGATAGATGCCGAGGTAGATTCTATTCTCAGTGAGTAGTGAAGGTGCAGAACGCCTGGCATTCAACAGTCGGAGACTCACCAACTTTCAGGGCTTTTAAAAGATCAGGGGATAATCTTTTGAGTTATAATGATAAAATGTCGTTAAGCTGGTTTTCTGATTTGTCTCGCGTTGGGTGCAACATGAAGGGCCAAAGAGCCTTTATTTCACAGTAATATTCGGTCCTCGAACTGTTCTTCAGCCTGATGTTGCAATCATTCTGGTCACTAACAGTGAAATGAGCGCCTGGCGAGGATCAATCTCGCAAATTCGCCAGCTCACACACTTCTAATCTGGTGGAGAAGCACGGCAAGCTGATCAATTGCCCCAATGGAGCTGGCATCAGAGAACGTCCAACGGCTCCTGTTCTTGCCACTGAGGCTCGGATTCCAATTACTCAATTTTTTGCTGTGGATCTGAAATGAAATCCAGCTCAGAGGCGACTGTACTGATAATGGATCATCCATAATGTCGCATCGGTTTCAGGAAAAGAGCAGAGAAAAGGGTGGCAAAAAACACAGACGGTACTGAATGTACGTTTACCGTGGATTCCCGCGTTGATCACGGGCAAATTTAGGTCGTCACTGTCCTGGGATTTGCCTTCCATCAGTTTCAATTCGTCACGGAATTCGATTCACTGACACTTCACCAAGTTGCTTTGGAAATTTCATACGACACGATGGCCCACATTGCACACAACGTCAACAATCTTCAGCATTACGACATCCAAGAAAACGTGGCATGGTTTGTATAAACAGTATACACAGAGCAATATTATGCAAAGGCAAATTGAATTTCAGTTTAGACCAGATTACATTCCCGCCAGTGTGGAAACAGGCCTTTGGGCCAAACAAGTCCAGACCTTCGAACAGTAACCCACCCAGACCCATTTCCCTTTGGCAGACGCACCGAACACTACGGGAAATTTAGCACGACCAATTAACCTGAACATCTTTGGATTGAGGGAGGTAGCCGGAG
This sequence comes from Chiloscyllium plagiosum, assembly GCF_037043375.1. Lineage (NCBI taxonomy): Eukaryota > Metazoa > Chordata > Chondrichthyes > Orectolobiformes > Hemiscylliidae > Chiloscyllium > Chiloscyllium plagiosum. The sequence continues at coordinate 77,377,464 of NW_028270183.1, forward strand.
TACCCAGAGCAAACCCACGCAGTCACAGGGAGAACGTGCAAACTCCACACGGACTGGAATCGAACCGGGGGCCCTGGTGCTCTGAGGTAGCACTGCTAATCACTGAGCCACCGTGCCACCCGTGAGCCACGGTGCAAATTAGCAAGAATCCACACTAATATTCAAAATGTCAGAAATTCACATTCATTAACTTGGCCAGACCTCCAGGCTTGCAAAGGGCAAGTCTGCCCCTGAATCCCCCGAATCCACGAGGACACCTGTACCATTGGTCCACTTGGAGGTCTATGTGTAGGAACCTGACAGAGCACTTATGAGAAATCTCCACTTTCTGATCTAAAGCTGCGCCAGGAGGTGTCTAATCCAGCTGGGAGGGCAGCGAGGTCGAGGTGAGAACTTAAGATTCCTTGATATAGATTCACATTGTCCTCATTATGTTAGTATTTAAAAATGTGGGCCAGAAACAGCCCAGTCAGGAAGGAACATGAGGAGGACATTCTTCCCACCGCACCGGCCCCACTCTGCCATTCGATATCATCATGCTGAGCCAGAATATTAATGTCTTTTTTCAGCCAATCACCATCATCTTGTTACCGACTAGCTAACACATATTTATCGAGCTCTATCTTCAACCGACATCGAAATTGTTCATTTGTGAGAAAAAGAAGTTCCGTTTCAAGATAGTTGGGTTTCTGCACCAATACTGCAGGTTTTGCAGAAGAGCAGCAGAGTCTGGTCTGATCACACATCAAACCACGACTCTGGTGGAACTTGAATCGATGATCTGGGAATAAAAACTTCAGCAAACATGAAGTAATCCATCGGGTTTTTTTATTGCACCACAGAGTCACGCACGCAGGCCTTTTCCAGCACACAGGGTTGCCTTTGCCTCAGAACGTCCATCTCACGTATGCGTGCCATCGTCACACTTTCCTGTACCAGGTGCTTATCCAAGTGTACTCTGGCTATTCAAGTGTTTGACTATATACTGCTGAAATAATCTGCTAACACTTAGCTATACCACACTTTCAGATAGTGAATTCCAGACAAACAACACTGTCTGGGTGAAAACATCTATCCTAAGTCACTGCTTAATCACTTGTCACTTGCTTTTAATCTGAGCCACTGTTTATTATTACATCGTAAAACATGCTTATTACTGTTACACATATCTCTCCTCTTCATAATATGTGCACGTTAATCAGTTTCTCACACAGCCTTCTCTGCGCTTGGATGAACAGCCCCAGGCTGGCTCGCCTACCTTCACAGCAGGAATGGTCCAGCCTTTGTCATTCTTATCATCTCCTCTGAACATCTTCTCCTGGAATCAGACGCTTCCTGCAGCCTACAATGGAAAAACGTTCTCTGAAGAAAATACAAAATGTCTGAACAAAATCATTAGCTCTTGTCCATCTATAGAGAGAAAGGAGAGTTAATGCTTCGAGTCCAATGATCCGTCTTTGGAACTAATGGGATGTGTGGGTGGTAAAAGAATGTGGAAGATGACGGACGGGTTCTTGATTGAACTCGATGCTGCATCCTGAAGACTGCATAGTCTGTCAGTAGATAATGAGGTGCCGTTTTTCCAGCTTGTGCTGTGCCTTGAAGGAGCACTGCAGCAGACCGGAGTCTGAAATAGTGCCTTTGTAGCACATGGTAGTATTGAAGTCACAGGAGACTGGAAGATCAAGATAATTTTTGTTGGTTCCATGCAGAACGTTGGTGATCTCAGCTTTGTCACTGACTCTGTTTTTCTCTCCACATTGTGGAGCGATAAAATTCTGAGGAGGAAATACAGTTGCATGGATTGAATGAAGTGCTGACAAATCACTGAAAGATGTGTCTGGAAAGTTACATAGTGAGGTGAGATATGGCAACCCAGCAGGGCTTATACCTTAGAACATAGAACGTTACAGTGCAGTGCAGACACTTTGGCCCTCGATCTTGCACTGACCTGTGAAAAACATGTGATGCCCATCTAAACCTCACCGTTACATTATTATCCATATATGTGTCCAATGTACATTGAAATACCCTTATACTCAGCGAGTCTACGACTGTTGCAGGCAGGCTGATGCACGCCCGTACTACTCTCTGAGTGGAGAAATTAACACAGTTATCTGTCCTAAATCTATCGCTATTCAATTTAATGCTATAGCTCCTCGTGTTGGCCTTTGCCATCTGAGGAAAGAGGTCCTCACTCTCCATTCTATCTCACCTTCTGATAATCAGATAAGTCTTGACGAAGTCTCCTGTCAACCTTCTTCTCTCCGACGCAAACAACTTCAGTCTCCTCAGACTTTGCTCGTGAGACCCTCGATACACACCAATCAACAACCTAGTAAACCTCCTTTGAACCCTTTCCAGACTTCCACATCATTCCAAAATTCAGTGACCAGAACTGCATGCAATACTTCAGATGGTGCTCTATCAGGTGGTGAAGCCGCAACTTCTGTGATGTTATGGAATGGTGCTGTATGGGCAGTTGCTGGAATGCAAGGAATACTGGACCAGGGGGTCGCGAGAGAAAATGTCCTGCATTGTGCTGGCGAAGAGTGGACTTCAGTGGGATTAGTTCTGGTGAAAGTGGAAAAGAATGGAAAGCTTCCACCGCTTCCTGGTTCCAGTAAGCATTTAAATTCAGAACATATGTATCAAATGGCTTGCATTCCAACACGGCCAGAGGGTACGGCTTACAGAACAAACGTGTTTGCACTTTCATTGACAATGTGTCTCTCCGGGAGCTGCGGTCCTTCCCCACGCTCCACAGCATACAGAACCATCCTTCCTGAAACATGTCCCATCTATAATGGAAGCAGATGCTTAAATAACCCACGCTTGTGAATGAAATGGACAATTTACAATTCCTAAACTTGTTCCTTTTTTTTCGGCTATAGCTAGAATTTTGTGTGAAGATCTGCAAGTCACAAATGATAAAAAAAACTGTACAAATGACAAAACCTCAGAGGGACAGAAGTGATAGACTCACTACATTGCAGACAAAGAACGTTTGGTCCATTGAATCTGCACAATGAATCCGAAGAGCTTCACACTCCCCCACCCTTTCTTTCCAACCCCGCAGGTACTAAAATAGAATTATTCAAAATGCACAGCCGATCTGACAGCATCAGTGGAGACCAATCAGAATCAACGCTTCAGTGAAGAACTGTTCTGAGGAATGTTCACTCGCGTCGAAATGTTAACTCCGAATTCTCTGATGCTTTATTTCCTAATTTTGTCTCTGATTTACAGTACTTTCATCTCTTTCGCGTTTTATTTATCATCTACCTAAAATGCTCATCACTGGACACTTTGAAGTAACCTAACCAGCCAAAGGAAACCCATGCGGGAGAACGTGCAAACTCCACATTATCAATCACTCCAGGTTGAAATAAAAACTCGTTTCCTGGCGCAGAGAGACAACAGCGTTAACCAGAGAGTTGCCTGAAAAGACAAGCACTTTTCTCGATGGGTAACTGAACCGTGGATTGACGCGGTGACAGGCAGACGTACTACCCAGGGCTACTGTGGAAAAATAAAGAAGCCCCTCAGCCTCCATGCCGGCGCTGGACAATAACAACTATTTCGCTATCCTAATTCATTTAAAAGCACTGACCCCAAAGCTATGTGATGACATCAAAAATTCACATCTGAATAGTTCTTCAAGTGATGAGTGTTTCTGACCCATACTGTGAGTTCAATATTCCGTACAACCGATGGCTGAGAAAGTATTTTTTTTCCAAAACACATACTCAAACCTTTCTGCTTTTTAAATCTCTGCCTCCCTGGTGATTGATATCTTCATCAAGCGGAAACGTTTCTTTTAGTTTACCCTTTCCATATCCCCCGTTACGTTTATATCTCAATCGTGTCTCCATACAATTCCCTCTGCTTTCAGAAAAATATCAGACCAAACTCTCTTTATGAATGAAACTCCTCAGCCCAGTCAATATCCTGAAAAATCTCTTCTAAACCGTTTCCAATGCAATCACATCTCCTTTGTAAAGTGACTTGCAGACTGCATACAATAGTCCATCTGGAGCCGAATGAGCAAATTAAATGATCAAAAAGTCACAACACTTTTCCAACAAACTCCATTTTGCTCAGTACTATACTGTGTCCTTTTCATAGAACCATGGAACTCCTACAGTGTGGAAATAGGCCGTTCAATTCAACAAGTTCACACTGACCTTACGAGGAAGAACTCAACTTAGACCTATTCTCCCGACATTTTATTTTGTATTTACCCCTAACTTATGCGCCTAGCTTACACATCCCTGATCACGATGCGAAATTTAGCACGGCCAATTCTCCGAATTCTTCTTGTTTCCTGATACTGGTGCTCCAAGAATCTCTGGTTCATGTCAGTTAAAGTTGCTACGTGAGCTTTGATCATGCAACCGCGTCATCGAACACGATCGAGTGGTTTGAAGTTGCCAATGCTGAGATTGGAGCACGTGCAACCAACAACAATGACTGCAGAATCACAGATTGAATGGGGTCAATGTGAAAGTGAGTGTTAGATTGCGCAGTGCCTGAGGGAAATTGGAGAGGAGATCGAGGGGAGGGTGAGTAAGTGCGGGAGAAAGACAAAAATATTCGACAATGGGTGGTTTCGAATCCTTATATATAAAACGCGCTGAGATGTCAGAGAGCAGGTTCTGAAGGAAGAAAATCATGACCTTGGAGAATGTCTGCATGTGAAAACAACCGATTACATGCTGTGTTAATTTAGGACATGTCACACAACGTAAAATGGGGAAAATAATACGTCCATGACTCGAATTCTAAACGTACTGATGCAGCCATAAAGCAAAGTATTGGCCACTGAATACTAACGCGGCATCACGCAAACCAATGCACTTAAAAATACTTACAGTGGCAGAGGATATATCAGAAAGAGCAACACAAACAGAAGAAGGCCACTTGGCGAAGTCTGGAATGAGATGTAGGAACTCAGAATGGGCTTAAACTTTTATTTCGGTATTTCTAGATGCTGTGTAGTTTCCATCATTGGATATGTTGACGACTGAGATGAACTGTTTTCTACAGAATATCAAAGGGTGAGAGTATAGTCTGGGATATTGTTGAAATGCATGTTTCAAAGGTCATGTTGTTTAACATCATTTACTTCACCAGTTAACTCACACGTGGAAGTAACCACTGCTGACAACGATCACATATTCTCAGTTACCATTCAGAGAAACTGAGTGGTACGGCCGCGAAACTCCCAAATTAATGAGAATACACGACTATTTTTATTCATCGCAAGTTTACCTCGTGGTATCGAGGAAAAGCACGAAAGTAGAGATAAATTTTATCAGATCAGCGGTAATCCCATTGATTGGCTGTGCAGACACAGGGGGAATGAAAGCTTCATGAGAACAAGTGTGTTTTCTTTGCGAAATTGTCCGCTTAACAATGTGGGGTCTATTGGAGTGAAGTGGTGAAGTTGATTGTTTTTACTAGTTATTCACCCTGTGAACGGTTACAATTGTTTCTCCTCTCCCTAATATCATAACAGAACTGCACCAAGCGCACTGGAATCAGTGGCTTAATGATTTTCTTGTTTGCAATTCACGGGGTTGTTCGGTCGACTCTTCACAGTCTCAAAAACGCTGCCGATTTTTATTACACTTACAAACTCATTGTCCCAAAGCCGAGATGTGCATTGAATTCTTTATCTGCAGGAAGAAGAACCTTTGAAATGCTGGGATGTATGAACTATTGAAATGAGAGCATGCACACCTTCAATCTATTGTCCACTTGTAAGTATCGTCGATTACACCGCAATTCTTTGTTTAACAGATTCGTTTTTAAACAGTAATTCGGTGGGGTAATAGAAAGTACAAAAATGATCAACCCAATTCCACCGAATCGTTCAAAAGAATTGACGTCTTCATTAGAAGCATCTTGCAAAGCAAGTTGTTTATCTTCTTAACCTTGGTTTTCCTAAATATCTCTCAAAAATGAGCAGTTTCTGAGAACTTTGTAGCCAGAACATTTGAAAGAAATTCATTCTGTTTGGAATTATTTGTGGCACTTCTTAATATACCGATTAATGTCTCCGATCGATGAATGCAACCGAGAACATCAGAATCAACCACACAGCGCTGTCAGAGGAGGGGAAGATAGCATCACCTCGCACGCTGCTCTTGTGCACATTATCAATTTCAAACCAACCCAATACCTACAACCCGTGGGAGTGCAAAGGAAGCAATTAAACAGAGCCCCGCTTCAACTCTGTGAATCTTTAGAAACTCTGTGGGAGGGGAATGAAGGGTGAACAGACCGACTGAGCAGAGACTGTCAAGGTACCTTCCCCTTCTTGAAGGAGCAGGGACATGAACTCTGATGTTCTCGAGGCACGAGCTGATCTGAGATGTTGAAAGCATTCACATCAGAGCTGCTCCACTCTCGCTGTTGTCACTCTCACTGACTAGGCACCCAACTCTGGCCACGGTGAAGCAAACACTGACTCTTAACCATTCCACCCCCAGCGCAGACTCCCAAGCTGTTGGACTGCTTCTTAATTCCAAAGCATATGGCGTTTTATTTATCAGGACATAAGTTTGAGCAAGTCATCGACTGTTTGCAGAATGGTTAGAGACCCATCATCCAAGTTTTCAACACTTGGCCTGCTCTCGTGTATTCTCAAATGTTTCAAGCACTCGTCGCAATGCTATTATCCAGTCACGTATTACAATGTATGCGACTGAGGTTTAAGATGGATAACCTGTGTTCGCACCCCCTCGTTTCAACTACAGAGGCAAACACACAGACACGTTTTGTTGAAGTGACTGAGGCCTCAGGAGAGATCAACCAGAAAGTAGGGTTTCACTCAATTGGCTTATTTTGAGGCCTCAGGAGAGATCAACCAGAAAGTAGGGTTTCACTCAATTGGCTTATTTTGTCTCATTTCAGATTTCAACACCAGAGTCAGGTGACAGCAAAGAAAGGAAGCATTCAGCCATTCCCCTGTCCGTGTTCCTTCCCTATCTAAGCTTTGAGCTACGGAGGCAGTGTGCTCTGAGAGAAGGATTATCACTCTTTAGAAACTGCAGCATAATAGATGATTGTATTAGAAACCAGTCGTAACAAAATCAAGACAGAACTGAAGGCATCATGTGCAGAAGGATGGGAGACTGTAATGCCGCATCAGACAGTGTCCAGGGTGAAAGAAACTGTCCCTGTAAGTCGAGTCATTTGGATTCCGTGCTCTCACAGCCTTGGCCTGCAAATCGTTAGCATTCATTGTTACCAATATGAAATGCTGCCTTCTCCTTAGAAGTAGAAATCTGACCGGGACATGCACGCATAAATTGTGAAATTGATATAAATTGATGTAATTTTTTAATTTCATATTTGAGCAGAAAGAGTAACATGTAAACACTTAGATTATCATTAAAATCCAATTTTAAAGCCAGTTAGTGTTTTCACAAAGCTACAAAACCAGAGGAAGAGCTGGGAGTTGCATGACTGAAGGAGGTGACTGCTCCTGCTTTCGACCCAGAACGTTTAATCCCTTTCATCCCAAGAACAAGTGCAGAAGCAAAATACTGGCAATCTGATATATATTAAAAATAAGAAAACGCTGGAAGTATTCAGCTTGTCTGGCAACTTCTGAAAATGTGGTAGAGGTCAACGCCATCACAAACTGATTGTCTTTACTTTGTATTCACGATAACTAATGTCCAAGTCACTACTCATTCAGACACATTTTCTCATCTTTAAATGGTATGCACGCTTTCAGTTTACCATGATAAACGTTTGGTCAATTAATTCAGTACTGACAGGATAACCGTTTAAAGTTGTATGCAACATGTTGCAAACGGTCATATCAGACAAAATGAGGTGTCACGTGAAGAAATATGTGTTTTATTCAGGAAAGCTAAAATAGAACTGTTCATAGAAAATTGTGGGGAACTGTCTGCCTATTTTTTTGTTGAGTTAAGAAGAAGTCTTGATGATGCTAATCCAAAACGATCAGATAAATGTGGGATTGGCGAAACAAAAGACCAAAGTTCTGTGAGACCGCTGTGCATGAAAACTGGGCATGAAGGAATATAAGGGATAGTAGCAATATTGATCATACATTTGCTGCGTGAAAGGTTACTGATGAAGGGTGCCTGCCTGAAACTTCGATTTTCATGCTCCTCGGATGCTGCGTGACCTGCTGTGCTTTTTGAGAACCACTCTGATGATGACTCTGATCTCCAGCATGTGCAGTCCTCACTTTCGCCTGGGGGAAAGGGAACAGGGTTATCATTAACAATTGTGTTTTGAACTGGAAGGATTTTTCAAGCAAATTTTGAGCGTTGGGGTGTGGACTTTCTGGATAGATTAGTTTAAGCCAACAACATTCTCTGATTTATGAGAGCCCCCAGCGCACCCATGGGTTTCTCTGATTGGTTGGAGGACCAGTGCCTCCAGCTTGGTCCTATGGGTCCGCCTCTTCGCTGTTGGACATTATATGTCATCAGTTGGGATGGGTCCTGCAGCATGCATAGGGTTAACATGAACTGTGAGCATGCTTGTGGCGAGCGATCATTGGAACGAAATGTTGTCGACTCCAATCGACAGTCGGTGAGTGAGGGCTAAAGGGGAGCAAAGCGCCAGGTTCTATAGCCCAGTTAGAGGTTTCATGTTTGGTCATGATACGAGTCGAGACCCAAACGTAGTGTATCTGGGGTCGCGAATTAAGCAACAGAGAGCCTGAGTCTTCTTCCCAGAAACAGGCCCCAGTCAGCGATCGCTATTCCTGTTTCAGTTTTATTTATTTTTTCATTTATCAGGCCACTGCTGGTTTATCTAACTTTAGTGTAAATAGAGCTGAAAATAAATGATACTGTTTGAAATCATTGCGGTGGTCCATGAGGATGTGGTGTTGTTGGGAGACGCTTGGGTGTGTATTCGTGACTGGGATTGATGGGAAAGTGTACCCCATGAACACCTCTGTCCCTTACCTTACTGTAAATTTGTCAGAGACGGAAAGAATGGAGCAGGAAGTGGAGGGATAGGACTCCTGAGCATCATAGCGGGTCGCGGGAGTTTTGGAATGTAGAGTCATTCGTTGCCAATCGCTCAACAAAAACCGACCCATTGTTTTTCTAACGGCTCCCCTTCCCCACCCTTTCCTACTACTCCTTCCACCCAGTATCAGCAACATTTTAAAGACGTTTACTTATTTCATACATACTATGTCGCTTTTGTCAGAACATTCAGTAATTTGAGAACTGGAATGAAATTGAGATACAGAACAGCCAGTGTACGAACCTCAACAATTACTTTGCACCTCCTCGAACTGCTGAAATTCGTATGCTAAAATTGCTCCCCGATTGCTGTTTGGTAAGTATTTACAGGATTATTTTTTAAAATCTCGATAATGTGTTACTGATATTTGTGTCAGTTAAAAACAACTGGTTTTTATATCCCACTTTTAACAGAATGGAGGGATGAAAATTTAGAACAGGACTGGCTTGTTGTGATGTTTGATCCTTCTCCCTAATTCAGTCTGATCTTGTCTGATCATTCCGCGCAGTAACCTTCTAACTCTTTAGGCCTCCACCTTTCGATCCCTCTTGCCCTCAAAACTATAGATATCTTCATCTTGTCAACATTCCACGTTCTGGCTTTAATTGCTTTCTGTGGCAGCAAATTTCACTGACTAACCAGTACTTGATTAAAAAAATAAAATCCTCATCTCAGTCTTAAATGGACTAACCCATATTATTAAGAGTGACGCCACCTCCACACCCTCTATGGTTTGGACGTCCTGGTCATTGAAAGCATCCTTCCTGCATTTACCTTATTCGTACCATTTAGAATTTTATTCTTTTCTGTGACATCCTACTTCACCATTCTAAACTTGAGTGATTTTCATCCTTCCGAATCCTCACACGTCAGTCCTGCCATCCCATGAATCAGTCTGGTAAACCTTTGTGGTGCATTCTCCGTATGGAGAATATTCTTTCTCAGATAAGTGCACACAACACTCTAGGTTGTGGCGTCAACAAGACCCTGCACAATTTCAGCAAGTCTTCAATGCTCCTTTGTTCAAATCCTCTCAGTACAAAGGCTGACACACCGTTTGCTTTCCTCACCTGCTGTTCCGCCTGCATGCTTATGTTCAGGTATTTGTGTACACGAAGACGAGAACTCCTTTCCTGGTTTACTTTCGTAAATTTGTGCTGGTTCTGTTACTGTTTTCTAGTGTTAGGCTAACTTTTCTGTCATTCCATGTTTTCTCGCTACTTCCTCTTATAAATATTGGGGTCACATTAACTGACCTCCAATCCATAGATATCGTTTCAGATTCGATAGAATATTGAAATATGACAATTAATTTACTCTAGTTAGACTCCACACTCTAGTTACAGAAAGCATTCACTGCATTTAGGGTACACTGGTGGTTGATTCGCAGTTGGTGGAATTTATTGTCTTTTAATCTCATCAATTTCCACAACACCAACTCCCTGATAATACTGATTTCCTCCAGTTGCTCCCTCTCCTTTTCTTCCCAGCATTTTAGGAATATTACTTGCGTCATCATTTGTGTTGACATAATTAATATACATATTTATTTGGTATGCCATATATTTATCCCACATTATAACATCCTCTGTTTCTCGTTGTAAGGGATTTGTTTTCAATAATCGTTTTTTTCTCCCTTCAAATACCTTCAGGAGCTTTAACAATTCATTATTTGCTTCTCTCAAGCTTACTGTTAAGCGAAATTTTCGCTCTGCATTAATTCTTTCTTCATCTTGTGCTGATATCTGAACGGCTCCCAGTCTTCATGTCTGCTGCTATTTTCAGCCAATTTGTAAGCCTCCTCCTTGAGTACAGTACGATGCCCTAATATCCCTTGTTAGCCATGACATGGCCATGTTTCCCGTTTTCTTTGTGTCAGACAGGAGTGAGAAGCAGTTGCAGTTCCTGCAAATGCTTTTTAATTGCTTGTCCTCCCTTTAATTTCTGTTCCCCAATTCGTTGTACCCTGCTCACGCTTCATATCAGTGTCATTTCTTCTATTTAGATTTCGGCTCATAATCTCAGTCAGCTCTATCACTCTCCACCTTAATGAAGAGTTCGCTCACTGACTTCACTTTTCCATTAGGGACAGCATAGAGATAGATTGTCAATTATTCCTTGTCATATGTACAAATAAAGCTTTGAAATCAAAGTTGACATATTCTCAGGCCTGCTGTCTCATTAGAGAGAGAGAGAGATCGCACGAATTGACTGATGGTGCTTTAACTTGAGAGTCGTTGTGCCTAAGGCAAGGCGCAGGATTGAGAATGTGGGTACTTCATGAGGCCAGGACGAGAACTGTGCACATGCTGTTGCTGTCATTTTTCATCGTAATCTCGTCGACCAGCTAAATAAATTAATCCACCAATGGCCAGTAGACAGTACGTAATCCGTGTTCTGTCCTCCATTTGTGCCCTTAATGGAGCGACTCAGAAAACCATCTCATACATACACCCAGGTACATCTCCTCCATAGTATTGTTACTCATCTGACTTGCTCAGTCTATGGGCAGATTGAAGTCACACGCAATAGCGAGAAGTCCACCAGATAAAGGAGCAGAATTAGGCCATTCAACCCATCGAGACCTCTCCATTATTTGGTCATGGTTGATATGTTTCTCAACCTCATTCTTCTGCTTTTTTTGCCATCTCCTGTAACTGTTGATCCCCTCATCAATCAGGGGCCTATCTATGTCTATCTTGAATATTCGCAATGACTTGGCAAAGAGTTCCAAAGAATGACTACCCTCTTGCTGAAGAAACTCCTCCGCATCTCACTTCAAATGGTCATCCTTTCTCTCTGAGACTGTGCAGTCGGCTCCTGTGCAGTCTCTCGTGCTAGTTGAAAAACTTCTTCACAGCCACTTTACTTACACTTCTCCGCATTGTATAAGTTTCAATCAGATCCTCCTCAAACGTCTAAACTGCATCAAGTACAGCCCCCGAGTTTTCAACATTTTATGACAAGCATTTCTTCCCCCCAGGATCATTATTTTAAACCTTCTTCGCACCCTCTCCAATGTCAACACATCTTCTGGAGTATTGTGTGCAGTTCTGGATTCCTCGTTATGAGAAGGATTTTATTAAATTGGAGAGGGTTCAGAAAGTATTTACCAGGATGGTGTCATGAATGAAAGTCTTCTGTTATTAAAATAGGCTGCGGTTTTTTTTTCACTGGAGCAGAGGACTTCGACGTATGGCCTTATACAGGTTTGTAAAATCACGAAGAGCATAAATAAGATTACTATCAAAGGTGAGGGGGTTCGAATCGAGGGGCATATTTTTAAAGTACGAGAAGGAAGATTCATAAAGGACATGATGGGCAGCTTTTGTTTTCTGCACTTTGGTCACTGTGCGCAATAAGCCTCGAGAGGAAGTGATGGATGCTGGTACAGTTAAATTATTTAAAAGTAATTTGAATGAGTAACTGATGAGGAATATATTGGAGGTATATGGGCCAAATGCAGGCAGGCGGTTCTATTTTAATTTGGCAATGTGTTCTGTATGGTATATATGGAGTGAATGTTCTGTTAAACTGCCTCATGACTCTGAATCTATCCTTCGATATCCGGCCTAACTTCTTGCAATATTCCAAGTGCGGTCTGACCACAACTATATAAATCCCCAACTGGACATCTCTGTTCTTGTATTCGAGACCCCTTGATATAAATTATAAAATTGAATTTTCCTTCCTCAATTCCAACTGAACCTGCCGGATCTCGGGCTCCCAAATCACTTTGCGCTTCGGATTTCTAAAGGCTTTCATGAACAGAAATTAGTCGAAGCCTGCCTTCTTCCTCTCATATTGCATAACCTGACACATCTCACTATGTATTCCATTTGCCAATTCTTTGACCACTCTCTGCGTCTGGCCAGGTCCTTATGAAGTCTCCCAGCTTTCTTGACACGACCTGTCTCTCCAACTTCGTTTGTGTCAACTGCAAATGCAGCGACAATGCACTCTGCTCCTTTGTCCAGATGTTTAATGTATAACGTGAACAGTTATGCTCTCAACACCGATCGCTGTGCACGTCTTAGAAGTCAGTGGCTGCCATCCTGTAAAGGACCCCTCTGTTCTCACTCAGCCTATCAGCCAATCCCCTCCTTGTCACTAACAGCACGCTCTTATCTTATTTAGCAGTATGCAGTCTGGCATCTTATCTCAGGACTTATGAGTATTGAATTAGATCACATCCACTGGCTCTGCTTTGTCTTACTTGCTTTGTACTTCCTCAAAGAGATCTGGCATAGCTGTCAGACACGACGTCCAACTGATGAAGACATGCAGACTTTGCTCTATTTTACCATCCATTTCCAAGTACTGTGCAACACTGTAGTTCGCATGGCCGACAGTAGTCTGTGTCTGCCTACCCCCTTTCTTTCAGCAGGGGTGTTGCATTTAAAGATTTCCAGTCATCTGGGACAGACTCTGACGCCAGTGACTCCTGACTGATCACCACCATTGCCTCCACAATCTCCTCAGCAATCTCCTTCAGAAATCGGGTATGCAGTCCAACTGGTCTCAGTGATTTAATTCCTTCAGACCTTGCAGCTTCCCCGGCATCTTCTCGTTACTGTTGGTATTTCATTCACTTCTTCCCTACGCGCCTCTTAATTCACGTATTTTGTTGTTGTCTTCCACTGTGAAAACTGATGCAATATACGTGCTCACCTGCACCATTTCGTTGTTCCCCATTACGTCTTCTCCAGTGCTCCAATTTGCACCCTTCTCTCTGTTATCTCTTCACCCTTCTGGCGCTCTGCCTGTATTCCTGATGAAGGGCTTTTGCCCGAAACGTCGCATTTTCCTGCTTCTTGGATGCTTCCTGAACTGCTGTCCTTTTCCAGCACCACACTACTCCGGAATCTGGTTTCCAGCATCTGCAGTCATTGTTTTTACCTTACTATTCTCTCTGTAAACTTTTAAATATGTGAACAAACTCTTGCAACATTCTTTATATTTCAAGTTCACTCACTTACGTACTAAATCTTAGTAACTCATCTTGCCATTTCAGCTGTTCTGTGCTCGTTATTAAGTCTTCCCAATGCTCTAGGTTTCACTAATCTACATCAGATGTTTGTTTTTGTTTTGTTTTTGTTTCTGTGCTCTCCCTGACGTTTCTTATCAGTCATGTTTGCTTTATCCTCTCTTAAGCATGTTTAGGTGGCATGAGCATTGGATCCGGTGTTATTAGGCGCTGACGGAGTGACATTTGGACTTGGGATAACGTCTGCCAACTTTACAGGATAGCAGAGTACATGGAACAAGACTTTGACCAGGACACAATGATTGTGGGTTTCTCTCCTGGACTGGTAGAGATGGGTTTACGAAACTGCATTTAGAGTGAGTTCAGAGGAGAGCATTTACACACACCAAACTCAAACCAAGGTATATTTGTTAAGAAAGTGAGGACTGCAGATGCTGGAGATCAGAGCTGAAAATGTGTTGCTGGAAACGCGCAGCAGGTCAGGCAGCATCCATGGAGCAGGAGAATCGACGTTTCCGAAACGTCGATTCTCCTGCTCCTTGGTTGCTGCCTGACCTGCTGCGCTTTTCCAGCAACACATTTTCAGCAAGGTATATTTTTGTCTTCTGAATTTCTCAACTGGATTGACAGTGATGAATTTTATACACCCCTTTTTGTTATTTTACCATAAGTCTTGTCGACTGTGTCTTTATGAGTTCTCCACCAATTACCATCCCTGGAGCCTTTGACTGTCACAACTCAACTCCATTTTCCTTCTGCTTCTCAGATCATAACGATCAAGAAAATCTGCTTCATTTTTATTTCCGGATGTCTGTCTGCACACGCTAAAAAATTCATCTATCTTCTTTCCCTGCACATACAAACCGACCAGCTAATTTAATCCAGCATATCCTGTTTTTTTTTAATATTTCAGCTGCTGCAGTATTTTGCTATTATTTTCTTGCAGGTGTTTCTCGCAGCATTGAGTCTGAAAGTACAGATGCTCCAACGATTAGCTGCTTTCTCACTGAGTGGTGGATACAGAAACAGATCCATGGACTAAAGTGTGAGTATTTGTTTCTTTAATTTTAGTCACAATTACCGAATGATTACAACAGAATATAATTTGGCGCATCGTGCCCATGCTAGTTCCCTGAGCAGATTTGATCACCCCACTTTCCAGCGCTTTCTTGAGCAAGACTGGCAGATATTGTCAATCTCCAATTGCCCATGTAGAATTCGATGAATGATCTTCTTGAACTGCTGTAGTCCAGTAGTGCACGTAGTCCCTGATCATTGGCAGGTGAGGAGTTACAGGTTAAACACCTGGAAATGATGAAGGAATTGCAATGGATATCCAAATCAACAACATCAGATTGTAATTCTATTCCGTCTTCCATCTATCAAAATGTACAAGATGATTCACAGGAATGTGAAAAGGCAACACTTGACACCGAGCCACATAAAGAGTAGTTTAGGCACTTGACCGAGCATGTTTGAATGGGTTCTCTCTCAATTATATGCTTCAAATCAATTTTACACGGTATTAGAAGGATTGATTTGCAATCAGCAAATTTGGTTCAAAGATCACTGCAGAGTCTGACGGAGCCACATCATTTATCCTAACCTGAATAATATGGAATTCTGAACAGAAAGATACAAACTTCGTTCAAAGTCAGGATAAACAGAGCACGTGTGTGTGTGCGAGGCTTCAGGAGATCATCCGGCCTGACAAGTCGCAAAGCGAATCAGCACAGTGAGAAACTTTGCAAATGTCAGGATTGTGGAAAAGGAGAAAGTGAGGATCGCAAATGCTTGCAATTAGTGTCGAATAATGTGGTACTGGAAAAACACAGGCCATCAATCAACATCCAATCAGAAGCCCTTCATCAGGAGATTAAATGTCCCAAAAATATGAAACAAGGGACAAAAAAATAAGAACAGGAAAGAGGTCGTACTTCAAAAGTTAACTGGGCTAAAGTTTGAGTCAATTAGACTAGACAGGTTTCATCCCAAAACGTTGAAGAAAGAGGAAGACAATGAGAGAATGTGGATGCGCTGGGATTCATCTTTCAAATTATGTGATCTCTGCAAAGTCTCCTGTGGAGTGGAATTCACGTTGGAACCCCACTGTTTGGCTTGTTCAGAAGGCGTTTTATCAGGTCCCACACAACTTCACGAAATACAATGTGGTTGTTGAAAACGTACTAGCATTCATTAAGGATTGATTACCAGCTGGAAAGCATAGAGTAGGAATAAGTGCCCTTTTCTCAGGTTGCTGTTCTGTTACTGGCGGAGTACTACAAGGATCAGTGGCAGCACTGCTGCCTCACAGTGCTAGAAACCGGGGTTCAATTTAAGCCTCGGCCGATTGCCTACATGAAGTGTGCACATTCTCAGTGTCTGCGTGGGATTCCTGCGGATGCTGCTGTTTCTGCACACAGTACAAACATTCATGGTTCAGGTGAATTGCCCATTATATCCAGGAATGTACAGGCTAGGTGGATTGGGCATGCGACATGCAGCATTATAGGGAGAGAGTGGGGCCTGATTGCAACGACTGAATTGCAGGGATCCGATGATCCAATGTTTGAACCAAATTGTTCCCAACCATTATACATGATACAAACTTGTTGATGACACCAACTGGATCGGAATGTACATTGCGAGGAGGATGGAGGGAGCCTTTAGGAGAAGTTTGACAGGCTCACAAATGGATCAGGACATGGCAGTTTCTCCATAGCACACGATAGCCCCACAAAGAACTTCAATAATCCGTTTAAATCTAACTACCCTTTCGCAAAGTATCTTGAATTTGCATCATACCCTTGATTTTATTTATCTAAGTGCCTTGCTCAACAGATATAATAAAAAAAATGAGAAGCTTTCATGTGACAGACGTTAGGCTAACTGCCTGTCATTTCCTCCTTGACTTCCCTTCTGTTCTGACTAAATAAAACTCACTGATCTGCATTGGATCCCAGGATGCCTCTCCACTGATTTTGAAATTCTCAGATTTGCTGTCAGATCCATCCATGGTCTTACACCCCATTAATCCACCATTGCTTCCAGCCTAACATTCCTCTGTGCTCTTCCCACTCCTCTAATTCTGATCTTGTATTCGAACGTTCCTTACTCCCCCACTGACAGATGTGTATTTCACACTGAATGAAAGTATCTGAAGCAGGGTTGTAGTTCACTAAACAATACAGGCTACTGCTCTTGGCGTTAATATGTAGTTCTATCACATCACCATGTTATTTAAAAAAATTAGATCAATTCGTTCTCATGCCTATGATGTAGATTTCTGCAAAATGCTAGACTACTTTCTGCGTGCTGGCAAGTACAGTATTTTTTCTCTATCCCCAGTTTCATGTTGACTGTGGCATGGCACATTTTACTGCTGCAAATGTGTTGCTGGAAAAGCGCAGCAGGTCAGGCAGCATCCAAGGAGCAGGAGAATCGACATTTCGGGCATGAGCCCTTCTTCAGGAATGGCCCATGTCCGAAAATTCGATTCTCCTGCTCCTTGGATGTTGCCTGAACTGCTGCGCTTTTCCAGCAACACATTTTCAGCTCTGATCTCCAGCATCTGCAGTCCTCACTTTCTCCACATTTTACTATTCCCTCACTCACTTATACCTGTCCTTTATTTGACGTCTTTATTTCTGGTTTTGTCTGTGGTGGGCCAGTGACAGCCTGATGTGGAATTCCAGATTGTTATGATGTTGAAAGTTATACTGCACCTTTAAGAGAGGTAGAATGTTGTTCTGCACTGAGAGCTTATGAGAGCAGTGTCGGAGGTTACTGGAATATTGAAAATATATAACATTTGGCTGTGAAATAGGTACCTGAGATGGTTGCTATTTTGACGACAATTCAAATTTAACCAACGAGTTTCAATTACGTCTCAGTAAACTAAAAGTCAATCGATTTCGAATTGATTATTCTGCCAACATCGAAGCAATGAGATAATCCGATTTTGGGGTATAAGAAAGGCAGGCATGTTGAACGTCAGACAAAGTTACTGTCATCAAGGGAGAAATATAGGAGAAAAAGACAAGCCAAAAACAAAAAGACAGATTGTGAAATGAAGTGGAATGACGCTGGCATTTTGTGCAACTAACATCAAATAAATGTTAGCATGAAAGCTGCTGGGTTGCGCTGTTGGATCTTATCATTACCTCGATCACATGTGCGCCACACGCTGACAAATGATGACTCGGCCGAATCTCAGTTCATCTGCTGCTGAAACTCTCATTTTTCCCCCCTTTTATATCACTGGAGGAGACTTTAAATGAAAGGGCTGGCGATTTTGGTCGAATGACAAATTGTAGTTCTTGAGGAATGATGCTTTATAATGAACATCAAACGCGGCTGTAAAAATTCAGCGAAGGAACAGAACAAAAAATGCAGTGACACTGCTGGAAGAGTGCCACAGAGCCCAGAACAACTTAGTGTTACAGTGGAGCTAATGGCAGTTAATCTCTCAATAATGATCAAATAAAACGGGAGGAATAATAGGGTTTTTTTCACAACTCCAATGTAGTGTGTCATTGTAATGCGAAATGACTTTTGTAGTGATTTCAAGAGCACTGTTTTGATCAGTCATGGCAAGACAAACAAGAGCAGCACAATAGGAGGAATGGCGTCGGGAGAGCATCTTGGTAATAGAGATCATAAACCAGTCAGCTTAACGTCAGACTGAAAGCCACCTAGCGCAAGAATTAGTCTAGTATTTTTGACAAGGTGTGTTTATTTTACCATGGCAAAGTGGTCAAAAGATAAACGTTTGTGACATTAATGGAAACGTAGCAAGTGAGGTGCCATACTGGCTTAGTGGCAGGAAATCAAGACGAATTGTTAACAGATAATCTCTGGTCCATGTCAGTAAAGGCTCCGACATGATGAATGATTTCACAACCACCGGGACTGAAATGGATCGACTGGTTTCAAGTTCCCGATGATGGGATGGGACACGTTTACCCATCAAGGGTGACAGCAGCAGCACAGACAGAATAGTGCCGATGTGTGCATTAGGTTATGGAATACCTCAGTGAAATGGGAGGAGCGATGTAAAGGAAGGTTCGTGACCATGCAAGGGAGGGAAATCTCTGAAAGTGCCTGGGTTTGAATTCTGATTTATGAAATGGAGAAGTGTGATATTCCGCATAAGTAACCAGTGTTGCGGAATATCATATAATCTCGTGTTCCCAGGGCTAAACTAAGAGAGACTGAGTGGCGCAGCATCGAAGATCAAACTGGAAATGGGCATGATGATGAGCCCGCTGTGACGGTGTGAAGGTGCATGAAATGCCGGGGCTGCGACTCCACACTCACCTGTAGTACCTTCTGTTGACATGGAGGAAGGAGCATTGTGATATCAGATTGGGACCTCCAACTTATATGGAGCAGCTTCTGTTGGCATAAAGCAGGGGGCATTGTAGCAGCAGGCTGGACGTTCCAACCTCACCTGGAGCAGATTGTATTGATAAGGACCACGGAGCAATGAGACATCAAGTTGGAGAAAGGATACTCAGTTATTTTAATCTGAATTAAAGTAGTATTTAGCAGCACCCATGTTTGTAGATTGAGTGAATATCTGTCGCAGTGAAATCTCGCAACAATAAGGGAAAATGTGGCAAAGATACAGCTCGTGGAGAAGAATCTGTGCAGAATGAAACGCAGGTAATATTTTCTTTTTCTGCCTTTTATCATAAGACTGACTGCGTATTTGGTTAAATTGCAGCAAGTGATTTTCAGCTCGTGTCATGATATTAAATTACCTGAAAACCCATACAAGTCATTAAAGCAAACTGAACTTCCAAAAATTAACGGTATATAACTAGCTCAAAGGTAGAGGACAGAGGGTGTTGCTGGAGGATTTTTTTTCAGACTGGAGTCCCGTGACCAGTTGAGTGCTCCAAGCATCAGTGCTGGGCCCTCTACGTTTTGTCATTTAATTGGAGGTGTAGTGGACATCGAATAGAGTTACCACAGATTAGAACAGGATCTTGACCAGTTAGGCCAATCGGCTGAGAAGCGGCAGATGGGGTTTAATTCAGATAAATGTGTGGTGCTGCATTTTGGGAAAGCAAATCATAACAGGACTCCCACACTTAACGGTAATGTCCGAGCGAGTGTTGCTGAACAAAGAGACCTTGGAGTGCACATTCGTAGAATTCTGATATTTGAAATTTAACTTTAAAGTGGAGTCGCAGGTAGATAGGATAGTGAAGAAGGCGTTTGGTATGCTTTCCTTTGTTGGTCAGAGTATTGAGTATATGAGTTGGGAGGTCATGTTGCGACTGTACAAGACATTGGTAAGGCCACTGTTGGAATATTGCGTGCATATCTGCTCTCTTTCCTATCGGAAAGAAGTTACGAAACTTGAAAGGGTTCAGAAAAAAAAATGAGGATTTTGCCAAGGTTGGAGAATTTGCGATACAGGGAGTGCCTTAACAGGCTGGGGCTGTTTTCCCTGGCGCTTCGGAGGCTGAGGCGTGACTTGTTAGAGGATTTCAAAATTATGAGGGTCAAAGATATGGTAAATAGAAAAAGTCTTTTTCCCTGGAGTCTGCAATTCCAACATTAGAGGGCATAGTTTTAGGGTGAAAGGGGAAAGATATACATGAGACCGTTTGGGCAACGTTTTCACACAGAGATTCATAAGTGCATGGAATGTGCTGCCAGAGGAAGTGGTGGTGGCTGGTACAATTGCAATATTTAAGAGGCATTCGGATGGATATACAAATAGAAAGTGTTTGGAGGGATATGGACGGGCTGATGGCAGGTGGGACTACATTGAGTTGGGATATCTGGTCAGCATAGACGAGTCGGACCAAAGGGTCTGTTTCAGTGCTGTGCAGTTCTCTGACTCTATGACTCTATTTGATGTTGACATTATGCTGGAGTGTATCTTGATTTATGGAGGAAAAGCAGGGAACTAATGTTGAAATTTACAGGATCAACGATGATCCCATTCAATGTCTGAACATACAAGATGCTGAATGGAAGCTTCATCATGACAGAGATGTTTTCATTATGGATCGCGCTGAAACACGAAGTGGGGAGGATTGGACTGAAGCAGTGGTGGTGATTTTCTTTCCTGGTTAATTTTTTGAATATGACTGCTATTTCTCCTGTCCATGTTAACGTCACAACTCTGAAGCATGAAAGCGTGAAGAACATATGGTGCAAGTGGCGCAAAGTCTAACGTGCCTGACTCCAGAACAGAACATTGTAGGTTTCACTCTCTCTAGCTCGAGGTTAACGCAGGTATTTATTAATCTCACAACCTAATCTTCCTCATTGTTCTGAAGCCGAGATGAAGTTTGAGCTACTGATATGCAGACACGAGAATCTCTTTCAGTACACGTCCTGGATAACATCACAATCAATGTCGCAGCGTCATGTCATGTGAGGAAGACCAAATAGTCCCACAAACTGCGAATCGGCACTTTTCAATTTCACAGAGCCAACGACACAATCGGTGCAGTTCCTCGTAATGGCAAGGAAACAAAATAAGTATCTCAGTCTCATGTTGGCTCATGGAGTGCCAAGGCACCTTCTCCTACTTTAAGAGGCTGGAACATTGACTCTGATGTTCGTGGAGACATTGATTGATTCGAAGCATTGAAAGGAATCCTATCACAGATGCCCGTGCTGTTGATGCTGAACAAAACAGCCGTTACTGGGAATTGAACGCGGGCTGCAGTGGTAAAAGTGCCAATTCAGAATTATGACACGACCAGGGACGAGTACAGCGGTCAGACGCACGGAGGGTGACAACCCCTAAAATGTGGTGGACGCGTTCTTGGCAGAAACAACCGCTTGAATATCCTCATTCCATTTTCCATCCCTTTGCCTTGTATGCCTTAGCATCACAAATACACATTGAATACATCTGAAGGTTGTGTTGATTTCATCACAATGAATTGCAAAGTTTTTACTGCCTATCTACTGAACACTTTCTGCCTCTTACATTTAGTCTACACCACTTGGCGTTTGTCCGAGTGGAACCATTTCTTTCATCCGAACATGCCTTTATCTCTCATTGTTTTACACAATTCAATCATGTTTCCTCACCAACTCCTCTTCTCCATTTAAATTAGAACAGAGAAACTGATCGTTTCCAAAAAACACCCTTTGCTGAATACTGCATTGTGTCCTTTTCCTGAGCTTGATGTTCCAGTGATCTCCGGAACATACCAGTAAAAATTGCTACATGAGCACTGATCTCACAACCGCAGTATGTAAATTGATCGATTGGTTTTAAGGTCCTAATTGTGGGATGGGGTCACGTTCGCCCAACAACATTGACTGCAGCCGCACAGACTGAACAATGTAAATGCGAGTGCATGATTGCCAAATGTTTCAGTGAAATTGGAGGATGAACTGAAAGTAGGGTTACTGATCGTGTAATGAGGAGAAATCTCCGAGAATGGGTGGGTTTGAATCCTGATACACAGACAGCAGAGATGTGAAAGGGCGAGGGTTTGAAGGAGCAAAATCATCACCTCGACGAATATTTTCATGTCAAAAAAAAATTGATTCGCTCCTGCTTTTGTTAAGCAAGTCTTACTCTGCATAAAACGGTAACAATTGACAATACTGGAAGTCAAATTGCAGATGATCTTTCTGGTGCCACAACGCAAGGCGCTAACCACTGCACAATACCGGCACTAAATGGAATAGCATGATGCAAAAAGCAGTAAAGATAGTGGCAGAGGATATGTGAGGAACAGGACAACATGAACAGTAGGAATACTTGACAAACAGTGACTGAGACATGCAAACTCATGGTGGGCTGAATGGTTAACTTCGGTATCTCCAGAGCCGATGGATATTTAATCACTTAGTTTGTTGAAGGCGAAGATTGATATAGATCTCCAGAAAATGAAAGACTCAGGGAATAGTGCAGGGAATTGCTGGAATGTATTTCTGCAAAAGAAATATAGTTTACCATCGGCTACTTTACCAATTTCGTCATACAAGGAAGTGACCACTGCTGTGGAATATCATATAGTGCCAGGTTTCAGGCCTGAAATACGAGAAACTGTATGGTGCAGCAACGAAGATCAAACTGGAAATGCGGATGGCCATGAGCCAGCAGATATGGGTTCAGTAATGAAATCATTGAGTGCGAAGTATTTCACTGAAAGTACAGAGTGAATTGAAATGCCGGGGACTGGGAGTTCCACCATCGCGTGGAGCAGCTTCTTATGACGTGGTATACGTTGCATCAGGCTGGGAGCTCCATCCTCAACTGCAGCAGCTTCCATTGACACGAAGCAGGGAGCACCGGGACATTATGCTGGAAGTTCCAACTTTACCTGGAGCAGCTTCTATTGACATCTGCACTGAGAGAAACGCAGGCAATGTTTACGCTCTCTGAGCTTTCTCATATGGCGAACTCTGCTCTGTGCAGGAAAGGATTTGTTTTGCTTATTTCATTTTATTCAATCTCTTGTCAACTCGCACAGGTCGTTAAAATACTTTCAGACTTCGAAAATTAGCTTGAATACGATGTTGTGATTAGGCATTAGTTTATCAAAAGTGATGGAGCAAAATCAGTAAAGTGAATTTGAAATTCATCAGATGAGCGGAGATCCCATTGAATGGCTGAGTAGACACAAAGTGAATGGAAGTTTCATGAGGACGAATGTCTTTTCATTACAAAACCTCCCGCTGCACAAAGAGTGGAGCATTGGAATGAAGCATTAACGGTGATTATTTTTCCTGGTTATTCAACTTGTGAACATGAGTACGATTGGTCATGTCTGTGTTTGGATCACAACTCTGCAGAATACCAACCTCAAGCACGCGCAAGCACAGTGTCACAATGGATAATGCGCTTGGTTACGGTCCAGAGATTGTTGTTAAAGTTTCAACTTGGTTTAAGAGCAAGACTGGCAGGCTTCAAATTCACATACAAGCTAATCTCCCGCACAATGTAGCACATACAACGGGCCAGTGGCACAATGGATAACGTGCCTAACTACAGATCTGCTGTGTGGAGTTTTGAATCCAACCTGGCTTGCGGGCAGCACTGACTTTATTGCACTAATAACTGACTGGTCTGAAGCCGAAATGAGGTTTGCACCTTGAACTGCAGGGACAAGAGTCCCTTCATTAAATGCATTTGTGAACGTCAGAGTCAATATCCCAGAGTCATTACTGTGAGGGGGGGGGGGGGGGGGGGGGGGGGGGGGCGGAAGCTGAATTCGTCACTCACGTTGCCCTTTACACCTGTCAACTTTCCGAGATTCACTGTGGCACCTGCAATTGTAAAGGAAACAAGACACAGAGCCAAGTCTCAGCTTTGTCAATTTTGGTAAAACCTTTAGGAAGCGGGATCAGAGGAGAATGGCGAGTGATCTGTCTGAATGAGCATAGACTGCCGAGTGACCGTCCGCCTTTTTTCAGTGGCTGGGACATCATCTCTCATTTCTCGACGTCATTAATTGATCCGAGGTCCTAAAACCACTCCACTTGCAGGTGGTCTGCTTTTGCTGATGTCACTGTCAGGATCAAAACAAACCCAACTCCCGGACTGAGAATCAAAGCCGGGTCACAGCGAAGGAAGCGAAAAAAATGGTCCTGCTAGCCCACCATGGACAGCTACACAAATACCACGTATGTGTAGAATGGCAGCCCTCAAGGTCGTTGTACATGCTTTCGTCAGATGCAATCGCTTGACTATCTTTATTCATTTTCATCAGTTAGCCTTGTATGCATTAACAACTCAAGTTCAGATCCGTGTATTTCTGAAGGTTATGTGGGTTCGCCTCTGCGCATCCCTTCAGACAGTGAATCCAGATTCAACCATCCGCTTGCTGATGAGATTTTTCTGCATATCTCCTCAATCCTTTCCACCTCTTAACTTCAGTCTACGCCTCTGTTGATCGGTCAAGAGGAAACGTTTCTTTTAGTCTGCATTGTCCATGTCGCTCATTATTTAGTGCATATGAAACATGTATCCTCACAGTTTCCTCTGCCTTAAGAAAACAACCCCAGTCAAAACAATCTGTCTTCATAACCTAAACTTTTCAACTTGGTAAATTTCTGCACGGTTTCCAGTGCGATCACATGACTACTGTAATGTGAATTGCAGAACCGCACGCAATATTTTGGAGGAACCGAATGAACAAATGAAATAAATGACTGGAGAAAGCCACAGAAACGTGTCTTTTCCAATAAAACATCTTTTGCTCAATCCTGAGCTGTGCACTTACCCTGAGCCCGATGCTCCAGTAGTCTATTTTACATGTCAGTAAAAGGTGTTCAAAGTTTGGGTGAAGATTTGTAGGGACAGGCCAATATAAATGCCGGAGAAAAAACCACAGAAGCGCTTCACAGGAGGCTCCCAAGCACTGAGGATGTCACCTAGACAGGGGACGAAACGTTTGCCACAAACATTTCCAGCTCGGCGAAGAGAACCACAAGAGTAAAAGGTGCTCCACGAGGATTAATTACAGAACAGCTGTATCTAAATGGATTGAATTGCTTGAATATGCCGACCATGGGCTTGAGCACTTTCACACAAAACAGTGACCGCAGCAGTACAGAATGAACAGTGTAAATGTGAGTATTATATTGCGCAATACCACAGTGAAATGGGAGGGTGGACGGTTAGGCGAGTTAGTTCTTGTGGGAGGGAGAGATTTCTCCGATAAAGGGTGGTTATGATATGTGAAACGCAAAGATGTGAGACAGCGGGTGTTTGAAGAAGGAAACCTATCACCACGTAGAGTATTTTCATGTAAAACAAAGATTATTTTTCTCAGCGTTTGCTAAGCACATATTACATGGAGTAAAACGGGAAAAATGCCAATTGCTGTGACAGTGATTCGAGCAGAACTTGCTGTGTTGACAATGCCAAGGAAGAACCATTTCATGACCCTTGCGCCACATGGAAAAGCACGATGCAAAAAGCAATAAGGATCGTGGCAGAGGTTATGCCAAGAACGGAACCACACGCACAAAGAGTTAAACAGTGACTGAGATGTGGGAACTCAGATTCGGTTGAATATATCGCTTCTATGTCCCGAGAGACTGTAGAGATTGCAACACTGAGGTTGTAGGATGTTACGTTTGCGAGATATCTACAAAACTTCAAAGGGTCATGGGATACTGCAAGGTATTGCAGAAATGTATTTCTCAATAACACTGTATTTTAACATCGGTTACTTCACCAATTTCCTCACTTATTGACGTAATCATATAATGGCATGTCATATAATCCCAGTTCAAGGGCGTGGAATCAGAGAAATTGAGTTGCAGTGCACCCAACACTAATTGGAAATGGTAATGGCGTTCAGCGCGAGCATGTAGCTGCGAAAGTGCAATCGGTGAGCGTAATGCCATTCTCTGATGATACACAGGCGCGTGAAATATCGAGGCTAAAAGCTCCCGCCTTAACGACAGCGGCTTCAATTCCCACGCATCAAGAAGTAGTGGAACATCAGGCTGGGAGGTCCAATTTCACCTGCAAGAACTTGTGTTGACATGGAACACGGAACTTTCGGACATCAGCTGGTCCAATAGATAGTCAAATATTTTAATCTTAAGTAAGTAGTTTTCAGCAGGATACTTGTTTGTGGATTGAAAGAATATCTACAACTGGGACAGTCTAAATTACAAAGAAGAATTCTGCAAAGAGTCAATTCTTGGAGAAGCATCTGTGCAGAGTGATGCAGAGGAATGTTTACGTCATCTGCTGTTCTAATATGATTCACTTTGCACTGGATTAATTTCCATGAGGGGATTTTTTTGCTCGGTTCACAGTATTCACTTTCCTGCATACTCGCAAAAGTCGTTACTGTACTCGAAACCTCTGAAAGATAACTGGAAGATACAATGTGGTGATTAGGCTAAAGTTCCCGTCAGTTATGCTGAAGAAGTGGATTCGAAATTCATCAGATCAGCAGTGATTCCATTGAATGACTGAGCAGATAGAGTGTGAATGGAAGCTTCATGAGGACATATGCGTTTTTTTTGGAAAGTTCGCTGCTTTGAAAGGTGATGAAGATTAGACTGAAGCAGTGACAGTGATTATCTTTATTGCTTGTTCAACTGGTGAATATGACTGCTATTAAGCGTGTCCGTATTAACATCACGGCTCTTAAGGTGGTGCATGTGCATCGGGCCAGTGGCGCAATGGATAACACACCTGACTACGAATCAGGAGACTGTAGGTTCGTAATCCTACTGGCTCGCAGGCAGGGCAGACTTTAATCCCGCTTAAAACCGGATTTTTCTAAAGCCGAAATAAGGGATATGTTCCTAATCTGCAGGAACGAGAATGCCTTCATTGAAAGCCCCTGAGAACATAAGAGTCAATGTTCCACCGTCATCACAGGAGGGAAACCGAATAGTCGTACACGTTGCTCGTGGGCACCTTTCCATTTCATAAAGCCACCGATCGAATAACTGTTGCTCGCGGTGATGCTCTGCTTTGAGCATTTTTCGAAACTGTTTGGCCAGTGGAATCAGAGAAGAATGAAGGGTTAACTGTCCAACTGATTCTTATAGAGTGTGAGTTCCAGAGACACCCACCCGCTGACTGATAAAGTTTTCCTACCAGTCTATTCAAAGCTTTCTGCATCTTATCTGAAATCTACAAACCCTGGTGATCGATGAAGAGCAAATGTTTCCTTCAATCTGTAATTCCTTGCTCCTCATTATTTCGTACACGTCAATCATGTCTCCTCACAATCAGCTCTGCTCTGAGAAAAACAACATTTTGAAAGTCTTGTGTTTACTGAAATTTCTTGCCTGTTTTTAACAGTTCCGTGAGTGGAGTAATCCCACTGCTAACATTCAGCACAAACTTTCAGTAAAAGCCACTCAATGTGGGGAACCGTAGTACTGCTCTTTACGTCAACAATGAGTAAAGGTCCCCTGTAACTTTCGATTTCACATCCCGTGGGGCTATTTGTCCGTGTTCAACGACATATCCCAGGAAGGTGACTTTGGCTTTGGCAGATTCACTTTCAGCTCGGTTTACAAATCAGTTTGACTTCCGAATTCGATCAAAAAGCCCGATAAATGCTGTAAATATTCAATCCACGAGAGTCTGAAAGTCACCAGGCACAATATACACCAATCAGTTGCGTATTCGGCAATTACCCTGTCAGTTAACCTCTGAAATGTGACTGAAGTGTTTATCGTACAAACGGCATTACTTTAAATTTCTGCAGGCCAGTTGGTGTTATAAAATTGCCTTTGATCTTTCTGACAAACTTCACTACCAGTAACCTTTGAGGAAGTCCAACTTAGAAATGTAAGTTGCTCCTCCAATCTTTTCCACACAGTCCTCCAACTGCAGATATGTATACGCATCAGTCTTTCTAACAGCATTGATTTTGTGATAGTACACACATAACTGTTGGGTCTTATCTGGCTTTGGCACCATGCTGATGGGTGAACTCTATTCATTGAAACTCACTTCGGTTATGCCATTTTGGTGCATACGTGACATCTCCTTATGAACTTGTACAACTTTAAAGGGTTATGCCTGCAAGGATGTTACAGAGTCAGAACAGCATCTCCTATATTTACATCATCGACAATTAGATTATTAATTCCCAGTATATTTCAGCAGATTTCCCCATGCAAGAGTAATAACTCTTTCGATTTTCTTCTGCAAGATAACTGAATAACTTTACCAATTTTGGACAACTTTTGCATTGTCCAATTTTATTTCAGGAACGTCCAATGCAGAATACCCTGACATTGGTTCTTCCCAGTGTGTCGTAGTCAATAACGCATTCTCCTCTTGCGTTCGTTCTCTACCAAAATACCGTTAGAGCATGTTCCCATCGCACATTTGTGAGATTCCTTCATGACTGGAGTCCCTATCAAGTAGCTAACCTCACTCAATTTCCTCTCAATTTGATAAGGTCTTTTAAACCTTGCTTTAAAGTTTCACCGATTAATGAATTTTAAATAATCCCAGCGGCAAAATTGTGATTTTTTGATTTCTCATACACTTCCTGCTTCAAGATTTGCTGCGATACTTTTAAATATTGTCTCGACAACTCGGCAACATTAGTTAGTTCAACTCTAAAATTTGACACATCGTCCAAATGCGTGGTCTCTGTAATCTGACTTACTAATTTTCCCTTAATAAATTTTAATGGTCCTATTACTTTATGCCCACAATTGGTTTCAGATGGATTTAGTTTGATGGATTCTTTTGGTACATCTCAGATCGCAAACAGCACTGACGCAACTCCCTTATGGAAATAATCTGGCTACTCCGAACCATAAAACCTCATCATAGTCTTTAATAATTGACATCACCTTTCCAGTGCACCCTGTGATTCTGGATTGCACACAGCAGATTTGAATCGTTTTATTTCCAAGCTATCTATACACTCTTTGAAAAGTTTGGACGTGAAGTTTGACCCTTGAGCTAATTGTATCTCTGATGGTAGTCTTAATCTAGCTTTTTAAAAAAACCGTAATTCGTCCACTATCCTTTTAGCTGTCATATTGCACAATTGAACAACATTTGGAAATATCGTCAATACATCCTTTTTCTGTTAATTAATACTTATCGCCATCTTTTATTGGATGTAGGGAACCTACACAAAGAATGAAGACACTTAAGAAAGATTCCTCGAACGTTGGGATAGATATTAAAGTTGCAGGCTTTGTTATTTCCCATGGTTTTCCTATTAGTTGAAATGTATGACACGTCTGGCAAAATTCAAATGCATTCCCCTGCAATCCAGGCCGTAAAAATGTCTTTCTATTTTAGCCTCCGTTTTCATCACGCCTACGTACCCTCCAAGTTGTGGCACATGCGGCACTCGCAGCACCGCCTTTCTGTATCCTACTGGAAAAATAAATTCTGCCCGTTTCTCGCTTGCTTGAATATGTGTTGCTCTCCATTTCCTCCTTAACATATCATTTGCTAAGTAATATCACACGGGAATGCATTCACTCTCCTTCCAAGTACATGTCTTCTGATCCAACTGCTTTAATTTTTCATCTTTCTGCTGTAACTCAGTAGTATAGCAAAGCTGAATATACTTGCATTTTTAACGCTTGTCCCCTGCTGTGTCCCACTTAACTGACAAAAAAAAAATGTAATCATATTTCAGCTTCCATATCCATGCCTTTTGATTTCTCCTGCTTCAGCTTGTGACTCTGTAATCGCATTCAGACACAATCTGGGAAAATTCCTTGATAAACGTCCTGCATTGCTGCACTTGCCTGCATCTCGACTGGCTTTTCAACTAGAGTAGGCAGCACGCTTACCGGTGATTGAGCTATATCATTTGCAAGCACAAATTGTATTCTTGGAGCTGAGTGTTTGTCCAGACCTCCCACCAGAAATTCCCCACTCTTTCTGCCCACTCTAGCCTCACTGTACATAACTGAGCAATGTTTCGTCCCACCATAAATTCCCGTATACATACTTCTTCAGGAGTACATGTTTCTCCCTCGTTCTGAATCACAGACAGGCACGATCCTGTGTGCCTCAATATTGTTAACTCTCGATCTGCTACTCCTGGCCAAGGTAAATAAACATTAACTTTGCAGGTATATTATTAAAGCACTTCCCCCTTACCAACCTCTGATCGGCTTGTGCACTCTGATGCAGCTTTCCACTCTCCACTGTGCTTTCTATTACCATGCCAACAAAACACACAGGCTTGTTTTGTTTTACTGCATCTGACTTTCCAGTGCTTTCCCTAGTTCTCCAACACTGATTTCATGTGGCCTACTTTATTGCAATGAAAACCTCAGTTCTTGTTCCCTTCAAGAGTTTCCTATTTACCCTGTGATAAGTTATCCTAATGATTTTCACAGAGATTTAACTTTCCCTTTCCACGTGAGGATTTCTCTTTGCCACAATTTCTATCCCTCAGACTTAAAATGATTCTGGAAGCACATCCTTGTTTTATGGATCACTTCATAACAATCAGCCATTTCAGCTGCTAACCTTGTCGTTTTAACAATATGCTCTTCCAGAGTAAGCTTATCTTCCGCATTTATCTCCAGCCTTTTAAGGTGAATTCCTTTAATAATTGCCAATTTCTGAAGTTCACATCCTGTCTCCCTTTCTCTCTGCTCTGCTGCTCTCTCTTCTTCCCTCTTTCTACTTCGAATCCAATCTCAAACTGCGTCAAATCTGGTGTCCTTTCCTTATCTCTCGAGTCTAACTCAAGCTGCTTCATTTTCAAATAAATTTTAACCATCTCTATAGATTCTCATGGATTTATCAGCTTAGTTAAATGCTGAGCTACTGTGGGAATGATCTCTCCTTTCCTCACAGAAAGAGGCAAATACAACCCCAGTATGTCTGCTAATTCCAGAAGCCCGGCCTGAATTCTTTTTTGAGGAGAAAGTGAGGTCTGCAGATGCTCGAGATCAGAGCTGAAAATGTGTTGCTGGAAAACCGCAGCAGGTCAGGCAGCATCCAGGGAACAGGAGAATCGACGTTTCGGGCATAAGCCCTTCTTCAGGAATGAGGAAAGTGTGTCCAGCAGGTTAAGATAAAAGGTAGGGAGGAGGGACTTGGGGGAGGGGCGTCAGAAATGCGATAGGTAGAAAGACGTCAAGGTGAGG
The DNA here is from genome assembly GCF_037043375.1 of Chiloscyllium plagiosum. Classification (NCBI taxonomy): domain Eukaryota; kingdom Metazoa; phylum Chordata; class Chondrichthyes; order Orectolobiformes; family Hemiscylliidae; genus Chiloscyllium; species Chiloscyllium plagiosum. Next base: position 77,409,046 of record NW_028270183.1, read on the forward strand.
GTGATAGGTCATACTGGGTTGGGGCGGAGAGGTCAGGAAGAAGGTTAGGAAGGCGGTGCTGAGTTCGATGGATTTGACTGAGACAAGGTGGGGGGAGGGGAAATGAGGAAAGTGGTGAAATCCAAGTTCTTCCCTTGTGGTTGGAGGGTTCCTAGGCGGAAGATGAGGCGCTCTTCCTCCAACCGTCGCGTTGTTGTGGTCTGGCGATGGAGGAGTCCAAAGACCTGCATATCGTTGGTGGAGTGGGAGGGGGAGTTGAAGTGTTGAGCCACAGGGTGGTTGGGTTGGTTGGTCCGGGTGTCCCAGAGGTGTTTTCTGAAACGCTCTGCAAGTAGGCGGCCTGTCTCCCCAATATAGAGGGGGCCACATCGGGTGCAGAGGATGCAATAGATGATGTGTGTGGAGGTGCAGGTGAATTTGTGGACTCCTCTATATTGGGGAGACAGACCGCCTACTTGCGGAGCATTTCAGAGAACACCTCTGGGACACCCGGACGAACCAACCCAACCACCCTGTGGTCAACACTTCAACTCCCCCTCCCACTCCACCAAGGATATGCAGGTCTTTGGACTCCTCCATCGCCAGACCACAACAACACGACGGTTGGAGGAAGAGCGCCTCATCTTCCGCCTAGGAACCCTCCAACCACAAGGGATGAACTCGGATTTCACCAGTATCCTCATTTCCCCTCCCCCACCTTGTCTCAGTCAAATCCATAGAACTCAGCACCGCCTTCCTAACCTGCAATCTTCTTCCTGACCTCTCCGCCCCAACCCAGTCTGACCTATCACCCTCACCTTGACCTCTTTCCACCTCTCGCATTTCTGACGCCCCTCCCCCAAGTCCCTCTTCCCTACCTTTTATCTTAGCCTGCTGGACACACTTTCCTCATTCCTGAAGAAGGGCTTATGGCCGAAACGTCGATTCTCCTGAGTTCTTTTTTGTAAAGCTACCAACTTTACATCGTCAATAGCAAGACAACTCTTTGTACCTAAATGAGACATTGCTTTCCCAATCATTGCCGACCCCAATCCAAATCTACACCCGAAATAAAGACGCAAGCACCTATCAGTTGCTCTTTTAATCCATCAACTACATCCCAATTTGTTATGGACGAGGCTAAACCATTCAACACGTTTTTAAGCAGACAAACCAGACCGTAACGTTATATTTTTTTCGTTTAGCTTACAGTGAAAATTATCCGAGTAAGCTAGTTACAAAAATTATTCACAAAATGACGGATCGAAAAACAAAAAACAGAATTTTGGATACCCACAGAACCTAGTCTATCCAAAGTAGACTTACTTATGCTGTTCTGAAAATACACAACAATCCTAAAAAAAGCACCTTAAAAACAGTAAAAATGAAACAGAAGCTTACAGCTAAAAATTAGAAGGGCAGAAGGAGAGAGGTTATTAGTTAGTGCACCACTGCTGGAGGATCTAAAAACCGGAATTCAACTTTCCAGAATGGCCACTCTTTTTCCATTATACAGTTCATTTCTAAAAAATTAAATCTTTGGCCTTAAGCCTCAGCTGTTTACAGAGAAACGAAAGGCCTCACAGCGAACACTTTCATCTCTGTAACACTTCATCCGATTCTGAGCCCGAACTGTTTTAAAATGCCTTTGATTAAAAAAATATCAAGAGACATTATTCTTGAGAAAAAGTACAGCTCCGTTTCTTTTTAAAAAAGAGAACATCTTTGTGATAGCCCAGTCCGTCCAATCTATCTTCATAAGTGAAACTCTTCGAACAGACAATATCCTGGTAAATCTGTTCTGCACCGTTTCCAATGCTATCACATCCCTGCTATAATGATAATTGCTGAAAGACACACAGTACTCCAGCTAGAGCCGATTGAGCAAATGAAATTAACAACTTAGAAGGCCACAGGAACTGCACTTTTCCATTAATGTGACTTTTACATAATACTGCCCCGTGGAGACAGTAAGAACTGCAGATGCGAGAACTCAGAGCCGACACTGTGGTGATAGAAAACACAGTAGGTCAGGCAGCATGCGAGGAGCGGGAGAGTTGATGATTCGGGCATAAACCCTTCATCAGGAATGAGGTTTGTGGCCGTGGGACTGATAGATAAATGGGAGGTTCTGGGGTTTGGGAGCGTAATAGCTGTGAATGCGAGGAGTAGATAAAGGTGGAGAATAAGTTACTAGTTATGACAGGAGGTGGAGCGGGAAGGTTGGAAAGGTGATGTGCAGGTCATGAGGGCAATGCTGAGTTGGAATCATGAAACTAGAATAATGTGAGGGAAGGGCGAATGAGGAAACTGGTGATCCCATGTGGCATCAAGGGCCCAAGGGGAAGATGAGGCCTTCTTCTTTAAGGCGTCAGGTGTTCAGGGAATGTCAATGAAGGAGGCGCAGGACCTGCATGTGCTTGGCAGATTGGGAGGGGGAGAATGAATTTCATCAGTGATGAGCTTCCAACTGCATATCCAAACTATCATTATGAACGTGTTCTTACATCTCAGGAACAGCATCGAACACTACCCCGACTGAGGAGAAGGCGAGGATTGCAAATGCGAGAGATTAGAGTCAGGAAGGATGGCGCTAGATAGCACAGTGGTTAGGCAACATCTGAGGACCAGGACTGTCAATGTTTCGAACATTCCTGACGAAGAACGTATGCTCGAAACATCGACTTTCCTACTCCAAAGATGCTGCCTTACCAGGTGTACTTTTCCGGATCCACACTTTTAACTCGACACCACCTCATTTCAACTGCACGGGAAAATTAAAATGCACCTGTCACCACTCAGTTGATTCTTCTGTCGCATGCGAGACAAACTGCAACATTCTTTTCCCCATAAATATCAGGTCATTCAGATCACTAAAGAAAAGAAAAATGCAGAGGCTGAATATCTGAGAGAAAAGAAATAATTGTTGTAGAATTCAGCATTCTTTCAGTTCAACTGAATGTTTGAATATTAAAATTGGTAAAGGAAAAGAGAAAGCTGCAGTTCAATAACTGCTACATCCTGTTTCTCAATAGAAAAAAAGAGTTTCATGGACTGGAATGTTTCGATCAGGCAATGCATGCTCACCTTGTCAAGTGCTGATAGGAATGGAGGAATATATATTTGCTCCGCCACTGCTGAACAGATGAAAAATATCATTTTGCCTTCCGAATCAGTTGATGCTCCTGCAGCAAAGTCAATGTGACTCATAAACCCAGCACAGCCAGTTCCGTGAGTATTTCAGAGTCCTGCAACGTCACATTTTATTTAAAAGATCTTTATTGATTGTTCCTTCTAAATATGGCATTCTCCATTTCATTGTGCATTGGATAATATTGTACCCACTCACTTATTCATTGGTACATCACACAATTTTACTACCACTAACGTTCCATTCACGACTTAACTACTAAACTACTTTCACGAAAAAATGCTTATTTTTAAAACCGAAGACTGAGCTGAAGCAATGTCTCTTGGAAATCAACCATCATTCTCTCACTCTCTATACCTTATTTAGTGTGTCTCAGTGCCTGTCCCCATAAACCTGTGCTCTCCAGTTCTGAACTTCACCATTCTGCGCAAACGATTTAGTCCAGTTGCCGATTCATGCCACTCATGATTTTATAAACCGTGAGAATGTTACACGCTGCCTGGGACATTCCAGCGAAAAATCCCCTGCCTACCCCATCTCCACGCTTAGCTCAAGCCCTCAGGTCTCCGCAACATCCTTGTAACTCATTTGTGCACAGTTTCAATTTTCACAAAATCCTTTCTGTCGAAGTTGACCATAATTGCAATCAGTATTCTAAATGTGATCTTACCAATGCTCCATATCGCCACAACATGACATTCCAACTTGGATAATCGACTTTCTGACTAATGACAAAAAGCGTGCCAAGTACTTTCTTCACCATCTTGTCTACTTTTGACACCACTTTATCTGCTTTAATCACTTTTGCCTTATTCATTGAGTAATCCGTTGATGTGTTTCTTCCAATGTGTATCACCTCATGTTTTTCATGGTTAATTTCAACATCCCATATCTGAATTTAACATTTGACAAATCCATCTCTGAGCTCCTCCATCCTAAGACCTTCTTCCTCACTATTAACCATTTTGCTAATATTCGCATCATCGATAACTCTGCTTCTCATATCCCCCGAATTTGTTCTATATTCTTTACACACACCCACAAACGACATGGGACCCAGCATTCATCCTTGTGTTACACCATTGACTACCAGTTTCAATCACACAAACTGCCTTCTATCACCATCCTTTGTCTCCTACCACCACCAAATTAAGTTTGGATCCAACTTGCCAGGGGACCTTAAATCCCATTTCACTTTTATCCTCTTACCAGTCTCCAGTGTGGTGTCGTGTTAAAGGCAATGTTGAAATCCACACAAACAACATCAACTTTACTGCGCTCGTTAAAAAACCCGATCACTTGCCAATAAAATATATTTAATCCAATCTGTTCGGCATGACATTCTGTAACAAAGCCGTGATGACTCTTCCTGATGAAACCTTGCCTGGACAAGTGGCAGTTAACTCTCTCCTTCAGGGTTTGCTCCAAAAGGTTCCCTTTAACTGATGTGAGACTCACTGCTGTGTGATTCCCTGGTTTATCTCTCCCAATCTTGCTGAAAAGTGGAACTGCGTTAGTCCAGTTCACTACAAACCCAAAGAGGAAAGTAAAACATTTCCTCCATTGTGACAGAGAGGAACATAAGATACAAATCCGTCCTGAATTGGGAATATGCCCACTTCAAGCCGCTCAGAACCACGAACACTTCATCAGTCCCTGTGTCAAACTTCTTCAGAACCTTTCCATCCCACGTCCTGCATTCTGTTCCTATATCTTAGCACAAGAGGACTGTTCGCTTGCTGAACGAGTAAAGTGATTCACTCAGTTATCCCATTTGCTGACACAACTCTACTGTCACACTGGAAGGAGGACATTCAGATATTTTAACTCGAAAATGCTGCATTAAGCCTTTGTGGTGATAAAATATTTTGTTTTGATAGCCACAGTCTATTACAGTGAGAAATGGTGTGAATTTTCTCTAACTGAGCAACATTCACTTAATTCCACCTCTTGTGGAGATTCCTATCTGTTCCCATCTGACATGACCGAAATTTAGCTCTCTGTTGTTTACCATATCCAGAACAGAACTGCGGCACAAATCCAAGCACATGATTTCTTTACTTATTGACTTAGTCGATGCCAATGCCTCACATTGTAAAGGGATTCATCAACAAAAGAACTTTTCAGGATTAACACAGTTGTGCCTTATGTGGCAGGGGGTCATTACACAAGCACAGTATCAAGCTTCCTCAGGGGCAAGACAAAAGATGCTGGAAAGAGAAATCGGAGTTAACATTTTCGGTCCAGTGACGCCGTCCTTAGCATTGATTATTTCCAGGAAAGGTTTGGTCTATATGCAGAAGATATGTAGGGGCGCAGTAATTAGAAGTGAACGAGATTTCGGGATAGAGCCGAAAGAGAGATACTAACAGTTGGACATCGGAATTGATAATGATTTGTTTGGAGCATTAACAACTGTTCACGGAGACTGTTTATGACTAACCATAGGTATTGTGCAATGGCTGCTATGCTATAACTAGGCCGCTTGGGTGTGTCGGGGGCCAGGACATGGGAGACATCAGGCCTCTAAAATGATTGAAATTGGTATGGATGGTCGCTGGGTGCTCAAGCATAAAATGGCCTGTTACTTTTTCAGCATGCGCCGAGCTATGGTGGAACACTGCAGTCAGCCTGAGATAGAGACGTTGGCGAGGAAACATGGTTCTGTGCTAAAGGAGCAGTAAACTGGAAGCTCTGGGACTTTTTGGCGATAGAACTTTGTATTCTGCAAAACGGTCATTAAATCCAGACTTCATTTCCCAAGGTAATGGCGACCACAATATGAGCAGTGAATCTATTAGACTGGATAGCGTGAAGTGCAGGGAAAGTGTTGCTTCACCTGGAAGGTGTATTTGAGCACTTGTGTACTAAGCAGGGAGTTCAGAAATGGGCAAGTGAGGAGAAGCAAGAAGCAAGAAGAAAGGATAGCGTAGAAGATATTATTAGAGATGTTGTTAATAAATGGGTAAGAAAGCGACCATAAAGGCACTATACCTGAATGCTCGTACTTTTCGGAAGAAGGTTGGGGATATAACGGCATAAATTATCACGAACGAATACAATTTAGTAGACATTGCAGATACATGGAGACAGCATAGTCAAGACTGGGAGGTAAATATTCACGGGCATGAGACAATTTGGAAGGACAGAAGTGGTAGTAAGGAAGGTGGTGTAACTCAAATATTCAAGGACAACCTCAGACCGATGCTGACAGATAATATACGTTCTATGGAGAAGGAGTTTGAATCCATTTGGGAGCAAAATAGAAGTTCGAAGAAGAAAATGTCATTGATTGTCGGAGTCGACAAGCTCCAAATTTTAAGATCACATTGGGGAGGGCAGGAAACAAAGACATAAATAACATCTGAAAAAATGGTGTGGCAATTATCATGCGGGATTTTAATCAACATGTCGATCGGTCGAAGCAGCTCAGTCAGAGTAGCCTTGATGAGGAGAGTATTGAGTATCTGCGAGAGATTCCTTAACTACTGTGTAATGGAATAGGCCAACAAGGGGAGAGGCCAAATTAGATTTGGTACCGGGTAATGAACACGGCAAGGTGATAGATTTGGCGGTAGGTGAGCACTTTGGTGATAGTTACCAAAATTAAATTATGTTTACTTGAGCTTTTCAAAGGGATAGGTATACACCGGAGGGCAAGCGCTGCTGCTGGGGGAAAGAAAATTGTAATGCGATTAGATAAGATCACGCATGCACAGGTTGGGCAAGGAAACGGCAGGGAATGGGCAGAATAGAAGTGAGGAGCTTATTCAAGGAGCAGATTCTGTGTGTATTTGATAAATATGTACCTGTCAGAGAGGGAGGAAATTGTCAAGTGCAGGAGTCATGATACTGAGGAAGTTCAGGAAAGACCTGAAGAGAGACTGAAGATGAGCCAGGATGGTAGATGAGAATTTGTTGGCCGATAGGATAAGGGAAAATCCTATATCTTTCCATAGTTACGTAAGGACTAAAAGAATGAATGGAATAAAATATGGCCAATGAAGGACAGTCGTGGTAAGTAGTGCGTGGAGACAGAAGTGATGGGGGAAGCGCAAAAGCAATACCTTTCGTCAGGATTCGCTCTGGAAAAACAAAACGTTGTAGAGGACAATACTGAGACACAGTCTACGAGACGAGATCGGATTGAAGTTCCCAAGGACGAGGTGTTACAAACTCTGAAAATGGGAAAATATATAAATTCCCGTGGGCCGGATGGGATTTATCCTAGGTTTCTCTGGGAAACCAAGAATCGGATTTCCGAACCTTCGACGTTGATCTTTATGTTGTCATTGTCCAAAGGTATAGTACCAGAACACTGCAGGATAGTAAAAGTTGTTCCCTCATTCAAGAAGTAGAGAAAACCCTGGAAATTATAGACCATTGACCCTTCCATCGGTTGTGGGTAAAGTGTTGGAAAAAGTTCTGAGAGATAAAATTTGTAATCATCTCGATTGGAATTAGTTTATGAGGGAAGGTCAAGCCGGTTTTGTGAATGGGAGGTCGAGACTCACAAACATTATTGAGTTCTTTGAGTAGGGCATTAAACTGGATGTCGGTTTGCTCACTGAATTGGAAAGTTCATTTCCAGACATTTCATCACTCTACGAGGTAACAATTTCAGTGGTTCTCCAGGCGAAGAACTGTTCATGATTCCTGTTTAAAATTTATATGTTTGGGTTCTTTGAGTAGGTGATGTAATTTCCGGTGGTGATGTCATTTCCTGTTATTTTTCCTCAGCGGGTAGTCGATGGCGTCGAGCTCGAAGTGTTTGTTGGTAGAGTTCTGGTCGGAATGCCATGCTTCGAGGAATTCTTCCGCATGTATCTGTTTGGCTTGTCCTAGTATGGATGTGTTGTCTCAGTCGACTGTAGTGTTTGTCGAATGTAGTGTTTGTTTCCAGTTCTTGCACGGTATTTTGTAAATGTCATCAGTTTTTGCATATGGACAAATAAGCAGAAAACGAGCCACAAGGATACATGAACATCAACTAGCCACAAAACGACGAGACCCTCTCTCACTGGTTTCCTTACATACAGATAAGTAAAGGCACCACTTTGACTTGGACAAGGCATCCATCCGAGCACATGTGAAACAGAGACAGACACGAGAATTCCGAGAAGCATAGCATTCCAACCGGAAATCTATAAAAAAGCAGATCGAGGTAGACCCCATCTACAACCCCCTGAGAAAAAGAACAGGAAATGATATCACTGCAGGAAATTACATGACCAACCCAAAAAACCCCAAACATGTCAATAGAAAGCAGAAATCCTGAACAGTATGCCGCCCGAAGGCCCACTGAAGATGTTACCCAGGAGGGTAAAGAAAAGTATGTAAGTGACCTTCCAGCTCAGCGAGCAAATCTTCATGTGAAAGCTAATCCTGAGCTACAAAATTGTTAAAACTCGCCAGGTGACTAAACAGATGGATGAGGATAATGCCATTCATGTAATGCACGTTTGGATTTCAGTTAGCCGTTTGGTAAATTTCGCCATGGTAGATGATTGCACAAAATACTGAGGAATGGGCTTGAGGAGGAGTTCGTGCTTTGGACCAGAAATTAGCCAGCTGAAAGAAGACAGAGGGTGTTATTTGATGGGAAAATATCATCCTGGAATTCAGTTGCTTTTGGTGTACTGCAACGATCTGTTTTGGGTTCACAGCTTTTTGTCATTTTTTATAAACGACCTGGATGGGGGCGTAGAAGGATGGGTTCGTAAATTTGCGGACGACAGTAAGTTCGGTACAGTTGTGCATAGTGCTGAAAGATATTGCAGGTTACATAGGGACACAGGTATGCTGCAGGGTTGGGCTGAGAGTTGGCAAATGGAATTTAATGCAGAGAAAATGTGAGAAAAAGCATGGCATTAAAATTAGCACAGAATATAAAGATCGATAGCAGAAGTTTCTATTAAAATATAAAATGAAAAAGAGTGGCAAAAGTAAACGTTGACACTTTCGTGGATAAGAAGGGGCATTTACTTATGGGATATGCGGAAATAGCCTTGACATTGAACAGGCATTTGGGTCGGTCTTCACAGTGGAGGATATTAATTACATGCCAGTAATTGACAAAGTGATGACGGTTGGTGACGAACTGGGAACAGTCATTATAACAAAAGAGCTAGTGTTGGATTGTTGGAGCTAATTAACATCGCAGGGTGTTAAACGCGATGGTGTGTTAAAATGAAGTTTGCTGACGGTATTTTTCCAAAATTCGTTGGTCTCTGGGGCAGTCCCAGCTGAATTGGAAAACACAAATATGACATCACTGTTTAAAAAGGGAGGCAGACAGAATATGAGGAATTAGATCAGATTACTTACAGTGTCGAAACAGGCCCTTCGGCCCAACAAGTCCACACCGACCGCCGAAGCGCGACCCACCCAGACCCATTCCCTAAGATTATAGAACTTTGTTTAACCTCTGCAGTGCAGAAATTTCTTGAGTCTATTATCGAGGAAGAAATAGCAGGACATCTCGACAGAAACTGGACAGACGCAGCATGGGTTAAGGAAGGGCAGGTCATCCCTGAAAAATCTTTTCGAGTTCTATGATGGCATTACGAGCATGGTGTATAACGGGACCCAGTGAATTGGTGTACCTAGATTTTCAAAATGCCGTCGACAATTTGCGGTTCAGGGGCTGACAGCAAACGGTTGCATGCTGTTAAGGGTAAAGTATGAGCATAGATTCAGGATTATTTGTCCAACAGGAAGCGCAGAGCGGGGATAAATCAGTTCTATTCTATTGTCCATCAACGGTGTGCCCCAGGGATCGGTACTGGGACCGCAATTACTTACAACTTATGTGGATGATTTGGATTTTGGAGCCATGCGCATCGTGTCAAGGTCTGCAGTTGACACAAAGGTGAGTAGCTGAGCAAAGAGTGCGGAGGACAGTGAAAATTTGCAGAGGAACATTGAAATATTGGTTTAATGGGCAATATTCTGGCGGATGGAATTCCGGATTTGAAGGTGTTCGCTGATGACAAGAGACTATGTGCAATAGGATTGTATCGAAAATTCAGAAGAATGAAGCCGGATCTTATGGGAACATATAAAATTATGAAGAGCATGTGTGAGATAGAAGTAGACAGCATGCTTCCATTGGCGGATGAAACTAGGACAAGAGGGCGCAGCCTCAAGATTATGACGAGCTGAGTTAGGACTGAATTGAGAAGGAATTCCTTCAACCAGAGCAGTACTCTGTGGAACTGCTTGTCCAACGAAGTAGTTGATGATACATCAATAAATGTTTTTTTTTAAGCAAGGACTGATTTTGTTTGAACAATAAAGGAAGTAATGATTACCTTCAGAGGTTGGTTAAGATCAGACATGATCTTATTGAATGGCGAAGCAGTCTCTAAGGCCCTTATGGCATAGTCCTGCTCCTCGTTCCCATGTTCTATGAATGCATGTGTCACATATTCCGCGATTTTAGGGAAAGCTTCCATGGGGAGGTGTTGAGACAGAAGGCACAGTGCACCACGGTCCCGCGGAGGTAATGGTTCCTGGGGAAGGCGGACAAGGGCGGGGAGGGGAATATATGTTTGGTAATAGTATTTCTCTGGAGGTGGTGGAATTAGGAAAATATTTCGTTGATGACTTGGAGTACCATAGCGCTTAAGGTTCCAGACCATGTTCTGAAAAACATGGGATGAGAATGGAACGTTGCTTCATGACGGACATTTGAAAGATGGGTCCAAAGTCCTTCTTTGGTTCAGTGAAAGTCACAATGTCTTTGAGAAGCTAGCTTTAGCAGCCAAAGGCATTGTGGCCACAAGAGCAGGTCATAGTCAGAGATTTTCGCGACTCCCTAAAGCCTGTCTAACACATAGCCTGCGACGACATGCCACCTCTGATTTGTCACCGGCAGTCTCCACTAACAGCTGTTCACTCTCCGAGCGAGAGCGTTATTCACCTCATTGACCAAATGTTCTTCTCTTTCTTTCGTTCTTTCCCGACCAACTGTTTACTCCTTTACAGTACAGAATGAGACATGATGGGATAGTTCCTGTTCGCCTGAATGCTTGCAATGTTAAAGAAACAATGCACAGGAGAAGCACAGCAGATTAGTCAGCATCTGAGTTGCAAGAGACATTTAAATCACAACCTTCTTGAGGATTCCTTAGTGCAGTTGCAACAATACTGAAAAGCTCAACACCGTCCAGAACAGAGCAACTGAATTGAGCAGCAACACACAACTAATAAAACATCGACAAACATCCATTCCCACCACAACCAAACACTCAGACATGCAGTCTGCACCACCCACAAGATGCACTGCAGATATTCACCAAGGGTCCTTAAACAGTACATTACAAACTCACAACTACTTCCATCTAAAAGGAAAAGGGTAGTAGATAGCTAGTAAATACCTACAACCCACTCACCATCCTGCTCTGGAAATATATTGCCGTTCCTCCAGAATCAGTGTGTCAAAATTGTGGATTTCACTCCCCTATAATTCGGGTCTACCGACAGCACACGGAAACGATGGTTCAAGAAAGCAACTCATCATCCCCTTGTCCAGTCAAATCAGGAATGAACAATAAATGCTGACCTGTTCTGGAATACCCACATCCGACGAAGAATGAAAATCATACGCTTTTGTGTTTTGAGGAGTTCTCTCTTACTGAGATATATCTGGTTTTATTTGATGGGTATCAAAGAGGAGGATTTGCATTTGGGAAACTGAAACGAAGCATCACATCAGAATTTGATGGAGTTGCTTTGTTCCATGTAGCCTGAACCTCACCCGCCTTTGAAAATGAAAGCAGAATGTTACATTCACAGTGGAGTGAAAGCACTACCTGAACTATCCAGACATAGTTGGAGGGGCGCTGGAGAGAAACTGCGGTAATGTGTTGACGATTCAATTACTTGTCTGTACTGAAAATTCATCAGTGCAACCATACCGGGGAAAAGCCGTTCAACTGTTCTGAGTGTGGAAAGGGAGTTACTCAGTTTTCTAACTTGCTGACTCACCAGTGGGTTCACACGGAGAAGAAACCATTTAATTGTCCAGAGTATGGAAAAGGCTTCAAAAGTTCTCACGAACTGCTGTACCATCGATATGTTCACGTTGATGAGAAACCATTCAAGTGTTCTCACAGAGGGAGTGGGTTCAGGCCGTCACTTGATCTCACTTTACATCTGCGAACCCAGTGGACAGAGGCCGTTCGCCTGTTCTAAGAATGGGAAAGCATTCAGTCAGTCATTCAATCTGCTGACACACCAGTGAGTTCATACCATTCGTATGAGACCATTCGTCCGCTGCGATTTGAAGTAATTAATTGATTCCGGCAATCTGCTGAAATACAAGAGAGTTCAACTAGAAGGAGACCATTCACCTGCTCTGAAGTTTCTCAAACTTACTGAAAGACGAGTGAATTCATATTGGCGAGAGGCCATTCATATGTTCTGAATTGGGGAAAGGATGCACTTAAGCCATCCATCCTCCTGATACACCAACGGGTTCACTGTGACAATAATTTGTTTTAATGACGCAGTGTGGGAAATGCTTTATAAGTTTCCACTAATTGAGGTCGCATAAACATGTTCACGCTGATGAGAACACAATCTTATGCTCTCACTGTAGGATTGTTGTTTCTCTGATATAAGTGAATACCCTTCACAAGGTCTTCATTTCGATGTGAAGAGCATTCAGAAATGCTGAATGCATCGAAATATTTTTTAGTACAAATCCACACTTAACAATGAAGAAGAGGATCAAGAACAGGGCAGTCAATGGATATCTACCAGTCTCCTCTAATTGTACAGAAATCCGGGGAAAAGAATCTTTGAATTTGATGTGATTGAAAACTGAACAATTAAACACCAGATCAATTGAAGAGATTAAACACATCCAATGAAGTAAACCCCGGCTGACAGAATGAACACAGTTCAATTCTCGATGCAATAACTCCATATCGCATTCACATGCGACCTCACTGGATTGTTTGCACTATTACCGTCTTTCCAGAACGTATAGGCTACTGCCTTCATTTGAGAAAGAAGGGGCTGATCGGTGATTTAACCAGGTCAGAGAAGATTTAGAGATAGACAACTTTTAAATTAACCTCAAACCAGCGATAGGAATTCGAACCACGCTGCGAGCATCACACTGTTTTCTCAGCCAACAAAGCAGCCAACTGAGCGAAACAGATTCCACCTGACTGGGCTGTCACACGTGCGAATGAGTAATTGAATCCCTTGCTACCCACAGTGCAAATTAACTGCCTCTCCACGCACGGTGACTCAGTGTTTAGCTGCCTCAGAGCATGAGGGACTGGCTTCGATTCCAGCCTCGGAGGCCTGTCTGTGCGGAGTTTGCACGTTCTCCACGTGTCTGCGTGAGTTTCCTCCAGGTCCTCAAATCCCACAAGACAAACTGGTGCGCCGGTTAGTCGAATTGGCCATGATGTATTACCAATACCGTAGGTTAATAGTTGGGGTAAATATAAGGGAGGGTAATGGGTTTGAGTGCTTTTTGGAGGGTTTGTGTGAACTTGTTGGGCCGAAGGGCCTGTTGCTGCACTGCAGGGATTCTCATGTGTTTTCTGGTGTTTCGTCACATCATTGCTACTCCTTAAGCTCTTTTCAAAGTCAGACCATTAAAATTTTCTCTCATTTGTGGGAACAAGTCCATATCTGCTGAGATTGGAGACCCGAGTTAATCACTTCCCAGGCAAGGAGCAACTAAATGTTTCTTGCTCGTGTGAATATACTCGTGCTCACTGAATAGAGATGACCAGGTGAATCTCTTTACACATTCAGTGCAGGCCTCTCTACAGTGTGCCCATTCATGTTTATCTGAACCTTTACTGATTTAATAAATTCCTTCTCAAACAAAGAACAGACGAATGGTGTCTCTCCAGTGTCATGTCGATCGGATGACATTAGGCGTTGTTGTGAAGATAATCGCTTACCAAACAGAGAAGACAAATCTTCTCTCCCTTTGTTGAAGTCGTTTGCGTGCCATGAGGATTGATCCCCGAGTGAATACATTCCCGTCATGGAACAGCTGAGTGGCTTGTCCCCATGTGAACAGGTTGATGTTGAATTAAGATTTTGAATTTATAACCTTTGCAGATCTGAAAGTTTATTTTTCAACAGTATGGGAAATGACATACAAACCTGCCTACACACAGCATGGCCAATAAGAACACAGAAAATCAAGCCTGTCCAAGCAATACAAGGAACACCCAAAATGCCTCAGCATTGACCAAACAGGCTGACAAGGGAAACCATACATGATCACAGTTATTCACAAACCAGGGAATACACTTCCCAAGACAATCTACCAATAAGCTTCCTCGACCCGATAAACACAGCTGAACCAAAGGCCGAAGGGTAACTTAGTACCCCAGGGATATCAAAGCCACATGAAGCTCAGGTCAGCCAGGGATGCACCAGAATACCTTGCTCATCTCTGGAGAGCAACAATGGTATCACCTTACTGCCAAGGAAAGGGACATTCTCACATACCCACGAAGAGAGCTGGAACCCCCGATCCCATTCTAGAACTGATTAATGCCGCTGGATGCTTGATTGTGTCCAGATTGTATCAATCACGGCCAGAGCTTGTGCCGTAACGCGGATCCAGCCAGGGGAGAGCCGGACGGGCAAGGGAAGCCTGAAAAAATAGAATGAGAGACTGCTGATTAAATTTTTCGCATCAATCCTAAGAGATTCCTCAGCTCGAAGGAAATTGACCAGGGCTCCACCAGTTCACTTTTTTTCTGTCTTGTGGTTTCTGTCTTGTGTCTGCTTGTTTTGCGGTTGCTGACTGCATGTATTGCCAGTTTCAGTTGTCTCGTCTAAGTGTGTTTATCCATCAGACAAGTGTTTGTTTACAGTGCGGTGCGCGATAATCCTTTTTTGCTTGACCTGTCAATCAGTCACTGCTTGTGTGTTCTGTGAGTACTCCCTTTGTCTTTCCTCGAAAACTGAAGTGCAATGCTTAGCAGTCAGCGCAGGACGTCCAGTACGCCATGGGGGCAGAGAATTCCACCCACTGCTGGGATGTGCTAGCTGGACAACGCCAAACATGTGGTGAGAACGGCCCAGGACCGAAGTTGTACAAGACGATATTGAGGAGGCATGTAAATTTCGATTCCCTACAGTGTTGAAACAGGCCCGTCGACCCAACCAGTCCACCCCGACCCTCGGAAGAGTAAGCCGTGCAGACCCATTTCCCTCCCACCAATGCACCTGACACTATGGGCAATTTAGCACGGCGATTTCACCTGACGAACACACCTTTGTGATTGTGTGAGGAAACCGGAGCACACGGAGGAGTCCCAGGCAGACATGGGGAGAATGTGCAAACTGCACACAGACAGTCGCCCAAGGCTGAAATCGAACCTGGGGACCCTGGCGCTGTGAGGTAGCAGTGACAACCACGCTGCCCTGTAAATACGTGAAAATCAAAATTAAGATAGGTGATTCTCTTGTTATACCTGGTTCACTGGCAGACACTGTGCTGAAAGAGACAGGGGATGGCGGTTACTTTACCCACTTTACAGGAGACTTTTAAACATGTCCACAAGGAAATTGGCCATATGGGAGGTCCTTTAAATTCGATAAGCTTGATTATTGGACCACGTCCATTACGGGAGGGCACGTTGACCCCTCCTGGGACACTGTATACATGCTGCAGTGTCTTGCAAAGTTTCGGCAGGTTGCCCAGCAGTATCAGGCCGCGAAGGTGAAAGACTGCTGCAATAACAAGCGATACTGTGATCAAAATAATTCCAGATACAGCCACACCGCCCTGTGCCCCACAGGACTCAAAATTTCCCATACTGGCTTCAAAGCCAGACCCGTTGGGCCTGAAGGAAGTGGCTGCATTTTTTTTTAACATGCATTACACAGCAAGCCCGCGATGGGACACATTCGCCGCCGGGCAGTTTGAATCACCACTGCTGCCCAACACAAACGATAACTCCAGACTCACAAGAAGACCGAGTGCTTGCCGAAATTACCAGGGCACCAACTGTCAGTTTCCCCGCATCATGATTGGGTGCACTCCCCTGTTTCAGACCTGGATCCACGCAGAGATCCGGACCATGCTACAAGATGCCCCCGACCCGTTGAAGTGACTGCTCCCATTCTACATTTGGGTCCTCGAAATTTCCTGTATTTTCAATTGTCGGTCCCAAGATGTGGATACCGTATTACAGCTTGTGCATATGACCCACTGGGTGACCATTAGCCCTGTTATTGACATCCCCCTGAGACATCGCTTCAGACTGGGAAAAAGTGGCTGGCGAGCACCGGAAAGGATGCAATAAAGGCCAGTGCAAGACGGCTCGCCGATTTCGGGCTGTTATCCAGTGTCTGCAGAGCAGCCAAGTATTTGCTCGATGTCATTGTCCGCTTTAGGGAGATCTGCGACTCCTCGTCCGACATTCCATTAGCAGAGAATGAAAAGCTTGCCGTGCAGACCTCACATATGCTCACGTTTTCACGTTGCACAATCGAACGACGAGCAGGACGGACAATTTACTTTTACTTGATAACTTGGACGGGAATGGGCTGTTCCCTGCACCAAAACCGACAGGGGCATTCGACTGGCTCGCACAAGCTGACAACCACAGGGACACTTCCAGGCCAGTACAGCAAACTAGGGCAATTCAAAGAAGGCACTGCTGGAACAGTGTGAATTTGGAACACTGAGTGACACAGTGCTGGTCCAGGCAATGTCGCCCAGGGCCATCTAACCTCTCCGTCTACCCTCAGGCACGACAGCAGTCCACCACACAACAGAGGCAGCTTCAGCAAGCTGCCTGCACTGTGGCTGATCCCTTCCCACGTGCTCCAGAAGCTAACTAGGGCTATCGTGAGAGTGAGTTTTCACAGGCGATCTCAATATGTCTCTCACACGCCCGATCTGAAATTCCGATGATGGATGTGGAGGTGGTGGGGAGCTGGTCATTTCTTTTATGTTGGATACTGGGTCTGCCCAACCGTCTGCGGCTTCCGACTCAGAAAATTGCCTGAGTTGCAAGACCCTCTGCACTATACGGTTTTTGAGAATACCCATAACAATCCCACTCTCCTAACCCATTAACTCCAGTATTGGCCCTGCCACTGCGACTGATACTGCCATTATTTCAGACTCTTGCCCAGTCGCCCTCCTGAGCCGGCAGACCTTATGTAAATTGAATGCCAGTATCCACTGTTCCTCTGAGGATCTCACATCAGAGAACCTGGACGTCCATTATTCCATGCTGCGGGCAGTAATTTCACACAACCCTGAACCCTCTGACCAGGTAAGCTCCTGATGCTCTTGGTCATGCTCCAATTCACCTATCTGCGCTCTTCTCGACCCCCACTTGCCCTGTTGTCAATGGCCCCTTTCTGTAGACAGTTCCCTGACTCCCTGCTCCCAGTGGGGTGCGCAATTGACGGTATTGACTTGTCATGTATCCCAACTGAATTAATTGAAAATAGCGACACACCACGGTGATATGTAATAACAAAGTAGATACTTGTGAAATCTAAGGACTTCAAGGTGACCCTCTTAGCAAATGCGGGTGCTATGATGTTGTTGTACCTCTGCACTGACAGCTGAAGTGATGTCAAGCTGCTATCTGTTTTCTCCATTGGTTTTGATCATTCTGGCTCTCGTCTAATTGCCTGAAGACGAGAGGTGCCGACAACCTCGGAGCTTGCTGCGTGGTTTCTGGTGTAATTTTCAGAGGGGATGAGGAGCTGCGGTTGGTCACGGGAAGTGACTGTGAGGCCCCCAACCCCCACTCCCCCGAAGCCCCACAACTCGCCATAATCCAGTTACTGCAGTCAGCAGCTGATCTACCCTGTCAGGGCACACTGGATCCTCCTTACCCTGACCTTTTGGAAGGACAGTCTGCTGCCATGGATTTCCAATGGCTGGATATGATGTGTTTTGCTTTCAATTTCACTTTCATCTCTGGCCACATGTAAGTTCTTCAGTTTAACCATGTAACCCTTCCAGAAAATGTCCGCTCGCTGATCCCTTTTTGTCAACTTAACCAGGGTCCCCACACGTACTCACCACCTCAGCAATCTCTATTTGAACTTGCCCACATTCACTTATTGATCTTCTGCAGCCTTGATAGAAAAGGGACTGTTCCTGTGCCCAAGCACCCTGCAGGAACTTTTATGAATCAGGGAGCAATCTGAATCTAATTGATGTTAAATGTTTGTTAGTAGCCAATATTTCTCCAGAGCTGTTGTTTGAAAGTATAGATAACAGCCTTTAAATATGATTGCTGCATTCTATGAACCGGAACATCCTCTGCCCACATTGATTGAACGACGCCCCCTGCTGACCGACCGTTAATTGACCAGTTCTGACAATGTTGCATTCTAGACTTTTCTGACCCTACCCATGTGGCCTCACCTCCTGATTCCAATCCTGGTCCCAGCATTTCATAGCTTCCAGTAATACTTTGGCACTTCTGCTCAATTCCACCACAAACCCCATTCCCGACCTATTACTTTGTGCTTCCAAGCAACTTTGGGCAAGAAAGTTGGGATGCAGATGTTCTGTTTTGCACCCTTATCATTTTGTTATCTCATCATTTCTGCACTTCCATTTTGTTTTCGTTCCCTCCGGTTCCCCTCTTTGTTCTGTGTCACTAAATCCTTTTAATTGCTGCATTTTTAATTTTTGACGAAAGCGGATGGAACTCAGACAAAGTAAGTGTCTATAGCAGATTGTGAGCATTTGTTAATTTGCAAAATAATAAGTAATGTATGATTAGGATTCATTAAAAATTACGCTTAACACTTACTGATGTTGGAATATAAAGTCCACTTTCCCCCTTATTGACACGAAGCATGTTCCTCGATTTAATTTTCATATTTCAGAATCAGTTCAGTTCAAATGGCAAAAGACAGCTCGAGTCGCTGAGGTCACTGCATCCCAACCTGATTTTGGACACGTGAGAACTTCAGTTTCTCTCCCTAATGGTCTCTCTATCCGAGCAACTTTCTTTGATTTCCTTTCCTTCACGTTTACGTGGCCGTGCTCCAAGGGGAAATTCTATTGGCTGTTGTTGAATCTCCAGCTCGAGCTGAGAGAGGGTTATCTCAGAGGCCCAACCGCAGGTTGATGGGACTCAGGGGTCAGGCCCCACTGCAGCCTCTGTAGAATCTCCATTTCTCAGTGTTCCCCAAGGGGAAAGGCACATCCAGGAAGGAGTCACTGCCGGCCTCACTGTAGGCTGCACAGAGGGACACTGACAATTACACACGGAGCTTGGACAGCTAGTTCCAAGGGAACCGATGTGACACCTGTGCCCTGTGACTTTGCTTGGGAATTGAACCTGCGTGTGTTTAGGACAGGAACTCTTCCACTGGGTTAAATCCAGCCATTCAAAAGGATCGAATATCTACTGTACGAATACCTGATATACTTCCGAACACCTCATGGAGACTATCATTTACAGCAGATTCTAGTCGACTGTACAACCAGAGAATTACACTGAAAAGCAGAAATATTTCTCTGCATTAACTCATTCATAAAGGAATCATTCCATTGGTCAGGTATTTGTTGGAGAAGCACAGGCTGGCGTTGCATGTCAGGCCCCTGCAAAAACCTGGACATGGACTCTGTTCTAATCTCCTGGAGACCTGAAAACTCTGATGGGGAGACCCACCTAAAGAATGTGGCCTTCACTGTCTGTGCTGTCACTTATTCCTCCCGAAAAGGTCGTGGAGAGTGAGCTCACTTCCTTAATCACTACAGATTACTGGAATATTGTGTGCATTTGTTCCTGGGTCCGCACCTTCAATCTTGTGGATGGATTGGAAAGAATGGAACTGTTCAGATTGGGAATCTGATGGGACTTTCAAAAATCATGAGACCTCTGGGAGAAACTGTTCCCGAATATAAGGTTCAAGAATGAGACAACACAGGCTGAAATTATCTGCAAAAGTAACAGATGTATAGTAAGAGATGTTTTTTGTTGACACAACGCTTGGTGTTTGTGTGGAGGGCCCTGCTGGAGTTCTGATGGAGGCGGCTCCAACTGACGCTTTAAACAGGGAACTAGGTCATTATCTGAATTTCACTGAGGGGTGACGAGTCAATGGACAGAACAGAGTGTCACAGTCATTTAGTTTCTGAATCTCAAACTCCCACTTTGTCAATGAGGACTTGGTCACTGACATCAAGAGATGTCAGCATGATGACGCTTGGCTTGGGAGTCTTTGTTGTGGACATCGAGCTTTACTCACTGTCAACCTCCAGACAACAGGACATGTCTTCAGAATTTGCAAATGACACAAATTGAAAATGCAGGAAACAGGGAAGAGAAGAGTAGCAGAATTTAGGAGGACACATGCAGCAGTTATTTCTCGTCGGTCCGCGGATAAACGTGGTCCACAGGATTCCTGCTATCCTCACAATGAACTAATCAGAGCCAGACTTCCTTATTGTTCGTGGCCAATTAATATGAAGCACAGAATTCCTGTGAAACAGACACGAGAGAGGCGAGAGCTTTCTGTTTGTCATAAAGAGCAAAACAGTCGCGCAATGACCGTGGGGGAGTGAAATTTCCTGTATTTAATCAAGATCACACTCTGACAAGGCGAACCCTCCAACTACCTGAGGGACTGTGATTTGTGAAGCATATTCCACGTGAAGCTTGTTCAGAATCAGTCACAGATTTTTTTAAATCTGCAATCTGACTAGATTGATCCTGAAGGCAGACGTTTTAGAGATGCTGCAGAAAAGATTTACCACCTTGCTTCCTGGACTGGAGGGCATTTCTTATGCAGTAAGATTGAGGGGCCGAGGGCTTTTCTCATTGGAGTGAAGAAGGATGCGGGGTGAACTGATAAGGGTGTATATGTTGAGAAGAACCACGGATAGAATGAATAGCCAGAGGCTTCTTCCCACTACAGAAATGTCTTCATAAGGGGGCATAATTTAAAAGTGATTGGAGGAAGGTTATTGGGGAGATGAGATGTAAGTTCTTTCGATGCACCGACCAGAGTCTGTGCCGGTGGTAGTTCAATCAGATGCATTATGGATGTTTACGCGACTCTTGGATAGGCACATGGAAGATAGTTTATGCAGATCAGTTTGACCTTAAAGTAGATTAACCGATCAGCACATCATCGAGGGCTGAAGGGCATGCACTGTACTCTTCTGTATCAATTGTCCTCCACATTATTGACCCCACTGTCAGTTAATGTTCTGATACCATATATCCCCCTGAACGAGAATGTTTAAGAACGTCTCGCCATTTTCAACGGGATCATTCAGTTTCTGTTCGATTCCTCCGACAAACGTGAACCAATTGTTGTAATTGTAACATTCTCTACCACGACCTCTGGAGAGCAAGTGGGAATATAGCGTTGAGATTGGGAATCAGGCATGATCACATTGAATGGAGAGAAGGCTGTAGGGGCTGAATGGCTTCGTCCTGCTCCTGGTTGCATTCAGCTAAATGTCCTCCTCAAAATCTCATCCTAAAAAGTATCAGTGATTACATTGGGAAAGCACACCAGCAGTTGTTTTCGTTGAGATTTTCCTGCATCTTGAAAATTTGATTTTTCTTTGCAGTGACGATGAACAGTCAGTCTGAGAATCAAAGTGGTCCTCAGGACTCCTGACGGCGTCTCAGTGAAAAAAATCATCGGAACGCTTCCTTAATGTTATTGACCAATCGCATGCAATAAAGAGAGACACTTCATGGAACTTCCAGATTGTTCACGGACCCGAGATGTTAATTTGCTTTGTGGATTACGGACTATATAAATGTAGAGGAATTACACTGGATATCCGCAAGTAACGTGAGGATGGATATTTATAAACCCTGCAAAAAAATCTTAAGGGTATCCGAAAATGTTTTAAACGTAATTGAGCGGTTTTGAAATTTATTCAACATTGCCGAGGGAATGGGAGGTAATTTCAGAAACCGGGAGAGACTCACAGACACAGATAGAGAGCCACAGCCACAGGTACAGGATAGGATTACCCTGGAGATGTTTCGGAGCTCACTGTGTGACCCGCAATCGGCAAGGCAACAGCAGATGGAATGCAGTCATTTTCTGGTTATATGGACCATGTTTTGTTTACTATCTGGCACAGTATTTTTCCTGTCCTGGGAGGGTTTGATGTGGAAAATGCAAAGGGAGATTTATTCTTTATCTAACTCAGTGCTGTTCCTGTCCTGGGAGTGGTTGATGGGAACACTGTATTTGGGCTTTAATCTGTACTTAACCCTATGTCTGTGCTTTTCAGTTAGAGATTGATGGGGACAGTGTCGGGTGATTAAAACAGAACCTAACCTCATGCTGAACGTGGCCTGAGATTTGAAAGGGTTCCAGTCTATTGTTAGATTACTCGGCACTGAACCTATTTATAGATTCCAGAAGCAACAACGATATTTTCTCCCTATCTAATCCTGCAATTCCTGTCATTGACTCTCAAACTTTAATCATTTTAGACTTTTCAAAATTCCAGGGATACAGTCCTGGGCTTGTGTCATTTCCCTGGCCATTGAACCCGTGCAGTCCAACTATAGTTCTGTGAATCTACGCTGCATTCTTTTGCACATGGACTCTCAAGTCCCCAACCCGTTCTTGCCTTTCCCTGTTTATAAAGTCGCTGTCAGCGCTGTGCTGACATGAAATGGATACTTGAAACAAACCTATAATGGCTCCTGACACTTTTGGAATCATTTGTCCTGGTTTTGCAGATTAAAACACATCTCACACTTTATACATTTTCATCTCTCGGCCTCCTGCAGATGAAATAAACTGGGATGTGAATCGATGCAATTTCGATGTTAGAGGAGGGATAATCTAAACCAAATGGTACAATGGTAAACTGGATGCAGGAGCAGAGAAGCTTCAGTTTGAGTCTGAATTCCGTCAGCACAGGTGAGGGGCAAATGTGTGAAAAGCTTTTTTTTCCAGTCTGGAATTCCTACATTGGAGAAATGTTAATTTACAAATTAAACTCTAAAAGCAGGATATGGAGTACTTTGTTACAAAGTTTCGATTGATTAAGATGCAGATTCCAGAATCCTTTTAATGTCAATGCCCTGAGATTTTTAAAAGTCTGTCTAACTTTCCAAACTTCAAGAGGAAAATACGATAGTAATATGGCAGGTCAGCTACTGAATTGTAGGTGCGTGGTCTTGTTCAGAATCTGTCAGAAATTTAGCGTGGAGTAAGATGTATTTTATCCAGATAACTGGCATTTATCAAGGACCAGGCTGACGTAATTTGCCTTCAAATTTTGTGTTCTCTAAAAATAAAGAAATTGATTTACCATTAAGCAAGCCTCTCGGATTGTGCATCATTAGTATATATTTGTGAAAGAGTAACTGTGTATGTTAATGAGCGAGTGTGGCTTTGAGGTGTCTGTGACTGATTGACTGAGAGTTGGTGGCTGAGATTGGCTGAGTGAGAGATTGTGTTCGAGTGCGATGTTCTGAGATCAAGAGTTTGCAATGCTCTACTGTGCGTGTGACTGAACATGTGTGACTGCATGACAGTGTGTCTGTGCGTATGAGTTATGTACGAGTTTGTGATAGACACTGGAGAGGCAGCTTTACTCGGTAATCTAACACAGAGCTTCCCTGACACGGGAATGTTTTAGATTACTTACATTGTGGAAACAGGCCCTTCGGCCCAACAAGTCCACACCACCCCGCTGAAGCGCAACCCACCCATACCTCTACATTTACCCCTTACCTAACACTACGGGCAATTTAGCATGGCCAATTGACCTAACCTGCACATCTTTGGACTGTGGGTGGAAACCGGAGCACCCGGAGGAAACCCACGCAGACACGGGGAGAACGTGCAAACACCACACAGTCAGTCGCCTGAGGTGGGAATTGAACCCGTGTCTCTAGCGCTGTGAGGCAGCAGTGCTAACCACTGTGCCACCGTGCCGCCCATATCTGTGGACATATCTGTCCTTTGTATGTAACCCTACTTTTCCCGGACCCTAGGAGGTTTAGTTGGAGAAAGTGTACAGGGAAATGTACTCTGCCTATAAGCCAGTGATATAACTATGCTAAGTGCATTTGATAGGGACAGTGTGGGGATAGGGGTTGACTTCGTCATTATCTAATTCCACAGTGAACATGGTCTGGGAGTTAGAAAAGCTGAAGTGCAGAATCAGCTTTACTCTGAACTTAACCCCATTCACTACTTAAATACAATCTGAAGGAACTGCAGATTCTGTCAATCAAAAATAAAACCAAAAGTTACTGAAAAACCTCAGCAGGTCTGACAGCATCTGTGAAGAGAAATCAACGTTAAAGTTTCAGGTCTGGCTCAGATAAACGGTGACCAGATACGACGTGGTAACTCTGGTTTCTCTGTTCAGATGTTGCCAAAACTGCTGAGCTTTTATCAGCAATTTGTTTTTTTCCCTATTCTCTCCCTGTTCTACGAATTGCTCCCCTCAATTAGCTTAGATACTTTAATCTGTTGTACATCAGCTCGCTGACAACACATGGAATTCCAGTCTCTCACTCAGAGTAAATGAATATAGAATCCCAGCGTGTGAAATGCCCCTGCCCTATCACTGTACATTTCCCTGACTCATGCACCTAACCTTCACATGTCTGATTACTGTGGGCAATTTAGCATGGCCAATATTACTGAACCCTCACATGTCGAAGCAAACCAGACCATCCGAAAGAACCCCACGCAAACACGGGGAGAACTTACAAACTCCATTTACAGTCGCACGATACTGGAATCAAACACGAATCCCTGGAACTCTGAGGCAGCAATGCTAACCACTGAGTCACTGTGCCACCCAAACAGTTAAGTTTAAAATTGGGACTGGGAATACAAAAAGCTGCAGTTTAATTTCTGCGACATTCAGGTTCTCCAAAAATAATGTTTTATGGAGTTCATCAGTTCAATAAGGGAGTTCACTACCATCTTCTCAAGGGCTGATGGGAATGAGGGATAAATGCTGAGCCCAGCCAGTGATGCTCACGTCCGGTGAACAAACGAAAACTTCATCCCTTTGCCTTGCTAATACCTTGCTGCCCCTGCAGATTAACTCAATGTGTTTTAATATCCCAGGACACACAGATTCCTCTCTACGTCAGAGTCCTATAACATCTCCCCATTTCAACTAAAGTCTCTGTCGATTCTCCCTGACACTCTCCACTTTGTATTGTAATGGACAGGGCTTTGCCCATTCACTTCCATTGCTACATCGATCTGTTTGAAAGCAGCTTACTTCCACTTCACAATTTACTTGTAAACTAGTTTCACCAATAATATACTCAGTTTTTAGATCAAGACTGACTTGAGCAGATGCCTTTTGGAAATCTCAAAATCCTTCTGTCACTCTCTGTTCCTTATTCAGTGTGTCTGCCTGTTTCGCTCTGCTCGCCCAGAATATCTGTGAATTGCCACATTCATCCGTTATCATTGTGGAGATGCTTCATGCTGTCCATATCTCCTGCACGATCACAGTAAAATGTCTTCACCTCCCTCGGCCCAAGTCCTGGTCATAATTGCCAAACTGTCCAAATATTTGGTGACTCCATCACTTTAACTCTCCCGATTTGTGTCCAAGGTTTTGGACAATGATGTTGAATCAATTAATAGGATCCAGAATAAAGGAGTACTTGACTGAAAGTAAATAGAGTTCTACTAAGGGACTGTAAAAAAAAATAACATCGGGATTTCCAAACATCAAAACTTCATTAAACAATCCTGGATGTCAGACAAACAGGACATTCACACACCTGGGTCGGACTCAAGACTCAATCCCCCCGACACAGAAATTTCCTGTATCAAACAACATACGGTATTGGAATCAAATGCAGTTTTTGTGAGCAGGACATGGGTTGAGGAAAATTGTCCATGTGGATATTACGAATCAGGAATCTAATTTAGAATCCAAACTGAACAGAAACAATCAAGTAAAGAACTCTGTGATGAAGTTCTGGAATACATCTATTTCCGTTGAAAATGGGAACCCTCTTGGATAACAATCGAGAATTACTGTGTGTGTGCGTGTGTGCGTGTGTGTGTGTGTGTGTGTGTGTGTGCGTGTGCGCGCGCGCGCGTATGCACGTGTGTTTCTGTGGTGATAGTTGAGAGTGAGTTAAATTTCTATCACTTCTCAGATTATACATATCTTCCAAATGTTTGGTTAGGCATCATCGATGGAACTTTACTCTGTATTTAACCCTGTGTTGTCAATTAATCTCACAGCTTCCTATATACTGTTGTCAAGGCTCCAACCTTTGCCACATCTTATATTTGCTCGTATCCTTTTCAGACTGTCCTTCAGCCACTCAGTTACATCCCAGACTCAGGGAGGCATCGTGCTACCTGGTGTCGCATCTGCACTGTCACAGATATCTGCCTGATGTCCGAACAATGCAATCCCCTTATCACTATTGCTCTCCATTTCTTTTGTTTTCCTTCATTAAATTCAGAGAAGGTTCATTCAAACTCGGAAGCAACTTTTCGATTTGAAAATGGAGGGAGGCAGAAAACAGGGCCACTGCTGAAATTCTGTCCAAGCAACAATGTTAAACCTTTTCATCGTTCTGTGTTTCCTAACATTTATACATTTCCTGTACTATAGTATTGAAGTATTTTAGGGGGTGGGTGCTCCCTTGTTACGGAATGATGAAATGAGAATAAATGACTTAGTTCTCCAAAAATATCTAGTTGCTTTCATTCAGAAAGTGGCTGCTGGTTCCTCTCGTGGCGGCCAGAGGGGATCGCTCTCCCTCACCTCACGGCCCTGGCACGAGTCACCTGTTGCCTCCTCTCGCTTCCTCGGTGTCAGACTTTCCGCGCTGGTTGTGGCCATCCTTTTTGTAACGTCACTGCGCAGCCGCTTGCGCCTTTGCGTCATTCAGGGCATTATGAGACTCTCAGAAATAAAAGAATGAACAGGGACAGAAGCAAAGTTTCCCAGAGAAAAAAAAAATCTGCCGCTTGTACAGTGACACTGGGAGGCCAGCAGAGGGCGGTATTTTATCACTTTAAAAAAAGAGGGACAGAGAGAGTCAGATATATTTCTTCAACAAATTTTAATTAATTCATTGATTGATCAACTCAAGTTAACACTTCTGGTAATATTGGATCGACACCCTCACTCCCAGGCCCCCCTCCTCTGTCTTGGGGAGTTCTTGTGCAGGAGGCCCTATTCTGAACAACATTTGCAGCTCTTGGACTGCTTGTGCTCCTTACTCTGATCCCCTCCTCTTTGCAGTTCCTGCTGTGGTTCATTTTACAGTTGGCTTCCATACACCCAGTAGAGCGTAAAATCTCACACACTCTCATTACTGGGATGAATGTTTGAATCATAAGCATTCATATTACCTGTGTGGTATTTCAATAATCCCATGCATTGCTGAAACCTTCAAGACGATGGGCTTATAGCCGAGAAATGGGATTTGTGTATATGGATCTTCATTGTCTGCCAGGACCATTCGTTAACATGTTTCCCTCTGAGCTATAAAGAACAAATGAACACAAGAAATAGGAGCATGAGTCTGGAATTCGGCTCCTCGAACCTGCTCCGATTTTTAATGCAATCATGGCCGATCTCATCTATGAAGTGCTTTAAGAGGTTAGGAATGGCAAACATTAAATCCCAGATTGCTCAGGTCCTCGATAATTCGCCACAATCGTAATAGATCCATGCAGACTCCATCTCTCTGGCACTTCACTCATCTCTAGAACATCTGGATAACATGGACACCTACATCAGACTTCTGTATATTGGCTTTAGCTCTGCCTTGAAGACCCTAATGCCAACAAGACTCATCGACATTTCTGAGTCCTAGGACTTTCCTCACATCGAGAACTGGATCTTTAACTTTCTGACCTGCAGATCACAATGAATGAGGAGAGTTGGAAACTCCTCCTCTTCAATAATACGCAATACTGGTGCCCTTCAAGGCTGTGTACTCAGCCCCCTTCAATATTTCTTACCCTCTCGTGACTGTACCGCCAAATTCAGCTCTAACTCCATTTACAGATTTACTAATGACACCACGATAGTGGGTCGGTCTCAAAACCGACCTAGATTACACCTCCTCCCACCATGTCCCCTGTAAAAACGCCATCCCATATTCTCAATTCCTTCACTTCCTCCGCATCTGCTCCCAGGTGGACCAATTCCAATACCGAATACCCAGATGGCCTCCTTCTTCAAAGACCGCAATTTCCCCTCAGACGTGGTTGACGATGCTCTGCACCGCGTCTCCTCCACTTCCCGCTCCTCCGCCCTTGAACCCCGCCCCTCCAATCACCACGAGGACCGAACCCCACTGGTCCTCACCTACCACCCCACCAACCTCAAGATATCGTACCATCCTTTGTCATTTTTGCCACCTCCAAACAGACCCCACCACCAAGGATATGTTTCCCTCCCCTCCCCTACCAGTGTTCTGGAAAGACTCCCTCCGCGACTCCCTTGTCAGTTTCACAACACCCACGAACTCAACCTCCACTTCCCCTGCAAACGCAAGAAATGCAAAACTTGCGCCCACACCTCCCCCTCACTTCCCTCCAAGGCCCCAAGAGATCCTCCCATATCCGTCACAAATTCACCTGCACCTCAACACACAACATTTACTGCATCCACTGCACCCGATGTGGCCTCCTCTACATTGGGGAGACAGGCCGCTTACTGGTGGAACATTTCAGAAAACACCTCTGGGACATCCGCACCAAACAACCCAGCCGCCCTTTGGCTGAACACTTTAACTCCCCCTCCCACTCCGCCAAGGACATGCAGG
This sequence comes from Chiloscyllium plagiosum, assembly GCF_037043375.1. Classification (NCBI taxonomy): domain Eukaryota; kingdom Metazoa; phylum Chordata; class Chondrichthyes; order Orectolobiformes; family Hemiscylliidae; genus Chiloscyllium; species Chiloscyllium plagiosum. The sequence goes on from NW_028270183.1 coordinate 77,437,936, forward strand.
TCCTTGGCCTTCTCCATCGCCAGACAATGGCAAGAGACGCCTGGAGGAAGAGCACCTCATCATCCGCCTAGGAACCCTCCAACCACCAGAGATGAATGCAGATATCTCCAGCTTCCTCGTTTCCCCTACCCCCACATTATCTCAATGCCAACCCTCCGACTCAGCACCGCCTTCTTGACCTGCAATCTTCTACCTGACCTCTCCGCGCCCACCCTCTCTCTGACCTATCACCCTCACCTTAATCTCCTTCCACCTACGCATTGCCAACGCCCCTCCCCCAAGTCCCTCCTCCCTACCTTTTATCTTAGCCTGCTTGGCACACCTTCCTCATTCATGAAGAAGGGCTTATGCTCGAAACGCCGATTCTTCTGCTCCTTGGATGCTGCTTGACCTGCTGCGCTTTTCCAGCAACACATTTTTCAGCTCTGATCTCCAGCATCTGCAGTCCTCACTTTCTCCTACAGGAAATAGAGCTTCGTGACATGGTGTAGAGACAACAACCTTTCCCTCAATGTCAGCAAAACAAGGGAACTGGCCATTGACTTCATGAATTGGACTGAAGGACACACACTGCTCTCTATCATTGGTGCTGATTTGGAGGTGATGGACAGCTTCAAGTTCCGAGTAATATCACAAACAATCAGTCTATCCATGTCAACTCTACAGCCAAGAAAGCACATCAATGTATCTACCACCTCAGACGGGGAAGAAAATTTAGCATTTTGGAAATGACTCTGATCAATTTTAATATTGCACTGCAGAGAACATTCTATCCAGACGCTTCGTATGGTAACTGCTCTGGCCGTACTGCAAGAAATTGCAGAGATGCATGTACCTAACACAATCCATCACGCAAATCATATTTCCTTCCATTGACTCAGTCTTGAATTCCCACTGCTTCAGGAATGCAGCCAACACAATCAAAGGCCCCTCCCACCACCGCAATGCTCTTTCCCAACCTCTTCCACCAGACAGAAGATGCAAATGTTTGAAAATACGCACCAATGGATTCAGGAACAATTTCTTCCGTGCTGTTATCAAACTTATTAATGGACCTGTCACATATAGAGTTGATCCTTTTCTGCACCTGTTCAAAAGCTGTGAAACTATATTAAACTGATGGCCTTATGTAAGGTATGATTTGTACTGGAGAGAATGCAACACAATATTCTTCACGGTTTCTCAGAATGTATGACGATCATAAAACAAGCAAAATCAATCTGCATACCATACGTCTGGGACTGGTCTGCTCGATAACACTTTAAACCTATGTCTCCTGTGGTCTGTGTAAAAGGCTTCCATTATCCATTACTTCCATGCCTGTCATAATTTCGAAAGGATCTATTTCGTATCCATCAGCCTCGTCGTTCATGTGAAAGAAATGATTTGTTATATTGTCCCGCATCATTTATGATGGGAGCTGGCAGGACTGCAGATATGATGTCTGATCCGTGAGTGATAAAGTCAATTAGCCTTGTCTATCCGTTGCTTCTTATGGTTTATGGCATGCAACTATTTCTGTGTCGTAGCTTCACCAGGTTGACACCTTACGTTTAGATATACCAAGTGTACACACTCATACATAGAACATAGAACAGTACAACACAGAACAGGCCCTTTGGCCCACGAGATTAAATCCTAATGTCAAATATAGTAACTTAACCTACGCACTTCTCAACTCACTGCTATCCTTGTGCATGTCCAGGAGTCACACCAATGTCCCCAATGATTCTGCTTCCATAACCACAGCTGGCAATCGATTCCATGCATTCACAACTCTCTGCATAAAGAACCTACCTCTGACATCTCCTTTATACCTTCCTCCTAATATCTTCAAACTATGACTTCTCATACCAGTCAATCCTGTCCGGGGGAAAAGTCTCTTCCTATTGATTGTATCTATTCCACACATTATTTTCTATACCTCGATCAGGTCTCCTCTCTTTCTCCTTCTCTCCAGAGAGAAAAGTCCGAGCTTATTCAAACTTTCTTCATAAGGCAAGCCCTCCAGTCCAGGCAGCATCCTGGTAAACCTTCTTTGCGCTTTCTCCGAAGCCTCTGCATTTTTCTATCGTAGGGCAACCAGAACTAGAGACAATATTCAAAGAGTGGTTTCACCAGGGACTTGTAGAGCTGCAGCAAAACTTCGAAGCTCTTAACCTCAATCCCCCTTAATGAAAGCCAATACTCCATATGCTTTCTTAATAACTATCCACTTTGGTGGCAACTTTCAGGGATCTATGTACTTGCATACCCAGATCCCTCTGCTCATCCACACTGCCAAGGGTCCTATCTTTAATCTTGTACTCAGCATTCGTGTTCCTCCTTCCAAAATGCATCACTTCGCGTTTATCCAGGTTGAACTCCATCTGCCATGCCCAGATCTGCATCCTATCTATGTTGCGTTGCAGCCTGAAGTAGCCGTTTATACTGTCGATGGTGCCTGCAACCTTAGTGCCATCTGCAAACTTACTAACCCACTCTTCAACCTCCTCATCCAAGTAATTTATAAGAACTACAATCAACACTGTCCTCCAGGCAGAATATTTTCCATCTACAACTACTCTCTGCCTTCTGTCAGCCAGCCAATTCTAAATCCGGATCACCAAATCTCATTGTATCCCATACTTCCTGACGTTATAAATTAAAGTCCTCTACTCTTCACTTAACCAGGTTTGATCACAGGCTCCAAGTCATAACCCTCCCATTCATCTATTTCCCTTGCCCTTCCATTTCTTCGTTGTCATGTCTTTGGAATGTACTTTGTTTAGAGCCTTGGTAAATTTGCACAGTGCATCTTGGAGGCTGTCATTGAGTTACACCATGCAGAAGGACTGGTTCATACTTACATACAGTCTCGAACACACTCATTAAAAGGCAGATCTCATCGGAACAGCTGAAACAAAAATAAACCAGGTTTCTTCACGATTAAAACACCTATCACTGCCGCGAACAGAGAGAGCTCCTGAGCAGTTGAAGACTTCCCTGGATCTTGTTCAAATTCCCAAGCTGTTTAGTTGCCTGAGAACCAATCACATCGCTGCTGGTCGCTGACAGCCTTTGTCAGTGGTGAACTCGTGGCCAATAATAAATGAGCTCCTTGTCACAAACAAAGGCTGCATCTGTGTATAACTCCGTTCATCTCCAATCACATTTCAATTATTGGGTCACTATCAGGTGAATTGCTGTCAAACCTTGCAGCTATCCTCCACTTTCGATCTGTTTATAAGGTCGCTCTTTTCACATTTTAGTCCACAATTACACTCAATTCTTTTTTAAAAAAATGTTTTTATATGTATTCGCCCTGAGAAAACTAAAATGCCATTTCAAAAACGCATTTACTTGCAAAATACATGATGCACAAGTTTTATAAAAAGTGCAGTCTATTTATTATTTCTCCCTTCTTGCAATGTTATACAACCTTCACATTTCTTAAAGCTTTTACGTATTTCACCATTTGTATTTTAGGACAATATATCTGAATTCACATTCGGTTTTCTAGTGATGTGTATAATAAAATGGTTACAACAAACGACACCATCAAAATATGTTGCATTGTTAATTTGAAACTTTTAAAGAAGACCAGTGGATTACAATCTGTGTAATTATGTATTTCATTGTTCTTTGTTGGGTGGTCTTCGAAGTGCTGAAGATCTAACATCAATCCCAAAGTCCCCTTTCCTATTGAAGAGGACTTTTCCAATGATCGGTATTGATTGTAATAGAAATATCTTCCAGGTTCTCAATTCCTAATTCATCATCCTGGAACAAGACAGCACGTCGACCCAATTCAGAAGCATCAGCGGCCATTTTGAAATGACTGGAAAACGCAGGGATGGTAAAATAGGTTCATCGATTCAAATTGCTTTCATCCTTTCAACATTAACCTCGCACTCTACTAGCTAAACCACCTTTATTTCGTTCAAAAACATGTTAAAGGCGCAGCTGTCCGGACAAAATTATGAACAAATTACCTGTAAAGTCAAACAATCCAAAAATCTATTAATTTCTCATTTAGTTTTAGGAAAAAGAAATTCTAATAGTATCACTTTTGCTGTCTCCATAAACATCTGTGCGCTTGTGTGTGTATGTCTGTGTGACTATATGTGCACGTGTGTCTCTTTAAGTCGATATGTGTGCTTCTGTCTGTATGTGTCTTTGCACATCTCTCTGTATATGTGATTGTGTCTGAATCTCTGTACGTATTTCCGTCTGTCACACGCACACAGAGACAGGCACAAAACACACACACACACACACACCAACGCGCGCGCACACACACACACACACGTTTAAACATAACCAAAAGCAATGTATCACTTCAAGCCCAAGATGAATAGACAGAGGTACAGATGTATTGGTGTTTAAACCACATTTCAATCGTTACCATCCTGAAAATAACAGAGAGCCCGTCGCACAGAGGTACAGACACAGAGATATGTGAACACACTAAGACACACAATGAGAAGCAAACACACTCACATAAGCACAGATAGTCAGGCAGAGATAGATGGGTAGACACATACAGAATCACAGAGACAGGAACTCACGATAATGCACACACACATTCAGAGAAACACATGCATAAAGCCAAACAGATTCAGTGTGCAGTAACTGACACTGCGCTGTGTCTAACCATCTGCAGCACAATCTGTGTCCCATCAGCTCGTTCCCAGTTTTTACAGATGAAATGTTGATGAGAAAGTGGAACAGTCGCGTGAGGTCTCTCAGCATAATATCCGTGAAAAGGTAAATCTAGTTAAAAGATCATGGTCATTTGAGCAACTAACGGACTTGTACACCACATCTGTGTAATCACTGGATGTCCAGCTGTGAAAGGGATTGATGATGATGGCAAGTAGTTATGTTCTCCATCATTGTGTAAAATTAACTTGCAGTGCAGCTTGCTCAGCACCACAGTCACAAATATTCTCTGTCTCCACCATCCACACTCAGTAGCAGTGGAATATACCACTGACAAGATGCACTGTAGAAATTCCTCAAAGTTCCTCACAGAGCAGCTTCCAGAACCACGGCATTATCGCGTGGAACACTGAGCACAGCAAATACATGGGACACCAGTTGACAATTCCACATCAAGCCACTCGCCACCCTGGCTCGGAAAAATGTCTCAGTTCCACAAGTGTCATTCGTTGGAAATCCTGGAACTCCCTCCCTTACATCATTATGGGTTTATTTGGATAAAATGACTGGCAGCAGTTCAAGAAGCTAACTCATCGTCAACTTCGCCAGAACAATTATATCTGAGTAATACGTGGTAACCCAGGGGCAATGAGCCAAACACATTAATGAATCGCAAAATAAAGGTCACTATTTGGAACCCACGTGACCCAATGCTGAGCTTTTGAATAAATTGTGTTCATATTCCAGAACATTGAAATACGATTTCATTTGAATGTATCAAATTCTGAACAGGCTTCAGAGGGTAGATGGTGAGAAACTGATCCTGTTGTCTGGGTTTCTGAAATACGATAACACAGTCTCAGGAGTTGCGGAAAATCTCAGCAGGTCTGACAGAATCTGTGAAGAGAAGTCAGTGTTAAAGTTACACCATTTACAGATCTTTTGGTTATTATTGACACACCCTCAGGGTAAGGGGCAGGTTATTTGGGAATGAGATGAGGAGAGAGCGATTAACTCTAAGGCCTCTGAGTCTTCAATATTCTCTGTCCCTGACGATTGCTGATGCACCCTCACTGAGTGCATTTCAGATTGGAAGACACAAATTGCTGGTTTCTCAGGGAGTCACGGGATATGTGGATTGCACAGGAAACTGGAGATGAAATCTAAGCCTAGCTTTGATTGCATTGACTACTAGAACAGACTGAACATTTTAAACAGGCTGCATCGACCTCTCATTCTTTCTTCGGCGTTACCCCCATTCCAATTGTTCTGTAATTATTACTTTTCTAACTTCCTACCGCTCTGCTGAATTCCCCTACTCTCATAACACATGCGCTAACCTTTCCCTTCTCTCGACAGATGTTGCATGACCTTATCAGATTCCTCTGAATGGCCTGTGTTTATTTCAGCGAGAATTATAACTCCCGATTCCTGTTTCTGTGAGAGGAAACATTCTCCAAACTGACTCCTTTAATTCTGTTTGTTCACAGAGAAAGGAGGTATTGTTCTATCCAAATGCATTACATGCTCATGAGTGCATCAATATATTGTGATGATTTTTAAAATAAAATATATTAAACATAATGAAATTCATGATGAAAACACGAGACCCAATTCTAACTGTAAGGGGCAGGAATTCAGTCATGTGAGTTGAAAGTGAGGACTGCAGATGCTGGAGATCAGAGTCAAGATTAGAGTAACACAGGAAACGCAAAGCAGGTCAGATAGCATCCGAGGAGCAGGAGAGACGATATTTCGGGCAAAACACCATCATCTGGAATGAGGCTGGGAGCGTCCAGTGTGGATAGATAAATGGGAGGGAGTGGGGCTGCGGAGAAGTGAGCTGAGAACGCAATTGATGGATGGAGGTGGGGGTAAAGGTGATTGGTCGAAGAGGACGGTGAAGCGGATAGGTGGGAAGGAAGATTGGCAGGTAGACAGGTCATGAGGATGGTGCCGAGCTGGCAGGATTGAACTGGGATAAGGTGGTCGGAGGAGGAAATCAGGCAAATGGTAAAGGCCACATTGATGCCCTGGTGTTGGAGGTTCCTGAAGAGGAAGATCAGGCGTTCTTCCACCAGGCGGCGGGTGGTGAGTGAATGGTGATAGAGAAGTTCCAGGTCCTGCATGTCCTCGGCAGATTCGGAGGGGGAATTCAATTCTCCCTCTGCCAGTTATTATTTTGTACGTTGCTCCTGACCCATCACAACAGAGATCTGTGTGAATGCGCAAACAACCGCTCTCTAGACATTTCACAAAATAATGTCAATAACAGGACGGATTAAAACAAAATGCAAACTATGTTCAGTGCTGGATGAAGGGAATCATGTTACTGTAGAGCCTTTACAGCACTGAGATCAGGCTTCGGCCCATCATTCACAAACCAGGCTGCGCTTCCTCTTGAAACCTCTCCAATTACCCAGATCCCTGTCTGATTGAAGACTCTCTGTGTGCAGTTTGCACATTCTCCCCGTGTCTGCGTGAGTTTCCTCCGGGTGCTCCAGTTTCCTCGCACAGTCCAAAGATTCGCAGGTTAGGGTGGATATGCAACGCTCAATAGTCAATAGTGTTCAAGCGAGTGTTGGTTATATGGTTAGCCATGAGAAATTTGGGGTTACACTTGGGTGTGACTTGGTGGGATGCATGATGAGCCGAATAGCCTGTTTCTACACTGTAAGAATTTTATGAACCTATACTCCATCCCACCTATCTCTGTGGATGAAGTGGACTATCACCTGATCAAATATCCCCTTCAATGGGTCAACGTTTGTTTTCTATCTGACAAAGAATTGCAGATGTTGCAGATCTGAGAGACAGCACAAAAATTGCTGGGAAACTCAGCAGGTCCAGCAGCATTTGTGGGGAGTGAACATTTTGGATCCAGTGATTGTTCTTAAGGGCTGAAGGCTTCTGATTCTGGTGTTCTCAGACCTGTTGACGTTTTACAAGCAATTTCTTGTTTTGCTGTCAGCCCCAGTTCAGTTGGTGACTATCATGGCCTTGTTATGTGTGTTTGGGAAAAGGGATAGTTCAGCTGCTAGCGCGGTGGAGGTATAGTGACGAGTATAGCTGCCTTCTAAGCAGTTGACTTGGGTTCGATTCCCAGCATCGCAGTGTCGTGGCTTTTCCTGTGGTTTTGTAAGGAAATGTCTTGAGCACCAACGTTGCATTCTGTGGCGAAATGGATTTGTCAGGATGCTTTAGGGTTTTCATGGCGATGGTTCCTGTTAATTGCCGTGACAATCCGGGCAGCGTTGCTCGAAAGCTTTCCTCTCTGCTGCCCATTGCTTATTTGAATATTGTTCGCAACATAAGGTTCGTTTTGTTTTGTTGGAAAAGTGAGAGATTGCTATCGTCAGAAACCTTAAATAATTACAGAAGCCGCTGGAAATTCGGAACAGATTCAACAGCTTCTATCGTGGACAGGAAGGAGGTTTAAGTGCGTCAAATTTCTTCAAGGTTAAAATACATTCGCACCTCAAAACCATTTGGAAGCTTAAGAATTACAAACATCACATTATAACTTTTCCTCATCCGTTCACGTTTCACAATATCATTCCGGTAGCAGGACGACCAGTTTTGTATGGTTTATGCACTGTTACTATATGCGAACATTGACTGTTTCGTAGTTAAATGATGTTTCATTTCGTTCAGTTTTCCAATAGAGTTGGGTTAGTCCACACTTTGTTTTTTGTTTGTGTTACAACGATAGTGCGACGTAAATTGTGTTTCGGTTCAAGCCTGGAAATTTCACCAATTGAATTGCATTGCCGTACATTTGCCTTCAGGAGAAAAGAAAAAGGGATCTATACCATCTTCTTAATTAATAGGAGTTTGATCTGGTTCAAAACCTCCTCAAGTTCGGTCAATAAATGTTCCTACAGTCCGCAACAATGATTTTCACAGATTATGAGGAGGATGCACAGACATCGTTATTAATTGTTATTACCTCGGACATGAGACGTTTGGGAACGATATTCCTCAGACCATCGACTGTCTGCTCAGCCAAGGTTAAAGGCCTGGAATCCGGCAAAATTGGGAACAATGCAATTCCCAGGAGACTGAGAGGTTACTAACAGAGCGGGAGGTGGATAGTCGGGAACAGAACTACAGGGATAGTCCGCTCTGATCACTGACCCTTCACCGTCAGTATATCCAGTGCCAGGAATGACTGCCATTGGTCAGAATGACAAAATGTTATTATGGAAAATAAAGGGCATGAAAGTAAGGGAAGGTTTAAAGCATGAAAGCAAGGGAAGGCTTAAAGCATGAACCCCATAAACGATCTGTTGCAAGAGATCTGTAGAATGCAGGATGAGATAAGAATAGTGGAATTCTCTCACACCAATTAGCAAAGAAAGGTTGACGCTGAAAGGTCTCGTTGGTGAGATTAGATTACAGTTAGTAAAGTTAGGCTTCCTGTTAAGTATCATTATGACTCGATTGGGAACATAAATATTTGGGACATGACATTAAGTATCTAATTAATATTTAATAGAGTCAGCCTGATTGAGATTATTGACAATAAACAACTAATTATGGCATCGGGAAAGTATGAAGTAGGGTCTGGAATGAAAGACCATTGTTGCGAAAACTGACATTAAATATCTAACCGTCACATGAGAATAACGTTAAGTAGAATGAACAATTAAAGAGATGATGGGAACTGACATCACTGGTTTATTGTGTAGCGAGTGTGAGGTACTTTGATTAATATATTTAGACATGTTGATAAGCAAACAAAGCATGGGAAAAATGTATAAAAAACCATGGACAATGAAGTTCGAGAGCATTCGAGAATCTGCTTTCTCAAGGTCACGGTTGTTCGTTTGCAAATAACAGACCGACTTCTTGAAGAACTCTCTACGTCTCCTGGTGATTCTCTGTACTTTTTCCACGACAAAACCCAGCAGGTCTGGCAGCATCCATGCAGAGAGAATCGTGGACAATATTTAACAACTTTATCAGAACTCAATAATCTCCCTCAGGTACTGCCAAACCAGATAGTTTTGTCAGCAGTTTCTGATTTTGTTTCAGATTCCCAGAGTCCACAGTTCATTACATTAACCTTTAAACCATTGCAGAAAGTTCTTTGTGGTTCTTCACACGGGAATTTTCCGTTTGAGGAACATTTTCCTGCCCCAATTAGAAATAAGAAACCCTGCAGCAGAGAAAACAGATGCTTTAACAACAACGATCGCTGTCGCCTTTGGAGGTCTTGAACCACCAGCCTTTCATTTAACGGTCTAATACGCTGAAACTTCCAACCTAAAACCAAACTCGAACATGTAAAGCAGGTTGTGACGGACTTCAGTCTATCCTTACCAGACCAAGATGTGTCCTCTTATCAGTTTTATTTTTCCAAAATAAAGTCTGGAACATTCATTATGGAGGCATGGGAACAGTCTTATCCCATCCACGACAGACACACCCATGTCACTGAGCACCAACTCTCCTCGAACTCGGACCATCTCCCTTCAAGCCTCCTTGCCCCTTGTGTGGTCCCGAGTTTTTTTCATTGTCCCGGATTCAAGATGAGGTTGGATTTGACATGTAGAGGAACGAGAATTATTTCAATATCTTAGATCAGTTCATGTCCCGAGAACATCAAAGTTAATGGTCTGTCCTCTTAAAGAAGGGGAAGCTGTCTTGACTGTCTCTGCTCAACCGGGCAGTTCACCCTTCTTTATTCTCCATGGATTTCACTTCTCACAGCGTGTCTGAAGATTCACAGTGTTGGAGACTGGGTTATATGGTATGCCTCTTTAACATTTTTTCCATCTGCCAATTGAAAATATTTTCCCAAAATCTCTTTAACACTCCTCTGCCTTGCACCATGTCCAGGGTTGAGATTTCCTGGCATTTGGAGAGATTCCCGAGGTTTTCTTTGCAGCCAAGACAATTAACTGAAGATGGTAAAAACAATGAATGCAGATGCTGGAAACCAGATTCTGGATTAGTGGTGCTGGAAGAGCACAGCAGTTCAGGCAGCTTCCAACGAATTTCGAAATCGACGTTTCGGGCAACAGCCTTTCATCAGGAATAAAGGCAGTGAGCCTGAAGTGTGCAGAGATAAGCTAGAGGAGGGTGGGTGTGGGGAGAAAGTAGCATAGAGTACAATGGGTGAGTGGGGGAGGGGATGAAGGTGATAAGTCAGGGGGGAGAGGGTGGAGTGGATAGGTGGAAAAGGAAATAGGCAGGTAGGACAAGTCCGGACAAGTCATGGGGACAGTGCTGAACTGGAAGTTTAGAACTAGGGTGAGGTGAGGGAAGGGGAAATGAGGAAACTGTTGAAGTCCACATTGATGCCCGGGGTTGTAGTGTTCCAAGGCGGAAGATGAGGCGTTTTTCCTCCAGGCGTCTGGTGGTGAGGGAGCGGCGGTGAAAGAGGCCCAGGACCTCCATGTCCTCGGCAGAGTGGGAGGGGGAGTTGAAATGTTGGCCCACGGAGCGGTGTGGTTGATCGGTGCGGGTGTCCCAGAGATGTTCCCTTAAGCGCTCTGCGAGGAGGCGCCCAGTATCCCCAATGTAGAGGAGACCACATCGGGAGCAACGGATACAATAAATGATATTAGTGGATGTGCAAGTAAAACTTTGATGGATGTGGAAGGCTCCTTTAGGGCATTGGATAGAGTTGAGGGAGGAGGTGTGGGCGCAGGTTTTACAGTTCCTGCGGTGGCAGGGGAAAGTGCCAGGATGGGAGGGTGGGTTGTAGGGGGGTGTGGACCTGACCAGGTAGTCACGGAGGGAACAGTTTTTGCGGAAGGTGGAAAGGGGTCGGGAGGGAAATATATCCCTGGTGGAGGGGTCTGTTTGGAGGTGGCGGAAATGTCAGAGGATGATTTGGTTTATGCGAAAGTTGGTAGAGTGGAAGGTGAGCACCAGGGGCGTTCTGTGCTTGTTATGGTTGGAGGAGTGGGGTCTGAGGACGAAGGTGCGGGATGTGGACGGGATGCGTTGGAGGGCATCTTTAACCACGTGGGAAGGTAAATTGCCGTCTCTAAAGAAGGAGGCCATCTGGTGGGTTCTGTGGTGGAACTGGTCCTCCTGGGAGCAGATCCGCCGGAGGCGGATGAATTGGGAATACGGGATGGCATTTTTGCAAGAGGTAGGGTGGGAAGAGGTGTTATCCATTTAGCTGTGGGAGTCGGTGGGTTTGTAAAAAATGTCAGTGGCAAGTCGGTCGTCATTAATGGAGATGGAGAGGTCCTGTTCTGCAGCTGTTTATCTTGATGGGGGAGGGAGCGGTGGGGCTTGGCACATTGACGAGCAGGAGGATGTATTGTCACTGAACAGGGTCAGTGTCCAGAGGACTGTGAATGAAGGAATTTAATGAAATGCAGCACTTGTGTGCAGTAAATTCACAGAATACTGCAGAAAACCGACGGATCGAGCGTTAACTGTGGAAAGAGAAACAGAGATGACATTTTGAGAGTGATATACTTGTGATCAAGCACTCGACTTTCTAGCGCACTACACTGCCAGCGAAATTACAGCCATTCAAGTGTTTTTGAAGAAGATTCAGGTCTATTTGTTCATTCAAAAGTCAAAAAAGACAATGCGGCAAACACTCAGAGCTGGCACTGGACAGAGCAGACCGACCTTGAGGGTTTTTTCTGCTCTGATATACACCTGGGATAATGTGGCACCAGAAGGCCTCATCACAGCAGAAGGGGCCAATTATGTAAGACTGAGGTGTGGAGGATATTTTCTCTTTCAGAGGGTAGCAAATCTGTGAAGTTGTTTTCACTAGAGGGTTTTCAAGGCTGCACACATGCAAGGCTGAGAAAGACAGGCATTTGGTCACAGATATGAGGCCGAAAGGGGATTTGAGGATTAACCAAATCAGCCGTGATCGCATTGAAACTTGTCGCTGACTTGATTGGTTAAATTGCTTCCACCTGCTCAAATGTCTTTGTTGTCATTTCGAAAATGTGAACTACCATTGCAAATTAAGAAAAGCAGAAAGTTTAGAAGTGATGATTACAGTCAAACTGAGTCAACATCATTTTTGAAAGGAAAATCACACGATGACAATCTGACTGATTTCTTTGTTAGCATGACCTGCAGACTTGGTAAAGGACGATGCTCAGTAAAGTTCTTTTGAATTTGAGCAAGCAATCAATAAGGGGCTATGTAAATGTCCATTGCACAAGAAAGGATTTCTCGGTGTTGGATAATAAAGCAGCATTGTCTGTCCGTTGTCTATTTAACAGAAATCACCGAATCAAGATTAATGAGCAGTTTTCAACTTGGAAAGATATATTTAGTGAAATCCAGATTGTTCTGTCATCGGATTTAATGTTTTATCTGACTGAATGACTTGGAGGAAGTGGCAGAGTGAAATGCTGCCGATACACAATAGGTGGGTGAACATATTGTGATAAGGATGTGGAATTTTGCAAACAGGTATCGATAGAATGAGTGAGTGGAGAAGTCTTGGCAGATGCAGTTTCATGTAGGGGCATTTTTATCTGTTAATAGGTTCACAGCTCTCCATTCAATTTGCTATGTTGCAACCCCACACAAGAGCGCAATCGCTCGCTGTTGCAGATTTTGTTGACACATTGTTACCACTGTTTTTGATCATGTGTTGGTTTCTGAGTGAAAATTGTTTCCACTGTACCAGAGGTACCAGATACACGTTTATCAGTTCAGCCGAATATACGATAAACAATGTCCCTTTCAAAACGTGAGGTTCCATTCCAACCATGCACCAACCAAAATATCCAGGGCCGTGGAATGCAAATGGCCACATGCTCGGGGGATTGAGAGTGACGGCTCAATGTCAAATCGTGCTGAAACAAAAGTAACGGATTTAGAATGCTCTGAATGAAACCGAACGGAACTCTCCCTAAACTTTTCCCAATTCACTCGGAAAATGATGCTGTTGCTGTTACGGTTTATTGACAGTAACAGGAGTGGGGTGGGGCAGGATAGTGAGGTTTTCGTGTGGCTGAGATGTGATCTGGTCGAACGGGGAATTCAAACGCCCACAGAACAGAGAGCTGGTTGATCCAGGAACTCCTTCCCATCTTCTGTTTCAGTACCAACAAAAGAAATTGCGGGAAAATCTCAGCAGGTCTAGCAGAATCTTGCAAAGGAAAATAGAGTTAAGACTTCAACACCAGTGACACTTCTTTTTCCATTTCCATCTCCCTCTGCCTTACGCGCCCTTCCTTTTTATTGAATGTCTCAGTGACTTCCAACTTTATACTCAGATCCTCTTTTATTACTTCGTCTCCAAACATTTGCCCAGTCTCTAAACTTACATCAGACGTGTTCCATCTCTCACCTCACCTCACAGAGCCCATCTCTGTGTCCGCAAGTAGTCCCTGTCAGTGCTATCTTCTCCACAGCCTCCCTACAGTCTTGGGCATCCTGACACACAGCTAGCTTACTTGCTGGACTACAAGTCCGGATCCCATCCCCCTGCCAAATTAGTTTAAACCCCCCCGAAGAATGCTAGCAAACCTACCCCCCAGGATATTGGTGCCCTTCTGGTTCAGGTGCAACCCGTCCTGTTTGTACAGGTCCCACCTTCCCCAGAATGCAGTCCAATTGTCCAAATATCTGAAGCCCTCCCTCCTACACCAGCCTTGCAGCCACGTGTTCAACTGCACTCTCTCCCTATTCTTTGCCTCACTGTCACGTGGCACCGGCAACAACCCAGAGATGACGACTCTGTCTGTCCTAGCTTTTAGCTTCCAGCCTAACTCCTTGAGCTCTTGAATGACCTCCCCACCCCTCTTCCTACCTATGTCGTTGGTGCCAATGTGCACCACGACTTCTGGCTGCACACCCTCCCCCTTAAGGATTCTGAAGACACGGTCTGAGACGTCTCGGACCCTAGCACCCGGGAGGCAACAAACCATCCGTGAGTCTCGCCCATGTCCACAGAACCGCCTGTCCGTCCCTCTAACTAGAGAGTCCCCTATAACTAGCGCTCTCCTCCTCTCCCCCTTTCCCTTCTGAGTCTCAGAGCCACAGACCGCTTCACTGCAGCTTACACCTGCAACGCTGTCCCCCCCAACAGTTTCCAAATCTGTATACTTATTTTTTAGTGGAACGATCACAGGGGAACCCTGCACTGCCTGCTTCTTCCCCTTCCCACCTCGAACTGTTACCCAGCTACCTCTGTTCTCCGGCGTAACTATGTCCCTGTAGCTTCTATCAATCACCCTCTCAGCCTCTCGAATAATCCTCAGTTCATCCAACTCCAGTTCCAGTTCCCTAACTCGTTCGGTGAGGAACAGTTGCAGAAAATAAGTTTGCTCCAGTGTATAAATGATCCTTGATTCAGAAATCAAAGATGTGAAAGGAAATTGCTGGAGAGCTGTTCTTTAGATTGTTCAGGGGCTGCATCTTGAAAGCATGTGACAGCAGTGCAACAAGCCCCTTTGCAGACCAAACCACAGCAATCGCACGAAATTTGCATCCCTAATGCTTGCTTTGTTCCCACTGATTGATGCTCTTATTTAACTAGAACAACAGAAAGCATCCAAATAAAACCAGAAAGAACTGCGAATGCTGTAAATCAGAAAGAAAAACAGAGTTGTTGGAAAAGCCATTGCTTTAAAATATCCACATCTCTTCAGTGAAACGTTTCCCCTTCATCAGCCTGGTCCTGAACGTTTTACCTCCCATTGACCTCTCTGGTCTATACTGCAAGGAAAAATCCATCTCCCCGACATTCGTTGCCTCTCCCCCGACCTGTGCTCTGACTTCTTGCAAACCAGTTATGTAAGTTTGACAAAAAAAATCACCAATTCATGCAGTTATCCTTCTGCAGTGTGAGCAGTTTTTAAAAAAAACAAACAGCTGAATAAGTGCTGTAATACTGAATCCAGATCCTTCAACCATTCCAGCAGCTGGCACACAATTGTATATGCAGACAAATGCTGATTTCAGTGACTAAACTTGCCTGTTCAATTGCAAGCCTGGTAAACGTGACAGCCTAAACTGCGATGGAGATGGAAAACCATGCCTTCCAAATCTAAGGCGGTCTCGAAAAAGTATGTTTCATACGATATGTGACCATGATTGTGCTTCATTCAGAGGACAAGAAAGTGAAAGTAAGTTGCTGGTGGGCAGGCAGTTATGGTAAGATAACGTACAGGCCCCTCATGAAAACACCACACGGCAGTGCAGAGATTACCATTCCCGACCATAGCAATCACATACTGCCTCTCCATTATCCATATTGTTCTTTGGGTTGGAGAGTTCTTTTCAAAACAAACAGTTTTAGGAGAGGACATCAAGGAAGCTTGAATTCAAAATTGCTTGCAAATTTGGGTTACTTATTCCTGATCATTTTAGAACATAGAACATAGAACATAGAAGAATACAGCGCAGTACAGGCCCTTTGGCCCTCGATGTTGCGCCGATCCAAGCCCACCTAACCTATACTAACCCACTATCCTCCATATACCTATCCAATGCCCGCTTAAATGCCCATAAAGAGGGAGAGTCCACCACTGCTACTGGCAGGGCATTCCATGAACTTACGACTCGCTGAGTGAAGAACCTACCCCTAACTTCAGTCCAATATCTACCCCCCTTAATTTAAAGCTATGCCCCCTTGTAATACCCGACTCCATACGCGGGAAAAGGTTCACACTGTCAACTCTATCTAACCCCCTAATCATCTTGTACACCTCAATCAAGTCACCCTTAAACCTTCTTTTCTCTAATGAAAACAGCCCCAAGTGTCTCAGTCTTTCCTCATACGATCTTCCTTCCATACCAGGCAACATCCTGGTAAACCTCCTCTGCACCCGTTCCAGTGCCTCCACATCCTTCCTATAGTATGGCGACCAAAGCTGCACACAATATTCCAGATGCGGCCGCACCAGAGTCTTATACAACTGCATCATGACCTCAGGACTCCGGAACTCAATTCCTCTACCAATAAAAGCCAGTACGCCATATGCCTTCCTCACCGCACTATTTACCTGGGTGGCAACTTTCAGAGATCTGTGTACATGGACACCAAGATCCCTCTGCTCATCCACACTACCAAGTACCCGACCATTAGCCCAGTACCCCATCTTTTTGTTATTCTTCCCAAAGTGAATCACCTCACACTTAGCTACATTGAATTCCATTTGGCACCTTTCTGCCCAGCTCTGCAGCTTCTCTATACCCTGCTGTAACCTGCCACATCCTTCCTCACTGTCAACAACTCCTCCGACTTTCGTATCATCCGCAAACTTGCTCACCCAACCTTCTAACCCCTCTTCCAGGTCATTTATAAAAATGACAAACAGCAATGGTCCCAAAACAGATCCTTGCGGAACACCGCTAGTGACGGCACTCCATGAAGAAACTTTGCCATCAACTACTACCCTCTGTCTTCTTCCATCCAGCCAATTCCTAATCCAAACCTCCAACTCACCTTCAATGCCATATCTCCGTATTTTCTGCAGCAGCCGACCATGGGGAACCTTATCAAACGCCTTACTAAAATCCATATATACCACATCTACCGCTTTCCCCTCATCAACCTCCTTCGTCACCTTTTCAAAGAATTCAATAAGGTTTGTGAGGCACGACCTGCCCTTCACAAAACCATGCTGACTATCCTTGATCACATTATTCCTATCCAGATGTGCATAAATCCTATCCCTTACAATTCTTTCTAAGACTTTGCCCACAACAGAAGTGAGACTCACCGGCCAAGAGTTACTAGGGTTATCCCTACTCCCCTTTTTGAACAAGGGAACCACATTTGCTATCCTCCAGTCTTCTGGCACTACTCCTGTAGACAAAGAGGACATAAAAATCCAGGCCAATGGCTCTGCAATCTCCTTCCTTGCTTCACAGAGAATCCTAGGATAAATGCCATCAGGCCCAGGGGACTTATCTATTTTCACCTTTTCCAGGATTTCCAACACCTCTTCTCTACATACCTCAAAGCCATACATTCTACTTATTTGTGACTCAGTATTCGCATCGACGACAATGCCCTGTTCCTGAGTAAATACTGAAGAAAAGTATTCATTCAGTGTCTCCCCAATCTCTTCCGCCTCCACACGCAACTTCCCACTACTATCCTTGACTGGACCTATTCCTACCCTAGTCATTCTTTTATTCCTAACATACCTATAGAAAGCCTTAGGGTTTTCCCTAATCCTACCGACTAAGGACCTTTCATGTCCCCTCCTTGCTGCTCTTAGCTCTCTCTTCAGGTCCTTCCTGGCTACCCTATAACTCTCAATCGCCCCAATTGAACCTTCACGTCTCATCTTGAGATAGGGCGCCCTCTTCCATTTAACAAGGGATTCCAATTCCTTATTAAACCACGGCTCCCTCGCACGACCCTTTCCTCTCTGCCTGACAGGTACATAATTATCAAGGACACTCAATAGTTGCTCCTTGAACAAGCTCCACATATCATTTACACTCTTGCCTTGGAGTCTACTTTTCCAAGCCACACATCCTAAGTCATGCCTCACCGCATCATAATTTCCCTGACCCCAGCTATAACTCTTGCCCTGTAGTACACACTTATCCCTCTCCATCACGAGAGTAAAAATCACCGAATTATGGTCACTATCCCCAAAGTGCTCACCTACCTCTAATTCTAACACCTGGCCTGGTTCGTTACCCAGAACCAAATCCAGTATGGCCTCACCTCTTGTTGGCCTGTCTACATATTGTGTCAGGAAACTCTCCTGCACACATTGAACAAACACTGACCCATCTAACGAACTTGAGCTATAGCTTTCCCAATCAATATCAGGAAAGTTAAAATCCCCATAACAACCACCCTATTACTGTCACTCATCTCCTGAATCACCTTCCCTATTCTTTCTTCAATGATTCTAGGACTATTAGGAGGCCTGTAAAAGACTCCGAACAGGGTGAACTCACCTTTCCTATTCCTAACCTCAGCCCAAACTACCTCAGATGGCAAGTCCTCATCCATCGTCCTTTCCACCACTGTAATACTATCTTTGACAAGCAATGCCACACCTCCCCCTCTTTTACCCCCACCTCTGACCCTACTAAAACATTTAAATCCTGGAACCTGCAACAGCCAATCCTGTCCCTGTTCTAGCCATGTCTCTGTAATAGCCACAACATCGAAGTCCCAGGTACCAACCCATGCTGCAAGTTCACCTACCTTATTTCGTATACTTCTTGCATTGAAGTATACACACTTCAAGCCACTTTCCTGTTTACAGGCACCCTCCTTTGAAATTGGTGCCATGTTCCTAACCTCCCTACACTCCAGGCCCTGCACCCTGAAGCTACAATCTGGGTTCCCATGCCCCTGCAGAGTTAGTTTAAACCCCCCCCCCCCCCCCCCCCCCAAGAGCACTAGCAAACCTCCCCCCAAGGATACTGGTGCCCCTCAGGTTCAGGTGTAGACCATCCTGTTTATAGAGGTCCCACCGTCCCCAGAAAGAACCCCAGTTATCCAAAAACCTGAATCCCTCCCTCCTGCACCATCCCTATAGCCACGCATTTAAGTGTTCTCTTTCCCTATTCCTCGAATCTCTATCACGTGGCACGGGTAACAAACCAGACACAACAACTCTGTTCGTTCTAACTCTGAGCTTCCAACCTAGCTCCCTGAAAGCATGTCTAACATCCTCGGCACTCCTCCTACCTATGTCGTTGGTGCCAATATGGACCACGACTTCGGTCTGCTCCCCCTCCCCCTCCAGGACCTGGAAAACACGATCAGAGACATCATGTACCCTTGCACCTGGGAGGCAACATACCAAACGTGAGTCTCTCTCGTTCCCACAAAACCGCCTATCTGTGCCCCGAACTATCGAGTCCCCAATTACTACTGCTCTGCTCTTCTTCACCCTTCCCTTCTGAGTAACGGGGACAGGCTCCGTGCCAGAGACCTGAGCCCCGTTACTTACCCCTGGTAAGTCATCCCCCCCACAAGTATCCAAAACGGTATACTTGTTCTTGAGGGGAACGGCCGCAGGGGGCCCCTGCACTGGCTGCTTCCTCCCAGTCCCCCTCACTGTCACCCATCTATCTGCCATCTTTGGAGTTACTACTTCCCTATAACTCTGATCTATGACCCCCTCTGCCTCCCGAATGATCCGAAGTTCATCCAACTCCAGCTCCAGTTCCCTGACACGGTTTTGGAGGAGCTGGAGATGGGTGCACTTCCTGCAAGTGTAATCGGCAGGGACGTCGATGGCATCCCCCACCTCATACATGTTGCAGGAGGAACATTGCACTGCCTTCACTGCCATCCCTCTAAAGCTAACTTTTATTTAAAAAAAAAACTGGGTCTAAAGAATACAACAAGCAAAATTCAGCACTTACCTACTTACCACAACAGATGTTATTATTAGGTTAGAGGAGGATGGCGGGTGGGAGGCACTACCCGTGTAGTGCCTCGGGTTCCTCTCCTTCGTGCTTTTAAAGGGGGAAAAAACCTACCCAGGTAAGCTTACACTAACTGCTTCCGGGTCTCGGCTGCCCCTCTGGTCGTCGTCACTTCCCCCTGGTCCTCCCGCTCTTTCTGTGAAGAGAGAGTGAAAGAGAAAAAAAAAACACCGCTGCCCGCTACCGGTAAGTACTTTTAAAACCAAACGGTCTTACCTTCGCTGCTGCTCGCACTGGAAATGACCGACGGCTTCGAAGGGTGAGTATAAATACTCACCGCTTTCCTTCCCGGCTGCCCCTCTGGTCGTCGTCACTTCCCCCTGGTGCTCCCGCTCTTCCTGTGAAGAGAGAGTGAAAGAGAAAAGAAACACCGCTGTCCGCGACCGGTAAGTACTTTTAAAACCAAACGGTCTGACCTTCGCTGCTGCTCGCACTGGAAATGGATATTCCCAGTCTCTTAAAATGAATATATTCAAGAAATATGTATCCCATCACACACTCACCCTCATCACCAGCTATAGTATCCTATGAAAGGGGTTGAAGAATAAAATCAGTATTGATTGCAGTATCCGTCTGGATTGTAAGAAGTTTAACAAAAGCAGCTGAACTCCAGCTGCACGACTGAATCCAGAGTCTTCAACCATTCAAGCAGCTAGATTAGATGAGATTACTTACAGTGTGGAAACAGGCCCTTCGGCCCAACAAGTCCACACCGCCCCACCGAAGCGCAGCCCACCCACAGCCCTAACCTAACTCTACGGGCAATTAAGCATGGCCAATTCACCTGACCTGCACATCTTTGGACTGTGGGAGGAAACCGGAGCACCTGGAGGAAACCCACGCAGACACGGGGAGAACGTGCAAACTCCACACAGTCAGTCGCCTGAGGCAGGAATTCAACGCGGGTCTCTGGCGCTGTGAGGCAACAGTGCTCACCACTGTGCCACGTTCCGCACGTCAATAATGCTCAATAGCTGGCACTCAATAGTAGCTGGAGGCAAATGCTCACATAAGGATTTAATTTATCTTGCCTGACCAGTTACAGGCATGGCAAGTTTGACAATCCAAACTGCTTGGGATATGGAAAATATAGTTCTCCAGGATTGTTTGCAATAACTACAAAATATGTTTGATCTTTTATGTAATTCGTGCTTCATTTGATATTATATTCTCCAAGGCAATTACTGGAGAACAAGCAGTTCCTGTGAAGTTATGTAGATATTTTCTTCTGCATCCAGGAACCATGGAGCAGAAGTTGGAAGATGATGTTCTTTCTTACACAATACCTTTGCAGTCCTAATTTTATGAATTCTGGTGAAGCCTGCTGGTTGAACTGCGAGCTGGATTATAACGCGATGGTTGGCAGTGCCAAGAGTGGCATGGTACTGACAGTAGCGAATACAGAAGTTGCTGCCTGGTCACAAACCATTATTGAAATGGCATGATCTCAGGAGCTAACAGCAATAACAGAGCGAAGGCAGGGCAACTACGTTTCCTTTGCTGTCATTAGTGATGGGTATTGCTGAGCCTGTACTAAAGAGATTTGCAAGCAAAAGCTCACTGTGGGAGTTGAGGAGCTCTATTGTTCACAACATAGACAGACATGAGTCGCTCTCAAATGGTGCCTTCATTTGCCCACCACTGACAAGATAATATAATGGTGCAGAAGGGATTGGGCTTTGCTCCTGAACCCCCCTCCACTTGGCCTGACTCATCAGAATCTTGGCAAGAGCAAGTTGACGTGGAAAATTCAGCCCTGTATGTCGAGACAGTACCAAAGGTCCTCATTGGAGTCATTGGAAATTGGTTGCCTCGTCTCCATTTGGGGTTGGAACTCTTCAGTTGAGATATTTTGAGTAGTTTCAACAAGTATAAAGTATTGAAGCAATGAATTGGTTGCATCGTATCTCCCTTTCTTTGCTCCCACACTCCAGCCTCATTACTTTGTTTTGCAAACAGCCAATGAGGGTTTTGGGGTAATAAATCACCATCTACTGTAATTGTGCCTTGAACTAGTTTTACAAAACTAGCTGTCCATGGCTTGAAATACTGACTCAATGTTTCAGGTTAATAATGATGATTTTATTGTGGATGTAGATGTACGCTTAAAATGACTGAATAGCACTTTTCTGACTATTAGCAGACCACCTGACTGTCCATACTACCAGGTCGATGGAAAATTGTACACTCCAAAATCTATCATGAAAAAAGTAAGTTTGAAAACAATATGTGATTAATGTTTTGTTTCATTCAGAGTACAGAAAATAGAAAGGAAATTACTTTCTCGGTACTCTTCAGGAAACATCACACAGCAGCGCAGGGAACACTACTCCAGGCAAGAGCATTTGCATTACTGTCTCTCTGTTATCTGCATTAGAATTAGGGCTACAGAATTTTCGTTCAAAAATATTGTATTTGGAGAGGACATCAAAGACACTTCATTGTAAGTTTGCTTGCATTTTGTTATTGAGGTTTCTAAACTCTGAATATGAATACATTCAAGAACTTGATATCCCCTTTCTGTTGCTAATCGTCATCACCAGCAACAAAGGTTTTGAAGAACAAATTCGCCATCTATTGCAGTCACCCATCTGGAGTGTGACCAGTATCACTCAAACGGCTTAATGCAGGCTGCAGTTCTGAATCCAGAATCTTCAGTCTTTCAAACAGCTGTCACACAATTGTGGGATGGAGCCAAATGCTCATTTAAATAACTTCATTTATCTTTTATGACCAATTGCAGGCATGGTAAGTGCGACAATCCAAACTGCGCTGGAAATGAAATCTATAGTCCGTCAGGAACAATTGAAGAAATTAAAGAGTCAGTTTGATCCAAAGTGCAATTTAATTCCTGATTCATATTGTATTTGGAATAAAGGTTATTGCTGGAGAACCAGCAATTCCTGTGAAGTTATGTGGATAATTCCTTCTGCACACATGCGAGAACAATGTCAAATACGCTATTCCAGGCCATAGTTAGCACATGACGGAAACTGCTGGGCTCTGCCTCCCAAGTGTGTATTTTTTCTCGAAGTCAGATTGTGGTGGTTTTTCTTAAAAACAAGCCATTTGCATTAATAATGTGAATTGTGGTGGAGCCCTGCTGCTTGGACTGAGAGCTGGACCCTGCGCTGCTGTGAATGATGGTACCACTAATGTTGGCATGCTGCTGATGCGGACTGATCAAGAAGCTGTTGCTGGGTCACTATCCCAAGAAGGAAACGGACAAATCTAAAGAGCTGGTGGATCAATTGGAGCAATAGCAGAGTGGCAAACCTTTCTGTGCCACTATTAATGTTTGCAATTGCTGAGCCAACACCCTTTGATGAGGAAAAATCAATCCTGTATGTGGAACCAAATTTCAAAGCTCTTAAATGCAGAAATTGGACAGTTAGTTGCCCTTCTCTAACTGCCATAAGCTCTTTATTTGAGACTTTTCTAGAC
Source organism: Chiloscyllium plagiosum (assembly GCF_037043375.1). Taxonomy (NCBI): domain Eukaryota; kingdom Metazoa; phylum Chordata; class Chondrichthyes; order Orectolobiformes; family Hemiscylliidae; genus Chiloscyllium; species Chiloscyllium plagiosum. The sequence goes on from NW_028270183.1 coordinate 77,461,387, forward strand.
TATGCAACACGTGAAAAGTATTGAAGAAATGGGTTTGTCACATCCTTCATTTCCATGTTCCAGCCTGAATGTCAGTGGCTTGAAATCCTGACACTCCTATTCAAGTTTCTAAAAATGTTTTTATTCTGTACGTAAATGTTTGCTTCAATTGACTTAATGGCCCTTGAAGACCATTTGCAGCTCTGAAAACATCAACTGCTGAAAGTGCAAGGGAGCTGGTGTTTCTGCTTCTCCAGAAACTAAGAAGGTCGTTGAAAAGTAAGCTGAGCACAATGTGTGACTGTCTACTAACAGCTCGCAGATCTGGCTGCATTTGTGGAGTGAAAGCAAAGTTAATGTTTTTCGTTGAATGACTCATGTTCACAACTTCAGATCTCTCTGAAGAAGGGTCACTTGACTCCAGGTGAACTCTGCTTTCTCTGCGCAGATGCTGCAAAATATGTTGAGTTTCTCCAGCAACTTCTGTATTTCTTTCAGATTGTCAACTTCCACAGTTTGTTATTTTACATTGAAAAAATTATTGACTGGCATATAATCTTTGCTCTATCGTTAGTCTTGTAAAAAAAAAACATTTTAGGTGAAGCTTGCAGTGAATGCTGCAGACCTGATGCTGGGACTGAAACCTGGAGGTTTTGGAGTATGCTAAGGATGGTATATTGCCAGCAGTGACCAATGAAGAGATTCTTCATTGATGAAGGGCTTTTGCCCGAAACGGCGATTTTACTGCTCCTCAGATGCTGCCTGACCTGCTGTGCTTTTCCAGCTCCATTCTAATCTAAAACGAAGAGATTCTTGCCAGGGTTACTCATCAGTTGCCAGCGCAGCTTAGTTTCAAGAGTTGCTACACCAGTAAGAGGAGGACAGATCAACACATTTCTGAGCCCTACTGTTCATACTGATCATTGCTGAGGCTGCAAAGGTGGGCACAATCAGGGAAATGAGGGAGGAAGGCTTGAGAGATCATGGAGAGTCAAGATGTCAAAGAGAACTGGTCTATGTCAGCATGGCTTAGCAATGAGAAGGTGCCAAAGTCCCTACCTGCCATTTTCTAAATCCTACCACCTCCCAGTTAAAAGCCAGTGAATAATTGAGCATGCATTAACACAAAGTCATTCAATAATCATTTCCAGCCCTTCAATGTTCAGGCCTTCAGTTGTTCACTTCAAAGCACTGGACTGTGCAATGAGGCTAAACATATTGAAAACACATTGACTACCTAACTCTCTGCTTCCCAATACTATTACATCGGCCACCTCCCCTCATCCCCATCTCTTCAAAAAGAAATGACAATGGTGTCCTGCAAACTTCTGTGCAAGTTTTAAAAAAGGCAACATATATTGCAGTCATAGCTTTTGAAAGTGGCCTTTTTTAACAGAATGTAATGTAAACAGGAATTTCTGGAAAGCCGGAATTTCCGTAAGATTCCTCTTGACAACATCTCCCAGTGCTATAGGAAACACCACCATTCCAGACTACAGCCCCTCCCAATATTTGCATTACTCCTGGTGAGTAGAGTGATTCCTCTTTTTAAAAAAAAAATGTTGCATCAGCTCAACAGAGCCTTTTGATCGTCAGGGTTTATTTTCAAATGTTTGCAAGTTGTTTATAGGTGTAAGCCTTTTGCTTAATTTGTGCTTCATGATGACTTGTGACTGGAGACGTTTTGACAGACCAGATTGTCAGGAGGATGGGAATCAAAGTTTGCCAGACGTGAGGGCAACCATGAGGGAGCAAGTTTGATTTGATCTGATTTTGATGTGGTTTAATTATGCTTCATTTGGAATACAACAATGTGAAAAGGGAATGTTGGAGAACCTCTGACACTTTTAAAATGTTTTGTGCAATGCGACAAATGCCAGTTCAGACAACAGCAGCTATATTAACGAGGCTGCTAGACTGGCTTCCAAGGAATTTAATATTAGTGACAGAGTTGTCTTAAACAGTAGTACCACCATCCGAAATGCTGAGACGGGAAATTACTTGCTGATCAATATTGAGGTTCTGTTTCTGGCCATTGGAGCTATAGTGAAAATACTGAAGAATTGGGTTCCTCTCCTTCACCCCACCTCATCGCCTCTCTTTGTTTCTCTTTCCTGCTCATCCTCACTCCCCCACCCACCATTCCACACTCCCTCCAAAACCATTGCCATGGCCTCCAGACTTTGGTGACATTTGATGAAATATGGCTAGGGATTGGGACCAGCTCCTGGTCTCCTCGCCTTGTCTATCTACCATACAATGTCGCCATTGAATGCTTCGCACTTTTTATAATTTAAGTTGACCAGAGGCCATGTGTATCCACGGAGTCAGGCACATTCCCTAGTAATAGTTATTTGTTTGAATCAAACTTATAAAGTGCTTTCATGGTGAATTCAATTCAGGCAGCATCACATCAACACCGTTTCACTGATGTCATCAATTAATCGAAGCCTAAATACTGAGGTCATGACACTGCTCTGGGTCAGAGACCAATAATTACTTCTGGGTTTATTATGGTCAGATCTTGCAGTAAACTCCGAATGGATGAAGAAGCAGGAAAGGAAAAGGAATAAAATTTTCTTTTCAACAATACAGCCAATACTGACTAATATGACATGAACCTTCAGTGAATTTAAAAAATGAGAAATTACTATATTCGGATTCTGAATCAAACATTGAGTTACAAATTGTGCTTGTAAGGGTTAAATTAGCAAAAGTATGTGAAGAGCTTGAGTTTCTTTTTCTAAGATCAGGAAGTTAAACTTAAATCCTTGCATTTGGGATGTTTTTCCTCTGTCCTAGTGCAGAAAGTCTTTATTTGACCTCTTTACTCCCCAACCACGAGCTCCTGCCCTCACAGCCAAAACTCTCGATGTTGATAAGAAGTGCCAAATATTAACTTGGTGATCATGCATATATTTAAAATGATCTAACTGGTACTTTATGATGAGTTGCAGCTGTGAAAATGTTGACACCTCACACTGTGAATTAGGTGGAAACCTAAGTTTGTCAGAAACAAAAGGAAACAGATTGACAAGTAAGTCTGGTATAATGTCAGATTTAAATCTGCTATGTTAGGGATCCAATATTGTGAAAGGGAAGTGCTGGGAGTTGTTGTAAGATTATGTCAGGGTTGCCTCACGAAGGCATCCAATGGCATTGTGGTGAACACTAACACAGATGAGAACAATCACAGAAAACAACTGCTTGACTGGTTCAGAAATGCTTGGCTTATTTTGAGAGACCAATCTTGAATCAGCATAAAATATCCAAAGTTTTGCAATGGTCGGTTGAATTTTGCTTGTTTTTTAGTATGAAGGTCTTGCATAACCCAGAAATGGCTATAAACAATGGTGACATACTAAATAAACGGTTTACTCTTCTTTTCACCCTGTACTGTCTCTTCCACACCCCAACCCCAGCATTCCCTCAGTGTGGTGTACTGTATAAATCCTGTGGAAGTCAAAAGAACCACATACCAACACGACCACGATGGTTCATGTTGCAACTTGAAAACAAATAAAGTCCCAGCAACATTTTCCAGATCATAGGACAGCATTGCCAATACACTCCAGGGGGATGGGTGGTGAGGGCAGCAATAACTAATAACATTAGCAAGATTACAGGAATAGGATTCAAGGTATACTGCTTTGTCATTACCCCCTCATTAACTTCACCATTACAAGGCTAAGATCGGGAGCATTGGAATCTTCACTGCTCACCTGGTGATTGGTTTAATTGCAACAATAGTCAAGAAGCTCAATATGATCAAAGAGAGAGCAGTTTGATTGCCTGCCAAAAGAACTAACGTACCTAATTTCCACTCCCTTCACCATCACTGAGCTACTGTGTTGGGCTACCAAGCACTTACACTCCACGGAATGGACTACAGCAACTCATTACACTTACACTGAAAGGATATTTCCTGTCTGTAATCTCTATTTCTGAAGAGAACAACGATCAGCTAAAGGTCTGTTGCACCTGATTCTCACTTTGCATGGATATCTCTGTTCTTTCTTATCACTATGGCAAAATAATGCGATTTATTAAAATTGGACAGTCATTGACTAACTTAAGAAAACTAGTCGATCAGGCTTGGAAGATTGAATCTTAAGTCTGCGATTTTTTTTGTTAAATTGCTTTGGACTTAATTCTGGATAAGGTTACTGATGTTAAATGACTGAATTTGTGCTCTTTGATGAATTGCAGTTCTGGAAACATTGTCAGTGCAAACAGTGAGGGAAATGGGAATGCAGGTTCTCCTGCATCAAGTGAAGTAATTGCAAAGTACGTTTAGTTGCAGGCATGGCTAAGTTAGTCATTATATCAGAATATGACAAACAATTAGGAAATAACTGGTGAGCTGGTCGTTTGTGCAATGTTATACAACGATCAATGGTAACAGATCGGACGCAATGATTTGATCAGCTCTCAAAGAGGAACTTGCATATGTTCAATCCCATGTCATTTTACTATGTGATACTGCAAAACCTCTCCTTATGAAAATTGTAGATTCCTTTTGAAGACCTCAGTTGAAGCTGCCTCCTCCAGTATACCATTAGGCAGTACATTCCAGTTTCCGAACAATGCTGTTTTTTGTATAAAGTATTCCTTGTTACCACTGATTTATTTTGCTGATCATCTTAAATCAGTGTCCTTTTCTTCTCAAGCCTTTTTAAAATAGAATCCGCTCAGTATGGAAACAGGCCATTGGCCCAATATGTCCACACCAACCCTCCACAGAGTAACCAATCCAGATGCATTCTCCTACCCTTTACCCTACTCTATTCAAATCCCTCATCATTTTGAACACTTGTAAAATGTCTTATTTATCTTCAGTTCTTCAAAAAGAGCAGCCCGAGCTTCTTCAAACTATCCAAATAGTTGTCCAGTTGCTCATCTCTGGTACCAATTTTGTGTACCTTTTCTGCACCATCTCAAATCCCTTCCTGAAGCGTGCTGCATAAAGACTAGACATGAGGGAAAAGCAGGACTGTTTATAACCATTTGTCATAATTTCCTTTTTGCATGCCACGGTCCTATTTATAATGTTCAGAATCCTAATGATATCTTCAATCTGCACTGCCAACTTCATAATTTGTGTGCATACACACAATATGTATAAAATGCATTAAATATTAGACTGGGATCATTTAAGGAAGCATTGATACTTGTATCGAAAGAATTTAGCTTGTGTATAAAACGAACAAGGAACAATCCAGAAAACTTCTGAGCTGGAGGAGGGTTGAATTTAATGGGCCAAGAGGGCATTTGAGCACAAATCTGGGCAATGTTCAGCTTCAGCTGGACAGTACAGCTTAACATTTCTACAAGCAGGAAATGGTGGCAAATCAATACTCTAATTCCCTGCATGATGTTGCAAAGAATATGGATTATTGTTAACCCCAGTGAGAACCCATACTAAATACAGACAGTTCAGAGGGGAAATAAAGATTAACGGAGACTGACAGCTAACTTTAAAACGGAATCTAAAAGTTATCGTTCGTCACAAACAGTGAAAGGGTGGCAAAAGAATGATTGGGGCCAATTATCATGAATCCCCTGTTTAAAATTCACAGGTGCAGGGGCCTGGCTGTGGTATTATGAAGAGGAAGTTCATGCCCAGTTCATGGTGAAAAAAAGTAGTTGAGACTTGGATGAGATGAAGTTTGACAGAATTTTAGAAAGGCTAAAATAAATCAAGATTGCAGATGCTGGAAATCGGAAACAAAAATGAAACTGCTGGAGAATCTCAGCAGGTTTGGCAGCATCTGTGGCGGGAAAGCAGACTTAATGTTTTTGAGTCCTGTGACACTTGAACATCTCCAGCTATTTCTGCTTCATTTAGAAAGGCTGATTGTCATTGAGTGTTGGTAGCTGATAACAACTGAATTGAAGACATCTGAGGATACAGAGAAGAGGAGCATTGAAACTGCCACGGTAATATCCACAACAACCTAATCCTGTTCAAATAGAGGCATGGAATCAGAGACTGGAGAATCACAACATTTAAAATATTTTTGTTCAAAATTGTCTGGATAAATCCAGCAACCAGATTCATCTTAGTGGTGAGAAAGCTTCTAATGAACGGTAATCTCAGCATCAAGCAACAATATTGGGAAATCATATGGACTAACTTTATATTCTGACGAGAAAATCTAATGTGTAACCTGTTTACCTAAAGCATCTGATGACGGCTTATAATTCTGAATCTCCAGTTTTCTTGGGTATTTAAGCCGGTTTAGAAACGTAGAAAATAGGCTCAGGAGGAGGCCATTCAAACTTTCGAGCTTGCTCTGCCATTCATCACGATCATGACTGATTGTCCAACTCAATGGCCTAATCATGCTTTCTCCCCCTAACATTCGATCCCATTTGCCCCAAGTGCGATATCAAGCTGCCTCGTTAATTGTAGTTGAAAGTGCTTGCTTGAAGTGTCTTAATTTGTCCTTACGTTCAATTGAAGCTGAGAAACAAACATGGAGTCCAAACTCTGGACAAATTCTGAGGAAGATTAGATTATTTTAGATTACATTACAGTGTGGAAACAGGCCCATCGGCCCAACAAGTCCACACCAACCCGCCGAAGCGCAACCCACCCATACCCCTACATTTGCCCCTTACCTAACACTACAAGCAATTTAGCATGGCCAATTCATCTGACCTGCACATCTTTGGACTGTGGGAGGAAACCGGATCACCCGGAGCAAACCCACGCAGACACGGGGAGAACGTGCAAACCCCACACAGTCAGTCGCCTGAGGCGGGAATTGAACCCGGATCTCCGGCGCTGTGAAGCAGCAGTGCTAACAACTGTGCCACCGTGCCGCGCACACGCCCAAACGGAAGTTGACGAGAAAAGAAAGTGACAGTCAAAAAGTAAGTTTGATCCAATGTACGACCATGTTATGCTTCAGCATGTGTTCAGTCTCTTTCTGAACCTGTGCCAATCTTCCAAGTTTTCGTCTGTATGATGTTGGATTGGATTGATTGGAACAGCATTTCCTCACTCAATATTATGTGTAGTGAGATTAGTAATTCCCAGGTTATTCCCATATAACTCCCCATGTAATTATGCCAACTCTTTCAGGTCATTTCGATTTTCATCTGGAAGTAACTCAGCAGTTTATCCCAGTTTTCCAGAACTTCATCATTGTTCAATTTAATTTGAGGAATGTCTAATTCACAAACATCTTGATTAGCTTTTGAAAAAAATACATCTCTTCAAGCCACAGAATGGTCACAGAAATAGGTGGAGCAGGAAGCCATTCAGCACCTTAAGCATGCGCTGCTGTTCAAAATGATGATGGCTGATTATCCAACTCAGGACCCTATTCCATCATTCTTTGATCCCTTTAGTCCGCAAAAGAACTATTATGTTTTGGACTCAATCAATTTCTATGACAGTGAATTCCAAATAGTCACCACTGTCAGGGTGAAGAAAAGTTTCCTCATCTCAGTCCAAAATGCCCGAGCCAGTATCCTTAGACCGTGAGCCCTGGTTCGGAACTCCCCAGTCGAGGAGAACATCCTTCCTGGTTATCGAATTCTGGGCATAAACACTGGCTTGTGCTGCATCTTGTGATCTTAGTCTGGGTCATGTACGGGGAGGGTTGTTATCTGTATTGCCACACTTTGACAGTGCAAGTTAACCTCTTGCTGATAGCAAGCTGGAAGCAAGGTAGCCATTTGTTGCTAAAAAAAAGAGATAAGACTGAGGGCTCACTGCCCATATTCAAAAGGGAAGAATGACCTACTGAGGAGAGATATTAGAAAACTTTTAGTAGCTTTAACGATGGACACTGCTAGAAATTACTGACTCCCGTAGAACACACAGGGAATCAGCAAAGGTGACCCAAAGTGTTGGTTCCTAATTACACATGTTGCACTTTCCAAATGACAACAGCCCATTGGTTGAGAGGTTTTCCTTTTTTTAAAATTAAAATAGTCAGCGATGTATGTCACACCTCTGGAGTAGGTGGGACAGGAATCCAAGTCTACTAAATCTAATTTAGGAACTTAAGCTTACTGACCAAGGGTAGGGAGACTATCATTCTATCATCAGAGGTCTGTTTTGTATCTCATACAGAATTGATGCAATTGCCCTTAATTGCTTCATTAATCACTGGGGATGTAAATAATAAGCCACTTGTCAGAACATTGTGTGTTGCTCAGGTGCCACTGAGTATAATGCTGATCTTTGAGTCGGAGGGTTCAAGATCTATCCTCGGGGTTAGAATACACTAATTGATACTGCCACGGCAGTGTAATCCTGAGATAATCCTGCACATCAGACGTGTATGAGGCATTAAACCAAAGCCACTCTGCACTCTAAAGGGACCCTTATTATTTTGAATTAAAGTGTTATTATGTCTGGTGGCCCGGCCAATATTTATCGCTCAATCCCGATGAGTAGACCATCTGGTCATCATCTCCTTCCTGCTTTTCTCAAGGTACACAAATTAGATATCACATTTCTGACATGTGACTACATGATCAAAAGTACTTCGGTTGTTGTATAGAACATCTCTGACTGAAAATTGGCTTTGTCAGGACCTGCATGTATTATTACTCAACTTGGCCGTTCATTATTCACTCTCTTGACCCTCTTTTGTAAGAAAGCGCTCCTTTCCAACTTCCACCAAAGGAGAATGAAACAAAGCTCAGTGCTGTAATATTTCACTTTATACTAACATCTAGATCAAACTGAGATACCATTCAATGCAAATATAAAACGAACTGAACGGGTTTTAAAGGATTAAAACAAATTATATTTTTCACCAAAGGAGTGTATTGAAATATTTCAATAGTTCTCATTGTGTCAAGTACAAGCAAACAGTGGAGTCTGTTGCAATCTATTTTATCTTGTCTAAAGAATAGGCTGAGGAAAAGCATTGTAGGCTCTTTAAATTCGAGAATGAGGAAAGGAGTACAGTGTGGAACAGTGACTAACAGCAGGAAAATTATTCTTCAGATTAGAATAGATGTGGAGTGGGATATACTGAAATGATAGAATGAGAGAAGCTAAAGTGGGATATTGTCAGCGGAATGTTTTATAAGCTTGTTAATATCGGGTCAGTCAGGATCTTATTGAATGGTGAAACAGGCTCGAAGCGCCAAGTGACATATTCTCATTTACTGTTCATACATCGAAACAATTTTGTTAGTTACTCGAGCGGAGGTATTAAACACATTTTAAACTGTTACATGGGCACATGCTGATATTTCCGTCTATGATTCCCTGGGTTTGATAGTATGTAGTTGTCTATGGCCCCAGGGGTTCTGCACTTGTTTCAGAGATCTGGAAAGAGATGTTTAGGATACTCTGAGGTGGCATTAAGATGTTATATAAATGCGCAACTTTTCTACTCTGCTAGGGTTGAGAGGATTTTGCTCTCTATCAAACCTGTGCATCATTTGACTTCAATCTGCTTTTCTTTGTTGCATTATTGTATGGAGTTTATTCTCTTAAGTCAATAGCCTGGGCCTGGCCAAAGTTTAAGAGGTTTTTACTCACATTGGTGAGTTTCTGTATCCCATGAGGTAGATTCATTGCAGTCAGTAATGGAAAATATAGCAGATCAAATATAATGTTGTTAATTGTTATTACATTTTTTAACATGGATAACTATGTGCTGTTCTATGAACCTCAAGATTTAAAAGCCTTTTCAGTGGAGCCACTGCTGATTTAACCAATGCTCTATACTGGTGAACTCACTGATACTGAAACATACTTATGCGGAAACATACTTATGCGGAAAGTCAGCAGGCATGGGATAGAGGGAAATTTGGCCAATTGGATAGAAAACTGGCTAACCGGTCGAAGTCAGAGAGTGGTGGTAGATGGTAAATATTCAGCCTGGAGCCCAGTTACAAGTGGAGTTCCGCAGGGATCAGTTCTGGGTCCACTGCTGTTCGTAATTTTTATTAATGACTTGGATGAGGGAGTCGAAGGGTGGGTCAGTAAATTTGCAGATGATACGAAGATTAGTGGAGTTGGGGATAGTGAGGAGGGCTGTTGTCGGTTGCAAAGGGACTTAGATATGATGCAGAGCTGGGCTGAGGAATGGCAGATGGAGTTCAACCCTGCCAAGTGTGATGTTGTCCATTTTGCAAGGACAAATAAGAATGCGGAATACAGGGTTAACGGTAGGGTTCTTAGTGAGGTGGAGGAACAGAGGGATCTTGGGGTCCAATTTCATAGGTCTTTGAAAGTTGCCACTCAGGTGGATAGAGCTTGTAAGAAGGCCTATCGTGTATTAGCGTTCATTAGCAGAGGGATTGAATTCAAGAGTCGTGAAGTGATGTTGCAACTGTCCAGGACTTCGGTTCGGCCACATTTGGAGTACTGTGTGCAGTTCTGGTCGCCTCACTTTAGGAAGGATGTGGAAGCTTTGGAGAGGGTGCAGAGAAGATTTACCAGAATGTTGCCTGGAATGGAGAATAGGTCGTACGAGGATAGGTTGAGCGTGCTAGGCCTTTTCTCATTGGAACGGCGAAGGATGAGGGGTGACTTGATAGAGGTTTATAAGATGATAAGAGGAATAGATATAGTAGACAGTCAGAAACTTTTTCCCCGGGTACAACAGAGTGTTACAAGGGGACATAAATTTAAGGTGAAGGCGGAAGGTATAGGGGAGATGTCAGGGGTGGGTTCTTTACCCAGAGAGTGGTGGGGGCATGGAATGCGCTGCCTGTGGGAGTGGTAGAGTCAGAATCCTTGGTTACCTTTAAGCGGCAATTGGATAGGTACATGGATGGGTGCTTAAGCTAGGACAAATGTTCGGCACAACATCGTGGGCCGATGGGCCTGTTCTGTGCTGTATTGTTCTATGTTCTAGGTTCTATGTTCTATCTCTCATCTGGGACAATGATGAAATAGAAACTGACTGGAACTGCAACTTATCAAGAAAACTAGGGTTCAGCGAGAGGTTGAGGCCGAAGCTCAGAATACAGAGGCACTGCAAACCCAAACACCCATTGACACAGTTTCTCAAGATGAGTTATGATGTGGTTCTGCACTGTTCGTTTCTGATCTCTGTAGTTTGTGGAAAAAAAATGATATCTGCTAGACAACTACAAAGCTCTCTTGCGATAATGTGACACCGAATCAAGTGAAATTTGGAGTTCTCCTTATGGGGCTTCTTTCATCCTTTCAAGTGGCAGCTGAATTTGGTGATCAGGTGTCAGTTACTATCAAATTGGATGAAATCTTGATAGTGATTCCTTTATTTACATTTCCCTATCTCTGAGGTTTGCCCCATTTCTTTATTAAAGGGCCAATGTGTGTGAGATCTCTTTAGTGCTGTCCCTAGGATAGCCGTGCTCCTGCCACTGTTCAACTTCATATTGATATCTGCCTTTAAAAACAATCTGAATCTATGGTCAAATACTGGTGTCGGAACTAACCGGGGTTCCTAATAGAATGACTAATTCTTCAACTGCTGCAAACCAATATGGGCTAGATTTTCAAACTGTCATTATCACAAATGTGCTTTTGGTGCCACATTCAGTATTCAGAATGTAAATTAGGTTTTCTGTTAGTGTAGAATTTCTCTCTATTACTTTAAATAATAGTGTGCTGTATGTATGTGCATGTGGTTTGTTTCTATTTATTTCTGTTTCCTCAATGACATTGAAATTGCTGCTGTATAGGATCAAAGGCAAAGTATTGTCTCCACAAGGACATTGTTGCTGGTTTAACTCTGAGACCAGTGCAGAACTTTACCAGTTCATTGTAGGCCTGATACATTATCGTTAAGTGTCACCTCTGCCAGCTTATACAACATGGACATTTGAGCATTGATGAAAATAAAGTTATTTTATTTTAGTCTTTAATATTGTACTTATCAGGACACTCTCAAGAATTCCAATGGAAAGGGAGAAAGCATTTAATCTATCTGGGTAATGAGTGCTGATTGGTAAAGGTATGGAGAGTGGACCAGGTGATGGTTGGCAGTTAACTGCCAATGCTTGTTGTGATTCGACTAAGTTGGTAATGGCCATTCTCTGCCTCATTTGGCATGACAATAGCTTGACCACTCAGGTAACCTGCGAATTGAAAACATAACAAAGTTCGGTTGTCAACTGTCCATCACCATCTGACCAGTCCATTTTTCCATTGGGAACATCTCGATCAAGCATTGTGCACTTTCCAACGCATCAGAACTCTTTTCCTGTTCAGTATAAAATGTTGTTTCCCTTTAGGTCAAAATATTTCTGTATTTGCAAACAATCGTTTGAATTTGGGAACCTTTTGTTAATGGAGTATCCAACATCCAGCTGATATGATTAAAATGGAATCTAGTTTTCGAATTTGAAATGATTTAACCCCCTGACAAGCCCATTTTGTTCATGAAGATCCTCTTTGAATATTGTATCAGTCTGGCTGTTGAAAGACAGCTTTGGAAAGTTGTTTACTTTGGTCAATTTCTATTTAATGAATTGCTGAAACGGTGCAAAATGCATTCTATTGCATTTACAAAACTAAGATATCTTGTAAAATCAGGAGATGTGCAAGGTGCAAATAAAAATCCAATTTACTGCTGGCCTGGACAAGACTGGTAAACTTAAACTTGTACTTACAGAGAAAGAACTGAGATCCTAACTTGCTCATTATCAACTAATGTATTGAGTTTAAACTTATGTCTATCTCTAAATTCTTCAAGTCCTTGATCCACGCTAACTCTTGTACCCCTTATATACACACTCTGTTCTTTGGTTCTCTGATTGCTTTCTATCTTTTTGTCCATGGGTTTTGCCAAGCCCCCTTAATTAGCTGTACTTTACTGATAAACTTCCTCAGATGCCCTCTGGTACTCATTCTTTCTTTGAAAGCTTGCTTAAAAGCCGGTTTCATGTTTTTGGCATTGGTCCTAACTCTTCTGATACATGCCAATAAACTTCTCCTGTTTGGCATTCGTTGCATCCTTTTCTCGTTTGGAAGGTCGGACTCGAATAAATATAGGGTTAAAGACAGGATTCTTGGCAGTGTGGAGGAACAGAGGGATCTAGGTGTGCAGTACATAGAGCCCTCAAAGTTACCACCCAAATGGATAGTGTTGTTAAGAAAGCATTTGGTTTTTGGCTTTCATTAACAGGGGGATCGAGTTTGAGAGCTGCGAGGTTTTGCGACAGCTCTATAAGTCCCTGGTGAGACCACAGTTGGAATATTGTGTCCAGTGCTGGTCGCCCTACTATAAGAGAGATGTAGAGGCTTTGGAGAGCATGCAAAGAAGGTTTACCAGAATGCTGCCTGGACTGGAGCTGAAACTTTATTGCTGGAACAGCACAGCAGGTCAGGCAGCATCCAGGGAACAGGAGATTCGACGTTTCGGGCACAGGCCCTTCTTCAGGAATTGGAGAAGGGCTGGACTGGAGGGTTTGCCTTATGAAGAAAGGTTGAATAAACTGAGACGTTTCTCTCTGGAGAGAAGGAGGAAAAGAGGAGACCTGATTGAGGTATACAAGATAATGAGAGGAATAGATAAAGTCAATAGCTAGACACTTTTCCCCAGGACAGGATTGACTGGTACAAGGGGTCATATTTTTAAGATATTAGTAGAAAGGTATAGTGGAGACGTCAGAGGTAGGTTCTTTACGTAGAGAGTTGTGAATGCATGGAATGCATTGCCAGTGATGGTGGTGGAAGCAGAGTCATTAGGGACTTATAAGCGACTGCTGGACATGCACATGTTTAGCAGTGAGTTGAGGGGTGTGTAGGTTGTTATTATATTTTACATTAGGATTAAACCTTGGCACACCATTGTGGGCCAATGGGCCTGTTCTGTGCTGTACTTTTCTATGTTCTCTGTTAAAGCATCTCATAAATGTGAGTATTTAATGTCCACTTTGGCAGATTTAATTGATTCTAATTGGAATGTATCTGCCAAAGCTTTAGCAAAACTGAATCAGCAAACAGATTCAAACTGTGCACACATCCACCATGTAATATTGCTGCTCCACATTAACGTTTCAAATGCACTGCTCCATTCCAAATAGCGGACCACCCGTTCCCATTCATAGAAATTTGTTACTGATGGATGGAAGTGGTTGTTTCGATACTTCTGCCATTTTTATTGAACTCATCTCAAGTTACACTTTAGAATTTAACACTGAGGGCAAGACTGTTTGTGTTAAGCTTTATCAATTTTGACCAGTTTGCCAGCTCTTCATGTTCTTGAATATTGGAATGGGACTGGGTTCTATCAGCCCTCTCGGGAGAGGCTGCAAGGTCATTAGGTGGATAATAATAAGGGAAGGAAGGAGTTTCAGTGGCTCTCATATTTCCACCTCCGTAGTATTTTATTGATCCAAAATTAGGGAAAGGATGGCCACTCAGGTGGTCAATGTAGAGCCTGTTCGCCAATGCTGGCAGTTTGTTAGCAGTAGGTGGGTACTCCATTGTGTGGGAGACCTCCTCCTGCATCCTAGAGACAAGCCTGCAGGATGTTCCTCCTAATGAAGTACCTTATGGCTCATAACAGGGTATCCCATCTGCATACTGGAACAGTCTTCTGTCCATGGTGGCGATCATCACGGGAACTGGAAATCAGAGTAAGTAAGTGAAAGAAGCCGTGAGGGCTAGAGTGTTCATAACATTCCCAGGACCAGGTTAGCAGGTCCTACTGAGACCATTAATAAGTCATTAAGATCCCCCAATTGGTGCATGAACACTGGGTTACTCCTACTCCTAGTAAGAGTACTGTGATTACTGCTGTTATAGTGCTATCAAGCAAATAGTGAAGTGTGGCCATCTGATAAAATCATTTTCATTCAGTGCTGAATACTTGAGACTTTTTTGTGAGAAACTTTGTAATTCTTCTTGATGTTCTTAATACACTTTTTGTTTCATACAATGGTGTTTTTCTACATAGGATTACAGAGGAAAAACAGACCATTTGGCACAATCAGTTCATGCCAGCGCTTATGTTCCACTCAAGATGTTTCATATCTTTCCTCATCTAAATCGCCCATTGTAATTCTTTATTCCCATCCCTTCCAAGTGCTCGCCTTGAAATACATCTAAACAATTGATTTCTACTATTCTGACTGGTCACATATTCCCCGTTCTCATCATGCTTTCAGTGAAGAGGTTTCTTCTGAATTCCCTTTTGGATTTCTTGAGGTACTGTCTTATATTGACAGTCTGCAGTTACGTTCTACCCCGTAGTGAAATGTTTTCTCTGTACCTTCTCTTTTCAAAACCTTTCATAATTTTAGAACTGTCATCCTTTTCTTTTCAAGAGAGAAGTGAACAGCGCAACAATTCTTCCTTGATATACACAGCCAGAAACTTGTGTAGCATTCTTATAAATCTTCTCTTCACTCTCTCTCATACATTCTATAATATGTCAACTCGAACTGCATGCAATACTCTTTATTATAGTCAACCAAATTTCTATAGTGACCCTACTTTCAAATCTATGCCTTTAGAGATAAAGCTTAGAGCCTTGTTTGCATTTTTATGGCCTTTGGAACCTGTGGTGAAATTGTTAGTGACTGATGTAATTGTCTGAAATCCCTTTGTTTGTCTCCCTCACTTAGCCGTGCATCTTTGAATAAATGACCTGCACATTATTCCTACCAAGATGTAACACCTTACGTTTATCTGTGTGGATATTCATTTGCTAATTATTTGAACATGCCATAAATTAATTAATGATCTCTTGCAACTTCTTGTAGTCCTCCGAATTGGCTACATTTCAACATTCCTTTCCAATTTGGTGTCATTGAATTGCTAATTATTTTTCTCGGAATTATATACAATTTTAATTTGCCGTTTTACATTATTTTGTTTTGAATTTTTAGAGAGATGCAGTAATCCACACGGTAACTATAACAACTAAATGTAGAATGACAGATAGATGAAAAATATTACACACTCAGGACTAATTAATAGACTCTATTAACTTCAAGGTCAAAACAGGGAATTATTTTTTACACGAATGATATGGTGAGATTATCCGTAGTGCAATCACTTTTGTCCATTTTTTTTTGTTGCAGTTTATTTCCCCAGGTCTTTCTGTGCTACTGGTATGAAATTGAAAAGGCACCCATCCTCCATTTTAAACTCAATGATAATAAAAAAAAACAGCGTTTATATAAATTGTAACATGATTTATGAAACCATCCCTCTCGGCTTATACATATTCACAGCCATGTAGAGTTATATAGGGAGATGCTGAATGAGCTGGGGCTGATTTCCCTGGAGCTTTGGAGGCTGAGGGGTGACTTTATAAAGGTTTATAAAATCATCAGAGGCATGGATACAGTGAATAGACAAGGTCTTTTTCCCTGGGGTGGGTGGAGTCTCATCTAAACCTATACTCGTGAGTATCGGTTTAGAGTGAGAGGGGAAAATGTTGAAAGTACCTAAGGAGTAACTTTTTCATGCAGGGGATGGTGTGTATGGAATGAACTGCCACAGGAAGCAGTGGAGGCTGGTGCAATTTCAACATTTAAAAGGCATCTGAGTGTGTAGACGAATAGGAGGGTTTCGAGGGATATGGGCCAACTACTGGCAAATGGGACTAGATTAGTTTAGGATATCTGGTCAGCATGGGCAAGTGAGACTGAAAGATCTGTTTTCAAGTTGTACATCTCTATGACTCTATGATCTACCCCTTTGCTCTTAATGTACTAGTCGAATCTCTTTGGATTATCTTTAACATTATCTCCCAAGGTTATCTCATTTTCCTTTCTTGCCCTCCTCATTTCCCTCTTTACAATGTCCCTGCACCTCTTCGGGATTCACTTGATCTTATTTCTCTATATCTAATAAACGATTCATTCTTAATCTGAACCAGAGCCTCAATATCTTTATTCCTCCAGTGTTCCCTCCTCTTACCAGCATTATCTTCATACTAACAGGAACATCACGCCTCCGAACTCTCGTTATCTCACTTCTGAAAGCCTCACTCTTGCCGGCCGTTCCTTGAACTGCAAACAGTCTACTTCAATCAACTCTTGAAAGTTTTTGTCTCATACTATCAAAATTTGCCCTCGTCCAATTAAGAACTTTAACTTATATATAATGCCAATCCTTTCCATAAATATTTTACAACTAATCGAATTATGACCCCGGCCCCAAAAAGCTCCCCTACTAACCATTCAGTCCCTTGCCCTGCCTTATATTACAAGAGTAGGTCAGGTTTGCTCCTTCTGTGATAGTTACATCTGCATATTAATGAAGAAAATTGACTTTAGCACTTACCAAATTTCCCAGGTAAGCACTTACCAAATTCCTCACCATCCAAGCTCTTAAGACCATGGCTGTCCCACTTTATGTTCGGAAGGTTGAAATTTGCTATTATTACAATCCTATTATTCTCACGTATAAACAAGATCTTTCGACATATTTGATACTCAATTTCACTCTGACTACTGGGGGGACTATTACAATCGCAGCAAAATAATCATGCTTTTCTTATTTCTGAGTTCCATCCACATAGCTTCACTAGACCATCCCTCAGAAATACCTTGTGTTAGAAGAGTAGTAATGTTTCACCACAAGAAAAATTGACTCCAATCTCCTTCTAGCTCTTCCTCCTTCTGCCGTACCTTTGATGGTGGGAGGGGCTTTGAACATAAATTATTCAATTTACTGGTGATGGTTAGTAGCTGAAAATAAAGATACTATGGGTGACTTGGGTGATGGGAAATATAAGGTTACATTGTATGGAAGGAAAATTCTGTATAGAAACAAGAATTTTAAAAAACGAACTCCATTCAGTGTTTGGAGTCCTTGTTGGTTCAACCTGTGCTTTGGTCTATAATGCAAAATTACAGAAAAATATTAATATCAATTTAAAATAAAATGTTAGGATATTGGAAGAACAGCTAAGAGCTTCAAAGCTTGACAGACGGCTTGTGGGAAAGGGCATGGAAAGCAGTCGGGTTTCCAGAACTTCTCATCTCTGCCTTCCGTAATCAAAATCAACCTGTGATCTATAATTTTTGAGGATTGTTATTCGTTAATATCGGTGTGTCAGATAGATCTCAGTCTCAGGGAGCGGTGACCTGCTTCTTTGTTTTGTTATGAACTCAGGGGAACATACAATAGTAAGGGGTTAAACCCAAAGGGGTGCAGGAGCAGATGATCCCCCGTGTGTACGTGCACAAATCAGGGAATGTACCATGACACGTGGACAGAAGAGCAAACAAACCCTACTTCATCACCCTACGCTGTAGAGAACAAACACACAGCAATTATGTTAAACTGAAATAAAGCAGTCTCTTGTCTCACCTGGAATGTTGCATCTAGTTTCAGGTGCCATGTTTTTGAAAAAAATGCAAAGTTATGAGATTGGGTGCGTGACTGATTCACAACATTATTCCCGGGATGATACACCTCACCAACTCTGAGAAATTGAGAATGTTCTCCTCTGCTGATAGTTTCCCGACTCTGTGAACAGTTGCTATGATTGGTTCTCAATTCTGTCTTGCGTCATATAGATCTCAATGGCTGAATATTTCAAGTACTCATGAGCTGTTCCTTGCCTGATCACAGCGGCCTCTGATTTATTATTTTTGAGGGTTGCTATTCAGTAATATCCCTGTATCAGACAGATCGCAGTCTCATTCCCTGGGATTTGACAGGTGTGCTGTGACAAGTAGATCCCAGGAATTGTGCTCCATGAGATTTATGTGTGAGAAAAACTCCAGTTCTGAGAATCCGCCCTTGGATTGTGCACGTGTTGTTGTCTGAATACCTGACTGAATGTAGACATTTTTGGCTGATGAATGTTTCGTTGGGCGCTTTAGGTGGCGATTTCTGCATTCCTAACCCAGGCTGCCCTGACATTGGGAGTACTTTTAGTTTAGACAGTGTAGAGTAAACTTTCAAACTCAGTTGGCTGCCTTTTATAAGCTTCTGGTGGAGCCTATAAAATTATCATTAGGTGACCCGAGGCCGTGACCCTTGGTGCATAAGCGGAAATGTTCTCTAATCATTCTGTCTCTGGAGTGTTCCATCAGGCATATCGTGTGAAAGATGTATTTACATTAGTGGGCTGCATGGTAGCGCAGCAATAAACTAAATGACTGGATGAAACACAACCAAACAGAACAAGTGAAAGTATTTGACTGGGAAAGGAGGAGGATGTGGGAAAATGTATTATTACTGACTGGCCTTGAAGAAAGAATTAAGCAAACTCAAGGTTAGTGCATATTCAAACGAGATTTATTAACCATTTCAGAAAGCATTTTTATCCAAAAGTTGATGTAAAAGCTAACAGAAGTGAATATAATGGCTGGATGCCACATTGAGACGAGAACACATGCGCTGTGAGCTGGGAATTGTCTGTACTTCAGTAACAGTCACAAGAAAGGGAATACAAAGGCTCATCAGAAAGGGTAGGCAACCATTCTTAGTACGGAACAAATAAAAACAAAACAAATGGGCTTCAAACAACTGGGAAGCTAAAAATTCTCCAACCACAACCATCTCAAAGATATCAAAGTAAAAAGGAAAATCCATCAATAATTGTCTCAGTTACACGCTGACAAACTGAAGTAATCTCAGAAGTAATGTTAGAGTCAGCAACCCCAGGACAGATTGGAGATTGGGAATTCAGACCTTGATAAGCAGATCAGGAAAATCATAGGGGTCCACAACTCATTCACTTAACCTGGAAAAGAGAGAGAAAGCAATGACGCAGATATTTATGATCAGGGACTTTCAGATATAATGTTTATTCAATGGCACACTTAGAGATTTCACAAAACATATTGAGCTGCTTGGCGTGAGAAAGATGTGATTATTCTCACCTACACCAGAGTGACGGCAGCGCTGTAGAAAATACTCAGGAAGAACAAGGTGATGAACGTGGAAGTTGTCCAGATGTTGCTGTTATCATCCTCATTGTCTTCAATCCAAGTGCGATCTATTGAATCTGTGAATATAAAGCCGAGAGAACGCATTTAGATTGTATATTGATCCAGATCGATCTATCTGCATCCAAGTCATGTAATTTGAGAGCATTACATCTTCATAAAGCAGTCAGGTATTTCTCAATGTGACTCTTATCTGTATCTATTAGTACGTTATTGACTCTCAGCAAGAAATTACAAATACTACCTGCATATGTTCTTTCTTCATTGTCCATGTCAGAACTTTTTAAATTATTTTTCTTTTCATCTATTATTTAAGGATATTATTATTTGAGGAATGCTTATTACGAATGATGATTTTAATTATATCATTATATTTTAAATATAGGCTGTGACAGCACTATAGTTGAAAATTGTGGCCATCACTGAATAAAAGTTCAAATGTGATTCTCATCTTTTGTATTGGTGACCAATTGCTTGGCAAATCATGAATATAAGTGACATCACAGTCAGGACATTGCTTCATATTTTAGTTTGTAGGATCTGTATATTTAGGAATACGTTTTTGTACGTGTGTCCCTTAATTTATTTGATCTACTGCTTGGTGTGTTTGTTTTCCCTTTAATGTTTGTGTATGTGGTTATAAGAGTCTCTTACTTCACTCTAGCCCATGTTGGAGTCTGTGCATGAATAAACATATTCCTGTTCCTTTACTGCTGGTGTGCTCATGTGTTTGTGCACCTAATATTTTGTCTTTTCACAGTGTGTAAGCATCATCATGCTAATATGCCACTTCGTTGCTGCCTATGCTTATCTTGTAATGTCTTTGTGAGTGTTCACTTTTCATTAGTGCTATCTAAAATGTATGCTTATGTGTCTGTTTCAGATCCTACATACTCTGGGTTATTTTCATGTTTATGCTGAATAAATGTTAGCATGCAATGTTATGTTTTGATGGATGTTTATATTTATATGATGATAATTGCTTGTGTGGCAATCTTTCCCAAACCATCTCCTGATAAGCTTGTTTGTGCTATTGTTTGTGGATGCTTGCTGATCCTTGTGCCCATTATCCTTTTTGAATGAACGCCCCTCTATTTGTTCATCTATGCACTTGTGTGTCTGCATGTGAGACTCTGAATTTGTGTGCGCGTGTGATATTGTATACATGCTGATCAATGTGGTTTAAAAATAACTAATTAAGCTGCTTCTGTCATCGTATGTTTGTGATTCTGAAAATGGGAAAGTAATGATATTAATGTTTATCTCTGTGCACGTACGTGCCTGTGTGAGTTGACATGTGGGAGGACATTTTTCGGAATTTGTATCTGTGAGTTCATGTGTGTATGTCTGTACGCATTGTGCTGTATGAATGTATATGTATTCATGCCCATTTGTGTGTTACCGTGTGTCGATGTTTCTCATGGTTATATGTGAGTCCTCCTGTTCATTTGTGCAAATGATTTTCTTTTGGTGTATGTGAGTTTTTGTATGAGCTTAGGTGAGTGTTCAAGTACCACTTGCATGTGTGGCTCTGTGCGAGTATGCGTGTGTGACATCTTATCTATATGCACATTTGAGTGTGCACATAAATATGTGTCTTTAGGTGAGAGCCCGTATATGTGTCATTGCGTGTGTATTTGCGATCATCTCTCTGCATCTGTTCTTATACCAGACTGTAATTTTCATTATTCTAATTTATTGTTCTAATTTTAATGCATTGCCCATAATTAGATTTGACCTTGGTGTTGCAGGAAACGTTTCCCATCGTCGTGCAGAGATAAGCGTTTTATGAGCAACTCTTCTGTTGCAGTAATAGAACTTCTGTCTATGAGAGAAAAGGCGTGAGTTCAAATCCCCACTGCCCCAGAGATAACATTTCTGAATATGTTTATTAGAAAATATCTACTTGGGTTCTGTATGTGAAACAAAATGATATCAGGTATTCGAATACCAGAATTGATCCCATGTGCTCCAGAAAACTGAGACAAAACTATGGAATTCAAACTGGGACGATGCAAACACCAGTTTCGGATTAAGGGAATCAATGTTAATCATTTGTTAACAGAGCCAAGCGTGTCTAACATGCTTCAAAGGTATTGTTTTGCATGGAAATGTTAAATCTTTGGACAGTAAGCAAGAAGCTGACTGTCCCTGTTAGCAACTGGGTTACATTACTCAGGACATCTACCATGAAAACTCTACACAGGGAGCAAGAGGACAGACCATTCATTGTTCCCCTCCCTCTGCTCCACAACAACTTAACTGTTGATTCTCTTTGGTGTGAAAGTGAAGATACATTCTGTCAACTCATGCGCTGGCGCAAGATCCCTGGCAGTTCCCCAGAAACAAAGGTTGCATTCAAACTGTTCTGCACTCTTTACGATTCGTATGTTCGAATCAAATTTAATTTTAAAATGTCTTAAATTTACATTTCCAATTGGTGCAATTTGGCAGTTTAAAACTGACATGAATTTTGTAAGTATGTCAAATGGGGGGAATCAAAAACAGCAAGTTCAAAACTCGTGCCCTACCCTTGACATAAAATGGACATTGTCAGATTTTGACACAGAGGGATTTAGGATGGATAAGGTACTTGGTGGAATCCTGCAATGAGTGAGCTTTACTCTGTCTCTGACCCAGGGTGCATCTGAGCAGGGAACATTAACTGCACAAGACACTCGTCCTAGACCTGTTAATAATCCACTTTAACTACACAGATGGAATGTAAGTCAAAGTGAGAAACAACTAATTCAGTATTTAACTCACAGCTGGAGGAAAAGAAACACTTCATTACTTCCGTTCAACTATTAAATGCAACTTTGAGATTTTTATTGACATGAATTAACAGTGTCCATCAGTGCAAGTGAAATGTTTACGAAACTCGGTTTACCGCTGGATTTATCGACTGTTCTGTTGATGATCTTCAATGGAATCGCTTCATGTCCCACCACACAGGAGTAAGAAGCACCGCTGGCCCACTCCTCCGCTGTAATGGATAACAGGCTGTAGATGAAGAAGGAGGTGTTGTCGCTCTCCGCCATCTGTTCGGTGTTCTTGTAGTTACTGGGATTCACCGGCTTGTCATTGATTGTCCACTTAACGAAGATCTCTCGGGGGGAGAAACCTCTCACTAAACAGGTGAGGCAGAGAAACCTCTGAGCGGAGATTTCTTCTGTTGGTGGCAGGAGGACCGACACTGATGGCTCCAGCGGATTAATCACTGCAGAATATTGGAGACAAATATAAACTCAACCAAAACATCCTGAACCAATATCACAATTTCACTAAATATTAAGATAAGCCATTTTTAATTTGGGATGTATTCACTTTCGTTTTCTAAAGGAGCAGTATGGTTCAGTCTGCTCCTTTAGAAAACATTCTGTTCAGTAAAAAAAGTAAAGTTTAATGTGAAAGTTGCCTCCATGTTTCCAGCTCACAACAAGGGCATTCTGCCCAATTGTCATTGCTGATGGTGACGTCACGGCCCAGGCTTCTTCCCATTATATCTGACTTAATCAGAATACAATATCCTTTGGTCCATCTTCTTCTTAATCAGCTACTTAGCTACCCTGCCTTCAGATGCATCATTAATGCCCACAATGGTGTTTGTTCATTCCCAATCAAAGCCTGCCATTGATGTAACTGGATCTGGATTACACATGGGATCCTTTGTGTTTTAATCTCACCGCTCACCTTTCTCCTTGTGGATGGAGTCTCTTAGCGGAGTCGGCAGATTCTGATGGTACACCACACATTCAAAAGTAACGCCACTCAGCCAGGCTTCAGTAGATATGTCTAATTTGCTGATCACGCTGTCGGGATTCTGTCCATGCTGCTCAGCAATCTCTGATTTCAGAGGCTTCTTTTCTTGTTTCCAGGTCACGTTGACTCCAGAAGGAAGATTGGACACAACGCAGGTTAACGTCACCGTCGCCTCCAGTAAGACTTGTTCTACTGGCGGTGGGAGGATTTTAACGGTGTTAGGGTGGCACTCGGTATCTTCTATGAAACAAAAATCAAAGTCAATGAAAAATGCCCCTTTATGATATAAACACCCAATCTTCAGATTACTTCTTCACAGGGTGAAGACACCACCTTCAAAATGGCAACTCCAACTATTGCTGAAACGATGCTTACTATTGTTGATGTATTTTGATCTGTGAAACATTTGTGATTACCTATGCCATACCCTGTGTAAGTATTCCGAAAGAACACTGGCTTTGTAACAAGCGAAACATGTGAAAAAAGTAAAATCATCAAAGATACCATTATGTAACCCATGGAATGACCATTCTTTCGGAGTTTGTCTCTCACTTCAGACCATCTATTGATACTTGTGACAAGAGTAATCTGAATATAATGAGTCCATTTCCATGTTAATAACCCTTAGGTGCAAGTGCTGCTGGTCACGTTGAATGCTAAATCACATCCCAAATTTTGGACAAATTATAATAAATAATAATTATTCTCTTTGCAGAGTTCTAAAGTGTTACAGGAGCGGTGAACAGCCATGGCAATACTGTTCATTATATTTAACGTGATCAAAAATACTTTGCGTTATTGGTGTGATGTCATTCTCGAATTTATGTCATTGTTACTCGTGGGCTGTGTTTCGAGTAGATCTGAAAACAAGACATGGAGTACAGCATTGGATATCGAGAAGGACACCCATCTCCTTAAGTCTTTCCCTCTATTCAGTTAGTTCATAACTGGTCTGTACTTTCACTTTATTTACCAAGCTGCATTTTTTAATTTCTTCATAGAGCAGGGGAGAAAAAAAACAAACAAAAGCGTCTTAAATTAATCTACAAACGCGATGGAAATGTACACTAATTTTATAGACACCCACTACTCACCGTGTAAACATCGCCACCCCAAACCAGGCTAAATCAGTATGTTTCGAGTTCCTAGTTCATTCATCCCTATTGTAGCATTCTTACCAGAATTTGTTCTCCTGCCGCATCCACTCATTACAGAGAGCATCTTAAAGCAGCTCAGTGAGATCACGTTTATCCCAGTTCATCAAATGTGATACCCACTTGGTCTGTGGTCTGATCCCATAAATGAAGTTAAAGAGCTCAGTATCAGATAAAAATTGATGTCGTACAATGTGCAAAGCCAACAGGTCATTCCTGAGCATGGAATGAAGCATTGAACGCATATTGATTTATTTTCAAGTAAGGGTCACTGCATATTGTAACCACGTCAAATTGAGACCCCAACATCATAAGATAGAGGATCAGAATAAGGCTGTTCGGCCAATTCAGAGTTTAGATCAGAATGATGCTGGAAAAGCACAGCAGGTCAGGCAGCATCCGATGAGCAGGAAAATCGATGTTTCGGTCTAAAGCCATTCTCCTACCTTCTCCCCGTACTAAACAAGAGCCGATCTCTTTCTGGCTTGAGTACACACAATGGCCTGGCCTCCAATGCCCTCTGCAGCAACAAGTTCCACAGACTCATCACCCTCTGGGTGAAGAAATTCCTCCCCATCTC
Source organism: Chiloscyllium plagiosum (assembly GCF_037043375.1). NCBI lineage: Eukaryota > Metazoa > Chordata > Chondrichthyes > Orectolobiformes > Hemiscylliidae > Chiloscyllium > Chiloscyllium plagiosum. The sequence goes on from NW_028270183.1 coordinate 77,486,698, forward strand.
AGTTCTATAGGGTGCAACTTTGACTTGGAGACTGTGCCCTTGGGTCCTAGTCTCGCCTACCAGTCAAAACATCTATACCACGTTCACTCGACCTCAGTCTCTCAGTATTTTCTATATTTCAATCATATATCTATCCAATATCCCCCTCCACCCCCAAACTTATCCTTGAAGCGGCTATTAGGCAAGGATTCAGCACTGTGAATGCCTCTCCCAGCATGGTCAGGCAACAAACTATTTTAAAAAGCTCACTGTCTATATATCTATCTTCAACAGAGAGGAAACATGCTTTTCTGACTTGCCAAAATGTTGAATTATAATCAATGCTAATGTAACACTCAAACTGAAATGAGATCCGTGGCATGTTGGGAAATGTGAAGCTGTACTGTGCTGTTTACTACGCCTGATAAATTCGTGTGTTTGATTCACATCAGAGTTCAGAATGATTTGTAGCTCTCTCAGTATGTGTCTCTTACCCTGGAGTGCGGTGATGTTTTTACTTTGAATGTTCTCTCCATGAGTGACCTGGCAGGTATAAACCGCGCTGTTGAACCATTCACCATAAGGGACCATCAGCCGACTCGTCACCGAGAAGTTCCCGTTCGCCTCACACACGGGAGACGTGAAGAAGCCAGAATCCAAGGGTCGGCCATTTTTCAACCAACTCACGGAGATTGACTTCGGATGGAACTCGATGATTGAACAGACAACGGTTGCAAACTTGCTGCTTGCGATTTCTTCACTGGAGCTCACAGTTAGGAGAAGGGTTGGTGGGAGAATATCTGGACCTTTAGGAAACACATCGCATACATTATCCGACGAATTTCATAACAAAGAAATCAGTTCTCATATATCATGGTTTCTTGTGGTTCATGGATACAAGAATCATAATTGTGCAGAAGCTGGGATCCACACAGAAAGATAAGCAGGGCAAATGTGAAAGGCTAAACTTAGAGGACACAGCAAGGGAGTCAAGGAGGCACAGAAACAACAGGCCGGTAACATCAGAAGAAAGATAGCAACGTTGGATGGTATTCGTTTTAATGACAGAGTATGATGAACAAGGCAGACGAATTACTAGCATAAATGAAGAAATGATGCTGTTGCTATCACGGAGACATATTGAGAGCCTGGCAGGAGTGGCTATTCAATATTCCAGGATTTAGTGCCTTCAGGCGAGACAGGGAAAGATGGAAAATGATGGGGGCGGGGGTGAGCGGGACAGAATGTTGCGTCTGTCGCAATTCTGACAAGAGTATTTTAGGCTGTAAAGAGAAATGAAATCATGGATACCTCCTCGAACAAATGCAAATGGACAGTACTTCAAAACCAAAACACAGCAAACATAACTACTGGGAGAGCACGATAGACTTTACTATAGGTCCAAAAGACCAAGTGCAAATACATGGGCAAATTTCAGAGAAATGTAAATTAAATAGAGGAATGAGAAAAGAGGTTTTTATCTTCCTCAGCATAGGCTTGGATATTCATTTTGTCAAAAATTTAGAGGGAGCACAATTCTGAAAATGCCCCCAGGAGAATATTTGAACAAAGTATGTGTTTAATACAGAGAATTTTAATCCAGACCTTGCAATAGAGGGGTGAATCTGAACTTAACTTTAGGGAATGAAGTCGACCCAGTGGGTAAAACATCAATGGTGGAGCACTTTGCAGACAGTGATGGTAAATCAGTTGGATTTCAGATTGTACTGCAAAGGAATAGAAATTGGCCCAAAGTTCTGAAAAGGGGAAGGACAATTTTAGTTAGATCAGGTAATGACTTGACCAGAGTGGACTGGAAGCTGACACTTATCGGTAAATCTGGGTCAGAGCAGTGTGACACATTTAAGAAAGAGATAGAAAAATCACAGGGTGGTCATTTCCCAGGAAGCCACTGCGTGGGACCAAGAATGCAGCGGGCTCTGGACACCAAAGGGCATGGAGGGTGAGATACAGAGAAACAAGGGAGGCTTCAGGTCTATACTGAAATCTCAAATCAATAGAAATTAGTATGGAGTACAGAACGTGCAAGGGGGAGTTTGAAAGACAAAGGAATTAGAAGAGCAAAAGGGACCATGAGAAAATAATAGCAGTCATAATAAAGGAAAATATTTTTAAAAGTTACAGGCTCATTCATAATAAAAGAATTATTTGGGAATCAGTAATGCCCATTAAGTGTTATTATTGGAGTGGAGTCGGAGGATTAGGTTGTGGTCAAAACGAATGTGTTGTGTCAGTGTTCACTAGTAAGAGGGACAATGTGGGGACCGAAATCATGGAGGAGTGTTGTGATGTAGTTTTCAGAAATTAGGACACATGACGTGATGTTCTGTGTTGTCTTGCTGAATGAAAAGTGGTTATATTTCCAGGGCAGATGAAAAGTATACCAAGCGGTTGAGCGATGCAAAGGATGAAATAGTTGGGTCGCTGACAATAATTTAGAATTCCTGTCTGGCCACAGCAGTTGTGCCAAGTGAGTGTGGATCAGCCAACATTGCACTGTTATGCAGGACGAAGGAAGGGATAAATAATGAAACCACAGATCTATCAAGCTCGTCTCAGTGGTAAGGAAACTATTGAGTAGTGAAATTAGTTTTCATTTGGAAGATAAATCTACAATTTTCAGCAAGGTTTTATTGAGAGGAAGTCATGTGTAACAATTTGATAGTAGTTTTCAGATAGATAACTCGATGTCCGGATGATAGCAATAATCAGAGCCAATGGGATCCAAGGTAATTTGACAGATTGGATCTAGAACTGGCTGAGTGGTGGGAGCAGGGGATAATAGTCATCGGGTGTCTGCGTGACTGGAAATCTATGTCTCCTGGTGTTCTGTAGGGATTGGTGTTGATTTCTTTGCTATTTCTCTTCCATACCAATGATTGAGACTCAAATTTAGGAGGATTAATCAGTGAATTCACAGATGAAATGAAAACTGTCATGTTGGTAAGTCATGAGCATAATGGCTTTAGATTGCAAGAGGATGTAAAAGGGTTGGTTGTATGTGAAGAGAAAAGTTGCAAATGGAAATTATTCTGGATAAATGTAAGGTGATGTAATTCGGCAGAAGAATCTGTGAGGTATGACGTTTTGAATGGTGGAACCCTGGAAAGGCCTGAGGATCTTTGGTGCATGTACCCACCGATCCCCTACAGTACTGTGTTGTCTGGATAAAGAGGCTAAGAAAGTGGGAGGATATTTGCTTTTATTAGCCTAGACATTGACAATGAAGAGTGGTGAGACGATACTGGAACTTAATAAAACACTGGTTAGGCCATACTGAAGCGTTGTGTGCATATTATCGAAGGAATGTGATTACACTGAAGGCAGTATTGATGAGATTTGCCAGGATCGTGCCTGGGTTGGAGAGTTTTAGTTATGAAACTAGATTAGATAGACAGGGGTTTTCCTTGTAGCAGAGGAGAATTAGGGAGAAGATTATCATGATGTCTAGAATTATTTTAGGCATAGACAGGGTAAACTGGATGAAACCTTTCCCCTTGATGGAGAGATCAATACCTCAGGGGCACAGGGTGATGGTAAGGCCAGGAGGTTCCAAGTGGACCTCAGGGGAAAACAAAATCAAATAGAGGGTGGTGTTAGCCTGGAGCTCAGCACATATAAGTCATGTAGAGACTGAGCCCCTCATAATAAGTATGAAGTATCCTTGCAAGGGCAAGTCACACAAGGCAATGGATCATGTGCTGACACATGAGACTGGAATAGTTAGGTGGCTGTTATTGATAGGTGGCTGTTATTGGATGGATAAAAGGGCCTTTTTCCTGTGCTGTATAAGGTGATTCTGTGAAAATGGTTATAAATAATGCCTTGTTCATATTAATCCCAGATGCTCTGTTTATCTCAGTTCTCACAACACGTACCTGGACATGGAATTTCTTTGCTCTTGTGTGACCCGCTGTGTTGAACCTCACAGGAGATTTTGCTGGGGCAATCTACCGCTGACTCGGGCAGGGTTAACTGGCTGCTCAGGGTGTAGGTTCCCTTCTTGTTTCTCACTGATTTGTAAGTCTTCAATCCATTCTTGATTAGCTCCCCACCTTTCTTCCAGGTTACCTTGGTGACGTCAGGGGAATAGTCCATCGCCAAACAACCAAAGATCACAGAACCGGTGTTGTGCTCCTGACAGGAGGAGACCAGGCCATAAAGCGTGGGGAGCGATGGTGTCTCTACAATAGAATGACCAATTGAGCATGTTAATTTCTGTTAATTTGACCTTATCAGTTACTCAAATGTATCCTCAGCTGTAAACGTTTACCAGTATGCTCCCGCTAAGAGTACAGCATAACTGGAGTTTGTTTTTGGTTCCTACCAGTTGCTGATCATGATCATTGGTTCCCTCTTTAGAAACATGCCCTCGACCTTGACCGTTACCATATAATTTAGGAAGAAGAACATCCTGATCCCACCCCAGTAACTGTTTGAAGATCTCACCAACTGACACTTTCACTGGATTGCTGTGAAGAGCAGTGAAGTTTCACAAAATACAAAACAAGGAAATGCAGATACATCGAAATTCTACAGTGTGTGCAAACAGGCCATTTGGCCCAACAAGTCAACACCCACCCTCTGAAAAGTAACGCATCCAGACCCATTCCCCTATCCTATTATGCTACAGTTAACCCTGACTAATGCACCTAACCTCCCAATCACTGAACACAACATTTGCAATTCCCCCAGCTTGCACATCGTTGGACTGTGGGAGGAAACGCACACAGACATGGGGAGAAAGTGCCAACTCCACACAGACAGTCACCCGAGGCTGGAATGGAACCCGAGTCCCTAGCACTGTGAGGCAGCAGCGCTAACCACGGAACCAGCGTGCTGCTCCACTGGGTACCGTGCTGCTGGGAATACCCAACAGCTGGCAGTAACCCCGGTGAGAAATCAGAGTGAATCATAGAACATAGAACATTACAGCGCAATACAGACCCTTCGGCCCTCGACGTTGCGCTGCCCTGTCATATGCCTGTCCAATGACGACTTAAATGTACATAAACTTGGTGAATCTACTACCGTTGCAGGCAAAGCATTCCATACCCTTACTACTCAATGAGTAAAGAAACTACCTCTGACATCTGTCTTATACCTATCTCCCCTCACTTTAAAGTTGTGTCCCCTCGTGTTTGCCGTCCCCATACTTGGAAATCAGGCCCAGTGAGCCTTCCTCACTTATCAATGCAAGGCAGAATGTTCTCTCTGGGAGGGAGGTCACTGCAGCAGCAGCACAGGCAGGAGCTGAGCACTGGGACTAGGAGGATGGCTGTCATGGCTGAACTCATGCCAATTGTCTGGAAGTTGAAACATCTAATTTACAATTATCTGAATTCTGGAGGCCTCTGAGAAATGGAAGACCATTAAGGTTCAGAGACTTTGGAGTATTACAGCTGAGTATTTACGTAAATATGATTTGAGAAATGAACAAGTAATCTTTAACATTAATAACGATCAAACTGACACGCAGTTCACCACCAAACCTCATCTTTCAGACTAACCACTGCACTTACTCTGTCTAGACCGAAATTTCCACTCACATTGACAAACCCTACCCTGCTAGACATCCATTCATGCCCGGAACACACAACCCCTATCAAACGAAACACATCCAAGGCAATCCATATTGGTAGTGCAGCTGAGCAGAGAGATCTCGGTGTCCATGTACTTGGATCCCTAAAAGTTGCCAGCCAGTTTGATAGAGTTGTTAAGAAGGCATATTTTGTGTTGACATTCATCGATAGAGGGACTGAGTTTCAGAACCACGAGGTTAGGCTGCAGCTGTACAAAACTCTGGTGTGGCCGCACTTGGGAGTATTGTGTACTGTTCTGGTCACCACATTATAGAGAGAATGTGGAAGCTTTGGAAGAGTTCAGAGGAGGTTTGCCAGGATGTTGTTTGGTATGGCGGGAAGGTTTAATGAGGAAAGGATGAGGGTCTTCAGGCTGTTTTTGTTTGAGAGAAGAAGGTTGAGAGGTTACTTAATTGAGACATAAAAGATAAACAGAGGGTGGACAGTGAAAGTCTTTTTCCTTGAATAGTGATGGCTAGCAGGAGAGGACATAGATGACAGGTGTCAGAGGTTGTTTCTTTACTCAGAGAGTACGAGGGGCATGGAGCGCACTGCCTGCAACAATAGTACACTCGCCAACTTTAAGGGCATCTAAAAGGTCATTGGATAAACATATGGATGAAAATGGAATAGTGTAGGATAGATAGGCTTCAGATTGGTTCCACAGGTCAGCACAACATTGAGGTCTGAAGGGCCTGTACTGCACCGTAATGTTCTATATTCTATATTGTAGATGGACATATGATCTCAATTCCTTTCACTCATTTACACTCCTGCCGCCCTGCACTGGCCCATAGTGAATCTGGCCCTGACTGGACCTGACTGGACCTGACACCATCATTTTCACAACCTCTGACAAAAGCCCACTACCCAAGACATGACCTCAGCCCTTGATCACTGACCTCTCATCTTACCCAAGTCAACCTGTGCACATTGCATCCCAGCTCCTTTCACATCTGTGCTTTACCACCTACCATTTTGCCAGACTCCGAGCTTTGCATTTTGACAACACGTCCACCTGTCACTTCATTACAGTGACCTTCCACCCCCGAAACATCCTGGCACACTGCCCACCTCTACACTAACCAGCCTGGCATCCTGCCCACCTCTCCATAAACCAGCCTGGCAAAGACAGACCTCCTGCATTTCAGCTCAAACTACCCCTCACCTACCAAGCACAATTCGACCAAATTATCCTGTGACCATTACCATTTACCCGATGCCACCTTGCCAGACAGAGTGCATGGAAGCTTACCCAGCAGCCAGCCAACACCTCACAGCCTATCAGCCCAAACTCTCCCACATGCCCAATCTAGCCCCTCACTTGCTCACCACCTTCCAACTATGAGCCTACTCCACCATAAAGTCAGTGAGTCATAAAGTCGTACAGCACAGAAACAGTTCCTTTGTTCCAGCTCATCCATGCTCACCAGAGTTTCCAAATTAAACTAATTCCACTTGCCTGCCTTTGTCCCATATCAATCCAGACCTATACAGTTCCTATAGCTGGTCAAATGTCTTCTAAATGTTGGACCTATCTCTACATTTACCACTTCCTCTGGCAGTTCATTCCAATGTTTTGGACAGTTACAACATGAAGCCCTAATTCCTGCACTCAATGCTCTGACCATTGAAGGTAAATATGCCAAACACCTTCAACACACTAGCTACTTGAGACAACACTTTCAAGAATCTATGAGTCTGAATCCTCAGGGTGCTCAGTGTTCAACATCACTACCCAGTGCCCTAACATTAACTCTGTAAGAGTCTATGAGTCTGGACCTTCAGAGTCCTGTGTTGAATATCACTATCCAGTGCTCTTCCATTAACTCTAAGTTGTGACCTGATTTGTCTTCTCAAAAAGCAACACGTCGTATTCATTTAAATTAAACTCCATCTGCCACTCCTCAGCCCATTGGCCCAGCTGATCAAGATCTCATTGTAAGTTTAGATGACTTTCACTGCCAATTATACCACCAATGTTGGCGTTACGTGCAAACAGACAAACCATGCCCCATTCAATGTCTTCATGGCTTTCAACCAATATTGCAGCCCGTTTCCCTTTCTCCCACATATCCGTAGCATTTTTTTAAGGATTGAAGGAATCTATCTCCTTATTGAAATCATTTGATGTTTTATCCTCAATCAATTTCTGTAGTGGAGAATTCCAAAGGTTCACCATTCTTTTGCTGAACAGAAAACAATCAGGTTCAATGTTATCAGTGTGTTGGGAAGACTGGTGAGCAGCAAGATTAATGATGATCCCATGAATGGAATAGCATTCTAGAGGGGCCGAGATACCTTCTTCAGCTTCCATTTTGCATGCTGATATGTCCCTTCGGCAGCATGTTCCAAATTTGTGATCCTTGAGGATAAGGGCGCACATGCTTGTAAATGCTTCTCCTGAAAGCTCTCCTCCAAATCAGACTTCAACTTGACTCTCACCTAGTTCCCTGCCCGTTTCCTCTTCCTCAATCACAGCCATGGGGTTCACTTCCTAACAGCGCTGTGAATGTGTTAATACCACACAAACTTCAGCAAGTCAAATAGGCTGATGACAACTGGTTTCTCAAGGATATAAAAAGTTTGACACTTCCACCTGTCTAGACACCTGTCTAGAGATTCAAACAACCGCTGGGAGAATTGAAAATTAGGTTTGTGTCTACACAAGATGACATGGTTTCCTTTTGTGTGATTTGACTGTGTTTTCACTGAATGAACAGGGCTATTTATTAATCATACAATAGGAATGAAGCTTCCCTCATTTTTAGCAAGGCAATCACACATTATATTTCTTTATTCCAGGGAAGTACAGTGTTAAATTAAAGAAATATGATGATTGGGATGTTTCAATTGGAAATTGTCAGAGATTTAAAGTTTACTTTCCTGAGCAATTAATTCCAGCCTCATTGTGTCACAGTACTCACAGGAATGTCTTTCAGAAATGGTGTCTCCCTTTGTTATGGGCAGTCGAATCAGTAAATCTGGGATAGTATTTTGCTTGTTAATCAAAGCTGTTGAAGAGTTTTAGCCAAAGGGAGACCTGTGGATTTAACTCACAGATGCACCATGATCTAAGTAAGTGATGGAACAGCTCGAGGGGCTGAGTGCCCTCCTCTTGCTCCTACCTTCCTATAATTGTGTCATTCATTAAGCTAGCACTGGCTGTGAATATTTTTTAATAAAATATTTCAACAAATTAATTGTTTCACATGCTTTAAAAAAAATACTTCTGTTGATTATTTGGAACGGGATCATTGACATTCTCTATTTGAGTTATCAAAAGAACTTCCACCCACTTACAGCAGCCACTGCACTCTGGAGTGTGTTGTTACTTCATAATAGTTTCTTGTGAAACTACAGCTCGAGATCAGGGCGCTCAAATTCAATGATTCTTTGATATTTAATATCTCTGAACATTCGCAATTTGTTCAAATGTATCTTTTCTCTGAAGAACGTGTTGAATCGAACAGAACTTTTTTCAATGAAACAACAAACTTTAAATGCTTGAAAACCAAAATGAAAGACAGACATTTCTGAAGAAACTCAGCAGGTCTAGCAGCTCCTGTGGAGAGAAGGCAAGGTTAACCTTTCGCACACAGAGACCTGCTCTTCAGCAAATTGTTTTCATGTTTTTGGCACAAGAGCTCACACCTGTTGAGATAAACAGTGATTACGTTGGCTTGACTCCTGTTGGAAAATGAATTCTTAGCAGAGGTACTGGATGGTCTGAGATAGCAATTGACGACCAACTGAAAAGCTATCACCATCTGCTGCAAGTGTTGGATTCAGCAGAACCCCCATCGTACTGAACAATCACATTCAGCTAAAGCACTGGTTTAATATAAGGTAATACGGCCTAAGCATAATCTCATCAAATATGCTTCGAAAATGATTCATTCTGGATTAGTTATAAATGATATTGTTAGAGCAGCAAGTCAAAAGCTGGGATTTCTTTGAGCACTTCCTCCATTAACCCCATCTAGTAATGCCCAAAAGCTTGTGAACAAATATTGATCTGGAAAAAGCTGCTAACCACCAAAATTCTGTTTAATATCTAAGAGACACAAGTCAGGATAGCGATTGAATAGATTTCACTGGCCTGTGTGAGTGGAATTCCAACAAACACCCAAACATGTCAATCTGCTTTCTTGCACTGAAGTAACCTGATAAGAGATGTGTTACATACCTCTCTAACAGGTTGTAAGTGAACACAGGCCACCTGGCACAGAATCAGGGACCCTACTACAACTTCACAACACAATGAGCTCGACACGATCACGGAGAACACAGCCCACCTCTTTTGACAGTACATCAACCATGTTAGTTATTAACACCTTCCATGAACCAGGGATTGTTCCAGAATGTTTGTACAATGAAAGTAACATTTCAACATTTACCAAGAATGCTTTGACAGCAGCTTCAAATTGTTCAAACTCTATGGGACCTACAGAGGAATAAAACTAGGAATTGCATTGCCATCAAATCACTGTCACTGGATTCCAACCTCGAACTCCCTTCCTCTTTCCCCTGTGAATGTTGCTGCACCAGACGGTCTACTTAGTTTGAAAAAGATTAAAATGTTTTGAAGTGTAATATGACCTTTGCCAGTGACATTAAATGCTGATAATAGGTTTTCAAATAATAAGATGCAAAAAAATTCTGATTCTACATTGTGACACGAAACATGTCCTGCATAACTGAGGCACAAAGAAAATATACAGCATATTTCCCTCTGCCTCGCTCAATCAAATATCTCTTGTTGCCAACAACCAATTTCAAAACTCTTGCTAACTGCCTTTTGTTCCTGAAACGTTTGTTCTGATTGGAACAACTTAGTCAGGGCTCTCAATTCTGAGGCACATAATTGAATATTGTAATTCTGGCAGATAAAAGTGGTTTTGAAGCGCGAGATGAAATTGAACTGTCTGAGATTCAGGTATCCGAACTGGACAATTTACAAATGGTCAGGACCGTTGACAAGTTAGACAGAGATAGCACTGAAACAAACTGTACAACAGACTTAATCCTAGAGGATACATTGCTCAACTCCTCACGTCAAATATATTCACTGTAATTGAACATTCATCAGAGAAACTAACTGGTGGATTAATGTGAACGAGAATGTGTTCACAATAACATAAATAACCACTGAGTTAATAAACTTAATAAGTATTTAACAAAATTATTCAGGTGGGAAATATCGCCAATTAAAGCACAGGTCCGGAGGAAATGGATTAATCTCTAAATTATTTTTACAATTTCTTAAAACGTTCTGTGAACTGTGGAGATTTTGCATGCACTGCATAAAGTCAATACTGAATTCCAGTGTGGAAAGCATTTCTGTTGAAGGTATTAGGGCAAGGTCATTTTCTTGTTAACTGCTTTTAATGAACGAAAATGTTTAAAAATGTATGAATTGAAAACACGCTTCTGTCTGGAGTTGCCCGCTTTAGCGGATGTCTAAGTAAATGTGGGCACTGCTGCCTCACAGATCCTGGTACCCAGGCTCGGTTCCCGCCTCGGGTGGCTGCCTATGTGAAGTTTACACAATCTCCCCTGTGTCTGTGTGGGTTTCCTCCCACAATCCAAAGATGTGCATGTCAGGTGAACTGGTCATTGTATATCGTCCATAGTGTTAGGTGCATTAGTCAGGGGTAAATATAGGGTAGGGGAATGGGTCTGGGTGGGTTCCTATTCAGAGGGTCGGTGTGGACTTGTTGGGCCAAATGGCCCGATACATACTGCAGGAAATCTAATCTAAATGATTGTCACACTTAACTAATGTGAGCAGATTCCTTCCGATCGCTACATTGCAATAAATCGGTCAAGTATATTTATTAAAATAAATATTACTCTATTTTAAGTGTCTGAATAAACAATGTGCTCTGTTATCCTCTAGTTCATGTCTTGTGCAAATTTGTGAACTCTGCATCCGTCTGAACACACCGATGTAAAATGAACTCTCTGGGTTTTCAGCAAGCACTCCCATGGTTTTAAGAGTAGAGTTCCTACAGTATAGAAACAGGCCATTTGGCCCAACAATTCCACACTGACCCTCTGGACAGTAAGTAGCCCACCCAGACCCATTCCCCCTAATTTATATTTACCCCTGACTAATGCACCCTAACCTACACATCCCTGAAAACTGTGTGCAATTGAGCACAGCCAATCACCTGACCTGCAAACCTTTTGGACTGTGGTAGGAAACCAGAACGCCCGAAGGAAACCCACGCAGACACAGGGAGAATGTGCTAACTCCACACAGGCAGTCACCCGAGGGTGGGATCGAATTTGGGACCCTGGCACTGGGAGGCAGCAGTGCCAACCACTGAGACACCAAGCTGCCCTGCGAGGTCATGAGTGGATTATTTTAATTAATTCGAAATTTGGCCTTGGTCACATAATTCACGATAGCAGTTGTTTCCAAAAGAATGACTCTTCAGTTGATATTGTGTTGTACAATGTAACTATTTATTTAAAATGCACAGATTGGGAACACCTAAAGCACTGTGCAGATTAAATAATTCAGTTAATGTTTTATTTTTATCCTGTAAATCCAGTTTAATCAGGGACATAACAATTAATTAACTCAAGTTACGTGTGAAACTGATCAAAGCAGTGAAATTGACCTGTTCTTCATAGAATGGAGCAGAATTTCCAAATGGTTTTTGTCAATGATCTTTTCCAGCCAGAAAAATATGTATGTAGTGTACAGCGGAATTGAAAGGTGTTTCTTGATTAATTATAACACAGTCATGGCATTTTTGCTCAAGAGCAAGAACTATTAGAACATTAGACTTTTCAAGTTCTATTTATATTTCTCTATGACTTGTAAACTGTTTAAAGACAGACATTGTGATTGAACTAGACAGTGGAGTTCTGAATGTGGATTGTAAAGCATGGATTAGATTAATCCTTAATTATTACTTTTAAGTAAAAATGGCACCCGAAGGTGTCTGTTTTCCCTTCATTTCTAAAACCTTTGCGATTTGCCTTTCACTTAATAATAGGCTTTATGAAATTTAAACTCGCATGCTGATTGCATTGAATGAGGAACCTGGAGCGGTTAACATTGCAAAAAACAATGTAGAAACCAGAAACTGTTTGCCAAATATAACACATTTAATGTTACCCAAGCACAGTCCCTCCTCAACAGGTCAATGATCACCAGATCACAACACGGTGTGTTTGCAGCAGAACTAGCTCTGCAAACATTTTCAACAGAACCAAGAACATGATGTAACCTCACAAAACAAACCCAGATTGAAGTCTAACAAAGCTGCTCAGAATCCAGCAAACTAATGATTAAATTGAATAGAAATAACAAGTCATAACAGCAACCTTGTTTGTGAGGGGACTTAACACTTAAAGCTGTAACGTTTCTGGCAACAGTTCAATTTATTTCCAAACTGTACACCCTTCTGGATCGTGACAATATTGTGCAGCGCACAGTAGAGCGGTTGAAGGCATATATTGATTAATCACTTCATTGTCAAAACAAAATTATTGAATGGACAAATATTACCACATTATAAGTTTAAGTTTGTTTCAATTACATAATCTGATCAATTCTGCAGTTTCAGATTTTAGTCCCAAATTTTATTTTGAATGAGGCTACTCAAAACAAAATTCAGTTAGTTTACAATTAGAACTGAGGTTTTTTTTTAAGTCAATGCATTCAAAACTCGTTTTTTTTTCATTTCTCACACTTCGGGGTTTCTGCCTTCAGTTGTTTTTCAGACCGTTACAAATGGATGTAATGTTTTCAATCAAGCAGAGAAAAATGTGTCATATAAGTTTAACAAATGCAGAAATGATTCATGAAATACCAAAGAACTTCACAAATATTGGTAATGAAAACTAATCCAGAGAGTCAATCTCCTCACCAGAAAGAAAACACCGATTACAGAAAGCATGAAAATGCTGATCAATTTCACAAACTGAATAAGATCCAATCAACTCAATTCAACAGAATCAAGGAAAATAAAATCAGAATCCAATCAACTAAAAACAACAGATTTGAATGAAACATAATCAGAATCCAAACAATTCAATTCAACAGAATCAAATAAAACAATTTCAAAAGCCAATCAACACAATTCAACAAAACTAAGTAAAAACAAAGTCAGAATCCAATCAACACATTTCAAAACGAATCAACTAAAACAAAGCCAAAATCCAATCAACTAAATTCAACAGAATCAAGTAAAACAAACTCAGAATCTAATCAACAGAATGCAATATAGCACCGCAAGAAAATTTTATGACAGTTTCTAACCTGCTTGTCATCAACAAAATTAACAAAATAAATGAGAAAATATAATCAGGGTAAGAACATACATTCAAGAAGTGAATAATGATATTTTGGCATATTTTAATCATGTTTAGTAATATCTCCAACATCTTTGAATTCTTAGCGTTTGTTGTTGATAATAAAACTCACAATCAGGATGTCACTGACATTTGTAGCTGACTGATTAAGAGACATTAGGTGTTTCAAGTAACCCAGCCACACAGAATGCCCATCTGATCAAAAAGAGATACACCGAGTAACTGACTCCATCATCCCCATTGTAACTATTTGCTGAGCCTTAACTGAAGTCTATAATCAGTCTGAACAAAAATCAATCCGAACCAAACCAAACTCAGCACAGAATCTGAATTTCATTTAATTCAGAAATTAGTCACATGAATAGAAAGTTTTTAAAAAGTCACTAAGAAAGTTTAAGGGTCTTACCTGAAGTCACTGTCACCATGGTCCCTTGGCCCCTGTATTCAAGATAGTCACAGTGTTACATTCTCTGGACTGGGTCACACAATAACTAGCTCTGCATAAAACAAATCAAAAATCTACCATCATTTTAAATTTTCAGAACCACAGGCAAAATAAAGTCACGATAAATCTTCATCACATAATTGCGCTAGTGAATTCTGATCATTCTTGATAAATTTTAATACTGTTTTATACTTCACAGAGTAACACATGAGATGATTCTCAAAATCCCCAACTGGTGTATCGAAAATTTACCAACACTTTTACAAATTAAATAGTGATACTGGCATTAAACCGCACAGAACTAATACTGCAAGTTAAGACGGTTTGTAGAAGTTAACACTGACTAGTTTCAAACAATGGAGGCTGAATAGGTTTTTGTATTGATCATAATTGTTGTGTCACCCCAGCTATATCACTGTGAGACACGTTGTGTCAAATACTATGACAGACTGTAAACTGTAAAATGCAGAGAATTTCTTCACTTCCTAGAAAGCAGTGATTCAGACACCTCTAAAAATGATTTGGTGCATTATTCCAGCTTTTACGATCCATTGTATTTTGAAAGCTTGGAATACTTTTCCAGATTTGGTCTGCATTTAACTTGACAATCAACACGCAGAAGGTAGAAAAAAATTATACATTTTTACAAACTAGCACTACTGGATTGCGTTTAAATCGCACCTCCCATTATTTCTCGCTCCTTCCATGGTAGAAATCACCAATTTGAGATAAACACTTGTTAGTAGTTTTTGTATGAGGATGTCGCTGTGCACAACACTGTGGCTCACTGAAGTATCACAATGATGTAGACCAGTACGCTCATTCTCTGTTCTTTACTCCAGGTCTCAGTTTTCATAAAAGAGCCATTTAGTACTGATCATGTTTAGAATGAATGCCATAGTTGACATAACAATTAGCAGTGATTTCCTGGGTTGTCAGATATATTAAAACTAACATTTTGTCCGAGCAGTTAATTGATGGAAGTGTTAGCAGTACATTTGACATGCACAAAACATTGTCCCATTCTGTCAGCAGTTTGCTAGTTTAAATGGTACATTTCCTCTTTGATAGTTTTGTAAGAGGCAGCCTGAGGTCTGCTTCAGATTGCAGTTGGTATAATTGCATTTAAAACTCGTACTGACCGCCAGTTTATCATGGAATTGACAAAATGTTCCCTCGAGCTGTTTTTGAACGGGTCCAGTCCTGGTTCCTCTCGCTGTGGTATCTTGCACAGTAATAGATGGCGGTGTCTTCGATCTTCAGGTTCCCCATGTCCAACGCGAAAATGTTGTTTGAATTGTCTTTGGACGCAGTAAATCGACCCTTAATCGCTGGTGCATAGTTACTGCTGGATGAAATATAGTACCAAAGCAGCCGCTCCAGACCCTGTCCGGGAACCTGTCGGACCCAGTTCGTGTAGCTGCTGCTAAGATCGAACCCGCTGGTTTTACAGGTCAGTTTCAGGCTGCCTGCGGGACGGCCAGTCTCTGCCTCTGGCTGGGTCAAAACAACCTCCGACTGGACACCTTTAAAAAGAAAACAAATAAACCATGAGCATTAATGTTAGTGAAATGATGGCTGAGTCTTTTACATTCCTGTGGTAGACTAACATTGAGACAGTCACAAAGAAAGACTTGAACAAAAAACACTCACATGATAAGAAAGTCAGTAACAAACTGAGAAAAATTGTCGACACAATCATTCTGATAACTTGTGGGAAACGGTTCTGTCAAGATCTTTCTAAACAGAGCCGACCCAGGAGTGTTCAATTACGGTCCAGTGCCCAGAATTTATATGGCCATCGGAAGGGGCAGGCTTACAGCTTCCGCAGGTTGGTTTCCTGCTGGAGGCTCAGACTGGATCCTGGTATCAGCTTGCACAGCCCGAACACATGGGATCATGGCTTTACATGAGGTTCTGCTTAAACATGGACACAGACACATCTTGGGATATTTGTTTTGCTGAATAGCTTCTTTGGAAGTGAATTTGAGTAGCTTCGGGTCTGTTTCACATGATAGTTGCATGTATTTTGTTTAAAAAAACAAATTCAACTGGAAGTTAGCTCCCTTTATTTCTACATTCATTCACAAGCAGATAAAACTGAAATTAAAGTTCAAACATATTACTAGCTAATAAAACAGTTGAGCTTTTCTTCCCTGGATACTGCAAGTCTCTGTCGCACTCAAAATAACATGCAATTCAAACTAAACATTTCAAAATTCAATTTAGGCAACTGAATACAGAGCGTGTCCAAAGTGATTATATTTAGAATATTCAATTAGAAGTTAACTCCCTTTAATCCTACATTCCACCACAAGCAGATAAAGCTAAAAAGAACTTCAATAATATTATTAGCCAACAAAATGAATGACTTTATTTTTGCTGTCACTCAAAGCCTCTCTCACATTACAAAATAACATACCATTTCTAATCTGTGTTTCTAAATTCAGTTTCGGCAACCTAATATAGAGCATGTCTAAAGTGATTATGTCCAGAATGTGAGTGTATGTCACTAAACAGTTTGGACCCGGAGATTAGAAGCACCTCCTTACATTGCAGAATGTCTCTCCCTGCATCTTTTTTTTCAAATTGCTCCGACACTAAAATGCACAGTAAAGGAAAGCTGTGTGGCTGAGAAACAAAATGTGAGTCCGCAGTGATACATAACACCTAGGTAAACTTTTGAAAGAGCATCTAATGAACTAGAACAAGACAGTCCATAAGTTTTTTTTTAAATTCTCAACGTCTAAACCATTGCATGTAACAGTCTGGGTACATCAGGAATGTTTGGTTAAATTAGAGAGTATTACAGTAATAATTACCACGAATGTAGGTTATAAAGAGTACATTTCGCTGCTCACTGATAGCACTGACAGGGCAGTTAACTCATAAAAACCAGCAAAAATTCGCTGTTACACTACACCAGTGTAAACCATGTATAACGGGCCCACTCAGTTTTAATGAGATACATGAATCAGAGAATGGTGTAACAAGTGATGTGAGTTTGAACCAATTCAATTTTGTTAATTTACTTTGAGATGATAACAAATGTTACTGCAATGTGGGATTTTGGATCCATTAACTTCATTTTCAGGAGCTTTAAAGATACTCAATAAACAGACTGAACTAATGGAGGCTGAATAGGTTTTTGTATTGATCATAATTGTTGTGTCACCCCAGTTATATGACTGTGAGACACGTTGTGTCAAATACTATGACAGACTGTAAACTGTAAAATGCAGAGAATTTCTTCACTTCCTAGAAAGCAGTGATTCAGACGCCTCTAAAAATGATTTGGTGCATTATTCCAGCTTTTACGAACGTCATTGCATTCAATGTCCTGTTTTCTGATAGTCATACAGTGAATGCTGTATTCAGTGACTTTCCTTTTAAATGGAGAAATACCAAGTGAAATGCATCCATTGTGAGTAAATGGGAAAATATAATTTGTTTGGTAGGATTTTACTTTAGTTGATTCATTTTCCCTTTAATCGGCCAGATACAATAGTTGGCAGCAATTAAGCTGACTACAGAAAAGGTCCTTGAGTTCCCAGTTTCATTTACTGGAAGCAGGTGGAGTTTCTGCAGTGGATCAAAGATATTTTGTCTCACTGTTGACCAGTTTGTGGAAAGCCAACTGCAAACCATAACCACCACCTCCGCAAAAAACAAATCAACACAGCAACAATGCTGGAGAAAAGTATATTTTCAGTTGTGTAACTTGGAGAAGTAGTCACTCCTCTCATTGAAGGAAATGTTCGCAGAGTCTCAGACACAACCTTAACATCAACAGTTCATTCAAGGATCACTACAGCACTGTTTAGTATTGAGAAAAATTGATAAATAGTCATAGAGTCATGTAGTGATACAGCATGGTTACAGACCCTTCGGTCCAACCAGTCCATGCCAGTCATAATCCCAAACTAAACTAATCCCACCTGTGTGTACTTGGCCCATATCCTTCCAAACATTTGATATTCATTTACTTATCCAAATGTCTTCTAAAGGTTGTAAGTATCCACCATCACATCATCCCACACACAAACCATTCTCTGTGTCAAAGGTTGTCTCTGATATCCTGTTTAAAATTTTTCTCCTCTCATTGGAAAAACATGTTCCCTATTGTTGAAATCCCCCACCATAGGGGAAAATACGCCAATGTCTTAGTCAAAAATTGAAAACAATCCCAGCTCCAAACATTTACAAAATATCACTATGGATCTTCCTCGAGTCCAAAAAAGATTGTCCCCTTTGATCAATGATTTGTAAAATTTACTCGCGTATCTACTGTGATAGACGTTTTCAAACAACTTCTTAAGTGCAATTTTTTTTCACATCAATCGGATTAAAGTAACATTTCGTGTGCTACCCCCCACACACAAAAGAAAAACAAGTTTGTTAACACGAATTGCTCTGAGGAAGTCTACGATGGATTCTTTTATCAAACAAAATCATTTCCAATGTTGTGAGCGCTCGTCTATCTTCTGTGCAATGGTCTGAATTTTAAGTTGTGTCTGACTGCAGATGAAATTGGCTGATCTGGGTAAAAGTACCGTTTGTGCCTTTCACATTGTGAATGTATATTGCTGACTTTAGTTGAATAAAGAGATGTTGTCCCAGACATCGTCTGACACCATTAATTAGACCATTAATTTCCACATCGCTAGTCGTAGGGTCAGGTGGGGTTTATTGATATGTGATATATTTGAAACGAAAGCTTCGTACATTTCCAGTATTAATCATGTCAATTAGAGCCATTCACCTTTCCACTCATGGCTTTATAAACTTATATGAGGTCACCCCCCCCCCCACCCCCCGAACTCTCACCCTCCAGTGACAAAAGTTCCAGTCTATCTGGATTTCCAACGGTGACTCTGTTCCCTCACATTCTGCTGTGAAAGATCCTCCTGCCACCCCAGGTCCACACACAGTGTCCCTTGTTATTAGTTCAAAGAAATGAAAGGAACTTCTCCCACCATATAGTTCAACTTTATTTGGCTTCAAACACCATCAAAAATAAATGTTCGTGTCATTGCTGATTTATGGGAGAATGCTGTGTACACAGTATCTGTTGAAATACCTGCAGTACCATCCTGAATCTGGTTCGCAGGTTCATCTGTTGCTCACAAACGCAACCAGACATCAGGGAATAGTGAATATCGCCCACCCCCACCCCTCCACCCTTCCCCTCTGTACTTTGCACTTTGTGAAATCCGTGTTGTCAATAATCAGTTAAAAGAAAGTTTTTTTTTTAAACTTGCTAAATTCATGTTGCTGATCTTGGCTGAATAAAGGTATGTTGCTGTCAGCATTTCTGGGGAACATGTCTGCATTTTTTTCATGTCAGTTTACAATGATATTAAGTCAAGAATAGTCAAAATGTCCTGAGGAACAACGTTTAGAAATTGGCCTATTAGCTCCTCAGGGCTGTACCAACTGTTTGAGTATTGATACAGTTCTGCCCCTACTTTTTCCCCATACGCCAGTATTTACAGCATTGGAGA
Organism: Chiloscyllium plagiosum; assembly: GCF_037043375.1. Lineage (NCBI taxonomy): Eukaryota > Metazoa > Chordata > Chondrichthyes > Orectolobiformes > Hemiscylliidae > Chiloscyllium > Chiloscyllium plagiosum. Next base: position 77,506,563 of record NW_028270183.1, read on the forward strand.
TCATATCGATGTTGATAATGGATTAGACCCTACATAATGTTCCCGAATGTTTACAGTGCTATCACCTGCAGGGTTATGGACAACATGCTATAAATTGGGTGTTGGCTGGAAGGCTCTGTCTTCACGTGATACAGGTACGATGGGTGAAGTGATCTGTCTCTGTCGTGAAAACTTCCTACGACTCGAAATTCATCTTTCCTACTTTGTTTCCAGGATGTTGCCTGGAATGGAGAATCGGTCGTACGAGGATAGGTTGAGAGTGCTAGGCCTTTTCTCATTGGAAAGGCGAAGGAAGAGGGGTGACTTGATAGAGGTTTATAAGATGATCAGGGGAATAGATAGACAGAGAGTTTTTCCCCGGATACAACAGAGTGTTACAAGGGGACATAAATTTAAGGTGAAGGGTGGAAGGTATGGGGGGATGTCAGGGGTAGGTTCTTTACCCAGAGAGTAGTGGGGGCATGGGATGCGCTGCCTGTGGGAGTGGCAGAGTCAGAATCGTTGGTGACCTTTATGTGGCAATTGGATAGGTACATGGATAGTTGCTTAAGTTAGGACAAATGTTTGGCACAACATCATGGGCCAAAGGGCCTATTCTGTGCTGTATTGTTCTATGTCTCGTTCAGAGGCTCTACTTCACATGATTCATATCGGAAATATTCTAAGCATTCGTTTCAATGAGATCAATACACTCCACCTGATAGTCTGTCTAGTGATGTGGAAATTAATGGTCTAATTAATGGTGCCAAACGATGCCTGGGACAACATCACTTTATTAACCTAAAGTCAGCAATATACATTAACAATGTGAAAGGCACAAACTGTACTTTTACCCAGATCAGCCAGTTTCATCTGCAGTCAGACACAACTTAAAATTCAGACCATTGCACAGAAGATAGACGAGCGCTCACAACATTGGAAATTATTTTGTTTGATAAAACAGTCCATCATAGACTTGCTGAGAGCAACTCGTGAATATTGCTTGATTTCTTTTTGTGTGGGGTAACACATGAAATGTTACTGTATTCCGACTGATGTGAACCATTTGCACTTCAAATTATTTGAAAACGTCCTTCACAACAGATATGTTAGTAAATTTTAGAAATCATTAATCAAAGGGACAATTTTATTTTTGGATTCAAGGAAGATCCATAGTGATAATTTGTAAATGTTTGGAGCTGTGATAGCTTTAAATTTTTAACTAAGACATTGGCATACAGTGCACAACTTCACAATTTGCTGTAACATGAAACTCGCAACCACTGTGAACCTGGAAGGCGATGGTTCAGAATTTAACAAGGACCTCGCAAGGTTCGTGGAATGGACCAATGAATGATTCATGAAATTTAACAAAGGCATTTCTGAAATGATTAATTTAGCTAGGAAGAATTTAGAGACACAAATTCACATCTCTGTTTGCATTTCAATATACTATAAATTACTTTTCTATTATATCCTAAAATACTTGTGTCTTTGTTCATATTTAATACACTCTATCTTGTTCCGGTGTTAAGATAGTTTCTTTATTTATTTCACTCAAGACTGCATGCTGTAATTTTGCCTCAGTATTGACCAAACTCGGTTTGGTGCCAGCTTATATCACTTGAGCTGCTTTTACAGGAAGCGAATCTCTCCACCTGTTATGTCAAAATAATCTGTTCATGCTTAGATCAAAATAAATCCTGTTAATATCATCCCAAATTCAGGCTCGGTTATTTTGTATTTATTCATTGGAAATGAACAGAATATGACCGGCCTTTTCTTGGTGGAGTGGGAGAGGGAGTTAAAGTGGTCAGCCACGGGGCCGTGGGGTTGGTTGGCACGGGTGTCCCAGAGATGTTCTCTGAAATGATCAGCAAGTTAGTGTCCTGTCTCCCTGATGTAGAGGAGACCACATCAGGTGGAACAGACACAGTGGATGTTATTTGTGGAAGTATAGATAAATTTGTCCGGGATGTGGTAGGATCATTTGAGGCCTTGTCGGAGGTGAGGGGGGAGGTGTGGGCGCAGGTTTTGCAATCCCTGTGGTGGCAAAAGAAGGTGACGGGGTGGGGAGTGGGCTGGTAGAGGGGCATGGACCAGATGAGGGACTCGCGGAGGGAATGGTGTCTCTGGAATGCAGATAGGAGAAGGGAGGGAAATATACCCCGAGTGATGGGGTCTGTTTACAGGTGCTGGAAGCAGCGGAGGATGATATGATGTATGCAAGGTTGGTGCGGTGGAAGATGAGGACCAGGAGGGCTCCCTGTTGCGATTGGAGGGATGGGGTTCAAGGGCATCGTCGACCTCATGGGAGAGGAAATTGCAGTCTTTGAAAAAGGAGGTTATCTGGTATGTTTATGGTGGAACTGGTCCTCCTGGGAGCAGGTGCGGTGCAGGCAGAGGTATTGACAATAAGGGATGGCATTTTTACAGGAGGTTGGATGGGAGGAGTGTAGCCCAGGTAGCTGTGGGAGTCAGTGGGCTTGCAGTAAATGTTTAGTCGGTCACTGGAGATAGAGGTGGAGAGGTCTCGGAAAGGGAGGGAGGTGTCCGAGATGGTCCCTGTGAAGTTTAGGTCAGGTGGAAGGCTTTAGTAAAGTTGATGAACTGTTCAATCTCCTTGTGGTAGCATGAGGTGGCGTTGATACAGTCATCAATGTAGCGGTGGTAAAGGTGGGCAATGATACCAGTGCAGCTGTGGAAGATTGACTGTTCCACATATCTGACGAAGAGGCAGGCATAGCTGGGGTCCATACAGGTGTCCATGGCTACCCCTTTGGTTTGGAGGAAGTGGGAGGATTGAAAGGAAATGTAGTTGAGGTTGAGCATGTACTGCTTGGGTTGGCGTGACAGGAAGAAACGGAGGGCTTCGAGGCCGACATCATGGCGTTTGGATGTGTACAGGGCCTGGACATTCTGTTCTCTCTGGGGATTATCAATCGCTTGCAGTTATTGTGGAACTGCAAGTGCAATGGCTGGGAACTCGGAGAAACCAATGTTTAAGTCTTCTGCTTGAAGCACATTTTGAGCAGAACATTTAAACACCACAAAGCTCACTGTAGGAAATGCCAGGGCTGCAACTTTTAATAATATTTGAAACTTTGTTAAAAATAGGGATTTTTAGTCATAGTTTCTGAAATAACCAAGAAAATAATTGACCGTTAGAACAAGCTCTTTCAAAGAGAGAGGATTTGCAAAGTTTGCAACCATACAGTGCTGTGGTTTATTTGAATTCAATCTCAGTCAGAATTAGATACAGCCAAGGTGATCTCTCCATATATTGAGTATGTTGATTTGACACACTGAAATACCTGTCTGTACAAAACTGTATTATTTGTTTAGTTGATCAAAATTTCGGAAACAGATCAAACAGAATGTATTCGGCTGGGAAGGTGATGGATACAGAAGACAGAATCAAAAACTGGGAACATTAAATCTGAAGAGAGAGTAACAAGTTGAACAAGATCAAAGACATGACAAGGTGCATGTCGATATGTCCCAGACGTTAGTGAATCGAATGAGCTTGTTAGATGGTCGAGAGACTCGTCCAGTGATGTCCTGGAATCAGACCGTGAAACAGAGATCGAAAGGTCGATTTGCAAATGTCACTTCAATGTGATCGCTTCATACTCTGTGTCCTGATATAGGCCACATTGGCAGATGTTTCCGCCAGATTGCATCCCCTGGGTTTATTTTCTGATCAGAAGTGAGATGTGTGGCTTGCTGCTGGCACATAGAAACAGGAAGTTGTGCGCCAGCTGAGAATGATACATCAGGCGCTACTTTCCGTATTATCAGCACAAAGTCTTCCTGCCTCTGAGGGTGAACACACACTGACAGTGTTAAGAACAAACACACATTGCTGTTGGTCTCAACATTGTATTCAATTCCATTCCCATTTCCCAAAATGAAACAGAAGAGACACAAGATTATTTCAGCTGGAGTAAATTATCTGTCAGAGAGATAAGAAGAGTTTTCATCGGGTGAAAGGAGCTAAATGACAATGTGTAGTTTCACTCATAAACCTATGTTTAAAAGTAGAAGTTAATAAGTAAATCTAAGAGACAGCATTCATTAAAAGTTGGAATTGTAAGTTTAAGCAATAAAATTCAGCATGGCTTTGGTGGAAGTGATATCATATCGGAAGTGGTTGATTCTGTTTACCGGAGAGGCAATGAGATGTGACATCGTGTGTAAAAAGTGGATGTAATGCTTCTTGACTTCAATCAGGTTTTTGACCAGATCTTGCATCTTTAATACGGTAAGGGTTCATGGGATGTGGTACAGTCTGGCAAATGCATCGAAGGTTTATTTGTTGGCAGAATGTAATGGTCGAAGGTAGTCATTGTAAAGACATCTTGTGTCCAGTAGCTTACAAAATGACTTTGTGCTGGATCCTTTGATGTTTGCAGCGTATGTGAACGATCTAGTCAAGAATGTAGCAATTGTGATCAGTAAGTTCAAAGATGAGGTGAAAAACGTGTGGTTTTGCAATTAGTGAGGAGGAAAGCCAGTGTGACAACGATGGCCTTGCCTGTCGGAGAGAAGAATTGAAACCAGAACATTATATCCTAAAGTCTGTGAAGTAAAGCATTTTCGAGACTAACAATTTAAGCGAATATACGATGCATTGTTGGAATCTACACAATACAAAGGATCTTCTGTTGTGAATATCCACATTATGGAGTGGGGGTTGGAATTATAGTCTGGAGATATTGTGGCTAGACCATTCATTCAAGAAACAGGGGTCTGAGCCCACAGTGTTGCCACATCTAGTCGTAATTAAAGTTGATAATTAACCAACTCATTGAAGGAATAAGCTCCACAGATATTCCCTTGCTCTGCTTTGGAGAGCACAACACATCAGCGCAAAAGTTAAGGCTGAAGTATTCACAGCAATCTTCAGCCAGAAGTGCCAATTTTCTGATCCATCTCGGCATCTTCCATAGATCACCAATATCACAGATACCTGTCAGCAGGGAATTCGCCTCTCTCCATGTGAAATCAAGGCACTGTTGGGCGGGGGGGGGGGGGGGGGGGGGTTGGGGGCGGGTGCAGGGGTTACTGCAAGTGCTACAGAGCCTAACAAAATTCTGGCAATAATACTGATGACTTGTGCTAGCCAAGCAATCCCGGTACAGCTAAAACACTGGCATGGACAATGTGGAAAATAGGCCAGGCACGTCCTGTGCATAGAAAATAGGTCAAACCACCCTGGCGAATTACTGCCCCATCAGTCCATGCTCAATCATGAATTAGATGTGGGAAGGTGCTATCAAGCAGCACGAGCTCAGCAATAACCTGTGTAAATGTGGGTTACGCAAGGCCTACTCAGCTCATGTCTGAATTACTGACTTGATTTAAACATGGACAAAAACTGAATTCCAAAAATGAGGGGAGAGTGACAGCCCTTGACATTAAGGTCACATTCGACAGAGTGTGATATTATGGAGCCTAGCAAAACTGAGTTCAATGGGTATCAGGTGACAACCTCCCTGCTGCCTGCAGTCATACCTCACACATTGAAAGATGGCTTTGCTTGTTAGAGGGCAGTCGTCTCAGCCAAAGCAAATCTCTGTTGGAGTTCCTGAAGAAAGTGTCCTTGGCACAATCATGTTCAGCTGCTTCAGCAATGACCTTTCCTCCATCAAAAGGTCAGAAGTGAAATCTGCATTAATCTCGCACTTTTTTGTGACTCCTCAGTCCACATTCAAACACAACAAAATTTGGAAATTTCCAGACTTGAGCTGACAAGTGGCACATAGCATTCACACCACAAAGCTGCGAGACAATGACCATTGACAATAAGAGACAACCGAATCAAAACCCTTTGACATTCAATAGTGTTACCATCACTGAATCCCTCACCATCGACACCCTGGGTTTTATTGTTCATCAGAAATTGAGCTTGACACTCCACATAAATACAATGGTTGTACGAGCAGGCCAGAGGCTAGGAATACTGCAGTGAGTAACTCACCCTCCCGACTCGCAAAGCCAATTGACTGTCTAAGAGACAGAGGTCAGGAGGCTAATAGCACAGCTCGCCCCTTGCCTGGAGAGGAACAGCTTCAACTGCACTCAAGAAGCTTGGCATTGTCCAGGACAAAGCATCCCACTTGATCAGTACCACATCCACAAGCGTCCATTGCCTCCAAATCTGATTCTTCGTACCTGCCATATGCTCTATCTAAAATACTACACTGCAGTAACTTAGCCACTTTCTTAGACAGTACCTTCCCACAACCACTTGCATCTCGAAGGACAGGAGCAGCAGATACAAGGGAACAGCACCACAGTATGCTCCTCTCTAAAACACTCGGCATCCTGACATGGAAATATGTCACCGATACTTTACTGTAATTGGGTCAAAATCTGGAATTCCCTTCCTCAGGCCATTTTGGAACATATTATTTCAGAAAGGCAGCTTACTGCCATCTGCTGAAGGACACTTACGGACAACTAAAAGCAACCACCATGTTCCAGGAGTCAATAAAAAAATCATTGAAGCTAACATGACAGTTTGATAAAGTGGTTGAGGAGGAATTATGAGTATGTAATAAGCAATCAAAAGGTTTGGAGTCAAGTTCCAGAATCAGTCCCCACCATGGTAGCTTCAATTAATAAAAGAGTATGAAATGAAAATGCTGGAATAATGAACGATAATCACAGACCTACCAAAGGTTTGAAGCATGTTACATGGTTCAGTATTGTCCTTCAGAGGAGGTCGTCTGACCTTCCTACCTGGCCTGCCCTATCCGTTCAACAATAAGGTGATGGTCCTTTCCTGTGCCGAACCTCACTAAGAAACCCATCCGGAGAAAGTGACGACTGCAGGTGCTGGAGATCAGAGTTGTGAGTGTCGTGCTGGAAAATCAACGTTCCAGGCATAACCCCTTCATCAGGTATCCTAATGAAGGCCTCATGCCCGAAACGTCGATTCTCCTGCTCCTCGGACGCTGCCTGACCTGCTGTACTTTTCCAGCACTACAGTCTCGACTGAGAAGCCATTTGGCTGCAATAAAGCTTCTTAAGAAAGATCAACCATAATTAGCTGAGCAAGATGGCAGGCCTTCAAAAAGGTAGCTGATGACCACCTTCTTGGGATATGTGACTAACGTTTTCATAAGCCAGTGAAGAATTCAAAAAAATGCAAATTATGGTGAGTCAGGCTCTTCCGACAGAGTCCGGTACACAGTTTAGATTGATGATTGGATGCAAAGTCTCCTGTGATGTTGCTGTGAACAGCAGGAGAGTTCTTGCCAGTATTGCACTCCAATATTTGTTCATAAAGTGTCAGATTGATTGCATTTCTGTTTGTGACCGCTTTCTGTGCATTCCCAATATTAGGATCACAGCGGTGACACCATGATACCAGTATTCCCAAACTCCAGTTTGATGCTGAATGGACGGGGTTTGGAATAGCAGGGTGAAATTTGAATTCAAAGAAAGCCTGGAATCGGAAAGAAAGCCAAATGGTGACCATGTCACCCGAGTCAATGGGAAAAATACAAAAACAGCTGGTTCACGAATGACAAGGCATCTGTCACCTTTCCATGGTCTGGCCGACATGAGATTCCAGACCCACTGTGTTCTGAAGTAGCTTTAGCAAGCTATTGAATGGGCAGTTGGGGATAGGGACTCATTGCTGACCCTTACCAGAAAGTAATATATGTAACAAAACCTCACAACAACTATATTAATTAAATGTAATTGTTACGCAGTTCCTGATGTCATTTCAAGTATTTCACGTGAATATTCTAAAATGCACTTTGAGTGATGTTGCACCATCTAAACGGACTACAATATAAATTAGTGGGACATTCAGAGTAGGAGAAAGTGAGGACTGCAGATGCTGGAGATCAGAGCTGAAAATGTGTTGCTGGAAAAGCGCAGCAGGTCAGGCAGCATCCAAGGAGCAGGAGAATCGACATTCCGGGCATAAGCAACATATTTTCAGCAGCGACATTCAGAGTAGATCCAGTTCAACATTGATGTTTAATTGCAGAATTTTCAGCACTGAATTTTTAACCTAAATTAAAGTTTTAAATTGTGTTTATCATCCAGAAATAAATAAAATCTGTTGCAATTCGTCTTCATAAATTTGTATTCACTTCTGAAAATGGTCAACATTCTTAAAATAAACTTGTTTCGATTTGAATCTTACCAACAAATCACTTCTTTCATCTGGCTTTGCTGTCACCATCACTTCCTTGAAACCAATTAAGCATTTATGTAAATAAACACAGAAATAGAATTCTCAGAATAAATTACAGAACAACAAAACCCCAATTTATATTTCCCCACAAGCACAGCACACGAATTGTGGAAAAAGTGCAAATAACTCAATGGATTCCAATACTAATTGATGTTAGGACTTTTTAATACATAATTTGTATAATTGTTGAATGACAGAGGTATCAATTGTCATGTTTAGTCAAAAAAAACTATAATTAAGTGATACATTGGCACAGCTAATATTTCTGTCTCTCTTTTTCTCTCTTCTCGTCCTGCCTCCCCCCATTTTTCTCTATATCGGATGCCTTGTTTTGCCTCTCCACAATCGGACAACGTTTTCCTTAATAACATGAAGCCAACACCTCACCAACATATGCTCTCAGCCAAATTCATCCATTTCTTTCCAGAGATTTGAGTCAGTACAACCAGATTTTCTCAAAAATCTGTCTGAGTATTGAGTGATCTGGAAATGCTTGATCGGAAAGACTTTACTGTGATAGTGTTTTCATTGTAACTCAGCAGTATTATTCTTGGCTGAGGAATGTTTAATGGTTCAGTGCAATGCATATTTAGTCTATAATTAACTTTTACTGCACATCTCATGGAATGTTTAATATTGTAGTGGGGTAATTTATTCTGTGTCGACTCTGTGTTGTACCTGCTCTGGGAGGGTTTTTTTTAGAGAATCCTGGATGCAGCTCTACACTGTGTCTAAACCAAAATGTATTTGACATGTTTGCATTGGACAGCACAATATAGAGGGAGATTTACCCAGCACATTACATGAGCTGTACAATCACAGAAAACATTTGATGTAGCCGTGTAAAGGGGCTTGAACTCCTACACTGTCATTCTGATTTTGAAATGCTTGATACCAGAATAAAAAGGGAACAATACTATGCATCAAAACTTTGTTATACAAGTAGATTGTCATCTACAAGCACAGACATACATACACACATAAGCAAATCATCTATGAACAACCCTTGCAGTGTTTAATGGATGAGCGCTGAGAGAGCTTTAATATGCAATGTGTGTATTCCAGTGTATACCGACAATGTGCTTGATATGGTAGTTTAAATGTAGTTTTGATCTGTCTTTAACCTTTTCTGTGACAGCTGTGGTTGTGTTTGACAAATATTCAACAGAACTGGAGGACTATAAATGCAGTCACTGCATTAGAGGCAGAATGCAATGCCATCAAACAGGGAGAAAGGCGATCCCTGTGTATTTTCATGATGAGGAGGGATTGAAGCAGCTGGGCTTCAAACATGAAATGGAGGTTAATTTACATGAGGCCGAAATAATTCTGAAAAGAGTAACTTAGAGCAAAGGTCAATGATAGGGAGCCAGAAGCAGCCGGTTCAGTCAATGGGGTTTGGTCTTCCAAACACTGACATCATGGCTGAACTGATAATCCTCAGCTCCACTTTCCAGCGTTTTAACTGTAAGCATTGATTCAATTACCAAATCAAAATCTGTCCATTTCAGCCTTCAAAATACTGAATGACCCAACCTCGACAGTCTTCTGTGGTAAAGAATTCCACAAATTCTCTACATTCTGGGAGACAAAATTCTCTTCTGCCTGAAATTTGTGACCTCTAATTTAGACATTCTACTCCCTGGTCCGAAACTCCCACATGGGGAAACAACATTTCTGCATTTACACCATCAAGTTTCCTGAAAATAATAGATGTTTCAGAATGTCAGTACTGAATCTTCTATGTTCCAATGAGTATAGGCCCAAACGACTCAATTTCTACTCTCAAGACAGTCCCTCCATCTTCAGGATCAGTCGGCTAAACCTCATGTGGATTGTTTCACATTCCAGTGTACCTTTTGTTTGTGATATGAGTCCCAAGATCAGGTCACAGTATTCCAGCTGTGGAAAGAATACAGCTTCTTTTCAGTTTTAACAAACATTATAGTCAGTTTTAACAAACATTATGCAGATATCCAGCACTGAAACAGACCCTTCGGTCCAACTGCACTGACCAGATATCCCAATCTGACTAAGTACCATTTGACAAACATTTGGCCAATCTTCCTCTAAATGTTACCTGTTCATACATCCATCCAGGTGCCTTTTAAATGCAGTAATTGAACTCGCCTCCACCACTACCGCTGGCAGCTTTCTCCATACATACACGTGAAAAGGTTACCCCTCAGGTTCTTTGAAAACATTTCTCCTCTCTTACTGAAGGGAAAAGAAAAGCCCCAGCCTATTCAGCTTCACCTTATACCTTAAACACTCCAGTTCCAGCATCATTCTTGGAAATCTTTTCTACACCCTCTCAAGTTGCACAAAATCCTTCATAGAAATGGTCAGCCAGATTTGTCTGTAATAATTCTAAATGCGGCCTCACAAATGTTCTGTACAGCTGAGACATGACATCTCGACTCCTACACTTAACATGATGACCAATGAATGAAATCATGCCAAACACCTTTTTCCCCACCCTGTCTCCCTGCAACTCCACTTTCAAGGAATGATGCATCTGCACACTTTGGTTTTTTTTGCTCGCAACACTCCCCAAGGCCCAGCCATTAATTGTATAAGTCCTGCCCTGGTTTGCCTTACATAAACGCAACATCTACATTTATTTAATGAAGCATGGGTTCATGAAAGGCAGGTCATGTTTAACTGATTTATTGGAATTCTTTGAGGTTATAACGAGTGTGGTAGACAATGCGGAACTGGTGAACGTGGTGTACCTGGATTTCCAAAAGGCATTCAGCAAAGTGCTGCACAAAAGGCTGCTGCATAAGCTAAAGATGCACAGTGTTACGGGCAATGCATTAGCATGGACAGAAGAATGGTTAACTAACATTACGCAAAAATTGGGGATAAATGGGTGTTTTTCTGGTTGACAATCAGTGGCTAGTGATGTGTCTCAGGGATCAGTGTTGAGACTGCAATTGGTTGCAATTGTTGGGATTGCAGTTGTTTACAATGCTTCGAGATTGCTTCGAGTTAGAGACCAAGTGTAGTGTGTTGTAGTTCACAGAAGCCACTTAAATGAGTGATAGAGTAAAGTGTGCAGAAGGATATAGACAGGCTAAGTGAGTGGGCAAGGGTCTGGCAAATGGAGTACAATGTTAGTAAACGTGAGGTCATCCATTTTGGTAGGATTAATAACAAAGTGGTCTACTTTAAAATGGTGAAAAATTACAGAATGCTGCTGTGCAGGGGGACCTGGGTGTTCTTGTGCATAAAACACGAAGGTCTGGTTTGCGAGTCCAGTAGCTAATTAGGAAGACAAATGGAATAATGTCCTTCATTGCCAGTGGATAGAGTTTAAAATTAGGACTTTCTGCTGGAGCTGTATAGGGCGCTGGTGTGGCCACGCCTGGAGTACTCTGTACACTTTTCATCGCCTTACATGAGATGGCACTGGGGTGGGGTTTGCTGAGGAGTTTGACTACGTTGATTCTGGAAATGAGGGGGGTGGCCTATGAGGAGAGATTGAGCAGACTGTGATTATACTCATTGGAATTCAGAAGAATGGGGGAGGGGATTGTAAAATTATAAATGGGATAGAAAAGACAGACACAGGGAGGCTCACAGTTTGTGAGAAGATTTGTAGCTTGGGTGCTCGTTGTTGTGGTTCTGTTCGCCGAGCTGGGAATTTGTGTTGCAAACGTTTCATCCTCTGTCTAGGTGACATCCTCAGGGCTTGGGGACCTCATGTGAAGCGCTTCTGTGATGTTTCCTCCGGCATTTATAGTGATTTGTATCTGCCGCTTCCGGTTGTCAGTTCCAGCTGTCCGCTGCAGTGGCCGGTATATTGGGTCCAGGTCGATGTGCTTATTGATTGAATCTGTGGATGAGTGCCATGCCTCTAGGAATTCACTGGCTGTTCTCTCTTTGGTTTGACCTAAAATAGTAGTGTTGTCCCAGTCGAACTCATGTTGCTTGTCATCTGCGTGTGTGGCTACTAAAGATAGCTGGTCAAGCCAACGTCTTCACCCAAAGGGTTGTGAATCGCTGGAATCCCCTGCCTACTGAAGCAGCTGAGGCTAACCTGTTGAATGTTTTAAAGATGAAGATAGATTTGTGAACAGTAAAGGAATGAAGGGTTATAGTGAGCAATGGGTAAGTGGAGTCTCAGTTCATTGAAAGATGATCCACGATATTATTGAAAGGCAGAGCTGACTCATGGAGTCAGATGGCCTACTCCTGATTGTATTTCTTATGTTCGGATGTTGTTATGTTCTAACAGGCCTCCAATTCAAAACGTAATGCTCTCTAACTACTAAATAAAAACTGAAAAATCTGTGGATGCTGTGTATCAGAAACAAAAGCAGAAACTGCTGGAAATGCTCAGAATGTCTGGCAGCATCTCTGGTGTGAAAGGCTCACCAGTTTATGGTTCCCTTGCTTTTCCATACAACTTTCTTCAATAAAGCTGCCACATTAGTCACTCTCCAGTCTTCTGGCATCTCATCTATGATTATCAACAATACAAATATCTCGGCAAGTGGTCCAGGAATCTCTTCCCTAGCTTCCCACAAAGTTCTGGGAAATTACTAATCAGGTCTCCAGGATTTATTTCCATTTTTCTACTTTAAGACCTCCAACACCTCCTTTTCTGTAAAATAAACTCATTTTAAGATCACATTATTTATTTCCCAAGTTTCTTAGCTTCCATACTCCTGTCTACTGTAAATAGTGATACAAAATATTTGCTTAGTGTCTCTGCCATCTCCTGTGGTTACATGTAGGAAAGCCATGTTGATCTTTAAGGCCTGTACTCTCTCCTTAGTTATTCTTTTAAACTTAAAATAATTTTAGAATCTTTTCGGATTCTCCTTAATTCTATTTGCCAAAGCAATTTGATGTCCCCTTTTTTCCCTCCTGATTTCCTGTTTAAGTATACTCCGACTGCCCTTATATCCTTCTCAGGATTACTCCATCCCAGCTGTCTATATCTGATGAATGCCCCCTTCTTTTTCTGGACAGGAGTTGCAATGTCCCTCATCATTGAGCTTTTCCCATGCCTTACCCTTCACACAAACAGAAACATACCATCACTGAACTCTCATTGTCTCATTCTTAAAGGCCTCCCACTTGTCCGCCGTCCCTTTACCTGTGAATAACCTCCCCCCCCCCCAATCAACTTCTCAAAGTCTAATACCACTGAAACTGGCCACACTCTAACTTGAAACTTTCATTTTTAAATCAATTCTATCCTTTCTCATCATTATTATTAAACCAATAGAATTATGATCACTTTCCCTGAAGCGTGCCCCTGTGGACACCTCAGTCACTTGCTCTGCCTTGGTTCCCAACAGAAGGTCAGGTATTGCGACCTGTCGAGTAGGTGCATCCACATATTCAATAATAACGTTTTCTTGTACACACTTAACCAATTTCTCCACATTCCAAGATCTTAACACTACCCCAAACTCTGTTTGGAAAGTTAAAATTCCCTATCATTATCCTTTTTTCTCACAGATAGCATAATCGCTTGTAAATTTCCCACTGACTATTAGGAGGCTCATTTTACAATCCCAGCAAGGTCATCACCTCTTTCTTATTTTTAAGTTTCATCCAGAAAACTTCACTGGGCAGTCTCCAAGAAATATCCTCTCTACATCCAGCTGTAATGTTCTTTCTAACCAAAAACACCACTCCATCTCCTCTCTTGCTCCTCTGTCTATACACTCTATAGCATCTATATCCTGGAACATTAAGCTGCCAGTCCTGTTCATCCCTGAGCCACATTTCTGCAATGGTAATGATATCCTTGTCCCACATTCCCATCTATGCCCTATGTCCATCTGTCTCACATGTCAGGCCTCTTGCATCAAAATAAATGCAGTTTAGCAGTCTTACCTCGCTCTTGCCAAACTGATGTCTGCCTTGACCCCTAGAATTGCTCACCGCATCTCACCTCAAACATTTCTCTTTACTCACTATCTTGTTGGTCCCCACCATCCCCCTTACTAGTTTAAAACCTTCAGCATACTTTTAGCAAATTTCCCCACAAGAACATCGTTCCCCTTCCAATTCAGGTCCCTCTTATACAGGTAATTTCTATCCCTGAAGAGATCCCAATGATTGAAAAATGGGAATTCTAACCCCTGCAGCAGCTCCTCAGCCACACATTAGCTGCTCTATCTGACTGTTCCTAATCTCAATATTCCATTAGTTTTTAAACAAACCCCAACATGACATTTGCCATCTTTATTGACAGTTGAAATTAAAAGCTAACTTTTTGTGGTTCGGAGATGCAGACTCCCAGTAGATTTTTGAATTCAGTCTCTATCTTGCCCGTTAAAATGCATAACTTCACTGTTTATGTCTGTTCTCATTTATTTCATCCACATTACATCATTATGCAAAGCTCCTTGTTCACTCTCTTGTCTATCTGTATGCCTCCGCAAACTTCTTTTTGTGTTATACTCACCACTTGTCTCCGCTCCAATTTTTGAGTCATTCGCAAACTTGCCTACAATATATTCACTTGCCTCATCTTAGTCATCAAAATACTTTGTAAGTTTTTTTTTGTCCCCAGAACAGATTTATGTGGTACTCCACAGATTGACATTCTGTAAAATAAAACTCTTAATCAAACTTTTCTGATTGGGATTTCAAACATCCTCTCTCCATGTTAATACAGTACCTCCAAAGCCAAGGCTCCTATCTTATTCAGTAATCTTATGCATGAGTGCTATCAAACATCTTCAGAAAATCAAAACATGTTACAATTATGGTTTCCTCCATTTTCTCCAAGAATTCCGATACTTTTATCAGGCAAGATTTCCATTTTGTAAAGCCATTCTCAGTTTTCTGCTGTAACATCCTTTTTTAAAGACTCCACCATTTTTTTCAATAAATGATGTTAAACTAAGTAGCCTCAGTCAATCTTTTGTGTGCCTTAACATTTTATGAGTGAAGGTGTTGGGTGAAGGATCTACTATCAGCCCTCACTTCCAACTGCTGGAGAAGCACTGTCATTGCATCTACTGTGAAAATCTCAACAAAATGTATCTATGTTCATTTACTGAGAAAGCAATTCCACAAATGTTCTAGCTCATCACCTTCGCTGGCGGTCTCAGATTTTACGAAGCAACTCACTGAAAGTCGACAAGGCTAATTAGCAGCAAACCAAGATCAATATTTGAGCAAAAATATCTCAATTCCTGGTCACGGATTTTTGTTCATCTCTTTTTAGGACATTAGCTTCGACAATGTGGAATCTGTGTGGGTGGAGCTGTGAAATACCAAGGGACAAAAAACATTAATGGATGTCATACAGAGACCCGCAGACTGCAGTGGTCATGTTGGAATAGTATTAAACAGGAAATTAGCCAAGCATGTGATATGGAGACATCGGTGATCATGGGTGATTTTAACCTGCATCTAGATTGGACAAATCAAATTAGCCACAATGTCTACGAGGGGGAATTCCTGGCGTACATATGGGATGGTTTTCTTAACCAACATGTGGATGAACCAACTGGAGAGCAGGCCATCTGTGACTGGGTACTGTGTAATGAGAAGGGAATCATTGCCAATCTAGCTGCGTGAGACTCCTTGGGGATGAGTGACCATGACATGATACAGCTTTTTTATCAGGATGGAGAGTGAGCCAGCTGATTCGGAGACTAGGGTGCTGAATTTTAATAAAGGAAACTATGAAGATAAAAAAGGCATGAGTTGGCGTTGATCGATTAGTGGAAGTTGCTCAAAGATGTTACAGTAGATAGGCATTGGCAAATATTTAAGGAAATCATGGGGGAGCTGCAACAACTATTTATTCCTGTCTGGTACAAAAGCAAATGGGTAACAGGGCCAATCCATGGCTTATAAAAGAAATTAGATAGCATCCATTTGAAGGAAGTAGCATAGAGATTGGCCAAGAAAAATAATAGGTCTGATGTTTGAGAGCAGTTTCGAATTCAGCAAAGAAGGACCTAGGGATTGATTAAGATGGGGAAAGCAGTACAAAAGAAAGTAAGCTTGCAGGGAACATGAAGACTGACGCTACAAGGTTCTACAGTACGTGAAGAGAAAGAGATTGATGAAGACAAATGTAGGTCCCTCCAGATGGAAATTGGGGAAATGTATAACAAAGGACAACGAAATATCTGAGCAATTGTATACGTACTTTAGTTCTGTCTGCACAAAAAAATGACAGTTGTACAGGAGGTTGGTAGGGCTGCAGTTGGAGCATATGTTCTGCTTGGTCACCTTGCTCGAGGAAGGAAGTTATTAAACTGGAAAGAGTGCAGAAGAAATTTATAAGGATGTTGCTCGCACTCAGTGGTCTGAGTTATAAGGAGAGGCTGAACAAGCTAGAACTTCTTTTCTTGGCAGTCTAGGAGACTGAGAGGGGATCTTATAGAACTGTACAAAATTATGACAGGCATACACTCAGTCTTTTTTGCCAGGGTTGGGGAATCGAGGATTAGATGGCATTAGTTTAAGGTTAGCGGGGAAAAGTACAAAAGGGAACCTGAGGGGCAATTAGTTTACACAGAGGCTGACACGCATATGTAATGAGCTGCCAGCGGAAGTGGTTGAGGTGGGTACGTTAACAACATTTAACGGCATTTTGACAAATACATGGATAGGAAAGGGTTAGAAGGATGTGGAGCAAATGCAGGGAAATGGGGTTAGCATGGGTGGACAATTTGGTCAGTATGGACCAGTTTGGGCTAAACGACCTCTCTCTGTGCTGTAGGACCCTCTGACTCGAAGATACAAATCAAGTACCAGAAATCCTGGAGAATGCAAGATTTAGTGAGAGGGAAGAACTGAGGGAGGTCAATATTAATAGAGAAATGCTGCTGGGAAATTGAGGGGATTGAACCCGATAAATCCTCAGGGCCTGATAAATCTACATCCCAGATTTTTAGAAATAGTGGATGCTTTGGTTGTCAGGATTCATTAATTTTTGGTACAGTCCTTGCAGATTGGATGGCAGCTATTGCCACTCCAATACTCAGAAAGAGAGGTACAGAGAAACCAGGGAATTATAGACCAGTGAGCTTCAGATCAGTAGTGGGGAAAATTATCAAATCCTTTATCACGTACTTTATGGCAGAGCATTGAGAATGCCGTGGCAAGATCAAAGAGAGTCAGCATGGATTTATGGTGGGGAAATCATGCTTGCCAAATCTATTGGAATTCTGTGAAGATGTAACTATCAGAGTCGACAAAGGGGCACTGGTCAATATGGTATATTTGGGCTTTAAGAAAGTGTTAGATAATGTCCCACTTACGACATCACTGTACAGTATTAATGCGCATGGGATTGGGGTAGGTGTACTGAGATAGATAGAAAACAGATGGGTAGAGAGGAAACTGAGTAGGGCTTAAGGGTCCGTTTCAAATTGGCAGCCAGTAGCTAGTGGGGTGCCACAGGGACCCCAGCTATTAGCAGTTATTTTAATGATTTGAATGAAGGAATAAAATGTAATATCTCAAAGTTTACAGATGATACCAAGTTGGATAGGAGGGTGAACTGTGACGAGGATGCAGAGACCCTATGGCATGGTCTGGACAGATTCGTTGAGTGGGCAAATCAATGGCAGATGCAGTTATTTTGGATAAATGTCAGGTTATTCAGTGTTGAAACAAAAGCAAGGTGGTGGATTACTACCTGTCTGGCTGTAAATTGGGAGAGGAGAGTGTGCTTGTGCATCAGTCGCTGAAGGTAAGCATGCGAGTGCAGCAGGCAATAAAGAAGGCAAATGCGATATTGGCCTTCATTGTGAGATGTTTCAAGCACAGGAGCAGGGAAGTGTTGTTACAGTTTGTGAGGCCACACTACAAACACTGTGTGCAGTTTTGGTCTCATTTTCAGAGGAAGGGTGTTCTTGCTTGGAAATAACATACAATGATAGATTGTCCAGCTTAGGATTGTATTTGCTGGAATTTAAACGAATGGGAGTGGATCTCATTCTAACAGGACGAGACAGGGAGGATGCTCCTGATGGTGGGTGTGTCTAGAATCAGGGGACACAGACTGAAGATTTGGGGTGGATCATTTAGGAGAGAGATGAGGGAGACATTTCTTCACCCAAAGACTGGTGGGCCTGTGGAATTCATTATCACAGGAATTAGTTGATGCCAAGACATTGAATGCATTGAAGATGCGGCTCAATATAGCATTTAAGACAAATGGGTTCAAAGGGGAGTAAACAGAATGAGGTTGTTGAGTTGGACGATGAGTCATGATCATGATAATGGGAGAGCAGGCTCAAAGGGCTGAATGACCTCCTCCTGCTCCTATCTTCTATTTTTAAGAGGATATTGCCCTGAGAAAACCATGGACAGTATTAGTGCTTCCCCATTAAACTCAAAATATCACTCATCCTCCCACCGGAAAAATAATATGGAGACATAACCTCTCAAATTTCAATGACACATCGCCTCCCAAGTGTCAAGATGTGATGATTGAACTGCAGCTTTGCTCATTCTTAACACAATATGTCATTTTGTTCTGTGATTGTGTGTGTGTCTGCAATTCTGTGTGTGTGTGTGTGTGGTGGTGTGTTCCTGTGTGTGCATGTGTCCGTGTGCGTGTATCTGTGTATGTATGTGTCTGTCTCTGTGTGGTTGAATGTCCGTGTGTGTGCGTGTCTCTATATCTGTGTCTGCTTGTGTCTCTGGATGGGTATATGTCTGTGTGTGTGGTATCTGTGTGTACGCGTGAGTATGTGTGCATGTACATTTCTGTGTCTGTAGCCATGTGAAGCACATCATATTTCCTTGAAACTACTTTCTTTGCCAGAGGCCACCAGCATGCTCCAGTTGCTGGAAGGTGCTCTGATGTATTGCAGATTGCGTGCCTCCATGCAGTGTAACTTTGCTGCTTGATGAAAAGACTGATTCATAAGAGACATTTCCATCGCCAATTTCTCACTAACAATTACAGAATGTCATTATGAGTTATTGTCTTTAGTTTGAGCGTCTAAGGTCACCCTGATAGCTCATGTCAAACCAATGGAAATCTTCCCATTCATTTCTCTCAGCCAATAGGGACTCTCTCCATGTATAGTCGATGTTCAGGGCTGTCAGACCATTCTTCAGCATTCCTGAAGCAGACCCTTTGGTCCATCACTAGCTGCCTGGCTGTAGGAATCTCACCATGCAGGAAGTAAATTCACATGTCACATGCTTGCATTCTGTTGACATGCCCAAGACACACTTGTTGGATGATTTAGGGACTCTCCATTTGAGAGGACACAGAATTCAAGAAGTTGTCATGTCACCTCCAAATCTCAGCATTCCAACTGGGATACCCTCACCCACATCTCAATTCAACTCAAGAAACTCGGCATTTCTCTATACAACAGCCTTTTCACTCCTCCCTCTGCATGTTCCAGGACCACAAAACGCCTTGCAAGGGCATCCGTACCTCTCAGATTATTCCACACCATACATCCAAGGGAAAAGGAGCAAGAAAGGACTGCAGCTCAGAGTCAAAAAGATTGGCGCTGAAAAAGCACAGCGGGTCAGGCAGTATATTCAAGGAGAAGAGTCAACGTTTGGGGAATCAGCTTTTCATGGAGTGTCCTGCCAGAAACATTGACTTTTCAGTCATCAGTGGAGACTATTGTTGCGACAAGGTTTACTGTTCGAATTGGGCAGTGAAAAGTTAGTTGTCACTCGAATAGAACGCCATAATACAACATTCTTGTGGATGGATTATCTCATGCTCTAAATAAAATACAATGAACATCATTGTTATGTGAATCATGAAACAAATTGGAGAACATTAACAAACTGATAACAAAGTCACAACGCCACCAGTTGACACAGGAGAAGAAAACAAAGAGTACAGTTAAGCAAGTTCAAGCAGAATGATCAGAGACCAGATTTGATTGAATGGCTGAGACAAAACAAGAACAGATGACGAACAAATGGATATTTTCAGTTCAGAGAAATTACCTGAGCTACAACGGAAAGATGAAACACTGAAGCAATATATTGAAAAGCATATACAGAAGTAAAATCTGAAAGCATTCCCAAATGTTACTAACCTAAATATGATGTCTTAATGAGGACATGGAGACGATCACATATTCAGACAGATGGGAAAGTGGCAGAAATTCATTACCAAGAGCTTATAGAAAGGAGGTGTGGCATGTAGAACCTGAGCTACCTGTAGGTCATTGTGGAAGTGAAAAAACTCACCAAAATATAAGAACATTGTTACTGGACTAGACTGCATTTAGATGGAGTTTAAAGTTAATAGAAATATCATACATGTCATGCACCTGGAAAACCGCAGGCAGGAATAAAACCAGCACCTTAATACCCATACCTGCATTTGAGGAACCTTTTACAATTCTTTGAAGAGATGACAAGTAGGTTAGACCAGGGAAACCCAGTGGATGTCGTCTACCTAGACTTCCAAAAGGCCTTTGATAAGGTGCCACACGGGAGGCTGCTGAGCAAGGTGAGGGCCCATGGTGTTCGAGGTGAGCTACTGGTATGGATTGAGGATTGGCTGTCTGACAGAAGGCAGAGAGATGGGATAAAAGGCTCTTTTTCAGAATGGCAGCCAGTGACAAGCGGTGTCCCGCAGGGTTCAGTATTGGGGCCGCAGCTGTTCACGTTATATATTAATGATCTGGATGAAGGGACCGGGGGCATTCTAGCGAAGTTTGCCGATGATACAAAGTTAGGTGGACAGGCAGGTAGTACTGACGAAGTGGGGAGGCTGCAGAAGCATCTAGACAGTTTGGAAGAGTGGTCCAGGAAATGGCTGATGGAATTCAATGTGAGCAAATGTGAGGTCTTGCATTTTGGAAAAAAGAATACAAGCATGGACTACTTTCTAAACGGTGAGAAAATTCATAAAGCCAAAGTACAAAGGGATCTGGGAGTGCTAGTTGAGGATTCTCTTAAGGTAAACATGCAGGTTGAGTCCGTGATCAAGAAAGCGAATACAATGTTGTCATTTATGTCAAGAGGGTTGGAATATAAAAGCACTGTTGTGCTACTGAGTCTTTATAAAGCTCTGGTTAGGCCCCATTTGGAGTACTGTGGCAAGTATGAATCCCCACACCTCAGGAAGGACATACTGGCACTGGAGCGTGTCCAGTGGAGATTCACACGGATGATCCCTGGAATGGTAGGTCTAACATACGAGGAATGGCTGAGGATCCTGGGATTGTATTCATTGGAGTTTAGAAGATTAAGGGGAGATCTAATAAAAACTTACAAGATAATACATGGCTTGGACAGGCTGGACGGAAGGAAATTGTTTCCGTTCGGCGAGGAGACTAGGACCCGTGGACACAGCCTTAGAATTAGAGGCGGTAAATTCAGAACTGAAATACGGCGACATTTCTTCAGCCAGTGAGTGGTGGGCCTATGGAATTCATTGCCGCAGAGTGCAGTGGAGGCCGGGACGCTAAATGTCTTCAAGGCAGAGACTGACAAATTCTTGATGTCACAAGGAATTAAGGGCTACGGGGAGAATGCGGGTAAATGGAGTTGAAATGCCCATCAGCCATGATTGAATGGCGGAGTGGACTCGATGGGTCGAATGGCTTTATTTCCGCACCTATGTCTTATGGTCTTACAATTGTCTTAACTGATTCAGTGTGTCCCCGACATAAAACAAAAAGTGGGAATCAGTATTTGTTAACAATAATAGATGAGCACATTAGATTTGCAGAGGCTATTCAATTTGTGCAATACCACGGCTAGAAGATTGTAGAAGAGTTACTCCAGTGTTTAACTCAATAAAGACTACCTACAGAGATACAACCAGGTCAAGGATCAAAGTTTACATCAAATTTATGGCGGGGAGTGTTAGAAAGGTGGCATCAAACTTCAAAGACCATTAGCAAATTTAGAGAAGACCATATTGAGGGCTTATATTCAAGATAATCTAACCAACTGAATAAAGGAATTCCATTTGCACATCTTACCAATAGGGATGTCCCAGCCTCCACTGCACTCTGCCCCGGGTACAACAGAGTGTTACAAGGGGACATAAATTTAAGGTGAAGGGTGGAAGGTATAGGGGAGACTTCAGGGGTGGGTTCTTTACCCAGAGAGTGGGGGGGGGCATGGAATGCACTGCCTGTGGGAGTGGTAGAGTCAGAATCTTTGGTGACCTTTAAGCGGCAATTGGATAGGTACATGGATGGGTGCTTAAGCTAGGACAAATGTTCGGCACAACATTGTAGGCCGAAGTGCCTGTTCTGTGCTGTATTGTTCTATGCTCTATGTTCTATGTTCTAAATGAATCTGCCTCATTCAGTCCATTTGAATGAGTGTTGGGGCATGAGCTGAGAGGACCACTGAAATTAAATAAGGAGAAATTAGTGAGTTAGAGCTCAGCTACCATATATTTGAACTGTGTATCAAATTTTAGGGAATGATTAAATTGAGGGGGAGGTGGCTAGATGGCATTTAAAAGTAGCACAGCACGTGATGAAGCAGGAAGCAGACAAGAGATTGAAAATTTGCAATTTTTTGAACATGGATAAAATGTTAGTGTTACTTCCAGTTGAACCTATAAAAGCAAGATTTAGTGGAACTTATCAAAGTGAAATAAAATTGAGTGAGGCGAATTACTTGATAGGACTGCAGATAGAAAGCAATCTCAGTGTGTCATGTGAATATGCTCAAATTATAATTTGATCCTGTGACAAAGCTGTTACTTTAACAAGGTTAGGTTGTCATTCGGTCTTTGTTCTTCTGGAGGTCATAAAAACACAGGTTCGGAAAAGTCTGAGTTTGGAAGGGTTTCAGGGCCAATTTGACAATAGCTAACAGATACTGCCTCAGGCAGAATGCTTTCAAGGTTAGAAAACAAACACTTGTATATTGAAATGGGAGCGGCCAGTTCTCCCAGCTCAGCTTATCTCTGGTTTAGTTTTTTTTTTAGCAGTCGTGTGAAGAAAGACTGCTGGACCCAAAGAAGCAGGTCCAGGCTGGTAACCTCTCTCAGGTGTCTGTCCTGTGATAACTTGTGTTTGATATGACCTTGTGTGCTAAGGGGTGCTTGTGGGGATGTTGCAAGTATCTTGGAACAGATACACTGTTAGGTTTTAGGATAGGATAAGTTATTCGGTGTTCTGTTTCTGTTCATTGTGTTTCATTCAGTAACCTTCTAAATAAATCCTGTTTGGATTACAATGAGGTGGCTTAACCAGCTGATTCTCTCCTTGAATATCCACTGTACACCTTCTCAAAACAACTAGCAAAGTTAGGGTCTGGGCTAACTTTTTGAAATGCTTTAAGGGGTTTGGTCTGTTCCATAACAATCGAGAAGGAAAGTAAAAAGATAATGTGTTCCTGGATACAACACGCGTGACGAAGTGAGTTCACAGGTTTCTGAATTGGACTTTCCTCAAATTAAAATGGACAATGAAGATGTTCTCAAAATTTGGTATAAATTATTGAGGTAGCTTCCACCAGAAATCAAAGTGACATGAAAGAATTATTACTATTGCTTAGTGAGATATGTGGGAATAAGCTGGGAAATACTAATTTAATTATGCATGATATAGATATAGGAAATGCTGTTCCAATTAAGCAATATCCTTATAGATTTACACCAAATAAAGTTGGTATAGGTTCAAAGACAACTTGAACGCATGTTCCAAAAGAACAGCATGAAAGGGAGTTGCAGCAATTGGAGCTCAGTCATAGTAATGGTGCCACAACCAGATGATTGCGTGCAGCCGATTGCAACGTTAATGCACTTGCAGCGTCTGATTCATATCCAATTCGACATTGAGAAAACTGTATTGAAAAGGTAGAACAAGCAACTTATATTTGTAATTTGGACTTGCTCAGAGGATACTGGCAGGTACCTTTATCCGAAGGAGTGAAGACAATTTTGACTTTTGTAACAATGAATGGACATTACCAACTTAAAGTCATAGAGTCATAGAGATGTACAGCATGGAAACTGACCCTTCCGTACAAAGCGTCCATGCCGACCAGATATCCCAACCCAAACTTGTCCCAGCTGCCAGCGCCCGTCCCATATCCCTCTAAACCCTTCCTATTCATATACCAATCCAGATGCCTTTTAAATGTTGCAATTGCACTAGCCTCCACCACTTCCTCTGGCAGCTCATTCCATACATGTACCACCCTCTGTGTGAAAACGTTGCCCCTTAGGTCTCTTTAATATCTTTCCTCTCTCACCCTATACCTATGCCCTCTAGTTCTGGACTCCCTAACCCCAGGGAAAATACTTTGTCTATTTATCCTATCAATGCCCCTCATAATTTTGTAAACTCTATAAGGTCACCCCTCAGCCTCCGACGCTCCAGGGAAAACAGCCCCAGCCTATTCAGCCTCTCTCCATAGCTCAAATCCTCCAACCCTGGCAACATCCTTGTAAATCTTTTCTGAACATTTTCAAGGTTCACAACATCTTTCCAATAGGAAGGAGACCAGAATTGCACACAATATTCCAACAGTGGCCTAAACGTTGTCCTGTACAGCTGCAACATGACCTCCCAACTCTGTACTCAATACTCTGACCAATAAAGGAAAGCATACCAAACACCACCTTCACTATCCTACCTACCTGCAACTCCATTTTCAAGGAGCTATGATCCTTCACTCCAAGGTTTATTTGTTCAGTAACACTCCCTCGGACCTTATCATTTAGTGTACAAGTCCTGCTAAGATTTGCTTTCCCAAAATGCAGCACCTCACATTTATCCGAATTAAACTCCATCTGCCACTTCTCAGCCTATTGGCCCATCTGGTCCAGATCCTGTTGTAATCTGAGGTAACCCTCTTCGCTGTCCACGACACCTCAAATTTTGGTGTCATCTGCAAACTTATTAACTGTACCTCTTATGCTCGCATCCAATTCATTTAAGTCATGCAATTTGATTTGGAAAATGCGCCAGCCACATTTGAAAGGCTAACTAATAAAGTAATTTCTGGGTTATCCAATTGTACGGTGTACATCGACAACCTTGTGATCTTTTAGTCACACACGGAAGGAACATTTGCAGCATTTATTGGAAGTATTCAATTGACTTTGGGAGGCAGGCTGGTGATAAACCTGGCTAAGTGTGAATTCGAGAGAAAGTGAGGGCTGCAGATGCTGGAGATCAGAGCTGAAAATGTGTTGCTGGAAAAGCGCAGCAGGTCAGGTAGCATCCAACGAACAGGAGAATCGAAGTTTCGGCCATAAGCCCTACTTCAGGAAGGTCTTATGTGTGAATTCTCCAAAGTCCGAGTCATGTTCCTCGGTCATGTTGTCAGGCATAGGCAGATGGCCCCGACCATGCCATTGACAACGACAGCAGGACTATGACTTCTGGGAGTGAAAAGGTTTACCAGAAGTTTGTACCAAATTGTAATAGCGTGGTTGCTCCACTGATTGACTAATTGAAGAAGTGCAGGAAATTTCAGTGGACAGTAGAATGTCAGAAGGCATGTGCCAACCTGAAAGCTGTGTTAACCATTGCCCCAGTGTTAGTTACGCCGAATTGCACAAAGCTACTCAAGATGGCTACTAATGTGAGTGATATGAGTGTTGGTGCTGTATTCTTACAAGATGACAATGAGAAGCTAGAAAGCCCCATTGGGTATTTCTTCAGGAAATTGAATATTCATCAGAAATATTCCACGATTGAGAAGGAGACCTTGAACTTGGTGTTCCAACATTTTAACATTTGTATTGTCAGTAATGGGTCTTGGTCAATTGTCTGTACTGATCATAACCCATTAAAGCTTCTGGAGAAATGGAAGGGCAGCACTTCCAGATGGTTTACATGGAGCTTGTCACTGCAGCCATTCAATTTGAAAAAGATACACGTGACAGGATGAGAAAATGTATATGCTGATGTCTTGTCACAACTTGGATAATGTAAGATGGAGGATTTGGTGGCAGGAGTAAATGGACAGAAACAGAATGCTGTAGTGAATACTTGCATGGTTACAGTTGATGCAACGTGTATATATTGTCACGTAATAATAGATTAAGACTAAGGTTTTTAAAATGAAATCATCTTTGTCTCTTATTAATATTGCAGTACAATTACAATACTGGTACCAAACCAACAATGTCGAAAATTTCCCAGGATGTCCTGTACATAAAAAAAGGACAAATTCCAGCCAATTAACGCCCCGTCAGTCTATTTCTCAATCATCAGTAAAGTGATGGAAAGTGTCATGAAGAGTGATATAAAGCTGCACTTGCTCAGCAATAAGCTGCTCAACATCCTGCGGGTTATCATTGACCAGAAACTCAACTGCACTTGCCAGAAACACAGTAGCTACAACAGCAGGATAGAAGCTAGGAATACTGCAGCAAGGAATACTGCAGCCTGTCCACCATCCACAATGTACAAGTTGGAAGTGTGATGGAATTTTCCCAACTTGCCTGGATGGGTGCAGCCCCATCAAGACTCAAGACGTTTGGCACCATCCAGGAAAAGAGCCCACTTGATTGTCACCACATCCACAAGTGTCCACTCCCTCCACCACACATGCTCAGTACTGACTGCTGCTGCTACTATCTACAAGATTCACTGCAGAATTTCACTGAGGATCCTCAAACAGACCTTCCAAACCCACAACCACTTCCATATAGAAGAACAAGGGCAGCAGATGTGTGGGAACTCCACTATCTTCAGTTCCCCTCCAAGTCATGCATCATCCTGACTTGAAAATATAACGCCGTTCCATCACTGTCACTGGGTCAAAGTCCTGAAATTCCCTCCCTAATTACATTGGGGGTTAACCCACAGCAGTTCAAGAAGTCAGCTCACCCCCACCTTCTCAAGGGCAACTAAGGACATGCATAAAATGCTGGCAAGCCAGCGACACCCACACCCCATAAGATAAATAAAAGATAATAGTTCAGTGTGTGTGTGTGTGTGAGAGAGAGAGAGGGAGAGAGAGAGAGAAAGACCATACCTGAGTGTGTGTGTCTCTGTGTGTGTAAGAGAGAGAGAAAAACACTGTGCCTGAGCGTGTGTGTGTAAGAGATTGAGTCAGAGAGACAGAGAGAGAGAGAGACCATGCATCTGCGTGTGTGTGTGAGAGAGAGATAGCGAAAGACTGTTTGTGTGTGTGTGTCGGGGCAGGGGGAGTGGGAGTGTGGTGATGTGAGGATGCTGTTATCTTAAATATGTTATTTTGTCCTGTGTTTTTTTGACGAGAGATTGTAAGGGCAGAGGTGCCAAAAAGTCCAGAGTGTTTGTAGCTTTTTCTTTAAAAAAGTTTAACAATGGAAAAGGAGTGGCCAGTTCAGGTTCTTCCAGTTTTGGTCTAGCTGTAGCATTCCCAAGATGTTTTGAGTATCAGAAGGTTGCAAGCTTCAGTAAATGATTCCTAACTGAGCAATCGGGCATTTCTCTGAATGTTGTTCTCTCCTGCCTGTTCGAATATGAGTTTGAATTTACGTTTTTGCAAAGGGGTGTGTTTATGAGATGTTACAACATTGGAACAGGAAATTAGTAAGTTACTGTATCAGGTAGTAGGTTATGTTTTCCGATCGTTTATTTATTCTTAATGCCACTTTCTTTTGTTTGTGTTTCAACCGTAGTGCTTAAGTGAATTCTGTGGGGCTTTTTGCAGAGTGGTTTAACCAGTTGCATCACACCTGGAACATCAATGTCACATTTGCCTTTAGACAAAGAAAACCTTATTTATCCTATCCATGCCTCAATGATTTTACAAACCTCTGTAAGGTCACCTCTCAGCCACCGACGCTCCAGGGAAAACAGCGGCAGCTTCTTCAGCCTTTCCTTGTCGCTCAAATCGTCCAACCCTGGCAACATCCTTGTATATCTTTTCTGAAACCTTTCAAGTTTCACAGCATCTTTCCTTTACGAGGGAAATTGCACGCAATATTCTAACAGTGGCCTAAACATTGCCCTGTATAGCTGCAACATGACCTCCGAACTCCAATACTCAATGCTCTGACCAACAAAGGGAAGCATACTCAATGCCTTCTTCACTATGCTGTCTTCCTGGGACTACACTTCCACGGAGCTATGAACTCCAAGGTTTCTTTGATCAACAACACTCCCCAGGAAATTACCATGAAGTGTGTAAGCCCAGCTCTGATTTGCCTTTCCAAAATGCAGCACCTTGCATTTATCGAAATTAAACTCCATCCACGAACCTTTGGCCCATTGGCCCATCTGATCAAGATCCTGTTATACTTTGAGGTAACCTTCTTCGCTGTCCATTACACCAACAATGTTGGTGTCATCTGCAAACTTACTACATATACCTTCTATGTTCACATCCAAATCTTAAATGTAATGATGAAAAGCAGTGGATCCAGCACTGATCCTTGTGGCACATCACAGGTCACAGGCCTCCAGTCTGAAAATCAAACATCCACCACCATCCTCTGTCTTCTACCTTCAAGCCAGTTCTGTATCTAAGTTTCTAGTTCTCCCTGTATTCTATGAGATCTAACCTTGCTAGCCAGTCTCCCATGGGGAACCTTGTCGAAAGCCTTACTGAGGTTCATATAAATCACGCCTCCTGCTCTGCTCTCATCAAATCTCTTTGCTCCTTATTCAAAAAACTCAATCAAGTTTGAGAGACTTGATTTCCCATGCACAAAGCCATATTGACTATCCCTAATCAGTCCTTGCCTTTCCAAATACATGTAAATCCTGTCCCTCAGGATTCCCTTCAACTGAAATGCACCTCCCCCCCCCCCCGCCCCCACTGATAACAGGCTCACTGGGCTATAGCACCCTGGCTTTCCATACCACCTTTCCTAAATAGTGGCATCATGTTAGTCAACCTGCTGCCTTCCAGCACCTCATCGTGACTATCGATGATAAAAATATCTTAGCAATGGGTCCAGCAATCACTTCCCTAGCTTCTCACAGAGTTCAAGCGTACACGTGATCATGTCCTGGGGATTTACCCACATTTATGTTTTTTAAGACATCCAGCACCTTCTCCTCTGTAATATGGACATTTTTCACTATCTATTTCCCCACACTCTATTTCTTCCATGCCCTTCTGCACAGTAAACACTGACGCAAATACTCCTTTAATATCCCCATCCCATCTCTTGCAGTTTGTCACATAGGCTGCCTTGCTGATCTTTGAAGGGCCCTATTCTCTCCCTAGTTACCCTTTTGTCCTAAATGCTTTTTTTTTGTAGAATCATCTTGGATTCTCCTTAACCCCATTTGCAAAATCTATCTCATGCCCCCTTTTTGCCCTCCTGAATTCACTCTTAAGTATACTCCTACTGCCCTTATACTTGAAGAATTCACTCAATCTCTACTGTCTATACCTGACGTATGCTTCCTTCTCTTTCTTGAGCAAACCTTCAATTTCTCGAGTCATCCAGCATTCCCCACACCTACCAGCCTTGCCTTGCACCCCAATAGGAACATACTGTCTCATAATCTCATTTTTGAAGCCTACTCATTTTCCAACCATCCCTTTACCTGCAAAAATCCGCATATAATCACATTTTCAAAGTTCTTGCCTCATACTGCCAAAATTGTCCTTTATCCAATTTAGAACTTTAACAATTCGATCCTGTCTATCCTTTGCCAGTCCTATTTTAAAACTAATATAATTATGGTCGCTGGCACCAAAGTGCTCCCCCACTGACACCTGCCCTGCCTTATTTCCCAAGCTTTGCACCTTTTCTGGTAGGTACATACTGAATCAGAAAATCTTCTTGTACACACTTAACAAATTCCTCTCCTCCGGTGCTCCGGTTTCCTCCCACAGTCCAAAGATGTGCAGGTTAGGTGAATTGGCCACGCTAAATTACCTGTAGTGTTAGGTGAAGGGGTAAACGTAAGGGAATGGGTCTGGGTGGGTTGCTCTTCGGAGGATCGGTGTGGACCTGTTGGGCCAAAGGTCCTGTATTCCACAGTGTAAGTAATCTAATCTAATCTAATCTAATCTAACCTTATCTAATCTAATCTAAACCATTCGCACTATTCCAGTTCCAGTCTACATTTAGAATGTTAAAATTCCCTCCCATAACACCTTATTATTCTTATAGATAACTGAGATCTCCTTACAAATTTGTTACTCAATTCCCCACTGATTATGTGGAGCTCTATAGTACAATCTCAAATTGGCAATAGTCCCTTTCTTATTTCTCACTTCCACCCAAATGACTTCCCGGATGTATTCCCAGGAATATCCTCCCTAATTACAGTCATAATGTTATCCCTTATCAAAAATGACACTCCTCCTCCTCTCCTGCCTCCCTTCCTATCCTTCCTGTAGTATTTGTATCTTGGAACATGAAGCTGCCAGTCCTACCCATCCTTGAGCGACATTTCTGCAATTGCTCTGATATCCCAGACCCACGTTCCTAACCATGCCCTGAGTTCATCTGCCTTCCGTGCTAGGTCTCTTGCATTGATGAAAATGCAGTTTGATTTATCAGTCCTCCGTTGTTCTCTGCTTCGTTCCTGCCTGCCCTGACTGTTTGACTTGCTCCTTTTCCCAACTGTACCAGAGTCAGATTGATCTCTTTCCTCACTATCGCTCTGGGTCCCACCCCCCTGCCCACCTTATTAATTTAATTCCTCCCAAGCATTTGCAGCAATCTCCCTGCCAGTATATTAGTCCCTTTTCAATTCAGGTGCAATTCATCCCTCTTATATGGGTCACTCCCATCCAAGAAGAGCTTCCAATCATCTAAAATGTGAATCTTTCTCCCATACACCAGCTCCGCAGCTACACATTAATCTCGGATACCACCTTCCCTCCCCTTCCTGGGCCTCTCCATCTCCATCAACAGTTTCGGACCCAAAACTGGCATCTTCTACAAACCCACCGGCTCCCACAGCTAAACAAGGCCAGAATCCCCCTGATCTTCACCTTCCACCCCACCAACCTTCGGATACATTTCATCATCCTCCGCCATTTCCGCCACCTACAAATGGACCCCAGCACCAGAGGTGTATTTCCCTCCACACCCTTATCTGCTTTCCGTAAACACCATTCCCTCCGCCACTCCCTTGTCAGGTCCACACCCCACGTCCCACCAATCCACCCTCACCTCCTGGCACTTCCCTCTCTCACCACAGGAATTGCAAAACCTGTGCCCCCAAACCCAACTCTCACTTCCCAAATGCCCCAAAGCAGCATTCCACATCCATCAGAGCTTTCGCTGCACTTCCACACATGTCATTTACTGTATCCATTGCTCCCGATGCAGTCTCCTCTATATCGGGGATACAGGTCACCTACTTGCTGAGCGCTTCAGAGAACATCTCCGGGACAGGCGCACCAGCCAACCCCACCACTGTGGCTGAAAACCTCTCAACTCCCCCTCCCACTCCGCCGAGGACATGCAGTTCCTGGGCCTCCTCTATCACTAAACCCAAAACCAATCGACACCTGGAGAAATAATGCCTCAAATTCTGCCTTGCGACATTGCAACCACACACTATCAATGTGGATTTCACCAGTTTCCTCATTTTTCCACCCCTCACCATCCCCCCCCCCACCCCCAATCCCAGCCCCAACCTTCAAAATCGGCACCACCCTCATGACCTGTCCTATCTGTCAATCTTCCGTCCCACCTATCCACTCCACCCTCCCCTCCGATCTTTCACCTTTACCCCCAACTCCATCCATCTAATGGACTCTCATCTACCATTCCCCATGCCCACGCCACTCCCATTTATCTCTCCAACCCTTGGCTCACAGCCTCATTCCTAATGAAGTTCTTTTTCCGAAAATGTCGATTCTCCTTCTGCTCAAATGCTGCCTGACCTGTTGTGCTTTTCCAGCACCACGTTCTCGACTCTGATCTCAAACATCTGCAGTCTTCACTTTTTCCTAGACGTTCATCTGCTCGATCCTCCTATTCCTAGCCTCACTTGCTCACAGCATCAGGAGTAATCCAGATATTACTTCCCTCGAGGACCTCCTTTCAAAGTTCCTGCCTAACTTTCTATCTTCTCTCTTCAGCATCTCATCCTTTTTCCTTCCTGTGTCATTGGTTCCAGTGACCTGCTGCTGGTCCCACTTCCCTTTGAGAATATTCTGCCTTGATCCTGGAAACAGGGAGGCAACACACCATTCTGATTTCTTGCTGTCGGCCGCAGAAACATCTGTCTGTGCCTCTGACTAGAGAGTCCCCTCTCACAATCGATCGCTTGGTACCTGACATACCCCTCGTTACATTACAGCCTGTCTTGGTCCCAGAAACTCGGCTGTTCATGCTGCGTTCTCCTGAAAGGCCCCCTACATTTTCCAAAACAACATACTTGTTTGAGATGGGGTTAGCCACAGGAGACTCCTGCACTACCTGCCTCCCTCTCCTACTTTTCCTGCTTTTTCTCCCTTCCTTAAAACTCAGATGTCCCTAGTTCCTGTAAATTCCTCATTGCTCAAACTGCCGCTCCAACTGATCGATGAGATCTGATAGGATTCAGAACCAAACACCCTTACTACTGACATAATCATCAGTATTAAGGAAACTCTCCCTAATCTCCAACAGCTGACAGGAAGAGCACATCACTCCACTCAAGGCCATCTTTGTACCTTAACAACCTACAGAAAATAGGTTGCACTATCTTATGCACTAAAAAAAAGTAATCCAGTCTAACTTAGCATCTATGTTGCATATTTTTAAATTTTAATCAAACGACAGTTCTAAAAAAAAAAACACTCACTATTAAAAATGACAGCAATATTACACTTACAAACCATGCATTTATCTGCTCCTGTGCTGTGTGCTCTCCAACATAGGTTCCTCGAATGTCAGCTGTGAATTTCACTGTTTGTCAATTTTCTTCAACGTACTCCAATATCTGGAAACACTTGAACTCAAACAGCAAAGGCAGTAACTGTGCATATTTACTGCTGTGTCAGTTAGCAGTGTAAGTTTCTTTCTCTCTCTCTCTCTCTCTCTCTCTCTCTCTCTCTCTCTCTCTCTCTCCCTGACCATGTGGTCACTACCTTTGTTCACTTCCTCCTTTTTAAATTGTCATTATTTTGATCTTTTCTCCCAAACTTCCAAAACAATGCAACAGCTTAAAAACAGTAATTACTGCTTGTGGAATTCGAAGAACTCACTTCCAACACCGAAAATACTCCAAAAGCGAGCAGTTCTTACAGCCAAAACTTTTCCCATCCTCCATCTTGGATTACCCAAATCCTGATAGTTTTTATTCCACCTCCATGTCAATCCTTATCACTCATCAATTGGTTTTCCCTGTTTCAGTTTGCTTACTTGTCTTCTAATCCTGATGAGTGCAGGGCAGAAATGTTCAATTTTGTTTTTCTTTTAGCAACATTTGGGTTTTGTTCAGTTCTATAACAATAATTCACTACTTTTTTTTAAAAAAATGATCTTCCCTCTTCTCTAATGGCTACATTTATTGCCTTCAGTTGTGAGGAATATTTGTCCTATTCTCGAAGAAACTGAGCCCATCTTGTACCAACCTGGTTGAATGTCAGACAGATCAGGGAGTCAGGTATCATTCACCCCAGACATACACTGACAAGGAAAGCCCAGACTTCAGTCAGGTTTTCTCTTGTTTCTCACCAGCTATTCCTTAAAATACTGAAACTTGACTGTCCTCCAGTTCTTAATCCATGAACCTTAACCTTCAGTAGGGCCAATGGTGAAATGCCACAGTGTGGGTGATCCCTTCAAAAAGGAACTAACTTGATTCAGAGATGCTAAAATGGCTCAATATATCTAATGCAAAACTAATTTATTTGACTTTTATCCATAATATTAAACCTGTCTCACACAGGTTAATTAACCTGAGCATAAAAAGACTCAGTGAACATGGCTTGGGCCTGGGTGTGCTTAACAGCACAATGTCATTGCTGTAGTTCCTTATGAACACGTCAGTGTCTCTGCAGGTTGAATGAGTGAGCAAACCCTTCTTACACACGGAGCAGGTGAATGGCCTCTCCCTGGTGTGAACTCACTGATGTTTGATGTCAGATGATTGACTGAACCTGGTCCTGCAGTGAGAGCCCCAGAAAGGTTTCTCATCAGTGTGAACATGTTGATGGAACATCAGTTTCCTGGAACCTTAAAAGCAATTCCCACAGTCTGGACATTTAAAAGGCCTGGTCTCAGTGTGAACTCACTGGCCTCCCAGTAGGGCAGAAGAGTGAGTAAATCCCTCCCTAAACACAGCGTAACGAAATAGTCTCACGCTTGTGTGAACTCACCGGTGTTTTTGCACATAGGATATGGTACAGAATGCCTTCTCATTCGGCTCAGGGGAACAGTCTGGGTTTGCCGATATATCTGCAGTTGGATGACTGAACGCCACAGTCAGAGCAGGTTCTCAGCCTCTACCCAGTGTGATCTCGCTGGTGTGTAGGGAGTTGAAATGATTGCCTGAACTTAATGCCGCAGTGAGAACTCCTGAATGGTCTCTCCTCTGTTCGAATACGTCAATGGCACACAGGTGCCCAGAATTTCTATGGCATTTTCCACAGTCTTGCCATTTTAAAAGTTCTTTTATCTGGGTGAACTCTATGGTCTGCCTGCAGTTGGGAAGACTGAGTGAATCCCTTCCCACACTTAGAGCAGATGAATGGCCTTTCCTCAGTGTGAGTGCATCGCTGAATTTCCAGTTGAGGTGGGGATTTGAATCCTCCTTCACCATCCTCATATTTCCACACTTACTCCCCAGCGTGACTGTGATTATGTCTTGACAGTTCAGATGATTTCATCCACACACAGGACAGGTGCACAGTTTCTCCTCACTTGGTGTTTTCTCCTTCCAAGTTCAGAGTTGAACAATATTCCAAACATAAAATAACAATCAATCTTTCCAATTCTAATATGATACCTGGTTCTGTTTCCTGACCACAGACTGTCCCCTTCACATAATCTGTGAAGCTAATTAAAGAGTAGGAAAGTGAGTGAGAAGACCACAGACTGACTGAATGGTCATCCCTGAGACCTGGCTGCAGGATGAAGTTCTAGGACATTCCTGAAGAGGGCGCACGATGTCTACGCAGCCCCCCTCCAAAGGACACCAGTGCGCAGGCGCTGGATTGAGCCTGTTGGAGCATGCGCAAATTGACTGAAGGCCCCTTTTTCAGTCTCCAGATCATGGCGGGGAGGGGGTAGTCCCGTAGGAATAATGGAGCCAGCGGTGGGAGAGGTGGTGCGATCCGTCTTGGTAATATCCAGTAAAGGTCCCGCGAACCGAATAAGAATTAGCGGGTCCCGCGGTTTCAGCCCTGAGTTTAACTCCCGGGACCTGGGCCGTGGCCGCCATTTTGTTTGGGACGAGGCGCATGCGCCGTTTTCCTGGTGACGCACTGCGAGTGGGCGGGGCCTGCGGTGCCAGTGACGGAGACAGTGGAGAATGGGAGGGGCCTGCGGGACTGACCCAGGGAGGAGGGAGAGCCTGGTGTGGAGTGCGGGGGGGGCACAGGCATTCACAGCTCTGGGGGGAACAGGCATTCACAGCTCTGGGGGAGCGGGGGACAGGCATTCACAGCTCTGGGGGGGGGGGGACAGGCATTCACAGCTCTGGGGGGGGACAGACATTCACAGCTCTGGGGCGGGACAGAAATTCACAGCTCTGGTGGGTGGACAGGCATTCACAGCTCTGGGGGGTGCAGGCATTCACAGCTCTGGGGGGGACAGGCATTCACAGCTCTGGGGGAGTGGGGGACAGGCATTCACAGCTCTGGGGGGGGACAGACATTCACAGCTCTGGGGGGGACAGACATTCACAGCTCTGGGGGGTGGACAGGCATTCACAGCTCTGGGGGGGGGGCAGGCATTCACAGCTCTGAGGGAGGGGGGCAGGCATTCACAGCTCTGGGGGGGACAGACATTCACAGCTCTGGGGGGGACAGGCATTCACAGCTCTGGGGGGGACAGACATTCACAGCTCTGGGGGGGAGGGACAGGCATTCAAGGCTCTGGGGGGGGACAGGCATTCACAGCTCTGGGGGGGGCAGGCATTCACAGCTCTCGGGGGGGACAGACATTCACAGCTCTGGCGGGGAGGTGGGAACAGGACAGGGACAAATAATTCACCAGCACTGGAATGATTTGAACTTCTCTCCTGTCCTAACAGTGATCACTTTTATAAACTTCTTTTACAGGGGATCAGGAGACAGCCAGAGAAAGGCAACTCAAACCAAACCAAAAACAGTCCAAATCTGATCCAACACAATGAATAAGGAACTAAATGCTCTCGGTGTTTGAATGTGGAAGCAGGAGTGTTACAATCAGATGCACAGCCTCGGAAAAGCTTTGCACCATTCGCAGCACACACGACCTGGACAGCGTAGAGTTACAGAGATCGACAGCACAGTAAAAGGTCCTTGAGCCCTTCTGCAATTTAAACCAAAAGCAGAAAAACTCACCTTGCCTCATAATCTGTTAAAGGGACAGAGGACTCCCAAATTCCACTATTCTTTTTAAAAATATCAATGTTATTCTTTAACCCTAAAAGTGAACATTAAACATTTTAAAAAGTGAATATTTTAACTGGAGCAAAAGAAATTATGACGCGATCAGACAGGAGTTGCGACGTACAGACTGGGAGCAATTGTGCCATAGAAAGGGCACAGCAGACATGTGGGGCAGTTGTTGCGAGTGATGCACAAATATGTTCCTCTGAGACGGGTAAGAAGGGGGAATGAGAACAGAGGAGCTTCTCCTCAAAAGGAAGCAGGGAGCTTACGTAAGGTGGAGGAGGCAAGGATCTAACACAGCTTTAGAGGATTGCAGGCTTGCTAGAAAGGAGCTCAGTAATGGACTGAGGAGAGCGGGGAGGGGGCACGAAAAAGGCTTGACAGGAAGGATTACGGAAAATCCAAAGGCATTTTACACAGACGTGAGGAATAGAGAATGATCAGGGTGAAGGTAGGGCCAATCAGGGATAGCATAGGGAACATATGTGTGGAGTCTGAGCAGATAGGGAAAGCCCTAAATGAGTTTTTTTGCTTTGGTTTTCACGAAGGAAAGGGACCTTGTAGTGAATAAGAACTTTGAGGAGTTGGGATACAGGCGGAACACATCAAGATTGATGAGGTTGATGTGCTGGACATTTTGGCAAACATTTAGATTGATAAGCCCCATGATTTATCTTAGGCTACACGAGGAAGCAAGAAAGGAGGTTGCTAAACCGCTGGTGAAGATCTTTGCGTCCTCACTCTCCCCGGGAGTCATATAGGAGGATTGCTAGGAGGCAATTACCCTTCTTTTCACGAAGGGTAATAGGGGAATCCCCGGCAATTACAGACCAGCCAGTCTTCCGTCTGTGGTCTGCAAGGTTTTGGAAAGAATTTACGACTATTTGGAAAAGCATAGCGCGATTAAAGGCAGTCAGCATGGCTTTGTGAGGGGCAGGTCATCCCTCATAAATCTTATTGTGTTCTTTGAGGAAGTGATAGGACAGATCGATGAAGGTCAAGCTAGTGGATGTGATATATAAGGACTTCAGCAAGGCATTTGATAAGGTTCCCCATGGTAGGCTCATCCATAAAGTCAGGAGGTATGGGTTTTGGGAGATTTGGCTATTTAGAGTCAGAATTGGCTAGCTGACAGAAGGCAGAGAGTGGTTATAGATGGCAAGTTCTGCCTGGAGGTCAGTCTTGAGTGGTGTCCCACAGGGTTCTGTTCTTGGGTCTCTGCTCTTTGTAGTTTTTTATGAGGAGATTGAGGGGTGGGTTAGTCAATTTGCAGATGGCACATAGGTTAGAGGTGCTGTTGATAGTATCGAGTGCTATTGCAGGCTGCAGCACAACATAGACAGGCTGCAGATCTGGGTTGAAAAATGGCAGATGGAATTAAACCTGGATAAATGCGAAATGATGCAATTTGAAAGGTTGAATTAGAACGCTGAACACAGGGTTAAAGACCATATTCTTGGCAGTGTGGAGGAACAGAGGGAACTTTGTGTTCAAGTACATAGTTCCCGCAAATATGCCACCCAAGTGGATAGGGTTATTTAGAAAGCATATGGTGTTTTGGCTTTCATTTAGAGGGGAATCAAGTTTAAGAGCCGAGAGATTTTGCTACAGTTCTACAAGTCCCTGTGAGACCACACTTAGAATATTGTGTCCGGTTCTGGTTGCCCGACTAAGGAAAGATACAGAGACTTTGGAGAGGGTGCAAAGAATGTTTATCAGGGCTGCCTGGACTGGAGGGCTTGCCTTATGAAGAGGGATTGACGAAGCTCAGACTTTTCTCTCTGAGAGAAGGAGGAGGAGAGGAGACCTGATCGAGGTATACAAGGTAATGAGATTAATAGATAGAGTCAATAGCCAGAGACTTTTCCATAGGGCAGGATTGACTGGCACGAGGAGGCATAGTTTTAGGTTATTAGGAGAAAGGTTAAACGGGTCGTCAGAGGTAGGTTCTTTACACAGAGAGTTGTGAACGCATGGAATGCTGTTGCCAGTGGTGGAAGCAGAGTCATTAGGGGCAATTAAGCGACTACTGGACATGAACATGGATAGCAGTGAATTGAGGGGTGCATAGGTTAAGTTATGTTATTTTACATTAGGATTAATCCTTAGCACAACATCGTGGGACAAAGGGTCTGTTCTGTACTGTACTTTTTTATGTTCTATGTAAACAATAACTATTCACAACTCTGAACCACATTTCTCTTAAAGATCTGTTTTCTATGTCCAACTATATAACGATATACTGATCCAATAAATCCCAATTAAAATGTGCAACATATTAATTTTCAAATCCGGTGTCAATCTTCCTGTTTGTAGATCTCCCTGGGTCGGCTTTAGACTTCTGCTGCAATAGTAAAAAAAGTACCTTTGATCGAGAGTGTTTTGGATGGCAGTCTCTCTCTCTCTCTCTCTCTCTAGCTAACTCTCAAAATGCTGACCTTTGATACCCCAAATATCGGATCATCTCACTGGTTCTAAGTTGTCAAAATGGTAAAATTCAAATTCCATTGGGTTTTAGTTTACTGGGGCATAATTTAAATTGATTGGTTGAATTCAAATGGTGGTCAAACTACTAGGTTTCTAGTTTACAACCAAATGTTACATATTTTCAAGTCATAGTCAAGTCACACGACAGTTGCTCTCACTGCCAAAACATCCTTCACTCTCCCTTAAAGGTACAGTATACACATTCAACTTCATAACAGCATCATGAATATTTGGAGAGTTTCTTCTTCTGTCACCCTAAAAGACAGTGAGTTCCCATTTCCCACCTCCCTGTGGCTGTGTTTGTGTGTGGGCAAGGCTTGAACTGATCACCAAACCTGGAGACAAGCAACAACACCAGTACCACAGGGAAACCATGTAAACATGGGGATTGTGGAAAGGCATTCAAATACTCACTCCTGTTGGAAATTCATTCGCACAGACACACTGGAGAGAAGCCATTCTCCTGCATTCAGTGTGGGAAAGGATTCACTCAGTCAACATCTCTGGTGACACACCAGCTATTTCACACAAGTGAGAGACCATTCACCTGTTGTCTCTGTGAGAAAGGATTCACTCAGAGTGACTGGTACATCAGGTTCATACTGGGGAGAAGCTATTCATTCCCCTGCTCCATTTGAGAGAGGGAGTTTCTCAACTGTCACGGCTACTGATCCATCAGCATGTTCAAACTGCGGAAAGAATAGTCATCTGTCGTGTGGGAGAAAGGGTTCCCCAATATATCTAAGCTTCTGAACCATCAATGAGTTCACCTTGTGTCAAGGTCATTCACCTGCCCTGTGTGAGAGAAAGGATTCACAACTTCATCCAGCCTTCTGACACATCAACAGATTCACACCTGGGAGTGACCTGTTCAACCAGTGCAAGTGGATGTAGTCAGCTCACACATCAACAAGTCGACATGTGACTGCAGAGGTTGGAATATTCCATCACTCCTGTTGCTCATGACATCCAGCATTGAATCAAGTACATTCTTACAGTTCGGGTTTGTTTCTGCTGAAGTTACTTCCTTATCACTAGAGTAGAGTTGAAGATTCTTGTCATTGTAGCTGACAGCGTTCTTTGGGGTATCGTGACCCTTTAAAATCAGCTCTCTGTGATCATTCTGTCAAATTCAGAAAAATTTCACAGGCAATTAGTGTGCAACTAATATTGAATTTCTGCTTCAAATGGAACTTGCTCCCTGGGAAAAGAACTGAAATTTGAGATCTGAAAAGTTCCCTGGCATTAAAATCTCCAAAAAGAAAGTGTTGATGAATCCTTGCTGACAATTCTTACTGACTTGAACATTGCACACATGGCCCTACTTTCCTACCAGGAAGAATGGGAATCAAAGTTTATGTCAGAGCTGAAGAGATTGGTGTCAGTGACTGTGGGACTGGTTTATATCAGACAGGGGGAGATTGGTGTCAGTGAATAAGGGGCTGGTTTATATCAGACAGGAGGAGATTGGTGTCAGTGACTGCAGGGCTGGTGTATATCAGACGCGGGGAGATTATTGTCAGTTTCTGTGGGGCTGATTTCAACCAGACTGGCGGAGATTGGTGTCGCTGACTGTCTGGGAGAAAGTATGGACTGCAAATGTTGGAGATCAGAGCTGAAAATGTGTTGCGGGAAAAGCGCAGCAGGTCAGGCAGCATCCAGGGAACAGGAGAATCGACGTTTCGGGCATAAGCCCTTCTTCAGGAATCATGCCCAAAACGTCGGTTCCCCTGCTCCTTGGATGCTGCCTGACCTGCTGCGCTTTTCCAGTAACACATTTTCGTCACTGACTGTCTGGCTAGTTTATATCAGAAAGGGAGGGATTGGTATCAGTGGTCTAGGAGCTGGTTTATATCAGACAAGAGGAAATTGGTGAAAGATTTTGAGGGAATGGTTTAAATTGGATAGTGGGAGTTTGGTATCACTCTCTAGGGGACTGGTTTATATCAGGGGAGATTGATGTCAGTGAATAAGGGGCTCGTTTATATCATACAGGCAGAGATTGGTGTCAGTGACTGTAGAGCTGGTTTATATCAGACAGGGGGAGATTGGTGTCAGTGACTGTGGGGTTGGTTTATATCAGACAGAGGGAGATTGGTGTCAGTGACTGTGGGGCTGGTTTATATCAGACAGAGAAAGATTGGTGTCAGTGACTGTGGGGCTGGTTTATATCAGACAGAGAGAGATTGGTGTCAGTGACTGTGGGTTGGTTTATATCAGACATGCAGAAATTGGTATCAGTGATTGTGGGTTGGTTTATATCAGACAGGCAGAGACTGGGTTCAGTGACTGTGGGGCTTGTTTATATCAGACAAGGGGAGATTGGCATCAGTGACTGTGAGTCAGATTATTATCAGAGCTGGAAATGTGTTGCTGGAAAAGCGCAGCAGGTCAGGCAGCATCCAGGGAACAGGAGAATCGACGTTTCGGGCATAAGCCCTTCTTCAGTAATCATGCCCGAAACGTCGGTTCTCCTGTTCCCTGGATGCTGCCTGACCTGCTGCGCGTTTCCAGCAACACAGTTTCAGCTCTCATCTCCAGCATCTGCAGACCTCACTTTGTCCTCTGATTCATATCAGGCAGGCAAAGATTGGTGTCAGTGACTGTGGGGCTGGTTGAGATCAGGCAGGCAAAGATTGGTGTCAGTGACTGTGGGGCTGGTAGAGATCAGGCAGGCAAAGATTGGTGTCAGTGACTGTGGGGCTGGTTGAGATCAGGCAGGCAAAGATTGGTGTCAGTGACTGTGGGGCTGGTAGAGATCAGGCAGGCAAAGATTGGTGTCAGTGACTGTGGGGCTGGTTTATATCAGACAGGCAGAGATTGGTGTCAGTGACTGCGGGGCTGGTTTATGTCAGACAGGGGGAGATTGGCGTCAGTGAAAAAGGGGCTGGTTTATGACAGACAGGAGGAGATTGTCATCAGTGACTGTGGAGCTCGTTTATATCAGACAGAGAGAGATTGGTGTCAGTGACTGTGGGTCTGGTTTATAACAGAAAGGGGGAGATTGGTGTCAGTGACTGTGGGGCTGGATTATATCAGACTGGAGGAAATTGGTGTCAGTGACTGTGAGTATGGTTTATATCAGACAGGGAGAGATTGGTGTCAGTGACTGTGAGTCTGGTTTATATCAGACAAGGGGAGATTGGTGTCAGTGACTGTGGGCTGGTTTATATCAGACAAGGGGAGATTGGTGTCAGTATCTGTGGGGCTGGATTATATCAGACAGGCAGAGGTTGGTGTCAGTGACTGTGTGGCTGGTTTATATCAGAAAGGGGGAGATTGGTGTCAGCGACTGTGGGGCTGGTTTATATCAGACAGAGGAAAATTGGTGTCAGTGACTATGGGTCTGGTTTATATCAGACATGGGGAGATTAGTGTCACTGACTGTGGTGCTGGATTATATCAGACTTTAGGAAATTGATGACAGTGACTGTTGGTATGGTTTATATCAAACAAGGAGAGATTGGTGTCAGTGACTGTGGGTCTGGTTTATATCAGACAGGCTGAGATTGGTGTCAGTGACTGTGGGTCTGGTTTATATCAGACAGGGGGAGATTGGTGTCAGGGACCATGGGTCTGGATTATATGAGACAGGCAGAGATTGGTGTCAGGGACTATGGGGCTGGTTTATATCAGACATGCAGAAATTGGTGTCAGTGACTGTGGAGCTGTTTTATGTCAGACAGGGGGAGATTGGCGTCAGTGAAAAAGGGGCTGGTTTTTGTCAGACAGGAGGAGATTGTCATCAGTGACTGTGGAGCTGGTTTATATCAGCCTGGAGGAGATTGGCGTCAGTGACTGTGGGTCTGGTTTATATCAGAAAGGGGGAGATTGGTATCAGTCACTGTGGAGAGAAAGTGGGGTCTGCAGATGCTGGAGATCAGAGATGGAAATGTGTTGCTGGAAAAGCGCAGCAGGTCAGGCAGCATCTAGGGAACAGGAGAATCGACGTTTCGGGCATTAGCCCTTCCTGAAGAAGGGCTAATGCCCGAAACGTCGATTCTCCTGTTCCCTAGATGCTGCCTGACCTGCTGCGCTTTTCCAGCAACACATTTCCATCAGTCACTGTGGGGCTGGTTTATGTCAGACAGAGGGAGATTGCTG
Source organism: Chiloscyllium plagiosum (assembly GCF_037043375.1). Classification (NCBI taxonomy): domain Eukaryota; kingdom Metazoa; phylum Chordata; class Chondrichthyes; order Orectolobiformes; family Hemiscylliidae; genus Chiloscyllium; species Chiloscyllium plagiosum. The sequence continues at coordinate 77,549,710 of NW_028270183.1, forward strand.
TCAGTGACTGTGGGTCTGGTTTATATCAGACAGGGGGAGATTGGTGTCAGTGACTGTTGGTCTGGTTTATATCAGAAAGGGGGAGATTGGTGTCAGTGACTGTGGGTCTGGTTTATATCAGACAGGAGGAGATTGGTGTCAGTGACTGTGGGTCTGGTTTATATCAGACAGGGGGAGATGGGTGTCAGTGACTCTGGGGCTGGATTATATCAGACTTTAGGAAATTGGGGTCAGTGACTGTGGGTCTGGTTTATATCAGACAGAGGGAGATTGGTGTCAGTGACTGTGGGTCTGGTTTATATCAGACAGGAGGAGATTGGTGTCAGTGACTGTTGGTCTGGTTTATATCAGAAAGGGGGAGATTGGTGTCAGTGACTGTGGGTCTGGTTTATATCAGACAGGAGGAGATTGGTGTCAGTGACTGTGGGTCTGGTTTATATCAGAAAGGGGGAGATTGGTGTCAGTGACTGTGGGGCTGGTTTATATCAGACAGGGGGAGATTGGTGTCATGGACTGTGAGGAGAAAGTGAGGTCTGCAGATGCTGGAGATCAGAGATGGAAATGTGTTGCTGGAAAAGCGCAGCAGGTCAGGCAGCATCTAGGGAACAGGAGAATTGACGTTTCGGGCATTAGCCCTTCTTCAGGAAGGACTGTCATGGACTGTGGGCTGGTTTATATCAGACAGCGGGAGATTGGTGTCAGTGACTATGGGGCTGGTTTATATCAGACAGAGGGAGATTGCTGTCAGTGACTGTGGGTCTGGTTTATATCAGACAGGGGGAGATTGGTGTCAGTGACTCTGGGGCTGGATTATATCAGACTTAGGAAATTGGTGTCAGTGACGGTGGGTCTGGTTTATGTCAGACAGGGAGAGATTCGTGTCATGGACTGTGGGTCTGGTTAATATCAGACAGGAGGAGATTGGTGTCAGTGACTGTGGGGCTGGTTCATATAAGACAAGGGGAGATTGGTGTCAGTGACTGTGGGTCTGGTTTATATCAGACAGGGGGAGATTGGTGTCATGGACTGTGGGGCTGGTTTATATCAGACAGAGGGAGATTGCTGTCAGTGACTGTGTGTCTGGTTTATATCAGACAGGGGGAGATTGGTGTCAGTGACTCTGTGGCTGGATTATATCAGACTTTAGGAAATTGGTGTCAGTGACTGTGGATATGGTTTATATCAGACAGGGGGAGATTGGTGTCAGTGACTGTGGGCTGGTTTATATCAGACAACGGGAGATTGGTGTCAGTGACTGTGGGCTGGTTTATATCAGACAGAGGGAGATTGGTGTCAGTGACTGTGGGGCTGGTTTATATCAGACAGAGGGAGATTTGTGTCAGGGACTATGGGTCTGGTTTATATCAGACGGGGGAGGTTGGTGTCAGGGACTGTGGGTCTGGTTTATATCAGACAGGGGACGATTGGTGTCAGTGACTGTGTGGCTGGTTTATATCAGATTGGAGGAAAATATTGTCACTGTCTGTGGGGCAGGGTGAAATCAGACATGGGGAGATTTGTGCCTGTGGGGTGGTTTATATTCGACAGGGGGTGATTGGTGTCAGTGAGTGAGGGGCTGGTTGATATCTGACAGGATAAGTTTGCTGTCACTGACTGTGGTGAGGACGTTATAAATCCAGAAAAGGATCAGTTCCATGTTTTAATTCTCTTTCAAGGCATCCTGGGCACTCAACAGTTAAACATTCCACTCTGAAACAGACTCACTACAGTATCAATTACTGAATAGACAGAACGTCTCAGTAGGATAACTGAATCTTAGAGAAGTAATCCATTGCTGCCACACATGTGGATTCCTCTGCAGCCTCAGGTAAAGGTATTTGTCCTCCCCAGCCAAGACTGATAGCCTTGGCCACACCCCTGTTGAACTTCCTCCTGCTCCCATTATCTTGCTTCCTCTCCGTATTAGCATAGGGATGTGAATTCCCGGTTGAAAACCGTAAAAACCCTTCAGTTTTAATCTCTTCCCATTGACACATGATCATGAAGCATACGATAATCAGTCGCTGTAATCCATTCACTCGTTATCGCAGGACATCGACATTCACCGGGCCTTGTAAGATGATAATTGCCCATCTTAAACAATGTAACGACAATCAACCATGTGGCTGAGAGACCTTTTGTATTATTCCCATAAAAAGTACTGCCTTTGTGTGTAGAGCAGAGATTCGTGGACAAGTGTCACCACAAGTAGACACACGACTACTTTCAGGGACATGGAGAATCTCGCACTGCACTCCGATAATAAAGCGTCTGCTGTTGTACTGAAACTTGTGTTGTCTGGATTTTTGGAACAAAATATACATTAACAGCCTCACAATTCTATATTTGAGTTTTCATTTTCAATCAGGAAGTGTCTGCTTTGCTTTGCCATATCTTCCAAACCATTAGATTTCACCTCTGCAGCTTCAGATCCTATCTGTAGCCACAAATAAACGCGGAGCGCTGAAGAAATATAGCAGGTGCAGAAGCATCTGCAGAGAGTGAGAACAGAGTTTAAATTCAGGTCTGACAGTGTGTCTGAATAAAGCTCAATCTTGTGGCACTTCCACATTGACAATTGTTAGTGCCAACACCTCAATCAAAGTCTCTTCATTGTCCTGTTTTTTTCGAATCGCAGGGGTATCCAGTGCAGAACAAGTCCCTTCAACCCATTGATTCTGTGCCAGTCAAAAACCACCATCAAACTATGGTAACTTCATTTCTCAGCCCTTGGCCCATCACCTTATATCAGGTAAAAACAAGGACTGCAGATACTGGAAACCAGAGTCTAGATTAGAGTGGGGCTGGAAATGCCCAGCAACTCAGGCAGCATCCGAGGAGCCAGAAAATTGATGTTTCGGGCAAACTGTACAGACTACAGATTCAAAATCACCAGCAATGGTTCTCCTTCAAGACCCATCACCTTGTATGTCTTGGCATTGCAAGTGCACTTCTGAATACTTCTTCAATGATTTGAGAGATTCTGTCTGCAATCCCCTTCCGGCAGTGAATTCAGTTTTTTTCACCACCCTCTGGGTGAAAGCCTTTTTCCTTCATTACACAGACCATGAGTGTAGGAGTTAGGACATCATGTTGAGGTTGTACAGGCCTCTTCTAGAATACTGTGTCCAATTCTGGTCTCCCTGTTATAGGAGGGGTATTGTTAAACTGTTCCGAAAATATTTACAAGATGTTCCCAGGACTAGAGAGTTTGAGTTATATGGAAAGGAGCTTGAGGTTTGAGGGGCGAACTTACAGACGTTTACAATATAATAAGGGACATATATAAGGTGAATGTCAGATGTCTTTTCCCTCGGGTGATAGACTTCAGGACTTGTATATGAAGAGAAAGGGATTAGAGGGATATGGACCAAGTACTGGTAAATGGGACTAGGGTAAGTTAGGATATCCGTTCAGCATGGATGAGTTGGGTCGAAGGATCTGTTTCTGTGCTGTAAGTCTATATTACTCGATGACATGGTTGAGATGTATAAAATAATGAGAGGTGTTCATAAGGTAGATAGTGAGGAAATTTTCCCCTTGGACTGGGGAGCTTACTCCCCCCGAGACTTCAGGACTAGGAGACATATTTTAAAGTGAGAGGGGAAAGATTTATAAGGGAAATGAGGGTCAACGTTTTCTACACAGAGAGTGGTTCGTGTGTGAGTGAACTTCCAGAGGAATTAATGGATGCGGGTACAGTTCCAATGTTTAAAAGCTATTTGGACAAACAGGACAGAATTGGAGGGATGTGGGCCAGGAGCAGGCGATGGGACGAGTTTTGTTTGGGATTATGATGAGCATTGACTTAGGGGGAACCAAAAGGTCTGTTTCCATGCTGTATGACCTTATCACTGACCTTCCCCGTAAGTCTCCTGCCCCTTACCTTCAAATGCTGCACAGCCTTCCAGTCTTTACAGCATTTGTCTTAACTACTTCCTCTATCAAGGGGAATATTTCCTTACTGTCTTCCCAATCAACACCTCTCATTATTTTATAAATCTCAATGATGTTATAGAGTCAAACAGATGTACAACACAGAAACAGATCCTTCAGCCCTACTCGTCCATGCCGACCAGATATCCGAAATTAACCTAGCCCCATTTACGAACACTTGGCCCTCTAATCCCTTCCAATTCAAGTTAAAAATCATTGAACACTAGGTTATAGTCCAACAGGTTTAATTGGAACCACTTACTTTCGCAACGTTGCTCCTTCATCAGGTGGTTGTGGAGTTTTCTTCTACCCCTCCTGATACCTTTTATATGTTACTAGCCGCGTACTGGCCTGCACTTCCTCTTGCATACACGCACGGCCTGTTGCATGAAAAGTTGGCACTTAGGACCTTGTAAATCTTTCCCCTCTCACCCTAAACCTATGCCTTCTAGTTCTTGACTACCACACCCCAGGGAAAAGACATTGTCTATTTTCCCTATCCATGCCTCCATGATTTTATAAACGTTTGGAAGGTCACTCCTCAGCCTCCAACACTCCAGGGAAAACAGCTCCAGCCTATTCAGCCATCCCTGTAGTTCCATCCCTCCAAACCTGGCAACATCCTTGTAAATCCTTCTTGAACCTTTTCAAATTTCACAACATCCTTTCTACATGAATCAGAGCAGAATTGCACACAAAACTCCTTTATTCAATGCTCTGACCAATAAGGGAAAACATACAAAATGCCTTCTTCACTGTCCTATCTACCTGCGACTCCCCTCTCAATCTCTCTGGTCTAAGGAAAATGACCCAATCTTTCCAGTCTCTCTTCATAACTGAAACTCTCCAGCTCAGGCAACATCCTTCCAAGTCTCGAGTGCTAGCATATCCCTCCTTAAATGTGAATTCCAGAAATGCAATCAACAAGCTACCAGTCCCCGAGCCAATGTTTTCGACAGTTCCGACAGAACTTCCCAGCTCAACCTTTGTGCTTCACAAGGAAAGGCGTGTCCCAGTGTTTAAGTGACTGGTGGACATGGACAACATGGTCCCTCTGATCTTCAGTGCTTCCCAGGGCCCTATAGTTCATCATGTATTCCCTTATTAAGTTTGTCTTCCTATGGTCTAATTCTATCTTCTTCACAGTTTGCCATCACACTAGTTTTCATATCATCCGTGAACTCACTGATCAATCCTCCAACTTTCAAGTGAAAGTTATTTCTATGAACCTAGAAACTGTGAGGACCCAATACTGGCCTCTGCAAGATCCCACTGGGCACAAGCTTCCAGTTACAGAAGCACATCTCACCCTCTGCTTCCTGTGACTCAGCCCATTGTGGATCCAATTTGCCAAATTTCCTTGGATGCCATGGCTCTTGTCTTTGCCATCAGTGTCCCTTGCAGGACCTTATCAAAAGCCTCACTGAATTCCAAGTAGCCTACACCAAATGCATTGCTGTCACCTGGCCACCTTTTTGATAAATTCAATCAGGTTGGTCAGGTATGACCTTCCTTTAATAAAACCACACCTTCTGTTCTTGATTAACCCCTGCCTGCTCCAAGTGCAGATTCATTCTGTCCCTAAGTATGCATTCCAACAGTTTCCCTGCCGTCAGAGTGATTGGCCTGTAGATTCCTGGTTTCTCCCTCCTTCCTTCATTAAGACCTTGTCACATAGGCTGTTTTCAATTGATGTCTGCAGCCAAGTGTTAGGTCTCATGTACAGCTTGGGGAAGGTAGAAAGGGACAGTGGTAGCGTCTTTACCTCTGAGCTAGGAGATCCAGGTTCAAGTCCCACCTGGTCCAGAGGAATATCATACCATCACTGAGCAGGTTGGTTGAGAAACTATCTCCAAGGTGTTTTTGATCTACCTGGAATTGTTTTCTCCTCTGCTGAAATGACTTAGTTAATCATGAATAGACATTCCAACAATACCTCTGCACCTGAATGGCACCATCTCTTCTCAATCTAATGTTACTTGTTTCTTCCATCCCAACCTCTTTTGGGAGCTTTACAGCATTCACTTTACCCCAGTTAAGTGAGTTTTGCAGCTTTTAAAAGCTTTCACATTTGTATCTTCCCCAGTTTTTTGAAAATCAAGGACCAATCAACCTGAAACAACAGCAGGAATTTATTTTCTTGGATATACAATATAACCACACACACACACACACACACACACACACACACACACACACACACACACACACACACACACACACACACACACACACACACACACACACACACACACACACACACACACACACACACACACACACACACACACACACACACACACACACACACACGGTTGAGGTTTTGATGGAGAGATGATTTCACCCAGGTCTGAACCCTGAACTCGGATGATGACCTCTGCAGAGAGACAGACATCAACGGCAAATGAATTCTTGGATCTTCCTGTGCAGCACCTCTTGCATGGACAGCATTGGTCTGTTTGTGTGCCTGCTTTTCTAAAACATGTCCAAGCAACAAGTGATGATAGATTCATAACATTTTCCCTCTTGTGAGAATCAAAAGCTCACTCACTTTAATAATTTCAGTCCGAGACCAAAAATCTGAAGCCGAGTCGTTTGGGATTGTTTTGGACGAGAGCTGACTTAGCAAAAATGAGGAAACATATAATCCGTTAAAGAAAATGGTATGTTAGCATGAGACGTGATTACCGAACAATGGTGGATGCATGGGCAAACAGGAAATACATCTGTTTCCCCACTTGTACAGAGACACAGGAACAAACCCTAATCAAGGAGGTCAAAGTGGCCTCTGGATAGAAATAGATGCTGATAGAAGAAAAGATATGCCTAATCAATGACCTACAGTAGACTGACGTCAAACACCCTTATGGGAGTCAGAGATAAGAGTTTGTCACGGACAAGACAGGATAAACAGAAGTTGAGGGATCAGTCTAAAGGAAATGAGTGACGTAAGTGAAGCAGGGAACAAACAATGGAATAAGGAAAACATATGGGAAAAAACTGTATATATTGCAAGAGTTTGTTGTGGTTTACTGTGCATTTCTAATTGCCGTACCTGGCAATTAGACAAGGCACCCACTTGCAAGTGTACAAATAAACGACTCGGATTCAGATTTTTGGTCTCGGACTGAAATTATTAAAGTGAGTGAGCTTTTGTTTCTCACACTCCAATCCATGTTTAAGGCTTGTGTTTGTGTTTTATTTTTCACTGAGTGTTGATCTAATCATCTCAAATGGGGCGTGGCTTCCATCTCAGATAACCACATCAGCGTGCCGTGGGGGCACTCAGGAAATGATTAGGGAAGTGTATCTGTACCATTCCACCTACTGCACCCTGTACCGCCAGATAGTGTTCCCTCAGTACCTCAGAAAGCACCTCTTCAGTATATTTATCTCCAAAGAACCTCGACAAAACATTCATGCCCTCAACACCTCAGAAAACAAACCAGTTACCCCCTGGGACCGTGTTCATTCCCAAACCTATTCTCCCTGGGATGATCTACAGCCACCCCCAAGATTGGAGCCCAGGGCCCAGAACATTATTTGGGTCTCTGGATTGATCATAGAATGTGGAAGCAGGCCGTCCGGCCTATCAGGTTCACATTGATCCCCAGTAGAGCAGCCCATCATCCACTCTATACCTGGATCCCTTCATTTCCTCTGGCTAACCCACCCAGCCTGCACATCTTTGGACAGTGGAAGGACACTGGAGCACCCGGAGGCTGACATAGGGAGAATGTGCCAACTCCACAGAGACAGTCGCCCGAGGCTGGAATCGAACCCGGGTGGGGTGAGGCAACACTGAGCCCCGGTAACCATCCCACCATCTCCTCCCCGTTGATGACCGTTTGATGTCTATACCCGGGGAGTATCGAACTTGTCTAGCGATTATTTAAGAAAGAGATCTCCAGTAAGAGAGCTCTTTACATGGTTCAGGTCAAAATCCTGGAGCTCCCACCCTAACATCACTGTGGGACACCCGAGGACTGCAGCAGGAGAGTACAGCTCACCCCTACCTTCCAGGGCAATGCCTCCACGAGCTCAAGATGCTTGGTCCCCCTCGAAAAAATATTTATATCAATATCAAAAAGAGACTTTATTCACAACAAGAACTTTACGTACAAACATAGTCACTAAAGTTCGGTTCGGTACAGTCTGTACAACAAGTCCTTATCATGACATATATACTCCCCTTGGCTGATTAACTGAAATGTTAGGTCTGAGCTGTTCCTTCTGAATTAACATCACAAAGTTACATTGAGAAGGATCTTTGTGAAGTGCCTGTGTTCTGTATCTGTTCTCCCATGTATCCCTCACTCCGAATACAATACCTTACAAAGCCTTAAACCTGTTTGTCAACTTTCAGCAGAAGCAGCCTCAGGACATTGAACACAGACTGAATTACTCAGTGACGCTTGGATCAGGTCAAATTCTCAAGCAAACAGATGGTGGGGAAATTCAGCAGAATTCAGCAGGTAGCAACGGTGAAGAGAGAGAGGAACAATTCGCATTTCAAGTGACCCCTCCTCAAAACGGTCTGTTCTGAAGGAACTTTCCCGCAGAAATCACTGGATTGAAAGGTGAACTCTCTCTCTGTCTCTTTCTCCCTCTCCCTTCAGAGATGCTGCCGGACATGCTTAGCTCCTTCAGCAATCTCTATATTGATGTTTCAGGTCTCCAGCGCGTCCGTACAGATTGATTTTAGTGTTGAATTCTCAAGCTTGCTCTATTAAAGGGATTGAATCCCTCTGCTACAAAGGAGGGTCACTTACCACAGCTAACAGGTTCGTGATGCCAACATTGTTGGCTCAATCTCTATCATGTCTGAAATTACCATGAAGACCCCAGCTTCTCAACCTCACCCCTCACCTGAGGCAGGTGACCCACCAGGCCTCTCTCTCTGGCAAGACAGCAGCTCTCGGGTCATCCTGGGCTATAATAACTTCCCAACTTTAAAAAGGCCCTCCAGTAAGAGAGCTCTTTACATGGTTCAGGTCAAAATCCTGGAGCTCCCACCCTAACATCACTGTGGGACACCCAAGGACTGCAGCAGGAGAGTACTGCTCACCCCTACCTTCCAGGCAACTATTAGAGGGTGTGGGAATCACATGCAAGCCACATTTGTAAATAAGTTTTATAACAGGGTCACGGTGGATGGTCACTAACACTGTTTTATTACCTGTGTTGAAATCAGCATAATGAAGAAGCAAAGGGTGGGTTGAAAATGACAATGATAGCCTTTCGTAGGTTGGTGTTTATTAGAGTTTGTATCGACAGTATGAATGTTTGAGCACTTATTCAAGGGCATGCAGGTAGCTGCCAGAGGAAGTGATAGGGGCTGGTACAATTCTGATATTTAAAAGGCATCAGGATGAGTATGTGAATAGGAAGGGTTTAGAGGGATATCAGCCAAGTGCTAGCTAATGGAATGAAATGAGATGAGAATATCTGGTTGGTATGGACGAGGTGGGCAGGAGGGTCTGTTTCCAAGCTGTGCATCTCTGTGACTCTGTGCCTCTGAATAGTCTATTACAGAGAGTTTCAGACAGGGTTTGGTTTGTGTGTCTCTCTCACGCTTCCTCAGAATCTGCAAACCCTATGTCTCCAAATTTCCACAAGACTCAATGAAAGAGAAAAAAGAGGGTCAGTGCTGAGGGAGTGCTGCACTGTCGGAGGGTCAGTTCTGAGAGAGTGCTGCGCTGTCATAGGGTCAGTGCTGATGGAGTGCTTCACTGTCAGAGGGTCAGTACTGAGGGAGTGCTGCACTGTCAGAGAGTCAGTGCTGAGGGAGTGCTGCACTGTCAGAGGGTCAGTACTGAGGGAGTGCTGCACTGTCGGAGGGTCAGTACTGAGGGAGTGCTGCACTGTCGGAGGGTCAGTACTGAGGGAGTGCAGCACTGTCAGAGGGTCGGTACTGAGGGAGCACTGCACTGTCGGAGGGTCAGTACTGAGGGAGTGCTGCACTATCAGAGGGTCAGTACTGAGGGAGGGCTGCACTGTCAGAGGGTCAGTACTGAGGGAGTGCTGCACTGTCGGAGGGTCAGTACTGAGGGAGTGCTGCACTGTCGGAGGGTCAGTACTGAGGGAGTGCTGCACTGTCGGTGGGTCAACACTGAGGGACTGTTACACAATCAGAGGGTCAGTACTGAGGGAGTGCTGCACTATCAGAGGGTCAGTACTGAGGGAGTGCTGCACTGTGGGAGGGTCAGTACTGAGGGAGTGCTGCACTGTCAGAGGGTCAGTACTGAGGGAGTGCTGCACTGTCAGAGGATCAGTACTGAGAGAGTGCCGCACTGTCAGAGGGTCGGTACTGAGGGAGTGCCGCACTGTCAGCGGGTCAGTACTGAGGGAGTGCTGCACTGTCAGAGGGTCTGTACTGCGGGAGTGCTGCACTGTCAGAGGATCAGTACTGAGAGAGTGCCGCACTGTCAGAGGGTCGGTACTGAGGGAGTGCCGCACTGTCAGATGGTCAGTACTGAGGGAGTGCGGCACTGTCAGAGGGTCAGTACTGAGGGAGTGCCGCACTGTCAGAGGTTCAGTACTGAGGGAGTGCGGCACTGTCAGAGGGTCAGTACTGAGGGAGTGATGCACTGTTAGAGGGTCAGTACTGAGGGAGTGCTGCACTTTCAGAGGATCAGTACTGAGGGAGTGCTGCACTGTCAGAGGATCAGGACTGAGGGAGCGGTGCATTCTCAGAGGGTTAGTACTGAGGGAGCGCTACACTGTAAGAATGTCAGAACTAAAGGATCACTGCACTGTCAAAGAGATGCACTGCCAGAGGATGTACACTGAGGGTGTACCGCACTTTCGCAAAATCGGTATGGGGGCAGTGCCACACTGTCAGATGGTCAGTACTGAGGAGGTTTTGCAGTGTGTGAGCGTCAGTACTGAGGGAGTACCCCACTGTCAGACGGTCAGTACTGAGGGATCACTGCGCTGTCAGAGGGTCAGTACTGAGGGACTGCTGCATTGCCAGAGGGTGAGTACTGAGAGATCACCGCACTGTCAGAGGGTCAAGAGTGAGGGACTGCTGCATTAACAGAGGGCCATCTCTGAGGAGCACTACACTGTCAAAGGGTCAGGACTGAGGGAGCACCACACTGTCAGAGGTTTAGTCCAGAGGGAATGCCGCAATGTCTGAGGCTCTGTACTCGGAGAGCACTGCACCATCAGAGGGTCAGTACTGAACAAGCACTACACTGTCAGAGGGTCAGTACTGAGGGAGCATGCATTATCAAAAGGTCAGTACTGAGGGAGCGCTACACAGTGAGAGTGTCAATTCTGAGTCAGTGCAATTTCAGAGTGTCAGTACAGAGAGAGTGTTGCACTGTCAGAGAGTTAGTACTGAGGGAGTGCTGCACTGTCAGAGGGTCAGTACTGAGGGAGTGCTGCACTGTCAGAGGGTCAGTACTGAGAGAGTGCTGCACTGTCAGAGGGTCAGTACTGAGGGAGTGCTGCACTGTCAGAGTGTCAGTCATGATGGAGTGCTCTACTGTCAGAGCTTTTGTCCTGAGATTAGGCCACACTGTCCTCGGGGCAGTAATGGGCCACTTCCACACTGTCAGAGTGTCAGAACTGAGGGAGTGCATCAATATCAGAGGGTCAGTGTGGAGGGAGTGCAGCATTCTCAGAGGATCAGTATGAAGGGAGTGCAGCATTGTCAGAGGGTCAGTATGGAGGGAGTGCAGCATTGTCAGAGGATCAGAGTGGAGGGAGTGCAGCATTGTCAGAGGGTCAGTGTGGAGGGAGTACAGCATTGTCAGAGGATCAGTGTGGAGGGTGTGGAGCCTTGTCAGAGGGTCAGTGTGGAGGGAGTGCAGCATTGTTAGAGGGTCATTGTGGAGGGAGTGCAGTATTGTCAGAGGGTCAGTTTGGAGGGAGTGCAGCATTGTCAGAGGGTAAGTATGGAGGGAGTGCAGCATTGTCAGAGGGTCAGTGTGGAGGGAGTGCAGCATTGTCAGAGGATCAGTATGGAGGGAGTGCAGAAATATCAGAGGATCAGTGTGGAGGGAGTGCAGCATTGTCACAGAGTCAGTGTGGAGGGAGTGCAGCATTGTCATTGGATCAGTGTGGAGGAAGTGCAGCACTGTCAGAGGGTCAGTGTGCAGGGAGTGCAGCATTGTCAGAGGATCAGTATGGAGGGAGTGCAGCATTGCCAGAAGTTCAGTAGGGAGGGAGTGCAGCACTGTCAGAGGGTAAGTGTGGATGGAGTGCAGCATTGTCAAAGGATCAGTGTGGAGGGAGTGCAGCATTGTCAGAGGTTCAGTGTGGAGGGAGTGCTGTATTGTCATAGGGTCAGTGTGGAGGGAGTGCAGCATTGTCAGAGGATCAGTGTGGAGGGAGCGCAGCATTGTCAGAGGATCAGTGTGGAGGGCGTGCAGCATTGTCAGAGGGTCAGTGTGGAGGTAGAGCAGCATTGTCAGAGGGCCAGGGTGGAGGGAGTGCTGTAGTGTCAGACGGTCAGTGTGGAGGGAGTGCAGCATTGTCAGAGGATCAGTGTGAAGGGAGTGCAGCACTGTCAGAGGATCAGTGTGGAGGGAGTGCAGAATTGTCAGAGGGTCAGTGTGGAGGGAGTGCAATATTGTCAGAGGGTCAGTGTGGAGGGAGAGCAGCATTGTCAGAGGATTAGTGTGAAGGGAGTGCAGCACTGTCAGAGGATCAGTGTGGAGCGAGTGCAGAATTGTCAGAGGGTCAGTGTGGAGGGAGTGCAATATTGTCAGAAGGTCAGTGTGGAGGGAGTGCAGCGTTGTCAGAGGATTAGTGTGAAGGGAGTGTAGCACTGTCAGAGGGTCAGTGTGGACGGAGTGCAGCATTGTCAGAGGGTCAGTGTGGAGGGAGTGCAGCATTGTCAGAGGATCAGTGTGAAGGGGGTACAGCATTGTCAGAGGGTCAGTGTGGAGGGAGTGCAGCTTTGACAGAGGATCAGTGTGAAGGGAGTACAACATTGTCAGAGGATCAGAGTGGAGGGAGTACAGCATTGTCAGAGGGTCAGTGTGGAGGGAGTGCAGCATTGTCAGAGGGTCAGTGTGGAGGGAGTTCAGCATTGTCAGAAGATCAGTGTGGAGGGAGCGCAGCATTATCAGAGGATCAGTGTGGAGGGAGTGCAGCATTGTCAGAGCAAGAGTGTGGAGGGAGTACAGAACTGTCAGAGGATCAGTGTGGAGGGAGTGCAGCATTGTCAGAGGGTCAGTGTGGATGGAGTGCAGCATTGTCAGAGGGTCAGTGTGGAGGGAGTGCAGCATTGTCAGAGGATCAGTGTGGAGGGAGTACAGCATTGTCAGAGAGTCAATGTGAAGGGAGTGCAGCATTGTCAGAGGATCAAAGTGGAGTGCGTGCAGCATTGTCAGAGGGTCAGCGTGGAGTGAGTGCAGCATTGTCAGAGGATCAGTGTGAAGGAGTGCAGCATTGTCAGAGGATCAATGTGGAGGGAGTGCAATATTGTCAGAGGGTCAGTGTGGAGGGAGTGCAGCGTTGTCAGAGGATTAGTGTGAAGGGAGTGTAGCACTGTCAGAGGGTCAGTGTGGACGGAGTGCAGCATTGTCAGAGGGTCAGTGTGGAGGGAGTGCAGCATTGTCAGAGGATCAGTGTGAAGGGGGTACAGCATTGTCAGAGGGTCAGTGTGGAGGGAGTGCAGCTTTGACAGAGGATCAGTGTGAAGGGAGTACAACATTGTCAGAGGATCAGAGTGGAGGGAGTACAGCATTGTCAGAGGGTCAGTGTGGAGGGAGTGCAGCATTGTCAGAGGGTCAGTGTGGAGGGAGTTCAGCATTGTCAGAAGATCAGTGTGGAGGGAGCGCAGCATTATCAGAGGATCAGTGTGGAGGGAGTGCAGCATTGTCAGAGCAAGAGTGTGGAGGGAGTACAGAACTGTCAGAGGATCAGTGTGGAGGGAGTGCAGCATTGTCAGAGGGTCAGTGTGGATGGAGTGCAGCATTGTCAGAGGGTCAGTGTGGAGGGAGTGCAGCATTGTCAGAGGATCAGTGTGGAGGGAGTACAGCATTGTCAGAGAGTCAATGTGAAGGGAGTGCAGCATTGTCAGAGGATCAATGTGGAGTGAGTGCAGCATTGTCAGAGGGTCAGCGTGGAGTGAGTGCAGCATTGTCAGAGGATCAGTGTGAAGGAGTGCAGCATTGTCAGAGGATCAATGTGGAGGGAGTGCAGCATTGTCAGAGGGTCAGTGTGGAGGGAGTGCAGCTTTGTCAGAGGATCAGTGAGGAGGGAGTACAGCATTGTCAGAGGATCAGTGTGGAGGGAGTGCAGCATTGTCAGAGCATCAGTGTGGAGGGAGTGCAGCATTGTCAGGGGGTCAGTGTGGAGGGAGTGCAGCATTGTCAGAGGATCAGTGTGGAGAGAGTGCAGCATTGTCAGAGGTTCAGTGTGGAGGGAGCGCAGCATTATCAGAGGGTCAGTGTGGAGGGAGTGCAGCATTGTCAGAGGATCCGTGTGGAGGAAATGCAGCATTGTCAGACGATCAGTGTGGAGTGAGTGCAGCATTGTCAGAGGATCCGTGTGGAGGGAATGCAGCATTGTCAGAGGATCAGTGTGAAGGGGGTACAGCATTGTCAGAGGGTCAGTGTGGAGGGAGTGCAGCTTTGACAGAGGATCAGTGTGAAGGGAGTACAACATTGTCAGAGGATCAGTGTGAAAGGAGTACAGCATTGTCAGAGGGTCAGTGTGGAGGGAGTGCAGCATTGTCAGAGGGTCAGTGTGGAGGGAGTTCAGCATTGTCAGAAGATCAGTGTGGGGGGAGCGCAGCATTGTCAGAGGATCAGTGTGGAGTGAGTGCAGCATTGTCAGAGGATCCGTGTGGAGGGAGTACAGCACTGTCAGAGGATCCGTGTGGAGGGAATGCAGCATTGTCAGACGATCAGTGTGGAGTGAGTGCAGCATTGTCAGAGGATCAGTGTGGAGGGAGCGCAGCATTGTCAGAGGATCAGTGTGGAAGGAGTTGAGCATTGTCAGAGGGTCAGTGTGGAGGGATTGCAGCTTTTTCAGAGGATCAGTGTGGAGGGCGTACAGCATTGTCAGAGGGTCAGTGTGGAGGGAGAGCAGCTTTGTCAGAGGATCAGTGTGGAGGGAGTACAGCATTGTCAGAGAGTCAGTGTGGAGGGAGTGCAGCATTGTCAGAGGATCAGTGTGGAGGGAATGCAACATTGTCAGAGGGTCAGTGTGGAGGGAGTGCAGCATTGTCAGAGGATCAGTGCGAAGGGAGTGCAGCACTGTCAGAGGGTCAGTGTGGATGGAGTGCAGCATTGTCAGAGGGTCAGTGTGGAGGGAGCGCAGCATTGTCAGAAAGTCAGTGTGGAGGGAGTGCAGCATTGTCAGAGGGTCAGTGTGGAGGGAGTGCAACATTGTCAGTGGGTGAGGATGGAGGGAGTGCAGCATTGTCAGAGGATCAGTGCGAAGGGAGTGCAGCACTGTCAGAGGGTCAGTGTGGAGGGAGTGCAGCATTGTCAGAGAGTCAGTGTGGAGGGAGCGCAGCATTATCAGAGGGTCAGTGTGGAGGGAGTGCAGCATTGTCTGAAAGTCAGTGTGGAGGGAGTGCAGCATTGTCAGAGGGTCAGTGTAGAGGGAGTGCAGCATTGTCAGGGGGTCAGGTTGGAGGGAGTGCAGCATTGTCAGAGGATCAGTGTGGAGGGAGTGCAGCATTGTCAGAGGGTCAGTGTGGAGGGAGCGCAGCATTGTCAGGAGGTCAGGATGGAGGGAGTGCAGCATTGTCAGAGGATCACTTTGGAGGGAGTGCAGCATTGTCAGAGGATCAGTGTGGAGGGAGTGCAGCATTGTCAGAGGATCACTTTGGAGGGAGTGCAGCATTGTCAGAGATTCAGTGTGGAGGGAGTGCTGAATTATCAGAGGGTCAGTGTGGAGGGAGTGCAGCATTGTCAGAGGATCAGTGTGGAGGGAGTGCAGCATTGTCAGAGGGTCAGGATAGAGTGAATGCAGCATTGTCAGTGGCTCAGTGTAGGGAGTGCAGTACTGTCAGAGGGTCAGTGTGCAGGGAGTGCAGCATTGTCAGAGGTTCAGAATGGGCGGAGTGCAGCATTGCCAGAAGTTCAGTAGGTAGGGAGTGCAGCACTGTCAGAGGGTCAGTGTGGATGGAGTGCAGCATTGTCAGAGGATCAGTGTGGAGGGAGTGCAGCATTGACAGAGGATCAGTGTGGAGGGAGCGCAGCATTGTCAGAGGATCAGTCTGGAGGGAGTGCAGCATTGTCAGAGGATCAGTGTGGAGGGCGTGCAGCATTGTCAGAGGGTCAGTGTGGAGGTAGCGCAGCATTGTCAGAGGGCCAGTGTGAAGGGAGTGCAGCACTGTCAGAGGATCAGTGTGGAGGGAGTGCAGAATTGTCAGAGGGTCAGTGTGGAGGGAGTGCAATATTGTCAGAGGGTCAGTGTGGAGGGAGAGCAGCATTGTCAGAGCGTCAGTGTGGAGGGAGTGCAGCGTTGTCAGAGGATTAGTGTGAAGGGAGTGCAGCACTGTCAGAGGGTCAGTGTGGACGGAGTGCAGCATTGTCAGAGGGTCAGTGTGGAGGGAGTGCAGCATTGTCAGAGGATCAGTGTGAAGGGAGTACAGCATTGTTAGAGGGTCAGTGTGGAGGGTGTGCAGCTTTGACAGAGGATCAGTGTGAAGGGAGTACAACATTGTCAGAGGATCAGTGTGAAGGGAGTACAGCATTGTCAGAGGGTCAGTGTGGAGGGAGTGCAGCATTGTCAGAGGGTCAGTGTGGAGGGAGTTCAGCATTGTCAGAGGGTCAGTGTGGAGGGAGCGGAGCATTATCAGAGGATCAGTGTGGAGGGAGTGCAGCATTGTCAGAGGAAGAGTGTGGAGGGAGTACAGCACTGTCAGAGGATCAGTGTGGAGGGAGTGCAGCATTGTCAGAGGGTCAGTGTGGAGGGAGTGCAGCATTGTCAGAGGATCAGTGTGGAGGGAGTACAGCATTGTCAGAGAGTCAGTGTGGAGGGAGTGCAGAATTGTCAGAGGATCAGTGTGGAGGGAGTGCAGCATTGTCAGAGGGTCAGCGTGGAGGGAGTGCAGCATTGTCAGAGGGTCAGTGTGGATGGAGTGCAGCATTGTCAGAGGGTCAGTGTGGAGGGAGTGCAGCATTGTCAGAGGATCAGTGTGGAGGGAGTACAGCATTGTCAGAGAGTCAGTGTGGAGGGAGTGCAGAATTGTCAGAGGATCAGTGTGGAGGGAGTGCAGCATTGTCAGAGGGTCAGCGTGGAGGGAGTGCAGCATTGTCAGAGGGTCAGTGTGGAGGGAGTGCAGCTTTGTCAGAGGATCAGTGTGGAGGGAGTACAGCATTGTCAGAGCCTCAGTGTGGAGGGAGTGCAGCAGTGTCAGAGCATCAGTGTGGAGGGAGTGCAGCATTGTCAGGGGGTCAGTGTGGAGGGAGTGCAGCATTGTCAGAGGATCAGTGTGGAGGGAGTGCAGCATTGTCAGAGGGTCAGTGTGGAAGGAGCGCAGCATTATCAGAGGGTCAGTGTGGAGGGAGTGCAGCATTGTCAGAGGATGCGTGTGGAGGGAATGCAGCATTGTCAGAGGATCAGTGTGGAGTGAGTGCAGCATTGTCAGAGGATCAGTGTGGCGGGAGCGCAGCATTGTCAGAGGATCAGTGTGGAGAGAGTGCAGCATTGTCAGAGGATCAGTGTGGAAGGAATTGAGCATTGTCAGAGGGGCAGTGTGGAGGGAGTGCAGCTTTGTCAGAGGATCAGTGTGGAGGGCGTACAGCATTGTCAGAGGGTCAGTGTGGAGAGAGTGCAGCTTTGTCAGAGGATCAGTGTGGAGGGATTACAGCATTGTCAGAGAGTCAGTGTGGAAGGAGTGCAGCATTGTCAGAGGATCAGTGTGGAGGGAATGCAACATTGTCAGAGGGTCAGTGTGGAGGGAGTGCAGCATTGTCAGAGGATCAGTGCGAAGGGAGTGCAGCACTGTCAGAGGGTCAGTGTGGAGGGAGTGCAGCATTGTCAGAGGGTCAGTGTGGAGGGAGCGCAGCATTATCAGAGGGTTAGTGTGGAGGGAGTGCTGCATTGTCAGAGGGTCAGTGTGGAGGGAGTGCAGCATTGTCAGAGGGTCAATGTGGAGGGAGTCCAACATTGTCAGGGGGTCAGGATGGAGGGAGTGCAGCATTGTCAGAGGATCAGTGCGAAGGGAGTGCAGCACTGTCAGGGGGTCAGTGTGGAGGGAGTGCAGCATTGTCAGAGGGTCAGTGTGGAGGGAGCGCAGCATTATCAGAGGGTCAGTGTGGAGGGAGTGCAGCATTGTCAGAGGGTCAGTGTGGAGGGAGTGCAGCATTGTCAGAGGATCAGTGTGGAGGGAGTACAGCATTGTCAGAGAGTCAGTGTGGAGGGAGAGCAGAATTGTCAGAGGATCAGTGTGGAGGGAGTACAGCATTGTCAGAGGATCAGTTTGGAGGGAGTGCAGCATTGTCAGAGGATCAGTGTGGAGGGAGTACAGCATTTTCAGAGAGTCAGTGTGGAGGGAGTGCAGAATTGTCAGAGGATCAGTGTGGAGGGAGTGCAGCATTGTCAGAGGGTCAGCGTGGAGGGAGTGCAGCATTGTCAGAGGGTCAGTGTGGAGGGAGTGCAGCTTTGTCAGAGGATCAGTGTGGAGGGAGTACAGCATTGTCAGAGCCTCAGTGTGGAGGGAGTGCAGCAGTGTCAGAGCATCAGTGTGGAGGGAGTGCAGCATTGTCAGGGTGTCAGTGTGGAGGGAGTGCAGCATTGTCAGTGGATCAGTGTGGAGGGAGTGCAGCATTGTCAGAGAGTCAGTGTGGAGGGAGCGCAGCATTATCAGAGGGTCAGTGTGGAGGGAGTGCAGCATTGTCAGAGGATCAGTGTGGAGTGAGTGCAGGATTGTCAGAGGATCAGTGTGGAGGGAGCGCAGCATTGTCAGAGGATCAGTGTGGAGAGAGTGCAGCATTGTCAGAGGATCAGTGTGGAAGGAGTTGAGCATTGTCAGAGGGTCAGTGTGGAGGGAGTGCAGCTTTGTCAGAGGATCAGTGTGGAGGGCGTACAGCATTGTCAGAAGGTCAGTGTGGAGGGAGTGCAGCTTTGTCAGAGGATCAGTGTGGAGGGATTACAGCATTGTCAGAGAGTCAGTGTGGATGGAGTGCAGCATTGTCAGAGGATCAGTGTGGAGGGAATGCAACATTGTCAGAGGGTCAGTGTGGAGGGAGTGCAGCATTGTCAGAGGATCAGTGCGAAGGGAGTGCAGCACTGTCAGAGGGTCAGTGTGGAGGGAGTGCAGCATTGTCAGAGGGTCAGTGTGGAGGGAGCGCAGCATTATCAGAGGTTTAGTGTGGAGGGAGTGCAGCATTGTCAGAGGGTCAGTGTGGAGGGAGTGCAGCATTGTCAGAGAGTCAGTGTGGAGGGAGTGCAACATTGTCAGGGGGTCAGGATGGAGGGAGTGCAGCATTGTCAGAGGATCAGTGCGAAGGGAGTGCAGCACTGTCAGAGGGTCAGTGTGGAGGAGTGCAACATTGTCAGGGGGTCAGGATGGAGGGAGTGCAGCATTGTCAGAGGATCAGTGTGGAGGGAGCGCAGCATTATCAGAGGGTCAGTGTGGAGGGAGTGCAGCATTGTCAGAAAGTCAGTGTGGAGGGTGTGCAGCATTGTCAGAGGGTCAGTGTGGAGGGAGTGCAGCATTGTCAGGGGGTCAGGTTGGAGGGAGTGCAGCATTGTCAGAGGATCAGTGTGGAGGGAGTGCAGCATTGTCAGAGGGTCAGTGTGGAGGGAGTGCAGCATTGTCAGAGGGCCAGTGTGGAGGGAGCGCAGCATTGTCAGGAGGTAGGATGGAGGGAGTGCAGCATTGTCAGAGGATCACTTTGGAGGGAGTGCTGCATTGTCAGAGGATCAGTGTGGAGGGAGTGCAGCATTGTCAGAGGATCACTTTGGAGGGAGTGCACCATTGTCAGAGGTTCAGTGTGGAGGGAGTGCTGAATCATCAAAGGTTCAGTGTGGACGGAGTGCAGCATTGTCAGAGGGTCAGTGTGGAGCGAGTGCAGCATTGTCAGAGGATCAGTATGGAGTGAATGCAGCATTGTCAGAGGATCAGTGTGGAGGGAGTGCAGCATTGTTAGTCGCCCTCGTTCTTGCCCCTCTCTGTTACCCTCTCTCTGTCCCCCCTCTGTCTGTCCCCCCTCTGTCTGTTACCTCTCTCTCTGTCCCCCCCTCTCTGACACACCCACGCTCTGTCCCCCTCTCTCTCTGCCCCCTCTCTGTCATCGTCTCTCTCGGTCCCCCCCTTTCTGTCCCACTCTCTCTGCCCCCTCTCTCTCCCCCGCTCCCTGTCACCCTCTCTCTGTCCCCTGTCTGTCCCCCTCTCTCTCTGCCCCCTCTCTCTGTTCTCATCTGTCTCTGTCCCCCCTCTCTCTGTCCCCCCTCTGTCTGTCCCCCTCTCTCTCTGTCCCACTCTTCTGTATCCCCACACTCTCTGCCCCCCTCTCACTGTCCCCCTCTCTCTGTCCCCTTCTCTCTCTGCCCCCTCTCTCTGCCCCCTCTCTCTGCCTCCTCTTTCTGTCCCCCTCTCTCTGTTCCCTCTATCTCTCCCTCTCTCTCTGCCCCCCTCTCTCTCTGTCCCCCTCTCTCTCTGTCCCCACCTTTGTCTGTGCCCCTCTCTCTGTCTCCTCTATCTGTCCCTCTCTCTCTGCCCCCTCTCTGTCCACCGCTCTCTCTCTGTCCCCCACCCTCTGTCCCCCTCTCTCTGAACCCCCCTCTCTCCCCCACTCTGTACCCTTCTCTCTGTCGCCCTCTCTCTCTCCCCCCCCTCTCTCTCTTTCCCCTCTCACTCTGGCCCCCTCACTCTGGGTCCCCCTCTCTCAGTCCCCCTCTCTCTGTATCCCGCTCTCTGCGCCCCCCTCGTCTCTGCCCCCCTCTGTCCGCCCCCATCTCTCTCTCTGCCCCTCTCTCTTTGTCCCCCTCTCACTGTCCCCCTCTCTCTGTACCCTTCTCTCTCTGCCCCCTCTCTCTGCCCCCTCTCTCTGCCTCCTCTCTCTGTCCCCCTCTCTCTGTTCCCTCTATCTCTCCCTCTCTCTCTCTCTGCCCCCTCTCTCTCTGTCCCCCTCTCTCTGTCCCCACCTTTGTCTGTGCCCCTCTCTCTGTCCCCTCTATCTCTCCCTCTCTCTCTGCACCCTCTCTGTCCCCCGCTCTCTCTCTGTCCCCCACCCTCTGTCCCCCTCTCTCTGAACCCCCCTCGCTCCCCCACCCTGTGCCCTTTTCTTTGTCGCCCTCCCCCCCCCCCTCTCTTTCCCCTCTCACTCTGGCCCCCTCACTCTGGGTCCCCCTCTCTCAGTCCCCCTCTCTCTGTATCCCGCTCTCTGCGCCCCCCTCGTCTCTGCCCCCCTCTGTCCGCCCCATCTCTCTCTCTGCCCCTCTCTCTCTGTCCCCCTCTCTCTCTGTCTGCCTCTCTCTCTCTGTCCCCTCTCTCTCTCCCCCTCTATCTCCCCATTCTCTGTCCCCCCTCTCTCTGGCCCTCTCTCTCTGCCCCTCTGTCTCTGTCCCTCTCTTTCTGTCCTCCTCTCTTTCTGTCCCCTTCTCTCTCTGTTCCCCTCTCTCTCTGTCGCTCTCTCTATGTTGACTCTTTCTGCCCCCCCCCTCTCTGTACCCCTCTCTCTAAACAACTTCTATCTCCCCCAATCTCTGTCACCCCCTCTCTGTCGCCCTCTCTCTGAACCCCACTCTCTCCCACCCATCTCTCTCTGTACCCCCTCACTGTCCCCCTCTCTCTCTGTCACCACTCTCTCTGTCGCCCTCTCTCTGTCCCCCTCTCTCTCTGTCCCCCTCTCTATCTCTCCCTCCCTCTCTCTGTCCCCCTCTCTCTCTGTCCCCCCTCTCTCTCTGTCCACCCCTCTCTGTCCCCCTCTTTCTCTGTTCCCCTCTCTCTCTGTCCCCTCTCCCTCTTTGTCCCTCTCTCTTCCCCCCTCTCTCTCTCGGCCCACCTCTCTCTCTGTCCCCCTCTTTCTCTGTCCCTTCTCTCTCTCCCCCGCTCTCTGACACCCTCTCTGTCGCACTCTCACTGCCCCCTCTCTCTCTGCCCCCTCTCTCTCTGCCCCCTCTCTGTCCGCCTCTCTCTGTCCTCATCTCTCTGCCCCCTCTGTCTCTGCCCCCACTCTCTGCCCCCCTCTCTGTACCCCTCTCTCTCTGCACCCCTCTCTCTCTGTCGCCCTCTCTCTCTGTCCCCCACTCTCTCCATCCCCCCACTCTCTGTCCCCCTCTCTCTGACCCCCTCTCTCTCCCCCACTCTGTACCCATCTCTCTGTCTCCCTCTCTCTGTTCCCCTTCTCTCTGTCCCCTTCTCTGTTCTCCCTCTCTTTGTCCACCCTCTCTCTGTCCCCCTCTCACTGTCCTCCCTCTCTCTGACCCCTTCTCTCTGTCCCCCCTCTCTCTGTCCCCCTCTCTCTGTCCCCTCTCTCTCTGGCCCATTCTCTCTGTCCCCCAACTCTCTGTTCCCCATTCTCTGTCCCCCTCTCTCTGTCCCCTCTCTCTCCCCTCCCTCTGTTCCCCCCTGTCCTCCTCTCTCTGTCGCCCTCTCTCTGACCCCCTCTCTCCCCCCACTCTGTACACCTCTCTGTCCCCCACTCTCTGTCCCCCTCTCTCTGTCCCCTCTCTCTCCCCCTCTCTCTGTCCCCCCTCTGTCCTTCTCTCTCTGTCGCCCTCTCTGACCCCCTCTCTCCCCCCAATCTGTACCCCTCTGTGTCCCCCACTCTCTGTCCCCCTCTCTATGTCCCCTCTCTCTCCCTCTCTCTCTGTCCGCCTCTGTCTCTGTCCCCCTTTATCTCTGTCCCCCTCTCTCTCTGCCCTCCTTTCTCTGACCCCTCTCTCTCTCCCCCGTTCTCTGTCCCCCTCTCTGTCACCCTCTCGCTCTGCTCCCTGTCTTCCTTTCCAACACTCTCTATCCCCCACTCTCTCCATCCCCCCACACTCTGTCCCCCTCTCTCTCACCTACTCTGTCTCCCCCACTCTGTCTCCCCCACTCTGCCTCCCTCTCTCTGTCTCCCTCTCTCTGTCACCGTGTCTCTGTCATCGTCTCTCTGTCACCGTCTCTCTTTCCCCCTTCTCTCTATCTTCCTCTCTCACAATCCCCCTGTCTCTGCCCCCCTCTCTCTGTCCCCCCTCTCCCTGTCCCCTCTCTCTCTTTCCCCTCTCTCTGTTCTCCCTCTCTTTGTCCCCTCTGTCTCTCCCCCGCTCACTGACCCCCTCTCTGTCGCCCTCTCTCTTCCACCCGCCTCTCGCTCTGTCCCTCTCTCTCTCTGCCCCCCCTGTCATCCCTCTCTCTGTCCCCCTTCTCTCTGTCCTCCCTCTCTCTGTCTCCCTCTGTCTGTCGCCCTCTATCTCTCCCTCTCTCTCTGCCCCCTCTCTGTCCCCCCCTCTCTCCCCCACTCTGTACCCCTCTCTCTGTCCCTCTCTCTCTGTCCCCCTCTCTCTCTCCCCCTTCTTTCTGTCTCCCTCTCTCTGTCCCCCCTCTCTCTGTCCCCCTTTTCTCTGAACCCCTCTCTCTGTCGCCCTCTCTCTTACCCGCACTCTCTGTCCATCTCTGTCTGTCGCCCTCTCTCTGACCCCCTCTCTCTCCCAACCGCCTCTCTCTCTCCCCCGCTCTCTGCCCCCTCTCTCTCTGTCGGTCTCTCTCTGTCCCCCTCGTTCTGACCATATCTCTCTCCCACCCGCCTCTCTCTCTCCCCCGCTCTCTGCCCCCTCTCTCTGTCGCCCTATCTCTGTCCCCCTATCTCTCCCACCCGCCTCTCTCTATCGTCCCACTTTGTCCCCCTCTCTCTCTGCTCCTCACTCTCTGTCCCCCTTTATCTCTGTCTCCCTCTCTCTCTGCCCTCCTCTCTCTGTCGCCGTCTCTCTCTGCCCCCTTTCTTTCTGTCCCACACTCTCTGTCCCCCACTCTCTCCGTCCCCCCACACTCTGCCCCCTCTCTCTCCCCCACTGTCTCCCCCACTCTGTCTCCCCCACTCTGCCTCCCTCTCTCTGTCTCCCTCTCTCTGTCACCGTGTCTCTGTCATCGTCTCTCTGTCACCGTCTCTCTTTCCCCCTTCTCTCTGTCCTCCTCTCTCACAATCCCCCACTCTCTGTCCCCCCTCTCTCTGCCCCCCTCTCTGTCCCCTCTCTCTCTTCCCCCTCACTCTGTTCCCCCTCTCTTTGTCCCCTCTATCTCTCCCCCGCTCTCTGACCCCCTCTCTGTCACCCTCTCTCTTCCACCCACCTCTCTCTCTGTCCCCCTCTCTCTGTCCCCTCTCTCTCTCCCCCTCTCTCTACCCCCTCTCTCTGTCCCCTATCTCTGTCCCCTCTATTTCTCCCTCTCTCTCTGCCCCCTCTCTGTCCCCCACTCTCTCTCCCCCACTCTGTACCCCTCTCTCTATCCCCCTCTCTCTGTCCCACTCTCTCTGTCCCCCTTCTCTGTCTCCCTCTCTCTGTCCCCCATCTCTCTGTCCCCCTAATCTCTGACCCCCTCTCTCTGTCGCCCTCTCTCTGACCCTCACTCTCTGTCCCCCTCTGTCTGTCGCCCTCTCTCTGACCCCCTCTCTCTCCCAACCGCCTCTCTCTCTGTCTCCCACACTCTGTCCCCCCTCTCTCTGTCCCTTTCTCTCTCTGTCCTCCTCTCTCTGTCACCCTCTCTCTGCCCCCTCTCTCTCTGTCCCCCTCTCTCTGTCGCCTCTTTCTGCTCCCCTCACTTTCTGACCCCCTCTCTCTTTCTGACCCCCCTCTATCTCCCCCACTCTCTGCCCCCCCTCTCTCTGACCCCCACTCGCTCCCACCCGCCTGTCTCTGTACCCCCTCACTGTCCTCCTCTCTCTCTGTCACCACTCTCTCTGTCGCCCTCTCTCTGTCCCCTCTCTCTCTGTCTCCCTCTCTCTCTGCCCTCCTCTCTCTGTCCCCCTCTCTCTGTCCCCCTCTCTCTGCCCTCTTCTCACTCTGCCTTCCTCTCTCTCTGCCCCCCTGTCTCTCTGTCCCCCCTCTCTCTGCCCCCTCTCTCTCTGCCCCCCTCTCTCTCCCCCGCTCTCTGACCCTCTCTCTGTCGCCCTCTCTCTGCCCCCTCTCTCTGTGCGCCCTCTCTGTCCCCCTCTCTCTGTGCTCCTTTCTCTGTCCCCTCTCTCTCTTCCCCGCTCTCTGACCCCCTCTCTGTCCCCCTCTCTCTCTCTGGCCCCCTCTCTCTCTGTCCCCCTCTCTCAGTCCCCCACTCTCTCTGCCTCCTTCACTCTGTCCCACTCTGTCTACCCCCATCTCTCTCTCTGCCATTCTCTCTCTGTCCCCCTCTCTCTGTCGACTCTTTCTGCCCCCCTGTCTCTAACTGTACCCTCTCTCTCTGACACCCTCTATCTCCCCCAATCTCTGTCCACCCTCCCTGTCGCCCTCTCTCTGACCCCCACTCTCTCCCACCTGCCTCTCTCTGTACGCCCTCACTTTCCCCCTCTCTCTCTCTGTCACCACTATCTCTGTCGCCCTCTCTCTGTCCCCCTCTCTCTCTGTCCCCCTCTGTCTGTCGCCCTCTCTCTGACCCCCTCTCTCTCCCAACCGCCTCTCTCTCTGTCTCCCACTCTCTGTCCCCCCTCTCTCTGTCCCTTTCTCTCTCTGTCCTCCTCTCTCTGTCACCCTCTCTCTGCCCCCTCTCTCTCTGTCCCCCTCTCTCTGTCGCCTCTTTCTGCTCCCCTCACTTTCTGACCCCCTCTCTCTTTCTGAACCCCCTCTATCTCCCCCACTCTCTGTCCCCCCTCTCTCTCGCCCTCTCTCTGACCCCCACTCGCTCCCACCCGCCACTCTCTGTCCCCCCTCTCTCTGCCCCCCTCTCTGTCCCCTCTCTCTCTTCCCCCTCACTCTGTTCCCCCTCTCTTTGTCCCCTCTATCTCTCCCCCGCTCTCTGACCCCCTCTCTGTCACCCTCTCTCTGTGTCCTCTCTGTCTCTCCCGCTCTCCGACCCCCTCTCTGTCGCCCTCTCTCTTCCACCCACCTCTCTCTCTGTCCCCCTCTCTCTGTCCCCTCTCTCTCTCCCCCTCTCTCTACCCCCTCTCTCTGTCCCCTATCTCTGTCCCCTCTATTTCTCCCTCTCTCTCTGTCCCCCTCTCTCAGTCCCCCACTCTCTCTGCCTCCTTCACTCTGTCCCACTCTGTCTACCCCCATCTCTCTCTCTGCCCCCTCTCTCTGTCCCCCTCTCTCTGTCGACTCTTTCTGCCCCCCTCTCTCTAACTGTACCCTCTCTCTCTGACACCCTCTATCTCCCCCAATCTCTGTCCACCCTCCCTGTCGCCCTCTCTCTGTCCCCTCTCTCTCTGTCTCCCTCTCTCTCTGCCCTCCTCTCTCTGTCCCCCTCTCTCTGTCCCCCTCTCTCTGCCCTCTTCTCACTCTGCCCTCCTCTCTCTCTGCCCCCCTGTCTCTCTGTCCCCCTCTCTCTTTGCCCCCTCTCTCTCTGCCCCCCTCTCTCTCCCCCGCTCTCTGACCCTCTCTCTGTCGCCCTCTCTTTGCCCCCTCTCTCTCTGCGCCCTCTCTGTCCCCCTCTCTCTGTGCTCCTTTCTCTGTCCCCTCTCTCTCTTCCCCGCTCTCTGACCCCCTCTCTCTCTCTGGCTCCCTCTCTCTCTGTCCCCCTCTCTCAGTCCCCCACTCTCTCTGCCTCCTTCACTCTGTCCCACTCTGTCTACCCCCATCTCTCTCTCTGTCCCCTCTCTCTGTCCCCCTCTCTCTGTCGACTCTTTCTGCCCCCCTCTCTCTAACTGTACCCTCTCTCTCTGACACCCTCTATCTCCCCTAATCTCTGTCCACCCTCCCTGTCGCCCTCTCTCTGACCCCCACTCTCTCCCACCTGCCTCTCTCTGTACCCCCTCACTTTCCCCCCCTCTCTCTCTGTCACCACTCTCTCTGTCGCCCTCTCTCTGTCCCCCTCTCTCTCTGTCCCCCTCTGTCTCTGCCCTCCCCTCTCTGTCCCCTCTCTCTGACCCCCTCTCTCAGCCCTCTTCTGTCTCTGCCCTCTTCTCTCTCTGCCCCCTCTCTCTCTGTCCCCCTCTCTCTAACTGTACCCTCTCTCTCTGACACCCTCTATCTCCCCTAATCTCTGTCCACCCTCCCTGTCGCCCTCTCTCTGACCCCCACTCTCTCCCACCTGCCTCTCTCTGTACCCCCTCACTTTCCCCCCCTCTCTCTCTGCCCCCCCTCTCTCTCTCCCCCGCTCTCTGACCCTCTCTCTGTCACCCTCTCTCTGCCCCCACTCTCTCTCTGCGCCCTCTCTGTCCCACTCTCTCTGCCTCCCTCACTCTGTCCCCCTCTGTCTGCCCCCATCTCTCTCTCTGCCCCCTCTCTCTGTCCCCTCTCTCTCTCTCCCCCGCTCTGTCCTCCTCGCTCCCTCTGGCCCCCTCTCTCTCTGTCCCCCTCTCTCAGTCCCCCACTCACTCTGCCTCCCTCACTCTGTCCCCCACTGTCTGCCCCCATCTCTCTCTCTGCCCCCTCTCTCTGTCTCCTCTCTCTCTCCCCCGCTTTCTGACCCCCTCTCTGTCCCCCTCTCTCTCTGGCCGCCCCTCTCTCTCTGTCCCCCTCTCTCAGTCCCCACTCTCTCTGCCTCCCTCACTGTGTCCCCCTCTGTCTGCCCCCATGTCTCTGCTGCCCCTCTCTCTCTTTCCCCCTCTCTCTCTGTCCCCTCTCGCTCCCCCACTCTCTGTCCCCCCCACTCTCTGCCCCTCTCTCTCTGCCCCCTGTCTCTGTCCACCTCTCACTCTGTCCCCCTCTATCTCGGCCCCCTCTCTCTCTGCCCCCCTCTGTCTCCCTCTCTCTGACCCCCTCTCTGTCGCCCTCCTTCTGCCCCATCTCTCTCTCTGCGCCCTCTCTGTTCCCCTCTCTCTGTCCTCCTTTCTCTGTCAGCCTCTCTATCTCTGTCCCACACTCTCTCCATCCCCACACTCTCTGTCCCCCTCTCACTGTCCCTCTCTCTCTGTCCCCTTCTCTCTCTGCACCCTCTCTCTGCCCCCTCTCTCTGCCTCCTCTCTCTGCCCCCCTCTCTCTGTACCCTCTATCTCTCGCTCTCTCTCTCTGTCCCTCTCTCTCTCTCTGTCCCCCTCTCTCTCTGTTCCCCCTTTCTCTGTCCCCCTCTCTCTGTCCCCTCTATCTCTCCCTCTCTCTCTGCCCCCCTCTCTGTCCCCCGCTCTCTCTCTGTCCCTCACCCTCTCCATCCCCCCACGCTCTTTCCCCCTCTCTCTGAACCCCCCTATCTCCCCCACTCTCTGTGCCCCTGTCTCTGTCGCCCTCTCTCTGCCCCCTCTCTCTTTCCCCTCTCTCTCTGGCCCCCTTACTCTGGGTCCCCCTCTCTCAGTCCTCCTCTCTCTGTACCCCGCTCTCTGTGCCCCCCTCACTCTGTCCCCCTCTGTCTACTCCCATCTCTATCTCTGCCCCTCTCTCTCTCTGTCCCCCTCTCTCTGTCCCCCCCCTCTCTCTCTGTCCCCTCTCTCTCTCTCCCCCTCTATCTCCCCACTCTCTGCCCCCCCCTCTCTCTCTGGCCCTCTCTCTCTGCCCATCTGTCTCTGTGCCCCTCTCTCTGTCCCCCTCTCTCTCTGTCCCCTTCTTTCTCTGTTCCCCTCTCTCTCTGTCGCCCTCTCTCTGAAGACTCTTTCTGCCCCCCCCTCTCTCTGTACCTCTCTCTCTCTCTGACCCCCGCTATCTCCCCCAATCTCTGCCCCCCCCTCTGTCGCCCTCTCTCTGAACCCCACTCTATCCCACCCATCTCTCTCTGTACCCCCTCACTGACCCCCTCTCTCTGTCACCATCCTCTCTGTCGCCCTCTCTCTGTCCCCCCTCTCTCTGTCCCCCCTCTCTCTGTCCCCCTCTCTCTCTGTCCCCCTCTCTCTCTGTTCCCCTCTCTCTGTCTCCCTCTCTCCCTGACCCCCTCTCTCTCTGCCCCTCTCTCTCTGTTCCCCCCTTTCTCTCTGTCCCCCTCTCTCTGTCCCCTTCTCTCTGACCCCTTCTCTGTCTCCCCTCTCTCTGCCCCCCCCCCCCCTCTCTCGGTCCCCCCTCTCTCTCTGTCCCCCTTCTCTCTGTCCTCCCTCTCTCTGTCCCCTCTCTCTGTCGCCCTCTCTCCCTGACACCCCCTCTCTGTGCCCCTCTCTCTCTGTACCTCTCTCTCTGTCTCCCTATCTCTCTGTCCCCTCTCTCTCTTTCCCCTCTCTCTCTCTCCTTCTCTCTAGGTCCCCCTCTATCTCTTGCCCTCTTTCTGTCGCCTATCTCTCTGCCCCCCTCACGCTCTGTCCCCCTTCTCTGCCCACCTCTATCTACCACACTCTCTGTCCCCAACTCTCTGTCCTCCTCTCTCTGTCGCCCTCACTCTGACCCCCTCTCTCCCCCCACTCTGTACCCCTCTCCGTCCCCCACTCTCTGCCCCCCTCTCTCTGTCCCCCTGTCTCTGTCGCCCTCTCTCCCTGACCCCCTCTCTCTCGGCCCCTCTCTCTCTGTACCCCTCTCTCTCTGTCCCCCTATCTCTCTGTCCCCTCTCTCTCTTTCCCCTCTCTCTCTGTCCTCTCTCTGTCCCCCTCTATCTGTCGCCCTCTTTCTGCCGCCTATCTCTCTGTCCCCCACTCTCTGTCCCCCTCTCTCTGTCGACCTCTCTGCCTGACCCCCTCTCTCTCTGTCCCCTATCTCTCTGACACCTCTTTCTCTTTCCCCTCTCTCTCTGTCCCCCTCTCTCTCTCTGTCCCCTCTCTCTGTTCCCCGCCTCTGTCACCCTCTCTCTGTCTGTCCCTCTCTCTCTGACCCTCTCTCTCTCTGTCCCTCTCTCTCTGTCCCCCTCTATCTGTTGCCCTCTTTCTGCCGCCTCCCTCTCTGTCTCCATCACCTTCTGAACCCCTCTCTCTCTGACCCCCTCGATCTCCCCCACTCTCTGTCCCCCCGTCTCTCTCGCCATCTCTGAACTCCACTCTCTACCACCCGCCTCTCTCTGTACCCCCTCACTGTCCCCCTCTCTCTCTGTCACCCCACTCTCTGTCACCCTCTCTCTGTCCCCCCCTCTCTCTCTCTGTCCCTCTCTCTCTGCCCTCCTCTCTCTGTCCCCCTCTCTCTGTCTCCCTCTCTCTGCCCTCTTCTGCCTCTGCCCCCTTCTCTCTCTGCCCCCTCTCTCTGTCCCCCTCTCTCTCTGCCCTCTCTCTGCCCCCTCTCTCTCTGTCCCCCGCTCTCTGACGCTCTCTCTGTCGCCCTCTCTCAGCCCCCCACTCTCTCTGCACCCTCTCTGTCCCGCTCTCGCTGTCCTCCTTTCTCTGTCCTCTCTCTCTGCCCCCTCTCTCTGTCCCCCCTCTCTCTGTCCCCCCTCTCTCTGTACCCCCTCTCTCTGTCCCCCTCTCTCTGTCCCCCCTCTCTCTGACCCGTCTCTCTGTCCCCCTCTCTCTGTCCCCCCTCTCTCTGTGCCCGTTCTCTCTGTACCCCATCTCTCGGTCCTCCCTCTCTCTGTGCCCCTCTATCTGTCGCCCTGTTTCTGCCGCCTCTCTCTCTGCCCCCTCACTCTCTGTCCCCCTTCTCTGTCTACCTCTATCTACCCCACTCTCTGTCCCCCCTCTCTGTCCTCCTCTCTCTGTCGCCCTCTCTCTGACTCCCTCTCTCCCCCCACTCTGTACCCCTCTCTGTCCCCCACTCTCTGTCCCACTCTCCCTGACCCCCTCTCTCTCTGCCCCTCTCTCTCTGTACCCCTCTCTCTGTCCCCCATCTCTCTGACCCCTCTCTCTCTTTCCCCTCTCTCTCTGTCCCCCTCTCTCTCTGTCGCTCTCTCTCTGTCCCCCTCTATCTGTCGCCCTCTTTCTGCCGCCTCTCTCTGTCTCCATGACTTTCTGACCCCCTCTCTCTCTGTCCCTCTCTCTCTGTACCCCTCTCTCTTTCCCCCATCTCTCTGACCCCTCTCTCTCTTTCCCCTCTCTCTCTGTCCCCCCCCTCTCTCTCTGTCCCTCTCTCTGACCCCCTCTATCTGTCGCCCTCTTTCTGCCGCCTCTCTCTGTCTCCATGACTTTCTTAACCCCTCTCTCTCTGACCCCCTCTACCTCCCCCACTCTCTGTCCCCCCTCTCTCGCCCTCTCTCTGAACTCCACTTTCTCCCACCGCCTCTCTCTGTACCCCCTCACTGTCCCCCCTCTCTCTCTGTCACCCCACTCTCTGTCACCCTCTATCTGTCCCCCTCTCTCTCTCTGTCCCCCTCTCTCTCTCTGCCCTACTCTCTCTGTCCCCCTCTCTCTGTCTCCCCCTCTCTACCCTCATCTTTCTCTGCCCCCTTCTCTCTCTGCCCCCTCTCTCTCTGTCCCCCTCTCTCTCTGCCCTCTCTCTCTGCCCCCCCACTCTCTCTCCCCGCTCTCTGACCCTCTCTCTGTCGCCCTCTCTCTGCCCCCCTCTCTCTCTGCGCCTTCTCTGTCCCGCTCTCGCTGTCCTCCTTTCTCTGTCCTCTCTCTCTGGCCCCTCTCTCTGTCCCCCCTCTCTCTGACCCCCTCTCTCTGTACCCCCTCTCTCTGTCCCCCTCTCTCTGTCCCCCCTCTCTCTGACCCGTCTCTCTGTCCTCCCTCTCTTTGTCCCCCCTCTCTATGTCCTCCTTCTCTCTGTACCCCATCTCTCTGTCCTACCTCTCTCTGTGCCCCTCTATCTGTCGCCCTGTTTCTGCCGCCTCTCTCTCTGTCCCCCTCACTCTCTGTCCCCCTTCTCTGCCCACCTCTATCTACCCCACTCTCTGTACCCCCTCTCTGTCCTCCTCTCTCTGTCGGCCTCTCTCTGACCCCCTCTCTCCCCCCACTCTGTACCCCTCTCTGTCCCCCACTCTCTGTCCCCCTCTCTCTGTCCCCCTGTCTCTGTCGCCCTCTCTCCCTGACCCCCTCTCTCTCGGCCCCTCTCTCTCTGTACCACTCTCTCTCTGTCCCCCTATCTCTCTGTCTCCTCTCTCTCTTTCCCCTCTCTCTCTGTCCTCTCTCTGTACCCCTCTATCTGTCGCCCTCTTTCTGCTGCCTATCTCTCTTTCCCCCACTCTCTGTCCCCCTCTCTCGGTCGACATCTCTGCCTGACGCCCTCTCTCTCTGCCCCTCTCTCTCTGTACCCCTCTCTCTCTCTGTCCCCCTATCTCTCTGACACCTCTCTCTCTTTCCCCTCTCTCTCTGTCCCCCCTCTCTCTCTCTGTCCCCTATCTCTGTTCCCCGCCTCTGTTACCCTCTCTCTGTCCCCTCTGTCTGTCCCTCTCTCTCTGACCCTCTCTCTCTGTCGCTCTCTCTCTGTCCCCCTCTATCTGTTGCCCTCTTTCTGCCGCCTCTCTCTCTGTCTCCATTACTTTCTGAACCCCTCTCTCTCTGTCCCCCTCGATCTCCCCCACTCTCTGTCCCCACGTCTCTCTCGCCATCTCTGAACTCCACTCTCTACCACCCGCCTCTCTCTGTACCCCCTCACTGTCCCCCTCTCTCTCTGTCACCCCACTCTCTGTCACCGTCTCTCTGTCCCCCTCTCTCTCTCTGTCCCTCTCTCTCTGCCCTCCTCTCTCTGTCCCCCTCTCTGTCTCCCTCTCTCTGCCCTCTTCTGCCTCTGCCCCCTTCTCTCTCTGCCCCCCTCTCTCTCTGTCCCCCTCTCTCTCTGCCCTCTCTCTGCCCCCTCTCTCTCTCTCCCCCGCTCTCTGACGCTCTCTCTGTCGCCCTCTCTCTGCCC
Organism: Chiloscyllium plagiosum; assembly: GCF_037043375.1. Lineage (NCBI taxonomy): Eukaryota > Metazoa > Chordata > Chondrichthyes > Orectolobiformes > Hemiscylliidae > Chiloscyllium > Chiloscyllium plagiosum. Next base: position 77,582,260 of record NW_028270183.1, read on the forward strand.
CCTCTCTCTCTCTCTGCGCCTTCTCTGTCCCGCTCTCGCTGTCCTCCTTTCTCTGTCCTCTCTCTCTGCCCCCTCTCTCTGTCCCCCCTCTCTCTGTCCCCCTCACTCTGTACCCCCTCTCTATGTCCCCCTCTCTCTGTCCCCCCTCTCTCTGACCCGTCTCTCTGTCCCCCTCTCTCTGTCCCCCCTCTCTCTGTCCCCCTTCTCTCTGTACCCCATCTCTCTGTCCTCCCTCTCTCTGTGCCCCTCTATCTGTCGCCCTGTTTCTGCCGCCTCTCTCTCTGTCCCCCTCACTCTCTGTCCCCCTTCTCTGCCCACCTCTATCTACCCCACTCTCTGTCCCCCCTCTCTGTCCTCCTCTCTCTGTCGCCCTCTCTCTGACTCCCTCTCTCCCCCCACTCTGTACCCCTCTCTGTCCCCCACTCTCTGTCCCACTCTCTCTGTCCCCCTCTCTCTGTCGCCCTCTCTCCCTGACCCCCCTCTCTCTGCCCCTCTCTCTCTGTACCCCTCTCTCTGTCCCCCATCTCTCTGACCCCTCTCTCTCTTTCCCCTCTCTCTCTGTCCCCCTCTCTCTCTCTGTCCCTCTCTCTCTGTCCCCCTCTATCTTTCGCCCTCTTTCTGCCGCCTTTCTCGGTCTCCATGACATTCTGAACCCCTCTCTCTCTGACCCCCTCTATCTCCCCCACTCTCTGCCCCCCCTCTCGCCCTCTCTCTGAACTCCACTCTCTCACACCGCCTCTCTCTGTACCCCTTCACTGTCCCCCCTGTCTCTGTCCCCCCTGTCTCTGTCCCCCTCTCTCTCTGCCCTCCTCTCTCTGATCCCCTCTCTCTGTCTCCCTCTCTCTGCCCTCTTCTTTCTCTGCCCCTTTTCTCTCTGCCCCCTCTCTCTCTGTCCACCTCTCTCTCTCTGCCCTCCCTCACTGTCCCCTCTCTCTCATTCTCCCCGCTCTCTGAACCTCTCTCTGTCGCCCTCTCCCTGCCCCCCTTTCTCTCTGCGCCCTCTCTGACCCGCTCTCGCTGTCCTCCTTTCTCTGTCCTCTCTCTCTGCCCCCTCTCTCTGTCCCCCCTCTCTCTGTCCCCCTCTCTCTGTACCCCCTCTCTCTGTCCCCCTCTCTCTGTCCCCCCTCTCTCTGACCCGTCTCTCTGTCCCCCCTCTCTCTGTCCCCCCTCTCTCTGTCCCCCTTCTCTCTGCACCCCATCTCTCTGTCCTCCCTCTCTCTGTGCCCCTCTATCTGTCGCCCTGTTTCTGCCGCCTCTCTCTCTGTCCCCCTCACTGTCTGTCCCCCTTCTCTGCCCACCTCTATCCACCCCACTCTCTGACCCCCCTGTCTGTCCTCCTCTCTCTGTCGCCCTCTCTCTGACCCCCTCTCTCCCCCCACTCTGTCCCCTCTCTCTGTCGCCCTCTCTCTGCCCCCCTTTCTCTCTGCGCCCTCTCTCTCCCGCTCTCGCTGTCCTCCTTTCTCTGTCCTCTCTCTCTGCCCCCTCTCTCTTTCCCCCCTCTCTCTGTCCCCCCTCTCTCTGTACCCCCTCTCTCTGTCCCCCTCTCTCTGTCCCCCCTCTCTCTGACCCGTCTCTCTGTCCCCCCTCTCTCTGTCCCCCCTCTCTCTGTCCCCCTTCTGTCTGTACCCCATTTCTCTGTCCTCCCTCTCTCTGTGCCCCTCTATCTGTCGCCCTGTTTCTGCCGCCTCTCTCTCTCTGTCCCCCTCACTCTCTGCCCCCTTCTCTGCCCACCTCTATCTACCCCACTCTCTGCCCCCCCTCTCTGTCCTCCTCTCTCTCCTCGCCCTCTCTCTGACCCCCTCTCTCCCCCCACTCTGTACCCCTCTCTGTCGCCCACTCTCTGTCCCACTCTCTCTGTCCCCTCTCTCTCTGCCCTCCTCTCTCTGATCCCCTCTCTCTGTCTCCCTCTCTCTGCCCTCTTCTTTCTCTGCCCCTTTTCTCTCTGCCCCCTCTCTCTCTGTCCACCTCTCTCTCTCTCTGCCCTCCCTCACTGTCCCCTCTCTCTCATTCTCCCCGCTCTCTGACCCTCTCTCTGTCGCCCTCTCCCTGCCCCCCTTTCTCTCTGCGCCCTCTCTGACCCGCTCTCGCTGTCCTCCTTTCTCTGTCCTCTCTCTCTGCCCCCTCTCTCTGTCCCCCCTCTCTCTGTCCCCCTCTCTCTGTACCCCCTCTCTCTGTCCCCCTCTCTCTGTCCCCCCTCTCTCTGACCCGTCTCTCTGTCCCCCTTCTCTCTGTCCCCCCTCTCTCTGTCCCCCTTCTCTCTGCACCCCATCTCTCTGTCCTCCCTCTCTCTGTGCCCCTCTATCTGTCGCCCTGTTTCTGCCGCCTCTCTCTCTGTCCCCCTCACTGTCTGTCCCCCTTCTCTGCCCACCTCTATCCACCCCACTCTCTGACCCCCCTGTCTGTCCTCCTCTCTCTGTCGCCCTCTCTCTGACCCCCTCTCTCCCCCCACTCTGTCCCCTCTCTCTGTCGCCCACTCTCTGCCCCCCTTTCTCTCTGCGCCCTCTCTCTCCCGCTCTCGCTGTCCTCCTTTCTCTGTCCTCTCTCTCTGCCCCCTCTCTCTTTCCCCCCTCTCTCTGTCCCCCCTCTCTCTGTACCCCCTCTCTCTGTCCCCCTCTCTCTGTCCCCCCTCTCTCTGACCCGTCTCTCTGTCCCCCCTCTCTCTGTCCCCCCTCTCTCTGTCCCCCTTCTGTCTGTACCCCATTTCTCTGTCCTCCCTCTCTCTGTGCCCCTCTATCTGTCGCCCTGTTTCTGCCGCCTCTCTCTCTCTGTCCCCCTCACTCTCTGCCCCCTTCTCTGCCCACCTCTATCTACCCCACTCTCTGCCCCCCCTCTCTGTCCTCCTCTCTCTCCTCGCCCTCTCTCTGACCCCCTCTCTCCCCCCACTCTGTACCCCTCTCTGTCGCCCACTCTCTGTCCCACTCTCTCTGTCCCCTCTCTCTGTCGCCCTCTCTCCCTGACCCCCTCTCTCTCTGTCCCTCTCTCTCTGTACCCCTCTTTCTCTGTCCCCCTCTCTCTCTCTCTCTGTCCCTCTCTCTCTGTCCCCCTCTATCTGTCGCCCTCTTTCTGCCGCCTCTCTCTGTCTCCATGACTTTCTGAACCCTTCTCTCTCTGACCCCCTCTATCTCCCCCACTCACTGTCCCCCCCTCTCTCTCGCCCTCTCTCGGAACTCCACTCTCTCCCACCGCCTCTCTCTGTACCCCCTCACTGTCCCCCCTCTCTCTGTCACCCCACTCTCTGTCACCCTCTCTCTGTCCCCCTCTCTCTCTCTGTCCCCCTCTCTCTCTGCCCTCCTCTCTCTGTCTCCCTCTCTCTGCCCTCTTCTTTCTCTGCCCCCTTCTCTCTCTGCCCTCTCTCTCTGTCCCCCTCTCTCTCTGCCCCCTCTCTTTCTGCCCCCCTCTCTCCCCCGCTCTCTGACCCTCTCTCTGTCGCCCTCTCTCTGCCCCCTCTCTCTCTGCGCCCTCTCTGTCCCGCTCTCTCTGTCCTTCTATCTCTGTCCCCTCTCTCTCCCCCGCTCTCTGACCCCCTCTCTGTCCCCCTTTTTCTTTCTGGCCCCTTATCTCTCTGTCACCCCACTTCTGTCTCCCTCTCTCTGCCCTCTTCTCTCTCTGCCCCCTTTTCTCTCTGCCCCCCCTCTCCGTCGCCCTCTCTCTGCCCCCTCTCTCTCTGCGCCCTCTCTGTCCCGCTCTCTCTGTCCTTCTATCTCTGTCCCCTCTCTCTCCCCCGCTCTCTGACCCCCTCTCTGTCCCCCTTTTTCTTTCTGGCCCCTTATCTCTCTGTCACCCCACTTCTGTCTCCCTCTCTCTGCCCTCTTCTCTCTCTGCCCCCTTTTCTCTCTGCCCCCCTCTCTCTGTCGCCCTCTCTCTGCCCCCTATCTCTCTGTCCTCCTTTCTCTCTGACCCCCTCTCTTTCTGACCCCCTCTCTCTCTCTGACCTCCCATCTCCCCACTCTCTGTCCCGCCTCTTTGTTGCCCTCTCTCTGATCCCCACTCTCCCCCACCCATCTCTCTCTGTACCCCCTCACTGTCCCCCTCTCTTTCTGTCACCACTCTCTCTGTCCCCTCTCTCTCTGCCCTCCTCTCTCTGTACATCTCTCTCTGTCGCCCACTCTCTGTCCCCCTCTCTCTCGGTCCCCCTCTCTCTCTGCCCCCTCTCTCGGTCCCCTCTATCACTCCCTCTCTCTCTCTGCCCCCTCTCTGTCCCCTGTCTCTCTGCCCACTCTCTCTCTGACCCCTCTCTCTCTGCCCCCTCACTCTCTGTCCCCCACTCTCTGACCCCCTCTCTATCGCCCTCTCTCTGCCCCCTCTCTCTCTCTGCGCCCTCTCTGTCCCCCTCTCTCTGTCCTCCTTTCTCTGTCACCCTCTCTCTCTGTCCCACACTCTCTGCATCCCCACACTCTCTGTCCCCCTCTCACTGTCCCCTTCTCTCTGTCCCCTTCTCTCTCTGTCTCCTCTCTCTCTTTGTCACTCTCTCTTCCCCCCCCCCTCTCTCGGCCCACCTCTCTCTCTGTCCCCCTCTCTCTCTGTTCCCCCCTCTCTCTGTCTCCTCTCTCTCTTTGTCACTCTCTCTTCCCCCCCCCCTCTCTCTCGGCCCACCTCTCTCTCTGTCCCCCTCTCTCTCTGACCCTTCTCTCTCTCCCCCGCTTTCTGGCACCCTCTCTGTCGCCCTCTCTCTGCCCGCTCTCTCTCCGCCCCCTCTCTGTCCGCCTCTCTCTGTCCTCCATTCTCTGTCCCCTCTCTCTCTCCTCCACGCTCTGACACCCTCTCTGTCGCCCTCTCTCTGCCCCCTCTCTCTCTGCCCCCACTCTCTGCCCCGCTCTCTGTCCCCCTCTCTCTCTGCACCCCTCTCTCTCTGTCGCCCTCTCTCTCTCAGTCCCCCACTCTGTCCATCCCCCCACTCTCTGTACCCCTCTCTCTGACCCACTCTCTCTCCCCCACTCTGTACCCATCTCTCTGTCTCCCTCTCTCTGTCCCCCTTCTCTCTGTCCCCTTCTCTCTGCCCCCTCTCTCTCTGTCCCCCACTCACTGTCCTCCCTCTCACTGACCCCTTCTCTCTGTCTCCCACTCTCTGTCCCCCTTCTCTCTCTGTCCCCCTCTCTCTGCCCCCTTCTCTCTGACCCCTTCTCTCTGTCTCCCCTCTCTCTGTCCCCCCTCTCTCTGCCCCCCCTCTCTCTGCCCCATCTCTCTGTCCCCCCTCTCTCTGCCCCCCCTCTCTCTGCCCCATCTCTCTGTCCCCCCTCTCCCTGACCCCTTCTCTCTGTCCCTCCTCTCTCTGTCCCCCCGCTCTCTGTCCTCCTTCTCTCTGCCCCCCCCCCTCTGTTCCCCCTCTCTCTGTCCCCCTTCTCTCTGTCCTCCCTCTCTCTGTCCCCCTCTCTCTGTCGCCCTCTTCCCTGACCCCCTCTCTCTCTGCCCCTCTCTCTGTCCCCTCTCTCTGTCCCCTCTCTCTCTGTCCCCCTCTAGCTCCCCCACTCTCTGTCCCCCCTCACTCTCTCCCCTCTCTCTCTGCCCCCCTGTCTCTGTCCCCCTCTCTCTGTCCCCTTTTCTCTCTGCCCCCCTTTCTCTGTCGTCCTCTCTCTGCCCCCCATTTCTCTGTCCTCCTCTCTCTCTGACCCCCTCTCTTTCTGACCCCCTCTCTCTCTGACCCCCCATCTCCCCACTCTCTGTCCCCCCCTATCTGTTGCCCTCTCTCTGACCCCCACTCTCCCCCACCCATCTCTCTCTGTACCACCTCACTGTCCCCCTCTCTTTCTGTCACCACTCTCTCTGCCCCCTCTCTCTCTGCCCTCCTCTCTCTGTAATCTCTCTCTGTCGCCCTCTCTCTGTCCCCCTCTCTCTCGGTCCCCCTCTCTCTCTGCCCCCTCTCTCTGTCCCCTCTATCTCTCCCTCTCTCTCTGCCCCCCTCTGTGTCCCCTGTCTCTCTGCCCACTCTCTCTCTCTGACCCTTCTCTCTCTGCCCCCTCACTCTCTTTCCCCCGCTCTCTGACCCCCTCTCTCTCGCCCTCTCTCTGCTCCCTCTCTCTCTCTGCGCCCTCTCTGCCCCCCTCTCTCTGTCCTCCTTTCTCTGTCACCCTCTCTCTCTGTCCCACACTCTCTGCATCCCCACACTCTCTGTCCCCCTCTCACTGTCCCCTTCTCTCTGTCCCCTTCTCTCTCTGCCCCCTCTCTCTGACCCCTCTCTCTGCCTCCTCTCTCTGTCCCCCTCTCTCTACCCTCTATCTCTCCCACTCTCTCTCTGTCCCCCTCTCTCTCTGCCCCCACTCTCTGCCCCGCTCTCTGTCCCCCTCTCTCTCTGCACCCCTCTCTCTCTGTCGCCCTCTCTCTCTCAGTCCCCCACTCTGTCCATCCCCCCACTCTCTGTCCCCCTCTCTCTGACCCCCTCTCTCTCCCCCACTCTGTACCCATCTCTCTGTCTCCCTCTCTCTGTCCCCCTTCTCTCTGTCCTCCCTCTCTCTGACCCCTTCTCTCTGTCCCCCCACTCTCTGTCCCCCTTCTCTCTCTGCCCCCCTCTCTCTGACCCCTTCTCTCTGTCTCCCCTCTCTCTGTCCCCCCTCTCTCTGTCCCCCTCTCTCTGTCCCCCTCTCTCTGTCCCCCTCTCTCTGTCCCCCTCTCTCTCTGTCCCCTCTCTCTCTCTGCCCCCTCTCTTTCTGTCCCACTCTCTCTGTCCCCCTCTCTGCATTCCCTCTCTCTCTGACCCCTCTTTCTCTGTCCCCCTCTCTCTCTGCCCCCCCTTCTGTCTCCCTCTCTCTGAACCCTCTATCTATCCCTCTCTCTCTGCCCCCCTCTGTGTCCCCCGCTCTCTCTGTCCCCCACCATCTCCATCCCCCCACGATCTGTCCCCCTCTCTCTGAACCCCCACCTCTCCCCCATTCTGTACCCTTCTCTCTGTCCCCCACTCTCTGTCCTCCTCTCTCTGACCCCCTCTATCTCCCCCACTCTCTGTGCCCCTCTCTCTGTCGCCCTCTCTCTGCCCCCCTTCTCTCTTTCCCCTCTCACTCTGGCCCCCTCACTCAGGGTTCCCCTCTCTCAGTCCCCCTCTCTCTGTATCCTGCTCTCTGTGCCCCCCTCACTCTATCCCCCTCTGTCTGCCCCCATCTCTCTCTCTGCCCCTCTCTCTCTGTCCCCCTCTCTCTCTGTCCCCCTCTCTCTCTGTCCCCCCTCTCTCTCTCCCTCTCTATCTCCCCCACTCTCTGTCCCTCCCTCTCTCTCTGATCTTCTCTCTCTGCCCCTCTGTCTCTGTCCCCCTCTTTCTGTCCCTCTCTCTCCCTTTCCCTTCTCTCTCTGTTCCCCCCTCTCTCTCTCTGTCGCCCTCTCTCTGTCGACTCTTTCTGCCCCCTCTCTCTCTGTACCCCTCTCTCTCTGACCCCCGCTATCTCCCCCAATCTCTGTTCCCCCCTCTCTGTCGCCCTCTCTCTGAACACCACTCTCTCCCACCCACCTCTCTCTGTACCCCCTCACTGTACCCCCCTCTCTCTGTCACCACCCTCTCTGTCGCCCTCTTTCTGTCCCCCTTTCTCTCTGCCCTCCTCTCTCTGTCCCCTCTCTCTGCCCCCTTCTCTCTGACCCCTTCTCTCTGTCTCCCCTCTCTCTGTCCCCCCTCTCTCTGCCCCCCTCTCTCTGCCCCATCTCTCTGTCCCCCCTCTCTCTGCCCCCCCTCTCTCTGCCCCATCTCTCTGTCCCCCCTCTCCCTGACCCCTTCTCTCTGTCCCTCCTCTCTCTGTCCCCCCGCTCTCTGTCCTCCTTCTCTCTGCCCCCCCCCTCTGTTCCCCCTCTCTCTGTCCCCCTTCTCTCTGTCCTCCCTCTCTCTGTCCCCCTCTCTCTGTCGCCCTCTTCCCTGACCCCCTCTCTCTCTGCCCCTCTCTCTGTCCCCTCTCTCTGTCCCCTCTCTCTCTGTCCCCCTCTAGCTCCCCCACTCTCTGTCCCCCCTCACTCTCTCCCCTCTCTCTCTGCCCCCTGTCTCTGTCCCCCTCTCTCTGTCCCCTTTTCTCTCTGCCCCCCTTTCTCTGTCGTCCTCTCTCTGCCCCCCATTTCTCTGTCCTCCTCTCTCTCTGACCCCCTCTCTTTCTGACCCCCTCTCTCTCTGACCCCCCATCTCCCCACTCTCTGTCCCCCCCTATCTGTTGCCCTCTCTCTGACCCCCACTCTCCCCCACCCATCTCTCTCTGTACCACCTCACTGTCCCCCTCTCTTTCTGTCACCACTCTCTCTGCCCCCTCTCTCTCTGCCCTCCTCTCTCTGTAATCTCTCTCTGTCGCCCTCTCTCTGTCCCCCTCTCTCTCGGTCCCCCTCTCTCTCTGCCCCCTCTCTCTGTCCCCTCTATCTCTCCCTCTCTCTCTGCCCCCCTCTGTGTCCCCTGTCTCTCTGCCCACTCTCTCTCTCTGACCCTTCTCTCTCTGCCCCCTCACTCTCTTTCCCCCGCTCTCTGACCCCCTCTCTCTCGCCCTCTCTCTGCTCCCTCTCTCTCTCTGCGCCCTCTCTGCCCCCCTCTCTCTGTCCTCCTTTCTCTGTCACCCTCTCTCTCTGTCCCACACTCTCTGCATCCCCACACTCTCTGTCCCCCTCTCACTGTCCCCTTCTCTCTGTCCCCTTCTCTCTCTGCCCCCTCTCTCTGACCCCTCTCTCTGCCTCCTCTCTCTGTCCCCCTCTCTCTACCCTCTATCTCTCCCACTCTCTCTCTGTCCCCCTCTCTCTCTGCCCCCACTCTCTGCCCCGCTCTCTGTCCCCCTCTCTCTCTGCACCCCTCTCTCTCTGTCGCCCTCTCTCTCTCAGTCCCCCACTCTGTCCATCCCCCCACTCTCTGTCCCCCTCTCTCTGACCCCCTCTCTCTCCCCCACTCTGTACCCATCTCTCTGTCTCCCTCTCTCTGTCCCCCTTCTCTCTGTCCTCCCTCTCTCTGACCCCTTCTCTCTGTCCCCCCACTCTCTGTCCCCCTTCTCTCTCTGTCCCCCTCTCTCTGACCCCTTCTCTCTGTCTCCCCTCTCTCTGTCCCCCCTCTCTCTGTCCCCCTCTCTCTGTCCCCCTCTCTCTGTCCCCCTCTCTCTGTCCCCCTCTCTCTCTGTCCCCTCTCTCTCTCTGCCCCCTCTCTTTCTGTCCCACTCTCTCTGTCCCCCTCTCTGCATTCCCTCTCTCTCTGACCCCTCTTTCTCTGTCCCCCTCTCTCTCTGCCCCCCCCTTCTGTCTCCCTCTCTCTGAACCCTCTATCTATCCCTCTCTCTCTGCCCCCCTCTGTGTCCCCCGCTCTCTCTGTCCCCCACCATCTCCATCCCCCCACGATCTGTCCCCCTCTCTCTGAACCCCCACCTCTCCCCCATTCTGTACCCTTCTCTCTGTCCCCCACTCTCTGTCCTCCTCTCTCTGACCCCCTCTATCTCCCCCACTCTCTGTGCCCCTCTCTCTGTCGCCCTCTCTCTGCCCCCCTTCTCTCTTTCCCCTCTCACTCTGGCCCCCTCACTCAGGGTTCCCCTCTCTCAGTCCCCCTCTCTCTGTATCCTGCTCTCTGTGCCCCCCTCACTCTATCCCCCTCTGTCTGCCCCCATCTCTCTCTCTGCCCCTCTCTCTCTGTCCCCCTCTCTCTCTGTCCCCCTCTCTCTCTGTCCCCCCTCTCTCTCTCCCTCTCTATCTCCCCCACTCTCTGTCCCTCCCTCTCTCTCTGATCTTCTCTCTCTGCCCCTCTGTCTCTGTCCCCCTCTTTCTGTCCCTCTCTCTCCCTTTCCCTTCTCTCTCTGTTCCCCCCTCTCTCTCTCTGTCGCCCTCTCTCTGTCGACTCTTTCTGCCCCCTCTCTCTCTGTACCCCTCTCTCTCTGACCCCCGCTATCTCCCCCAATCTCTGTTCCCCCCTCTCTGTCGCCCTCTCTCTGAACACCACTCTCTCCCACCCACCTCTCTCTGTACCCCCTCACTGTACCCCCCTCTCTCTGTCACCACCCTCTCTGTCGCCCTCTTTCTGTCCCCCTTTCTCTCTGCCCTCCTCTCTCTGTCCCCTCTCTCTGTCTCCCTCTCCCTGACCCCGTCTCTCTGCCCCCTCTCTCTCTGCCCTCCTCTCTCTCAGACCCCTCTCTCTCTGTCCCCCACTCTCTCTGCCACTCTCTCTCTGTCGCCTCTCTCACTCTCCCCCTCTATTTTCCCCACTCTCTGACCCCCCTCTCTCTCTGGCCCTCTCTCTCTGCCCCTCTGTCTCTGTCCCCTCTTTCTGTCCTCCTCTCTCTCTGTCCCCTTCTCTCTCTGTCCCCTTCTCTCTCTGTCCCCTTCTCTCTCTGTTCCCCTCACTCTCTGTCGCCCTCTCTCTGTCGAGTCTTTCTGCCTCCCCCTCTCTGTACCCCTCTATCTCTGACTCCCTCTATCACCCCCAATATCTGTACCCCCTCACTGCCCCCCTCTCTCTCTGTCACCACTGTCTCTGTCGCCCCCTCTCTGTCCCCCTCTCTCTCTGTCCCCTCTCTCTCTGTCCCCCTCTCTCTCTGCCCTCCTCTCCCTGACCCTCTCTCTCTCTGCCCCTCTCTCTGCCCTCCTCTCTCTCAGCCCCCCTCTCTCTCTGTCCCCCACTCTCTCTGCCCACTCTCTCTCTGCCCGCTCTCTCTCTGTCCCCTCTCTCTGTCCCCCTCTCCCTCTGTCCCCTCTCTCTGCCCCCTCTCTTTCTGTTCCACTCTCTCTGTCCACCCTCTCTGCATCCCCCTCTCTCTTCCCCCGCTCTCTCTGTCCCCCTCTCTCTCTGTCCCTTCTCTCTCTCTCCCCCGCTCTCTGACACCCTCTCTGTCGCCCTCTCTCTGCCCCTCTCTCTGTCCACCTCTCTCTCTGCACCCCTTTCTCTCTGTCGCCCTTTCTCTCTCTGTCGCCCACTCTGTCCTTCCCCCCAATTTCTGTCCCCCTCTCTCTGACCCCCTCTCTCTCTCACCCACTCTGTACCCATCTCTCTGTCTCCCTCTCTTTGTCCCCCTTCTCTCTGTCCCCCTTCTCTCTGCCCCCCCTCTCTGTTCCCCCTCTCTTTGTCCCCCCTCTCTCTGTCCCCATCTCACTGTCCCCCCTCTCTCTGACCCCTTCTCTCTGCCCCCCCCCCTCTGTCCCCCCTCTCTCTGTCCACCTCTCTCTGTCCCCCCTCTCTCTGTCCCCCTCTCTCTGTCCCCCCTCTCTCTGTCCTCCTCTCTCTGCCCCCCCTCTCTCTGACCCCCTCTCTGTGTCCCCCTCTCTCTGACCCCTTCTCTCTGTCCCCCTCTCTCTGCCCCCCTCTCTGTCCCCTCTCTCTGTCGCCCTCTCTCCCTGACCCCTCTCTCTCTGCCCCCTCTCTCTGCCCCCTCTCTCTCTGCCCCCTCTCTGTCCGCCTCTCTCTGTCCTCCACTCTCTGTCCCCTCTCTCTCTCCTCCACGCTCTGACACCCTCTCTGTAGCCCTCTCTCTGCCCCCTCTCTCTCTGCCCCCACTCTCTGCCCCGCTCTCTGTCCCCCTCTCTCTCTGCACCCCTCTCTCTCTGTCGCCCTCTCTCTCTCAGTCCCCCACTCTGTCCATCCCCCCTCTCTCTCTGCCCCTCTCTCTCTGTACCCCTCTCTCTCTGTCCCCCTATCTCTCTGCCCCCCCCTCTGTCGCCCTCTCTCTGTCCCCTCTCTCTCTGTCCCTCTCTCTCTGACCCTCGCTCTCTCTGTCCTTCTCTCTCTGTCCCCCTCTATTTGTCGCCCTCTTTCTGCCGCCTCTCTCTCTGTCCCCCTCACTCTCTGTCCCCCTCTCTCTGCCCACCTCTATCTACCCCACTCTCTGTAACCCTCTCTGTCCCCCACTCTCTGTCCCCCTCTCTCTGACCCCCTCTCTCCCCCCACTCTGTACCCCTCTCTGTCCCCCACTCTCTATCCCCTCTCTCTGTCCCCTCTCTCTCCCCCTCTCTCTGTCCGCCTCTGTCTCTGTCCCCCTTTATGTCTGTCCCCCTCTCTCTCTGCCCTCCTCTCTCTGTCCCCTCTCTCTCTTCCCCGTTCTCTGTCCTCCTCTCTGTCGCCCTCTCTCTCTGCCCCCTCTCTTTCTGTCCCATTCTCTCTGTCCCCCTCTCTCCATCCCCCCTCTCTCTGTCCCCCCTCTCTGTCCTCCTCTCTCTGTCCCCCCTCTCTCCACCCCCCCTCTCTCTGTCCCCCCTCTCTGTCCTCCTCTCTCTGCCCTCCTCTCTCTGTCCCCTATCTCTCTCCCCCGCTCTCTGACCCCCTCTCTGTCGCCCTCTCTCTCTTCCACCCGCCTCTCTCTCTGTCCCCCTCTCTCTGTCCCCCTCTCTCTGTCCCCTCTATCGCTCCCTCTCTCTCTGCCCCCCTCTCTCTCCCCCTCTCTGCGTCCCCTATATCTCTCCCTCTATCTCTGCCCCCCTCTCTGCCCCCTCTCTCTGTCCCCTCTATCTCTCACTCTCTCTCTGCCCCCTCCCTGTCCCCCTCTCTCTCCCCCACTCTGTACCCCTCTCTCTGCCCCCTCTCTCTGTCCCCCTCTCTCTGTCACCCTTCTCTCTGTCTTCCTCTCTCTGTTCCCCCTCTCTCTGACCCCCTCTCTCTGTCGCCCTCTCTCTGACCAGCACTCTCTGTCTTCCTCTGTCTGTCGCCCTCTCTCTGACCCCCTCTCTCTCCCAACCGCCTCTCTCTCTCCCCCGCTCTCTGCCCCCTCTCTCTCTGTTGCTCTCTCCGTCCCCCTCGTTCTGACCCTATCTCTCTCCCACCCACCTCTCTCTCCCCTGCTGTCTGCCCCCTTTCTCTGTCGCCCTCTCTCTGCCCCCCATCTCTCCCACCCGCCTGTCTCTATCGTCTCACTTTGTCCGCCTCTCTCTCTATCCCACACTCTCTCTCTGCCCCCCTGTCTCTGTCCCCCTGTCTCTGTCCCCCCTCTCTCTGTCCCCCTCTCTCTCTGTCCCTTTCTCTCTCTGTCCTCCTCTCTCTGTCGCCCTCTTTCTGCCCCCCTCTCTCTCTGTCCTCCCCTCTTTCTGTCCCCCTCTCTCTGTCGCCTCTTTCTGCTCCCCTCACTTTCTGACCCCCTCTCTCTCTGACCCCCCTCTATCTCCCCCACTATCTGTCCCCCTTCTCTCTCGCTCTCTCTCTGACCCCCACTCTCTCCCACCCGCCTCTCTCTGTACCCCCTCACTGTCCCCCTCTCTCTCTGTCACCACTCTCTCTGTCGCCCTCTCTCTGTCCCCCTCTCTCTCTGCCCTCCTCTCTGTCCCCCTCTCTCAGCCCCCCTCTCTGCCCTCTTCTCTCTCTGCCCACGTCTCTCTCTGCCCCCCTCTCTCTCTGTCACCCCCCTGCCCCCTCTCTCTCTGCCCCTCACTCTCTCTCCCCCGCTCTCTGACCCTCTCTCTGTCGCCCTCTCTCTGCCCCCTCACTCTCTGCGCCCTCTCTGTCCCCCTCTCTCTGTCCTCCTTTCTTTGTCCCCTCTCTCTCACCCCCGCTCTCTGCCCCCCTCTCTGTCCCCATCTCTCTCTCTCTGGCCCCCTCTCTCTCTTTCCCCGTCTCTCAGTCCCCCCTCTCTCTGTCCTCCTCTCTCTCTGTCCCCCTCTCTCTCTGTCCCCTCTCTCTCTTTGCCCCTCTCTCTTCCCCCCTCTCTCTCGGCCCCCCGCTCTCTCTGTCCCCCTCTCTCTCTGTCCCTTCTCTCTCTCCCTCTCTCTCTGTCGCCCTCTCTCTGCCCCCTCTCACTCTGCCCCCTCTCACTCTGCCCCCTCTCTGTCGCCCTCTCTCTGTCCTCCTCTCTCTGTCCACTCTCTCTCTCCTCCCCTCTCTGATACCCTCTCTGTCGCCCCCTCTCTGCCCCCTCTCTCTCTGCCCCATCTCTCTCTGTCGCCCTCTCTCTCTCTGTCCCCCACTCTCTCCATCCCCCCACTCTCTGTCCCCCTCTCTCTGACTCCCTCTCTCTCCCCCACTCTGTACCCATCTCTTTGTCAACCTCTCTCTGTCCCTCTCCTCTCTTTCCCCCCTCTCTGTTCCCCCTCTCTTTATCCCCGTCTCTCTGTCCCCCTCTCTCTGTCACCCTCTCCCTGACCCCTTCTCTCTGTCCCCCCTCTCTCTGTCCCCCTCTCTCTGTCCCCCCTCTCTCTGACCCCTTCTCTTTGTCCCCCCTCTCTCTGTCCCCCTCTCTCTGTTCCCCCACTCTCTGTCCCCCCTCTCTTTGACCCCCTCTCTCTGTCCTCCCTCTCTCTGACCCCTTCTCTCTGTCCCCCCTCTCTCTGTCCCAAATCTCTCTGTCCCCCCACTCTCTGTCCCCCCTCTCTCTGTCCCCACTCTCTCTGTGCACCCACTCTCTGTCCCCCTCTCTCTGTCCCCCCTCTCTCTGACCACCTCTCTCTGTCTCCCTCTCTCTGTCCCCCCTCTCTCGCACCCCTTCTCTCTGTCCCCCCTCTCTCTGTCCCCCCTCTCTCTGTCCCCCTTCTCTCTGACCCCTTCTCTCTGTCCCCCCTCTCTCTGTCCCCCTCTCTCTGTCCCCCTCTCTCTGCCCCCCCTCTCTCTGACCTCTTCTCTCTGTCACCCCACTTTATATCCCCTTCTCTCTGACCCCCATCTCTGTCCCCCTCTCTCTAACCCCTTCTCACTCTCCCTCCTCTCTCTCTGTCCCCCCTCTCTCTGTCCCCCCTCTCTCTGTCCCCCCCTCTCTGTCCCCCTCTCTCTGTCCCCTCTCTATCTGTCCCCCTCTCTCTCTGCCCCTTCTCTCTGTCGCCCTCTCTCCCTGACACCCTCTCTCTCTGCCCCTCTCTCTCTGTACCCCTCTCTCTGTCCCCCTATCTCTCTCTGTCCCCTCTCTCTCTTTCCCCTTTCTCTCTGTCCCCCTCTCTCTCTTTTTCCCCTCTCTGTTTCCACTCTCTATCTGTCCCCCTCTCTCTCTGCCCCCCCCCCTCTGTCGCCCTCTCTCCCTGACACCCTCTCTGTCTGCCCCTCTCTCTCTGTACCCCTCTCTCTCTGTCCCCCTATCTCTCTGTTCCCTCTCTCTCTTTCCCCTATCTCTCTGTCCCCCTCTCTCTGTCGCCCTCTTTCTGCCACCTCTCTCTCTGTCCCCCTCACTCTCTGTCCCCCTCTCTCTCTGTCCCTCTCTCTCTGTCCCCCTCACTCTCTGTCCCCCTCTCTCTGTCCCTCTCTCTCTGTCCCCCTCACTCTCTGTCCCCCTCTCTCTTTGTCCTCCTCTCTCTGCCCTCTCTCTCTCTCTGACCCCCTCTCTCCCCCACTCTCTGCCCCTCTCTGATGCCCACTCTCTGTCCCACTCTCTCTGTCCCCTCTCTCTGTCGACCTCTCTCTGACCAACTCACTCTCTGTCCCCCTCTTCTCTCTGTCCTCCTCTCTCTGTCGCCCTCTCTCTGACCCCCGCTCTCCCCCGACTCTGTACCCCTCTCTGTCCCCCACTCTCTGTCCCCTCTCTCTCTGTCCTCCTCTCTCTGCCCCCTCTCTCTGACCCCCTCTCTCCCCCACTCTGTACCCCTCTCTGTTCCCCACTCTCTGTCCCCCTCTCTCTGTCCCCTCCCTCTGTCGACCTCTCTCTGACCAACTCACTCTCTGTCCCCCTCTTCTCTCTGTCCTCCTCTCTCTGCCCCCTCTCTCTGACCCCCTCTCTCCCCCACTCTGTACCCCTCTCTGTTCCCCACTCTCTGTCCCCCTCTCTCTGTCCCCTCCCTCTGTCGACCTCTCTCTGACCAACTCACTCTCTGTCCCCCTCTTCTCTCTTTCCCCCACTCTCTGTCCCCCCTCTCTCTGTCCCCACTCTCTCTGTGCACCCACTCTCTGTCCCCCTCTCTCTGTCCCCCCTCTCTCTGACCACCTCTCTCTGTCTCCCTCTCTCTGTCCCCCCTCTCTCGCACCCCTTCTCTCTGTCCCCCCTCTCTCTGTCCCCCCTCTCTCTGTCCCCCTTCTCTCTGACCCCTTCTCTCTGTCCCCCCTCTCTCTGTCCCCCTCTCTCTGTCCCCCTCTCTCTGTCCCCCCTCTCTCTGACCTCTTCTCTCTGTCACCCCACTTTATATCCCCTTCTCTCTGACCCCCATCTCTGTCCCCCTCTCTCTAACCCCTTCTCACTCTCCCTCCTCTCTCTCTGTCCCCCCTCTCTCTGTCCCCCCTCTCTCTGTCCCCCCCTCTCTGTCCCCCTCTCTCTGTCCCCTCTCTATCTGTCCCCCTCTCTCTCTGCCCCTTCTCTCTGTCGCCCTCTCTCCCTGACACCCTCTCTCTCTGCCCCTCTCTCTCTGTACCCCTCTCTCTGTCCCCCTATCTCTCTCTGTCCCCTCTCTCTCTTTCCCCTTTCTCTCTGTCCCCCTCTCTCTCTTTTTCCCCTCTCTGTTTCCACTCTCTATCTGTCCCCCTCTCTCTCTGCCCCCCCCCTCTGTCGCCCTCTCTCCCTGACACCCTCTCTGTCTGCCCCTCTCTCTCTGTACCCCTCTCTCTCTGTCCCCCTATCTCTCTGTTCCCTCTCTCTCTTTCCCCTATCTCTCTGTCCCCCTCTCTCTGTCGCCCTCTTTCTGCCACCTCTCTCTCTGTCCCCCTCACTCTCTGTCCCCCTCTCTCTCTGTCCCTCTCTCTCTGTCCCCCTCACTCTCTGTCCCCCTCTCTCTGTCCCTCTCTCTCTGTCCCCCTCACTCTCTGTCCCCCTCTCTCTTTGTCCTCCTCTCTCTGCCCTCTCTCTCTCTCTGACCCCCTCTCTCCCCCACTCTCTGCCCCTCTCTGATGCCCACTCTCTGTCCCACTCTCTCTGTCCCCTCTCTCTGTCGACCTCTCTCTGACCAACTCACTCTCTGTCCCCCTCTTCTCTCTGTCCTCCTCTCTCTGTCGCCCTCTCTCTGACCCCCGCTCTCCCCCGACTCTGTACCCCTCTCTGTCCCCCACTCTCTGTCCCCTCTCTCTCTGTCCTCCTCTCTCTGCCCCCTCTCTCTGACCCCCTCTCTCCCCCACTCTGTACCCCTCTCTGTTCCCCACTCTCTGTCCCCCTCTCTCTGTCCCCTCCCTCTGTCGACCTCTCTCTGACCAACTCACTCTCTGTCCCCCTCTTCTCTCTGTCCTCCTCTCTCTGCCCCCTCTCTCTGACCCCCTCTCTCCCCCACTCTGTACCCCTCTCTGTTCCCCACTCTCTGTCCCCCTCTCTCTGTCCCCTCCCTCTGTCGACCTCTCTCTGACCAACTCACTCTCTGTCCCCCTCTTCTCTCTTTCCCCCACTCTCTGTCCCCCTCTCTCTGTCCCCTCTTTCTCTCTCCCTCTCTCTGATCCCTCTCTCTGCCCACCCATATCTACCCCACTCTCTGTCCCCCCTCTCTGCCCTCCTCTCGCTGTCGCCCTCTCTCTGACCTCCTCTCTCCCCCCACTCTGTACCACTCTCTGTCCCCCACTCTCTGACCCCCTCTCTGTCCCCTCTCTCTCTCCCTCTCTCTGATCCCCTCTCTCTGACCACCTCTATCTCCCCCACTCTGCCCTCTCTCTCTGTCGTCCTCTCTCTGACCCCCACTCTCTCCCACCCGCCTCTCTCTGTACCCCCTCACTGTCCCCCTCTCTCTCTGTCACCCCACTCTCTTTCACCTCTCTCTCTGTCCCCCCCTCTCTCTGTCCCTCTCTATCTCTGAGCCACTCTCTCTCTGCCCTCCTCTCTCTGTTCCCTCTCTCTCTCCCCCGTTCTCTGACCCCCTCTCTGTCGCACTCTTTCTGCCCCCTCTCTTTCTGACCCCTCTCTCTGTCCCCCACTCTCTCCATCCCCCCACACTCTGTCCCCTTCTCTCTCCCCCACTTTCTCTCCCCCACTCTGTCTCCCTCTCTCTATCTCCCTCTCTCTGCCCCCTCTCTCTGTCACCGTGTCTCTGTCACCGTCTCTCTTTCCCCCTTCTCTCTGTCCTCCTCTCTCACAATACCCCTTTCTCTGCCCCCTCTCTCTCTGTCTCCCCTCTCTCTTTCCCCTCTCTCTGTCCTCCTCTCTTTGTCCCCTCTATCTCTCCCCCGCTCCCTCTCTGTCTCCCACTCTCTGTCGCCCTCACTCTGCTCCCTCTCTTTCTGCCCCCTCTCTGTCCCCCTCTCTCTCTCTGTCCCCCTCTCTCTCTGTCCACCCTCGCTCCACCCCCCATCTCTCTGTCCCCTATCTCTCTCCCCCGCTCTCTGCCCCCTCTCTCTCACCCTCTCTCTTCCACCCGCCTCTCTCTCTGTCCCCTTCTCTCTGTCCCCTTCTCTCTGACCCCCTCTCTCTCTGCCCCCTCTCTCTTCCCCCTCTCTCTCTTCCCCTCTCTTTTTCCACTCTCTCTCGGTCCCCCTCTCTCTGTCGCCACTTCCTGCCCCTTCTCTCTCTGACCCCCTCTCTCTCTGACCCGCTCTATCTCCACAACTCTCCGTCCCCTCCTCTCTATCGCCCTCTCTCTGACCCCCACTCTCTCCCACCCGCCTCTCCCTGTACCCCCTCACTGTCCCCCTCTCACTCTGTCACCACTCTGTCGCCCTCTCTCTGTCCCCCTCTCTCTCTGTCCCCCTCTCTCTCTGTCCCCCTCTCTCTCTGTCCTCCTCTCTCTGTCCCCCCTCTCTCTGCCCTCCTCTCTCTATCCGCCTCTCTCTACCCCCTCTCTCTCTGCCCCCTCTCTCTCTGTCCCCCTTTATCTCTGAGCCCGTCTCTCTCTGTCCTCCTCTCTCTGTCCCCTCTCTTTCTCCCCTGCTCTCTGACCCTCTCTCTGTTCCCCTCTCTCTGTCTCCCTCTCTCTGTCTCCCTCTCTCTTTCCCCCTTCACTCTGTCCCCCTTCTCTCTATCCCCCTTCTCTCTGTCCCCCCTCTCTCTGTCCCCCTCTCTCGGATCCCTTCTCTCTCTTTCCTCCTCTCTCTCTGCCCCCCTCTCTCTGTCCCCCTCTCTCTGTCTCCCTCTCTCTCTGTCCCCCTCTCTCTGTCGCCCTCTCTCTCTGAACCCCTCTCTCTCTACCCCCCACTCTCTGTCCCCTCTCTCTGTCCCCTTCTCTCTCTGAACCCCTCTCCCTCTGTCCCCTCTCTCTCTGTCCCCTCTCTCTGTCCCCCCTCTCTGTCGCCCTCTCTCTGACCCACACTCTCTGTTCCCCTCTGTCTGTCGCCCTCTCTCTGTCCCCTTCTCTCTCCCACCCGCCTCTCTCGATCCCCCCTCTTGTCCCCCTCTCTCTCTGTCCCGCGCTCTCTGTCCCCCCCCCCTCTGACCCCCTCTCTCTGTCCCCTATCTCTCTCCCCCGCTCTCTGCCACCCTCTCTCTGCCCCACTCTCTGTCCCCCTCTCTCTCTGTCCCCCACTCTCTCCATCCCCCACTCTCTGTCCTCCTCTCTCTGACCCCCTCTCTCCCCCACTCTGTACCCCTCTCTGTCCTCCACTCTCTTTCCCCCTCTCTCTAACCCCTCTATCTCCCCCTCTCTCTGTCCCCCTCTCTCTGTCCCCTATCTCTCTCCCCCGGTCTCTGCCCCCTCTCTGTCACCCTCTCTCTGCCCCCCTCTCTGCCCCCCTCTCTCTCTGTCCGCCTCTCTCTCTCTCTGTCCCCCACTCTCTCCATTCCCACACTCTATGTCCACCTCTCTCTGACCCCTCTCTCCCCCAACTCTGTACCCCTCTCTGTCCCCCACTCTCTGTCCCCCTCTCTCTCTGTCCCCCACTCTCTCCATTCCCCACTCTCTGTCCTCCTCTCTCTGACCCCCTCTCTCCCCCACTCTGTACCCCTCTCTGTCCCCCACTCTCTGTCCCACTCTCTCTGTCCCCTCTATCTCCCCCTCTCTCTGTCCCCCTCTCTCTGTCCCCGCTACCTCCCCCACACTCTGTGCCCCTCTCTCTGTCGCCTCTTTCTGTCCCCTTCTCTCTCTGACCCCATCTCTCTCTGACCCCCTCTATCTCCCCCATTCTCTGTCCCCTGTCTCTGTCGCCCTCTCTCTGACCCACACTCTCTCCCACCAGCCTCTCTCTGTGCCCCCTCACTGTCCCCCTCTCTCTCTGTCACCACACTCTCTGTCACCCCTCTCTCTGTCCCCCTCTATCTCTGTCCCCCTCGATCTCTGTCCCCCTCTCTCTCTGTCACCCTCTCTCTGTCCCCTCTCTCTCTCAGTCCCCCCTCTTTCTCCCCCGCTCTCTGACCCCCTCTCTGTCACCGTCTTTCTGCTCCCTCTCTCTCTGTCACCCTCTCTTTGACCCCCACTCTCTCCAACGTCCAATATCTGTCCCCCTCTCTCTGACCCCCTCTCTCTGTATCCCCTCACTCTTTACCCCTCTCTCTGTCCCCCTCTCTTTGTCCCCTCTATCTCTCCCCCGCTCTCTGTCCCCCTCTCTCTGTCGCCGTCTCTCTGCCCCCCTCTCTCTGTCGCCCTCTCTCTGCCCCCTCTCTCTCTGTCCTCCTCTCTCTCTGTCGCCCTCTCACTGTCCCCCTCTCTCTCTGCCCTCCTCTCGCTGTACCCCTCTCTCTGTCCCCTTCTCTCTCTGCCCCCTCTCTCTGCCTCCTCTCTCTGTCCCCCTCTCTCTGTCCTCTCTATCTCTCCCTCTCTCTCTGCCCTCCTCTCTGTCCCCCGCTCTCTCTGCCCCTCCCTCTCTGCCCCCTCTCCCTCTGCCCCCTCTCTCTCTGCCCCCTCTCTCTGTCCCCCGCTCTCTGATCCCCTCTCTGTCGCCCTCTCTCTGCCCCCTCTCTCTCTGCGCTCTCTCTGCCCCCCCTCTCTGTCCTCCTTTCTCTGTCACCCTCTCTCTCTCTGTCCCACACTCTCTCCATCCCCACACTCTTTGTCCCCCTCTCTCTGACCCCCTCTCTCCCCCCACTCTGTACCCCTCTGTGTCCCCCACTCTCTCTCCCCCACATTTCTGTCAACCTCTCTCTCTGTCCCCTCTCTCTCTGTCCCCTCTCTTTCTGTCCCCTCTCTCTGTGTCCTCTCTCTCTCTCCCCCGCTCTCTGACCCTCTCTCAGTTGCCCTCTCTCTTCCACCCCCCTCTCTCTCTGTCCCCCTCTCACAGTCCCCCTCTCTCTGTCCCCTTCTCCCTCTGCCCCCTCTCTCTGCCCCCTCTCTCTGCCTCCTCTCACTGTCCCCCTCTCTCTGTACC
Source organism: Chiloscyllium plagiosum (assembly GCF_037043375.1). Lineage (NCBI taxonomy): Eukaryota > Metazoa > Chordata > Chondrichthyes > Orectolobiformes > Hemiscylliidae > Chiloscyllium > Chiloscyllium plagiosum. The sequence continues at coordinate 77,603,210 of NW_028270183.1, forward strand.
CTCAATCTTTCCCTCTCTCTCTCTCTGTCCCCCTCTCTCTGTCCCCCTCTCTCTCTGTCCCCCCTCTCTCTGTCCCCCTCTCTCCGTCCCCTCTATCTCTCCCTCTCTCTCTGCCCCCCTGTCACTGTCCCCCTCTCTCTGTCCCCTTCACTCTCTGCCCCGTCTCTCTGCCTACTCCCTCTGTCCCCTTTTCTCTCTGCCCCCTCTCTCTGCCTCCTCTCTCTGTCCCCCTCTCTCTGTCCCCTCTATCTCTCCCTCTCTCTCTGTCCCCCACCCTCTCCATCCCCCCACGCTCTGTTCCCCTCTCTCTGAACCCCCTCTCTCCCCCACTCTGTACCCCACTCTCTGTCCCCCACTCTCTGTCCTCCTCTCTCTGACCCCCTCTATCTCCCCCACTCTCTGTCCCCCTCTCTCTGTCCCCCTCGCTCTCTGTCCCCCCTCTCTCTGTCCCCCTCTCTCCGTCCCCTCTATCTCTCCCTCTCTCTCTGCCCCCCTGTCACTGTCCCCCTCTCTCTGTCCCCTTCACTCTCTGCCCCGTCTCTCTGCCTACTCCCTCTGTCCCCTTTTCTCTCTGCCCCCTCTCTCTGCCTCCTCTCTCTGTCCCCCTCTCTCTGTCCCCTCTATCTCTCCCTCTCTCTCTGTCCCCCACCCTCTCCATCCCCCCACGCTCTGTTCCCCTCTCTCTGAACCCCCCTCTCTCCCCCACTCTGTACCCCACTCTCTGTCCCTCACTCTCTGTCCTCCTCTCTCTGACCCCCTCTATCTCCCCCACTCTCTGTGCCCCTCTCTCTGTCACCGTCTCTCTGTCACCATCTCTCTGTCCCTCTCTCTCTGTCACCCTCTCTCTCCCCCTCTCTCTGCCCCCCCCTCTCTTTCCCCCTCTCTCTGACCCCCTTTCTTTGACCCCTCTATCTCTCCCCCGCTCTCTGCCCCTCTCTGTCCCCCTCTCTCCATGCCCCCCACTCTCTGTCCCCCTCTCTCTGTCCCCCTCTATATCCCCCTCTCTCTGTCCCCCTCTCCCTGACCCCCTCTGTCTCCCTCCCTCTGTCCCCGTCTCTCTCTGTCCCCCTCTCTCTCTCTGTCCCCCTCTATCTTCGCCAGACTCTATCTTCCCTCTCTCTGTCCCCCTTTCTTTCTGTCTCCCTCTCTCTCTGTCCCCCTCTCTCTGTCTCCCTCTCTCTGTCCCCCTCTCTCTGTCGCCCTCTCTCTGCGCCCCTCTCTCTGTCCCCCTCTCTCTCTGTCCCCCTCTCTCTCTGTCTCCCTCTCTCTCTGTCGCCATCTCTCTGTCCCCCTCTCTCTGTCCCCCTCTCTCTGACCCCTCTCTCATTATGTCCTCCCCTATTTCTCTCTCTCCCTCCCTCACCTTATCTCTCCCTTTTCTCTCTCTCATCCTCTGTCTCTCCCTGCTCCTTGGCTCTCTCCATCTTCTCCCACTCTCGATCCCCCTACCTTGGTCTCTCTCTCTCCCCACCTCCCTCCGTTTCTTTCTGACTAAATCTCTCTCCCTCCTATCCTGCCTTTCCTCTCTCTCTGACACACTCTGTCTCCCTAGTCCTTCCCTCTCCCTCTGACCCAGAGGCTGGGGGTTGGTGGTGAGGCTGCGTGTGGGGGTGGGGGTGAGATGATCGAGAGATGTCGGAAGTGGGAGGTGGGGAAAATGGGGTAGAGACGACATTGCGGGAGGGAGAGAGAGACGGCAGGAGAGAGAGAGAGTGAGGGTGAGGGGGAGAGAAAAGAATGGAGGCAGGTGGAGAAACTCATGTTGGGGGTGTGAGAGAGAGAGGGGGAGAGTGCGGCAGAAAGAATAGTGGAGGCAGGTGGAGAATCCGGGGTTGGGGGCGGTCTCTGAGAGGGGACCAGAGAGAGTGAAAGGGAGAGGTGGTGAGAAAGACTGAGTGTGCAGAAAGAGAAAGAGAGGGAGAGAATTGAGGAGGAAGAGTCGGGGAGAGGAATGGGGAGGCCAGGTTGGAGTGGGGGGGGTGCAGAGGGAGTTAAACCCAGCTCCTGAGCTCAGGGCCCGGTGCCCTCCCCTTCCATGAGGACCAGGACTTGGGGCTGAGTCTGTCTCTCTCCAGCTCAGCTTCTCCAACACAAAGACACACAACAACATCGGTCACTCTGCTGCTCGGCACGCTTTAATCAACATTTTTATTGTTTACAAATGGAAGTGATGGATACAGTCAGTGGGATGGTGCCTTTTCTCACTGGCCCCTGAGTTGTGAGAAACATTGAAATGTGTCCCTGTAACCCCCCTGTGGGATAAGGGTAGACAAACCAGCGCTACCCTCAATCTGTTCCCATAGCGACAGGCTGCTCCATCGCTGAAACATTGAACCGAAATGAGAAAATCCTGGATGGATTGATTAATGAGGGAATTTGATTGATTGATGGATTTGGGTGAAGGGATATTTCAGCACATTCTTCAGCTGCTGCCTGAACTTTGTCTGGGTCACGGCATAAATCGCGGTGTTTGTGCAACAACTGAGGAGCTGCAGCATGAAGCCGAATTCCTGCACATTCCCATCGAGATACACAGACCGATACCCAATCCAATGCATCCGGCTCCATATAGAAAACAGCATTAACATTGACCATAACAGGATGAAATTGGCCGAGATCACAAACAGTAAAATTATGGATTTTTTTCGGTTTCTCATTTCAGTGTCAGACTGAGCGTCCCCATTGGTGTGAGCGCGGAGTCTCCTGCGGGCTCTGCTGGTCACTACAATGTGTCTGACGGTGAGAACATTGAGCAGCAGAATCAGGAGAAATGGGACACACGGGGTTAGAATGTGGTGGAGGAACTCGATTGTGACCCAGATACTGGAGGATAAAGCAGCGTCTGTTACCTCACAAAACCAGGGGAGGTTCCACAGCCGATACCGAGCCGTGAGCATAAAATACCAGGAAATGTTCGTTAAACAGCTCAGCACAGTCACTGCTCCCAGAACCACAGCCGCCGTTTTCTCACTGCAATATTTACTTTTCAGCTTCTGGCAACAAATGGCCACAAACCGATCAAAGGTGAAAGTGACGGTGAACCAGACAGAGCAGTCAGTGGCTGCATAAAGCAGGACGGCGTGGATATTACACACGGGGACGGAGTCCATCAGGAAATAAAACTGTTCCCAATAAACAATGGGAATGTGTCTCAGGAGCAGGTCGAGGATAATGACCAGGAGATCCGCCGCTGCCATGGCCCCCAGGTAACGTCTGACACATTGAGACAATCCACAATCTTTATAAAGCAGGACGTAGATGGTCACTATGTTAACTGTGAGGAAGGAAAACAAACCCATTATCCATCAGCCTGGAGGCAAAGGGACCCGTTTGATCAGGGACCCAGTGAGATTTTCAAATGTGTCCCTATATTCAGGGATTTATTAAAATAATTGGAGCTGGAATAACAACTGGGAAGTTTTGAATTACTGACAAAAATGTCAGTTTTTGAATGTTGGGGGCAGAACGTTCCGGGATCTCCTTCAACTGTCCATCACCTTTCCCCTCTACCCACCCCACCAACATGATGTACTGTGCACAGGCTACATATCTGTCCAACACGGGGAGCTGCACTGACCACATCATTGCATTATGTATAAACCTCAACCAGATAGACTGTTCAGTACAGCGACCTGTGCAGGGATCACCCGTGAATTAATCTGTAAACCAGGAGCAGTTACCCTCCCAGCATGTAGGACTGTGTACACCACCCCAGTGCATTGATCTTTAAACCAGGAGCAGTTACCCTCCCAGCATGAAGGGCTGTGTACCCCACCCCAGTGCATTGATCTGTAAACCAGGAGCAGTTACCCTCCCAGCATGTCGAGCTCTGTACACCAACCCACTGCATTCCTCAGTAACACTGTGTTAGATCCCTGCGCAGTATGGGGAAATTTGCAGCCCATGCTTAAAGTGACAGGATGTCCTGCTCCCACCCATTTACAGCTCCATCACTCCATTGTACCATGACAAGGGGGTGCTGTGGGAGTGAACATCACTGCCAGAGAGAGATGGCGGGGGAATCTGTTTAATTATCACCACATGGGAGGGGTTTGGGGTATAGGCAGAGAGGGGGAGACTGAGAGACAGTGCCATGGAAGGATGTGTTCCCAGGTTTCAGAATGCTGAAATGTAGATACTTCGATAACATTCTGCAACATGAGCCTGTCTTCCCAGTAAAGATGGGAATAAAGGATATTGGTGTGAGGCCAGATGAGCATTTGTTCTGCATCTTTGTTACTGGAATTGCTTTCAAACGAATCTATGACTCATTGGGCAGATGCTAAAAATAATTTATCTTTGTTTGATTTTCCTTGAGTGTGACAGAGGGATCGTCCGCACGAGGCTGAGAGAGTTTCCTGGTGCTATCGTATCGGACTCAACTCATTAACTACCCAGCCCACACCATCATGTCCCTCTCATTCAATACCAGCCCGATTCTCCCACCCATCATTGCGGGTGGTACACAACATCGCTCGGATGCCCCTGGATATTCCGTGATCCTTGGCACTGGTGCCACCTTTAAAAGGCCAATGGGCACACGGTTGAGCTTTCTCAGTTCAGAGCTGCCCTGCACAGTTTACCTCGAGCATGGCAGATCCTGGGCAATTTCACAGCGGTTTGTCGACAGGGGCACGGAGGTCCTGGTGGATGAGCCAGTACAGAATGAGACCATTCTCTTTCCAGAGGAGGCCACACCACCAGAACCACCAAGCATGGTCTGAGCTCACCACCTACCTCAGTGCAGTATCTGGGGTCTGAAGAAATGCCCAGCAATACAGGACAAGCTTCAATAACCTTCCCCGCTCTTTCAGGATAAGGGTCACCGTATTCTCTCTGCTCCCTCACACTCACTGTATATCTGTTATAGCACCGACCCCCGAACAAGGCTCATGCTCCACCACTCTCACTGCTGCATGCAGCAACTTCGCCCCCCCACCTTCCCTCCACTTTACCCCACTCCCCTATGATAATAATGCTGCATGCATACAACACTGTGGACTGACTCCCTCCAAACACCTCACCATGACCCCGTCCCCCACCGACACCGACACTAACACCACCCACTCCCACCCTCCCTCCCTCCCTTTCTCCCATTCCAGGAGAAACAGCCTGGAATAGGACAGAAAAGGCCGATCCGGGTGGTTGAGTGCCCGATATCCGTTCCCTCACCCCCCTCCCCCCGCCATGTGGGGAGGACCCTGGTACGAGCCAGAGAGGACCGGGACGCCTCGTGTGGAGATTCTGAAACATCCACGTCCCACCGACTGAGTAAGGAGCAATGTTCCGTGAAAGGCAATTCTCACTTTTAACCCACTGGCAGCTCAGTTTCCCCCCGGCACAACTTAGAAGCCGTGGCCCTGATGCCATCTCCCTTTTGTGTCGAGCTGGTACAAATGGAATCCCCACGGTCTCGGTGGGCAGGAGGGTGGGCTCACAACACATCGTCACCATCACCTCCCAGGAAGGGAGCACGGAGACTCCTTCCTACACCTCCTCCTGTAAACAGCTCAGATACTGAAACTAATTTGTGACAGTTACTGCTCTCCCCACTTGTCCTGACATCTTCAACAATCTATGCTCATATACACCCAGCGCTCTCTGCTCCTGCAGCCCCTATTTAACGGTACGGCCTGTTTTATATTGTCTTTCATTGTCTTTCCTACCAAAGTGCATCACCTCACACTGCTCTGCATTGATCACCAGCTGCCATACACCTGAACACTACACCAACGTGTGATTGTACTGTTAGAGTTCCACACTGTCCTCCATAGACTTCACAATTCTTCTAGGTTTGGTGCCATCTACAAACATTGAGATTGTTATAGCGTCACAGTTCCCATGCAATAACTGAAATTCTGCGACTCTCACGAGTGTGAGCAAGTGAAATCCCGCTATATTCCAAACGGACAGAGTCGAATAATGACATGCTGTCAATGGAGCAACAAAAATCCGGATGCACACCAGACGGAGTGAACGAAATATTGACAAACCATAGAGAAGAGAATTCCAGATTGGCTCCAAGTTTCTGTATTTTTATCAGGGTATTAATGTCATGAAGTCGAAAGTGTGTATGTACCTTTAAGAGAGAGGGAAAGCTGTTCTGAACTGAGAGCTTCCAAGCACCTGTGATATGAGAGCATGGCAGACCCAGAGTGTGAAGGACAACTGAAAATATGTCACATTTGGCTGTGAAATAGATCCCTGAGATGGTTGCTCCTTGGACAACAATTCGAATTTTACCAATCTGTTTAAATTATGCCACAGGATACTAAAACCAAATCAAGTTTGAATGTATTGGTTTTCGGAAGTTGAACCAATGAGATGATCCGACGTTGTGCATATTAAAAATGCAGGCATTTAGAAAATTGCAGACAGAGTAAATGCCGTCAACACAGATCCAAGAGATTAGGAAACGCTCTCTATCAAAGGTACCTTTTCATAGGGAACATATTTGCAGTAAAAACACAGAAGATGACCCAAGGAGATCTATGGCCACAAGAAGACACACAAACAACAGCTGCTGTGCGATTTTGAAATTAAATGAGTGCAATTTTAATAAGTGTCTTATTGAAACAGTATATCGCTGTAGAGTTGGAGTGGGGTAATAAGCGTTTAAGAGAAAGGGGGTCTCAGAATTCAGAATACTTGATGTAAAATGTTCACTTTCAGAGTTAGATTAGGTTAGATTACTTACAGTGTGGAAACAGGCCCTTCGGCCCAACAAGTCCACACCGCCCTGCCGAAGCGCAACCCACCCATACCCCTACATTTACCCCTTACCTAACACTACGGGCAATTTAGCATGGCCAATTCACCTGACCTGCACATCTTTGGACTGTGGGAGGAAACCGGAGCACCCGGACGAAACCCACGCAGACACGGGGAGAATGTGCAAACTCCACACAGTCAGTCTCCTGAGGCGAGAATTGAACCTGGGTCTCTGGCGCTGTGAGGCAGCAGTGCTAAACACTGTGCCTCCGTGCCCTACGGTGCTCCTTGGACAATAATTCGAATTTTACTGTCGGGAAAAGTTAAAAAATAAATTGATGTTATTATGTAAGCAGTGGAATTTGGGTGTTCTCTGTCCCTCATATTTTAACAGTTTACGAGGCAAATTGAACATTTCTTTATGTTTAGTTTCAGTTACCAGATGAGCTTCACGCCGCACCATGACAATTTCCGTGTGTGTGTATCTGTGTGTCTCTGTTGTGTGTGGCAGTCTCTGTGATGCTTAAAGTAATGCAATGCCACCCTCTGCTGGCCTCCCCACGCCACTGCACAGGCATTGGCAGAGGGTGAAAACCAACAGGGATTCATTCAGAGAGGAGGAGGGAGAGGGCAGCTGCTCACAGCACCATCCAAACTGATGTCTTATCCATGTACTGATCTAAACGTCCTTCAAACATTGTAACTGTCCCTGCTTTCACCACTTGCTCTGGGAGTTCATTCCACACATAAGTCAGATTCTGACTAAAATAATTACCTCTCATGACTTCTGTAAGTCTTTTTCCTCACACCTTAAAATATCCCTCAGTTTTGAATCCCCAACTGTAGGGAAAAGACATCAGCCCTTCGACTTACCTGTACCCCTCATTACTTAATAAACCTCTGTAAAGTTACCCCTTAATCTCATACTCTCCATTGAAAAGAGTCCCAGTCCATCCAGCCTCTCCTTATAGCTCACTCCCTCCATTCCCAACAACATCCAGGTTAATGTATGCCCAATCCTCTCCAGCTTAATAATATCAAAGTCAGTAATATCAAAGTGACTAATCAAGGTATTTTCTACGGGTGGGGAGACCAAAACTAGACGGTACAGGTTGAAGGTGAGAGGGGAACACTTAAAAGTGACCTAAGGGGCAGCTTTTTCACCCAAAGGGTGGTGTGCCTATGGAATGAGTGGGCAGGATGACCAGACTGGACACAGTATTCCAGAAGAGGCCTCATCAATATCCTGTACAACCTCAATGTAACGTCCCAATTCCAATACTCAATGGTCTGACCGATGAAGACAAGTGTGTTAAACACCTCCTTAACCATACTATCTACCTGAGATGCAAAATTTAAAGAATTATACCTGACGGCCTAGGTCTCTGTTCCCCAACACTGCCAAAGGCCCTGCTTTTAATTGTATAGATCCTGCCCTTGTTTGATTTACCAAATCCATTACCTCGCATTAATCCAAACTAAACTCCATCTGCCACCCCTCAGCCCAGTGTGTGATATTACCACCTCCTCATTCTCCCCCTTTAAAAATCCTCCCCGTCTCCAGGAGACCTGCACACTCTGACCTTGAGTTTCTCAAAGACCCTGAGCTTGGGTTGCCTTGTGTGGTTTGGAGAAGGAGGGACAGATTGCAGACACTGTCAATGGGGAGGAGAGGTTGGACAGTAATCAGCGGCCTGGTGTCATTTCGTTGTTTTAGGAAGAGGGCAGTCACACGTTAGAGGTGGGTAATAGTGATCGGTGTTTTGCCACCAGAAATTATGCTTTTTCGTTGTCGGTGGTGTTCCGTGAAAAAAAATCTATTCGAGACCCTTCATTGGGCAGACTGTGACTGCAGGATTTCTTTTCTTAATATTGTAGATTACAGATAATAGCGATTGAAGACGTTCATAGTTAATTTCGATAGCACAGCACGTGCACTCAATATCCTACAGTTGAGACAAATATCTTGCATTTGTTTAACAATACAAAGTGTTTGTGTAGTTCCGTAATGGTAACCTGATTATAATAAATCCACACTGAGCTGAAAGCTGGCACTTAAAATATGACCCAAGTCTGGGTATGGTAGTGTAGTGAGAAGTGACCCTAGCTCTGAACCAGAACTCTGGATTTGATTTTAATTCCTGAACTTGTGTGGTCGTGTTCCTAACTCTGGACTAGTAGGACTGGATTCAAGTCCTGCCTGTTGCAGAGGTATGTCACAGCATGTCAGAACAGGCTGATGAACAAACACGCAGGAGAATAATGTTACAGCTTTATGGTTATTGCCGAGTGGTGCGAGTGTCCCTACCTCCGGGCACTAAGATCTCGGTGTAAATCCCACAGAAGTGTCCCATGATACATCTGAACAAACTGATTAAACTGGTTGTAGAATTATGATCTGATGGAGAATTGAATTTCAGAATTTAGGCCCGGAATGACTGAAAGCACAACTATTCGTGTTGATTGGAGTCACATCGTGCAGCGTTCGAGGTTTATAAAATCAGAATGATCATGGATAGGGTGAGTAGTTAGGGTTTTCCCTCGGGTTAGGGGCGTCCAAAACTGGAGGGCATTGGATGAAAGTGAGAGGGGAAAGATTTTGAAGAGGCGTAAGAGGAACATTTTCACGCAGAGGGTGGTGCGCGTATGGAATGAGCTGCCAGAGGAAGTGGTGGAGGCTGGTACAACTGCAGCATGTAAAAGGCATCTGGGTACGGACAGACCTGCCGAGCTTTTCCAGCAATATCTGTATTTCTTTCAAAAATGCTTTGATTTTAACGCAGGTATTCTAAATACATTATTTTTTTTAATGACGCAGGGACATATAAACACATTTTCAAATTGACCAAGACCATTTTCTGCTAAGGGTATGGCTCTGTGCGAGATGGCAACAATGATGCATCGACATGGAACAGGAAATGTGTTGGAGACATAGTTTGGACATTATACAAGGAGATCTCACATGATCCAGTTTGGGAGAGGATGACATTATTGTGTGATTCAACTCAGAGAGGGAGACAATGTAATCTTCCTGAGAAGGAATGGCCTATTACACTCGCTCTCTCTCCCTCATTATTCCTCATCACAGCAATGTGTGTGAGCTAAAAAAAAACGTCTATCCGGTCATCATTGCCATCCTCATTTTTAAAGAATTCATGCAGTGTGGGAACAGGCCCTTCGGCCCAACAAGTCCACACCAAACTTCCAAACAGTAACCTTGCCAGGCCCGTTCCCTGAGATTTACTTCTGACTAATGCACCTAACCTAGAAATCCCTGAATACGACAGACAACTTAGCATGACCAATCCACCTAATGTACACAGTGTGAGCTGTGGGAGAGAAATGGAGCACCTATTAGAAGCTCGCGCAGTCAAAGGGAGAATGTACAAACCCCACACAGATAGTCGCCCGAGGCTGGAATAGAACCCTTGTTCCTAGTGCTGTGAGGTAGCAGTGCTAACCACTGAGCCACTGTGCTACCCTTTGGGTGATTACTGGCCAGAATTCATTGGAATCTTCTCACTGCCTAATGCAAAGGGAATTCAGCTAAATCCAACTGTCCCAGGATGAAATCCCATTGCTAGCAGCTTGTGTGAGTAGAATATCTTCAGAAGCCGAATCACATTTTGGACAATCTCTCAATTTTTCCTTTTATCATAAGTTACACTAATATTTGGACAAATTTCTTTCAAGTTCAAATTGCAGAGATTGTGTTTGTGTGTCTGTCTCAACATTTTAAACAGGGAAATATTGATTACATATTTGCAATACCCAAACAGTTTGCCATTCACCTTTCCATCATAGTTTGAGTAACATTGCTCTGGATCATAAACGTGCAATTTGAGCAGATTAAAGAAACTAGCCTGACTTGTTCCTAAAACTGCCCCTGCCCCAGTCTAACACCTTTCTTATCGGCCATATCACCAACCTGGTCACATTTAACATTTGTTGTGAGCAGTGGAGGAGTGGGACGAGAAAAGGAAACAGTGACCCAAAAAGTCAGGGAACTCTTGACCGGTGAGCCTGATGTCAGTGGTGGGTAAGTTGTTGGAGGGGTTTCTGAGGGATAACCATTACATACATTTGGGAAGGCAAGGGCTGATCGGGATAGACAACGTGTCTTTCTCATGGGAAATCAAGTCTCATTAATTTGGTTGAGTTTTATGAAGAGATAAAAAAGAAGATTAATGAAGGCAATTTGGTAGACATTGTCTATATGGACTTCAGCAAGGTGTTCATAACATTCCAATTGGTAGACAGATTAAAAATTCGGTCACATGGGACACAGAAGAAGCTTGTCACAATTGGCTTGAAGGAAGAGGGATATTTTTCAGACTGGGGGCTTGTGACCAGCAGTGTGCTGCAAGAATCAGTGCTCAGTTCACTGCATTTCATCATTTATGTAAAGAACATAAATGTGGATATCGGGGACATAGTTAGTAAGTTTACAGATGACATCAGAAATGTGGTGTAGTAGATTATCTCAGAGTACATCGAGACCACAATTAGATGGGAAAAAGGGGCAAGCAGTGACAGATGAAGTTTAGTAAGATAAATATAAAGTTTTGCATTTTAGGAAGGAATTATACACTTAATGGCAAAGTCCTGAGGAGTGTTATGGAACAAAGGGACATTGTTCCTTGAAAGTGGAGTCGCAGGTAGACAGAGTGGTGCTGAACATATTTGGCACATTTGCCTTAATCAGTCAGAGCATTGAGTATAGCAGTTGGAGTGGCATGTTGCATCTGTACACGATTTTGGGAAGGCCATTTTAAGAAAACTGCATTTAATGCGGTTGTCTGCAGAAAAGATTTACACAGATGTCCCAGGGAGAGTTTGATTAGGTTGAGGTGTTTCTCCCTGGAGTGTCAGAGGCTGAATGGTGACATTATAGAGGTTTATAAAATCATCAGGGGAATGGATATTCTGAACAGCCACGTTCTGCTCTTCAGGGTAGGGGAGATCAGTTTCAGAGGCATAGGTTGAAGGAGAGAGGGCGAATGATTTAGAAGGGACCTGAAGATAAATGTTTCACATAGAGAGTGTGTGTGTACAGAAAGTGCTGTCAGAGGAAGTGATGAAGGTGGTTACAATTGCACATTTAAAAAGTATCTGAAAGAGGAGGGATATTGGCCAAATGCTGGCAAATGGGACTGGATCAGATTTGATATCTGATTGGAGTGAACAAGTTGGACTAACGGGTCTGTTTCTGTTCTGCATGACTCTCTGATTCTACAAGAAGGATGATGAAAAATTCTAAAATGATCTTTCAAGTGGGAATTCTCTTCACTGGAAGATAATCATGCCTCTATGTTCACATTGATTGAAAGCTGCAGTACTAAATATTTGACAGGGAAGTAAGTCACGAATATTGGGATCCAGACAGGAAAGTGGGGCTGAGACCACAATCTGATCAGCCACAATCGTAGTTCCTGGTGGAGAAGGCTCAAAGTGTCTAATGACCCACTCCTGCTCCTCAGTCCCATGTTTCTGTGTTCCATTCAGCCCCTCATACCTGATAGACAGGGACAGTTGGAGGCCACTTACTCTTATAATCTGGTGCACAGAAACAGAGGAGACCATTCAGCCTCTCAAGACTGTCACACATGCTTTGAAGTGACTTGGGAAATGTAATTGGAAACTCCAGGCACAGTTATAAAAGAGGCCCCTCATCTCTCTTCACAGAGCTTCCCCTCTCTGCAACTTGTGCTTCATTTGTTGGTCATGCTGTAGATGCAGATTGGCTCTGAATACAACCCATATACTCACCAGAGGTGGCTCACAAAATCATCTGGTCTCCCTGACTCCAATATTCAGTAATTGCACATTTATGACAATAACACCTGCTAAATTTCCAATAACAGAATGTGAGAACATCAGAAACAGGGACAGGTCGTTCACTCACCAGGCCTGCCTTGCCCTTCACTAAGATCATGGCTGATCTGCTCTTGGTCTCAAATCCTCTTTCATACCCAATTCTTCATCGCCCTCAACTCTCTGTCAGGTCAATATACATCTACCTCTTCTTCAAATACTTTCAGTAATCTTGCTCCCTAACATTCTTGAGAAGAGGAACCCTGATATTCAATACCATTTGTTTGAAGAAAACACGCGTTGTTCCTATACCATGGCCTATTGATATGGACAAAAGAGGTTGACTCAATGGTTCAGGTAAAAATGACTGGCCCTGATATCAAGGCAGTGGTTGGCTTTTGTTGACATCAAGGAGCTAAACAAAACTGGACTTAATGGGAATCAGACTAAACTGTCTAGTGTTTGGAGTCAAACATGGCACAAAGGAAGATGTTCACCATCTCAGTCCTCGGTCACCTCTGTGGGAGATCCTCAGGGTAGCTTCCTCTTCACAAACAGCTTCAGCTGCTTCATCAATGTCTCCCCGCCCCCACTTGCCGCAACATAAGATCAGAAGTGGGGATGGTCACCGAAGATTCCAAAATGTTCAGAAGATTTGTCGCCCATCAGCTCCTGAACCGGTCTGTGTCCATATGCAGTACGACCCAGATACCAGTCAGGTTTGTGCTGTTAAATGGTCTGTAACATTCATATAACAGCACTGCCTTGCACTGCACATTGCCACAGTGGAATAGAGTTCATTCAGCAGCTCTCGCTGGTTTCACAGGAATATGAGGAAGCCATTCAGCCCATTGACACTATTGCAGAAGAACAGGGACAGCCCATTCAGTGCCTCAAGCCTATTACTCAGGAAGGGAAGGCGTCCAGTGTGATGGACCACACCAGAGCCCCTCGAAAATATTTGAAGGCGGTAGCCTTGACTCTAATGTTTTCGTATTTTAAAGGAAATGTAAACTGTCTGTTCCAGATGCAATGAGACTGGTCATACTACTCTGTGTGAAGCAAAACGCCATTTATTTAAACACGGAAGATAAAATGAATCCAAAGAAAGAGGAATTTAGAATAATGTAATTCTATTGGTCAAATTAACAGAATAATAGATCGTGGAGCGATTACTAATGAACTGTTCCAATATAGGAAAATCGCGTAAACACAGCCCTGGGCAAAAAGGAATTTTCAGACACAGAATGTCACAAACATTTCTCCAATCCAGGAATCAAAAACAGCAGCAAGAGAAAATTCAGACAGAGTAGCAGCCAGGAGACATTCCCTGAAGCTGCCAACTCTATGTAGACCCCAATATTTTCTGATGTTGCTGAGATCCTAAACTGTGAGAGCTGGCCACACCCATTCAGGCTGCATTAAAATAAACCCAAGGCCTCCCTCGCTGTTTTCCCAGTGGTCTTAACTAGCCAGCTGGTTCAATCTCTCTCTTAAAAGAAACCAGGACAAAATGAAATCTTAAAGCTGCAGCATCATCACATTTGTCAGCACATCGAGCTGTCCAACAGGAAACAGAGGTAACCCAATCCGGCCTTTGGCCATGTCCAACCGGACAAGGAAGAAGTCATTCAGTCCTTTGAGTCAATTAAACAGAAACAGAATGAGGCCATTCAGCCCTTTGAGCCACTTATACAGGAACAGTAGGAGGCTATTCAGTCAGTTGAGCCACTGAAATAGGAACAGCAGGAGGCCATTCCTACCTCAATGCACTTACACAGGGGCAGAATAGGGTAATTGGTGCTGATCCTGATGAATAGCTTATGCCCAAAATGTCGACTCTCCTGCTGTGCTTTTCCAGCAAACTACAGTCTACTCTGATCTCCAGCATGGGCAGTCCTCACTGTCTCCTAATTGATGCTCTAACATGATGAACAGTTGCAGCAGAGGCTGCACAGACAGATTGTTCCACGTTGTACCTCGTGGCGCCATCACTCATGATACACACGTGGGACTTTAATGTGGTTTACTCGCGGTGAGGAGGGAAGTCATATGTCTTGTGTGAAGTCTCAAGGAAGCATGTTCCATCTCCGAGGTGACAGCCTGGTGTTCTCTATGTTGGGCGAAACCTGGCGGGAACGGCTAGCTGTTTCAGATGGAAGGTATTGTGGCTGCTGTTGGGGATTGTGAACAACATAACGTTCTGTACGGATTCACATGCCAATTAGATTAGATTACTTACAGTGTGGAAACAGGCCCTTCGGCGCAACAAGTCCACACCGACCCGCCGAAGCGCAACCCACACAGACCCATCCCCCTACATTTACCCCTTCACCTACCACTACGGGCAATTTAACTTGGCCAATTCACCTAACCTGCACATTTTTGGACTGTGGGAGGAAAGTGGAGCACCTGGAGGAAACTCACACAGACACGGGGCGAATGTGCCAACTTCACACAGAGAGTCACCTGAGGTGGGAATTGAACTCGGGTTTCTGGCGCTGTGAGGCAGCAGTGCTAACCACTGTGCCACCGTGCCGACTTCTCGACCATGTGGGAGAGTTAATTAAGGCATATAAACTATTAGGAAAGTCACGTTAGGCTGATGAATGGACTCTCTAAGTTCAAATAATGCTGATCTTATTCATGTTGATCTTGTCTAGTGCTTGTCCTATTCATGATTCGGAGATGCCGGTGTTGGACTGGGGTGTACAAAGTTAAAGATCACACAACACCAGGTTACAGTCCAACAGGTTTAATTGGAAGCACACTAGCTTTCGGAGCGACGCTCCTTCATCAGGTGATTGTAGAGGGCTCGATCGTAATACAGAATTTACAGCAAAAATTTGCAGTGTGATGTAACTGAAATTATACATTGAAGAATTGATTGTCTGTTAAGCCTTTCATCTGTTAGAATACAGTGATAGTTTCACTTCTTTCATGTGTAAATCACAAAACACTTTTTTTGAAAGTTGCATTCTCGGGGGAACACTTCAGTGGTCGAGGACACTCAGCCTCGGACCTCCGGGTGACCATCCTCCAAGGCTGACTTCGGGACAGGCAGCAGAGGAAAGTGGCCGAACAGAGGCTGATAGCTAAGTTCTGTACCCATAGGGAGGGCCTCAACCGGGACCTTGGGTTCATGTCACATTACAGGTGATCACCATTGCACTACACGCACACACAGAGAGATATTCCTACACACACACTCTCACATACACACGGACACAGGTACACACAGACGCGCACACAGACACCCACACACACCCTTATAGACACACACACTCCCACACATGCACCCCCTCACAGACTTAAGACACTATGCACTCACTACACACACACACACTTCCTCACACTCACAACCCCCACCTCAGACAGACACACACACACACAGACAGACAAAGACCCACATGCACACATATATTTTGTGTGGTGAAGTTTTTTGTACTTGCAGAGTTACATTGCATTTTGCTCAAAAACTGCATACATTCATATAGAACTCTGAGCTCAAAAACTGCATGAATTTATGTAAAACTCTGTTATCGCACTTTTTAGATTAGAATCAATCTAAACGTCAGGGCATAGACAGAGAACACAGGGGGCTAACACCTTCAACATATTGTCTAGCTATCACCATTGTTAACAGCTAACCCAAAAATGCAACTTTATACAAAAAAGGGTTTTGTGATTTACACTTGAAAGAAGTGAAACTATCACTGTATTCTAACAGATGAAAGGCTTAACAGACAATCAATTCTTCAATGTATAATTTCAGTTACATCGCACAGCAAATTTTTGCTATAAATTCTGTATTACGATTGAGCGCCCCACAATCACCTGATGAAGGAGCGTCGCTCCGAAAGCTAGTGTGCTTCCAATTAAACCTGTTGGACTATAGCCTGGTGTTGTGTGATTTTTAACTTTGTCCTTTTCAGTGTATCCTGTATGCCTTACTCTGTCGAAGTCTATTTCCACCCTACGATCTGCCTGGCCATGCTTAATATGATCTGCCTCCACTTCTCATAAATAAAGTGTTTCCCTGTACTGAGGTACATGTGGCAATAAATCAAACCAATCAATCCTGACTGACGTATGGAATTTCTCACCCTATCAATGTCTCTTTTGGAAATAAGTGATCGCTGCCACTCCTCGTGTTTCAGCATCGCCATTTCTTCGTCTCTCACAGCTCTACTGATTAAGCACTCAGCCAATGTGCCAAAAGCCTTTTTCACTGCCCTGTCTACCTGTGACTCCACTCTTAGAGAACCGTGCACTGAACACCAGGGTCTCTCTGCCCACTACACCCCTTAAGACTCTCCCTTTCACCATGAAACTCCGAAATTGATTTGAGTTTCCAAAATGCAAGATCTCACACGTCTATATTAAACTCCATTTGCCATTTCTCAACCTACATCCCCACTTGATAAAGGTCAAGCGGCAATTTCTGATAAACGACATTCAGCTGGCATCTGTGGCTGTACTTTCTATTCAGCAAAACCCGCTCTGTCTTAAAGTGACCGGACATGATTTCGGCTTCATAACACCTCCCCGCTTCAGGAAAAAAAAACATGAAGCAGCAGAATGAAAAGATGGCTTCATTTCTTTTCCTCTAATTCTTAATCCCATTATTATGAATTACAAAACTATTAATCTCAGCTATACCATACATATTAATTCTGCACGCATAACTAATATTGCAATGAGTCGAATCTTATCTAAACTTTTTCCTTTAAATCTGCGATAACACATCTGCTATCACATTGTAGGACCCACAGTATGTACATTTTGTAAGTTTAAAGTCGGTAAAATAAGACTGCAATGAAATACTCTTATATTCTGTTCTTTAAATATTCAAAAAATGCGAGAGATTTGTCATTGTCCACGATCATCTCTGACAATTTGTTTATCATATAAACATGAAAATATTGTCAGTCCAGTGCGAAACCTAATCATTCTTTTTCAATAATGGAGATGTTGCATTTTTTTTCTGGCGGATATTGAGTTTTTTCGGCAAGTAGCTAATTGGCCATTCCATTACATCATCATTTTACTGTATCAATACATCTCCGAGCCCTATATCCCGAGCATCAAATGCAATTTTCAAAGTTTTTCAAAATATTTGGTTCAGCTAAAACTGGTGCGGTGATTAATCCTGCTTTAAAATTCTCAAATGTCTCCTGGCATTATTCTGTCCACCACAATTCTGTGTTCTTCTTTAATAAACCCATCAGAGGTGCCAATACGCTGCTGAAGTTTGGAACAAACTTCCGATAGAATCCACTCAGTTCCAAAAACCGAAGCACCTCTTTCTTCGAGGATGGTCGTGGAAATTCCTCAAAGCCCTTCGTCATTGTGTTCCATGGGGCCGACCTCCCATGGCCAATGTAACGTCCCAACAACGTCACCTCTGCCTCCGCGAATTCTGTTTTCTTTAAGTTTATTACCAAGTTTGCTTCTTGTAATCGTTCAACATGCTCTGCCAACTGTAACATGTGAGCTTTCAATCACTTGCTAAAGAACACTACATCATATAGATAAACTACACAATTTGTACATCTGGCCACAACTCTGTTCCTGAGTCTTAAATGTGTCTGGAGCATTATTCATTCACATGACGTACTCTAACTTTTTTTGTCAACTCCGGTATCTTTAAAAGATAGTTGAAATGACTCAACATTTTGTTAGTTTGAATGGGTCCACTAAACTTGGCTTCGAAGGGATTTCCTACCACTGGTGGCATACTAACACGTCATCCCCACGGGAAATCGTCAAAGTTTCAGAGTTTTTATCTGCCACCTGCTTCATTCCATGCTGTGTCCTCTTCAGGTGCTGTTTAGCTAACTCACCTACTCCATCTAATTTCTCCCTCACCTCAGATACATAATCCAAGTGTGAGATATCCGATTTCGGTCCTATCAGTTTATAGTTAATTAATTTCAAAGGACCTCTCACTTCATATACGAATATTAACTCAACGGAAGTAAAGTGAGTAGATTTATGTGGGGCATCTCTAATGGCAAACAATATAATGAGACACCTTTAATCCAATCATTCGGGTAATTCTGACAGTACGCCGTTAATATCATCTTCAGCATCTGATGCCAACTTTCCAAAACTCCCTGGGATTCGGGATGCGATGCAATTGATTTAAACTGAGTGTGCCGAAGCTATCCAAGATGTCCTTAAATAGCTGATTGGTAAAATGAGATCCTTGGTCTGACTGAATCACACTGCGTAGCCCACAGCGAGTAAAGAAAGCGACCAACTCCTCCACCTCCCATTTTTCCTTAACATACCGTAATGGAATTGCCTCTGGAAATCTGGTGGACACATCCATTATGATCAGCAGATATTGGTTTCCAATTTAATTTGGAAAGGGGAGCTACACAACTAATCATAACCCACGTGAAAGGTTCTTCGAATACAGGAATTGGCAACAAAGGTGCTGGTTTTAATACTGACTATGACTTACCTACCATTTGGAATGTATGACATGTACAACAAAAATTAACCACGTCCTTGTGCATTCCAGCCACTAGAAATGCTTTAGCCTGAGTCTTCCGTGCATCAACTCCTTTAGCTTTTTCTTTCGGTTTTCCTTCCTGTTGTAACTTATGACAGTGGGATCTTATTACTACACAGTCTGGAAAAATCCCTGGGTATTTTTCTTTTAATTGCACAGTTCCCTGGTCTTACTTTAGCTTCACCACCACAAGGGGTGCCTCTCCTACCTTGGATCCTGCTAAATCATTCCCAAGAATAAACTGCATTCCTGGAACTGACACCCTGTCCCTCAATCGCACTGTTACTTGCCCAAACTTGATTTGGCACTCCAACCTAATGTTAAACAGGGAATGCTTAATTTCTGTCCCCATTCCACAAATTATCACGCTGTTGAGTAACATGTCAGAAAGAGTAAAAATACTTCCATCTCTTGCAATTGGAGGCCGAGAGAAAGTGAGGACTGAAGATGCTGGAGATCAGAGTTGAAAAGTGTAGGGCTGGAAAAGCACAGCAGGTCGGCAGCATCCGAGGGGCAGGAGAGTTGACATTTCAGGCATAAGTCCTTCATCAGGAAAGTGGGGGTAAGGGAGGGGGAAGGGGGTTCTGAAATAAATAGGAGTGTGCGGATGGAGTTGGGTGGGAGATAGCTTGGAAGGCAATAGGTAGATGCAGGTGGGGGTGATGGTGACAAGTCAGAGACGAGGGTGAAGTGGATAGGTGGTAGGACATTTGGACCTCTCAAACTTTTCAGCATCAACGTTGACTTCACCAATTTCAAAATCTGCGCTCCCCAACCTCATCCCAGATCCAACCGTTCAACTTAGCACTGGCCTTTGGAACTGTTCTAACTGACCATTTTCCTTCCCATCTATCTACTCCACCTTCTCTCCGACATATCACTGTCACTCCCACCTACATTTTCCTATCTCCCTCCCAGTGACCCTCCAGCCAGCCCAGCTCCTACCCTCGTATTTATCTTTGAGCCCACTTGTCCCCCCGCCACATTCCTGACGATGGGTTTATGCCTGATATGTCGATTGTCCTGCTCTTCGGATGCTGCTTGATCTGTTGTGCCTTTCCGGTTCCTTGCTTCTCAACTATTAGCTACTGAACAGATCCCGTATCTTGCAAAATTATAACTTATTGTCCTCCCCCCACACCCCATTTTTTCTTAGTAAGGTTTATCTATGGAGGCAAATTCTTTATAGTTATCAGGCACTGACTCCATACATAGCCCCTGCCTCGGGTGTGCACTCTCCTGCAGCTCCTCGGCTCTACTTGGGGTCTCCTTTACCAGGTTCAGTAATACCACTGGCTTAAACTTTTTTGCCACATCTTTTCCCAAAGTTTCTTCCTTCAACCCCCAGCACTGTGTGTCCCAGCTTACTGCAGTGAAAACAAATTTTCCCAGTGCCCTTCTTAAACCATCGGCACTGCAGTTTTATTTGTTCTGCTCCGTTATAGTGAGAACACCTGAGGCCTTTCACCACCTTTCAATCCCCTTGGGCTTCTTTATCACCTGTGGTAAACTATTGCCAGTGTGCTTTTCTCTATGTTTTGTAGTATAGGATCTCCCCTTCTCCCAATTTCTATCCCTCAACAGGATGAAAATCCTCCTAGAAACTAAATTTCATCTCATGCACCAATGCATACTTAACTGCCATTTCTGCCGTGCTTCTCACTTCTTGAACTTCCTGTTCATTCACATGAATTCTTACCGTCTATGGAAGTGAGTCTTTCAACCCTTATCCATTTTTAAGGCCTGCACACATTTATCAAAATGACTGTGGTTATTTCTTTCAAACTCAACATAACTCTGACCTGGTTCCAACTCTATATTTCTGAACCGCTGTCTATATTCTTCTGTTATAATTCATAAGCACTCAAAATAGCCTGTTTGACATCTGCATAATCTCTTGCTCTCTCATGTGACAGCACTGCACATACCTCTCAAGCTGTACCCACCAGCTTAGTCTGAACTAGCATTACCCACAGGTTCACTGGACATGACATCTGCTGAGCCAATTTTGCAAATGAAATAAAAAAGGTTTTGGCATTTTTCTCACCGAAATATTGCAATGAATTAACACAGTTTTATACATCCCTACTTTCTCCCTTCATCTTCATTCTGCTTATTTAACTTTCTTGGAGGAGAAAGTGAAGTCTGCAGATGCTCGAGATCAGAGCTGAAAATGTGTTGCTGGAACAGCGCAGCAGGTCAGGCAGCATCCAGGGATCAGGAGAATCGACGTTTCGGGCATAAGCCCTTCTTCAGGAATGAGGAACTTTCCAACTTTCTTATCTAATTCCAAATTTCTGAATTTCAAATTCTCCCCGTCTTCCTTTTCCTCACTTTCTCTTTCGCTATCTTCTCTCTCTCTTTCTGTCTCTCTCTTTATCTTCTAACTCCAATCGCTCCACTTGCAATTTAAGTTTTTTTCTAACTCGACTGCAGTTTCCTGCTTCTCTGATACACCAAAGTGCTTGACCAACTCCATTATGGTGACAGCTTTCCTTTTGTCCCTGGTGAAACCCAATTCTAATCTACATGTTCATTCTAAAAGTATGCCCTTCCTTTGTCTTTCTAAACTTTGTCAGCAAGTTTGTGAATCGTCTTCAAACCTCAGAACCTCTTTAGTAATGTTAAATGCCAATTCTTTTAATTTAACCAACCACAAGGAAACAAAATTAAATGAATTTTGTCACCTGTTTTATTTGAAGGTCTAGGTCACTAACTGCCAAGCGATGGAATCTGCTGGGACTTTTTGCACTCCAAATCTGTTCAAACCCTGTACGACAAGCCCTCAAAACATTATGATGGCGATATCGAACTCCCCTGTTAATTAAACCACACACCCAGAAAAGCTCACCTCGCCTCGTACTCTGTTAAAACATGAGTGTCGCAAATTCGACTATTAAGAGAAAAGTAACCATTTATAAATATGCAAGTAAGCTCGCTGAGCTTGAAGCTTTGTTTTCAGATGTTTCGTCAGCATGACTAGGTAACATCATCAGACAGAGTCTCTGGTAATGCACTGGTGGTAGCTCTCGTCTTTGTATTTATAGCTCTTGGTTTCTTAAGATGCGTGATGTCATTTCCAGTTTTTTGTTCAAGGGAAGGTAGATAGGATCTAAATTGTTGTGTTTATTGATGTACTTCTGGCTAGAATGTCATTCTTCTAAGAACTTTCGTGCGTGGCTTTGTCCTAGGAAGTGTGTGTTGTCACAGTCAACATGGTGTCCTTCTTTGTCTGAATGTATGGACACTAGTGATAGTGGGTCATGTCTTTTGGTGGCCAGTTGGTGTTCATGTATCCTGGTAGCACAACAACAAAACAGTTCAGCAGAATGAGATTTTGAAAATGGAAGTATTTTCACATCAGAAACCAGGTTAGGTCACTGAGTGCAGGGCTGATGGGTGAATGGGTCTCAGTGAGAATTGGGGAACAGACAGCAGAATTACATTGCAGATATTCCAGCTCGAAACTGCGTATTCATGTAGTGCTGTAACCAAAGCAGCGGGAGAGGCAGACATGCATTAAACCACAACGTGTAACATTTTGCCCAGGATAATCTCCTCAATCTGCCATTACCATCGACACCATCTATGTTTCAGTGACGAGTTTGGGTGAACATATCAGAGTCAGAATCACATGAACCTGAACCTGATGCTAACTCATTAAAGCTACCGGACTTGACCAACAGATCTGAACGAAGCCCTGCAGTTCTGCCACATTCAGTCATAAATAGTGATGGACAAGTAAACAAATGACAGAGGAAAAGGCTCCACAAAAATCCCCATCCTAAATAATGGAACAGGCCTGCACATCAGTGTAAAAGTGAAGGATGTTTTATCTGCACATCCTCTGCCAGAAGTGTTGAGTCGGTGATACACCTCACCCTCATCATGATGCCCACAAAATTACAGATGCCAATCTTCAACCAATTCGATTTGTTGTACACATCATGAAGAAACAGCTGAACACAATAGATACTACAAAGGCAATGGGCCCTGACACCATTCCTGCAATAGGACTGAAGACTTGTGCTGCACAACAAGCCATGTCCCTGGGGATGCTGTTTCATTCCAGATACCACTCTAACATGTCCCTGGCAATGTGGAAAATTACTCAGCTACGTCTCATTCCCTAAGAGTGGATTCATTACAATCTGACCAGTTACTACCCCTTAGTCCCATCACGACAGTAAAATTGGTGGGAGTTCTTTTTGACAGAGTCGTCAAGCAGCACAGAAATAACCAGCTCAGTGTGGTTTCCGACAAGTCCCCATGTGGAGATGGTGCTGCTGTGGAAATGTCATTGGATTACTAATCCAGACCAGGATAATGCTCTGGCAGTGGGTGGAAGTTAAAGATAATTAATAAAATATCGAGATCTAAAATCTGGTGTCAGTAATAGTGACCTTGAATCCAATATCGATTGTAAACAGAATTTCCTTCTCCAATATACTTTTAGGAAGTGAATCTCCCGTGATTTCCTGGGCTGGCCTAAAACTGACTCCAAAGACCTGACATGTGATAAACATTTCAATGGTCTCTGAAACGGCCAAGCAAGGGCACTCATTTGTATCAAACTACTCCGAGGTCTGAAAGGATGAAACCGGACAGAACATCCGGCCTCAGCATCAGTGTCAGAAAATGGAATGGGAACACAGTCCTGTCGCCCCTGCAGAGACCCCCTTCCTTACATCTGAGAGCTTGTGACAACATTTACAGAGCTTTCCCACAGACTGTACAGAAACAGCGGGAAAGGAGTAGGTCATACAACACTTTGAGCCTCCCCATTCTAGTTCATGGAAAAAAATCTCCTAAATGCACTTACCCCACACGATATACATATTCGCTAATGTGAGTAACCTTGGGAAGCTATAAAATAGGAAATGCAGTAGTATGTTTGGTCCATCGAGTTTGCTACCCAACTCAATGTAACCATGTCTGGCCCTTCATTTCCACACCATACTCCTGCTCTCCCACCATCCCTTTACTGTCTCTAAATCCTTATTTATAATCAGTGTCTTCGTTTCCAGATGCGAGAGAATTCTCCATATTCACCAGTCGTTGAGTACAGGCATTTATTCTCATCTCAATGAAGAATGGCCTGTCTGTACCTAGTACTGTGGCTCCTTGTTTTAGACGTCCCAGCTAGGGGAATTACCATTCCTGTTTTCAATCTGTCTCACCCTGTCAGAGTTTTGTATATTTCACTGAGATCTCCACTCATTTTCCTAAACCCCATGGAATACTGGCTCAGTCACCCCAAACTCTGCTCCCACAACAAGCCTGTCATACCAGAGATCAGTCTGGTGATCCTTCACTGCTCTCTCTCAATGCCAGGTTTGTCCTTTATTAGGTATGGAGATCAGAACTGCCCACAGAACTGCACAATATTTCCACACTGTAAAGTAATCTAAAATCTAATCTAATCTAATTTGAGATGATGTCTCACGAAGTTCCTGTACAGCTACAGTAAGACACCCTTTCTCCTGGACTCAAATCCACCTGAAATGAAGGTCAGCACACCATTTATCTTCTTAACTGCTTTCTTTCCTGCAATATTGCTTTCAGTCACTGGTGTACAAGGAGATCCAGATCCTTTTCAATGTTATAGCTCCCCACTTGCTAGTTGTATATACACTGGTCAGCGTGGCAATGTCATTCCTAGTATTGACTTCTGGTTACAGAAATCACTGTGCTGCAGGAAGCTCAGAGGTTTATGCAGAAGGAAACAACAAAAGGGAGCATACGTCCCTTTGTAAATCTACATGTTTCAACCAATCCCTTTCAAATGGTAGGCTGCCAATTTTTCATTTCCACCAAAGGACACACCATCACCTCAATCCAAATTGTTCTCCCTCTGTCACGTATTTACCCATTCACTCCACTTGTCTTCGTCTTCTCGGTGCTTTTTTACATCCTCCTCACCCACTCACAATCCCACTTCCGTTAGTGCTGTCAGCAGGCTGGGATATATTGTATCTGATTCCAGCAACCAAATGTTTAAAGGGCATTGTGAACAACTGGACTCCAAGCACCGATCCCTGTGACACCTCAGCAACCGTCCTCTGTTCATTTCTATTTATTTATTTCGTGAATCTGGGTGTCACTGGCTGGGCCAGCATTTATTGCCTGTCCCTAATTGCCCTTGAGAAGGTGGTGGCCAGCTGCCTTGTTGAACGCTGCAGTCCACCTGCTGCTGTTGACCTCTGATGCCATTAGCGAGTGAATTCCAGGATTCTGACCCAGCGACTGTGAAGGAGCGGTGATATATTTCCAAGTCAGGATGGTGACTGGCTTGGAGGGGAACCTAAATATGATGGTACTTCCATACATCTGCAGCCCTTGTCCTTCTAGATAGACATGGTCTTGAGTTGGGAAGATGCTATCTGAGGATCTTTGGTGAATCATTTCATTGCAGCATGTAGATAGTAAAACAATGCTGCTGCTGAGCGTTGATGGGGGAGCATTAGATTAGATTACATTACAGTGTGGAAACAGGCCCTTCGGCCCAACAAGTCCACACCGACCCGCCGAAGCGCAACCCACCCATACCCCTACATTTTCCCCTTACCTAACACTATGGGCAATTTAGCATGGCCAATTCACCTGACCTGCACATCTTTATGACAGTGGGAGGAAACCCACGCAGACACGGGGAGAATGTGCAAACTGCACACAGTCAGTCGCCTGAAGCGGGAACTGAACCCGGGTCTCAGGCGCTGTGAGGCAGCAGTGCTAACCACCGTGCCACCCACACGGTGGATGAAGGGACAGTCAGACTGGTTGCTTTGTTCTGGATGGTATGAAGCTTCTTGAGTGTGGTTGGAACTGCACTCATCCAGGCAAATTGGGAGTCTTCCATCACACTTCTGACTTATGCATTGTAGATGATGGACAGACGTTTGTAAGTCAGGATGTGATTTAATCGCCGCAGTATTCCTAGATTCCTAATTTTCCACATAATCGGGGAAAGCCATTGTTGTAACTGTGTTGAATCAGTTTGGCTAGGGGACTAGCAAGTTATGGAGCACAAGTTTTCAGTACTATTGCCAGAATGTTGTCAGAGTATGGACCCTTTGGAGTATCCAGTATCTCCAACCATTTCTGGATATCGCGTGGACTGAATAGAATTGGTTGATGACTGGTAACTGAATTGCTGAGGATCACTGGAGGAGGCTGAAATGGATCATCCACTTACCACTTCTGACTGAAGATTGTTGCGAATGGACCAGTTTTATCTTATACACTGAGGTTCTGGGCTCTTCCATCATGTAGGAAGGGGTTATTTGTGGAATCTCTTCCTCCAGTGAGTTGTTTAATTGTCTCCAACGTTTCTAGACTAGGTGTGGAAGGACTGCAGATCTTAGATCTGATGCTTTAATTGTGGGATCACTTAGCTCTGCCTATCACTTATTGCTTATGCTGTTTGCAACACACGTTGTCGTGTTTGGTGTCATCACCAGGCTGACACCTCATTGTCAGGTATGCCCAGTGCTGCTCCTGCCATCCTGCACACTCCATTGAACCAATGATGATCATCTGAATTGATGGTAATTGTTGTGAGGGGGATATGCCAGGCCATGAGGTTGTGTGGTGTGCAATTCTGCTCCTATAGATGAACCACAGCACCTTATGGACACCCAGACTTGAGCTGCTAGATCTGTTCAAAGTCTGCCCTATTAAGCACCGTGATAGTACCACCCACAATGGCGGAAGCTATTCTCAATGTGCAGGTGTGACTTTGACTCCACAATGACTATGCGGTGGCCACTCTTACCGATATTGTCATGGACAGCTAATTCTGCAACTGGCAGATTAGTAAGTCTGTGGTCAGTATGTATTTTACTCTTGTTGGTTCCTTCACCACTTGTCAGTCTAGCATGTATATCCTTTAGGACCCGGCAAGCTCGATCAGTAATGCTGCAGCTTCGATGTTCTTGGAGGTGGGCATTGAAATCCGCTACCCAGAGTACATCTTGCGTCCGTGATACTCTCAGTGCTTCCTCCAAGTGTTGATCAGCATGGGGGAGTAGTGAATCATCAGTTGAAAGAGGCTGGTACATGGTAATCAGCAGGACGTTTCCTTTCCCATGTGTAAACTAATGCCATGACACTTCATGGGATACGGAGTCACTGTTGAGGACTCCAAGAGCAATTCCCTTTCAACTGTATTCCAATGTGCCGCCATTTCTGCTGTATCCGTCCTGCTGATGAGACAGGAGATATCCGGGGAAGGTGATAAGGAGTCTGGGATATAGTCTGAAATAGATCATCCACTCAGTACTTCTGACTGAAGATTGTTGCGAATAAATCAGCCTTATCTTATACACTAAAGTGCTGGGCTCTTCCATCACGGAGGAAGGGGTTATTTGTCGAATCTCTTCCTCCATTGAATTGTTTAATAGTCCCCAACATTTCTTGACTAGATGTGGAAGGACCTATTCCTTACAGAATCATATCTTACAGGCAATGTCAGGCTGTTGCTTGACAAGTCTGTTTATTTCTATTCACTGTTTCCTGCCAGCAGTCCCATTCTAGAAAGATGCCCATACATTAGCCCCAATCCACTAAGATTTGATTTTGCAAACTGGGCTTGGAGCTTTACCAAATGTTTTCTAAAAATCAAAATGTTTAACATCCATTGATTCTCTTTCATTTGTCTCCCAGTCTGTTTCTTAAACATAATTCCCATTTTAAAAATTATGTTAGTGTTGTCTATGACCTTTACTGTCAGTCCCAATAATTTCTCCTAAACCATTTACTTACTATGTTCTATGTTGCACGTACTCTACCATTTTCCCACACCAGACTCGGTTTTCCTTGTATTGTTTGAGATTTCTGTGAAGACAGAACGGAAGTCGTGGCTTCATAGTTCTGCCATTTCCCTGTTCCCCATTCTCCATTCTCTTGTCTCAAACTGTAAGGAAACTGCACTTGTTTTCTCAGATTTCTCACATTGACATGTTTTAACAAGTGGGCGGCACGGTGGCACAGTGCTGCTGCCTCACAGCGCCAGAGACCCGGGTTCAATTCCCGCCTCAGGCGACTGACTGTGTGGAGTTTGCACGTTCTCCCCGTGTCTGCGTGAGTTCCCTCCGGGTGCTCCGGTTTCCTCCCACAGTCAGGTGAATTGGCCATACTAAAATGCCCGTAGTGTTAGGTAAGGGGTAAGTGTAGGGGTATGGGTGGGTTTCGCTTCGGCGGGTCGGTGTGGACTTGTTGGGCCGAAGGGCCTGTTTCCACACTGTGATCTAATCTAATCTAATCTAATCTAATAACCCTTGTGAATATACTCTGCAGAAACTCATCAATTCTTGCCTTGTTAATTGACCTTCCACACCATACACTCATAGACTCTGTGCTGACAGAAGTACAGCACGATCTATATTAGTCCCACTTTCCTACAGCAGGCACATAGCCTGGAATGTTATGACACTTCCAAGTGCTCGTCCAAGTACTTTTTAATGATTGTGAGGTTACCTGTGATGATTTCCCTCTCAGGAAGTAATCCCAGAACACAACACCATCGAGGTGAAAAAATGTTTAAATCCTCTCTGAACCTCAAACGTTTCACTTTAAAAGTGTGCTCCCTTGTTCTTGACCCTCTGAGTAAAAGGAACATCTGTTGCCTATCCTCCCTGTCCGTGTCCCTCATAATCTTATCCTTCTGAATCACATCCCCCCCCCCCCCGCCGGCCTTCTCTGCTCCAAAGTAAACAACCCGAGTTTTTGCAGCCTCTCCCCATAGCTGATATGCACCATCCGAGGGAACATCCTGGTGAATCTCCTCTGCAAACTGTCCAGAACATTCATATCCTTCCTGTAATGTGGCTCCCAGAATTACATACAGTGCTCCATCATGGACAAAACAAAGTCCTGTATAGCACTTGTAATCTACGCCCGATGAGGAAACACAACACCCAAGGTCCAATTCTGAACTAGCCCATTACCCTGTCCAGCCACATTCAGGGATGTGTGGAGAAGCACACTCTGAGGTTCCCAGTGTGCTGCAATTCATTGAGTCCCCTCCTGCCTGGTTTCTTCTCCCAGAGTTCACCAGCTCATATTTATCAGGGTTACATTCTATCTGCCATTGATCTGCCCATCTGATCATTCCATCTGCATCTTCCTGTAACTTAAGGCTTTCCTCCTCACTGCTAACCACCCAGCCAATCTTTATGTCAAACATACACTTACTTATCACACCTTCCCCACCCTTTACCTAGCCCCTTCCACATTCACATGTATTTTTTTATGAATAACACAACAATAAGGGACACAACACTGATCCCTGGGGTACACCAGGGGACACTGGTCTCCAGTCAAACAAGCAGCCTTGTCCCACCACCCTCTGCGTCCTGCCACTAAGACAATTTTCGTTGTACCTTGTCAAGTTATGCTTCATATTGTGAGGTATTACTTTATTTTGCAATTTCCCAGGTGGAATTTGTTTCAAAGGCATTCCTACAAGACATAACAATCCACCTCCTCAAACTAATGCAGTCAAACCCATTGAATGTGACTTCCTTCTGATAAAGTCATGATAATTATCCCTGATCAAACCTTGCGACTCTGATTGGAGTTCAATTTTCTCCTTCCCTATTTTCTCCAGTAGTTTCCTTAACAGTGATCTAATACTCGCTCGTCTATAGTTCCCTGGTCTACCTCTCCCACCCTTACTGTGAAGTGGAATCGTATTAGCAGTGTTCCAGTTCTCTGGCACCTCCCCTATGGTCCGATTCTAATTAAAATATTCAGTCAGTGTCTTTCCTCCCTTGACCCCAACGGCCATCTGTGATACAACTCATTCAGACATGGAGATTGGTCCAAATTTATACAGAACAAAACCTCAAATCCCTGCTCGTATTTTACATCAATCTGTTCAAGAGCTTCCTAGTCCATCTTCTTGAATTCTGTACCTGCCTCCTCCTTCTCCCAAGTAAAATAGATGTGAAGGTCTCATGTAACAATCCATCAATGTTCTCCAGCTTGACACACAGATTGCCCATTTGATTTCTAATGGACACTAACTGTTTGCTGATTATTCTCTTCTACGTGCCCGTGTAGAACATGGTGGGATTCTCACTGATCTCGCCAATTTGTACTTCTCCATGTCCCTCTGTTATTCAGTCCCCACTATGTTTCTAAGTTTTACTGCAGTCATCTCTCATGTTTTGAAACTCAGGATCACAGGCTGAGTTTCCACATCAGACAATCTTGCCATTTTAGGGATTAATCTGGATAATCATTTTAGGGATTAATCTGGATGATACCTTTTGCAGTTCTTTTATCGTCAGTGTATTCTTTCTGAGATTGGGACTCCGAACGATACACAATACTCTAAGTTTAGTCTCACCAGCACTTGATACAACTGGTTGGCTGCATCCTCTATATTCCAATTAAATTCACAAGAATGTAAACCTAATTTTTACTTTCCATTTGCATATGTTCTTCCCACTACCTCTCGCTTTAACTTTTTTTAATGAGCTTACACTATGAGTTCTTAAAAAAAGAGCTCCTAAATATCTAACTCCACGTTACCCATTGGTTCTTCATTGCCTGAGTCTCCAAGAATCATCTTCAAACCATTCCAAAAATTGTTTGCCACTTCTGGTTTTCCTTTCATCGATACATTGTCACACTCCCCAGTTATGTTATTACGTTCTAACTATCTAGTAGCATGTTCTTTGTAATCGAGTCCAAAGACACCCGAATGCGGATGACAAGTTAACTGGTTTGCAGTTCACCACTCTCCATCTTCATACTTTCATAAACTTTTGGATAATATTTATAATCTTTTCCTTATCCAGATTTCGGGAATGTGTTGGAAAATAAAGTGAAAATCCACCATGCAATCAACATGTCTATTGCTGCTTCCACTGAAATTCTTGTATGAAGTCCATCTAGTCTGTCAGATTTACAAGTACACAAACCAGTTTTCTTTTCAAAGATGATCTTAACAATGATGAGAATGATCTTAGACTTTACTTACACAAGCCTTGGTATTTCTGGAAGAATTTCTGGACATCCTTCCATGAAGATAGATACAAAGAAACTGTTTCTTTTCCCTGCGATTTCTCTGTTCTCTGCAATTAATTATCCTGAACGTACACCAACTGTTCCACATTTGACCTTATTCTTGTTTTTTTTTTCATACATTGATAGACTTTTTTTAGCAGTCTTTATGTTTTTCTTTCGTCTGCACGCTTTTTCGCTTTTTGATTTTCTTCCCAGTTTCCTGATCATCCTTTGCTGGGTCCTACATTTCTTTGAATCCACTGGCTTATTGCAACACTTGGCATTTTTCTAAGCTGCCTCCTTTCATCTAATAGGTAGATGAAGGTGGGGTTGAAAGTGATAGTCGGAGAGAAGGGTGGACCAGATTGATAGGAAGGAAGGTGGACACATAGGAACATTCAAAAAGGCGGTGCTGATTTGGGAGGTTGGAGTGGGATCAGGTGGGATTAGGGGAAATTGGGAAATGGGGAAATCCATTGTGATCCCCTGTGGTTGGACGGTCCCAAGCAGAAGAGGAGGCTTTCTTCCTCCAGACTTCTGTTGGCTCAGGTTTGGCGATAGAGCAGGCCCAGTGCCCTCATGTCCTTGGCAGAGTGGGAAGGGGAGTTAAAGTGCTCAACCACATGGCTATGGAGTTGTTCAATGTGGCTGTCCCATAGATGTTCGCTGAAATGATCCACAAAAAGACCTCCTGCCTCGCCAATGTAGAGAAGACCACATTGGTTTTAATGGATGCAGCAGATGAGGCGTTCGGTCTCCCTTAATCATCTATCATTTTCAACCCCACCTTCATCTACTATCGCATTCCCAGCTACCTCCGCTCCCCCTGCCGCATCCCCTTCTCATTTATCTCTCAGCACTCTTGGCCAATAAGCTTCATTCCTAATGAAGGACTTATGCCCGAAACATCGATTTATCTGCTCTTAGTATTCTGCCTGACTGTGTTTTTCCAGCACCGCACTCTTCAACTCTTATCTCCAGCATCTGTAGTCCCACTTCCTCCTCACACCTTCATGGCTTGCATGACTCGGGTTTATAAAGGTTACTTCAAATAAAACAAAAACTTCCGTGTACTCAAACAGCATAAAAGAAAACCAATACATTGTGGTCACTGTTCCCAAACGGTCCTTTCCAGCAAAAGTTTCAATTAGCTCTTCTGATCACTCAACACCAATTCCTAAATACCCTGATCTCCAGCTCAGTGCTCGACATAATGTTAAGGCAAACCATCTCACACGTGGTCACGAAATCCATTTTTCCCAGCATCAGCATTAAGTTGGGTTAACACAGTTTGGATATAATGTAAACAGCAAATTATTACTGAAGTACCCACAAATGTGTATATCTCATTTCCTGTTTTATAACATGTCCAGCATTCGTATCGCAGCTTTCACTTTGATATATAACTCCCATCAATGTTTGCTCCTCATTGCTGTTTTTGCACTCCACCTTACTAGATTCTGTAGAATCTGAGTTACGTGGGCCCTGGGGAGACTAATGCGAGAGATCATCTCACCACATCATTTATGATCCTCTCAAACTTTAATTTCTCCAGATCTCCCGTTATGCTGATGGAGTAGAGAAGGACAATGATCTTCCAAAAATGCTCTGTATTCCGCCAGAGAGCTGAGACAGCTCTAACCTGGGTGGGAACCTTAAAGCAGGCTGGTTAAGTGTTACTGCTGCTGTACAGGGTCTTAGTGAGATCACATCTGGAGTAGTGTGTACAGATTCAGCCTCTTCAGTGAAGAAAGGATGTTTTAAATTGGACGGAGCGCAGAGGTGGTTCCCTCAACTCATTCCTGCAATGAAGGTGCGAGCTTATAATGGAAGGATGATCAGGTAGACCCAGTAGCCATTGGAGTTTACAAAAATTAAAGATGATCTTAGTTGAACATAGTGAAGTGAATTACACAGATAGTGGAGGAACCATTCCGTTCTCTAGCCTGTCACACAGGAACAACAGGAGCATATTCAGGCCTTCGAACCTGTTACACCAAAACAGGATGAGACTATTTAGCCCCTGGAGCCTGATATACATTTACAGAAGGAGGGCAATCAACCACTCGAGCCTATGCTGCACCAGTATCCTGTTTAACAGCAACAGGATCAGTCCATTCAGCCTCCTCAAGTCTATAACATAGGAACCGGAAGAGGTCACACATTGACTGGAGATTGTTACACTGGGATAACAGGAGGCCATTCAAACCCACCGAGCCTATTTCAGGGGAATTGGATAAGGATAAAAACTATCTGAGACTTCTTTCATGAGAAAGGAAGAGGTAATTTAGACACGTGATTGTTGTATGGGAAGAAGAGAAGACCAATCACTCCCTCGGTCCCATCTCCGGGATACATGAGGAGACCATTCAGTATTTCCACCTGTTATGGAGAAGTATGAGAAGACCCATCAGCCCTTCAAAGTTAGACAGCAACAGGAAGATTCCATAATCTCCCAATCCTCTAAAGCATCAACAGGAGGAGGTCATTCGGGCATTGGAGATGACAACATGGGAACACCAGAAAGACGTCGGCCCATCGAGTGTGTGCACCAGCAGGATGATGAGTCCATTCAGCCACACATGGCTCTTACACAGCAATTGGAGCAGATCTCTTAAAAACGTGTGTCCATTAAAAAGGAATTCAAAGAAAACGCAAAGGGTTTCGAAAGGGAAGAACTTATAATAATGGTCTACATTAGGGACTAAAGTGTAACAATAAACTATTGTAATTTAAGGCAAATGGTTAGAGTCCATTGTTCAGGACATTTGCAAAGTTAAACCACAATTCGTCAGAGTCAACATGTTTTTACGAATGCTAAATCGTGTTTGAATTGTTTGCTTGAGTTATTTGAAGATGTCCCAAACAAGGTGGATCGTGGGAATCCTGGAGATAGAACACATCTGGTCTTCCTGAAGGCATCGGATATGTCGCTCCTCCAAAGAGTAAATGATAAGATCAGATAACATGGGTTTAGGAGTAATTTATTAGCTTGGATGGAGGATTGGTTAACCAACAAAATGGAGTCAAATGGAATAAATGCGTCATTTTCTTTTGGCAAATGCAATTTGTGGGGTGCCATTGATTTCAGTTCTCATGCCTCAACCATTTGCGATCGATGTTATTACTGTACTCGGTTGATGGGATAGAAAATACGATACCACATTTTCAGATGACACTAACATTGGTGGGAAATTACTTCGGAATGATGATGCAAGAGATTTTAAAATTATATGGATAGGTTGGGTGAACGGGCAAGGAAAATTAAAGCGAATAAATATGGAGCTAATGAAGTTGGCCAGTGTAATAGAAAGACAAATTATTATCTAAATGGAGAGAAAGTTCAAAGTGCTGAGGTGTAGGGGGATCTGGGTGTCTGCTTGCATATCATAGAAAACCTGCCTGCGGGTACTGCTAGTAATGAGAAATGCGAGCATAATTTCAGTGTTTATTTATAAAAGGATCGAGTAGAAAGGTAGGGAGTGATGGTGTAGCTATGCAAGGCATTAGTGACGCTGTAACTGGAGTACAGTTTGGGTGGTTTTCAGAATGAGGTATTTCTTTTGGAGGCAATTCAGAAGAGCTTCATTAGATTGATTCCATATTTGAAGTGTTTGTCTTATGAAGAGAAATTGAACAGATATACAGATGCTGAGTTTGATGATGTCGCTGTGATAAGCAAGAGATTAAATTATCAAGAGAAGGTGTAGAGTCTGCAAATAGATTCAGAGAGGTAAAGATAATAGATAATAGTTTGGCAGGTGGAATTCAAGATGATATAACCTGTCATTTCATTTTCAGGAATAATGGAAAGCAATATTTTACTGAAATGGAGAGGGATTTCAGGACTTAATGATACTGTGTACTGGGGGGTTCACTCAGATCCGTTCAGACATGGGAGGTTTTGCTCCATCCCTGCTCGTAGACGCTGCAAGTGACCCGATTGCTTTCCGTACACATGGAATACTTTGATGTGATTGATTGGTGGTGGGGATGGTGTTTTGAAATGTACATCAAGGGGACGGTCTTTATCCAAGATATGTTCATTTCTTTCTACGTGGAGACCCGATGACGATGGGAATGGCTTACTGCTTCTGAATGGAGAGGCCATGACTGCTGCCAGGACAGGGGGTATTCACCAACATGATGTACTGTGATGGGCAGACTGTAACGTTAATAGAGAGAGAGCTCCTTCAGTTCCTCTACCTCTCCCCATTGACATGGGTACTCTGCAGATGCCACGTACACCCGCGGTAATCCCACTATACTGGATACACCCGGCAGCTCCCTGCTGTCGGAGAAACAATCTATTTAACTCATCCATCATATATATCCTCCATCACCGAATGGTGACATTGATGTTGAGATACTGGGAAATGATGGATATGTCACCAAGACCTGCCTGGAAAGTTCTGGATTATAGAAGCTGAATGAAACAGTGACCCTCACAGCCACTGTAAGCACCATCCTCCTCCTGGTGTGAAGCTGCAGTTCGTGTTGAAAGAGATGACACCATTCTATGACCAGCTCCTTGTTCAGTCAGGGCCTATCACACTCTGTTCCTGGGTTAAGTGGAGATTGGGAAGCTGTTCCTGGAAAACCCGGGGTGGATACAGCAGATCCCTTTCCCCGAACACACACTCACTCCGTGGTTTCAGAGCTTCCCCTCTCTGCAGCCTCTGTTCCATTGGTTGTTCATGTTGCAGACCCAGATGCTGTAACTACAGTCCCCATGCTCCATCCAGAGTTGGGTCCCCAAAATCCTCAGGTATCCCTGAATGTCTGAGGCAACCTACAGCAAAACTTCC
The DNA here is from genome assembly GCF_037043375.1 of Chiloscyllium plagiosum. Classification (NCBI taxonomy): domain Eukaryota; kingdom Metazoa; phylum Chordata; class Chondrichthyes; order Orectolobiformes; family Hemiscylliidae; genus Chiloscyllium; species Chiloscyllium plagiosum. The sequence goes on from NW_028270183.1 coordinate 77,639,081, forward strand.
AGCAAATCATCCCCTGCCCCTCCACTAAACTTTCAATTACAGGAGCCACTCAGAAACCCCTCGGTACAAGTGTTGTGGACCAGGCCATATCCCCGCAAAATATTTTAAGAAGGCCGCTTAGATCCAAACGTTTACTTATTTTGAATATAGATGGAAAGTGTGCCTTACAGATATGTTGTGACTGATCAAAGCAGTCAACATTAACCAAATATAATCTATTGAAATGCTTTAGTTAAAATACAGTTTTGCGATGGCTTATACGTTGGAACACTTACACAAACAATAGATACCGTACCTTCTTGATTTACACCGCTTGGCACAAAGATAAATTCAAATACAGATCCTTACAGCAGTTTTCCAATCCAGGAGAAATCAACATCAACAGAGATCTCAGAGAAAAGCAGCTAGGGATCATGTAATACATCTTCCAACCAATTTGGGATCCCCAGCAGCATCTGAATGCTTCAGCTAAAAACAAAATGAGAAACCTGGTCTGGGAAAGCTGGCCACTGCCCTTTCATTGTTATAACCGTTTTAATGAAACCTAAAGGCGTTCTCAGTTATTTACTTCAACTGTTTTCCGACAGCAGTTCTGCACCTCTGCCTTTAAAACCTCTCCTCAAAAAAAAGCCCAAGAGAAAATAACTTTTCTATAGTGACAGTATTCTCACAACTCCACCATTAATAAAATAATCCATCAATATACAAAGGTGGATTCATTTTAGACCTCCTTGACTTCTCTATTTTAGACTGAAATGCATATACATTACATTGACTGTGAGCATACAAATGTTCACAACTAGTTTCGATTTCAGTCATTTTGCTCCTGCCACAGAATGCCTTTGTCTTTCTTCATCCAAGTCTCCACAACGTGTCAAAACGAAGGTTTTCTCGCCTTGTCACCTGTATAATTTCAAACTGAATGGCAGCAATAATTAGCTCAATCGAAACAGACTGATATTTTTCTCCCTAAACTTCTCCACAAACTTTAAGGGGTTACGATCAGTGATAAAGATTTGCCTCATGTATGTTATTCGCAATTTAAATGCTGAAATGTTGTAACGCCAACACCAAACTCAAAACCTCCTTACCTATTGTGGAATAAGTATGTTGGTGTTTCCTCAAGACATTCCAACCACACGTCACGTAATGGAGCACTTCTCATCTCTCCAATACTCCTTCTGAATGACATAGCTCCTCATGTCTCAGCATAAAAGAGTTACGTACTTCTGTACCTCTTAATGCTCTAATCTCTTTACCTGCTACTCCTGGCCTATGCCAGTAAGCCTTACTCTCACAGGTTTTAAGAAGATCTGGCACATTCTTCTCAATCTCTCACAGAAACCAAACTTTGATTTCTGAACTCAATCATCATCATCAGACATTTCAGCTTCTAAACTTGCCGTTGTAACTCTCTGCACTTACACACGAGTTCTCACGACTGCAGGAAGTGACTTGTTGAACTTCTCCAAAATAAGAATCTCTCTAACAGTGTAATAGGTTTGCTCTGTTTTTAATACCCTTCCCCACCTTTCAAAATTACTTTGTTTGATCCTTTCAAACTCAATGTTCATTTAACCAGGGACCGTTTTTTAGAATCCTGAAACGCTGTCTGCAGGCTTCTCGCACAAGGTAATATGCACTTCAGATGGCTTTCTTCACCACCTCATACTGGCCAGATTCCGTCTCCAATCGGGATGCAAATACCTATCAGCTTTGTTTGGATCAACTAAATCCACATGGTCACTAAGCACTGCATTTGTTTAGCCACTTTCTCAAATGAAATTCAAAAGGCTTTCCCATCCTTCTCATCAAATTTAGAGAATGCTTGAGTGTATTTAAACAGAACCCCATCAGGCCATTGGCTACTATAGGATTGCTCAGGCTCACTAACCTACTCATCCTGCCGACCGTCTACCTTCACCTCCGCCCTCTATGTCAACTTTCCTCTCTAATTGCTAACTTTTGAAGTTGGAACTCACGGCTTTTCTTCTCTCATTTTCTCTCGTTCTTCTTCATTTCCTTTTCTTTTATTTCAATTTTTCATCATAATCAAACTCTTTCAATTCCTTCTCATATTCAAAGTGCTTCATTTGAAATTGAATTCCAGCCATTTCCAAAGTATCGGGTGGCGGTTCCACCAAATATAATTGCCGAGCTATAGCTGTAATTATCTCTCATTTTCTCACAGACAAACAGAACCCAACTCCAGCTTATCTGTCAATTCGGCTTTGCATTCATTATCTTTTGTAAAACCCCCAACTTCACTCCTTCCACACCCAGAAAACTCTTAGTGACTGAAAGAATCTTTATACACAAAATACTGTTTAAACCAACAGAATTCAACATCTGGAACCAAAGACACTAACAGCGACCTTACACGACCTTTGAACCCAATAGCCTCCTGGTGTATATTCTCCAGTGTCTGCATGGGCTTATTCTGGATTCTCTGGTTTCCTCCCACAACCCAAAGATGTGCATGTCAGGTGTATTGGCCATGCTAAATTGTTCATAGTTTTCAGGGATGTGTGGGTTAGGTGCCTTGGGATAAATGTGTAATAAGAGGGTAGAGGAATGGGTCTAGGTAGGTTACTCCTCGGTGGGTTGGTGTGGACTTGTTGGGTCGAATGGCCTGTTTGCACACTGTAGGGATTGTAATTCTAAACCCAATTTAGTATTATCGATTTAGAACCAGACAAGAGTCCACAGTTTGCTATAGACCAACCAGACTGCCTCAAACTAATTTAAGAGGGTAGCTTGGATGGCAAACCTTTCTTATTTTAAAGGTAAATGGGAAATGGGTGTTCCAGGTGTGATTCTACTAGTCAAACCACTCACTGTTATGCAAAACACAATATATTTAAACACTCCAATGAAAATCCATACAAAATGAAGAGAAATTTAGAATAACTTAACTATTGGAAACGTTAACTGAATGATGGATACAGTACCTTCCACAAATGAATTGTTCCAAATTATTAATATCACCTAAACAGAGGGTGGCATGGTGGCACAGTGGCTAGCACTGCTGACTCACAATGCCGGAGGGACCCGGGTTCAATTCCCACCTCAGGCGACTGACTGTGTAGAGTTTACACATTCTCCCCGTGTCCACGTGGGTACTCCGGTTTCCTCCCACAGTCCAAAAATGTGCAGGTTAGGTGAATTGGCCATGCTAAATTGCCTGTAGTGTTAGGTGAAGGGGTAAATGTAGGGGAATGGGTCTGGGTGGGTTTCTGTTCGGCGGGTCGCTGTGGACTTGTTGGGCCGAAGGGCCTGTTTCCACACTGTAAGTAATGCAATCTAATCTGAACCCCCCTCCCCTTTGGTTAAAACAAAAGAGCATTCAGATATGCAGTCTTCCAATTTAGGAGGAAACAGTATCAAGTGAGGTTTCAGAGAGACTAGCATCAAGGGATAATTTACTAAAACTTTCAACCCTTCTGGGACCCCAAGCACCTAGTAACTGTTACATCTACAAGCAAAAAACTGGAAAGCCTGTCTGTGCGAGATGGCCATTGTTACTACTATTTATGTAAAAACACTAAAAGCCTCATGAGTTGTTTACTTGAGCCGTTTTCAGTCGGCAGTTTGGTGTTTAAGATCTCTTTTTTTTTTAAAAAAATGAGAAAATAACTTTTAAAAAAAAAACAAAAGTGACAGCATTATCATACAATTTAGATGCCTGGTCCTTTACTCAAGGGGCTTCCTCCTGTTACTGATAGCAAGATCTCCTGAGAGGGGCAAACACAGGCACAGACCAAGTTACAAGGATGTGTCTCATGACTTCTGAAAGACGCCTGCTCATGGATTATCATATGGGACATACCGGGAAGGGAACAACAACTTGACACATCCCATTTCATTATTTCTGAGCTACACAATGCCAGCACTCGATACACTAGGCAGCCAAAACCCAAGGCCAGGGTGTGATACTGAGGGACAGAGAGATTCACATTAAAGAAAGAAACAGACAGTTAATTAACTGAAAATATGTTGTGAAAATATGGGGAAAAAGACAGGGCAGTGGGACTAACTGGAGAAGTGAGATCTTCGTGTTCAAGATAGAGACCCGTGAATAACACTGCTGGAGCAGAGAGGAAAACAGTAATTGAATACCTTCATTGATGTAGTTAGTAGTGGTCTGGATAGTGAATATCTGGATTCAGAGTTTCAGGAGGAACAAAAATAGTGAGTAGAAGTGTAGACTATATGAAAGAACAGTAATACAGTCATAATTGGTTTATATAAAACAAAATCTGGACAGTGACACTTACTAGGAACACCAACGATCGCCAAGAAGGGATAATAAAAGTATTGAATAATGAGAAGAGCGTAATAGATTCGCGATGATAATGACAACCGATCGAGTGCAGAAAGATACCAAACATAATTGGATAAGCGCCTGTCTATTGTTGGAATATTCCAGTCTAATATTCTCAGATTCTGGTCCATTGTTGAAACATTCCAGTCTAATTTTCGCATATTCTGGTCCATTGTTGGAATATTCTAGTCTAGTGTTCTCAGATTCTGATCTCTCCTCCCCTTTCTCTGGATCTGCTGATCCCTGTCAGTGCTATCGGTGATGCTCCCGCTCATGTTATGGGATAACACAATGAACGGCGCCCATTTATCATTAAAAGATGGAAACCCTCCACTGGCATAATTAGAATCCGTCGAGACTGGCATTAATCACAGTCACTGAACAAATAGGCTCAGTTAACCAGTTCCATGCATCACTTTTCATAACACTATAATAGGGAACATTTACTGGGTTTGGATGGAATGGATGGGTTGCTGAGGGTTGGTCCATAAACCTTTCAATCTTTTAAATCTTTTTTGCCTTGTATATGAGAGTATTAACAGAACACTGCAGGGCTCTATATATGTTCCACTCTGTTTCTGAAAGGAAGCAGTTATAAAATAACAGATCGGCTGCATAAAAAAAATCGCCTGGGCAAGTTATAGATACCTCAATACAAAGTCCGGTACTTATTGACAAGTGTGAGGCTACTCCTGGTTTTAATGCCCTGCTATCAAATCTTTTCATAACCTTGAGACAGAGCATTGAGACTGCTGCTCAGGAAAAGGCTGAAGCAATTCTTTCCCTATGGATCACTTACAAAGGGATAAGAGAAGACCATTCATCTCATATTAGCCTGTTGCTACTTGAAAGGTGGAAAGCTGGAATATTGGCATATTTTCTCAAAAGAATCATTCAGAACAAAGGGATGTGTCGTTGCAGCTGCATGAAGTGTTACTGAGAACGCACCTAGAGTACATTGTGTTGTTTGTCTTTCTGTAACTGAGAAGGAATGGGCCTCCATTAGATACAGTTTACCGGCTGCTCATAATCCATGGGTTGCTGTATCATTTAATGTCTCGGGTCTGTTACGCAGGGAAAGGAGGAGGCCATGAAGCCTCTCGAGTCTATTACAGAGGGACAGGAGGAGGCCATTCAGCCTCTCAAGCCTGTTCCAGAGGGGCAAGAAGTGTCTATTTAACTTTTCAAGTCTGTTACGCATAAATATTAGTTTTACAGTAGTTGTGAAATAGGAAAGACCTGATGTAAACATTGAAGTTCTAACTTTGAACAAGGCCAATTTTGAAAGTGTTAGGCGAGCCCTGTGAAAGGCTGGCTGGGATACCCTATTCACAGGTAAAGGGATGGTTGGAAAATGCAAGGCCATCAAAACTTGGTTTCAGAGAGTCCAAGTGCTCCTATTAGTGAGATGGGCAATACTGGTGGGTGCAGGGAGTGCTGGATGGCTAGATATATTGATGTCATGGTCAAAGTAAGGAAGGAGGCACATGTCAGGTAAACAGAGCTGAGATCAAGTGGATCCCCAGTGGAGGAAAAAGGCAGTAAGTGTATAGTCAATGTGGAAATCGGGCCAGAAAAATGTGGACATGAGATGGCTTTAGAAATAGGGTTAACGAGGCATTGAAGAAATTCTGCAAATCCTTTGATGGCAAATGATTAACTAGTGAGAGAATAGGGCCTCTTAAAGCTCAGTAAGTCTATCTATATGTGGAACCACACGAGATGGGAGGGATTAGAAACAAGTTTTTCTCCTCAGTATTTAATGTGGAGGGGGTTAGAAGAGCTGGAGAATTAAGAAATATATAGTGATATCTTGAAAAGTATCTGTATTACAAAGAGGTGTAGGACATTTTCAAATATGTAAAGATGAGCAACTTCCTGGGAACTGATCAGTTGTATCCCAAAAGTATGTGGGAAGCTAGGAAAGGGATTGCTCAGCGTTTTGCTGATATATTTGTATCATCGATTTCCACAGGTGATGTGTCAAAAGACTGAAGCCTGCTAACCTAATGTCATTATTTAAGAAAGTAAGGAAAAAACAAGTAACTATAGATCGGTGAGCCTGACGTCAATGGTGAATAAATTGTTGGATGGGGTTTTGAGGGAAAGAATGTATATGCATTTGGAAAGACAAGGACTTAAGAGGGCTTTGTATATTGGAGATCAGTTCTCACTGACTCGGGGGATTTGTTTTGAGGAAGTAATGAAGATGATTGATGAAGGCAGGAGAGTGGATGTTGTCTTTATGGAATTCAGTAAGAAAACCAAAATGTTCTGCATGGTAGACTGGTTAGCAAGGTTAGACTGCCTGGAATCCAGGGAGAGCTCGCCATTTGGATCCAACATTTTGTTTAATATTGGAGACAGGGCGTGACAGTAGATGTTTGTTCATGAAATGTGACCAGTGGCGTGCAGCAAAGATGAATAATGAGTCCACTGCCTTTTGTCACTTATACAAATCATTTGCACTTGAGTATATGAAGTATGGTCAGTAAGTTTGTAGATAATTCCAAATTTGGTGGTGTATTCTGCAGTGAAGAATGAACTCTCAGACTATAATGGGAGCTTGATTAGGTCAGCCGAGGGATGGCAGATGGAGTTAAATTTAGATAAATGTTGCATTTTGGCAAAACAAATCAGGGCAAGAAATGTAGGTAGGGTTCTGTCGGAAGTTGCCACTCAAAGAGAACTCCATTGAAATTATAGAATCCCTACAGTGAGGAAACAGGGCATTTGGCTCATCGAGGCCACCCCTCTAAATAGTATCCTACTGGAAAGACCCCTACCCTATACCTCTGAGCCTGCATTTCCCATGGCTAATCCACCTCGCCCACACATCCGTGGGTACTTGGGGCAATTTAGCATGTCCAATCTACACTTGCCTGAATATCTTTGTACTGTGGCAGGAAAACGTAGCACCCGGATGAAACGCACGCAGACACGGGGAGAATGTACAAATTCCACACAGGCAGTCATTCAAGGATAGAATTAAACCCAGATCGCTGTGCTGTGAGGTAGCAATGCTAGCCACTGAGCTTCTGTGTCACCTTGTGGTGCAGGTTCTGTGTTCCTTGATAGTGCCGTCACAGGTAGACAGCGCAGTGAAGAAGGCATTGGTGATCTTCCCTTTATTGGTACGTACTTTGAGGCTCTGCGTTTGCATGACATGTTGCACCTGTCCAGGACATTGGTTTGGCCGCTTTTGTAATATTGCTATTAATTCTAGTCTCCCTGCTGTCGGAAAGATATTGTCAAACTTGAAAGGGTGCAGAAGAGATTTAAAAGAATGTTTCAGATGTTGGAGGGTTAGAGTTACAGGGAGAGTTTGAATAGGCTGGGACTATTTTCAAGTGTTGAGGCTGAGGGGTGACCTTAAAGAGGTTTATAAAATCATGAGGGGCATAGATAAAGTAAACAGTCAATGCCTTTACCCAAGGATATGAGAGTCGAAAATTACAGGAAATACGTTTAAGGTGAGAGGGGAAAGATTTATAAAGGGAAATGAGGTACAACACTTTCAAAGAGAGACTGCTGTGTTTATGGACTGAGCACCCAAAAGAGGTGGGTGGAAGCCGGCACAGTTACATCATTTAAAAGGCATTTGAATGGGTACGTGCATGCGAAGTGTTTAGAGGGAGATGGGCCAAGTGCTGGCAAGAGGGACGAGATTAATTTAGGATATTTGGTCAGAATGGACGACTAGATCGAAGGGTCTTTTTCCATGCTGTACCTCACTGGGACTCTGTTTACTTTTGAGTGTATAACACAGGAACAGGAAGAGGCTATTAAGGTTCTGAATTCTGTCAGTCAGCTTGTTTGCTCAATTACTGAGAGTCAAATACAAAAATACATCATTCAGATTTTGATGGTGTTTTACAGAAACACGAGAAAGGCTTTTAGTCAAGAGAAGCTGAAAGGAATGTGAAGAGGCCATTCAGGCCCTCAACTCCATTCCACAGAAGCAGCAGGTGAGCACAGAGCGATTGGAGCCTGTTAGTCAGTAGTAAGAGGAGGACATCTATTTTCACAAACTTGGGATCAGGGGGCATCACTCAGTTGCTCAAGACTGGGACACAGGAACAGGAGGCAGTCACTCAACAGCTCGAGACTGGGACACAGGAACAGGAGGCAGTCACTCAACTGCTCGAGACTGGGACACAGGAACAGGAGGCAGTCAATCAACTGCTCGAGACTGGGTCACAGGAACAGGAGGCAGTCACTCAACTGCTCGAGTCTGGGACACAGGAACAGGAGGGTGTCATTCAACTGCTCTAGACTGGGACACAGGAACAGAGCACAGTCACTCAACTGCTCGAGACTGGGACTCAGGGACAGGAGGCAGTCACTCAACTGCTCGAGACTGGGACACAGGAACAGGAGGCAGTCACTCACCTGCTCGAGTCTGGGACACAGGAACAGGAGGGTGTCATTCAACTGCTCGAGACTGGGACACAGGAACAGAGCACAGTCATTCAATTGCTCGAGACTGGGACACAGGAACAGGAGGCAGTCACTCAACTGCTCGAGACTGGGACACAGGAACAGGAGGCAGTCACTCACCTGCTCGAGACTGGGACTCAGGGACAGGAGGCAGTCACTCAACTGCTCGAGACTGGGACACAGGAACAGGAGGCAGTCACTCAACTGCTGGATACTGGAACTCAGGGACAGGAGGCAGTCACTCAACTGCTCGAGAATGGAACACGGTAACAGGAGGCAGTCAATCAACTGCTCAAGACTTGGACACAGGAACAGGAGGCAGTCACTCAACTGCTCGAGACTGGGACACAGGAACAGGAGGGTGTCATTCAACTGCTCGAGACTGGCTCACAGGAACAGGAGGGTGTCATTCAACTGCTCGAGACTGGGACTCAGGGAAAGCAGGCAGTCACTCAACTGCTCAAGATTGGGACACAGGAACAGGAGGCAGTCACTCAACTGCTCGAGACTGGCACTGGGAAATCTGAAGGCTTGTGAGGCCCCAGGATCCTGTTACGTAGGGACAGCAGGAGGTGTCTCACTCCCCACCAGCTTTGGACACTGGGAAAGGAGGGGAGTTTGCCTGTTGCAAGCAGAATTAGATGAATAAGTTGCATTCTTGGGTCCACACAATCCTTCCCCACCATTCACTAAGACCACGGCTGATCTGATAGTGATTCCCTCATGCTATTATACGGAGACCCCCTCTCAGTAGCCTCTGCTTCATTTGTTAGTCATGTTGCAGACCCAGATGCTGTAACAACAGTCACCATGACTCATCCAGAGGGTCGGGTCTAATCAGATGAGTCAGGATTTGAAGGGTCCAATCACAAGAATGAAAACATAAAACATAACATTGCCAGATGTTTAGTTCTCTCACATTCACAATCCAAATCACAAAACGAGCCCATCCATTATAATTTCAGTATGGAGCACTGTGCAGATCCAGCTAGCGAACAGCTGAATGCAACCCAGCAATGCCCAGAGTGGAACTCTGTGCAGCACACACCAATACTTGATCTTTAATCCTGGGCTAAATGTCCAGCGTGAAAAGCTGTGCAGACCGCACTGGTACATTCATATATAACCCCAGGCTGTTGCATTGTTCGGTAACACTGTGTTAGATCGCTGCCCATTGTGGGGAAACTTGCAGTGTGGGGAAACTTACAGTGGGTGTGAAAATCACTGGAAGGGAGAGATGTAAATTGAAACAGTTTCAATATTAATAGTTCCGATTCAGGCCCATACCACTCCCGTATTTAAAGATGAAATAACTGAGATACTGTTGAGTGAGAGTTTGTGGATGGTGCAAAGAAGTAAGAGGGGGATGGTGATGTTATAGTGGTTTCACTATAAGCCTCCAAATAATCAATGGGAATTGGAGAAACAAATATGCAGGGAGGCTGGGGAGAATTGCAGGAGCAAAAGGATTGTCATAATAGGTGATTTTAATTATGCTAACATAGACTGGGACTTCCAGAAGGTTCAGGACTTAGATGGAAAGAAATTAGTTAAGTGTGTTCAGGAAAGATTTCACAAGCAGCATATAGAGAGTCCTACTCGGGAAGGGACAAACTCGACCTACTGTTGAGACATAGGGCAGGATAGGTGACGGAGGTAAAGTGGGGGAGCATTTTGGGAACGGTGACTATTATTGTATTAATTTTAAAATAGTTATGGGAGGGACAGAATTGGTCCACAGGTTCAAGCCAAGGCTATCTCATAGCCCCTTTTCACCCTCCTGATTTCATTTTTAGATTAGATTAGATTACTTACAGTGTGGAAACAGGCCCTTCGTTCCAACAAGTCCACACCGCCCCGCCGAAGCGCAACCCACCCATACCCCTACATCTATCCCTTACCTAACACTACGGGCAGTTTAGCATGACCAGTTCGCCTGACCTGCACATCTTTGGACTGTGGGAGGAAACCGGAGCACCCGGAGGAAACCCACACAGACACGGGGAGAACGTGCAAACTCCACACAGTCAGTCGTCTGAGGCAAGAATTGAACGCGGGTCTCTGGTGCTGTGAGGCAGCAGTGCTAACCACTGTGCCATCGTGCTGCCCACAGTCCTTCTTCAGTAAACTCCTGTATCCCTTGTGTCTCTCCAGAGATTCCATTGATTCCTGCTGCCTGAACCTGAGCCACGCCTCCTTTTTTGCTGGTTAGAGCCTGATTATCTCTTGTCATCCAGGGTTCTCTCTTCTTGCCTCACTTTCCCTTCACCCTCACAGAAACATATAGACCTTGAACTCGAGCTATCTCACTTTTAAAGGCCTCCCACTTACCAGAGATCCTTTTGCCTGGAAACAAGCTACTTCAATCAACCTTTGCAAGTTCCCTGTCTAATTCCAGCTTGAATCTGTGGACCAATTCTGTGGATCCAAAGATGTGCTTTCAGTATAGTAAAGGAAAAGAATGACTAGAGAGAAAATAGGACGGCTTAAAATCCAAAGTAGTCATTCATGTGTAAAACCACAAGAGATGGGCGAGGTCCTCAATTTCCCTTCTTGTGTTTACCATGAAGAAAGACATGAAGATCAGTTACCTTTGGGGTGGGGGTTAGGTGTTATATCTTGGTACCGTTCATATCACAGTAGAGTTGCTGTTGGACATATTAGAACGCATAAAGTCAGATAAATCTCTTGGTCCTGAACAGATATATCTAAGAGCACTGCAAGAGGCTAGAGAAGACAGGTCAGGGGCCAAGGTCCAAGAAGACTGAGCAGTAGTAAATGTTGTGCCCTTATTCAAGAATGGCTGCAAAGAAAAGCCTGGGAAATACAGACCAGTAAGCTTCACATCTGTTTTCAGTAAACCACTTGAGAAGGTTCTGAGAGATAAGATATGCATGCATTTGGAAAAACAGAGTTTGACTTGGAGCAATCAGCATAGCTTTCTGCATGGTTGATCAGGCCATACAAATTTTGTTCGAGTTTTTTGAGGAAGTGACCAGGAAGGTTGACGAGGGCAGGGTGGTGGGCATATTCTATATGGATTTCAGGAAAGCCTTTGATAAGGTACCACATAGTAGGCTGCTCGAGCAGGTTCGATCGCATGGACTCCAAGATAATCTGGTAAATTGGTGACAGAATTGGCTTGGCGTTAGGAAGCAAATGGCTATGGTGGAGGTATGTTGTCGGACTGGAGGCCTGTGACTAGTGGAGTGCCTCAGGGGTCGGTCCTGGGCCCATTGCTGTTTGTTATCTATATCAATGATTTGGACGAGAGTGCACAACACAAGGTTAATAAGTTTATAGATGACACTAAAATAGGAGGCATCCAGTGAGGAACATTATCAGAAATTGCAGCAGTACCTTGAGCAACTGGAGAAGTGGGCTGAGAAATAGCATGTGGAGTTTAATATAGATAAGTGTGACGTCTTGCATTTTGGAAAGTCAAATCCAGGTAGGAGTTTAGTGATGAATGAGAGGGTCTTAAGTAGTGCAGTGGATCAAAAGGACGTTGGAGATCATGTGCACGGTTGTCTGAAATTTGAGTCACAGATACCCAGGACAATGAAGAAGGCTGTTGGCACACTGGCCTACATCAGTGCATTGAGTATAGAAGTTGGGACATTATGTTGCAGTTGTACAGGGTGTTGGTAAGGCTGCAGTTGGAGCATTGGTTTCAGTTTTGTTCTCCTTGCTGTAGAAAGGATATTATTGAATTAGAAAGAGTGTAGAAGGAATTTCAGAGATGCTTCCTGAGCTAAAGAGTTTAAGTTTTAGGGAGATTATGGACAGGTTAGAACTTATTTCTTTACAGCCTAGGAAACTGAAGGGATACATATAGAAGTGTAGATCTTAGCAAATTATGAGAGACGTGCATAGGGATGAATACTTCAAGTGTTTTCGCAAGGTTGGGGAATCGAGGACGAGAGGACATCTGTTAATGCTTCGAGAGGAATAAAATAAAAAATTAACTCGTTGGGGCAACTCTTTTACACACATAATGGTACACATATGCACTGAGCTGTCAGTGGAAGTGGTTGAGGTGGGTACAATAACAACATTGGATAGGCACTTGGACAAATACACAGATAGGAAAGGATTAGAGGATAAAGAGCAAGGGCAGAGAAATTGGATGAGTGTGGATGGACATTTTGTTCGACATGAAACATCTGGGCCAAAGGGCCTGTTTCCGTCTGTAGAACTGTATGACTGTAAATACGTGTGTTTTGGGATAGAGACAGGGAGGGGGAGACCGAGTAAAAATGTCATGGAAAGATATGTTCACTGGGTCCAGAATGCTGAAATGAAGCCATTTCGATTGTGTCATGCAACACGGGTCAGTATTATGAAGAATTATGAGTAAATGGTATATTCGTGTGAGTTCAGGCGATGGAGAGTTTTGAATGAGCATTTGTCCTGTAGCTTTGCAACTGGGAGGGAGAACCGCAGAGTCTTCGACACATTGAGTTGTGTAAAACAGTAATTTGTCTCAAATTCATTTTCATTGAGTGTGACAGAGGGATTGTTTGTACGAAGCTGAGCTAAATTCCTGGTGCTATCTTATCGAACTCACCTCATAATCTACCCTCCCCACCCCATGGTGTCCCTCTTATTCAATACCAGCCCGATTCTCCCACCCATCATGACTGGAGGTACACACAGTCGCCCGTGTGCCCCTGGATATTCCGTGATCCCTGGCACTGGTGCCATCTTTAAAACGCTAAGGGGCACACGGTTGAGCTTTCTCAGGTTGGTGCTGCCCTGCACAGATTACCCCGAGCATGGCATATAAGTGACAATTACACCACGGTTTGTTGACAGAGCACGGCAGACATAGTGGATGGACTAGTACAGAGGGGACCTTTCACTTACCAGAGGGGGCCATACCACCAGACCTACCGAGCATGGTCTGTGCTCACCACCCAGCTCAATGCAGTATCTGCAGTCTAAAGAAATATCCAGCAATACAGGACACGCATCAATCACCTTCCCCATTCTGTCAGGGTAAGGGTCACCGTATTCTCTCTGTTCCCTCACAGTCACTGTATATCTGTTATAGCACTGACCCCCATCAGGGCTCATGCTCCAACACGCTCACTGCAGCGCCTTCTCTCTCTCTCTCTCTCGTTTTCAATTCCCCCCGTCACGACAGTTATAGAATATTCTGGAGAATGCCAATTATGGAGAATTCCGGATAAAGTTCCAAATAATTCCCAGTTTCAAGAAACTGGCAGTGCCCCAGTGTGTAACTCATAAGAGGAAGGAGTAGAGATGTACATTTTTCAAATCACACACAATTCAAACCACGCTGAGGTCATTCAGCCCTTCAAACTTGCTCTAGCATTTAATAAGGTCCGGCTGACCTGATAGTTTTCTCAGCTCCATGTTACAGGAACTTTCAGTCATTCAACTCCCTGGGTTCCTGTCACTGACCAGACGACACTCAAGCACTTTTACCCCAGTTTTCTTCTAGCGTCTGTTCGAGGGCAATTCCCATGGAATGCACTCTCCTAACAATATATTCCATCAGCTATATACTTTCATGCAACTGTCAGCATCCTTTCCACAGACCAAACAAAAATCTACACATTTTTTTGTTATAGATGTCCAATAACACTTAGTAATTCTGGTTATTTAACTTGACTCACCTTAATAATATTAAATCAAACACAGCTTCTAAGCTGCCTTGTTATAATATACAATTTCGAGCAGAGAACATTTTTACCCTCAGCCGGTATTTTGACCGTTATCTGAATTGTAGCCTTTTCATTCTTATGAAAGTTTCTCTTGCCCTTTGCCTGTGACTGTTTCTGTCTGTAACAGTTGCTCTGTCGTCCCTCAGTTGGCTGGACGGCAGGTTTGTGATGTAGAGGGAGGACAACTGCGCAGGTTCAGCTCCTCACACTGACTGAGGTTATCATGAAGGGGATGCACTCTCAACGTCACCTCATCACCCGAAATGTGGTGACCCTCACGGTAAACCAGCATGAGTGGTCTCTCTAATGAGAGTTATTTGGGACTCTATTCTATCAATGTTAGCATTTTAATTTAAAAATAGTAATTTTATTGAAAAAGAGATTTTTAATATTATAATAACCCTATAACAACATAACTCAATTAACTGATCAAAGTTACACTCATATGCATGTACATACAAAACAAGTTAAAAACACTAAATTGACAGAGATACACATTTTTATGTTCATAAATCTTCCTCGCTGGATATTAGATTCATTAGACCATATCGTCATGGTTATATATAAGCCCTTCTTAATGTGACAAATAAACCTGTATCGTGGGCTGCCATGTCTTATATAAATCTCTGTTTTTTGATGCACCACACTGGTGAGAAAGTCCAAATGGATATTCTCCATGAAGAACCTACGACGACCCAACAGACCTGGGGTTTTCAGACATCTAACACAACAGAACATTTTCCTAGCACAGAAAGTAAGGATACATTTTTTCCTCATGTGCATCTCTGCAAACTATCCTGGTCAGGCCCAGGAAAAGGAAAAACGGGTCCATTTCCAATTCAGTCCCCAAAACCCGCTCTATCACACCGAACACAGTGCTCCAATATATATGAAGCCTGAAGAAGGACCACAAGCAATGAGTAAGAGTGCCTGTAGTCATTCTGCATTTACGACATGCTGAAGATAATCCCACTTTGCATTTTGAGAGACAATTTGGGGTCAGATAGACCCTACGAAAAAATTTCAACTGCATGGAATGGGTCCTATTACAGATCAAAATCCTTCGAGCATTTTCACAAATATCCTCCCATCTCTCCGAGGTGTTCTGAACCCCAACTCTCTCTCGCAGACATCACAAAGCTGCACAGCTGAGGGGACACTCTCCAAATAATGATAAAGGGTACTGACAGAAAGTGCATTCTGAGCACTAAGCACCCGCTTCTCTCTATTGGATCTGTAAGAGTCTGTTAAAAGTGTGTTTTTTTTTAAATCAAACCTCTGATCTGAAATCAAAAACAAACAGAAGACGTCTCTACTATGTAGTCCATACTTACGAGTTATTTGATCAATGATGTCATTCTTTCTCCCTGAAATAAAACGTCGTGGCGCAGGAGATAGCACTGCGGCCTCACAGCTCCAGGATCCAAAGATGTGCGGTTTAGATGAATTGGCTATTGATAAATCAGGGATGTGTAGGTTGGGGCATTAGTCAGGGTAAATATAGAATGGTAGGGGAATGGGTCTGGGTGGGTCGAAGTCGACTTGTTGGGCCCAAGGTCCTGTTTCCACCCTGTAGGGATTCTATTAATTCTAAATATCTGAAGCAAGGTACACCCCTGGCTTCCCACAGTTTAAACATGGCATCCAGTATCCCCGGTTGCCAACTTGGTATACCAATTATAGGGGTAAGAAACAAGGCTTTGGCTGTATTGCCCTCGATCTGACTCATTGTCATTCATGCTTTAACTTTATTGATAATTATTGGGTTATGACAATACTCCATAAATGTTGTCATTTTGTCTAAGAACAATAGACTAATAAGGGTTCACTTTTTCTGAGAGGGTTCAATATCTAACCGTATTGACGCCGGGTCCTCAGTGGCCCAGATACTAATATAGGATAATAAAGAGCTTAATTGATAGCATTTAATCTGTGAGATCTACTCTCCACAATCTGTGGGGTAGTTGCAATTTGGTTAGCTTGATAAACAGTCGCTTATGTTGCCAAATAAAAGAGCTAAACCAGCCATAAAGTCTCCTAAATATCTGTCTGGGAAACATCAAAGGAAGCATTCACACGAGGTATAGTAAATGAGGAAGGACATTCATTTTAATAAGAGTTATCCGACCTTCCCAGGATATTGGAAGTTCCTCCCATTTTTGAAGGTCTTTTTTTAATTTTGTCAAACACATGGACATAGTTCACGTTAAATAAATGATCAAAGACAGATGTAATGAATATACTGAAATAGGGAAACCACCCCAGTGACCGTTTAAAAGGAAACCAGGATTTGCCTTCAATCTCAGGTATTACCCTGAGACCTCCCATAGTTTTGGCCACAAACTTTGTAAAATTAATCTTACAGCCCGAAAACATGATAAGCGAATTAATGCATTGCATCACGTGAGCTGCCGAAACTGTGGGATTTGACAAAAACATGAGACCCTCATCTGCATCCAACATAATCTTATATGACTTCTATCTTAATTCTGGGGCAGGTATATTGGGGTAATATTCCCAATTGTGCAGGATGACACCGTGTCTAAGATTGTTGCAGGGATGGGGGAAGAGATCAACCCTCGTGTGGCATTTGTGCGGGTTAAAGAAGAAAATAAAATCCCTACTTGTGAGGTAGATCTGCCTCCAGGTATCCACCAGCTCTAACCCACTTATTTCTTACATTATAACGAGGGTATTGGGGTACCTTTGGACATTCTGTCCACCGTGGGGCCATAAGACAGTCAATGTCTCCTTCTACAATAATGTGCCATGATGCAAGATAACTTACTTTGGAAAATGCATCTTCCAGGATTTTAAGACGGTGCGCCAGGGGGCAATAAACATTCAAAATACTGTATTAATTCCCATAGTTGAAGACTTTGGGAATGATGATCCTTCCGTGAGTGTCTAATACAATCTAGTAATTTAAATGGAAGACTCTTCTTCACTAGTATGGCTTCTCCCCTACTCCTAGTATTAAAAGATGAGAAATAAACCCGATCAAACCCACCCTGCTATAATGTCAAATGTTCCTTGTCATCAAGGTGCATCTCCAGCAATAGGACAACATCCACCCTCTCTGTTTTAAGACTAAAAAGTACATTTTTCCTCTTGACTGGCAGATGGCTCCCCTTAATGTTCCATATATAACATTTAAGCACATCATTATCCAGAACACACCGTAGCATTCAACTCTCGAGTTTCACATCGAATTACACATCGCTGGTCATTAATGAAAAAAAGACTCATAGAGCCTAAAAACTGTACAAACTAAAACTACGTCAACTAACAAGCTCTCAAAACTTTCCAAAGCTAAACACATAAAAATCCAAAGAACGAAATAAAATCCAAAATGCCAATGACACTCGATTGGGGAATTTACCCCCCACCGCCCACTGGGGATGCTTACATATCTCAAAACTTTATCTTCTGCCCGCTACCAATATGGAATCCAGGGCAATTAATAACAAAAATCGGGCATGAACTGCACTTCGATCGGCACTTAGTCATGACAACTACCTTTGTAACTCCCTCCAGCTTGAGCTGCACCCCAGACACAAGCAAAGAAAGAAAAAAAGAGTAGTAACACTAATGAAGAAGTTAAAAATGAGTACTCTACCCATTTCCGGCTATAATTTAACACTGGTTAATAGCAGAAAATTCCAACAAAATTTCTTTAAGAGAGATACATGATTATCTAAATATACAGCTTACTTTAAAATGTCCACAAAGTTTTCGCTTTCTCTGGAGAGTCAGACGAGTTCGTGGATCCATTGAAAGCAATACTGAGCACCGCTGGGTACCGTAACAAATATTGAATCCAGAGTTCCCTTACTGTTCTCTTGACATCATCAAAAGATTTTCTTTCCTGAATCACCGCAGTTGAAAAGTCCTGAAAGAACATAATACTGGAACCCTTGTGAATTAAAGCCATCGGATCTTTCCCCTGGGTTCTGGAAAATTCCATTAGTCTTTGTTTGTCCCCACAACTGTGTAATCGAACAAGGACAGGATGAAGGCGTTGGTCTGAGCCTGACCTGTGCACCGTAAGCCAATGAACTGTTTCAGTCTTCACCCGTCTCTCCTCAGTGTTGAAGTGAAGGAATCGCCGCAGCCAGTTCTTGAAAAAATTCAGCGGCTGACCACCTTCTGTCCGCTCCAGCAAACCGACGATGTAAATATTTTTCATCCTAACCCTGTTCTCGAGGTTGTCATCTTGGTCAGTTAAGGTGCAGATCTGTTTTTCAAGGGCGAGGATCTTCTCCCGAGAGGAATCGATCACGGGCTCTGCCACTGCATGACATCGTCTGTTCTGTTTCCAAGGCTGTGAACTTGCTGCTCATGCTTTTAGAGCACGGCTGAGAGCGGCTCTAGCCACTGCAGTTTCTTCAACCCTTCTTCAATCATGGCTTCAATCATTTCGCATAACTTGGTGAACTCAGTGACCAAGGCCTGGTAAGTACCTGGGTCCATGGAACAAGCAGAGTGGGTTGCAGCTACAGCCTCAGGCATGCTCGATGCTTCTGACGGGTGCACCGTGTGTTGGGTCATGCTCGATCCTTTCCCGTGTTTTGTCATTTCCACTTGACAAAATGGGATTAGTAAAGATTCTACCGCTCTTTTAGTGTTGAAATTTAATTAAATGCCAGGGATGGGGTGGTTAGAGAACCACTTTGCCCGTGTGTTGATGCAGAGCCCAGCAAAGCGGACCTTCTGGATCGCCGCCATCTTGTATTCCCTCTTAACATGTTGTCGATATTATCATTTAATTTTGCATTATATTCCTGGAGGTTCTGAAGCCTTTTTATTTGATACTACTGTCTACATTTCCCCCCACACTGCACATTGCTGCCCATTCCTCGATAATCCTTGACCCTGCTGTTATTTATGAACCTTCCATCTGTGCCTCAAAAATATTCAATATTTCTGGCTCCAATGGTCTGTGGGGAAGAGTGTTACAAAGACTCACAGCACTTTGAGAAAACAATTATAAACATTATGATCTGAGTGTGAGATTAGTTTTTTTTTGTGTCTCCTGATGTGAGAAAGGATATAATTACATTAGAAGCAGTTCAGAGATATTTCATTTCACGTATTCCTTGGGTGAAGGGGTTATATTATGAAGGCTTTTAAAGGTTACTCTTGGAATGAGCATGAAACATATAAAACCTTGATAAGAGTGTTTAGGTATGTACCCACTGGGTGATTGTATCGTCCAAATTGATTGTCATTGTCATAGAACCTCTACAGTGTGGAGGCAGGACATTCCGTCCATGAAGTCCGCACTGATACACCAAACAGCATCTCACTGGCCGTGCCCCCCAATCTTATCCATGTAACCCTGCATTTCCCATAACTAACCCACCTAACCTACACATCCCTGGGCACTATGGGCAATCTACTTTAAAATGCACATCTTTGGACTGTGGCAAGAAACTGGAGCACTGGGAGGAAACCCACACAGACACAGGGACAATGTTCAAACTCCACATCGAGGGTCACCAAGGTTGGAATTGAACCCAGATCCTTGGTGATGTGAGGAAGCAGTGCTACCCACAGATCCAACATACTCCTCCGTTAGTTCTGTGAGTAACTTGTGGTTGACTAAAGAAATCTGCCTGACTTGTCCTTATCACTGAACCTGACTCAGTCTGAGACCTTTATCATCGGCCATATCACCAACCTGGTTACATTTAAAATTTGTTGTGAGCAGTGGAAGAGTGGGACTAGAAAAGGAAAGAGTGACATCCTCCATCCTCAGTCACAACTGGAGTGAGAAAAAAAATCACAAAGTGGGAATTCATTCAAATGGGAATTCTCTTTCCCAGAAGATTGGGATGGCTGAATCTTTATATTATATCAAGGCTAGCTTCGTCTGATTTCCCATAGACAGGTGAATCAGGGATAATGGTGCAAGGAGAGAAAAGTGCAGCTGGGACCACAATGAGAAGAGCCACGATTTTATTTACTGGTTGATTTGTGTCAAAGGGCCGAATGGCCCACTCGTGTCCCTTAGCCCTCTGTTCTGATGTTCCATTCAGCCCTTCGCTCCTGCTACACAGGGGCAGATCAAGGCCACTCCGATGGTTAGGTGTAGTTTTGGAAATGCACTTGGAAAATCCAGGCTGGATCAGGAAGTGACACTCACCCCCAATCTCTGTTTCCAGGCTTCCCCTCTCTGCAACGTCTGCTCCAGATGTGGCTCGTGTTACAGACCCAGATTTGCTGTGAATACAGCCCCCATACCCCACCCAGCGCTAACTTAAACAAATCCTCTGCTCACCCGAATGTAGTATTACACAACGCAACTTCCGGGAAAATAACCAGTTACATAGCAAAAGCACAACATGTGAAATTAATAAATAGGAACAAGAGTAGGCTATTCGGCTCCTCAAGATTGCCCTGTCATTTATTACGAACATGGCTGATCTACTCCAGGTCTCACTCCACTTTCTTGCCAACTCCTTGTATCCCTCCACACCTCTCTGGGTTAGGGAATCCCAGACATTTGCTACCTTCTGAGAGAAGGCATCACTTTGCATCTCAGATAGAAATCGATGTTCCATATTCGGTATCTATGTCATCGAGTTCGAGACTCCACTCAGGAATGGTAACAACTTCACTTCTACCTTCTCCAGTGACTTTGGTGTCTTGTATTTTTCAGCAATATCACTCATTCATTTAAACCCCAATTAATAATCGCCTCTCCATTTTAAAGATTCTCAATAACACAACTCTTTCATCCGTGGAAGGAGGGTAATGAACCAACCTAGTTACTTGCTGCATCAGCATGCTGACTTTATGGTTCATACGCAGGAATACTCCAATCCCTTTGTACTGTTCTTCTTCTGGAAGTTCTCTCCATTAAATAACAGCCTGCCTTTTGATTCTCAGTGTCATCCTCAAACCTGGATGTATGTTGCACTCAGCTCCCTCCTTCAGACTATCAGTATAGAGTGTAAATAACTGATGCCATCGGACTGATAGCTGTGGTCCTCCAGCCGACATATATTTATCATGAAGATCCATTAATCCTGAATCTCCAATTTCTATATGTTAAGCAATCATCATCCCATGTTAATACATTCGCCATCATCCTAGGAGCTTCTGTCTTGTGTAAGAACTTTTATTTTGTAATACCTTTCGGAAAAACTCTGGAAAGCCTGGTGTCTAACAGATCTCCTTTATCGAGTCCGCTTGTTCCATTTTCAGGCATCTCCAGAAGTACTTTGCATGATTTTAGGTGGCAAAAGGTAACTTCCCTTTCACAAATCCACAATGAACCTGCGTGAAGCTTTTCTAAATGTTCATGCTGGCCAGGTTTTCCAAATTAAGCTAATTTCATTCGGCTCATATGCCTCTAACAGTTTCCCATCCATATGTTTGTCCAAGTGTGTTTTAAATGTTTTAGCTGAACATGCATCTACCACTCTTCTTCTGGCAGCTCATTCCATACCCACGCCACCCTCTGTGTAAAATCACTGCCCCGGCGCCCCTTGTAAATTTTCCCTCTTTCACCCTAAACCTATGCCTTCTCCGGCTGAACTCCCCCATCCTGTGGAAAAGGCCTTGGCTATTCACCCTATCCATACCTCTCCTGATTTTAGAAACTTCTATAATGTCATCCCTCAACCTTCCACACTCCATCCAATATTAACTTCAAGATCAAGCATTTAAAGATAAATACTGCAAATTTGAAACTATAGTAAACATGACAGGTAAACAATACTCAGCCGAAACTTCATACTCTGATTTACTTTCTCCCAATTACTATACTAAGGCAGCATGAAACGCTTACTAGTGCCTATAAGAAGTCAAGCACCTGATATCCTTTGTCTAAAGGGGACGATGATTTCGACAATGAAAACATATTTATGGCCAGACCTTTATAATGCCACATTGTCAACATACTCCCTCCTGGCCTCCCTATCACCTTGTGCGATTGTGTCTTCTTTATCTTGCACTCAATATAGAGAACCATTCACACCTTAATTCAAACCCATTTTATATCATTTTCTCGTTCACCACTGCTAACAGCCGGTTTATCTTTGCCACGCCCTCTTTTCCCTGTCACCTATCTCCCACCTCAGGCAAGCTTTTAAAAAGCTAAGTTTCCAATCCTTTTCAATTATGAAGAAGTGTCACACGGGGCTTGAAATGCGAACGCTGTTTCTCTGTCTCTGCAGATGCTGACAGACCTGCTGAATTTCTCCAGAAATATATAGGCACAGAACAAATTTTCACAAGACAAATAACAATGGATACTGGTAATAAAAATACTAAAATGGCTTGAGAAACTGGGAGCTTTGTCGAGGGTCACCGTACCTGAAAGAATAAACACTGCATTCATTCCAGAAGATGCTGCAACATCTTCAGCAATTTTTTCAGCAATTTCTGTTTTTGGACAAATTCCAAAGAAGGATGTCAAATATGCACAAACATCCTGTCCAACATGGAGCGCCGTACACTGGGGACTGAACAATAACGCATGGTGTACAAGTTCCTTGACTGTGAAACTACGTAAGTCTGGCATCACTGACACTGCAGAGCTCTGAATCATGGTCATGGATAGAAACAGAGGGAAACACATTTACTTCAAATACAGAAGTTGACATTGTCGAAAAGAAACGATTTAGATTATTGCTTAAAATGGATTGAGTTAAAGTAACAAATTATAGGCGTGATACCAGGGAGAGGCCCTCAGAAGAATGAGAATATGAAAGTGGAAGTGTTACTGCATCAGAAACCAGGTTAGGTCACAGAATACAGGGCTAATGTATGAATGGGTCTTGGTCTGAACTGTGGGACAGTCAGTAAAATTGAATTGTAGATATTGCAACTCAAACTGAGTTATCATCTGATGCTGTAGACCACAGCAGCAGCAGAAACAGAATTATATTAAATGATAATCTGTAACTTCATCCCGGAGATAATCCATCAGTCTACCATTACCATCAAGCCGATGCATGGTTCAGTGACGAATGTGTATGAACATACCAGGGTCGGAATCACGTGCACCTAAACCTGATTACAACGCATGAACGCTACCACATGTGACTGGTTACATTCGAAACAGCAGGACTAACGTCTGATGGAGAGGGGGAAATGATCCCAAGACTAACAGATCGGATCTAAGCTCTGTCGTCCTGCCAAATCCAAGCATAAATGCCGATGGACTACTAAACAATTTGCTGGAGGAGAGGACTCCACAAATATCTTCATTCTACATATCGGAACAGCTCTGTAATCAGGGAAAAAGTCAAGTATGTGGTGTCTGCACTATCCTCAACCAGATTTGTTGAGTGGATGATCTATCTTACCCCCACCATGATGCTCACAGAATCACAGATGGCAGTCCTCAACCAATTCGCTTCACTGCACGTGACATGAAGGAACAGCTGAACACAGTAGATACGACAAAGGCAATGGCCCCGGACACCATTCCTGCAATAGGACTGAAGACTTTTGCGGCACAACAAGCCGTGTCCCTGGGGAAGCGGTTTCACTCCAGATCCAACTCTGACAACTCCCTGGCAATGTGGAAAATAACTGAACTATGTCCAATTCCTAAGAGGAGAATAATTAAAATCTGACCAATTACCACCCCTCAGTACCATCACGGTAATCAAATTGGTGGGAGTTCTTTTCGACGGAGCTGTCAAGAAGCACAGAGATAATCTGCTCAGTATGGTTTCTGGTAGGGCCCCATGTGGAGATGGTGTTGTTGTGGAAATGTCACTGGATTATTAATCCAGACCAGGTTAATTCTCCGTCAGCTGGTGGAAGTTAAAACTCTTTAATAAAATATCGAGACCTAAAATCTGGTGCCAGTAATAGTGACCTTGTGTCCAATATTGATTGTAAACATCAATCTCCTTCCCCAATGTACTTTCAGGAAGTGAATCTCCTGTACTTTACTGGTCTGGCCTAAAGGTGAGTCCAGCCACACACATATGTGATAAATCTTTTCAATGGTCTCTGAATCGGCCAAGCAAGACACTCAATTGTATCAAACTGCTTCGAGATCTTAAAGGATAAAACCGGACAGAACTCCCGGCACCAGCCTCAGTATCGGAAAAGGGAACGGGAAACACCGTCCTGTTGACCCTGCAGTGACCTCCTTCCTAACATCTGAGAGCTTGTGACAACATTTACAGAGCATTCTAACAGACTGCACAGAAACATTGGGAAATGAATAAGCTATCCAATGCATTGAGATTTCCCTATGCTAATGCATGGCCAAACATCTCCTCAATTAAACATTTTAAAATATAAAATGAGAACTGCTGTAGTGCCTTCGTCCCATCAATTTTGCTCCTCCATTCAATATACAGCAGTTCTTCTATAACACGTGTTTATTAAATACGATTTGACTGCAATGCAATTCGTGAACCGTTTTCTATAAAGTGCATTCCCGTTCACTGTGACGCGATTCCTTGACGGGCACCAGCTGAACAGCAAAACCCAAATTCGGGATCTTCTTTCTGAAAAATGCATAGTCATTGTGTTCAGCTAAAACAGGAATGCATTCTGCTCTGCAAGACTTGAAACTGAGCCTGAAACTGTGAATTGTGATCTACATTTAGGAGGAACTTTATTTCAAACGGGGGTGGGGGGTAGAATCTTGAGGAGAACTGAAATTCTGCATCACGTGGTCAGTCAGCCCCGCACGCGTTCTGGTGATGAGTGTGGTGAAAGGTACATGGCTGCAGTCAGTGACTGTAGTGTGAAAGTTTTACATTTACAGCACAGTTCCATTACAATATGTGATTTAAAGATGTATTTACTCTGTGCCAGTGTGCGTGTTAGATTAAGCTTAATTTTTGTTTTTTTACTGATTTTTGGGGGTGGGGATGCCCCTTACCCTCTTTTTCCCATAGGTCCCATTATTAATATTGCACGATTTACTACAACACAGTGTTGCACAGGAACACAGCTACTGTGTTATTGGAGAATAACCTGGAATGATAACTGATCTTCTATCTTCACATCATACTCCTGCTCTCTCCATATCCCTTTAATTTCCAGAAATCCTTATTTATATTCAGCGCCTTGGCTTCTATAGCCTGATTTGGGAGATAGTTCCCCAGGGTACCAGTGCAGACATTTATTCTCATCACAATACAGACTGGTCTGCCTGAACCTAATACTGTGGCCCCTTGTTTTAGATATCCCAGCCTGGGGAATTATCATCCCTGCTTCCAATGGGTGGCACGGTGGCACAGTGGTTAACACTGCTGCCTCACAGCGCCGGAGACCCGGGTTCAATTCCCGCCTCAGGTGACTGACTGTGTGGAGTTTGCACGTTCTCCCCGTGTCTGCGTGGGTTTCCTCCGGGTGCTCCGGTTTCCTCCCACAGTCCAAAGATGTGCAGGTCAGGTGAATTGGCCATGCTAAATTGCCCGTAGTGTTAGGTAAGGGGTAAATGTAGGGGTATGGGTGGGTTGCGCTTCGGTGGGGCGGTGTGGACTTGTTGGAACGAAGGGCCTGTTTCCACACTGTAATGTAATCTAATCTAATCAATCTGTCTCATACTGTCAGAGGTTAATATATTTCACTGAGATCTCCACTCATTTTCCTAAAGCCCATGGAATACAGGCCCAGTTGCCCCAAGCTCTGCTCCCACAACAGGCCTGTCATCCCAGAGATCAGTCTGGTCATCCTTCACTGCTCTCTCCCAATGTCAGGTTTGTCCTTGATTTGGTAAGGAGACCGCAACTGCACTCAATACTGCATAATGTTCGAGATGGCGTCCCACAAAGGCCATTACAGCTGCAGGAAATTACCCTTACTCCTGTATTCAAATCCCCCTGAAATGAAGGTGAATACACCATTTATCGGCCTACTCGTTTTCTGCTCCTGCAATATTGCTTTCAGTGACTGGTGTACAGGGAGATCCAGATTCTTTTCAATGTTACAGCTCCCCACTTGCTGGGCCTGTGCACACTGATCAGCGTGCCAATGCCATTCCCAGTAATGGCTTCTGGCTTCTGAACTCACTAACCTACATGGACTGGGAAGGCTGCGCAGAAAATAAAACAAAAATGCAGCTTAAGTTCATTTATAGATCAAAAAATTTCAACGACTCCCTTTTCAAATGATAGGCTACCATTCTATTGTTCCCTACAAAGTACACAACATCTCATCTCTCCCGTTGCTCTTCATCTACCACGTGTTTGCCCAGTCACTCCACTTGTCTCAATCACCTTGGAGCTTTTATTTACATGCCACTCATCCACTTACAAAGCTGACATCGTTTATTGCTGTCAGCAGACTTGGGAATATTGCATTTGTACCCCTCAACCAAATATATGATGTGTATTGGGAATAGCTGCATCCCAAATCCCAATCCTTATTATATCCTCCAAGCCTTCCATTAAAAAAAAACATGGTTTTGTTTCTACTCATTATTTCCTGCCAGCTCTCCCATTCTAAAACCATGACCATATATTAGCCCCAGTCCCACATGATTCGAATTTGCACAAAATGCTTGGAGCTTTATCAAAAATCTTTCTGAGATTCCAATCGTATTGCATTAATGCCTTCTCCAAAATTTTGCTAAAAACCACTTTCTCAAAAATGATTCCCATTTCATAAGTTACTGTTTATTTTGTCTATGCCCATTAATTTCAGTCCAATACTTTCTCTAAAACTGTGTAGTTGCTAATTTCATTCTATTCCCTTTTTCTCACCAGATTAAAGTTCCCTAATATTGCGAAGAAGTTTTCTTTTTTGTTTTGTTTTCTTCTGTGAAGCCAAAACTGAAGTATTTGCTCCATAGTTCTGCTATTTCCCTGTCCTCAATTCTCTGCACCTTTTTCTCTTAATTTTGTCATTGACATATTTTCAGAAGATATTGCAAGTTCACACATATCAACTTTGGTAAGATATTCTTCAGAAATCCATCAATTCCTATCTTAAGATAGTCAATGATTGACCTTCCACAGTCATACTATTACAGAAGCACAGACTCTGTACCATCAGAAACATAGCACGGTCTACATTAGGGCCACTTTCCGACACAAGACCCGTAGCCGTGAATCTTATGGTATTTCAAGTGCACAACCATGTATTTTCAAATGTTTGTGAGGTTACCATGACAACTCCACTCTCAAGAAGTGCATTCCAGACCCCAACACACACTGGGTTAAAAATAGTCCTCAAGTCCTCACTAAACTTCAAACCCTTCACTTTAAAAGTGTGGCCATTTGACTAAAAGGAATAGCTGCTGTCTATTCATACTGTCCATGTACCTCATAATCTTATCCTTCTGGATCACGGCCCCCTCAGCCTTCTCTCCTCGAAACTAAACAACCCGAGCTTATCCAGCCTCTCTCCATAGCTGGTGAATCCCCTCTCAACCCTCCAGTGTAATCACATCCTTCCTGTAATGTGGCTCCCACTATTGCACACAGTATTCCATCTTGGCCTCACCAAAGTTCCACAAAGCTTTTATAATCTATGCCTCGATGTATTAATGCTATATTTACGCTCCCCTATGCTTTTTCAAAAAATTATTAACCTCTCTAGTCACATTCCGGGTTGTGTGCAGAAGTACCCTTTGAGCTTCCTAGTGTGCTGCCATTCATGGAGTCCTCCTCTGTCTGGTTCCTTCCTCCAAAGTACATCACCTCATGTTTATCAGAGTTACATTCCACCTGCTGTTGATCCACCCATCTGACCATTCCATCTGTATCTTTCTGTAACATAAGGTATTTCTCCTTATTGCCAACTACCCGGCCAATCATTGTATCAAACACAAACTTACTTATCACACGCCTCCCGTCCATATTCACAGATCCACCATTTATGAATACCACAAATAATAAGGTTAACAGTCACACAACACCAGCTTATAGTCTAAGAGGTTTATTCGAAGGCACTAGCTTTCAAAGCGCTGCTTCTTCAGCAGGTGGTTGTGTGCTTCGAAAGCTCGTGCCTCCGAATACACCTGTTGGCCTGTAAGCTGGTGTTACGCGATTCTTAGCTTTGTCCATCCCAGTCCAACACCAGCACCTCCAAATCACAAATAATAAGGGACACATCTCTGATCCCCGTGGTGCACCATTGAACACTGGCCTCCAGTCATACGAACGGCCTTCCAATACCACCCTATGTTTCCTAACACTAAAGTTGATTTGGATGCAACTTGGCAAGTCACTAATGAGTCCTACCTGATCTCTTGTTATTCTGTTCCGATTGACACACTTGTAGAACATCTGGAGATTCTCCCAATTCTTAATTGCCAGCAGGTTTCCATGCCCCTGTGTTAATCAGTCCACTCCAAGTGATGAATTTCCTCCTTCTTGCCGTCTTAAATGGCCTGTCCCAGATCCTGCCATTATTTGCCTTGAATGTGGATTTGACCGCCAGCGAATCATTCTGTTAATTTCCAACCTTTGTGAATTTTCTAAATTTCACTGTGACTCACCTCTCATTTTTTGAAACTCTAGTTTCCTCATCAGGCAATCTCACCATCTGAGGGATTAATCTGGAGTATGTCCATTGCACTTCCTCTGCGGTCAGCATATTCTTTCTCAGACTCGGTCACCAAAACTGTACTCAATACTCCAGGTACAGTCCCACCAACACGCTGTGAAACTGCTTAAACACGTCTTTACATTTATGTTCTGACTCCCTTAAATGAAGGCAAACCAAACTTTAACTTTTCTCTTACATATATTCCTCCAAATACACTTCACATTCATTGCATTTACGAACTCACTGTTTGAGTTCTTATAGAAACCCTTCCGAAAATCCAATATATGCCACTTCCCCATTATCTGTGCTGTAAGAAACAACTTCAAACGATTCCGAAGTTTATCAAGTATGATTTCCCTATCAGAAATGCATGCTGATTCTCTCCATTGTTGCTGTTAATTTCTACACATCAAAAATCTCATCCTGTGTAATAGATTTCAAAAGTTTCCTTACAGATGTCAAGATAATTGGTCTGTAGTTCTCCAAACTATGTCATCTTCCCATTGTAGCTGCTTGGATCCCTTCCATTCATCTACAATGCTTGGCTCACGTTTACCAACGTCCACTTCCATTTATCTGCAATGACTTTCGGTCTCTGCAGAATGCGCAGGCAAATAAAACACAGTCATCAACAGTGCAATTAATACTTCTATTGGTGATTTATTTCTGACATTTTGATAGGAAGTACATCTGTTTCGTCAGACTTAACAATGCTCAATCCAGCTACATGTTCAAGTACTACCTTGTTACTGATATGAATTGACTATGTCTTTAGCTGCAGAAGGCTGATATGATCACTTGGTATTTCTGGATCTTCCTGCATGAAGACTGATGCAAAGTAACTGGTTATTTTCTTGGCCATTTCCCTGTTCTCCACAATAAGCTCTCCTCTTCCGATTGCAAATTTCGACATTTGACCTTGCTTTTATTTTGTTTCCTTTGAAATATAGATCGTAGATTGATGCAGTCTTTGTGTTCCTGTTCGTTAGCATGTACGGTCTCTTTTTGATTTTCTCATCAGTTTCATGACTTTCCTTTTCTGGACTGATAATTTCTGAGAATTGTCAGGTTTCCACAAAATCTGGAATTCTTCTGAAGTCACTTCCTATGATTAATATATTTTCCAATTTATTATGTTAATCATCATTGAGTCACTTTCCCTTTCTTTGGTGTTTGTACCTGAAATACATAGACATATTTTTCACACTATGCAGTATTTATAAAAATCTCCTGGTCCTGACCAGATATATTCAGGAACACTGCAGGAGGATAGAGAAGAAATTGCGGGTGCCCTGGTTGGTTCATTTCCATCATCGTTGGCCAACGACTGAGGTCCTGGACGTCTGGAGGGTAGCAAATGCTGAGCCCTTGTTCAAGAAAGGCTACAAAGATAAACCTGGGAACTAAAGGCCAGTAAACCTAAAATCTAGTAGGTAACTTACTTGAGAAGGTGCGGAGAGATTGGATATACATGCATTTGGAACGAGAGGGTATGGTTCGCAGCAATATTAGAATGGTGCTGGAAAAGCACGGCAGGTCATGCAGCATCCAAGAAACAGGAAAATCGATGTTTTGGGCAAAAGCCCTTCATCAAAGTCAGCACGGCTTTGTGCATGGGAGGTCATGACTCACAAATTTGTTGGAGTTCTTTCATGAAGTGACCAGCAACGTTGAGGGGGCAGGGTGGTATACATAGCCCAGATGGATTCCAGTAAGGCCTTCAGTAAGCTTCCACATGGTACGCTGCTCTGGAAGGTTAGATCACATGGAATTGAGTGGGAGCTGGCAAATTCGATACAAAACTGGCTTGATGGTAGGGAGCAGAGGGTAATACTGGAAGAATGCAGGTCAGACTGGAGATCTGTGACTATTGGAATGACTCAGGGGCTGGTGCTGGGACCACTACATGTTACATATATATAATATATGTGTATATATATATATATATATATATATATATATATATATATATATATGATGTAAATGAGAATGTACAGGCATGATTTGTAAGTATGAAGACGACACTAAAATAGGCAGCATCATGCAGAGTGAGGAAGGTTATCAGAAATTTAGAAATTACAGCAATACCTTGATCAGCTGGGGAAGTGGGCTGAGAAATGGCTAATGGATTTTAATATAGATCAGTGAAAGTTCTTGCATTTTGGCAAGTCAGATCAAGGTTGGAGTTTCATGGTGAATGGTTGGATCCTAAGGAGTGTAGTGGAATAGACGGACCTTGGAATTCAGGTGCATGGTTCTCTGAAAGATGATTCAGAGGTATACAGGGCCGTGAAGAAAGCTTTTGGCACACTGGCCTTCATCAGTGTATATCACTGAATATCGAAATTAGGGAGTTATGTTGCAGTTATACAGGACGCTGCTGAGGCCATATTGGTAGCGTTATGTTCAGCTTTGTTCACTGGGAGGCAAGCAGTGGTTGTTAGAGTCATAGATGTTATTAAGTTGGAAAGAGTGCAGGACAAATTTACAACGATGTTGCCGTCTCAATGATCTGAGTTATAGGGAGAGGTTGGACAAGCTCGGACTTTTTACTTTAGCGTTTATGAGACTGAGGTGGATCTGAGAAAAGTGTATAAAATCGTGACAGGCATGGTCAGAGTGAATAAATTCAGTCTTGTTTTCCCAGGCTCGGGCAATCACAGACTAGAGGGGATCAGTTTAAGGCCAGAGGGAAAAGAAAAAAAGGGAACCTGAGGAAGAAAGTTTTACACAGGGAACCTTTTACGCATATGGAATGAGTTGCCAGCGGAAGAGGTTGAGTTGGCTACTTTCACAACCTTTAAAAGGCAATTGGCCAAATACGCAGATAGGAAAGTATTACAAAGATACGGGGCAATGGCAGGGGTTAGCGTGGCTGGACATTTTGTCGGAATGGACTATATTGGACCAAAGGATCCGTCTCCGTGCTGTGGGACTCTATGACTCTAACAACCATTGCTTGCCTCCCACTGAATGTTATATTGTACTTTCCCAATTCACTGGAGCCAACTTGACCCTCGAGCCTCCAGGCTTCTATAATGTATGCAGACACCGTGTAAATTCCACCTTCTTAAAAGCTGCTTCAGAGCAAGGTTAGTAATTCGTCAATCTGACCACACAACACCAAGTCCGAAATGACTTGCTCTTTAGTTGGCTTCACAACATACTCTTCAACCCACCTCATATAAACTTAAGGAATTTATTTTACACAGCATGAGCAGTCACTTAGTTAATGCAGTTTAGATGCAACTTGAGACCATCCAATAAGACTGAGGTATCCACAATACTTACCTATCGAATTTCCAGAGCATGTGATGCTGAGATTTTCTGCAGCCATTTAGTTTCGATATGTAACACAGCAATATTTGCTCCTCCTTCCCATTTGTAAGCTAAACCCAAACTGATTCTGTGGAAGCTGAGGGACAGGTATTTGTTATTATTTGTGCTAGACTTTGACAAGACATTCGGGGAGACTCACCTCGACGCTGAGATGATCTGAAGAAATGTCCATCAATACAGGACAAGCAACAATATCCTCCCCACTCTTTCAGGATAAAGGTCACCATATTCTCTCTGCTCCCTCACACTCACTGTGTAACTGTTATTGCACCTACCCCCAGAAAATCCTCATGCTCTATCTCCAAATAAGGCTCAGGCACGACCACGCTCACTATTGAATGCAGCAGCTTCCTTGCCACACTTTCTCTGTCACCTACGCAATACACCCCATACTAATAACACTATATGGATTCAAAACTGTCGACTGACTCATTCCGGACACCTCACAATTCCCCCCAGCTCCACCTACACCAGAATGATCAGCAGGGCCACCCACTCCTGCCCTCACTCCCTTCTCCCTTTCTCCCATTCCAAGAGAAACAGCCTGGAATAGGACAGAAATGGCCAAGCCGTGTGGTGGAGTTCCCAATATCCATTCCCTCACCCGCCTAACACTTGCCATGTGGGGAAGACCCTAGTACAAGATGGAGTGGATTGGGATTCCTCGCGTGGAATGACTGAAACATCCATGTCGCACTGACAGATTAAGTCAGTGTTCAATGAAAGACAGTTCTCACTTTAAACCCACTGGCAGTTCCAACGACAGTCCTTTCACTCCCGCAAAAAAACACCAATGCCTCACTGCACAGAGATGCAGACACAGAAATACACAGAATTATTGGTAAAAACCCCAATATACGAACAAACACAATACATACAAGGGGATAGACATGCAAACACGTAGAAACACACATAGACATATAGAGTCACACACAAATAGACACAAACACAATGAGAAATACACAGGCTGATACACAGAAAGACAGACGTAGACACACAAATACACAGATGACAAGCAGATGAACACACATACGTACACACAGACACAAACATTCGTGTCATTAAGACACAAATAGATAAGATTTTGATTTATAAGGCTATCAACGATTCTCAGAGGGAGGCAGGAGAATGAGGTTGAGGAACATATAAGAAATTATCGAATGGCATATCAGACTCGATGCCAGAATAGCCTCGTTATGCTCCTTTTTTCATGCTTATATGGTGTTATGATATCAGGTATTCACTTTCCGAGACAGCAGCAGAGGCTGGGTTTGATACATATTTGATTGGAAAGGGTCAGTGGGACAGGTTTGGAGTCCGGAAAGGTTTATGGTTATTCCTTATTATTGTGTATCATGTCTGAAAAGAGGTGGTGATTTGTTGCTCAAAAACACAGTTTTAAAATAACAGGTCCTAGAATGAAATAAGGACGTCACTTTCACTTTAGTGTTGTGCTACCTGTGGTGTCCTCATCCTCAGGGAGCAGTGAAGACTCGGTTATTGAAGATATTCAAGGCTGAGCGCGACTAACCTTTGCTGGGCAGGAGAGTCAATGTTTATTGGGAACAGACAGGAGACGGATAGTCAGACACACTCGGATCAGTCATGAGTATTCTGAATCGTGCAGCCAAATGGCCAACTACGCCATGTTTTGTTCCTCAATCCAGCCCTCGATGCTGTAACAGAGATATACTGCTGCCCCAGCCCATGTGTTATTCTCTCAATCCACCCTCGAGGCTGTTACAGAGTTATACTGCTGTCTATACCCCATGTGTTGTTCTCTCAATCCACCCTCGAGCTGTTACAGAGTTATACGACTGTCCCTCCCCATGTGTAGTTGCTCCACCCCTCGAGGCAGCTACATTGTAGAATCGTTACAATGAGACAGGAGGAGACCATTCTGCCCATCTAAGGAATTACACAGGAAAATAGAATGAAGTAATTCAGCTCGTTGAGTACATTACACAGCCCAGGAGGAGGCCATTAAATCTGCCTGAATGGATACACAGGAACAGGAAAGCTGTCGCTAACAGGAAATAGAGAGTAGAGACAAATGTTTATTTTCAGTCTACAAAGCTGTAACTGATGGAGTGCCTCAGAGATCACTGTGGGGTCATCAGTGATCAATAATCTGTTTCAAAGATCTGGAGGAAGGGGAGGAAATTGCTTGGAACTCAATTAGCTCGTATACCAAGATGGTCATTCAACGTATCATCAAATGGATGGACTGAGTCTGCAATCTGATACAGTCAGGACAAGTTATTGAGCAAACCTGCAACAGAAATAACATAAGGTAAGTTGTCTATTTTGTGAAGGATAACACAATGGGAAACCAATTAAATGGAGAGAGATTGCAGAAATTAGTGATACAGGCGGTTTCCATGTTCCTGGGACATGAATCATATGAAGTCAATCCGCTGTGAAACAAGTGATTTGGAAGGTAAGTGGAATGCTACAGTTTTTGGCACAATGTATCAGGTTTAATCGCGGGTATGTTTTATTGCATCTGTACAGGGTATTGCTGAGACCAAGCCTGATGCACTGTGTGAAATTTTGATCCCCAAAACTAAAATAAAAGGATATAATTATTTTCGAAGTTTTTCAAAGATATTTCCCTTTACTCATTCCTGGAATGCCGGCCTTTTGTTATGGGGGATTAGCAGTTTCGAGCTTAGCTGAGAAATAATATTGAACCATCAGTGACTTTCTGAAAAGTGTATCAGCTGGATGCATATTATCTCCTGTCAGGGAGACTAAAGCTAGAGAATAATTTTTTAGAGAAAGATGTATTGATATTAACACACATACTATGAAGACACCAACCAATATTTACAAATTACGCAGACACATGTAAGCATGTCATCAAATTTTAAAATGGGGACTTTTTTGCGATTGAAAGGAATTGTGTACAAGAGCAATGACGCACCTGCATATGATCCATAATCAGGTTTTCCAGAGAATGTTTCAGGAGAGCACATCTGGACCAGTTTGTGTTCAACTGACATTATTATATGTTTCAACACAAAGAGGGATAAAAATGTTCCCTGCCTGAGAAGCAGCAGCCAATTGATCTCTCTCTCTTACTTTGTTCCGCCCGATAGCAAAGTGTGAGACCATAAAATCCCCGAGTTATCTGTACCACTTGTGAAGGATTCCTGGTGAGGATTCATTGGAATCTCTCCACTGCCTGAAACAAAGGGAATTCAGCCAAATCCAACTGTTCCAGAAAGAAATACAACTACCAGTAGCTTGTCTGAGCAGAATAATCTCAAAGCAGAATAACGTTTAGGACACATTATCATTTTACCATTTGTTATGAATTCAATTTTCTGTGTCTTATTATTTCTAGAAAATGACCTACTCTGAGACCTATGTCACTGGCCACCTCTCTAAGCTTGTTGCATTTAAGATTAGTGTCACCAAAGGAGGAGTGGGAAAGGAAAAGAAAACAGTGACCATCCAACATTGAAAGTTTCTCATTTGTGTTCCAACCAAAGGGCTGTTCAAGTGAGAATTCCCTTCCCCGGAAGTTTGTGGTGCCTAGATGTTTGCATTTATTCACATTTGTTTTTGGTGACATTTGACAAATTAATTTCGGAAAATGGTATACAGACAGAAAAGTTCTGCTGAGACCACAATTACATCACCCATGATGTCTATGCATTGTGGAGCGGTGACAAAGTGTCTAAAGGACCCCTCCTACTGCTCAGTCCTATGTTCCTGTGTTCCATTCAACGCCTCACAGCTCCTGCAAGGAGCAGATGGAGGCCACTTACTTCAAATATCTGGCCACAGTAACACAGGATCTCATTCAGTCACTCCAGACTGTCACACACGGTTTGGTGAAGGTTGGAAAAGATACCTCTGGTCTCTATAGAGTATGCCCTCTCTGCAACTTGTGCTTCATTTGTTGGTCATGGTGTAGACCCAGATTCACTGTGACTGCAGCCCCTATACCTCACCCAGGGATGAGTCACAAAATATTTTGCTCTCTCTGATTGGAACGTTCAATAACAGAACGTTCAGGAAAATTACACCATTCACTTTGTAATTCAGGATACGAGGACAGAAGGAACAGGATCAGGTAATGCGGACGATCAAGCCGTTGTATACCATCAACCATCATGGTTAATCTACTGTTGACATTAACTTCTTTTAATGCCTAATTGTTCACACTCCTTAGCTCTCTGACAGTTCGAAATCCATCTACCACCCCCTTAAATACTTTCAGTGATGTAGCTCCCATAACACTCCAGCACAGATAATTCGTGATAGTGATTACGCTCTGTCAGAGGAAAACACTTTTTATACATGCATTGTCACCTATTGATATGAACAAGAGGTGTACGTCGGTGTTCAGGAAAGAGTGAATAGCCTCGATATCAAGGCAGTATTTGACTGAGGATGGCATTGGGACCACCTCCTTATTTGAGCTGAATGGGAATCAGCTGTAACCTTCCGCTTGTCTGGGTCTTTCAGAGGACAAAGAAAGATGTTTGTGGTTGGTGGCCAATAATCCATTCATTTCAGGGACATCTCCTCAGGTTAACCTCCACAGCACAAACACCTTCAGCTGTTCCATCAGTGTCTTTCCCCATCATAAGATCTGAAGTGGGGATGATGACTGAAGATCACACAATGTTCAGAATATTTTGTCCCCCATCAGCTCCTGAGCCATTCAGTGTCCATGTGCAGCAAGACCCGGACAGCATTTCGGTTTGTGCTGTTAAAGTGTCGGTAATATTCAGTAACAGTGTTGCCAGACACTGCACATTTCTACAGTTAAAAGAGGATCTCATTCAGCATCTCAAGTCTATTACACACTGAGATGTGGAAACCATTGAGCCCGTCGAAACTACTAATCAAGAAGAGGGGCAGCCCATTCAATCATCCTGCCTGTTCCCAGGAAGAGAAGGGGTCTGGTCAGTACATCGAGCTGTTACAGGAAGAGGCAGAGCCCAATCAGGCCCTTAAATCTGATCCATGAGACCACGAGGAGGCTATTCAGCCCCAGGTGATAGTTATACAGTAACAGCAGGGTGTCGTTGACACTCCAACATGACAAACTAATGAAACAGAGACTGCACTGATAGAGGGATCCATGATGCTGAGCATGGCTCCATTGTTTGTCGAACGTGTGCTACTTTAACACTACTTGCTGGCAGTGAGGAGGGAAGTCAACTGTTTTCTGTCAAGTCTCAAGGAGGCATCTTCCATCTCCGAGAAGACACACCCATTTTCTCCATGGAGGTCAGAAGCTGCAGGGAAGAGTTAACTCTTTTATAATGTAGGTATTGTTTCTGCTGTCAGGATTATGGACAACATGACATTCAGTGCAGGATCACGCACCAATTGGACTTTATTAATGTTGGGAGATTTTATTCAAAAGCCTGGGCCTCTCTCTCACACTCTCTATCTCTCTCGCTCTGTCTCAACTGAAATAGGAAGTGGGAGTGGTTGGGTCGATCGTTCTCAAAGACTCTTAAACTATCGATAATCATGTAACCCAAGTAAAAAAAAAGTCATGGAGTTTATCACCGTAACAGTGTCTGTTTGGAACATCATGAGTGACTGTCCATCACCCTTAAGGTTCAATGTAATCACCTCTTATTCTCTCACTGAGCTGCACTCACTGCTCATGGTGCCATCATCCCAGGGATTAGGCTGGTGAAATGTGAGAGAAAGTCTATCCACAGTACCCCAAATCCTGCCTCAACAACACTCTCACTTCGACATCACCGTTTCTTTCCTGTGCCACAAAACACCATTCCTTCTCTCTGCCCTACGACTGACATGGAATGTATAAGTTCCTTACAGCTGTATGTCACATCAATAAAGCCAACACCAGAGATGCGTATGGAGATGTCCATCACTCTTGGGGAGAATTTCAATGAGATTGAATACACCTAAAAGAGGGGATAATCAACTACCTGAATGGAAATAAGCTGTAGGAATACGGTAAACAGACAGAGGAAGGGAGCTATCTTTACTTCTGGACTTCTCTCACAGGATGCATGCAGCCCTGGTCAGGGCGATCTTGAACTGAGTGGCTGGTTCAGCTGTTCCACAGGACAGTAAAGAGTAAAACGCATTGCTGTGTGTTTGTCGTGTTACAACACAGGATAAATCTGCCTGCTTAATTAAAACCAACAACAGAGAAAAGATTTATCCAATGCAACAATCTGTGATAATTCTAGAGTCGAAATCTACTTAAAGTAAAAATTAATAACTTTATTTCTTAAAGTATAACAGAGAATAATAAACGAACGACTATTTACAACTTCTTCCTCTCACCTGTCTTTGACCTTCCCCCTCTACAATACCAGTCCGATAAAACTCCTAATTAAGATTTACAAAACAAAACTTCTTATCTCAAAACTAGGAAGCTTTCGGTTCTTCTCCATATTCCTCTCTTCTTTTCTTCTTTTGGTTTCTGCTTCACTAGTTACTAATCATTAAAAATTCCTTCAGGAGAGCTATTTTTCAGGCAGTCTTTGCCTGCTTGTAGCTTGGCAGTTCTCCTATGAACTGTTCAATTTTCCACAGTCTTGTACCTCAAACCAGCGGATTGAATCATTGGCTTTTAAGATTGTTAATATATTAAATCAAACTTGATTGGATGTGGGTACTTTTGCGTATTATTGAAACTGTTTGGCTGAATTTGTTTTTGTCTCGAGACAATGAGCCAATTGAGTTGTTCAACCAAATGTTACATTATATCTATTTTTCAGAACACTTGGTGCTGTTAGATGGTTATTGCTGGCTTTTAATTCTCCTCAAGATACACTACACCCACATGTTCATCATCAAAGTCACACGGAAACCTGACTAGGGAAGCATGACACACATTGACTTCGCGAAAGGACTTGAGTCAAGCAGATGCGTTTTTATAATAAATCGAAATGGTTGTTTTTAAATTCCACCAATTTCCTTCATGTTATAACAACAGACTATTATTCTGTGGCTCTCGATTTTGAGTCAATGGCTTGACCATCATAAACCGTTTTCCCATATGTGCAGAGAACAAGTTAAACATCCTCAAGAGCAGTTATTGAGTGACAGACAAGCGGTTAGTTCTCCGGGAGACAGAACTAGGGCTTTTAGAAAACATCACTTCTTGTCCAATGCAGACAGTGATCTCCTCTATACTGTGCTATTTTCTGAAGTGTTCAAAGGTTACCAATATCTGACAGGATCAATAAACAGGAATGGGGGGAGAGGGCTGGGAGGATCAGTGTGTAAAATGATTAGCATCACAATAATACTGTTCCCATTCATTATAAACAGTGCTACTTCATTGTGTTGGCCTCTTTGTTCTTCCTGTACAAATGAGGAAACCTTTGATTATCCAGTTCTCAGTCGTAGTCCCACTGCAGCCACATCTCCATAATGACAGAGATACCTGACCTGGTTCATACGATTTAAAGCTACCATTTCATTGGCCTTGTTGAAACAGTCGTAAGGAAATCAGGGGCGTCAGCAAGTGCAGAGCCCAAGATGGCTGTAGGGTCCAGAGGAGGTTACAGAGATAGGAAGGTGTGTGAAGGCAGGGGGATATAACAGGGATATGGGTTGTTCGAGAGGCAGAAGGAGATTACAAAGACAAGAATAGTTTTAGGTTTTAGTTGAAGTGAAAATGGAGCTGGACCAGCCAGATCAATATTCTGGCTACAAGAGCCTTGTAGAGTGAAAACCTCCCTGACACCTGATAAAAATGTTACCTGAACAATTTATCACATGATATAGCTCGCTCTGTCTCTGCACCAGAAATAAACATTCTGTCCACTGTTCCTATAAACGGCCAGTCTCTGGAACATCCTTCATGTTCCATGACCCTTCCCACTTCTGTAAACCCATTGGTTTCTACAAAACATTTGTGTAAAGGTCTTCATGCCCTATGAAGCTCCCTGCTTCAAAACCCGCTTCCTCCTTATGGAGAAGGTCACAGACAAACGGCGATCGAGTTTTCGGAAAGTGGTGAGAGATTAGTAAGAGACATTCTGGGTGGAGGACGTTGACATCGAGAGTTAGCAGAAAACAGAAGAAAAGCTTGTACTGGTCCTGCAGGAGATTGATAACAGGAGGATCTACTGAAAGGGACAGGACTTTCCTTGGAGAATTTTACAGAGACAGCGTTGGCGAAACTGGAGGAGCTTTCAGAGACGAGGAGATTTGTAGGTGTTAATGAACGTTAGAGATACGTGGAGTGTTTTTATAATGATTGGAATGGGGTCAGGTAAACCTCATTAATACATGTTCCTTGATTGGGACTGTGAACCTGGTCCAATCAGGGAATCCTGGCTGACATAAATAAACAGAACCATCAGGGTCTCTGTTCACTATAGGAGCAGGCTCAGAGCTAACGTGGGTCACTGCCATGTATCGTGCATGTAGAAACAAAAGGTGATTTGGTGACGGAATACCAGCCTCTGTTGAGTTACTTCAGTTTTAACATCTGTTAGATATTACAGAGAGAGGGAGGGCTGGAGCTGTTTCCACAGATCAGGATGGGTTTACAATCTGGAGGTTGCAGAGACAGTGAGCTGTGTCAGGGTGGTTACAGAATCGGGAGCACTACCGGGACTAGAGAATGTTACACAGCTGATTAGGCATTGGAGTAGGTTACACAACAGGGAACATTGTAGGGACTGGAGCAAAGAAAAGAGATGGGCAGGGATGTCAGTGCTGGAGGAAGTTGGAGATATAATGATCACTGTAGTGGCTGGGGTTTATGGAGATACTGCGATCTGTGAGGGCAGGAGGGGGTTAGTAACGCTGATTGTTGTATGGATTAGAGGAGATTGTACAGATTATGTTTCTATGGATCATAGTAGTTGCAGAGAAGGGGAGAGCTGTAAAGATTTGTAAAGTTTTTCTACAGATAAATGATTATCGAGGCTGGATGAGACGCCAGAGAAAGAAGGTTTATATGGCCTGTGTGAATTACAGGGATCAGGAGGGCTACATTGTCTGATGGAGGTTAGAATATATCATACAGGATC
Organism: Chiloscyllium plagiosum; assembly: GCF_037043375.1. NCBI lineage: Eukaryota > Metazoa > Chordata > Chondrichthyes > Orectolobiformes > Hemiscylliidae > Chiloscyllium > Chiloscyllium plagiosum. The sequence goes on from NW_028270183.1 coordinate 77,680,360, forward strand.
AACGAGGTTACAAAGACAGTTCTTTTTGGATTTGGATGACTGTCAAGACGTCACACCGAATGACACAGACGCCTTATGACACAGAAGGGGGTAACTTGGCCGATCATGGTTACACCAGCTCTTCAACTGAACTCTCTACTGAGTAATGATCTCCTCTTTCCCTCACATCGTTGCACATTCATTTTGTATCAACAATCATCCAGATTCCTCCTGAATGTTTCAGTCAAACATTTAGCAATAATGGATCTAAGTGTATTCAAATTACTTGCGAAGATCTTGTTCCAGGTATAAATCCTCTTTCTAGTTTTGAACCAGCCTTACTCCATCTTTTTATAAGCTCACTATGAGGTTCCCGCAGAGCATTCAGGGACAGCTCGATTTTGGCTCTCAGTTTTCCCATAATTCCCCTACCCCCGCTCTACTATCTCCCTCTGAACCTTCAGCATTCCTCCTGGTCCCCAATCATATTCTCGACCTGATACCAATTCTATTGTTAGTCTCCGTCACCATCCTCCCTTTCCCATTTGAGGGATAATTCCTCAAATGGTACCCAAGCCATCTCCACTTTGAAGGGAGCCCATTTTTCAGTTTATCTTTTACTGACCAAATTGGTGTTCCAGTCAAACCTTCCCAGCTTCATTCTTTCCCCATTAAAGGTTGCTCTGAGTCAACTAATGATTCTCACTCTCAATTATTGCATATCATTCTCTACCATCATCCTGAACTTTACAATAAAATGATTGCTTTGCCGCAAAATATTCCCCTACTGATACTGGATCCACTTTCCCCACCTCTTTCCCAAGGACCAGGTCCAACAATACATGCTGTCTTGGGCTGGACACATACTCCTGCTATAAGCTCTCCTCCGTGTAATCCAGGGATACTCACCCCTCATGACCGTCCACCAACAGTACCCCAGTCAATAAATTATGTTTCTCAATGTAACTACTCTGTAGTATTGTTATCGCTCTCAAATAGCCATCTCCATCCTTTCCAATGATTGCTGGCCAACAGACTGTACTCACAGTGTAATTGTACACTTTTTTGTTCTGTAGCTCCAGCCAAATTAATTTTGTCCTTGGATGGATCCTCTTTCTCTTGGACTCCTTAACTAACGCTATTCAAAATCAGTACTTCTACCTTCATCCTTTCCCTTCCCTTCTAGCATTTTGGAATCCTTTATGCCCAGCAATATTTAACACCCC